>NC_086322.1:132301153-133715319 GCF_036172605.1 Pelobates fuscus
TGTGCGTCTGTGAGTGACAGCGTGTGCGTCTGTGAGTGACAGCGTGTGCGTCTGTGAGTGACAGCGTGTGCGTCTGTGAGTGACAGCGTGTGCGTCTGTGAGTGACAGCGTGTGCGTCTGTGAGTGACAGCGTGTGCGTCTGTGAGTGACAGCGTGTGCGTCTGTGAGTGACAGCGTGTGCGTCTGTGAGTGACAGAGTGTGCGTCTGTGAGTGACAGAGTGTGCGTCTGTGAGTGACAGTATGTGTCTGTGAGTGACAGAGTGTGTGCGTCTGTGAGTGACAGCGTGTGTGTGAGTGCGTCTGTGTGTGTGCATGTGAGTGTATGAGTGTGTCTGTCAGTGTATGATGAGTGTGTTTGTCAGTGTATGAGTGTGTGTCTGTCAAATCAGTGAGTATGTTTGTCATTGAGTCTGTGTGTGACTATCAGTGTGTCTGTCAATGAGTGTCAATCAGTGTGGGTCTGTCAGTGTCAATGAATGAGTGTGTGTCAGATCAATTAGTCTGTGTCTGTCAGTGACGTCTGTGTGTTTGTCATTGAGTGTGTGACTGTCAGTGTGTACAGAGTGTAGCGGAGCGCGGTACAGGAGCTTCTGTTTCCTGTACCTGGCCAGACTGACAGGAGGTGCTCACAGAGAGAGCACTCCCTGTCAGATCGGCCGGGTACAGAAAACTGAAGCTCCTGTACCGCACTCCGCTCCGCTACACTCTGTACACACTGACACACCAGGAAGGGGAGTGTGACCACTAATGGGGTGTGGGGTGCACCAAGGGACAGGGAGGGAATGGCAGAGAAACACCAAGAGACAGGGAAAAGAGGGGGTAGGGGAGAAGAACACTAAGGGACAGGGAAGGGACCATTAATGGTCAGGGAGGGGGAGAGGGGCTGGTTAAGAGGCACATAGGTGAAGATGTTTTTTTTTTTGGGGGGGGGGGGCGGAAAAATGCATCTTCGCCTATGTACCTAAAAATCCAAGCACCGGCCCTGAGTATTGAGTATTGGTTGTTAATTATTAGCTTATTTTTTTTTATAAAAATGAAAAAAGTGGGGCAAGAACGTCTCCACTATGTGGAGACAGAGCCTCCCTGGATATGTAAACAGTATCCTGCACGGAAACGTGCGTTGGGTTGATTGCCGGTTTTTAATTTTGACTTTCATTTTGGGCACATTGACTTATTATCTTTGCTTGTCTAACATGTTTGGTTACCTCCTACATGCTTAACGGCATGATGACATAATTATCTAAGTTCCTTATCTTTTCCTCTACCTATCTAGCAAGTTAATAAGGGAGAGAGGCTATTATATTCCTTTACCTATCTCTATATTCTACGGTTCCCAGTGATTATATTGATTAATAGGACTTGTTGCTTGGCGCCTATTTGGTGTAGATATATATTCAGCAGTGAGCCAGTGGATATATCATTAGCCCCACGGGCTCCTTATGAATTTTAATTGAGAGATACTTATCTCCTCACTATTGGCACATCTATCGGGGATAACCATTATCTTCATACTATTTTCATATTATTACCTCCCCCTTTATATACTTACTAGTGCCTACTATATCCAAGTTCATATATACTAGTATATAATAGTACCTACTGTATCCAAGTTCAATATTTTCAGCCCATGTTGGCCATCTATAATAAAGCCAGATATACGCTCGCTGATAGTTTTTTTTTTTTTTCATTTTTGAAATATATAGCAGGTAGAGGTTAGCCTTATAAGACTCGTTATTTACATTATTCACGATTTGGTGGTGTTACTTTTAAATATCACTACATCTATTCTCCATCCATCCAGGATACTGTTTACATAGACGTTAATGTCCCACTTTTTTCCTTTTTGTTACCATATAGGGGTTAGGCCCAGAGACACCCCTGGAGTGTCTCACTAGTGTTCCTTTTCCCTGTCACTGAATTTTTTTTGTATTTATTTGATAAAGAGATAATCAGGCTGTGGGAACAAAAAGCCACCTTGACTCTTTATATAAAGTCATCTATGAGGGTGAGCCAGTTGTGGAAATATGTTTGACCTTGTCACGAAGGCACCCTACTTAAAGAGTGTGCGTGACGTAGTTGTGATGGTGAATGGGTTAAAGCTCACTGTTTGTCTACACTCGGCTGGAAATAATGACAAAGTCCCCCTTAGCACCACCCATACTTAAACATAATATAACTATTACTATTAACGCTGCTACCACAAAGACAATTTATAAATGGGGTGCCTTGGTCCCCCAGGTAAATCAATAATAAAAACCCACCAAATATTACTAGCACAATGTCTATGTAATTGCAAAATACTAATTAGTCTCTTCAGGTAATGTGATTCTTAACCAAACAATGGTAGAACTTAATAAAGGGATATTTATTATGCGCAAAAATAGTTACAGTGCATACAAAAATATAGATGATAAATTATTTACACCAACAGATAAAAACAAAAAGGAAAAAATAACAGAATTCCCAATTACTCACTTGGGTTTTCAAAGTAAAACTTCTGCCCAGGGGGTCTCTGGCAAGGAAGGATGATGGTGACTCACTCAAAATTAGATATTGGCCCCAAGCATGTACACCCACACACCTCCAAATCATTGGCTATATACCCCGTGGATTATTCAGTCTTTCCCAGGGGTGGAGTTAAGGCTTACCTATAGAAATAATAAGTGACCACCTCCTTTGTTCCAGACGAACATCAATCCAAATGGAAACATTTGGCCATATCTTCTCTTATGTACCTCCCACAGAAATAATAATTGCATCTATGAATTTATTATTTTCCCATCCCAGAGCACGTCGCACATCCCACCCGCGATCATCCAATAGGATGGACATCACAATTCCTGCCACATGGTTTAAATTGTGCAACTCATGTTAAAAGATTGGGCTTGTCCCATTCTAAATATAATAAAAATTAGGCTTAATTATTAGGCTATGGATAAGCATTAATGTTTCTTGGATATGACACTGGAACACAAGGGTCTTCATGAAACCCATACCATTACCATATCAATTGAGAGTTTCAGGCCATATGGTCAAAGTCAGTTTGTTTATATTGAAACTAGACATACAGGCAGCTCAAGTGTAAAATGTCTCACCTTGCAGGGCCTTTGATAGATCAAAAGGGCAATCTTTCCTACACCTTGCAGAAGCCTCTTTTGATCAAAATTTCTCTCTGCCATTTGTCCTCTACCCAGGGGTCAAATTATTGATGCACTACACAAGATATATTAAATAGCAATATTCCATAGTGTAATAATAAATAATGCACCGTTGCCGTGACAGGACTTACTTGTTTTATTTCCCTTGAATTCTGAGATGGAGATATTGGGTATACTGCCATCTCTATTAAAAATCACACTAAATTCATTCATGTTGTCTTGGCGACTGCCAGGAAATCAATTCTTCATATTTGGATATTACCGGAAGCTCCCACTCTGGCTTAATTGCAGACCCAACTATTTCATGCCTGGGTGGAACCCATGTCACAAAGATAATAAAAACATTTTTTTCCAGGTCTGGCAAACCTAAATTAACTCTCTTTACATTAAGATGTGAAACATTATTAAACACTTTTTTAAAAAAACAACAACTAATTGGTACTAATAGAGAGCTTTGGAGAATAAACTGCCTATCATTATTTATCATTGGTATAATACCATTTAGGTAGTTTGTCTACTTGTTAAAACCAGAGGCTATTGTCATTGTTTTGTACAGTTATATTTATTGAACGTTACATTTGATTTTACATGTTGATGACTGTCTCAATAAAAATAGTTTTTCGTTAAATACAGTCTACCTCACAAATAACTGATAGATAAAATAATATATTGAGGCAAAAATGCAAAAGACAAACAATATATCAAACCTCATGGGATAAACAGAAAAATATAAAAGGTAAGCTGTATTGTTTATGGGGCTTATAGTGTTTCTTTAATCTCTCTCTTTTTATATACTTAATATTTGCACTCCAATAATGAAGAAATGTAATTGCTAATGAGATTTTTTTTTAATTCAACGTATATGCTCTTGAGATGAAAGACGAATTTGGGAAAAAGCATAATACATTTTAAGCGTGAAGAAAAAGTTAGCAGAAGGAGGAAGAGTTCCTGAAAATGTGGAGATATTCAAAATTTTGAATGTATTTGAATTAGGTAATTAAACAAGGTAAGTGGAATGTAGCATCCATCGCCATTGTGTTCATGTTCACAACAGTGTATAATGACTTACTGGTTCTTAACTAAAGTGAGAATTGCTAGAAATTCAAAGTGAATTTTAAAATTGAATGCAGAATTGCTTTTCAGTTTGGCTATTTTGACCTTATATTTGGAATTTACTTTGAATTCATGGCAATTCTCACTATAGTGAATAACCCTGTAAGTTTGTATATGAAAACATAATTTAATGTTTCTTGGTTTTAGTAACTGAACAGTTACAAATAACATTTACTTTTCAGCTTTGCTTTTTCTTTGTTTAAATGTGTTATAATTACTATTTTCATTTCTTATTCAAATTCCATTTTTAGTTAAAATATATCATATTCAGTTAGTTTTTTTTTTTTTACATTAACACACACTACTGTTCTCTTGTGACTGTATCTAAATATACAACCCAGATATGCCACATGTACAACACATTGCACGATGTTATTAACTTATCACAGACTTCTGCACCTAGGGATGTGGAAGGAACACTCTGAATGCTAATAAGATGGAATGACAGCATGACAACATGAAGAACTTCACATGCTGACAGTAAAGACTGAATTGACATTATTACTAAGAAAAAACAGAACAGTGAAAAAAGCTGGATATGTCAATTAGAAAGTTAACCTTTTAATTTTACATTATGTAATATGGAACAACATATAGCATGCCGTTTTAATAACAGTGTAGCAATTATAATAACACTAAAATTTCCCTTTTTTA
The DNA here is from genome assembly GCF_036172605.1 of Pelobates fuscus. Classification (NCBI taxonomy): domain Eukaryota; kingdom Metazoa; phylum Chordata; class Amphibia; order Anura; family Pelobatidae; genus Pelobates; species Pelobates fuscus. Next base: position 132,306,080 of record NC_086322.1, read on the forward strand.
AGTTACAGATTTAAAATGTTTTAACCCTATGAATGGCACCTTTGGTAATAAGCTATGTACACGCTACCCTTTACTGCCTTACTGATTTCAGTTCCAACTGTAAACAAATGAAAGTGAGTTTTGTTTTTGCCCCTTCCTTGCATTTTTATCATGTAAGAAGAAATAGTTACATTATTTTTGGGGGATAATGCAGCAAATGTATTGCACTTACAAGATAAAAATCAGAAAATGGCCCAGAAAACACTAAATCCAGACAGCAAAAGAGTGCTCCCAGTATCCAATGTGAATCACAAATGTACAGGAACTCTGACATAACACTCTTGCTCCAGATGTAAAAGAAATTCTAAACAAAACAACTTAATTCGAATACAGTATTTAAGTGTCTTTTCGGCGCTCCCACAGGTTGGAATTAGCCAATTCGCGCTCTGCCAGTGCATGTGGATCTAATCCTGGCGTGTAGAGCCTTGTCTTCATATGTGCAGGTTCTCGTGTGTCTTAAAGTTGTTGCTACTTTTCTGGATGCGGGTTTGCGTTCTATGATTGTGTTCTTGCATTCTACACTCTGTCTACTTACGTAGCTGTGAATCCATACATAAAATCCATTCATAAATGTGTGGGAAATATAGGTGATAAAACCATTAAGACCAAAAGTGTAATTGTTAATTTGTACATACTACATATAATTAAAAGAACAAAAGGAAAAAGGAAAACAAAAATAAGTAATTCATAGAGTTGAGGATGAATTTAAAACCATGTACATGAAAAAATACTTAAAATCAGGAAACATTTAGCATCTAAAAAAATATATATATCAACAATAATATACCAAAAATAAAATATTCTAAAATCAATATATACTATTAAAAAAGAGAAAAGAAGAGAGAAACATGTAATTGGGTTTCCTATCAGAAAATTGTTAAAGTCTGATTAGGTCTCTTGCTTTTGGTAAATTTTCAGATTCTTTTGAGTAATTGGTGTTGTAGACCTTTATTTAGAAACCACTTTGGAGAAACTACAGATTGAGAACATTAAATTTGATGTCAGAAAATGGTATTGAAAATCTTATAAAATGTTAAGGGCCTCAACACCCAGCAGAAGTGAACATTTTTCACTAAGAAGGAGCGATCTCAGGGGACAGGTATACTCTGTTTCCAGGAAATCCAAATTTAAAAGTTTTAACTACAATAATATGTTTAAGAATTGCCCTTTACGGGGGCGGGGCTTGCCAACCGACTAGAACGGACGCCATTCCTGAGAGCTCCTCCACATACAGCCTGAATCGTCAAATATCCCCTCAACTAAGCCCCATCCGACAACAAAAATGCCCCAGTGATCTTACCTGATTGACACTGCACCGATTGATGCCATTTTTGTACCCGGCAAAACACACCGAGCCGCGGCACCAGACTGTGGCCTATTACGCGCCGAGACTCCAGGGCCTGGAGGCTTTCTTACGCGGCAGCTACACACAGAGCCCAATACATACCGCTACCTCATGGGGTGGAGAACTAAAAAATTGAAGCCTGAAAAACCGAGGCAAGGCATGCATATCGGCGAGCTCTGGCGGCAGGCCTCAGAAGCCTCAAACTCTGGAATGGCATCCCTGCACGGCGGCTGCTCCGATTTCTATGAAGACACGTCGGATGAAGCGGAGGGGGACACCACACAGGCCCAGCCACAGCCACCGCCAGCCCGGATGCAGCAAAAACTACCTGCTACCTCCCCTACACCGGTAAGCATGGAGGCTATACGGGATTTAATGGCAGATCACCACCAGAAAATCGCGGCCGATGTAGCCTCACTCAGAGAAGCCCTGCAGGGACTGAATGGCCGATTGGGAGCGGTGGAAGGAACCGCACCAAGAAAGGACAAATCATGGAGCTGCAACAAGAGGTTCAGGAAATTAGGAAGCAGCACCAACTCCACGAACTGAAACTCGCCTCATTGGAGGATAAACGCCGCCTGAAACACCTGAAGATCAGGGGCATAGCGGATAACATACCGGACGCCGAGCTGCCTCACCTAATCAGAAGGCTACTAACAGCATTGCTCACCCCGAAGCTAACCAAAGCGGTAGCTATTGACGGCATATTCCGCATCCCTAAATCTCCTAAAGCCCCATCTTCAGCCACGCGAGACGTTATCACGCAGTTCCAGAACCTGAAAGACAGAGCTGCGGTACTGACGGCAGTCCGAGACCACCCGACTTACCCCTTCGAAGAAATGAGCCTCACATTTTATCCAGACCTCTCGGGAGCTACCATGGCCTGGAGGAAAACCCTGCAACAGTTTACCTTCCTCCTGAGAACGAAGCATATCAGGTACCGCTGGGGTCCAAACCATACCCTACAGGTCACCAAGGGCGACGCCACACACACAACATACGCAACATACAGGAGGCCGAGAGAACCCTGAGGCTTCTGGACCTCCCCCTGGACTCACTTACCGCACCAAAGCCCCCAACGAATCCCACACACCCTCCACACTGGGGCAACGCCGAAGCTCCAGCATTTATACCTCGACGCCCAATTGGAACGCCTTCAGGCACAGGCTCGACCTGAAGAGAACTTGGGACTAATAATGCAATTTTTCTCTTTTTTCTTTCGGGACACTAATTTCTTACCCCATCCCTTAAAGTAGGGTACAGTTGCTTGACAATAGCGACCACAGACACCCCACCATGACGGAAGAGAAGGCCCAGACACCAGACATAGAGGACCCCCCGCACTAACGCAGGAGACCACAACCACTGACAGTAGGCTGACCCCATGTCACGCCACCCCCCCCCTCCTGCCCCAGGGTAACAGGGGCATCACTAACTTTACGACAGTGCTGACGAACCAGAGACCATAACATTAGAGACCCACCTAAGCTTAATGGTCCAACATATCATTATGAATATTTCTCACCAAGCTTTACGCTAATGCTGGAACGCTTAACTCAGACATAATTAGGATCTACGTTGCTTCATAGATGACAAGTTAGACAATGTGGCATGTAGTTACCAAAAAAGTGCAGCAGTTCTGTGTTGTTAGGTTGATGAAGACACCTCCGTGTTAACTATTGTTATTATAACTATAATTGGTATTCAGAACTAACCTGTGCACAATCGCACGATGTACAAGGGTTTAGGCATTAAGCCTTTCCGTTCTGATTCTGTGCTAGCTGTAACTTAAGCTCACTTTTATGCGCTGAACTACATGTTACTCAACATTTAGTTAACAAGACGCATAGCATACTGTTATTTTGAAATGCTTATAATTATCTTCTTAAAACTCGACACGTACCTCTTAAATGATTTGCTTTAGATACGCAGGCATGTAACTTACTTAACCATTAAGGCAGCTCTGTTGGGCTGATACTCATATATGTTTATGTTTGTATTTTCTCTTAATATCGTATCACTCCAAGTCAAGCTTGAATACTAAAAACTAAAATTGTGCAGTCTCAAGCAATGTCATATCTCTGTCAACCATTAATGTCCGGTAACTGCTGTTGTGGCATCACTGGCATGTATGTACCATTCACCCTGCACTCAAAAATAAAGAATTAAAAAAAAAGAATTGCCCTTTACAGTACCATTCTACCTATCTAACTTAAGCAAGAGGAGTTTCAATGTTTTTTAATAATAATGTGGCCCACTCAACTGACAAGATAGTCATTGATGAGGAAGGAAGATTTAGTATTTGAGTTGGGATCAGTGCTGTATCTATCACGAGGCTAACAAGGCATTTGCCTTGGGCGGCACTTTCCAATGGGCTACTTAAGTACTCTACCCTGCTGTCTCATATATGATGTTGTTCCTAAATGTTACAGACTGCGCCAACAACAGGCTGTCTGTTGCCATGCCAATCTCTCTTCAGAAGCTGAACGCACTCTTTGCACTGTTCGGAAGCCAAACGATCCCTTCGTGTTGTTTGTCACTTTGGGGCTTCCTTATAATTTCACTGGGAGCGGCGCATGGACCCTGGAGGAGAAGCTCCACTGACCAGTGGCAGGGAGGAACTGAGCAAAGCAGTGTGTGTGTTTGCTGGTCTGGCATCGCAGACTGGGTAAATAAATTACAACAATTAATCATTGCAGCTTGATTTTTATATTAGTTAAAGTCACTCCTTGGAAAGTTTACTGTGACCACCTGTGCTGGACCCTTTAGGTTTTGACCACATTAAAGCAGGGCTTGGCAATTCCCAATTGCCAGGTTGCCACGGCGACTAGAAATCTTGCCCTGGGGCCTGGGATTTGAAGCGCTTTAGCTAAAGGCAGGATGGGGGAACAATGGAGCCGGCTGGTAACCCTGAGGAGCATGGACGGTCTGCTCAGGGAGCGCTGGAGGAAGCCGCCCAGGGAAGCGTGGAGGCAACCACCCTGAGGAGCATCGCAGTGGTCGGCTGGGACAACGTGCAAGGGAGAAGTGATCTTCAAGCGGCTCCTCTCTGCTCCCTTGCGCTGTAAAGTGATACCGGGAGCCATGATGTCATTCTGGCACCGGCATAACTACAGGGAGCAGAAACTAGCTGCACTCACACACAAGATGAGCGAGCAGCCCCACTGGACCCCAGGGAAAGATCCACTCAGCTCTCCCAAAGGTAGGGAGGATGAGTGGATTAAAATTAAAATGGAAAATGTTTGTGTGTATGTGTGTATGTATGTTTGTCCGTGTGTATATGTATAACAGTATGTGTATGTATGTCAGTGTGTGTGTCTCTGTCAGTTTGTGTGTGTCTCTCCATCAGTGTGTGTGTGTGTGTCTCTCTGGTAGTGTGTATGTGTCAGAGAGTGTCTTCTTGTGTCTGTTTATTTACCTGCACCCCTCTGATCACGAGAGAGGTGTATTTACTCACCTTATTTCCCACGCTGTGCTAGTTTTCCATGGCTTGTACTGCCTTCGTGAGTGAGATAATCAATCTTTTAACATCTCCATGCATTTAGCACCTCCATGCAGAGCGTGGAGATACTGAACAAAGCACTGACACATGACTGTCTAGTGGAGTCTGAGTGACTGTCACTAGAGGTGTTACTAGCTAGCAATGTAAACACTGCCTTTTCACTTGAAAATGGCAGTGTTTACATTGAAATGGCTACAGGGACAGGCTACAGGCACCAGAACAACTACTTTAAGCTGTAGTGGTTCTGGTGAGTATAGTGTCCCTTTAATAATTGTATATTTCTCGTAAATTAAACTTCGCTAGTTTTAAAAAAACTGGCTATTAACTTTTTTTTTTTTAGCTTTTTTTTAACTTTTTTTGTTAGATTTCAAACAAATTCGTCAAGCCCTGCATTAAAGTATAAATCTCCTTACCTGATACACATAACAATCTATAAAAAAAAAGTAATAGCTGTCATAGAATATATCCAGCTAAAAGGCATATATAATAAACATATATAATATCTGTGGCATTGGACGGCATAGCCGTCCAAGGCATTGCCAGCAGGGGGAGTGCCTGTAATGACAGGTACACCCCCTGCTGTCTGAAAAAAATAAAATAAATGTTAAAACAGTGTAAAATTAAATAATATATATATATATATATATATATATATATATATATATATATATATATATATATATATATATATATATATATATATATATATATATATATATATATATATATATATATATATATTTATTAACAAAACAATTTCTGGCACTCTTCCCAGAGTGCCAGAAATTGTTTTGTTTCTAGATATTTGGTGTGTTGTGCCACACCTTCTGAGCACCTCCAACTTAGAAAACATTTTTTGTTAAGCTTACACTTTCTGAGTGTTACCTGTTTATCAAGGATTAATATGGAGGATTTTTTATTGAGGGCTAGAGCCCTGGCTGATACAGCTGAAACTATTCAAATTACAGCACAAGAAGCTGAAAGCATATTATGGCCCAATACTACTGCTGACCTTTCTCACACGGATTCCATCAAGGATTTGTACAATGATCTCATGAAATTAAAAAGACGAGAAGTAGACCTGGATCTACATGGAATTTTTATCTCAGATTATTATCGAGCAAAACGGATTCCAAGAGGATTCAGGGTAAGAAATTCTCCCACTATTGGGAGACAAAATCCGGAATTTTGTAAAAAATGGATTGGTATAGCCAATAAATGTTCGCTTGATTGGATGATTATAGTGGTGGAGGAGGTGAAAAACAAATTCGTTTTCACCAAGGAGTCTATTAATAAGTTTGAAATGTCTCATGTTACCACTTTAAATGCAACCACATCCACTCAATACATGGTGAAATTACAGGACAAAATCATGCGTTATAGAAATGATCTCATAAGATTTAAAAAACAAAAAGTGGAAAAAGTCAATTTTGATTATACCCACCATCAGGTATACCACTGGATTAGTGGAGAACAACGCAGACCACCATTTCAACGAAATAGACAACGAACACGGAAGCCACAATTCTTATCCATTGATACGAGTTCAGCAGACTCTACTTCTGAATCAGATATCAGACCCATGTCAAGTCAAGGAGGTTTCATTAGAGATACACAACAATCATCAACTTTTTTAGGGGCAGAACATACAAACGACCCCCCTGGCAAATTCCCACGTCCAAGGAGAGGTTCAAAAGACAGACCTATCAGAAGAGGACAAAGGAAGATTTATAAATACAAGATCCAAACCACCAACCAGAAGGAAATGAACCCAGTCTTTAATTTATCTTCCAAAATGCTGACCAGTGCCCACAATCAAGTGCTGTCTAAAGGACTTACATTTGTCCCTACTTCCAAACCAGATGAATTTAAAATTGATATTGAATTGTTTAAAATGAACAGAACTTTAAACATGCAGGCTGTTCGGGATACAGCGACAATAAGACCACTCTCACAATTTAAATTAAAGAGCACATGGGAGCCTAAAAACCATACACCATTCCATCAAAACCTTCTCTACTATTCTGAAAACAGACATGGAAACTATACTCTCACAACAACAAAATAAACTGGATAATCTAAAGCGGGCAGAAAGAACAGCTCTCAAAGATTTGAGTAGGGATGATCAACTTGTGATTCGAGCGGCGGATAAAGGGGGATCGATAGTCCTGCAGGACTATACGTATTACAGGGAAGAAATTCTAACACAACTGTCTGATACCAAGACATACAGAAAATTAACATTTGACCCCACGAGTAAGATCAGCACTAAAATACAGGAGTGGATAAAACTAGGAACAGCAGCAGATTGGCTTGATCACAGTACAGCGGAATATCTACTCAACACACACCCCAAAATTCCGATCCTATACACACTCCCTAAGATACATAAGGACGCAAGTGTCAGGGATCTTACCTGGAGTGGGAGTCCGGCAGGCAGAGTTAAGGCACCCTTTGCAATTCGGCACAGACCGAGGGGACTCAGGACAGAAATCCCCAAGGGGGTGACACAGTGCACTGGGGCTGAAATAACCAGTGCTTCCTGGAACGCAGTACAGACAAGGGAAATCCAGAAGAGTAGTCGGTAACAGAATCAGAAGTCAGGGCTGGCGGCAATCAGGCGAAAACAGTAGACGAGCAGGAGATCAAAACCAGGAGTCAGACAAACAGCAGTGAAACCAAACGGAACAGGAAACACGATCTGACAACGAGGACCAGACTTGCGGGGTTTAAATAGGAAGACTCAGCCAATAATCATGGAACCAGGAACAGGTGTGCAAATCCCAGGCAAACAGGCTCAGACTACAGGATACCAAGGACATGTAGAAACAGTCAAAGATGCGTGGAGCCCAATGTAAGGATCCTGACTGGGATGCAGGCAACTCAGGTTCGATCCCAGCCAGACCCAAATACACAATATTGTGTAAAACCCAATGATGATCCTGACAGCAAGGAAACCACCTGGGAGAGCAATTGTATCCGCCCGAGGAGGATTATTGGAACCCATAGCTAAGTATGTGGATTTTTACTGCAAACCTACAGTTTCCAGATTATCTACATGCCTACTCAAGATTTCCTTAATAAAATCACCAGCTGTGAACTAACCGACACCCAGTACGTCTTCGCAACGGCAGACGTAAAAAATTTGTATACGGTGATCCCTCATACAATGGGTTTGGATGTGATGCGAACACTGCTCTCACAATCAGATGTCTATGAAGGTCCTCCCATTGAATTTTTGTTAGAAGGGTTACAACTTACATTGTTTAACAATTATTTTCGGTTTGAAAATTTTTTTATATTCAAGAGACGGGGACTGCGATGGGATCGGCCATAGCCCCAACGTATGCTAACAGTTTCATGTATACATATGAGAACATGTACATTTTGTCTACATACAAGGAACACTTGATACAGTATCACAGGTTTGTGGATGACATTTTCATTTTATGGCAAGGCACGGTAGTGTAATTGGAGAACATGATTGAGGAACTCAACAATCTAGATTCTACCATCAAACTCAGTCTGACACACAATACAGACAAGATCCAATTTCTGGATGTGGAGATATATCGAAATGGTCGAAATATTGGACATCGATTATATAGAAAACCCTCAGATCGCAACACACTTTTACATGCAAACAGTGCTCATCCTAAGGCTTTGAAAGAGTCTTTGCCCATTTCTCAATACTTGAGAGTGTACAGAAACAACTCAGATGAAAACACATGCAAGATCCAACTAGAAGACATGACCAGATCCTTTTTGGAACGGGGATATAAACACAAAGTGCTTATGCAAAGTGCAAAGGGCATATCAACTAAACAGCCACAAAATCTGCCCAAAATCACGATCCCTTTATTATTTCATTCAGAGAGCCAGAGATTCTCCCAAAGGATTAAAAGGAGATGGGACATCTTATCTAGTCAGATTTTTTTACAGAAACCACAAATTGCATATTCACGCAACAGAAACTTGAAGGACATCCTGGTAAGAACAGATAAACCGAGTCGGTACAACTCACAGACACCTAACACCAAGAAAGGCTGCTTTAAGTGCTCAGGCTGTGTCACTTGTGGGCACATGCTAACAGGATCTTCCTTTGCACACCCGCACACAGGCAAGAGAATTCAGATTAAACATCGTTTAACTTGCATGAGTGATCATGTGGTATACCTTATTTCATGCCTGTGTGGCAAATATTATGTAGGAAAGACAGATCTTACAGTGAGGGACCGTATCCGCGGCCACAGATCAGGAATAATGACGGCATATCGGGATGGGAAGACCGATAAACCTGTGGCAAAGCACTTCCTGGAATTTCAACATCACCTACCTACGCTGAAATTTACTGTGATAGACCACATTCCACCGTTAATCAGAGGGGGTGATAGATCGAAGTCATTATTACAAAGGGAGACTTTCTGGATTAAACACTTGGATACAGTCCAACCGAAAGGATGGACTACAATTCGTTTGGCTGTTTTTTGAACATTCGCTGATTATGCTGATTATGAGACCGACTTTCTAGACATATGAGACCCTGATTTAAAGTTTGACGAGTTTCTTTAGTAGCGGCACAAATTTGGAACATTCCCCCCCCCCTGTTTTTCTTTGTTGGGGTTTACAGTATGCGGTTCCAATAATTGATTGTGGACTTCTAATCGGTGATTGGGGATATAGCACTAATTTCTCTATCTCTGTATGCTCTATCAAAATTCTTTTAACATTTAGTGGTTAAATGTTCTGACAGTATGGTCCTCTTTCTTTTATCTATGATATAGTACTCTTAATATTGAGGTGAATCTTGGACTCTATTAGATTAACTATTTTATTTGGTAGTGTATCTCATATATTCTCACAGCACATTATATCACTTTTCATTCATGTATAGCACATATTGGTTCCTTACACTACAGTTTCTTCATCCGTTTTTACATTATTCATTTTTCACATTCATTATCTTTTCATTCTTCAACCTTTAGAGGTTTGGCAGTAACATGCTTCTTTTTCACACTCACACACACATTGCAGTTTGTTTCAGCCAACACTGTTTTCACGTTTTCACATCGCATTTTTATATACTCCTTTCACATGCCCCGAGTTGTCACCGTGTGATTTGTTCACACGTACATTTTTGCGGTTATCACAGACCACAACTCATTCACCATATGTACGCTGACAATTTCACATCATAATGGATAGCGCTAGAATCCTGGTCAGCACTATACACTCTCACTCGCTGTTAAATGCTGGCATTTTTAGATCACGCAGAGCCAGCCTTTTACAGTTTGTTCTCTCTGCTTTTCAGCCTACACATTTTTCCAGTATTTTTTCCCTTATCATGTAGTTAGTCATGTAGTATCTGAGTCCGCTGAATATCATTGTCCATACCCAACAGACGTAGACATAACAGATTATTTTGCAAATTTCCGGCTTAATTAGCTTTCTAAAGTTTCCTAAGTTTTTATAGCCTTCATCTATGTATATGCCACGACGTTTAGGATTACATATGCAGACAGTATGCACTTTCATTTCTCCTCCGTATTGATTTTAAATTTGCTTGGAATCTTTGTTTCAAACAGCTTTGCCGTCTCTAGGCAACACAGGGTGATTTCACCATACGTCACTTTACGGCAATTCACATAACAGTCCGCGATTTGCGGCTCTCTTCACATGGAAGATTGGACACACAGGGAGCACTTGGTGATTGGGTAAGTTTAACACTGGTTAATGTATTTATTTGATAATTTTACATGTCACAGCATCTTGATAAAGACCGCTAGACGGTCGAAACGTTGATTTATATGCGTGTTATTTAATATATATTTTTTTTGAGTCACTAAATCCATTGAGTGCTCTCATTTTGTTCCGTTTATATATATTTATTATATATATGATCTAAGTATATACATACACATATACACACATACACATAAATACACCTACACCGTCTAAGTGTATTTTAATATTAATATATATATATAATTATATATATATATTCATATCAAAGTACACGTACAATGATATTGACTAAATATATATATAATTATCATTATATATATATTTATATATAATATACAATAAACAAATATGTAAATATGTTAAAAAATTTAATAAAATAAATAGTAATAAATAAATAAAAAATATATATACATGTGTAATTTCGTTCTAACTGTATAAAATTACTATATATATATAGATATCAAAATACATGTAGAATGAAATAATATATATATATCTATTGTGATAAAGTGAAGGCAGAGAGGCCTTCTAACCCCAGGGGAAGTACGTGTAGTTTTTGTGTTGCACAACACAGCTTTGTTTAGTTATGGACCCCTGGGGTGGAGTATTTGGAGAGAAGGGTGGGCCAATGCTCCACTCCACAGTTTAGTGGTTTTCTTGGGAGACAAAGATCCAGGCCAAGGTTTTTTGGACTGTCTCCAACCCAATGCTCAGCTGCAGATGATCAGCTGTAGCAGTGGGAATAAACCACTCCCTGCTAGGCAGGTACAGGGGGATTGCTGGCTTCCTCTCAGGAAGCAGGTAGGAGAGAGGGTGTTCTCTCCAGTAAGAGAGTCAAGGAGACTAGGCACTGGGAGTGCTGGCTTGAGGCACTGGGATTGCTGGCCTGGAGCACTAGGAGTGCGGAAGGAAGCAGTCAAGGCTGGCTTGGAGCACTGGAGTGCTAAGAGCGGACAAATACACTAGGTTGGTGAAACCCACAAATTTTGTTATAGTTTAACCCCTGATAGATAGGGAATCTGATGTGAGTTAGTGCTCAGACGAGCTAGGCTTTTTGTTGTAGGGATTTGTGTTACATCATTGCATTTATGTTTCGTTTGCTGCTGCCTGATGTGTAAATATACAAATAAAGTTGCCGGGATTATAAGAATATAAAAGGACTGTGCATGTTTTTGCCCTAGAGGACCGTGCTATCTACTAACAAGGATCACACTATATACATAAGTATATACGTATATATCACTATATATATATACCTATATATAAATAAAAATAATTAAAAAAAATTATATACATATATATACACACATATATACATACGTGTATATATATATAATATATCTACGTATATATTTATGTAATAATTTTACATAATTAGGTCATTTTATTAATTACAATTTGCAGGACCTGCCTGACAACCCAGACCGAAAGTTCAGGGAATTTAATTTGCTAGCACTATATATAACCCTGTAACTTTCCAAGACACCATAAAACCTGTACATGGGGGGTACTGTTTTACTTGGAAGACTTCGCTGAACACAAATATTAGTGTTTCAAAACAGTAAAATGTATTACAACGACGATATCGCCAGGGAAAGTGACATTATTTGCATTTTTAACACACAAATGGCACTTACACTGACGATATAATTTTTGTGATACGTTTTACTGTTTTGAAACACTAATATTTGTGTAACTTTTAAAAGTTATGGTAAATGTGTAAAAAGTATATTTTCCCTGCCTGTGATAATTACTTTAACCCATTGTGTACAGTAATTATATCAGAGGGGAGGGTTTGTGTGTAATTGCTGGGAGTGTCTGAATGTATTGTACGTTGTTGATTGGTTGTTCCACAAGGCCACGTGGGTGGTAACCTTGTGGAGAAATATGTATAAAAGAAGCAATAAAGCCCCAGCTCTGCCTGTTCCTGCTTACACTCCAAACTGTGTGTCGTCCAGTTATTGGAGGGAAGAATATTTGCTCCTGTGTCTGCTGTTCCAGCTTGCAGGAGATTCAACGGGGAAAGTCCTTGAAAGGACTAGAGCTAATTCCCTATTCGGCTCCAGGGAGGAGCGGTTCCAGGTCCCCAGTCCAGCTACGGTGACTGTGGGAAGAAGTGCTGCGGTTTGTCCCCTGCTCCAGCTAGGAAGCGGTCCATTGGCGGAGGTACCCAGCCGGGGTACAGGAAGCTCCGCTACAATATCATAATAATATCACGGAATATACATTCTAGTATGTCTACATTCCTACTATTATAATTTTATTTTACAGAAACAACACTGCATTTTTTATGAATCAGTGAACTTTTTACCAAATATTTAGAATTATTTTTCATGAATACATTATTTCTGATGTCTAGTAGGATACCAACAGCATTGTGCAGAAAACAATAAAAGCCTACAGAAAAGCTACAGAATAGAACCTATAGAAAAGAGGAAAGCGTTTATTGCATAGCGAATCAAATGTAGGCACAATAACAGGGGCATATGGTTGTGTGTGAAATACATGAGACTGTGTGAGCAGTCAAGGGAGCCATCAGAAGGCATCTCAGCTTTCTTAAGAAGCTTCTTTACATATTAACTGCCTCTTTTCCCTTATGATGTTTCACTATGGTTAGGGCCGTCCTCCTGAGTACTCTGTGAATTCCCCATTAAAAATACTTAAATGCAGCTGCTCACTTTAAGTCAAGACAAGAACGTACTTAATCAGTGTAAAACACTTAGGATCACTAGTGGAATTTATTTACAGAACATCCCAAGGCTGGTCTATCATCAGACTCTGCAGGAGAGGTTGGTCTTTCGATTGTGGGCCAGTGTAAGAACTGCCATTGAGGTGTTGAAGTTGAAACCCAGAAAAATTAGTTCCCTGGAAGGATCCATCTGGCTCTTCTACACATTTATTAGCATCCAAAACTAGTCAGCGTATTTAGGACTAAGGCTCTCTGATGGACTAGCAGCTCATAATCTGGAGCGACCACCAGAATGTTGTCCAGGTAATGGAAAATGGCCACTCCTTCCTTTCTCAATAAGGCAATGACAGTTACCAAGATCTTGGAGAAGATTCTTGGTGCAGTGCTTATCCCAAAAGGTAGAGCCTGGACTTGATATTGGTGTTTCCCAATACATAATCTGAGTAATCTTTGATGAACTGCAGTGATCAGAATGTGGAAGTATGCATCCCTCAGTGACTCCATACAAAACCTTCTGTTTAGCTGATGTAGATCCAAAATAGGCTGGCACTTTCCTCCTGGATTCCTGACAAGAAAGAGGGGAATAGAACCCCTGGAATTGTTCTTCTTTTAGGACTTGACTGATGACCTCTTATTATTGCAGGGTGGCAATATAGAACTTCAATGCCATTATTTTCTGGGGATTGGGCGAGAGTCTCGTCATGACAAATGGAGGATGAGGCAACTTGTCTTCGAATTCTAGGGTATAGTCTGTTGACACAATAGCTCTTACCCATGTATCCAGAATTTCTTCCCAGGCTTTCCTGAATCTTAACAGTCTGACACCCACCAGAGAAGTCTGGGGACTGTAAACTTCAGAACTGCTTGTGGGGACGAAAGAAACCAGAAGGTCCCTCACCTATGGAAGCCTTTCCAGATTGACAACTTCTCCAGTTAGTATTTCTGGTATTTCACAACAGGGTCTGTAGGATTTGCTATCCCTATAGGCATCCAGATCCCTGTAAGGACATCAGTCCTGTAGGTTCCTTCTGGTTTTTCTAGGCCTGTGGAAGAAAGACCTGCTTAGCATCAGCAGCTCTTTTAAAGGCATCTTCAAATGGAGAAATCTTCACTAGAAGAAATGGGCTCAAACTCCAGAGGCTCTGTGTCATCTTGCCCCATATTGTCAGAGGAGTCAAAATCCAGCTAAAAGGTTTCAGATTTAGGTCTTTTCCCTCTGGTGGCTTCTGCCATTCCTTCAGAGATTGCCTGTTTTATCAAAGAGGTTATATCCTGGGTAGATGTTGAAGCTTGTGGTGCTTGACGTTGTTCTGTCTCACCAGCAATTAGGGCCAGGCATTTTCTGCAAAGCCTGCTGTTTTCCAAGGGCCTTGCTATACATCCTGGGCAGGCCGCCGGCTTTTTCCCTCTCCTCGATGGAGATCTAGAGTCAGACCGGTCTTGAGGGCAGTAAAAACAGAATTCAATAAAGACTGTACCCTCTAGAGCACTCTTTATTATATGTATATGTAAAAAATAAAAATTAAAAAATATATATTTGCTCACCTTTGACCTGCAGAAGATTTTACTGAAGTTGGAGAAAGATCAATTTAACCAATGTTCTAAAATAATCATAAAAAAACAAGTCATTAAAAAAAATCTGCCTTAAAAAAAAATAAACTTTTCTAGAGGATTCCTGTAGACATTATTATTCAATCTTACATCAGACAGCAGCTCAAGGTCTGGGCCTATGGGGCCTGCCCCTGAGTCTGCCAACAGGGCCCTCCTCCCGAGTCTGCCCACAGGGCTCGCCCCCAAGTCTGTCAACAAGGATGAAGTGTGTGTGTGTGAATGTGGGGTGTGTACAGTGAATGTAGAATGTGTGTAATGGATGCAGTGTGTGTATAGTCGATGCAGATTGTGTGTTTGTGCAGTGGATATAGTGTGTGTATAGTGACTGCAGAGTATTTGTGTAGTGTGTGTATAATGATGGCAGAGTGGGTATAGTGAATGTAGTGTGTGTGTGTAGTGTGACTTCAGAGCGTATATAGTGACTGTAGAGTATATTTGTGTAGTGAATGTAGTGTGTGTGTGTGTAGTGAATGCAGAGCGTGTAGGTATGTAGTGTGTGTATAGTGAATGTAGTGTGTGTGTGTGGGGGTGAGCAGAATGTAGTGTGTTTGTATATAGGGGGGATGTAGTGTGTGTGTGTGTAATGTAGTGTGTATAGTGACTGCAGAGTGTGTAGGGACTGCAATGTGTGTTTAAGCATGTAGTGTAAGAATATAATGTGTGAGTAGTGAATGTAGTGTGTGTGTTTGCAGTCACTACATCCTTACACACAGAGAGAGAGAGAGAGTGTGTGTGTGTGTGTGCGTGTACAAAATAGGGTCTGCATTCTGTAGGGACTATAGAGCATTTTGGGTTTTGTTTTTTTTACATTTGATTATTTTTTTATTTATTCCCCCCTCCCTACTTCTTACCTGTCCAGGGAGGGGGGAGACGCATTCCCTGGTGGTCCGGTGGCATGGTGGACGGAGCCAGCTGCAGGACATGACAGAGGGGTCCCAGCACATGCCGTCTTAACACTCCAGCAGCTCCTCTGACTCTGGCGGGTCTTGCCTGCATGCCGTGCAGCGCGTTGCCATGGTAACCCGTGACAACGCTCTGACGCCCATGGATCTTGTGAGATTTAGAGAGGGAAGATCACCTGGAAGGCTAAGACAGCGTGTGCTCGGCCCCCTCTTACGTGTACAGGTAGCTGGGGGCCTGCAGTGCACATATAGATAGCGATAATCGCTATCTATATTTGCATTTAGAGAATGTGGGGCCCGGGACTCCCAGAGCAGTCCCATGGTTGTCACCCCCTGATGTATGTGGCTGCAGAGGACTGAATAACTGCAATAATGAAAGCCAAAACCAACTGGAAATTCCAATATAATAAGCAGGTAAAACGTACTGTTTGAATTTCAGATTCGGCGCCTTTAAATCTCCATGCATGCTCCATTTAGCCGTGAACGCATCTCCGCCATCTTGGATACTGGCAGACTTGGGGCTATTCGCAGCAACGCTATTGGTCATACGCCCGAATGCCGGGATTCACCCGAACATGGAACAGATGTTTCACTGCTCTCTTCGGCAGAAAAAAAGAGTTTATCCATGCAGAGGTTTGGCAAGAGACCTGATATCAGCAAGGTAAGAAGTTTAGCAGAGCAACTAAGCTCTGCCGTCTCTAGGGGTCCTCAGTTACCAAGGTTGCATGTACCTGGAACTTCCTGGAGAGGGAGGTTGACCTCTCCAGGGATGTAGTCTGTAAAATTACAGAAGATGAGCAAAAAAAAAAGATATTTTAAAGAGGACAGGAAAAAAAAAAACTGTGGTGTGGGGATATTCTTATACCCACTTAAGGATTTAATAGTTTTTCCTGTCCCATTGGCTAGAGGGAGGAGCTAACCCATAGCTTAAATGCTGCCATGATTAGCCAGGAAAATGCTTTTAAAATGACAAAGAATAATGGATGCTGTAGTTTTACAACATCTGAAGATCTACCTTTTGGGCACCCCTGATATAGAGGAACAATTATAGCAAGTAGTCATATATAGAACTTGCCACTTACAGCTTCCTCACCACCTCAATGATATAAAGATTGGAAGATGGTTTTATGAAACAGTAAATGTAACTACAGTTACTATATACTAATATAGTAACCATACCCAGGGAGTCCCAAACTGCTTGGGCTGTATCTGGGTTCTTTCCTAGGGAGAGAGGCAGAACCCCCGGGCATATAAAAAATCCTGTGGCAAAGTGACCTTAAAAGAAAATTACAGTTGCCTAACAGCTGGAGGACAGTAAAAAAGACTAAACGTAATAAGGAGGTGTGACCTTTCATATAACCTGTGATGGTAATCACCATCCCCTGGGGTTTCACACACACACACACTTTATGTAGGACCCTAGACTACTATGTTTAAGTCACCCTGTACCGATTATAGGTGCAGGGTGTGTATTGTTATACGTTTTGTGTGCTCTTCTGTCCTCCGGATGCTTGCTACCAAGTAGGTGAATTTGGCTGTGGAGCCTGTACATCGCCAGCTGTTGGTAGCAACAGCAATATGCACTACCTGAATAGCAAGGCTTGTTAATTTGCATATTTAGGTAGATTTGCATATTGAAAATTCTGCAGGCAGGAGAGGAGAGATATTTTGTGCTGGTTATTTTGTGCTGTTTAAATATATTATGATATTATAATTTCCTGTATATTTTGTGACATGTTTTGGTTATTTGAATTTTACATTTTTTTTACAACCTTTTATGTAATGTGCATATTAATTAATACCAAATTTTAATCCCAATTAGTATTGTATGTTAGTTCCATTGGGAACTGGTGTCCTGTGTGGACTTTTAGGGATTTCAGTCACAGAGTTGTCGTACATGTTGGCTTGATTCATCCCATGATCCCTCTAGCCATGTGATGAACTAAGAGAGCTAGGCCTGAGGCCCGCAAGTGCCTTTGTAACCTGACTGGTTACCTCCGCTAATTCCTCCTCTTAGCCAGACTGGAACCATTAAACACTTAAGCATCCATTTCCCCAATAACTAAAAGAAACAGTTCTGGGAGTCAACTGATTTTATACAGCCACCCGCGGCTTTTACGCACAGACCCCTAACATGGGGGTCTCCAACACAACATTACAGGGTTTTCCTTCCCAGGGTCCTCTGTACCTGAGAGATAATTGCATGAGAATCTATAACTCAATTATCTGTCAGGTACAGTAAAACCTACACAAAATATACAATACCCCAAAAGTACCCCCTTTATAACCAGGAACACTACAAAAGTTACATTCGCGGATAGATCTGATCTGACTGTACAACTTGACCAAGTATCACTCAGATCTGTTCAGCAGAATTGGATTGCCACCGGGGTAAAATTTTGACCGGCCAGACATGAGGTGATAGCCCAAAACAGTTCCAGGGAAATAGGTGCCCTGGCCGGTCTCTGTTCAGGGGTTCCTGTGCAAAAACGATGCAAGGGATTCTCTTGATTTCAGAGAGCAAATTCTCCCCCTAGTTGGTAGCTCCCATCTCCCGAACATCGTTCGCATAGTTGGTCGGGAAGTAGGATGGGCAGCAGTATAACCTTTACCAGGGTTCGTGCAAGTGCCTAGCCAAAAAGAGACACTCGACGACCAAGTACCGCTGCCCACGTTCGGGAGACAAAATGTCTGCCACTCTTTTACCGACCATGTGTATTCGGTTATACGAAATTGCGGCCACCCAGGGAAAGCATTCATTAATTACTTCCCTTGAGGTTTCACACTTAAGTTGCAAGGTAAGAACATTCTAATGGGGTACCGGGGTGGTCCTCGTTCAGGAGTCAAAGGCAAAATGTTTGGATACTGTGACGGACCGCCTGCCACCCCGACTGGGTGCCTCTGTCGAACGATGCTCATAGTGCTTGCCAAGGACCATCAGCACCGCAATTGACATCATAACCACCGCAAACCCCACGAACCGCCACAGCTTGGTTGGGGTTTTGCCGTCCTCTACCCAGCCTGGACCCAAGACCGGGCTCCAGCTTCCAGTGGGTGAACCTCTCCTTAGTCCAAGGACCGCCAAGGACCATCAGCAGCGCATCTTCCCACCCAGGGGGAGACTAACCAGGTACCTGACCTCCTGTCGGTCAGTACCTGAGTTAGTCGAGCAGCCCACCCACAACCAAGTACTGCACCTGTAGTTCTCCGGTGTCCAGCTTTGTCCTGTCTGTCCCAGGCTGCAGAGGGCACGTCCGCCGCCCCTGATCTCCCTTGTGCTTCCAGGCATGGAGCTCTAGGTACGTGGTGGGCTGATGCCAGCGGTTCTGCTGGGAAAACCTGTAGGCAGTCAGGCTCTGGGCCAAAGGAAAGGGGATAGCAGAGGCTAACAGCGCTCTGCCCGGATGCCAGCTCTTCTGCTGGAAGGGGGTGAGTGGGTATTGACGTCTCCTCCACTATCCCCAGGACTCGGTTGGGCAGCTGCTGCTGGAGAGGGGGACCGGTTGTCCCCTCTCTCTGTAAAGTACACGGCCGCTGGGGAATGAGACCAGTAGTCTCAACTCCTGTAGGACACACTGCCACTGGGGAGAGAGACCGACCATCTCCTCTCCCTCTAGGATGCACTGCCGCTGGGGAGAGAGACCGATTGTCTCCTCTCCCTGTAACGCTGCTTGGTGCTGGGTAGTGGTAGCGACCATCTCCACTCCCAGTGATGCTTGCTGCTGCTGAAATGAGGCACCGACAGTCTCCTCTCTCTGTGACACGGTCTGCCGCTGGGGAGAGAGACTGGTTATCTCCTCTCCCTGGTAGGTAAGCTGCTGCTGGGGAGTCAGACCGATTGTCTTGAATCCTGGTACCGCTACTTGGTGCTTAATCGCCTGCTGCTGCTGGGATGAGGGACCGACAATCTCCTCTTCCTGTAACTCATCCTGCCGCTGGGGAGATAACTACTAGAGACCGGTTGTCTCCTCTCCCTGTGAGATGTACTTCTGCTGGGGATCTGGGCCGGCTGCCCAGCATCCCTGAAGTACCGGTGGAGAGACCTCGGTCCCATCTCTACCTGCCACCTGGAGGTCATCCCAGAACCAGTTGATGAGGTCTGGTTCTGCTTGTCGGGTAGGTTGGGGCTGTACGAAGCTGAGCAGGTGTTGGTAGTCCTGCTCCAGCCCCCACTCCCTTGTTACTAGGTGGGTCATGTTTTTGCTCACCTCGCATTCGTCAGCCCAAACATGCATGCCCATCCGGTAGTTGTAGATGTCCCAAAACCTAGACTCCTCCGTGCTGCCCAGATCAATGTCCTCCTCCAAAGCATCCCATAATAACCCAGGGCCATCATAATCATCCCCTTCAGGTAAGTCGTGCTTGGCCAGTCCAGGGGGTATGTTGAATGGTATGCCACCATAGGGCCTGGTATGCGTTGTCTAGCCAAATCTCTCGCCATACCAGGGTCTCCAGTCTTCTCACCCACTCATCCAGGGGCTGCTCTCTAATAGATACATCCACATCGCCACACGCTTCTGTAGCCGCTGCTCATCACTGGGGAGACTCTCACCTCACCACCCCTGGGCATCTTCTAGGGCATAATACCAGACTTCCTTCTGTCTGCATCCCTGTAGTCCACAGCCGCCTCCTCCTCCTCGTCATGGAACGCTGTCGGAAAACTAGCCGATTCCATCCTGCTGTAGCCAGGGGCGCTGTACGGATACTAGCGTTGCCCTCAATATACTACACACGTTAGTCTTGGTTCCAGGGTGGGTGGAGGACGGCGAAACCCCAAACAAGCTGCGGCGGTTCCTGGGGTTTGCGGTGGTTATGATGTCGAGTGTGGTGCTGATGGTCCTTGGCGAGCACTAGGAGCATCATTCAACAGAGGCACGGAGTCGGGGTGGCAGGCGGTCCGTCACAGTGGTGGCAGCGTTGGGATGGCGTCCTAGTGCGAGAAGAAGCAGCTCGGAGACACTGGTAACGTGTGGAGTATATTGAGGGCAACACTAGTATCCGTACAGCGCCCCTGGCTACAGCAGGATGGAATCGGCTAGTTTTCGGACAGCGTTCCATGACGAGGAGGAGGAGGCGGCTGTGGACTACAGGGATGCTCCAGCTTCCAGTGGGTGAACCTCTCTTTAGTCCACAAGAGCTAGTGATTATACTCTGGGGAGTATAGTGATTATAGCAATCCCCAGAGTGTAGTTCTCCAATCCCCCAAAAATCAGCCAATACTTCATGAAGGGTAGCACAGGTCTGTTTAATGCAAGCCAGCACTCATAATTAGTGATGCCCCGAACAGTTCGCCGGGAACCGTTCGCGGGCGAACATAGCGTGTTCGGTCCGCCCCCTATTTGTCATGGAGGTGGGAGGGTCTGGGAGGGAGGGTCTGCTGCTGATTGGCTGGAATGTGTCTGCTGACTGTGAGGTACAGGGTCAAAGTTTACTCAATGATGACGAATAGGGGGCGGACCGAACATCGCGCGTGTTCGCGACCGCGAACACGCTATGTTCGCCGGCGAATGGTTCCTGGCAAACTGTTCGGGACATCACTACTCATAATTTATACAATTCCTCAGGCCAGAGGCACACCCCCTGGACCTGATGGAACACAGGCACACAAAGGGCACAAACCAATGAGAACAATACTGTGGCGAAACCAACCTCGCCACTGGGCCCTGGAGAAGCCTGTTTGCTAGCCTCCTACCTACTGACTATGGCCCCTGGGTTATTTGGGGCATATTGTACTGTATATTGCTGCTACTGGCCCTTTTAACAGCATCTATGGACATATTGGGACTTTTGGGACTACTGTCCCTTTAAGATTGTGAAGCATATTCAAGTGTACTGCCTGTAATATTATATATGTATTTATAGATGTGTTAAGTTTATCCTGGGTGATTTGTGCAGCATTCTGATTGTTCGGTAGAATCACTCCATTCAGTATATTGAGTGAAACTACCGAACAACCAGACCACCCAGGAATGAGTGTGCCTCCAATTACCGTTTGCAACAATGTTGCAAACAGGTAATTGGCAATCAGTGCAGTGTGGTCTTTGTCCTCTGGGTGGCCGCCATTCGGGAAACAAACACGTGGCGGCGGCCATCTTAAACTACCGAACAGCGGTGTTTTGCCGTCGAGTGTCTGGAACTAAAATCGGACACTTGACTAGGCAAACACCGCTGAGACCTCCATACTTCCAGAAATTCGTATGGAAACTACCGAATGACCCGCCGTTCGGTAGAAAGAGCCCCATAAACAAGGGAATTCATTCAAACCCTCTCCAGGCTCTATAACACAGGCAATTCGCCTGTTTTCATTCCCTTGTTTGTGACCGACCGCAGGGCCAAAATGCATGGAACTGTTTTCGGATACTTTACCCATGCGGTCGGTCAAATCTTTGGAACCCCATATCTCACGAACCATTCATCCGAATTACTTGAATTTTGAATATGTTGTCCCCCTGAATAAGGGCTATCCAGCGATGCTGGATTTAAAGGTGTACCCCCGGGTTTTGGGGTACATCCAGAACTTGGCTGAAAAAGTGTACCGGATAATTGAGTTTAATGTTATCTGAGGGGAGGGGATGTGTGGGCTGAACCATGTATGTGATTGGTTATTTTATGCCTCCCCCTGGGTGTGGCCTGTATGTGGATTAGTGTAATAAAAGCCAGGCTGGATGAGCCAGTCCAGAGTTCCTGTTTTACCCTCAAAGTGATGTGTCGTCTCATTATTGGGGGAAGGATTTATTGCATGCTGTTCCAGTTTGACTGCTAGGATTGCAAACCTATTCGTATGGTTCCTATTCAACTGTCTACAGCATTCAGAGGCTTGAGAGGATTCATATGCTTCTCTGATTCGGTGATTGTGGTGTCTGCCAGAGTGCTTGGAGCCCTCAGGAAGCACTAGGAGCATCCATTAACGGAGGTACCAAGTCGGGGTGCCAGGCGATCCGTTACATTGGTGGCAAGCGGTGGGATGGCGTCCTAGTGCGAGGTAAAGCAGCTCGGAGACACAGTGCGTTTGGATTTACAATTGAGGGCAACGCTAGCAGTCGTGCAGCGCCCCTGGGAGCAGACAAGTATGGAAGGTTCTGGCTCTGGAGATGATTGGCTGGCCGAGGTGAGGCAGCGAGTGGCTGAGTATGGGGATGATATACCCATGGAGACACGCCGGGTGATCTGGAACCAGGTCATGGCCGAGCGAAACACAAGGCTGGACCGAGAATTCCGGTTGGCAAAAGAGAGGAAGCAGCAGGAGCGTTACAGCAGCCGGGTAGAGGCTGCATCCGAGGAGGTTAGCCGTCTTTCCCTGAGGCGGCGGGAGGAACCCGAAGTGGGGGTCCTCATAGACTGGTCCTGTGAGGAACCACAACAGGCAGGTAGAGATGGGACCAAGGTCACTCCACCAGGATGCTGGGCAGCCGGCCCAGATCCCCAGCAGCAACCAGAGTTGCCAGGTGGGGAAGCAGGTGGCCCTTACTCACAAATGTTGAGGGGCCTCACGGATTGGTCCTGGGAAGACCCACCAATGGCAGGTGGAGATGGGACTGCGGTCTCTCTACCGGCCCTACAGGGATGCTGGGCAGTCGGCCCAGATCCCCAGCGGCAGTGTGCGTTACAGGGAGCTGAAGGTGCCGTTCTGGCTCCCCAGCGGCAGTCTACGGTGCAGGGAGAGGAGCCTGTTATCCCCTCTCCCCAGCGGTTGAAGGTGTGTAAGGGAGAGGAGTTTGTTATTCCCTCTCCCCAGCGGCAGCACAGCTCACCAAGGGGAGACAGTAAGCCCCTCACCAGCGCAGATGGGACCGTGGTCTCTGCGCCCTGCCTACAGGGAGTACAGAGGGTCAGCCCTGCTCCCCAGCGACTGAAAGTGTGTAAGGGAGAGGAGTTTGTTACCCCCTCTCCCCAGCAGCAGCTTAGCACACCAAGGGGAGACAGTAAGCCCCACACCAGCGCAGATGGGACCGTGGTCTCTGCGCCCAAGCTACAGGGAGCTGAAGGGGCCGTCCTCCCTCCCCAGCGGCAGTGTGATTTGTTGGGAATTGGGAGCCCAGTCTCCATTCCCCAGCGGCAGGCTGAGTTACAGGGGGCAGAGGTAGTTGGTCCTACCCCCCAGCAGCAGAGTGATATGCCGGGAAGGCAGTGTGAAGTGCAGGGAGAGGAGAGCAGCGTCCTCCCTCCCCAGCGGAAGGCTGAGTTACAGGGGGCAGAGGTAGTTGGTCCTACCCCCCAGCAGCAGCGTGATTTTTTGGGAATAGAGAGCCCAGTCTCTATTCCCCAGCAGCAGGACACTGAATTGGGAGGAGAGACAGTCGGTCTCCCTCCACAAAGACTGAAAGTAGGCATGGGAGAGGAGATTGTTACCTCCTCTCCCCAGCGGCAGATCATCAATGGGCAGAGTGTTCTAATGGGAGAGGAGATTGTTACCACCTCTCCCCAGCGGCAGATCATCAATGGGCAGAGTGTTCTAATGGGAGAGGAGCTGGTTACCACCTCTCCCCAGCGGCAGCTTAATGTACCAGGGGGAGACTGTAAGCCCCACACCTGTGCAGATGGGACCGTGGTCTCTGCACTTCCAGCACAGGGGGTAGGGACGGTCGGTCCTGCCCCCCCACAACAGGGCTGTTTAGCCAAAGGGGAGACAGTCGGTCTCCAGCAACCAGGCTCCAACCAGACTACTCCTGTAGTAGTGCTGGCACTACTACAGGACTAACAAGGGCACTGACCGGCAAGAGGTCAGGTACCCTGTTAGTCTGTTTGGAAAAGGGGAGAAATGTGGCGAAACCAACCTCGCCACTGGGCCCTGGAGAAGCCTGTTTGCTAGCCTCCTACCTACTGACTTGGCTGAAAAAGTGTACCGGATAATTGAGTTTAATGTTATCTGAGGGGAGGGGATGTGTGGGCTGAACCATGTATGTGATTGGTTATTTTATGCCTCCCCCTGGGTGTGGCCTGTATGTGGATTAGTGTAATAAAAGCCAGGCTGGATGAGCCAGTCCAGAGTTCCTGTTTTACCCTCAAAGTGATGTGTCGTCTCATTATTGGGGGAAGGATTTATTGTATGCTGTTCCAGTTGACTGCTAGGGGTACAAGCCTATTCGTATGGTTCCTATTCAATGGTCTACAGCATTCATACGCTTGGGGGAATTTAAAGGTTTCTTGGATTCGGTGATTATGGTGTCTGCCAGAGTGCTTGGAGTCCTCAGGAAGCACTAGGAGCATCCATTAACGGAGGTACCAAGTCGGGGTGCCAGGTGATCCGTTACAAATACAACAATGTCCGACACTCCCACATACAGCACACAAGCCCTCCCCTCTGCCTGTGATACAATTAGCTAAGACAATGGACTAACTCAATTAACTCTAAGCAGAAAAAACATAAATTTTTACAAACCCCCAAAAAACTTTAAACACACAAAATCCCCACAGAAGTCACATCCCCTGATAGCCCCGATCTGGGTGAACACCATATCCAAAAATCACCCAGATCGGTTCAGGGGTTCAGGAATTTCCTGGAAGTCTTATTTTTGCCCCACCGTGCACATGGTCCCATGCCCAAAACAGTTCCATACACTTGATGGCAAAACACTGCTGGACAATTTAAGATGGCCACCGCCACATGTTTGGATCTGTTCCAGTTAAAAGTCCAAGGGGCAGAAACAGTGCCTTTAAAATCCAATATGCCCAAATAGTGTTTTTAAAGGGCAATATATCCCAGGGGCCATAGTCACAGGGCAAGAGGCTGGAAAGCAGGCCTCTCCAAATCCCAGTGACGAAGGTGCTTTCGTCACAGATACCCTAACTCCTGAATGGATAACAAGTAAATGATACAAAATTAGTTGTATGTTCCGCCATACAATAGAAATCACATTGCAGGCATACCTGCCTGGAAGATGGGCTAAAGTGGAATAGGCAGAGGGGACGATACCTGCCTTGAGTAGGACTGCAGTTTAATCGGCAGAGTGGGCGATATCTGGGTGGAAAAGAAGGACCAGAAGGACCCCAGTTAAGCTGCGGCGACTGGGGCAGAAGCACTTCAGGTTTCCCGGTTCCAGCTAGGATGCAAGATTGGTGGAGGTACACTCTCCTCCACATCACGTTTTTAATTTAATTGTAATATTCCTGTCCTAGCAGCTGATAGGGAGGGCCTAACCGATTAGTAATGCTGACATGGATTAGCCAGGAAATAAAGATTTTTTTCCACTCAGCAGAACAATCAAAATGTATTATTGTCCATGTCATTTCCCTCATATTCCCACTGCTATAGTGTACATAGCTGTGATTATCACAGATAGAAAGAGAACATGAAGCCACACTCCATTATACATTCCAAGCTGGCTAAAAGTAAAGATTAATGGAACATATAGGGTCAGGGACACAAACATGTATTCCTGACCCAATAGTTTTAAAACCACCATCTAGCCCCCCTGGCCTCCCCTTGCCTCCCTAAATATAGTAAAATCTTACTTGTATTCAAGTATGGAGCTGCTTGCTTTGTCCCTGTTTCCTTTTGACCTGCCCACTGCCTGCTGACATCATCAGAAGTGGTGGCCTGATCCAATCACAATGCTTCCCCATAGGATTGGCTGAGACTGACAAGGAGGCAGATCAGGGGCAGAGTCAGCACAATTCAAACACAGCCCTGGCCAACCATAGAGATGAATTGGATCAGTGCATCTCTACGAGGAAAGTTCAGTGTCTGCATGCAGAGGGTGGAGACATTGAATGTTGTGATGCACTTTAGGCAGCAATGACCCAGGAAGGATCTCTAACAGCCATCTGAGGAGTGGCCACTGAAGTCATCACTAAGCTGTAATGTAAACACTGCATTTTCTCTTGTTACAGCAAAAAGCCTGAAGGTAATGCTTCTACTCACCAGAACAAATTCAATAAGCTGTAGCTGTTCTGGTGACTATAGTGTCCCTTTAATGTGTTTTCTAGATTAAATCTACATTAAAATGATCAGAACACAATACAGTCTGATGAGTTCTGCCTGAAACAGGTGTAATCATAGGCTTAGAAAAATATAAAGTACTCCTACATATTAATAGTACACAAACCATCCTCTGGTTAAAATTATATGAAACCATAGCCCTTCCACCCATCTCATGCAAGATTAATCCCTATGGTGATAAAGTATACAATCCATAAACTAATAAATCAAGGCAAAATAGAGCAATTCCTTTTCAATTTTATTGATTAGCTCTTAGAAGTGTCACACTGAAGATGTGAAGATGGTCAGAATTACATGAGGATGTATGCAATATTTCATTTACAGCTAAAGGTCTGACATAATCAGTCAATATATGCTCAGATTTATGGCCCCCTCCATTAATGTAAAATCTAAGTAATTAATTAAAACAGTCTAATGCACTTGTGTAAATCTCAATCCATAGACAGTTTCATTTAGGTAGAGAACAAAATCACTTGTTTGAGCAAGACTAACCTTCCATACAGATAACATGTAACCAATAAACCCAGAGTAACTTAGTGCATACTATCTGTAGGGCTTCAAAACTTTTCCCACCAATTGATTGCCCCTATTATCCTGCATCTTTGGACATATCAAATCCCATAAAATAATTATAGCTTGAGAAATAGACCTTAACGTAAATTCTATGTGGATATGTAAGTTTTTTTTCTATAATCTGCACAGGTATTTAAGAAAAACATACGGTATATAAAATCTGAAGATAGGACTTTCTGTACTTAAAGTATTTGAATCTCCCCCTGTGATGTACAGTTCTTGTTGTATTTAGTTTTTTTTATGCACTTCTGCTATGAATACAGTTTTTGGAGCATTTATTTTTTTCTTTGTAGACATCTGATTGCACGACTTTATTTTTGTTCCTTATTCAGTTGTTTTCCCCATTCCATGAAGGATTGTCATCCTGGTGAGACCAATAAATTCTGCTAATGAATGCAACTTTGAGTGCATAGTTGTTGTTGTCTTCCATGTCTTGTCCTGGAATCTCGCCCTCTCTATCGAGCTGCGACTTCTGGATTTCTTGTACTTTGTTTTACCAGTTGAGCAAAAGAACAACACATGTGGCACTGGCACATACAGTGGAGTTAGACGTTAGAAACTTATAGAACCTAAAAAAATGCAAAATAACACTTCTGAGCTGCTGTCACCCCAACCTGTTGCTTATGCAGGAGGACAAATAGCACAAAACAGACAAAAACTAGGTCAACGCTTCTTGGAATGCAGAATTGTTCACACAATTGAAGGAAATAAAGAAAACACAACAAGTTTCTGGTCTTACACCTTTATCAATGGGCATTTGCATTAATAAACAGGGGATACCCGAAATGTTTATATACATATTTTAAAAAAAAGTGTAACATATCAATGAACAATCAGGCTTTGTCCAAATCACTCAAATTCAACTGCCCTCTTAAAAGTTTGCAATGACATCCAAACTGGAATGGAACAAGGAGACTTTTAACTGGAGCTATTTTCCTTGATTTTGCCAAGGCCTTTGACACAGTAGACCATGGCATTCTTTTGCAAAAACTTAAAAACTCAGGCATTGGTGATCGTCCACTAACCTGGTTTCGATCAAATGTTTCAGACCGATTGCAATATGTGGCCATTTCGGATAGCGCTTCCCTCCCTCTTCCAGTCATGTGTGGTGTTCCCCAAGGCTCCAAACTCGGTCACCTGCTCTTCACATTATTTATAAATGATTTGCCTAACGTCTGTAAATCATCAACTGTACACATGTATGCAGACGACACTGTAATCTACACTAGTAAACCCAAGCTACCGCAGCTTGAGGCTGTGCTCCAAAACCAATTCACAGAGGTAGAAAAGTGGATAGCGGATAACAAACTCTTCCTAAACACTAACAAAATTGTAACAATGATCTTTGAAACTGTATCTAAATTACTTATACTACAAAATCAACAACTGTGTATCAGAACAAATTCAAATAGCAGTGCAACAATTGCTAATGCCGGTTATTAATTATGGGAATGTAGTGCATGCACCCGCACCGCAAACCCACCTTAATAAACTTAATAAGTTATATAATTCATTCTGCCGCTTTGTACTAGAATATAATTACTTTATCCACTACTGTGACATGTTAAAAGAGCTAAACTGGCTATCGCTGGAATCCTGACGCACTCTTCATCTTTCCAGCCTTGGTCATAAGAGCATTTATGGGAAGCTCCCACCCTACCTGAGTAGAATGCTCTCCCCAGCTGTTCCTACCTCCTATGACCTCAAATCCAGTACTAGCACGATATTTAGCATACCACAATACAATAATAAAGTGGCTTGATCCTCATTTTCCTACAGAGCACCGCAATTATGGAATAACATCACGGACACAGTCATATCTTCATTCAATCTAAAACCTTTTCAGAGATTTATGGTAATATACCTCAGCACAGAATGCATCTATTATGGTTGAATATATTTATTACCTGTTATGTATATATGTGTGTATGTATATATGTAAATATATAGTTTGTATATCATCAGTGAAAGTGCAGTTGTGTGAAAAATGCAAAAATAAAATAAAAATTAACACTGTTTGGCCAAGGTTATTTACTAACTGGCTGCTAAAAAAGACTGGGTATACCCGATGTTGAATATCCTTGTAGAAAAGTAGACAACTTTTGCAAATTATTTGCCAATATGTAGGTAATTCTCATTCTTGGGCTGCCATACGGTCTCAAATTTCAGCAAATTTCAATGTGTAAAATCTGAAATAAACAAGCTCTTTATTTAACCCTGTAACTTTCCAAAACAGCATGAATCCTGTACCAGGGGAGCATTGTTGTACTTGTGGGATATCACCACATACAAATGTGTTTTATTGCAGTAAAAGCTTGCAGCATTATGACAATCCATGCAGAACTTGGAAAATAACAAAATGTCTTATTTTCTCACACTTTTTTTTTGTTTTATTCATATTAAACGGTTTCATATATAAATATTTGATGTGAAATGAAAGCCCTGTTTCTCCTGCACAAATTATATACAATAAGTGTGGGGTCACCTAAAATGAAAAAGGACTATTATGGTTGAACAAACAATTAGCTAAAATTCTAGGTTTTGTTGTGGTCAGAACTTGAACAATTCCTCTCTCCTTAAGGGGTTAATCTTAACGCTATCCAACATATGCAGTACAAGTTCTATGGTCTGTGTTAGTAATTAGTGTGTATCTTCCATACTACAGAAGTGTGCTTTTTCATTAGTCTTAAAACGTACTTAGATAATCATTAGTGATCTCCATTAAACTCAATGTAAAAGCGTTGATATATATTGGAAATTAATTCTTTTGTGCTCCTTCTTAATAAGAATTTAGAAACAAGGTAGAAACCGTGCATTCAGTCCTTTTAAAATGTATAACCAGTATTCCACAGGTCACTTGACAGCAGCTGTCAGTCTTAGAAGACTAATTAAGTGGAAGGTTTCTATTTTATTTATATGCAGGAGCATTTTGTAGGCCTTACATTCTATGATTAAGTCCATTTACCGGACAAAAACATCAGACTGTCAATGACCGCTGTGAAATATAATGACAATTTAATAAAGAAGGCATATTAATTCATACCTGGGTCCAGCTCAGCGTATATTCTTTTTAAAATACAAAGTAACTGCAGAAACCACTATATCATTATTTATAAAACCCCAATATAATATGCAGCGCTGTACAACGGACAAGTATTTGTAACCAGATGAGTTGGATTAAAAGGAACAGGGGCGGTTGAGAGTCCTACTAAAAAAAAAAACCTTACATTCTAGAGGGAGTGGGCAAAGTGACACAAAAGGTCAGGGTGGGATAGAAAAGTAGGTTAATTGCTTAGTTTTTTATTTTTTGATGGTTGCAGGAGAGGAAGCAAGGTACGGGAAGGGAAAGCTAGTTTGATATGTTTTCCTGAAGAAGTTCGTTTTCAATAATTTTTTTGAAGTCTAACAGAGCAGGGAGGGGAGTTCCCTAGAGATGTCTTGAAAGTGAGCGAGAGAGGTGAGAGTGTGAATCTCTCTTTCTATAGTTTTATATCCTCATCTATTTTGGGAAAACTCTCCTCCCTTCTGGAGACTATGTACCATATCAAGCTGAATTTATATAAAATACGTACAATTGGTGGATCAATATGTAAGCATATATCTCTTAACGTAAGTAAATGAGAATTTAAGAGTCAACAAAAAGAAAAACCAAGAAAAAAAATAGTGCAAATACATCTGTATAAACAGCAAGATATATAGTGATGTAATTTTCACACTCGCAAAATCTGAGCCTATGTATACACTTGGCTCTAGTAGGTAAACATGGTAGGATAATTACTTGTTCCTCTTCTAGCTGATGATGCTCAACTGTATAGACTGCAAAAATCCCATAGGGTAGCACTGTATGGCATATGCAAAAATAATATACACTCAGAAGCACTCACTGGGTTCTGGTAAACAGTGAGCCCATTTATAAATTGATGATCCAGGAGTCTTGGAACATAGGTGTAGTAAATCATTTTAAGGGCAAAAATATTAAAAACACTAAACAAATAAAACAAAATGCAAATACAGGAAGATAAGACAGTCCATAGAGTGTCTAGCAAGATGATAAACTAAATTGTGTTTCGCCCCTTTAAAGAGGCTTCTTTAGGGAGAAATAGTTGCAGTCTGCTGTAGACCTCTTTTTAAATGCCCACCTTTGACACATTTTCAGTTTTCTTCTCCTTATTTTCTGGAATGCTACCTGGGTTACACATACTCCGGTATGGAGGAGGGTCGGGTGGCCTAACGTGTTGACGTCCATTGTGAAAAAGAAATCTGGCACTTTGTAAAACTGCTTAATTCTAGGAAATAAAAAAGACTCTTTTAACCATACATATTTAACATCCCTACAGTTTTGATATATATATATATATATATATATATATATATATATATTTTTTTTTTTACTATAAGTACATAAAGGAAAATACTTAAAACATTTGATACACAACAAAACAAATGCATATGGACATAAAAATCTCTCCAGTAAAATAAATAGAAAATAAAAGGTAAACTGCAAAATACGAAATACAGAAAAACGGTAATAATTATAAATATATATATAAAGTGTCCACTAGTGGCCATTGGTCAAAAAGGGTATTCTTGTATGTTCACACTACAAACAGTATCTATCACCTATATACAGGTAAATAAAATACACATAGTGTAAACTGTAAAAAACAATTAATGTTTTAAAAGTGATGTATATCATCCAACTCACAATTTTCAGAGCCCATTTAAAGTTGGCTCTAGACTTATAGCGCTTTTCATCTCACTCTTGAGATATCCAGTATTGGAAAAATGTGTACACCCACAGGAACTTGGAACTGGTGGCTTGCAGTGATGCTCCAAAAGGCAGGTGTGTAGTTAAAAGTGTTTTATTCCAAAAGTTATTTTAAAATACAAAATATATATATATACACAGTAAAATATATATATATGAGCAGCACAACGCGTTTCAACCTTTCAATAGGTCTTTCTCAAGTGCATCTGGTTTTACAATGGGCTCCAAGGCCCTAATATATACCAAACAATCAATTAATTACCTTAATGATACTACACATCTGTGAATATGTTCCCACCCATGTCCAAATATGGTCACAGCCGGAAGTGTTATGCCACACTCAATATGGCTACATTTCCGTCTGTGTACCTCTATCCCCAGCCCCCCCCAACATGTCCGATATTACATTTAGCTATATCAGTCCGTGTGCCTCCAATTAGCTGTCTTTTCGGTCCTCTTTTCGCCGCGTCATTTCCTTTGGTGACGTCGTGATGCGGTCCGATACGTCACTTCCGGTTATAGTTTTTCCGGTCTATCGCGATCTTCCAAACAATTTCGGTGCACAAATGTCCATCATTAAGAAGGGCAAAGTGCCAGTAGTTCATATTGCACATAAATAGGAGGACAAACGTTAAAAGGAAGGGGAAAAAACATATTAGTGTTGGAAAAAGAAGGGAAGGTATTTATGTTTGGACATTAGTGGAGCATTTAAAAAAAATAATAAATAATAAACAATAGGATGAGTAAACATATCCCAAAGAGATTCTTAATATTAGGAAATGCCACCATTACATGGATATTACCCCCTCTATCTAAAAGTGCCATTTTTAAGACAAGATATATATAAGAAATGTATATAAAATATATGTGTACATATATTCCCTATTATAAAATGCTATTAATCTCAAAATCGATGTTGAGACCCAAAGGAGATAAGGTGCGTATTTCAAAGATCCACTTTACTTCTTGGGTACTTAATTTTTTAGGGAGATCCCCTCCTCTCCAGTGGGAATTAATTTTGTCTATAGCAAAAAAAGGTTAAAAAACTGGGGTCTGAGCTGTGTTTCTCTAAAAAGTGCTTAGATACGCTGTGGCTTATAAAACCTTTTTTGATATTTCTAACATGTTCACTTATCCGTACTTTTAGTGGCCTCGATGTTTTACCCACATATTGAAGGCCACATGTGCAGTTTAGTAGATATATTAAATTTTTTGAGTGACATGTGATCATAGGTTTAATTTTAAATTCTTTTTTGGTGCTAAAGGATTTAAAAGCCATTACATGTTTTTCTTTTTTATCTGTGCTCTTACACGCATTGCACATCCCACAGTGATAAAAACCTTGTTGTGTTATTGACCAATTAGTTAAAAAAATACTATCATTTTGAGGTGTAGGTTCTAAAAAGCTTCTGGTTAAAATTTGCTTAAAATTCCTCGCTCCTCTAAAAATAAATCTGGGTTTTGGACCTAAAAACTCATGTATTTCCTCATCCTGGCATAGGATGTTCCAATTTTTGTTAATAATCTTTTTGATCATCCCAACATTGCTGGAGTAGTCAAAAATAAAAGGGATCTGTTCTCTCCTATCAGTTGGCACATCACATTTTTTCTTCTTATACTTCAGAAGGGGGGACCTATTTAATGCAGATATTTCCTGGATCTGAGTGTCAAGAACTGTCTTATCATATCCTTTTTGTATAAATTGTTTCTTTAACAGGCAGGCCTGGTTTGCAAAATCTTGTTGCTTTGTGCAGTTCCTGCGTAGCCTAAGGAATTGCCCCCTGGGGACAGTATCTAAGCACTTTTTAGAGAAACACAGCTCAGACCCCAGTTTTTTAACCTTTTTTGCTATAGACAAAATTAATTCCCACTGGAGAGGAGGGGATCTCCCTAAAAAATTAAGTACCCAAGAAGTAAAGTGGATCTTTGAAATACGCACCTTATCTCCTTTGGGTCTCAACATCGATTTTGAGATTAATAGCATTTTATAATAGGGAATATATGTACACATATATTTTATATACATTTCTTATATATATCTTGTCTTAAAAATGGCACTTTTAGATAGAGGGGGTAATATCCATGTAATGGTGGCATTTCCTAATATTAAGAATCTCTTTGGGATATGTTTACTCATCCTATTGTTTATTATTTATTATTTTTTTTAAAATGCTCCACTAATGTCCAAACATAAATACCTTCCCTTCTTTTTCCAACACTAATATGTTTTTTCCCCTTCCTTTTAACGTTTGTCCTCCTATTTATGTGCAATATGAACTACTGGCACTTTGCCCTTCTTAATGATGGACATTTGTGCACCGAAATTGTTTGGAAGATCGCGATAGACCGGAAAAACTATAACCGGAAGTGACGTATCGGACCGCATCACGACGTCACCAAAGGAAATGACGCGGCGAAAAGAGGACCGAAAAGACAGCTAATTGGAGGCACACGGACTGATATAGCTAAATGTAATATCGAACATGTTGGGGGGGGCTGGGGATAGAGGTACACAGACGGAAATGTAGCCATATTGAGTGTGGCATAACACTTCCGGCTGTGACCATATTTGGACATGGGTGGGAACATATTCACAGATGTGTAGTATCATTAAGGTAATTAATTGATTGTTTGGTATATATTAGGGCCTTGGAGCCCATTGTAAAACCAGATGCACTTGAGAAAGACCTATTGAAAGGTTGAAACGCGTTGTGCTGCTCATATATATATATTTTACTGTGTATATATATATATTTTGTATTTTAAAATAACTTTTGGAATAAAACACTTTTAACTACACACCTGCCTTGGACTTTTTGGAGCATCACTGCAAGCCACCAGTTCCAAGTTCCTGTGGGTGTACACATTTTTCCAATACTGGATATCTCAAGAGTGAGATGAAAAGCGCTATAAGTCTAGAGCCAACTTTAAATGGGCTCTGAAAATTGTGAGTTGGATGATATACATCACTTTTAAAACATTAATTGTTTTTTACAGTTTACACTATGTGTATTTTATTTACCTGTATATAGGTGATACATACTGTTTGTAGTGTGAACTTACAAGAATACCCTGTGTAAGAGGTAAAACTCACACTTGTCTTTTCTGTGTGCGCAAATCACTTTATTTTTCAGAATTTATCACATTTTAGTGTAAGTGGTGACATTACACTTCGGTGGTTTTGCTGCACCGGATCTTATTAGCTTAGCGCCATTTGTGTCCTTTTACTGTTTTAGATTTTGTACCATTGGTCAAAAAGACCTAAAAAAGGGAGAAGGAAGAATAGCCTGAACAATGCTCATTCAGGTACAATATTAACATTTAAACATAAAAAAATGAAAAATAAGAACTGATACAACAAAATACTGAGTAATAAGTGAGACAAATAGGCAAATGATGGATTAAAAAACATATTTAAGAAAAATAGCTGTGAAAATAAGGATAATAATGAAAATAACCAAACACAAAAGAATAACGCAAAAGGAAAAGTATAGAATATTATTTGCAAATATTTAATAAATGGCAGGGGACATCAGACAGAAATAAATGTGGGGCATCCACTCCTAACACACAATGCTAATTATATTACAAAAAAAAAATCAATGCATGATATACATAAATATAAAAAAAGGAAAGTCCATCAATAAGTTATGCATACTACGATCCATAATACATACAGGTGATACTCCCCAATGTACAGCGCTACGGAATTTGATGGCGCCATATAAATAATAAAATAATAATACTCGAAAAATTAGAATATCGTGCAAAAGTTCATTTATTTCAGTAATGCAACGTAAAAGGGGAAACTAATATATGAGATAGACTCATTACATGCAAAGCAAGATAGTTCAAGCCGTGATTTGTTATAAGTGCGATGATTATGGCTTACAGCTCATGAAAACCCCAAATCCACAATCTCAGTAAATTGGAATATTGTGAAAAGGTGCAATATTCTAGGGTCACAGTGTCCCACTCTAATGAGCTAAATCAGCCATAACACCTGCACAGGGTTTCTGAGGCTTTAAATGGTCTCTCAGTCTGGTTCAGTAGGAATCAGAATCATGGGGTAGACTGCTGACCTGACAGTTGTTGCAGAAAACCATAATTGACACCCTCCATAAGGAGGGAAAGCCTAAAAAAAGGTGATTGCGAAGGAAGTTGGATGTTCCCAAAGTGCTGTATCAAAGCACATTAATAGAAAGTTATGTGGAAGGGAAAAGTGTGG
The DNA here is from genome assembly GCF_036172605.1 of Pelobates fuscus. Lineage (NCBI taxonomy): Eukaryota > Metazoa > Chordata > Amphibia > Anura > Pelobatidae > Pelobates > Pelobates fuscus. The sequence continues at coordinate 132,342,421 of NC_086322.1, forward strand.
AAGAAAAAGGTGCACAAGCAGCAGCCTGGAGAGAATTGTCAGGAAAAGGCCATTCAAAAGTGTTGGGGACTTTCACAAGGAGTGGACTGAGGCTGGAGTCAGTCCACTCCTGGACTGGACATGGGCTTTAGATGTCGTATGCCTCTGGACATGGGCTTCAGATGTTGTATGCCTCTTGTCAAGCTGCTCCTGAACATCAAACAACATCAGAAGCGTCTTACCTGGGCTAAAGAAAAACAGACCTGGTCTGTTGCTCAGTGGTCCAAATTCCTCTTTTCTGGTTGTGGTGACATTCTGTCATCAAACTAATATGGTGACCAGGGGTCATGTGACCAAGTTCATGTAGATCTTTCTTACAGGGGGATAAGCTTTACCCTTTGATATGGTAATTGGGTTATTCAATACCTTTACAAGTCAGGAAAGAGATAACCACTTCCCCCTATCCTCATTCCTCCCTGTTCCTTCTTGGCTGTGCTGCAGAGCAGATGTGCAGACGCCACGTGCTAGCATGGTGAACCATGTTATACTCTGTTACTTCCTTTTCTTCCTTGGTGGATGTGATGTCGAACTTGCAGCAGTGAGCCATTACTAGATGTGAAGGCCTAACCGTGGGTAAGATCAAATGTGTGGGGAAGGGGATTACTATATAGATAGATAGATTTAAAAAGGGTTGTTGCTCCGTGGGTCTGGGCTGTGTGTTTGTGATACATTTATAGTATTGTGTTGTTGCCTTCTAAATAAATACCTTTTAATGTAGACGAACCTTGTGTAATATATATATTAATTTGGTGATACACCACACTGATAAGAGCAACTTTTGCATCTCATTTGGAAACCAAGGACCCAGAGTCTGGAGGAAGAATGTAGAGGCACACACTGCAAGTCTGTGTTGATTTGAGGAGCCATGTCATCTGCTGGTGTTGGTCCACTGGGCTTCATTAAGTACATGGTAAACGCAGCCATCTACCAGGAGATTTTGGAGCACTTCATGCTTCCTTCTGCAGATGAACTTTATGGCGATGTTGACTTAATTTTCCAGCAGGACTTGGAACCTGCCCACACTGTCAAAATCACCAAAGCCTGGTTCAATGACCATGGGATTACTGTGCTTGATTGGCCAGCCAACTCGCCTGACCTGAACCCCATAGAGAATCTATGGGGCATTGCCAAGAGAAAGATGAGAGACATGAGACCGAACAATGCAGTAGAGCTGAAGGGCGCTATTGAAGCATCCATAGCACCTCAGCAGTGCCACAGGCTGATAGCTTCCATGCCACGCCGCATTGAGGCAGTAATTGCTGCAAAAGGAGCCCAAACCAAGTACTGAGTCCATATGCATGCTTATACTTTTCAGAGGTCCAATATTGTTCTATGTACACTCCTTGTTTTATTGATTGCATGTAATATTCTAATTTACTGAGATTGTGGATTTGGGGTTTTCATGAGCTGTAAGCCATAATCATCACACTTATGACAAAATCAGCTTTCAAGAATTCAAACTTATCAGTATTTTATTTTTTTGGTAGAAGTGAAACCTAAATGATCTTGCGCTGATCCTCACCTGAGTATTCACAAAGTGCAACCAATCAGGACTTAAATCCAATGTGAACGTGATACTGGCTCAACTCATTCCTAAATTGTAGTAGAGTCTGTCCATACCCCTTCCAAAGAAAGAAAAAACATCAATATATCACATTTAAAGTTAAACATGAGAGAATAAGTGATGTCCATAAACATAGTCTCGAATTCCGCCACACATAAATTTATGACGGAAGGAGACAGATTTGCACCCAGGACTTCCGAATAGTATTGTCCTTCAAACAAGACTTAGTTCTGCAGAACAACCTCTAATAAAGAATTAAAAAAATTCCATCTGCTTCCATCCAGATTAAGGAAACCCAGAGATCTCATCGTAGTTGGGGCATTCCCAAGACAAGGGATGGAGGTGTACATGCTACCAACATTCTTCCATGACTCCATCAAAGTTGCCCACAAAATAATTCAATGTGTTGAAAAAAAAATATTGAGAATGAAATATCTCATAAATTATCATCTATATAGGTAGAGCTTTAAGTACCAAACCAATCCCAAAGACAATGGGTCTCTCCTTGGGACTATGCAATGCTTTATGTATCTTTTGCAACAACTATAGGAATGGAATGGTGGATATTCTCTGTTCAAATACTGGAAGGTTTTCTGGTCAATGAGTACTCCATACTCAATGCTCTAGCACTAATAGAATGTATTTCAGTTTGTAATGACATGGTGGGATTCTTATCCTTGTCCAGATACATGCAGTGTTCAATATTTATATCCTCCATGAGATATTTATCCGTGTCTATCACCACTATGGTGCCACCCATGTCTGCAGCTCTAATCGTTATGTACTCATTATTATTTTAAGATTTCCGAGCCTTCCACTTATCAAGCAAAATATTGCATCTTACTTTGTGTCCAGTTTGTTTTCTTCACACCAATTTGTCATAATTTCACAAAGGTCTTTGGTAGGTAGGTATGCAGGTGATGTAAACTTACTTTTATTCCCCTACTTTGATTTATTTATCTAAACTTGCACCATCAATACCTTCTGGAGAATTGCCTGCTAAAAAGCCTTGAGTAGTAAAGTCTGGTTGTAAGTTATTTCCTCAGTAAGTGCGGACAAAACCCAGAACCAAATTAAACAGTCTGGTTTCACTTATGGATAGTGGTATTTGTGAGATATTTACCACAAGCCACGATATTGCTTAATTTCCCTCTCAGGCAGTGGTGTATTATGGGTCTGTGCTGCCCTAGGGATGATGGAACTCTGGCACACCCTAATTTAAATTTGTCCCACCCCACTTCCTGTCAAGGTCACACCTCTTCCTGTTAAAGACAAACACACACTTTGACTGACAGACACACACTCTCAGTTACACTGACATACACACACACTCACTGATTTGACACAATCTGACAGACACACACACAATCACTGACTCACTGACAGACACACACAAGCACTGACAGACATGCACACACTGACATACACATACAATGATGCAGACACACACACACTCACTCACTGACAGACACACACCCACCCCCTCACAGACACACACACACTGACAGACATAAACAATCACTCGGACACACACACTGACTCATAGATTTAGAACTCTTAACCTGATAGCAAGAGGCCCACGGTCTGCTAAAACTTTTCGGAACTTCGGAACTTCAATCAGAGCGCTTTTTGGAGCGTTAACAGAGGAGGAGGAGAGGCATTGAATAACACCTAGGACTTGGGGGAGCTCCTTGTATTCGCAGAAAGCACTGTGTTTTAAGGTGACAGGGAAACTGTAACCAGCACTCTGGAACTCTGCGCTGAATTGGAGGCTAGCCGTGCCTGGCTGAGCTTTTGATTTCCATATAATTTGTGCTAGCCATTTCTAATCTGGGCACTTTATGGACAGAATGGGCACTCCAGAGAGACCTTCTGGGGATGTATGACATGTGGGGATGCTTCACTATGTTATATGTATTTTCAGGGTTTTTGTGTGTTCTGCTTTCTGTGTTCGCAAGATAATTAGTTTAACCGAGAGCTGACTCAATTATCCCCAGACACAGAGGCGCAAATTTGGTGTGCCTGGACCTATTAAAATTGCTCTTATTCACTTGACTAGTGCAATAGGGTGTTTGGGTGAGACAGCAGTATCTTGTGCAGAAGTGCATAATCACTCTGGAGCTATTCTCAACTGGGAAGGTACAACATAGGCGGTAGTAATCCATCTTCACGAGGGTCTATCACCACAACTTGTTCTTGTTCATTTTTACCAGTTGTTGCTCCATGTCAGATTCTAATTTCCAACTTCTTCCACTGTGTCGAAGATAGAACATGGACCACACTAGATTAATTGTCGAATATTTTAGAATTATGTTTCCACCACATGTTCAATCCATCCTCAGAATCAAAATTTAAATAACTTTTGCCTGCAAATAGTCTGCAATAAAAGCAGAATAGAGCTTTCTTGGTAGGAGAGTAAACCAACCATGACTTCAAACATTTTTCATAATTTGTCATAAAACATTTGTGTTTAAGTTTTTTGTTTCATCCTTTGATCGATGCACCCTCATGTATCACACAACCAAAATCAGAATGTAGTTGTTAAACCACAGTTGCAACTTGATGTACCAGTAAGATCCATATGTCATTGTTAATCTTACTTGACCAAAGCCAAACATCTTAAGTCAACCGCTGTAATTTTTTGCTTGTTCCACTAATTATTGCGTGTTGAAGTGAAGAATCAATTGACTTTGACTTTGAATTCAGAAATTGCAACAGAAGTAGTAGTAGTTTTGCAACGGAAGTATTTCATAGTGCACCTGACACACCGCCGCAGTATAAGCAATAAACCAAAAGAGCACTCACCATGCCATGTGTTTTATTTAAAAAAAATATAAAAATAGTATGATAGGGAAATGTAATGGTTTTATTGCATTTATATTTTGTTTTATTTGAGTTGTAAGTAGGGTTCTTAAATAGTATTATTAATTAAATTATAAAAATTACTAAGTTACCATAAATAAAATAATTGTCTTACCAGGCCATTGCAAGGATTTTTCGCATTACCCCCACCCCCTAAAAATATACATCTTCACCTGTGTGTCTCTTTATCTTCTTTAGCCTCTTTTGTGTTTCTTAACCCCCTTTTGCCTCTTTGTGTGTCTCACATCCCCTTGTGTGTCTTACACCCCCTTGTGTGTCTCTTCCAATCGTTTCTCCGGTTATCGCCACTCCCCTAGCCGCGCCCACAATCAGTGTCGTCTGAGCGTCATCATGACATCACGCAAAAAGGGCCGGCACTAGGGGGTTTAAAATGTGGCGCCAATCACACAACCGGTTAGCAAATCCCTCTTACTTCCCCTAGCCCCTCTTTGTGTCTCTTATTTCCCTACTAGCCCCTCTTTGTGTCTATTACGCTGCTCACCCCTGTTGTGTCTTTCTCCCCAGCCTTTTTGTGTTACTGTTTCTTTCCCTTAGCCCTTTTTTGTGGCACTTTCTTACCCAGTTTTTTTCTGTGTCTCTTCCTCCCCAGTGTCTTTGCGTGTCTCTTTCGTTCCCATTATACAGACATACATATCCAAGCAAAAAGACATACAGGCACACAGATATACATATTCAGGCACACAGTCACAAAGATATACAAACAAACAGTCCTAAAAGGCACACAAACACAGTAATACAGGCACACAGTCATACAATCTACACATACAAGTACAGTCATACAGTGACATACAGACACTGTTATACAGACATACAGACACGGTCTTACACAGTCATACAGACACAGTCACCATCATACTGAGACAGACACAAACATACAGACTCAGGCATACAGTCACAATTACAACCATATGCATTTGGTGCTTGGTATCGGTCTTTGTGGAGTCCTAATCCTCTTGCCCGGCCTCATTACTAAGATGCTGCCTTCCCAGTCACACAGTGAGGAATACAAGGAGCAGGAATATTAAGTGATTCATATCCCATTTATACAGCCTGCGGCATGCTCCAGGGCTGGTGGGCCAGACAAAGATTCTGGCGGAGCTCATTCACAAAACATGAATTGACTGTCAGAAGAGGAGCATTGTTATTGCCTTATCAAACCACCTGCCCTGTGTCTCACGTGAAAAGTTCTGACCCCCAAAAAGGTACCCCCCCCGCTATACCACTGGCTGGACATTCTCAAATCTTCTGCTCCATGTGGATCTGTGGAGCCTGTATTACTAATAGTTATTTACTTGTTCAAGGAGTTATTTCAAAGGTCTGTAAATAAGTGAACTAGTATACATGAAATGCGTTTTTCTGTTTTGCATTTTGTCTGTGTGTTGGGTTGTTGCTTCTTTTAAGAATGTATTTTATAAGTTAGGAAAATTACAACCAAAATGACTGATCAGAAAAATCAATCACTAAGAGTGCATTGGTTGCAGGGTATTGAGGGCATAACCCAAAAGTAATTATAGAAAGAGAAGAGACTGGAATGGGTTAACTAAAAGAAGTGCTCCCAAAAGCAGTCTCTATACCCTTGCTCAAACTTCTCCACCAGTATAAAGCAACAAATTGCTAGTCATAGAGCAAAAATAGAACTAAAAAAATACATTTTAATAACCCCACTTTGGGGAACAATATATATATATATATATATATATATATATATATATATATATATATATATAACCAATGTGAAAAGTGTGTAAACCATAATGAAAACAAAAACTTAAAAAGTCTAAAATAGGTACATCTGCTAATCTACGATATATGCAGTAATATTTGGCGGCCAGTAGAGATAACTGTGTGTCAACAGCTTCTTTGTTACAGAGTGTCTGTGGACCAGCAACATAAAATATGAGGTATAGACAAAACAAAAAAGAAGAAGAAATACAATGTATCTTGCTTAATAGATTAATGTGCATATAATTGCACGTATGAAATTTGTCTCAAGAGGATAGCCCCAGCAGGTATATACACTGTAATTTATTGGGGAGCTCCAAAATCGATCGTGCATAAAATAGGTAACGGAGCCGTAAGGGTAATAAGTGGTCAAAAAAATAACAACAATAAACCCGGATTAGTATGCTCCATAAATACCACAATAGTAGGCACGACTAAAAAGTGCCTTGCAGAGAGAGATAGACTAATGGTGTAATTGGTCCGGCCAGACAAAATAGATGAAAATTGTAAGTAACTCTTAATGCTACACTGCAAGGAGGATTGAATAAAGTGAAAATAGGACCAACATATAGCCTAGGTGCCAGATGCTCTGTGGATGAAAAAGATACTATGTAGAAAAATGTCACAAGTATCGATGCACTACACCGTTTCTGCCTACCTATACTAGGAAAACTAGAAGGTATGATAAACGGCTGGCTAGGAGAGAAAAAAGCTAAATGTAGTAGTCCTAAATAAAAGATGAAAAAGGAAAAAAACCCAATATTAATCGAATAATTAAAAAGAAGCAGATTCCTAAGTAGAGTACATAGTGTACTAGGGTTTGCTCAACGCGCGTTTCGGCGCCCACGTGCGCCTTTGTCAAGAGCTAACCGGTTGTGTGATTGGGGCCACATTTTAAACCCCCTAGTGCCGGCCCTTTTTGCGTGATGTCATGATGACGCTCAGACGACACTGATTGTGGTCGGGGCTAGGGGAGTGGCGATAACCGGAGAAACGACATGAGGAGGGTAACCCCTTCAATGCCAAAAAGGTAGTATAACTAACAAGTGTCCCTAAACAGGGAATCAGTAATAAGTATATAGTTCATATGAAGAACAAATTAGGCTGATCATAAGAAAGACCTGTGTAAATATAGGGATATGGACAAGAAATACATATATATATATATATGAGAGTATAGAATGGAACAACTAAGAAGGGGATACTGATAGTAGTAAGATTAGATAGACAGGACACTAGGATGAGTAGCTCTAAAGTGTATGTACATTAGACATATCCTAGTCCAACTATCCTGTATAATACATACAAACAAATCAAAAAATCCCACTAGGTTCAGTATTGTATGTGATGTTGATTCATATGTATGTGATAGGTAAAGGTATCATTCTGCATAAACCAGACATCAATGTCACATCTAAATTAAAAAGAGTATAAACTGAACATCTAGACTATCAATTGGATCAGATAATCCATTCTAAATAACTACTCAAGTCCATAAGTGATAAAGATTACACAGGTAATTTAAATGAAAGGTGCAAAGGAAAAACCTTCATTCAACCCATTGGGTTGTAGTGTATTAAGTCTGTAGATCCAGAAACTCTTGCGTTGCCTTAAGATCCTGTCATAGTCACCCCTTCTTTTATCATGTTTCACTAGTTCTAAACCACAAAACCGTAGACCATGTGGTTTACCTGAATGATGTTCCTTCAGGTGGCGAGTGATCAGAGTTTCAATACTGAGTTTGGGTGACCTAACATGTTCTTTTATCCTTTCTTTGAAAGGGCGAAATGTTTTTCCTACATACTTACAATCACATTCACAGGTAAGTAAATACACTAAACCTGAGGTGTTGCAATTAAAAAAATGAAGTGATATTGAAGAGATGTTTATTTTCACTGTCAGATACGGTTTTAGAATCACGTTTAATGTACTTGCAGGCCACACAACGTTGGAAAGAGCCGAAGATAGGTGTATTCAGCCAAGTATTAGGGCGTTGTGATTGGAAATGACTAGGGACTAGGAGGTCTCTTAAGTTTTTGCCTCTTCGTGCTGTCATTTCCACCTTTGGACCTAAGATCTTTTTAAGATGGATGTCACTGATTAGAAGAGGACAGAATCTCTGAATGCCCAATTTAATTTTGTCCCAACCTGCGTCGTATGTTGCAATCATATGTGGGGGGGAAGGGTTTGTAAGTATGGAATGTTTATTAATAGTCAGAAGGGTTACTTTGTCAGACTCCAGGGCTCTCTTATATGCTTTTTTCAAGCACCGATTGGGATAGCACTTAGGGTTTCTTTTTCAGGCGGATTCCTCACCCACTGAGCACTCACTGAGCACTATGCACGAGGGAATCCCCTTCTGACCACTTTTATTATTTTTCCTTTTTTTTGTTAATTTGATGTTTGTTCATTTGAACTTATAAGCTGGACTAGTGCAACGGCAGCCTAAGGGGACAGTCTACAGGGCTTATTAGCGATAGAACACCCACGAAGGTGTTGGGGGGAGTTTATAGGAGATGAGATTTAGAGGTTTACTGGGCACTGCAACCTTACTCTACTATAAAAATCATCATACATCCTATTAACCTATTACACTCCAAAGCTATTCTATAAGCTTATGTACAACGGACACTTTATGTCCTTTCTAACACTGTGTTACTCTGTCTCCCTCTACCTAACTGTCCAACCTCTATAAGATTCAAAGGTATCTAATCTATTACGTTTTCTTTTGTTTTCCTATGTGGACACCTAATAGGGATATTTACATAGTATAGCATTTTTTATGCTTTAATTCCTATCCTTTGGCGTTCAGACATATCCACTAGGAATTTCTTAGTCGGTTTCACAAGCATTTATTAGACACTGTCCAATTGTATCCTCTCTATAGTCCGCTTAATAAAGTTACAGTGTATTACTGTTTATGCTAGGATACATACCTCTTCAGTGTCTCTTATACCTTTATGCTTAACTTTTAGATACCTAGTCTTTTGGACCTAACCATAGGCATATCTCTATATTATTCACTGTTCTACTTCTCCAACATACCAGGTTGATTGATAGCTCTTCTCTCCCTTTGCTTGGTTCTGCAAGTGAGAGTGGGGGGAGCTGTCTAATCTGTCCAGTCTTTTGTAATTGCATATCCATATCTGGGTTCAAGCCCAATTTAGGTGGAACTGGTACCACCATCCTGGCCCGTTACCCTAGTCTCTGATTCAACAGTTTGTGGGTCAGAGACAACGGTACTTTATACCCAATCCTCTCATTTGGGATAGCCCTTATCCTTGAATTGTCGAAGGATGTTAGCTTGGATTTTGAATTCCTGGATGGTACTACAATTCCTACGTGCCCTCAGATATTGACCGATAGGTATTCCTTGTTTCAAGGGCTTTGGATGGAAACTATCCCAAGTCAGTAAGGCTATTTGAGTCTGTAGGTTTTCTGAAGAGTGTTGTCTGAATGGACCTACAACTATCAATTGAAATTGTCAAGTCCAGAAAATGAAGGGCTTTTCCACCAAATTCAGAGGTAAACCTTAAATTAAAGTTATTTTCGTTTAGAAGATTCATAAAGCGATCAAAGTCATTGGGTGTGCCTTTCCATACAATTAGAATATCATCTATGTATCTTGCCCATAGATGTATCATAGAGGAAAATGATGTGAATTTGGCTGTTCCAATGACTGTTTCCTCCCACCAACCAAAGTGCAGGTTTGCATATGATGGAGCACAAGCCGTCCCCATCGCTGTTCCCTGCACCTGGTGGTAGAACTTGTCATTGAAGAGGAAGTAATTGTGTGTTAAGGTAAATCTCAATAGTTCTAGAATGAAATCAGAATGTTTAATATAATAGCTTCCTCTTTTTTCCAGGTAGTATTTGACATGTTGTATACCTCATTCGTGTGGTATAGAGGAGTAAAGTGCTTCTACATCAAGACTACATAGACTCACAGGTTCAGGAAGTTTAAGATTCGACAGGAGTGCCAGGGTTTGCTTAGTATCCTGGATAAAGGATGGTAGGGACTCCACAAATGGGCGTAAAATTCTGTCCAAATAAATGCTCCCATTTTGTGTAAGATTAGTAACACCCGATACAATAGGGCATCCCGGGGGGTCCAACTTGTTTTTATGGATCTTGGATAGGCAGTAGAAGGTTGCTATCCTGGTATTCCTATTTAGGATGAATTCATATTCATCTTTAGACAGCAACCCTCCACTGCGACCCATATCCAAAATCTGAATAAACAGTGCTGGTATACCTAATGTAATGCCCAGGGGAGAGGGAGTCCGACTAGCAGTAGGTCGCTCAAAAACTGGAAAAATAGGGATTCACTAAAACCTATACATAAATGGAACACTCTGCTATAGTATGCAGAAACCAGGAGCTAACCTATGATTTTGGCTGAGTATGGTAAACGGTACAAGTATAGAGATTGCAGGTTTATAAATGTGTACTGTGCCTTTAAGATATAAGAAATGTGTGCTGTGCCTTTAAAACTCACATAATATGCGTGGCAGGTCTATTAGCAAGAAAGAAAATAAAATAAAGAGAACAAAGGAAAAATCCAATAAGTCACAGAAAAAAACACAGAGAAAGAGAGATTGAAGAATAAAAATAGAAATAAAGATGAAAATGAAATAAAATTAAATTAAAATGAAAATAAATAGATAAAAATAGGTAAATAGTGGATAACGCAGCCGATGATATGTGCAGTGCAGATATCTCTATCCCTGATATAGCATAGGGTAGTTGATATCTGCTCCAAATATTATACTTTGTATATTTCAAAGATGTGGTTCAAATGTTTAGAAGTATAATAGCAATACAGTATGAGGAACTGGATGCTAGGGTGGTACAAGAAATGTATCACTAGATATAGAAATATTTCTATATCTTGTGATACATTTCTTGTACCACCCTAGCATCCAGTTCCTCATACTGTATTGCTATTATACTTCTAAACATTTGAACCACATCTTTGAAATATACAAAGTATAATATTTGGAGCAGATATCAACTACCCTATGCTATATCAGGGATAGAGATATCTGCACTGCACATATCATCGGCTGCGTTATCCACTATTTACCTATTTTTATCTATTTATTTTCATTTTAATTTAATTTTATTTAATTTTCATCTTTATTTCTATTTTTATTCTTCAATCTCTCTTTCTCTGTGTTTTTTTCTGTGACTTATTGGATTTTTCCTTTGTTCTCTTTATTTTATTTTCTTTCTTGCTAATAGACCTGCCACGCATATTATGTGAGTTTTAAAGGCACAGCACACATTTCTTATATCTTAAAGGCACAGTACACATTTATAAACCTGCAATCTCTATACTTGTACCGTTTACCATACTCAGCCAAAATCATAGGTTAGCTCCTGGTTTCTGCATACTATAGCAGAGTGTTCCATATCCAAAATCTGTTTATATTCCTCCAAAAATGCATTAATGGGGTCTGCCTGGAGTACACGATATGTGTTTTTGTCATCAAGTATCCTGAGGGCCATTTTAACATAGTTAGGTGACTTCATGATAATTATGTTTCTGCTCTTATCTGCCGGCTTGATGGTAATCTCCCTATCCTCTTTAAGGAAGTGTAGGGCTTTGGTCTTGTGTTTAATCAGATTCATATTTGGATACAGGTCAAGATCCACGTTTCTAATGCCCTCGATTTCCAACTTGACTGCCTCCAGGAACAGTTCAATGTTTCTGAAAGTGCCTATATGGGGAGTGAATCGACTTTTTGGTTTAAGGTTTGTTTGGCTTGGAGTAATGGTGGGATCATTTTCTTCCAATAGGGATACCAAAGCCATTAGGCCATCATAGTCCCTATCAGATAGTCCCAAGTCTTTCATTTTCCTATCAGTCTGAAGTTGGTGATATTTACGAAGTGCCAATTTTCTGACAAAAAGGTGTAGGTCTTTTATCCACACAAATTTATTGTATGCGGGAACTGGCACAAATGATTTTTTTAAAATCTTAGTTTCGTGGACATTTAAAGTACGGTCAGAGAGATTAATAATTTGGGTCTCATTAGTTACTACCGTCTTCTGCTCGTGTATCTTCCTCCCCCCCTGCCTCTGTTTCGGGTTTGGTACGTTTGTCGGGACGGATCGTCCAAGTGGTCTAATTCTAAAAAATTAACTCCTTTTTTGAAGATACCTCTGGTGTTAAGGAAAAACACTGTTTGGTGTATATATGGATGCTCTAAAAGTCTGTAATTGGTATATCTGCTTGAATCCTTAGCATATCATTTTTTTATTTTTACTTATTTATAAAAAGAGTGTGTTCCTTTTAGCCCCTTCCTCCCTTTGGATGGAATTTAATTTATGATTATATTCGAGTCCCCTTATGCAGGATCTGCTGCATTTATTTTTTCCAAACGTAACGCACAATCCAGTAGTACCAAATATACAAAGATTAATGCTCATCACTTATTATCTGAGGTAAGACAATGTTAAAAGAACGAAAACCCCAAATGATCTGGTGATTATTCCATATAAAGACATTAAATCTAAATGAAAGTGTGTTTTGGCCTAGTTTAAAATTCAGAGGAATGGTATTCACTGCCATTAGCACTAGATTGCTTTTCATTTGTTCCTCTTCTAAGCACACTTATTACATTAATGAAAATGGCAGCTTTCCTTCAGGTCAGGTCATTACATATTTAAATTATGAGCCCTTGTTGAAGGTTTATGTAAAAAAGATGAAACTAGAATTTTCCAAGCACAGCTTTTGATACATGTTAATCAGAAACTCTTGCTGTTGCAACCAGTACATTCCAAATCAGAATGCAAACTGTCATTGTAAAACATGATGAACTAGCAAGATCATAAATTACGGTTTGAATGGGAAATCTATAAGCAGGAGCCAATGGGAAAGAAATCTGTATGTTTCCCATACATGACACTCGCAAATGAAAAGTCATAATAATATCTTTTATATATGTTGTGAATCTGTAATATGCATAAAAGGTTGTACCACGAAGCAGTGGCGCCAAGTTGCATTTTTTTTTTTATTCTTTATTTTTGTATTGCATAGGCAAATAACAACAGTTGTGAGGTACCCCAAAGGCATTCCTCCAACGCAGTATTGACAGGTGAACATAGAGGTACTTATGCAAACAAGCACAAATGTTATATTTATAGGTAGTTTGGTGGGTAAGCAGTCGAGGGGCCTATTGCTATTTCTGTCACGTATTTAAGATTTACGTCGCTGAGTTATCTGGGCATGTGAGGTTTAATGCTTAGCTATATCTGGCCCTTATCTAAGAATACCATCGCTGGGTGGTCTAGACATGTAAGGCTCCTTCTCTATATGGCTTAGTTAGGTATTTTACATAACTGTAAATAGCATTGCTGGGCTTTCTATGTACATACGCTTTATGCTTTGTAAGGTTTAGTTGTAACTGCACATAATGTTAAATTATCTAGACACACTAGGTTCATGCTTTACAAGGTTTAGTTAAATCTGTTGCATAGCTAAAAGTCACTTCGCTGGGTTCTATCAACATGTAAGACTGTATGCTTTGTAAGGGTTAACTATATGTTGTGGGGTTGTCCCCTTGGGTCTATTTTGGTTAACTGAACCTGAAGCCATCAGGGGTCCGTTTCTTCTTAGTCAGCTGTGTTGTGGCAAGTCCGCAATGGCCTGGAGGTGTACTGAAGGTGGGATCTGTATTGGACTCTCAAGTCTGGGTGTTCTGTTGGTGCTAAGTTTTGGGACGGTCCAGGCCAGAGGGACACATGGGCGGTGGCGTGGTGGGTGCCTCAGCCTACACCCTTCGTTGGTAAGTCCCGTGTTTTGTTTCCCTCGGGTCTGTCATTGCGGCCGCAGGGCCCTGTGTTTCTCCCTCGGGGGTCAGCTCCAGTAGTTCCTCCTGTGGTGTGCAGCTGTGTCTTCGCTGGCAGTGATGCGATGAGTGGGAGAATGTGTCTCATGCTGTGCTGGCCGCCGGGGTTGTGGTCCGAGAGGCAGTTTGTGTGCTTCGCTTTTTTTATAATCTCAGGGCTGCTTGCATGCTGGTGGGAGCTTTTGCCTGTGGGGTTTATCACCACATCCCGTCTCGAAGCCCGGCGGTGTCTGGTTTGTCGGACGGTCGCCTTGGGGGCCCGTGATACCTGCGTGTAGTTGCTTTGTCTCGCTGCTGGACGTATCCACGAGGCCACCGTGAGTTCTGCTTGGCGATGAGTTTTCCCTTGGCTATGTAGAGCTTCCCTGAGGCCTGCGCATAGCCGGTCGAAGATTTCCATTGGGGACTTTCCAGTGGGAGATTTCCAGTGGGTCTGTTTGCTGATGCTTTGCCGTTTAGGCGCCGGCTGGGCGGCCATTTTGGCTGATCTTTGTGGGTTTGTATCCACGCTATGCTTTGTAGCTGGTCTGCTTGTTGACCATTCAGGTCTGTGCGACCCTTGGGGACCGTGATATCCCCCACTGGTCCAGAGGGGGGGAGGGTTGGCCGTGATGAGGTCGCTTGTGGGTACTAGTGCCGAGGAGGATGGCCGCCTTCTCCCTGCTTCTGCCCCAGTAGGCCGCATCTGGATCTTTGCTGTCCCGGCTCCGACAGACTCCGGGGTGGTGTCACTGTATTCTGTGGGGCGCTCCCGGCGTGGGTGGCGCTTCCTCGGGTGAGTTCCGTTGGGCCAGAGCTCGTGCCAGATGCGACCACAAGGCTCGGCAGTTAGACTCCACCCGCCGCCAAGTTGCATTTTAAGTTGGTGAGAACCAGATATGACACCATTGGATTTACTCTTTAACCACTGCTTAATGAATGTTGTTTTTATTATTTATTTAAAATGAACTTTTGCACGATATTCTAATTTTTCGAGTATCACCCGCAAACAACTGTTTGTCAAAAAACAAAAGAGATAAGTCAATAGGGGAGAGGGAAAACACTGGTGGTGAGTCTCAACACAGTTCTCAATGAATGGTACTAAGCAATTTGTTGATTGGCTATTACTTAAGTGCATGAAATGAGTAATCTTGCGGTATGTGGTAAGGAGTAATTATTGTTCAGAGCAATGACATGAGTAAATATAATTATGCAGCTTTGGGGAAGGGAGGGTCAGAAAGTCAAATGCAAGTCATAAATGCTCTCCCATCACATCACAGCATAAATCACTTCATCCTTTTGTTCCTGGTATATGGAGTATAATTTATGGCCTGTCTGTTCTGAAAATCTCTGTCTCTGAGAGAGGACTGCTGGGTAACTGTAACTACTTACTGAACTGCAGAATTCACTGTTAGAAGTCCATAGTCATAGTCCACAGATATTAGATCTTAATTAGAGCTGCATATTTACTGATTGGATGGAAGGGAGCTAGTATGCTATGGCTACTGGAATCTGCTTTTACAGTAATGGCTTCTGCATTTGTTGGGGAAATAGTGCAGTTGCAAAAACTGGATTGTTTACATAACCGGAGGCGAATAGGTAAGGAAAAATGTAAGGAAATATAAAATAAATACAGTTGCAAGAAAAAATATGTGAACCCTTCGGAATGATATGGATTTCTGCACAAATTGGTCATAAAATGTGATCTGTAGAGAAAAGAGACTCACAGGCACTCCAAATTCAAGCCGCAGGCAGTTTTACAGTGCACCAAACATGCACAGTGCAGGTGGAAAAAGTATGTGAACCCTTGCATTTAATAACTGGTTGGACCTCCTTTGGCAGCAATAACTTCAACCAAACGTTTCCTGTAGTTGCAGATCAGACGTGCACAACGGTCAGGAGTAATTCTTGACCATTCCTCTTTACAGAACTTTTTTAATATTTCAGCAATATTCTTGGGATGTCTGGTGTGAATCGCTTTCTTGAGGTCATGCCACAGCATCTCAATCGAGTCGAGGTCAGGACTCTGACTGGGCTACTTCAGAAGGCGTATTTTCTTCTGTTTAAGCCATTCTGTTGTTGATTTACTTCTATGCTTTGGGTCATTGTTCTCTTGCAACACCCATCTTCTGTTGAGCTTCAGTTGGTAGACAGATGGCCTTAAGTTCTACTGCAAAATGTCTTGATAAACTTGGGAAATATTTTTTCCTTTGATGATAGCAATCCGTCCAGGCCCTGACGCAGCAAAACAGCCCCAAACCATGATGCCCCCACCACCATACTTCACAGTTGGGATGAGGTTTTGATGTTGGTGTGCTGTGCTTCTTTTTCGCCGCACATAGTGTTGTGTGTTTCTTCCAAATAACTCAACTTTGGTTTCATCTGTCCACAGAATATTTTGCCAGTACTGCTGTGGAACATCCAGGTGCTCTTGTGCAAACTGTAAACGTGCACAATGTTTTGTTTGTACAGCAGTGGCTTCCTCTGTGGTATCCTCCCATGAAATCCATTCTTTTTTAGTGTTTTACGTATTGTAGATTTGCTAACAGGGATGTTAGCATTTGCCAGTGACTTTTGTAAGTCTTTAGCTGACACTCTAGGATTCTTCTTCACCTCATTGAGCAGTCTGCACTGTGCTCTTGCAGTCATCTTTACAGGACAGCCACTCCTAGGCAGGGCCGGTGCAAAGATTTTTGGGTACATAGGTGAAGATGTATTTTTCCGCCCCTGAGGAGTCATTCCCTGGGGTCCAGTGGGGCTGCTGGGCGGCGGGCGGCAGTGCTGAGATCAGACGCGGTGAGGGAGCTCTAATCTCACCGCTCTGCTCCCTCGCGCGCTGTCTGCTGATGCCGCGGGAGCCGGAATATGACGTCATATTCCTGCTCCCGCGGGATCACATTAGGCATTGCTTCTTGTAAAAAGCAAACCCAGAACTGGTGTGTGTTTGTTATAGGGCAGGGCAGCTGTAACCAACACCTCGAATCTCATCTCATTGATTGGACTCCAGTTGACTGACATCTCACTCCAATTAGCTCTTGGAGATGTCATTAGTCTAGGGGTTCACATACTTTTTCCACCTGCACTGTGAATGCTTACATGGTGTGTTCAATAAAAACATGGCAACATTTCATTCTTTGTGTGTTATTAGTTTAAGCAGACTGTGATTGTCTATTGTTGTGACTTAGATGATGATCAGATCACATTTTTGACCAATTTGTGCAGAAATCCATATCATTCCAAAGGGTTCACATACTTTTTCTTGCAACTGTAAATATAAGTGTGTTATAGCACCAATTTTACTCTACCATATTAACAAAATCCATTGAATCCAACCTTGGGACACTATACACAGTGTCCCATGTAATTGCGTGATGTGATTAACACATAATCATCTATTTTCTCAAGGGAATGTGTTCAAGGTGACAGGAACCATAATAGCAATAACAGCAAAATGGAATGTTAACAACTATGCTATAAATGGCTAATCTTACTTTTAAAAAACAGTAAACACTCAGTGTCTAATTTTTATTGGAGTGTGAGGAACACTTTTAGCGTGGCACATACTTTCATGATCTATGGCTAATGATCCTTGACCAGGTTCGATGCATTGTGATGCCAAGTGGCACTGTAAGGAATGAGTCACGTAAAAGAATATAAAAGTAATATGAACTGTCAAGTGGTATCTAATGGTAAGGCTACTTTCTGATGAATATTGAACGTACACCTGAATACATTCATACATATCTAGTATGCTAATTAATACATTATTATTAAAGGTATATTGAAACAACTGAAAAGTGCTATGTGCTAGTTATTTAAATAAATGTGCCACCATAACATTCTACAAAGTTTTATGTGTAGAAAAAGGCCACCTATTGGTCACTGGGCATAAATACTGTGTAAAAAATAGCTGGTGAGGATAAGTGCCATCTTGTGGCAGTAGTGCAAAACATCATAAGTACTAATATTTATATTTAGTGGAGACAACCTCCCAAATAAATTATATTAAAAGCCTTTCCATGTGGATACGCCAAAATCAGATAATTGACAAATTTTTAAATTGGCATTGCTGAATATTCCTTGACAACAATCCATGTTACTGAAAAGGTGTTGGTCAGCACCAATGATCCTAAAAATGTGAATACAATAATCACAGAATTAAAAACAAACCGTATAATTAATCATTTTATATTTCTTGGCCTAAACGAATCCAGCTCTTAGTTCCAAAAAGCTTCTGGCATTTTAATTAAGATACTTTATACTTAGTTTCCAAAAACTAGCTGGTACTGGTAAGTCAACTTAACTATTGTTGAGGATTGCTTGGAAAATATGTCCTTCATATTTTTGTGTGGTCTGCCTCAAGGGCATTTGAAAAAATCTATACATAGGATTTAGTACATGTTGCTATGTGCTTGCATATTTTTACCTTTACATTTGTGATAAGTATCATCGTAATAATGGTGTTACAAGCTATGTAGTTGTAGCAAGGACAATTATGTTTTTATTAAATGTGTTCTAGTTTTATAACACTAGTTTTCAATAAAGAGAATTTGGATCTGATCTACTTTACACTTATCTATAGGTCGATTTAGGTTCCAATTGGTAACCCAAAATCAAAAAAATGGCAAGTCACCAGGTTGTACTGATACACAGGGGGTAACCCTAATTGATTTAATTGAAAAAAAGGAGAAAAAATACTAATTCACCGACACATATACCCAAAAGGGTATGGTGCCGGGAAAAAGTGGTACAACCCTTTAAAGTGCGCTAAATCGTTAAAAGAAAAAATATTTATAAGTAAAGCTTAAAAAACACTTAGTCTCCTATCAAATAGATGCTAGAGTTAGGTGGACTTCATAGCAATAGCACAGCTGCAGGTAATTCTCAGCGGTAACCCGGAGGTGAGGATTGAAGAGAGGATATAAACCCAGTGTGTGTGTATCTCTTTAAACACTAAGACACTCTGTCTATGTATAAAACACACAGTCTACGGTAACCTAATCTCTCTATCTGTACCTCATACTGACAACTAGATTCCTACCAAGGGTCCCTGATTACCTCAGCAATGCAAAATGCCAATGCCTACCATACTACTCCATCTAACGAGGGACTAAAGAGAATTAAAAATTCCAAAGTGCTAACACCCACAACCCCAGTGCATGGTGAGGAGAAATCAATTTAAATTAAATTAAATTAAATAAGAAAGCCCGACGCGCGTTTCAGCGTATCTAGACGCCGTCGTCAGGGGCAAATGCAAACAATCATAGGTATACCTCCAACTCCTTAAGTAGCCGGTATATAATTATGCAGACCAAGATCAGCTGGTTCGTATCCCCGGCGCTTACTCGCCATTGGTCCGGACGAGAGAGCCCGCCCAACTGTCAGCAAACTATGCCGACCAATCCACTTCCCTACAACCCACGTGGTAAGTACATCATCACTGAACCACGTGAGCGGGGAGGGAGAGGGGCGGGGAATGACCGCCGAAACACCACCTACATTACTCGCCGCTTACAATGCGTCAGTAAGACGTCACAGGATGGGCGGGACTTACTCCTACACAATTGACGATATCAAGCAAATTTACAAGGATGTCACTTAGTGGGCGGGGTAACCAATCCCGTTATAGTGTGTATATAGGGAATGAGAGAAAAAATCAAATAAGTCTCTCATTAATATATATATACACAGTTAACACATCGAGATATCTATCGCCAATATATATAAAGTAGGATTACAATGAAAAAGAGACAAGTAAGAAGGCTCAAATTACAGATAACCCAATAGATAATACATGGTTTGTACAGACCATCCGGAGTTATCAGTGGAGATATGCCACATGATTAAATGATCCCTAAATAATAAGCACAAATGAAACAAGAAAGGAAAGAACTTAAATTAAAGCTTTAAAAATAAAAAAATCAATAAATCATAATTTAGCATTTTGTAACCCACGTAGTTACTAAATATGGATCATTAGTTAAATAAACGGGGTATATGAAAACCCCTCATTGAGACCGTTTGGTGATAAAGTTTGGAGTTTAAAGATCCAGTATGCCTCCCTCTGACGGAGTTTAGTGTCCCAACCACCTTTCCGTGGGGGCTGAGGGATATGTTCAATCCCCATAAAGCGTATTCCCTCTGAGGAGTGGTTATGAAAAAGGTGTAGGTGTCTTGATATGGGGGTTTCCAACCGTCTCCTTACTGAATTTACATGCTCCCTAATTCTGAGTTTAAAAGGTCGGAACGTCTTGCCCACATACATTAAGCCGCATGAACATGTGAGTAAATAAATCACCCCAGTGGTACGGCAATTAATGAATGAGCGAAGGTTGAATGTCTCCGACTTGGTACTGTTAGAGCAGACCCTGGAATTCTTATTGATATATGGACAAGCACTACAGTGGCCACATCGATATGTGCCCATAGGTAAGTAGTTTCTAAGTGGTCCTGATGTGGTTGACAGGGAAAGGTGACTAGGAACGAGTAAATCTCGCAGATTCCGCCCCCTACGTGCCGTTATGGAGGGGTATGTGGGCACTACCTCCTTAAGATGTTTATCCGAAGATATGATGGGCCAATATTTCTTAAAGATTCCCATCATCGTAGCCCAGCCTGCATCAAATGTTCCTATACACCTTATTGTTTGACCCTCCTGTTTCACGGTGTTATCGTCAATAAGAACTTGGCGTTCTGTTGAGAGGGCTCTAGCATAAGCTCTTTTAAGTACCCTATTAGGATACCCTTTCTCCCTAAATGACAGTCTTAACGTTCTTGCTTTGGATTTGAAGTCATCCAAAGATGAACAATTGCGCCGTAACCTCAAATACTGGCCAATCGGAAGAGGGTAGTGTGTACTTTATTCATGACACCTATTTCCAAAGACACATCCAAGAAGCATAGGCTAGAGCCCCCTATCTCACTTGTGAAACGTAGATTTTGAGTATTGTCGTTAAGGGCTGTAACGAAATCCCCAAAATGCTCCTTATTGTCTGGATGGGTACCTCGGAGCATTTTGGGGATTTCGTTACAGCCCTTAACGACAATACTCAAAATCTACGTTTCACAAGTGAGATAGGGGGCTCTAGCCTATGCTTCTTGGATGTGTCTTTGGAAATAGGTGTCATGAATAAAGTACACACTACCCTCTTTCGTAAAAAGACAGCTACAAACAGTCTTTTAGACTGGTCTAGTCACCACCCTACCCCACTGAAAGCTGGAATTCCGATTGGCCAGTATTTGAGGTTACGGCGCAATTGTTCATCTTTGGATGACTTCAAATCCAAAGCAAGAACGTTAAGACTGTCATTTAGGGAGAAAGGGTATCCTAATAGGGTACTTAAAAGAGCTTATGCTAGAGCCCTCTCAACAGAACGCCAAGTTCTTATTGACGATAACACCGTGAAACAGGAGGGTCAAACAATAAGGTGTATAGGAACATTTGATGCAGGCTGGGCTACGATGATGGGAATCTTTAAGAAATATTGGCCCATCATATCTTCGGATAAACATCTTAAGGAGGTAGTGCCCACATACCCCTCCATAACGGCACGTAGGGGGCGGAATCTGCGAGATTTACTCGTTCCTAGTCACCTTTCCCTGTCAACCACATCAGGACCACTTAGAAACTACTTACCTATGGGCACATATCGATGTGGCCACTGTAGTGCTTGTCCATATATCAATAAGAATTCCAGGGTCTGCTCTAACAGTACCAAGTCGGAGACATTCAACCTTCGCTCATTCATTAATTGCCGTACCACTGGGGTGATTTATTTACTCACATGTTCATGCGGCTTAATGTATGTGGGCAAGACGTTCCGACCTTTTAAACTCAGAATTAGGGAGCATGTAAATTCAGTAAGGAGACGGTTGGAAACCCCCATATCAAGACACCTACACCTTTTTCATAACCACTCCTCAGAGGGAATACGCTTTATGGGGATTGAACATATCCCTCAGCCCCCACGGAAAGGTGGTTGGGACACTAAACTCCGTCAGAGGGAGGCATACTGGATCTTTAAACTCCAAACTTTATCACCAAACGGTCTCAATGAGGGGTTTTCATATACCCCGTTTATTTAACTAATGATCCATATTTAGTAACTACGTGGGTTACAAAATGCTAAATTATGATTTATTGATTTTTTTATTTTTAAAGCTTTAATTTAAGTTCTTTCCTTTCTTGTTTCATTTGTGCTTATTATTTAGGGATCATTTAATCATGTGGCATATCTCCACTGATAACTCCGGATGGTCTGTACAAACCATGTATTATCTATTGGGTTATCTGTAATTTGAGCCTTCTTACTTGTCTCTTTTTCATTGTAATCCTACTTTATATATATTGGCGATAGATATCTCGATGTGTTAACTGTGTATATATATATTAATGAGAGACTTATTTGATTTTTTCTCTCATTCCCTATATACACACTATAACGGGATTGGTTACCCCGCCCACTAAGTGACATCCTTGTAAATTTGCTTGATATCGTCAATTGTGTAGGAGTAAGTCCCGCCCATCCTGTGACGTCTTACTGACGCATTGTAAGCGGCGAGTAATGTAGGTGGTGTTTCGGCGGTCATTCCCCGCCCCTCTCCCTCCCCGCTCACGTGGTTCAGTGATGATGTACTTACCACGTGGGTTGTAGGGAAGTGGATTGGTTGGCATAGTTTGCTGACAGT
The DNA here is from genome assembly GCF_036172605.1 of Pelobates fuscus. Lineage (NCBI taxonomy): Eukaryota > Metazoa > Chordata > Amphibia > Anura > Pelobatidae > Pelobates > Pelobates fuscus. Next base: position 132,365,152 of record NC_086322.1, read on the forward strand.
TGGGCGGGCTCTCTCGTCCGGACCAATGGCGAGTAAGCGCCAGGGATACGAACCAGCTGATCTTGGTCTGCATAATTATATACCGGCTACTTAAGGAGTTGGAGGTATACCTATGATTGTTTGCATTTGCCCCTGACGACGGCGTCTAGATACGCTGAAACGCGCGTCGGGCTTTCTTATTTAATTTAATTTAATTTAATTTAAATTGATTTCTCCTCACCATGCACTGGGGTTGTGGGTGTTAGCACTTTGGAATTTTTAATTCTCTTTAGTCCCTCGTTAGATGGAGTAGTATGGTAGGCATTGGCATTTTGCATTGCTGAGGTAATCAGGGACCCTTGGTAGGAATCTAGTTGTCAGTATGAGGTACAGATAGAGAGATTAGGTTACCGTAGACTGTGTGTTTTATACATAGACTGAGTGTCTTAGTGTTTAAAGAGATACACACACACTGGGTTTATATCCTCTCTTCAATCCTCACCTCCGGGTTACCGCTGAGAATTACCTGCAGCTGTGCTATTGCTATGAAGTCCACCTAACTCTAGCATCTATTTGATAGGAGACTAAGTGTTTTTTAAGCTTTACTTATAAATATTTTTTCTTTTAACGATTTAGCGCACTTTAAAGGGTTGTACCACTTTTTCCCGGCACCATACCCTTTTGGGTATATGTGTCGGTGAATTAGTATTTTTTCTCCTTTTTTTCAATTTTTACTTTACACTTATAGTTGTATATCTATACCATTTAGCTGGTAATATAGCTCAGTGAGCTAATGCATCATTAGTAGAATCTGTTCAACTCTTGGGTTGCAGGTTCAAATCAAGACTGACTCTTCATCCTTCTGAAGTAGATAAAATGAGTACCATTAAATTGGGTAACAGTAACATCTCCTGAATGTACTTGAAAACCAAAGTAATCAGAATGTGCCTTTAAATACTTTATTATTATTTACTAACTACACTTACATAAAAATAATTAAATAATAAGTAATTAAAAATAAGGAAAGAAATACATCTTTGAATTAGAAAACATTATTGTTATCGTAGAGTAAATATATATTTAAAAAAATGAGGATATGTTGAATTAAAAAAAAGTAAAACAATGGGTAATGGAGGTTAATCAAGACATCTTGGAGGCTATAGGATAGAGAGTAGAAAGCCTGTTCCCTTTTATCATGCCTCTACTGTTCTATGTAATGGTTCTTTAAATGCCTTATTAAAATTGATGTGAACTCATGGGCCAGGATGGGTATAGAGCAATTGATCAATATCTTGCTTTACCAGAACTATATACAGTTCTGTGACATGATCAAAGGTGGTAAAAAGTTACTTTTATTTTTCAAGTTGTGTAATTGACTGTAGTTTAAAGGGACACTGTAGGCACCCAGACCACTTCAGCTCATTGAAGTGGCCTGGGTGCAATGTCCTTTAACCCTACAGTGGCAATTATTGCAGTTTCTGAGAAGGGTTAACTCCACCTCTAGTGGCTGTCTATCAGACAGCCACTAGAGGGACTTTCTGAATTGAAACGGACCTTTGGTCTGGTATCTGATGCTGGAGGTCCTCATGCTCTGCATGAATAATGCTTTCCTATAGGGAAATCCTAATGCGAGCCGGGCCATTGCTCCTAATGGAGGAATGGCGGAGCCTGACCCAGAGCAGAGGGACATCAGCGCTGGATTCAGGTAAGTGACTGAAGGGGTTTTATGGGGGCACCTTAAAAACCTTAAAAACGGCTTTGTTTTCCTGGTAATATAGAATCACTTTAAGAATAGTGTCTCTGGTATCATCTGTCTTCGTAGCTTTTATCATTTTATGAAAACATACCTTCAACCTTAAATTCCTGAAGAATCACTGCAGGTCTATATCGAGTTCCACCCTACAGGGTATATGAGTGGGGTAGAATGTGAGACCTTCCGACAATACAGAGTTTTTGATCAGACAAATTCAGCTTAAATAAGTTTATTGTTGAAGTTTCTACATCTTCTGACTTATCCTTTATATTTCCAGATAGCCAGAAGAGCTTTTCTCCTGGTGTCAGCACCTTCCTCTTCTGATTCTTCTCTGTTTGGGTCCCTCTTTGATTTGGGGGAGTCTTCTTTAAAAAAAATATGTAGAACTTTCTTGATACATCTCTGTCCTAATCTGTTTGTACTCCTGAGAAATAATTGTTTATATTTTTATTTTGCTCAGAGAGTTTAATCTGTGCATTCCTATTGAATGTCCTAACTGCTTCTCCATGTGTAAGCATTTTCATTTTGATTGTCCATTAAGTCTCTGTGGCATTTTACTCTTTTTGCACTCTCCTACATTTTTCCTTTATTGATCAATGGTGGAATCAATTGTATTTTTACTTGTAATTTGCTTTCCTTACTTGTACTTGGTCAATAGATTTCTGTAAAAGTCAAGTTTAAGTAGGATCCAATCCATAGAGCATTTGTTTAATATGGATTCCAATTTAGTGTCGAACTCCACATTATCACTAATCAAGGTAGATTGTACATTCATTCTCATTCCTTGTAGAATGCCGTGTGCTTTATAATACTCTGCCAAAGTAACACTGTGCATATTGCAGCTTGCATTTCTTTAAATACATTTTTCTTATCATTTAATAAGAGCATTATCATTCAGTACTTCCAAAAAAGGTGTAATTGCTTTTAGCGCCTGTAGGATGCACTGTGATTCATTCACTGCATAGGAGAAGGAATGTGTATCTGGGTTAATGCTGATAAGGACAAAGGTCCTTAAAGATAAAGTCCTCTGACCATCAATACAAAGGTAGGGACTGCACAGAGAATCTAATTCTAATTCTTCCTGAACATGGACGTATATAATTACCACCAAATATATTTTTATTGTATAATATATATTAACTTTAAGTGTAGCAATGCTATGTCCTTGATTATATCCCATTAACTGTGTCTGCATTTACATACTTATTAATGCCAGCATATCTTGGCTATTATACACATTCTTCGCAGTGTTTAGTACTAACTCTACACTTGTGAATCTTAGTACAGAACTACAGATAGTATTTTTTGAAAAATGTCTACATCAAAACTAAAAAAGACAGTTTATTAAGGGATCGGTAGCATCCATTCAACTAGAGTATTACATTTGCTTTATATATGGTTTTTGATGGATAATGATTGACTCCTCTTTGTATACTGACATAGAAGCATGCTTAAGTAATGATCTACATTCACAAAGACCCCTAAGCTTCAACAGAAAAACCTCATAAATAAGTCACCGTCAATCCATTGCCAAGCACTGGTATAAACCTCCAGTGCAATTGGAATAGCATTTGTGTAGCATAGACGTTCTGCAGACTGTTGGATCAGAGCATAAACATGTTATGTCTTTATGTTGTGTTATCTTGCCAAACCATTCTCTTCATAACTCTGTAAATGAAATAGCACATTTTAATGAGCTGGCATTTGCTTTCCCAGCCTTTCAGATTAGTTTACAGGAATTCATTGTATTCTCGACAGGCTCATTGTTAAAGTTTATTTTTAGGAGAATGCAAACTTTGCTCGTTTTTTTTTTTTTGTTATTAGAAAATGATTTCCCAAACAGACTTGTCCCTGTCCAATCACTGTGCAGACATAATACTAAATAAGTATTTTGTTTTCTCCAGTTTACAATGCAAAATCACACACTGATGATGCTCGTAAGAGTTTAATCTCCCAGTACTGTATCAGCACAGCTGGTTTGTAAATATTTCTTGGTACATGCTTTTTTTTTTTTTTGTATATGGTAGGCAGAAGTGTCCCATTTTCATGGTCAGCTGGGATATTTATTTCTGAAAACACACAACAGTGACAGCAACACAAAAAAGCACAACAGTAATGTATATTGTTTTATTCTTACATCTGTTTTGTAGTATTTATTTAATACAGACTTGTTTTATAAATATTCCTGTTGGCATCATAAAATATATTTATTAAGGCTAGTACCGATTTTTAAATTAACATTTAGTTTTTTAATTTGAGGGACTTTTTATCCTCAGGTGACATCTATTCAGTTGCTAAGGAGGAAAACCCTGTGCAAGTAAATTAATTGCTTTTCCTGACCTCATGATCTACCTTCTCATCTCTTCTTAACCCCTACGGCTGATAGACCAATTTAGCTGTCATTACAGGAAATTAACATTGTCAATCTGCTATAGAATTTAATCTGACAGAGGTTAAATTTACATACATGACACTTAAGGTAAGGGGTACAGGGGGTTAATATTTTTAACTAACCTACACTAGCAGATACAACTTATCTTGGATTTATAAATGTAGACCTTGAACTATCACTATGTTTTAGATTGCCTGTCACACTGAGATACATCACTTAATAAATAAAGCCATGGACACAGTGGGCAGCTGTCAGCCAGGCTGGTCAGCTCTGTTTACTTGAATTAACTAAATTAAGTTACAAAAGACAGCACGTATGATTGGTTCTGACAGTGGTTTTCAAAGTGTTTTATGGAATGCCTTTAATTTCTAATTGATTTAATGTAGATTCTTTATAAAAGGTTGGGAGCCATTGCGTTGATGGATGCTAACCTACAGGCTACATAATAAACATTCCTATGGTTTGTGTATAGAGTAAATATTCTATAAAATAAAATCCAAATACCTGCTTCACGGAACTTAAGCATATCACCCAAAAATATCCAGTCCGAAGTTAAAACGTCATTATAACATTTAAAAATCTTCTGGCAAATTTAGTGTAACAAAAACCACCACCACAAACGTTTTTAATGTGGAACCCCACTCAAGGAACAACTAGGGAAAAGCAAACATACTCTTTTAAAGATGTGTCATAATGTTAATGCTAGGTGCCAGTGATTACCCCTTACAGCACCCCTAAGATTGCAACACAGTTCAATTTGTGGAAACCACTTGAAGCATTCGTTGTGTTTAACTATTTAAATAGATTTTGTTTGATTTCATTGCAAACCACTTAAAGTCTGTAAATTTTGACAATAACCTAATTTTCGATGGGAGTTGAATATTTTTGATTACAACTGTACACAGAGTTAAGGAATGGAAAAGTGGGGAAAAATACAGTGCCCATTTAAGTGTTGGATACAACTAATAAACCACTCAATTAACCACAAGACAAACATTTGACATTGGTTACATATTTATTAACATAAAAAAATAGTTGTGATTGTAAATTGTATGATCAAGCTACTTATTTCCTTTTCGTAGGGTTTGATATTATCAGTTTCAAATATTTGTATTTACATAGCAACCCATCACTGTCCAACAGAGACTCCCAAACTGTTCAAAGTCAAAGGCCACGTTCTGGCATTGTCTGAATCCACATGCCAGCACATGGAAAACAAGTCCTTGATGATGACTGTCAAAAAGCGTGGGGGGGTCACATGAAAATGAAGATATATTTATTTAATTCACATACTCCAGGTTGTCTTTATATTGTAAAACCACACAAAACCCATATTTTCTTGTGATGCAGTGTCAAAGAGGTATATTTTATATCCTTTACTGAGGGACCTCAAGTCTTTACTAGTTGAGTGTAGCTCATAAGTGATACTAAAGGTGTTTTTTTTTCTTCTAATTTTATTTATTTTTTTATCAGTGCTATCTGATGTTCTGAAGTTCTTGTCTTAACCACGAAGGAAGCGGTTGGCCAAGTCTGTGCAAAAGTTTTGATAATTCCACATTGTGATCTCTGTAGTAACTCGATAGAAATGCTCTGCACTGGTGAAAAAGTGAACACAAACATTAATTATAAGCTTTTAAAAAAAAAAATTCACATCAAAATAATCTTTTTCAGTTTTCATTATCAACTGCATCAACTAAACTCCTGCTAGCCTAGTTGAATCTAATGAAAAGCTGTGTTCTAGATATATTTCAGCTTTCTATATTTCAGTATGACTTCATTAAAACTTAATTTTACCAGTTTCTACTTGAAAATATGCCTGAGGTCGGGTGTGTTCGTTTTCATACAGTAATACACACCATACATTTTATTATAATTAAAAAATGTCTAGACTTTCAACCCCCAAAGGTAAAGCCCCATGTAGAGCGCTCATCATACTGCGGAGGCACGTTCTTTTCCTAATGGTTCCCTTTTTATTCTAATGATGTTAAGATACCTGGTGAACACTGATTAATGCTTAGACTATTTTAGAGTTACGTGCATACGTCTCCATGATAGTGAGGTCTAAAGGAAGAGATTAAATAAAAAAAGTATAGATTAGTGCTTGCACATTTTTATTTTCTTTATATTAGCTCACATACAGGTGTAATATTTATTGATATTTTAGCATTGGTTATTATATTAATCTGTAAACATTACCATATGTTATATAAAAAAGCATATCAATATAAAAGTAATAACTTCTAAGAAAGACATACAATCCATATCATAGGCATGCACAGCACATTACATTAGGGTGTGTGCATAGAGACACTCTAGTAAATAAAAAGAGAGGCAAATGCATTTTTGCTTTAGTAATAACAAGGTATATACAGAGGATTTCTTCAAAACATTATAAGCTAATCCAAACTCACACATAACTCACAGAGACCTAAATGGGGGACAGGGAGAACAGTTTGGCCCTACACACCTCCTGCGTACATTTATGATCGATATATATTTTATGTATTTTGCATTTAAGTATTTTTTTTTATTGTAACAATATTTAAACAAACATAAAGACATACTCACTGATTGATGTTATGCTTATTTATCACACTAGCTAGAAAATGCATTCAAAGATGTAAGCATTGCCTTTAAAATTAAAATGGAAACCCCGTCTCTAACACAGCAGCATTTTGTTTTTAAAACAGACTGCATTCTAACATGCACATGATTGAGATAATCCAGTGTAGCCTCCAATTGCTTCTATATGAGAATTACTGGGTATCCCTGCATGCATGACACCTTATGTATGCTCTCTGTGGTATACCATGGACTTGGACAACTGCAGCATGCCTATAAGCAGCTTACTGTGTACGTGAAAAACTATCGAGAGCTTATTTCATTTGTATGTACATGTATTTAAAAATATATGTAAGTAGTTCCAATACTTATTTATTTCACATTTTTTCAGAAACATCTATAATTACGCACATTTTTTTTTTTTTAAATCTTGCTAAATTGGATACATACATTTATTCTTGATGTCTGGAATGTCCTGGTAGGTTAAACTACTATAGTGTAGCACATTTACAAAAATTTGAATACATCTTTGAATTAAGATGTTTTTGTTTTTAGTTACCTGCTTTCTCTGAAATACATTACTTCTTGCAGTGGTAAAGGCAGATCTACTTCTTACATACGCTTGCCTTTTTGGTTTTTCCATACAACATACTAAGTGCTCCTCCCACACTCACTATTAATAGGATATTATGGGCATCACTTGGGTGCCAGCTCTCATATCTGTTTAAACAAGTTCTAACTTTAATTTATATTTTGATATTTGTTAGTGGGAGTACATTCCAATTGGAATTCATAACATATTTTCACTTTTAGGCCAACATGGCCAAAGCATACCCAGCCAACAGACCCAGACAATCCCAGACAATTTGCACAATAGTGACCAATCCTCCTTGTCTCTCGGATTCAAATCTTAATTTCCATTTTACTAATGCTGTAGTGCCATAGCCACCATACGTGACCGTACAGTGTTAAAAGGCGAGTCTACTTACCTTTTTTTCCTCAAAGTGGTGGTCTCTAGGGGAAGATTAACATCTTTGAGTAAGACCACCTGATGTAATTGTCTTACTCCACTATTTTGCAAAAGCGCCTCTAGTGGGTGTCAGTATGAGAACATGCTATGAAAACATTGACATTTTTCAGAATGGTATTGCTCTCAATTGCATGGTTAAAACATGGAGGGGGGCAGCATGGCACCCAGACCACTTACTTGGCATGAAGTGGTCTCTGTGCCCATAGAGTGCCATTAACATATTATCTGATAAGTATGAAAGCCTTACCTCTGAAGTCATTGGAGGGTATTTTCTTCCTTTACTTTTACCCAGACATTTTGTTTTTCCTTCTTCCAGGAGTTGACACCAGAATCCTTTATGTGAATCAAACCTACAAAACACATATCAATATATACTAAGGTAATTATTATTTTTATTTTTTTTGTTCACGTTTTAGTTTATTTATTATACTTGTTCTTGAAAAATATCTAAAAAAAAGTCAGGGTATAGGAAATGCATGCTTAAAGACAAATAACTAAAACTGTGATAGACACATTTGTTTCCAGTTTGTTCAAAATCAGTTTGTATTGAGAAAAAGTTCAGAAAAAAGGCTGTTTACATTGCTATATAGTAACACTGTCACTCAGACGGCCACTAGAGGTGCTTCTTGGGTCAGTGATGAACAATGTGCAGAACTGATGTTCAGTATCTCCACGCTCTGCACGGAGGCATTGAATGTCCCTCATAGAGATGCACTGGAATAAAGGTGAATAAAATTACCTTTCTCTTAGCTAACAGTGGGGTCAGAAAACCTAAACTAGGTTTTCAATATGTATAAAAAAAACATTATAAGAGGCTGTATTAATAAAGGATGACACAGAAGCATGGAAATTCTCCTCCATCCTACCCACTTCACATTGGATTTGACTCTGAGAGCCGGCATGCACAGTCAAGCCCCCTGGCAAGACTCCCCCTTACTTAATTTTTTATATTTTTTATATTTTTTTTTATTGTGCATTCTCACATTTTATGAATTTTTACAACTATTAGTGACAGGAATACATGTTTGTACACGTTTGAAGGAACTGGGGTCCATGGAGGCAGAGGGGACACTCTAGTCTTAAGAATATAGTTTTCTATTCTTAACACTATAGTGTTCCTTTAGAGTATTTTTATGTTATAAAGTTAAATCCATGACTAGATTCTGCTTGATCATTTGTCAAGCCTGAACCACCAGTGTCACACAGCACCCAATATACTGTGTGACACTGGTGTTTCATTACAGGTGGGACTGGAAGATTGCTATCGGTTTATAAATTGTCAACTAAATGGTTCATTCCTGTTTAGTAAATAGCTGGGGCTGTGTATCATCCATATTTTATACTGATATGGCATTTTTCTGCTTCCTTTAAAAATAAAGCATGAATGACAGTTGTCTGCTAATAGTGTGCTATTTATGTTAATATTTATGCAGAGTTTGTGTTACTGATGCTAAATTGGCAATATCTGTACATATGAGAGAGATGATAAATGTAAAATAAATAAAGTTGTGAAATGTATTTTTCAAAATTGGACACATGGATAACAAAAAGCCTTAAAAAAAAAAAAACTCACGTTAGTGCTTCTGAGTAGTTGTAGTGAGGTGACACTCCCAGAAACTTCTGAACTTCTTCCATAACATTGGCTGGGTCCGTTCGTAGCTGTTGTCCATCAACAATAAGGACCTACAAAATATATCTGAGTTTTATTATCAGTCCATTGAACACATTGAGTCATATGTGTGAAATAACATGCGGTAGTTTTTGTTTCTAACAACCCAAACAATTCAAACAAAACTATTCTCTCTTCCCCAGTTGGTGCAATGAATATCCAAAAAGCATCTTCAGTGATTCATAGTGTTGATCGATAACTGAGTAGGACATTAGAGTCCTATTCTACAGGCGGTATTAGAGTCCTATTCTAAATTTACAGTTTGTGAAGAGTGCATGCTACCGGTTATCGTGGATGAAGCTTTCAGACCTTTATTTATTATTCTACTGAATCATGTTTTGCTGTTTTTCAGGAAAAAAAGTTTTTTAATATATTATGTTGTTATACTATTTTTTATTCTTCATTTTTTTTATACCAGGTTAGGATTTCCCCAAACAGTGAATGCTGTTAAGTTACAGTTTAAATTTTACTTGTGACCAGCTAGGTGCTGCTCCACACCCCATGTCTGGCGGCAGGAAAGTGGAGAGCTCCTAAGTGTGCTTAGCTCAATCAAGGGAGCTTCTGGATGTGGATGGAGATGTGGAAACATGCAAGGTAGACCTCTGGCAAAAAAATCAAACTGTTATAGGCTGATTTGCTAAAGTGAGTATTCAAAGTGAATTTCAAATTAGAGGTCAAAATAGTCAAAATTCTCTGTCCTTAAATTTGAAATTCATTTGGAAACAATGCGCTACAATGTAATTACAGGACCCACCATTGTGACATGCTAAAAGAGCTAAACTGATTGTCGCTGGAATCCAGACCCACCCTTCATCTTTCCAGCCTTGCGCATAAGAGCATTTCTAGGAAACTCCCACCCTGTTCCCACCTCCTATAACCTGCGATCCAGCACCAACACTTTATTTAGTCTACTTCAATACAAAAAGAATGCAGTCTGATCCTCCTTTTCCTACAGAGCACTTCAGTTATGGAACGACCTCCCCCACACTTCAAATCTTCCCCAGGCCTAAAATCCTTTAACCCCTTAAGGACCAAACTTCTGGAATAAAAGGGAATCATGACATGTCACACATGTCATGTGTCCTTAAGGGGTTAAGAAATCCCTCTCTACATATCTCAAAACAGAATGCACCTGCCCTGGTGGATTATATAGTTTCTACCTGTTCTCTGTTACATTTTGTATTTATTGTGTATTAATATTGTTTTTGTATTTTATTGTACCCAATTTTATCAATGCAATGTTTTGTGGACCCAGGACATACTTGAAAACGAGACAAACCTCACTATATCCTTCCTGGTCAAATATTTTATAAATAAATAAATGACATCTGTCATAGTTACTCTTTTAAAATCAGTTCTTAAAGATTGTTTAATTGACAGGTGGTCCCACTAGTCCTTCAATTGCCAGAAAGGGGTACTTAAAATGAATGTTCATGTATCCATTAGTCTTTGATGTGACTAAGGATGCATAGTGCTGTATTTAGGCTTATGGAAGAAAGTGAATACTATCAGATTCTAATGTCTGTATTTTTTTTTTTTTTACTCATGGATATTTTCTCCTAAATTAATTATAAACTTGAAACCATTTCTGTATGTATTGTCAAAAAGAATGAAAGGAAGACTTGCAACTATGCTGATTCCTTGTCTGACACCCCTTTCTCACTAAGCGAGTATGTTTATGTTATAGATGTTTGTGAAGTCTTTGCCACTTTCTACCTAAAAATTGCCACTTTCTACCTAAATAATATCTAAATTAGCGGTAATGCAAAACATATGTTACATTTTCATAAACATCCCCTGTTACTCTTTTTCTGTCTTTTGGAGATGCCCACAGCATGCTGTGACTAACATGGCAGTTTTACTCAGATGATTAGACAGAAATACCAGCACAGGATGGAACTGTCTCGTTGACTTGTACCATCTGTCTGTAGAAAGGAATGAAAATGATGTATTGCCTCCTTGCTGTGTTTCTGACATTCTGCTGACAACTCCTAGATTTTTTATGTTTTTATGCCTTATTATTTTGAAATATCTCTAATATTTTTCTAGTAATATCAGATGCCATGAGATTCGGGGTTTACTTGAGTCAATAGGTATGAAGAGACAGTTTTAGAATGAGATATTATTATAGATTGGAATGACAACACCTGGTGCGGTGTTGTCTAGATTAAATTTACATTTTAGAGCAATTGCTTTTTTATTTTTAAACCTGTTTGAATGAGGTTTATTGTGCTATAGTGTAATTAATAGCAATCAAAACAGATTTACTGTAAATGTGTATATGATGAAAAGACACTGAAAATAGAATTTAGGCAGGATACTGAGGTGTTACTTCTATATAAAAATATAACAATGCTGAAATGCATGTATTAATAATCTTAATGACATAAAAACTTTAAAGTGACACTTTTTTTCAGGAAGTTGGAATCTTTATGCAAAACTCAAAGGTTGTGCTGCCATTGCATTGGGGTTACTTTTTCTTATATAGATGGAAATGATGGTATAGGGTGGAGCTTCCAACAGCTTCTGCCAACATATATTGATCAACACATCTTGAACAATAGCTAGTTGGAATGGGTTTATTCTCAATCTGTTCGCAGTAGATAGCTTTGTTATCTGTTCTTTAGTGATAGATAAAGTGGCAATGCCAAAGAGAACATAAAACATGGATTGAAGCTATGGTTACCATAGTGCCATGAAAAAAGCAAATAATTATACCAAAAGTTAATGGTGCTGCTGTCCCTCCTTCACAGTGGCTCCTACAGTGTACTACAGCAAACAAAACTATTGAAAAATGGAGGGAAACGCAACCAGAGATATATGCACCAAAGTGCTACTTGTTAGGAATACAAGTTGATCCAGCACGCAGTACTGTGTCACACCTAGGGCTAAGGTTAATGGACCTTAGAATGACCGGACTTAACGTCTCCAAGAATAGTCAAAATACTTGCCGAGGTCAGGTACAGAATCAGACACAAAGATGAGGGAATGCCAAAAGTCAAGGATATCAGATATCAGGGAAGTCAAAACAAAGTCAAAGCCAAATACCAGAAAATCAAGATCAGGAATGCACTCTCGGCATGAAACCACGATAGGGCCATGAGCAAGAGGAGAGTTGAGTTTAAATACCCCCCCTGTGGATCCGATTGGCTGTAACCGGCCTTTGACCCCAAAGGCAATTACCAGGTTTCCATGTGCATGATTGTTGCTCAGCTAAACCCTCCTGTTCATTTGATTGGCCATGACCAGCCTTTGACCCCAAAAGTAATTACCAGGTTTCCATGTGCATGATTGCTGCTCAGCACAACTTTTCCTGTCAGGACTGTAAATGCCACTAACCACATTTTTATGTGCGGATGAATACGTGACACTACCACATTTAATGAAAAAAAAAATAATCTGCTTGTGCTTCCCTCCATTTTTCAATTATTTTGTTTTCCAAATAGAAACATGATACCACACATGAAGTGAGGTGTTAAAATAAATAACCCTCTCTCCCCCCTCTTAGTTATATAATGGAAATGGACATATCTCTTTGGACAGTCTCTGCAAAAAAAATAGAAATACTCCACATTTTCAAGATATTGTAACCACAGTAACCAGAGAAAATACACAAATTCTTAATACCAAAAGGATCAGGCTGAGTTAGCATTGTCACGGCACTTTTTTTTTTTTTTTACAAGAGAAACAAAGTATATACATACTGTAGGGCTGTATTGTCTCTGTAAAACCATGACAGGGTCAATGCTGTGAAATTACAGTTAAGCCATGACTTGCAACTGGCTTGACAGAAACTAGTGAAATCACTACAATAGTCTCATGTATTAATAAGTAAAAAAAATTCTGATGAAGCATGAAGAGTTGTAAAATTTCACAAAAGTTACACTAAAGATATTTTAGAATTTGAGAAATTGATTGTCAACTCGTTACAGTTCACAGCTTAGTTAATAAATCCTTTACTCAGTATATTTTCTCTTAAAAAGTATCCAAAGCTGTCAGTTACATTGAATTCTAAAGATAACAAGACGATTTCTTTGTGTCCTACCTTCTTCCAACCCACTAATATTATTACAAAACCTCTGCATATACTAAAGGAAAAGAAAAGTATAATGCTTTTGTTGACTTAATATAATATATTTGCCATTACCTGTGAGGATGGGAAATGTTGAAGCCATCGCTCGATATGTAAAGCGTACCATCCAGGTACCAGGCATTTCTTCTGAAGGGACCGTAGATCTGAAGGAGCATCCTTTCCTGCTGTTATCACTTCATAGAAGCTGAATTTTAGAGCCACAGTATCCTGGTGGGCTCTTTGATGCTGCAACAAATAGATTAGACAGGCGTTACAGTTAAAATATTATTCCTAACTTCTGCCTTTAGCAAAATAAATCTGGAAAGCCTTAAGGGTAGTGATGTACCGAACTGTCCGCCGGCGAACAGTTCCCGGCGAACTTAGCGTGTTCGCGTTCGCCGGGGCGGGCGGACACATGCGCAGTTCGATCCGCCCCCTATTCGTCATCATTGGGCAAACTTTGACCCTGTGCCTCTCGGTCAGCAGACACATTCCAGCCAATCAGCAGCACTCCCTCCCTTCCACAGCCTCCAACCTCCCTCCCAGCATCCATTTTCGATTCATTCTGAAGCTGCATGCTTAGTGAGAGGAGGGAAAGTTTAGCTGCTGCTGATTAGATAGGGAAATTGATAGCTAGGCTAGGGTATTCAGTGTCCACTACAATCCTGAAGGACTCATCTGATCTCTGCTGTAAGGACAGCACCCCAAAAAGCCCTTTTTAGGGCTATAACATCAGGCTGCTTTTTTTTTTTTCCTGTGTAATGTAATTGCAGGTGCCTGCCTGCCAGCTTCTGTGTGAGGTTCACATTGGATACTGTGCCTACTTGCCCAGTGCCACCACTCATATCTGTTTTAACAATAGGTTAAGCTTTACATTTAAAATAAATATTTTTTTTTCACTGTAATAGAAGAGCGGTTGGATGCCTTGCCCATTTGCACAGTCAGTGCCACCACTCATATCTGTTTTAACAATAGGTTAAGCTTTACATTTAAAATAAATATTTTTTTTTCACTGTAATAGAAGAGCAGTTGCCTGCCTGCCAGCTTCTGTGTCAGGTTGGATGCCTTGCCCATTTGCACAGTCAGTGCCACCACTCATATCTGTTTTAACAATAGGTTAAGCTTTACATTTAAAATAATTTTTTTTTTTCACTATAATAGAAGAGCAGTTAGTTGTCTGTAAGCGTCTGGGTGTCAGGCCTACTTCAGCGTGTGCTCTGCAGACCTGTGCCAGCGTGCTTTGACAGTTGCCAATCATATCTGGTGTCTCTTTAGCGTGCTTTTACAAAGAAAAAAGGTTTCTAGTGTAAGCTAATAGCAGCCAGTCAGTGTCCTTCAAGCGGCTCTATCAGTCCTTCCTTCAGCGTGTGCTCTGCAGAACTGTTCCAGTGCACATTGCCAATCATATCTGGTGTCTCTTTAGCGTGCTTTTACAAAGAAAAAAGGTTTCTAGTGTAAGCTAATAGCAGCCAGTCAGTGTCCTTCAAGCGGCTCTGTCAGTCCTTCCTTCAGCGTGTGCTCTGCAGAACTGTTCCAGTGCACATTGCCAATCATATCTGGTGTCTCTATAGCGTGCTTTTAAAACCAAAATTTATTTTTCACTGTTATAGATTGAATAGCAGTTACTTGTCTTCAAGCGGCTCTGTCAGTCCTTCCTTCAGCGTGTGCTCTGCAGAACTGTTCCAGTGCACATTGCCAATCATATCTGGTGTCTCTATAGCGTGCTTTTAAAACCAAAATTTATTTTTCACTGTTATAGATTGAATAGCAGTTACTTGTCTTCAAGCGGCTCTGTCAGTCCTTCCTTCAGCGTGTGCTCTGCAGAACTGTTCCAGTGCACATTGCCAATCATATCTGGTGTCTAAATAGCCTGCTTTTAAAACCAAAATTTATTTTTCACTGTTATAGATTGAATAGAGGTTACTTGTCTTCAAGCGGCTCTGTCAGTCCTTCCTTCAGCGTGTTCTCTGCAGAACTGTTCCAGTGCACATTGCCAATCATATCTGGTGTCTCTATAGCGTGCTTTTAAAACCAAAATTTATTTTTCACTGTTATAGATTGAATAGCAGTTACTTGTCTTCAAGCGGCTCTGTCAGTCCTTCCTTCAGCGTGTGCTCTGCAGAACTGTTCCAGTGCACATTGCAAATCATATCTGGTGTCTCTATAGCGTGCTTTTAAAACCAAAATTTATTTTTTACTGTTATAGATTGAATAGCAGTTACTTGTCTTCAAGCGGCTCTGTCAGGCCTACAGTGTGTGCTCTGCAGAACTGTTCAAGAGCACATTGCCAATCATATCTGGTGTCTCTATAGCGTGCTTTTAAAAACAAAATTTATTTTTCACTGTTATAGATTGAATAGCAGTTACTTGTCTTCAAGCGGCTCTGTCAGTCCTTCCTTCAGCGTGTTCTCTGCAGAACTGTTCCAGTGCACATTGCCAATCATATCTGGTGTCTCTATAGCGTGCTTTTAAAACCAAAATTTATTTTTCACTGTTATAGATTGAATAGCAGTTACTTGTCTTCAAGCGGCTCTGTCAGTCCTTCCTTCAGCGTGTTCTCTGCAGAACTGTTCCAGTGCACATTGCAAATCATATCTGGTGTCTCTATAGCGTGCTTTTAAAACCAAAATTTATTTTTTACTGTTATAGATTGAATAGCAGTTACTTGTCTTCAAGCGGCTCTGTCAGTCCTTCCTTCAGCGTGTGCTCTGCAGAACTGTTCCAGTGCACATTGCCAATCATATCTGGTGTCTCTATAGCGTGCTTTTAAAACCAAAATTTATTTTTTACTGTTATAGATTGAATAGCAGTTACTTGTCTTCAAGCGGCTCTGTCAGTCCTTCCTTCAGCGTGTGCTCTGCAGAACTGTTCCAGTGCACATTGCCAATCATATCTGGTGTCTCTATAGCGTGCTTTTAAAACCAAAATTTATTTTTCACTGTTATAGATTGAATAGCAGTTACTTGTCTTCAAGCGGCTCTGTCAGTCCTTCCTTCAGCGTGTGCTCTGCAGAACTGTTCCAGTGCACATTGCAAATCATATCTGGTGTCTCTATAGCGTGCTTTTAAAACCAAAATTTATTTTTTACTGTTATAGATTGAATAGCAGTTACTTGTCTTCAAGCGGCTCTGTCAGTCCTTCCTTCAGCGTGTGCTCTGCAGAACTGTTCCAGTGCACATTGCCAATCATATCTGGTGTCTCTATAGCGTGCTTTTAAAACCAAAATTTATTTTTCACTGTTATAGATTGAATAGCAGTTACTTGTCTTCAAGCGGCTCTGTCAGGCCTACAGTGTGTGCTCTGCAGAACTGTTCAAGAGCACATTGCCAATCATATCTGGTGTCTCTATAGCGTGCTTTTAAAAACAAAATTTATTTTTCACTGTTATAGATTGAATAGCAGTTACTTGTCTTCAAGCGGCTCTGTCAGTCCTTCCTTCAGCGTGTTCTCTGCAGAACTGTTCCAGTGCACATTGCCAATCATATCTGGTGTCTCTATAGCGTGCTTTTAAAACCAAAATTTATTTTTCACTGTTATAGATTGAATAGCAGTTACTTGTCTTCAAGCGGCTCTGTCAGTCCTTCCTTCAGCGTGTGCTCTGCAGAACTGTTCCAGTGCACATTGCAAATCATATCTGGTGTCTCTATAGCGTGCTTTTAAAACCAAAATTTATTTTTTACTGTTATAGATTGAATAGCAGTTACTTGTCTTCAAGCGGCTCTGTCAGTCCTTCCTTCAGCGTGTGCTCTGCAGAACTGTTCCAGTGCACATTGCCAATCATATCTGGTGTCTCTATAGCGTGCTTTTAAAACCAAAATTTATTTTTCACTGTTATAGATTGAATAGCAGTTACTTGTCTTCAAGCGGCTCTGTCAGTCCTTCCTTCAGCGTGTGCTCTGCAGAACTGTTCCAGTGCACATTGCAAATCATATCTGGTGTCTCTATAGCGTGCTTTTAAAACCAAAATTTATTCTTTACTGTTATAGATTGAATAGCAGTTACTTGTCTTCAAGCGGCTCTGTCAGTCCTTCCTTCAGCGTGTGCTCTGCAGAACTGTTCCAGTGCACATTGCCAATCATATCTGGTGTCTCTATAGCGTGCTTTTAAAACCAAAATTTATTTTTCACTGTTATAGATTGAATAGCAGTTACTTGTCTTCAAGCGGCTCTGTCAGGCCTACAGTGTGTGCTCTGCAGAACTGTTCAAGTGCACATTGCCAATCATATCTGGTGTCTCTATAGCGTGCTTTTAAAAACAAAATTTATTTTTCACTGTTATAGATTGAATAGCAGTTACTTGTCTTCAAGCGGCTCTGTCAGTCCTTCCTTCAGCGTGTGCTCTGCAGAACTGTTCCAGTGCACATTGCCAATCATATCTGGTGTCTCTATAGCGTGCTTTTAAAAACAAATTTTTTTTTTCACTGTTATAGATTGAATAGCAGTTACTTGTCTTCAAGCGGCTCTGTCAGGCCTACAGTGTGTGCTCTGCAGAACTGTTCAAGTGCACATTGCCAATCATATCTGGTGTCTCTATAGCGTGCTTTTAAAACCAAAATTTATTTTTCACTGTTATAGATTGAATAGCAGTTACTTGTCTTCAAGCGGCTCTGTCAGTCCTTCCTTCAGCGTGTGCTCTGCAGAACTGTTCCAGTGCACATTGCCAATCATATCTGGTGTCTCTATAGCGTGCTTTTAAAACCAAAATTTATTTTTCACTGTTATAGATTGAAAAGCAGTTACTTGTCTTCAAGCGGCTCTGTCAGTCCTTCCTTCAGCGTGTGCTCTGCAGAACTGTTCCAGTGCACATTGCCAATCATATCTGGTGTCTCTATAGCGTGCTTTTAAAACCAAAATGTATTTTTCACTGTTATAGATTGAATAGCAGTTACTTGTCTTCAAGCGGGTGTGTCAGGCCTACAGTGTGTACTCTGCAGAACTGTTCAAGTGCACATTGCCAATCATATCTGGTGTCTCTATAGCGTGCTTTTACAAAGAAAAAAGGTTTCTAGTGTAAGCTAATAGCAGCCAGTCAGTGTCCTTCAAGCGGCTCTGTCAGTCCTTCCTTCAGCGTGTGCTCTGCAGACCTGTGCCAGCGTGCTTTGACAGTTGCCAATCATATCTGGTGTCTCTATAGCGTGCTTTTACAAAGAAAAAAGGTTTCTAGTGTAAGCTAATAGCAGCCAGTCAGTGTCCTTCAAGCGGCTCTGTCAGTCCTTCCTTCAGCGTGTGCTCTGCAGAACTGTTCCAGTGCACATTGCCAATCATATCTGGTGTCTCTATAGCGTGCTTTTAAAACCAAAATTTATTTTTCACTGTTATAGATTGAATAGCAGTTACTTGTCTTCAAGCGGCTCTGTCAGTCCTTCCTTCAGCGTGTGCTCTGCAGAACTGTTCCAGTGCACATTGCCAATCATATCTGGTGTCTCTATAGCGTGCTTTTAAAACCAAAATTTATTTTTCACTGTTATAGATTGAATAGCAGTTACTTGTCTTCAAGCGGCTCTGTCAGTCCTTCCTTCAGCGTGTGCTCTGCAGAACTGTTCCAGTGCACATTGCCAATCATATCTGGTGTCTAAATAGCCTGCTTTTAAAACCAAAATTTATTTTTCACTGTTATAGATTGAATAGAGGTTACTTGTCTTCAAGCGGCTCTGTCAGGCCTACAGTGTGTGCTCTGCAGAACTGTTCAAGTGCACATTGCCAATCATATCTGGTGTCTCTATAGCGTGCTTTTAAAAACAAATTTTTTTTTTCACTGTTATAGATTGAATAGCAGTTACTTGTCTTCAAGCGGGTGTGTCAGGCCTACAGTGTGTGCTCTGCAGAACTGTTCAAGTGCACATTGCCAATCATATCTGGTGTCTTTATAGCGTGCTTTTACAAAGAAAAAAGGTTTCTAGCGTAAGCTAATAGCAGCCAGTCAGTTTCCTTCAAGCGGCTCTGTCAGTCCTTCCTTCAGCGTGTGCTCTGCAGACCTGTGCCAGCGTGCTTTGACAGTTTCCAATCATATCTGGTGTCTCTATAGCGTGCTTTTAAAAGCAAATTTTTTTTTTCACTGTTATAGATTGAATAGCAGTTACTTGTCTTCAAGCGGGTGTGTCAGGCCTACAGTGTGTGCTCTGCAGAACTGTTCAAGTGCACATTGCCAATCATATCTGGTGTCTCTATAGCGTGCTTTTACAAAGAAAATTTGTTTTTCGCTGTTATAGATTGAATAGCAGTTACTTGTCTTCAAGCGGGTGTGTCAGGCCTACAGTGTGTGCTCTGCAGAACTGTTACAGTTCACATTGCCAATCATATCTGGTCTCACAGTAGCTTGCACGCATAGTACCACTAATCCCCAAAAAAATGACAGGCAGAGGCAGGCCACCCCGCAGGGGCCGTCGTGGTCGTGGTGCTGTGATTCCCTTTTGCCCTAGAATAATGCCCAGTTTTCAGAAGCCACGTACCCTGAACTTGAAAAGTTCTGAGGACATAGTTGACTGGCTAACACAGGACACCCAATCTTGTACAGCCTCCGCTCGGAACCTTGACGCACCATCCTCCTCCAGCTTAGCTTCAGGCACCTCTCAAGATACCACTCACCCGCCTGCCGCCACCACCAAAACTAGCACCACAGCCGCTTTACTTGGTATGTCAGAGGAGTTATTCACACACCCGTTTGAAGAAATGAGTGATGCGCAACCATTATTGCTAGAGGATGTAGATAACAGGGATATGTCTCAGGCAGGCAGCATTAAACACATGGAGGTACGGTGTGATGATGATGATGTTGTACCCGCTGCTGCTTCCTTTTCTGAGTTGACAGATACAAGCGAAGCGGTTGATGATGACGATGCGTCCATGGATGTCACGTGGGTGCCCGCTCGGCAAGAAGAAGAACAGGGCGAAAGTTCAGATGGGGAGACAGAGAGGAGGAGGAGACGAGTTGGAAGCAGGGGGGGTTCGTCGCAAGCAGCTAGTGGCACAGTCAGACAGCATGCATCGGCACCCGGGGTCAGCCCGACAGCACGCCAATCAACGCATGCTGTGTCCACCACCAGAATGCCGTCATTGCAGAGCTCAGCAGTGTGGCATTTTATTTGTGTGTCTGCCTCTGACAACAGCGATGCCATTTGCAACCTGTGCCAAAGGAAACTGAGTCGTGGGAGGTCCAACACCCACCTAGGTACAACTGCTTTGCGTAGGCACATGATCTCACATCACAAACGCCTATGGGATCAACACATGAGTACAAGCAGCACGCCTACTCTAAGCCGCCATCCTCCTTCTGGTCCAGCATCTTCAGCCACGTCAACCACTGCTGTCCTTCTTGCCCCCTCTCAACCATCCGCCACTCCGTCACCCACCTTGAGCAGTTCCCGCTCATCTGCCCACAGTCATGTGTCTGTCAAGGACATGTTTGAGCGTAAGAAGCCAATGTCACCAAGTCACCCCCTTGCCCAGCGTCTGACAGCTGGCTTGTCCGAACTATTAGCCCGCCAGCTTTTACCATACAATCTGGTTGAGTCTGAGGCGTTCAAAAAATTTGTAGCTATTGGGACACCGCAGTGGAAGGTACCCGGCCGGAATTTCTTTTCACAAAAGGCAATCCCCAACTTGTACTCGATTGTGCAAAAGGAAGTCATGGCATGTCTGGCACACAGTGTTGGGGCAAGGGTCCATCTGACCACTGATACCTGGTCTGCAAAGCATGGTCAGGGCAGGTATATCACCTACACTGCGCATTGGGTATACCTGCTGACGGCTGACAAGCAAGGAATGCGTGGCATTACAGAGGAGTTGGTGACACCGCCACGAATTGCAGGCAGTCCTGCTGCCACCTCCTCTACTCCTCCTACTCCATCCTCTTCCATAACCTCCTCGGCTGAGTCCTCTTGTGCCGCTGCGTCTTGCTCCACATCAATGGCACCCCCCCAGCTCCCCAGGTACTATTCCACATCCCGGATACGGCAGTGTCACGCAGTCTTGGGTTTGACTTGCTTGAAAGCAGAGAGTCACACCGGACAAGCACTCCTGTCCGCCCTGAACGCACAGGTGGAAAAGTGGCTGACTCCGCAGCAACTGGATATCGGCAAAGTGGTGTGTGACAACGGAAAAAATTTGATAGCGGCATTGAAGTTGGGCAAGTTGACACATGTGCCGTGCATGGCACATGTGTGTAATCTGATCGTACAATGCTTTGTGCATAAGTACACAGGCTTACAGGACGTCCTGAAGCAGGCCAGGAAGGTGTGTGGCCATTTCAGGCGTTCCTACACGGCCATGGCTCACTTTGCCGATATCCAGCGGCGAAACAACATGCCAGTGAGGCGCTTGATTTGCGACAGCCCTACACGTTGGAATTCAACACTCCTAATGTTCGACCGCCTGCTCCAACAAGAAAAAGCTGTTAATGAATATTTGTATGACCGGGGTGCTAGGACAGCCTCTGGGGAGCTGGGAATTTTTTTGCCACGTTACTGGACGCTCATGCGCAATGCCTGTAGGCTCATGCATCCTTTTGAGGAGGTGACAAACCTAGTCAGTCGCAACGAAGGCACCATCAGCGACATCATACCATTTGTTTTCTTCCTGGAGCGTGCCCTGCGAAGAGTGCTGGATCAGACTGTAGATGAGCGTGAAGAGGAAGAGGAAGAGTTGTGATCACCATCACCACCAGAAACAGCCTTATCAGCATTGCTTGCTGGACCTGCGGCAACGCTGGAAGAGGATTGTGAGGAAGAGGAGTCAGAGGAGGATTGTAGCTTTGAGGAGGAGGAGGAGGAGCAAGACCAAACACAACAGGCATCCCAGGGTGCTCGTTGTCACCTATCTGGTACCCGTGGTGTTGTACGTGGCTGGGGGAAGAACATACCTTCAATGACATCAGTGAGGAGGAGGAACGGGAAATGAGTAGCTCGGCATCCAACCTTGTGCAAATGGGGTCTTTCATGCTGTCCTGCCTGTTGAGGGACCCTCGTATAAAAAGGCTGAAGGAGAACGACCTGTACTGGGTGTCCACGCTACTAGACCCCCGGTATAAGCAGAAAGTGGCGGAAATGTTACCGAATTACAACAAGTCGGAAAGGATGCAGCATTTGCAAAATAAATTAAAAAGTATGCTTTACACAGCGTATAAGGGTGATGTCACAGCACAACGGGAATCTAACAAGGGGAGAGGTGGAAGTCATCCTCCTCCTCCTCCTCCCACGACCACGCCGGCAAGGACAGGACGCTTTAAAGACGTGTTGTTGATGGAGTACATGCGGACCTTTTTAAGTCCTATGCATCGCCACAGCCCTTCGGGATCCACCCTCAGAGAGCGACTCGACCGACAGGTAGCAGACTACCTCGCCTTAACTGCAGATATCGACACTCTAAGGAGCGATGAACCCCTTGACTACTGGGTGTGCAGGCTTGACCTGTGGCCTGAGCTATCCCAATTTGCGATAGAACTTCTGGCCTGCCCCGCTTCAAGTGTCCTGTCAGAAAGGACCTTCAGTGCAGCAGGAGGTATTGTCACTGAGAAGAGAAGTCGCCTAGGTCAAAAAAGTCTAGATTACCTCACCTTTATTAAGATGAATGAGGGATGGATCCCGAAGGGACTGACACTGGGCGATACATTCGATTAAAAAAGGCCTGATGAGATGAGCTGCCTTGGGCTAAAAATGGTCCACACGCTGCTGTATTTTAGCTCTGAATGACGTTTGACTTGCGTGACTTATCCGCCACCAACTAGGGTTCAAGCCGCCATGTTTTAGGGCACTTTCTGCCTGTGAAACAAACATCAATTTTTCTGGCCGCTGCTACAGCAGCGGCTGCAACAATACCAAATTTTTCAGGCATGTGTACATGCCTAATTTTTTAGGCCCACTGGTGCAGCACTGTGGCTTCAAAAAACAAACCAAAAAAAAATTCTCCAAGATGGCACCAATATACCAGTGGTCTAAGCATCTTCCCACCTTGGCCTAAAAAGGTGAGGTGATTCAACAATTAAAAATTTCTGCCATTTACACGTCCACTGATAGGAGACGTGGAAGGTATTAAACTGATATGAACAATACTAAACTCACCACTCCTATCTGGTGGCACATTAGCTTGCCCGCGCAGTGCCCCAAATTTCAAGTAAGAGGACCGACCAAGCATCTTCTTCCATCTCCCTGTTACATAAATCAATGCCATATCCATAGAAATTGTAGAGAATATCCAGGATAGTTTTACAGGGCCAAATCATGTTGCCTGTTGAAAGAGGTGACCTTGCTCGGGTCCCAGGTGTGCGGTTCCTAAAATGGCTGCCATATACACGTCCACTGATAGGAGACGCGGAAGATATTAAACTGATATGAACAATACTCCACTCCTATCAGTAGGTCCGTCCCATTGTGATTTATGCCCCCCACCCACCGCGCAGGGGTGGAGGCCGAGGGGGGGAGGACAGTAGGTCCCCCCATTGTGATTTATGGCCCCCACCCACCGCGCAGGGGTTGGGGAGGACAGTAGCTCCCCCCAGTGTGTATCATGGGCTTTGAGGACAGGTGTCAATCCATACCTGCCAAGTGACCCTATGTAGAGGTAACAGTCCCTATTCTGCTCTGTGTCAGTGTGTATCATGGTCTCTGTGGACGGGGAACAGTCTCTATTCTGCTCTGTGTCAGTGTGTATCATGGTCTCTGTGGACGGGGAACAGTCTCTATTCTGCTCTGTGTCAGTGTGTATCATGGACTCTGTGGACGGGGAACAGTCTCTATTCTGCTCTGTGTCAGTGTGTATCATGGTCTCTGTGGACGGTGAACAGTCTCTATTCTGCTCTGTGTCAGTGTGTATCATGGTCTCTGTGGACAGGGAACAGTCTCTATTCTGCTCTGTGTCAGTGTGTATCAGGGGCTTTGAGGACAGGTGTCAATCCATACCTGCCAAGTGACCCTATGTAGGGGGGACAGTCTCTATTCTGCTCTGTGTCAGTGTGTATCATGGTCTCTGTGGACGGTGAACAGTCTCTATTCTGCTCTGTGTCAGTGTGTATCATGGTCTCTGTGGACAGGGAACAGTCTCTATTCTGCTCTGTGTCAGTGTGTATCAGAGGCTTTGAGGACAGGTGTCAATCCATACCTGCCAAGTGACCCTATGTAGGGGGGACAGTCTCTATTCTGCTCTGTGTCAGTGTGTATCATGGTCTCTGTGGACAGGGAACAGTCTCTATTCTGCTCTGTGTCAGTGTGTATCAGGGGTTTTGAGGACAGGTGTCAATCCATATCTGCCAAGTGACCCTATGTAAGGGGAACAGTCCCTATTCTGCTCTGTGTCAGTGTGTATCAGGGGTTTTGAGGACAGGTGTCAATCCATATCTGCCAAGTGACCCTATGTAGGAGGAACAGTCCCTATTCTGCTCTGTGTCAGTGTGTATCAGGGGTTTTGAGGACAGGTGTCAATCCATATCTGCCAAGTGACCCTATGTAGGGGGAACAGTCCCTATTCTGCTCTGTGTCAGTGTGTATCAGGGGTTTTGAGGACAGGTGTCAATCCATATCTGCCAAGTGACCCTATGTAGGGGGAACAGTCTCTATTCTGCTCTGTGTCAGTGTGTATCAGGGATCATTAGGATAGGTGTCAATCCATATCTGCCAAGTGACCCTATGTAGGGGGAACAGTCCCTATTCTGCTCTGTGTCAACGTGTATCAGGGATTTGACTATCTTTATTCAGATTCAAAAATTACAATTCCAGGAAAAATTTAACAAACATTTACAAGAACATGTTATGCACATCATAGAAACAACGTAAACCTCTTTAAAGCCACAAACTTAAGACAAAAAATACGTACACACAATGTGTAAGGGTTTGAAAGAATATTCTGAATCCTTACATGTTTACTTTATCGTTTGTTTGATTTTTGTGAACCATAAATAAACTACAAGCAGCGTGAAAACTATAAAAACTCAAGTGGCCATGCTGATCAAATTAAATAGTATGCTTTACACAGCGTATAAGGGTGATGTCACAGCACAACAGGAATGTAACAGGGGAAGAGGTGAAAGTCATCCTCCCCCTCCCACGACCCCGCCATATCTGCCAAGTGACCCTATGTAGGGGTAACAGTCTCTATTCTGCTCTGTGTCAGTGTGTATCATGGTCTCTGAGGACGGGGAACAGTCTCTATTCTGCTCTGTGTCAGTGTGTATCAGGGGCTTTGAGGACAGGTGTCAATGTTAGGTGATTTCTGCCCTTTATGGATTAAAAGCAGACTCTGCATCAACTGTGCAATTTTCCATGGGAGTTTTGCCATGGATCCCCCTCCGGCATGCCACAGTCCAGGTGTTAGTCCCCTTGAAACAACTTTTCCATCACTTTTGTGGCCAGAAAGAGTCCCTGTTGGTTTTAAAATTCGCCTGCCCATTGAAGTCAATGGCGGTTCGCGCGGTTCGCGAACATTTGCGGAAGTTCGCGTTCGCCGTTCTCAAACCGAAAATTTCGGGTTCGCGACAACACTACTTAAGGGCATGCATTAGACACTAAAAGGACAGCTTTATGAAAAATGTATTCATTTTAAATAGTTTGTGTGTGTTCAATATTTTTTTTGTCTTTTGATGTCTTTACAAAACACTACCATCTCATTTGTGCAATAATTATAAAGATACATTCTAATTCATGTCCAGAATGTTTTTTTCAAAAATCATATTAAGTCTAGAAGAATGTTTTGTTTTTAAATATCCTTTATTTGTACATTTTCAAATAGTAAGAACATTATGATACAAAGGTCATGATACAGAGATCAGAGTTGCAGTACAATGTAGAACTAACGTCAAGTAAAAGAATGCAATCTTGTAGTAATACAAATTGATGGTTGTACTAAATATGTGGATCTAGGGTCTGTCAGGTTCCTCTAAAAAGAGGAATGTTTCCATCTGTTAACCAGGGCTCCTTTAGGGGCAATAAGCTTGGCCCTGACCATGGCCCATCTATGGATATTAGGCATCAAGCTACTGCTAGGGTCTAGCAGTATTGGTGGGAGTGGAAGGTGTTTAGACTGGGAATGGACCTTACCCCTTAAGAACTTTATGGTTATATGGTGCATGTTAGTTGTTGACAGTGTTATGCTTTGTGTGAGAAAGAGAAGAAAAACTGAGTGGGAGGGAGAGAGGAGAAAAAGTAAATGCGGACCCTCTTGGGGACAGCAAGGAGTAAGTGAGTGGGGCCGTGCGCCAGTGGCCGAGGTCCCAGACAAGCCAGAGAATGTTGAAAAAAAAAAAAATTTAACGAATTGACTAAATATTGAGTTTTATAGAGGGTTTAATACTATTGTTAGGATGTTTTATTCCACCTATTTACTGCCTGTTATATATACCTATCATCCATTAAATAAATCCACAAAAACCTATTGGAAACAGAAAATATAAGATTATTCACAGAAAATATAAGAGTATTCGCTTTTTTTTTTCTCTTTGTAAAAAATGAATGGTGGGGATTTGAAGGATTTTTAATACTCATTGCTAGGGTCCATAGAGGGTTGGTGATTTTGCATCCACTACTCTACTGAGACTGCTCTGACTAAAGTAACTAATGATCAAATTGGCTAAATCCAAAAGCCAATATGCCGTACTAGTTCTTCTAGCACTCAGTGCTGTCAGTGTTGATCACACTCTCTTCATCTCCAAACTCACATCCTTGGTCTTCGTGACACTATCCTTTCATGGCTCTCATCCTTTTTGCCTTACTGCCTCCCTGCAGTCTTTAATAAATGCTGCTGCCAGGCTGATTTTTTTTTCTCCAGTCACTCCTTGGATAAGTCACCTTTTGTCACACTTCTTGTACCCTACAGGATTAAATTCTTACCTACAAAGCTCTATAGGACTCTATTCTTATAAAACAGCCTGTCCCCCCCCTTTAGGAAGCCCCTTAAAGCCCACCTCTTTGGAATAGCCTAGGACTCCCAAGGTAACTATCATTACCCTCTCATCCTATTAGTGGGTCCTTTTTCCAATTCACTGTCACCTTCCAATACTGCTATTTTTACACCCTGTCACTTGGTTGTAATTGCCCACACCTCTCTTCCTATTGTTTTTTTTAAATCCACCTGCTCTAGATTATAAACTTATTTGAGCTGGGTACTCCTCAACCTGTCAAAATTTGTACTAGTTTGTCTCATTTCTTGTTTAGGTCCCCTTAACACAACTGTAAAACCCTGCGGAAAATGTTTGTGCTATACAAATGCCAATGATAATAATCATTCCCTCTTCCTTTACTATGTACCCCTCTCCAGAAACATGGCATCAGAGGGGGAGGAGCTGATGAGCTGAACTAGCTAAACGCGCATCAGGGGCCTGGGGCTTCGCTGTTCCCACAATAATTTTCTTTTAAATTGCAATCTGGCATTCAAGATCTAATATTACTTTGATCCGTTTTGCACGGCAATAACTTATTTGGGTGGCGGCAAGGGCATTTAGGTTTCATTACATGGGTGGTTGGTGGGATGAGCATTTTCCAACAGGATAGGGATTGTCTTAGGGGTAAGGGGTGCCCACGAAGGCACAATAGGGAAAGTTATCTACTCCTATTCCCCCTTCCATTCCCTATGCCCCATATTCCTGGTGCCCTCTAAATACTAAAGGGCAAGTCATCAAACCCATATTTCCCTCTATTGCCCTTATCCCCATTTTTCAACCGTACTTTTGTTTTGGTACGGCCAATTATCAGGTTTGGCATTTCTTGTTTCCCTACAAACCAGTAGACTATTTAGCTACATTTTATAATACTGTGGTAACAATTATTGTTACTTTTACAAATGTTTATATGTAGCTTCTTTAGACATTGATACTATCACACCAACTTTTACATGAGTGTGTTCATTAGCAATTTTACACCTAGCAAATGTCTACTAAACAGTGATTTATTGAGACGTATTAGGAACTGTGTCTGTGTGAATGTGATCATATACAAATACCATTACAAGTTATCTACCCAAGTATATTAATTACTACCATGTACTCATATAAGAATTTATTTGCTGTGTCAATTACACCACTGACACTTGTGGGACAGCTTGTGTTGTTTTTATAAGATGTTCTTTTGTCATTTTTGTCTATAGTACTATTTGTCTTGTTTGTGGTTAGTTATTGTACCAGTCCTGTTTGGACTTTTTTATATTACGAGTTATTAAAAGTTAAGTCTTATAACAGGTGATATTTCGCCTTTACAGCATTCCATTTTCAGTACCAAGTGTTGCATCCTCCACTCTGTTTCTTGTTCGTTTACATCTGTTACATCTACCTATAAACTGGTAAGGTTCTCTATAACATTGGGGGGGGGGGGGGGGGGGGGAGAATATAGCAATATTTATTTGAATAATACATTATTTAACACAAACTCTTTATCACATCTGGAGGCTGATCACAGAATATTGTCAGGTAAGTATACTGCATTAAAAGTTACAAATAAAAGAATTGGTAAAATATATAAAATTGGTGCTACAATCACATATGTGAGCCACTCCAACACACATACAAAGTGAAAACCAGTAAACAGATAAGTAGTAGTGAGAGCACACACTTATAAATGGTTACCACTGTCTGATACAGAGTTATAATATACATACAATGGGTGGAATAGTTCGGTTCAGGGTAAAAGACGATGGTATGGAAACAAATGGAATAACTGTGGAGATAAAAATAGTGTACAAGCACCTAGTGCAATATCATACAGTACAAGTAAAAACAACGTAAACTGAGTTCTTTAGTACTCACAAGGAGGGAGCCAATTGGAAATGGCTCAATCCAGATGCCTGTGGGATAGTTAGAAGGGATCCCACTCCCTTCCAAAGTGCAAATAGTGCTTCACCGGTTTCAAGGAGAAATGTCCACACCAACAAAATGTTAGGGACTAAATCCTTTTAATGAAGATGAATAAAATGCAGGTAATAATGTATAATACAAACAAAAAAGCAAACTCAATAAAATCCACTAAGATTGTGGTAAAATATAAA
Source organism: Pelobates fuscus (assembly GCF_036172605.1). Taxonomy (NCBI): domain Eukaryota; kingdom Metazoa; phylum Chordata; class Amphibia; order Anura; family Pelobatidae; genus Pelobates; species Pelobates fuscus. Next base: position 132,394,565 of record NC_086322.1, read on the forward strand.
AGTCCTCTGTGGGGGTAAAAAAAAACTTGCAAAACGCGTTTCGCCCAAGTCCTGGGCTTCCTCAGTTGCTGATGGTGTCCTGTTTGGAGGTGTCCTTATGTATCTGCTCGGGGAGATGCTTACTTCCGTGTTCGCGCGCTTTCCCCGTTTCCGGTCGCGCGTCTATGACGTGTTTCCGGTCCGCGATCTGTAAACTGGATCGTTGTTGGAACGCATATGCGTTCCACATATTCAACAAACTTTATTGTTCTCGTTTTTCAGTCCGTGAACGGTGGGAATATCAAATAAAATGTTCGTTTTAAATGAAGTGCATAGAGAAGTAAAAATAGGTTAATCAAACGGATACATATATTTATAAATAGAACATATAAATGAACAGAAATGCAAAGTCTTATAGAAACCCTTAAAGATAAAGGAAAGTATATTCCTAAGTGTGTCTATTATTAATTATCTTATCTTAACAGTAGTTCAGATCTTCTTTGTGAAAATATTAATAATTAATAAAAACTTTCTGGGAGATGAAATCGAGAAGAGAAGGAAGGGCAATTCCTAAAAGGGGAATCTAAAACGTATTACAGAAAAAGAGAGTAAAAATATTGAGCCATGTGGATCATATAACACTAGATCATAAAATTCAACATATCAGACATATATACATAAAATTAGACTTTCAGAGAGATACAACTCTGGTATAGTCTCTTGGGGTCCCAATCGTGCTATATAAAAATTAAGAATAAAAATACCATATTAATATGCTAAAATGTGGTATACTACAAGATGTTATAAAAAATGACATATTTCGAAATCTGCATTAAGACCATTAGGTATGAGAGTATTAAAGTTAAAAATAAATCTCATTTCTTCTTTCCCCAGCTTATTAATATAATTGCCTCCCCTCCAATCCTTTTGAACTAATTTTATTGCGCAAAAAAATAGGCCTGTGGGGTCTTGGCTATGTTGACTTTTAAAATGCTGGGAGACAGAGTGCGTTTCAAGGCCTCTTTTAATATTTCGGACATGTTCCGCAATCCTCACGTTTAAAGGTCGTATTGTTCTTCCTATATATAAGAGATTGCAGGGGCATTTCAGGATATAGATGATTCCTTTAGAGTGGCATGTAAGGTGATCTTTGATTTTGTATGGTCGTCCTATCATTCCCCCTAAATCTGTAAGGTGCCTTTTTTTATTTTTTGTGACTCTACATGGTAAGCACTCTCCACAGCCATAAAAGCCTATCAAATTATCCATAAAGTGCTTGGGTTTTGTAGTCTCTAGATTACTTCTGACTAACATATTTTTAAGGTTACTTGTGCCTCTGTAGATCATTCTTGGTTTAGGAGGTAGAATATTTTTAAGTATGGGGTCGTCCCTTAAAATGTGCCAATGCTTATTAATGGCTCTTTTTATCTTTCTCGTATTGCCATTATATTTACTAATAAAAGGGACTTCGTTGGAATTATACGACATGTTTTTAGATTTATATTTTAAGAGCTGGCTTCTATCTAGAAGTCTAATTTCTTCCATGTCTTTCTCCAGGTCTTTTTCGTCGTATCCTTTCTCTATGAACTGTTTTTTTATGTGTTCAGCCTGTTTGGTGTATTCTGTTTCTTCTTTACAATTCCTCCTAATCCTTTTGAACTGTCCCTTGGGGGCATTGGTTAGCCACGGAGTATGGTGGCAACTGGTTCGACTGATGTAACTGTTGGAATCCACAGGTTTAAAATAGTTTCTAGTAAAAATACTTGATCCTTTTATATAGATGTTCAGGTCCAAAAAATTGATGCTAGTACTACTCACATTACTGGATAATTTTATGCCCCAATCGTTATTGTTAAGAAACTCCAGAAATCGTGTCAGTTCGCAACTACTGCCAGCCCAGATAAAAAATATGTCGTCTATGTACCTGCGGTAGGACACCAAGCTCGCCCTCCAGTCATGGCCACTAGAGATGAAGGATTCTTCCCAGTATGCCATGAACAAATTAGCATAACTGGGGGCGAACTTGGTGCCCATCGCCGTACCACACACTTGTAGGTAAAAGCAATCCTGAAACCAAAAAAAGTTATTAGTTAAAATAAGTAAAATTCCTTCTAAAATGAACTCTATTTGTTCTTTCTTAAAAGATGAATTTTCTAAAAAGTGCTTCGCTGCTTCCAGTCCTTTTTTGTGGGGGATTATACTGTACAACGAGCTAACATCACATGTTACCAGGAAGTTCCCTTCTTGCCACTCGGTCTGTTCTAATGTTTGGAGCATGTGGATGGTATCTTTAAGGTAATATGGGGTTTTGACCACTAAAGGTTGTAACATAATATCAATGTATTCTGATATTCTTGTGGATACAGAATCTATGCCTGATATTATCGGCCTACCTGGTGGGTTGTGTTGATCTTTATGTACCTTAGGTAGGTGATAGAACACCGGTACTTTAGGATAATTAATGGATAAAAAATCGGCTTCTTTCTCATTAATGATTCCTAATTCTTTTCCTTTAAGTATGTATTCTTCAAACTTTTTTTGTATCTCTCCCGTTGGGTTTGATGGTAACTGTTGATACGTCAGGGGATCCAAAAGGATTTTGTTCGCTTCTTTTATATACTGGTCTTTGTTAAAGACGACGATTCCTCCCCCCTTGTCAGCCGGTTTTATAACAATCTCCTTGTTTTTTCCCATCTCTTTTATCGTTTTTTGTTCTTTACGTTCTTTACGCTCATACCTAATGGTCTTAATGCAGATTTCGAAATATGTCATTTTTTATAACACCTTGTAGTATACCACATTTTAGCATATTAATATGGTATTTTTATTCTTAATTTTTATATAGCACGATTGGGACCCCAAGAGACTATACCAGAGTTGTATCTCTCTGAAAGTCTAATTTTATGTATATATGTCTGATATGTTGAATTTTATGATCTAGTGTTATATGATCCACATGGCTCAATATTTTTACTCTCTTTTTCTGTAATACGTTTTAGATTCCCCTTTTAGGAATTGCCCTTCCTTCTCTTCTCGATTTCATCTCCCAGAAAGTTTTTATTAATTATTAATATTTTCACAAAGAAGATCTGAACTACTGTTAAGATAAGATAATTAATAATAGACACACTTAGGAATATACTTTCCTTTATCTTTAAGGGTTTCTATAAGACTTTGCATTTCTGTTCATTTATATGTTCTATTTATAAATATATGTATCCGTTTGATTAACCTATTTTTACTTCTCTATGCACTTCATTTAAAACGAACATTTTATTTGATATTCCCACCGTTCACGGACTGAAAAACGAGAACAATAAAGTTTGTTGAATATGTGGAACGCATATGCGTTCCAACAACGATCCAGTTTACAGATCGCGGACCGGAAACACGTCATAGACGCGCGACCGGAAACGGGGAAAGCGCGCGAACACGGAAGTAAGCATCTCCCCGAGCAGATACATAAGGACACCTCCAAACAGGACACCATCAGCAACTGAGGAAGCCCAGGACTTGGGCGAAACGCGTTTTGCAAGTTTTTTTTTACCCCCACAGAGGACTTTTATATTTTACCACAATCTTAGTGGATTTTATTGAGTTTGCTTTTTTGTTTGTATTATACATTATTACCTGCATTTTATTCATCTTCATTAAAAGGATTTAGTCCCTAACATTTTGTTGGTGTGGACATTTCTCCTTGAAACCGGTGAAGCACTATTTGCACTTTGGAAGGGAGTGGGATCCCTTCTAACTATCCCACAGGCATCTGGATTGAGCCATTTCCAATTGGCTCCCTCCTTGTGAGTACTAAAGAACTCAGTTTACGTTGTTTTTACTTGTACTGTATGATATTGCACTAGGTGCTTGTACACTATTTTTATCTCCACAGTTATTCCATTTGTTTCCATACCATCGTCTTTTACCCTGAACCGAACTATTCCACCCATTGTATGTATATTATTTTGTGATTTTTGTGTGGATAGAGAGGTTACCACACGGGTGTTTTGAGTGTTTTGGTATCTATTTGGGTAACACGCTGTGACTCTATATTTTTATTTCTTCATATTGTTGATACAGAGTTATATCTATAGATTATCTCTAAGAATAGTTTAATATAATTCAAATTAGTATTGATATGTATATAAAGAACAAGATTAACTAATCACAATCACGCTGATAAAAAAAATCTATCGACAAAGTAAAGAAAGCATTGTACACTTCTGAAATTCAACAGCAAAAAAGGGCTTGATAAAACCCAAAAAGCATTTTTCAACAAATTAACTAATAACCAAAACAAATAAAATAATAGACACTGGTTATATGAGCAGGTCAAACATCTCCCTGAGTTGATGTTTTCAAGTAACATAACCAACACTTAATGTTCCTGGTTGATCAATTCAAGCAAATATAAGACAAATCTGTACTGTTTGAGTAACTTAGCCAAAGAGATGATCCAACAAATACACATGTCCATAATACCCTGAACATCTGCACTGAAAAAAACCTTTAAGAACCACTAGAGGCACCCAGACCACTTCAGCTTAATGAAGTGGTCTGGGTGCCAGGTCCATCTAGGATTAACCCTTTCTGCTGTAAACATAGCAGTTTCAGAGAAACTGCTATGTTTACCTATGGGTTAATCCAGCCTCTAGTGGCTGTCTTATTTACAGCCGCTAGAGGCGCTTCTGCGCTTCTCACTGTGATTTTCACAGTGAGAAGATGCCAGCGTCCATAGGAAAGCATTGAGAATGCTTTCCTATGAGAATGGCTGAATACGCGCCACCGAGGGAGCCCGGTGGTGGAGAAAAGGTATGTGTTTAACCCCTTCCTCACCATAGAGCCCGGCTGGAGGGGGACCCTAAAGGTGTGTGGGGGGGGGGGGGGGGACGTAGAGACCCTATAGTGCCAGGAAAACGAGTATGTTTTCCTGGCACTATAGTGGTCCTTTAACCCCTTAAGGACACTTGACATGTGTGACATGTCATGATTCCCTTTTATTCAAGAAGTTTGGTCCTTAAGGGGTTAAATATATACAAATATTAACGTTGACTTAGAACACAAAGTTAATGCCACGTGGCACCTGACATCATCACTACTGCTGTGGATAAACTTCTTTGACTAAGCCAGTTATAAACCAATAATGTTTTTTGATCTTGGCAATATTACCTGCAGAAATGTGATGTTTGGATTACGATTGGGTTGAAAATAGTTAAACAATTATATATGAAATTCAGAAAACCGTACTGATTGAATATAGTGACACTAAATTCCGATCAGAGTGATAGTTATTAAATACACAATATCTTGTTTATTTTTTGAATCACAGTTGAAGGGATTAAAAATGAGACAATTTGTAGGTTGTAATTAAAACATTATTTCATATTTCCTTTTTTTTTTAATAAGCACTATCGTTCACAACTATGTCTCTTACAGGGGAATTCAAGTTTAAATGTTATTTTAAATAGATCTCAAAATCACCACCGAGTCTAGAAAAAACTGCTTAGGTTTGTCAATTGGGATAGTACCAGTGCAATCCGGGGCCTATACCCTTTTAAATTTGAACACCAAAATTTTGAGAAGTATCCCACTAAGGAATCCAGAAACTGGAAGTTCTTCAGACCACACAGATGCATGAAGTAGAAACATGAAATTAAATATAGATTGAGAACTAGGGATTTATAGATAATAATTAACAGCTTTCAGGATAAGCAATGTATCTAGAGTCTCAGCAGGCCTTATTATTGAGATGCCAATTAGACCACTAATAGAACTGCCTAATATCCAGCTGCTGTAAAATAAAAGATAAAAAATTAGAATGGGAATTAACAGCCTGTTGAAGAAAACAAACAAACAACATGTGCAACTATGATTATTTATTTACAATAAAATGTATATAGATACACTCTTGTATGTTTATATATCAGTGGTTGGAGTGACGCCATAGGGGGCTCCGATAGGATGCCGATTCACAGTTATTAAGCAGAGACAGCTATACTAAGATTAGGAGGATACCCTACCTCTAAAGATCAAAATGTGTGAGGAATCTCTAGATTCACTCTTGAAACAAGAGCAATTGTAAAGAGAACAGAGGAGAAAAGAAAAAAAAGAAAGATCCCTATGCTAGACAATTTTAGCTGTTTAAAAGGAAAGGAGGCAACCTACATGGAGAATAAAGCTGCCCCTAAAATGATACAAATCAAAAAAATCCAATTTAAATGAGCGCAATCTCCTAACAGCAGAGACTGGCACTATAGATTTAACACATACCTTAGTTGTCTCAAAACAGGGAGACAACCTACAGTACCAGTCTTTGAGTAGTTTACAGAAGGCTTTAGTTCCTAAGCGGAGTTCTGCACCCGCGGTTCACCAGGATTGTGCAATGATCAACTTGCCACAGCAAAATATCTGTCCACAAGGAATGATAACCCGTTATACACATATGTTTACTTTATGCATCTGTATGTTACAACTAACTGTGCCCGTGTAAAAATCATTGCACAGAAGAAAACCTATTGTAAAAAAAAAAGACCTACATTACCAGAAATGTATCCTAAATGAATTGCAAATAGCTCAGTTATCCCAGAAGTCTGAGATAATCTACAACCACTGAAGCTATATCCCTTCCTTCAAGAAAATCAACCAACCCAACCTAGCATCGGCATGTGAACAAAGTGAAAAATAGAGTGCTCCGTAAAAAGAAAACACGTGAAAGTAACAAAACAAAAGCCTGACATGCACTGTGGTGCTACATGGCACCTTTGTCAGGGGCACATGCGGCATTGAAAACATTCCGGTATTTTAAAGAGGTCCGGGGCTTCCCCTATTTTGTAACAGCCTATTGGGTAGAGGTACGCCTCTCTATATGGTGTAACAATAATTTAATTATACACACCCATTAGGGCATGCTGAAAATATGAGGGAGTATCTCAAGAGGGAAGTGCAGATTTATTGCTGGGAAGTGGCTAAGTCTGGCTGACTGCAATCCCACCTACTGTAACTGACACCGCCATAGAAGGTGGTGATGAGAGGTCTGGAAAAGTACAAACAATTCTTCAGTTTAAAACCTCGGTCATCAACATCACATGAGTGGAACAATCTCGGAGGCTGCTTAATCATGCAGTACACAATAAAGTTAAAAAAAATACAGTTGCAAGAAAAAGTATGTGAACCCTTTGGAATGATATGGATTTTTGCACAAATTGGTCATAAAATGTGATCCAAGAGTTAATTGGATGTCAGCCAACTGGAGTCCAATCAATGAGATGAGATTTGAGGTATTGGTTACAGCTGCCCTGCCCTATAAAAAACACACACCAGTTCTGGGTTTGCTTTTCAAGAAGCATTGACTGATATGAATGATGCCTCGCACAAAAGAGCTCTCAGAAGACCTACGATTAAAGGACCACTCTAGGCACCCAGACCACTTCAGCTTAATGAAGTGGTCTGGGTGCCAGGTCCAGCTAGCTTTTACCCTTTTTTTTTATAAACATAGCAGTTTCAGAGAAACTGCTATGATTATACTGAGGGTTAAGCCAGCCTCCAGAGCCTCTAGTGGCTGTCTCATTGACAGCCGCTAGAGGCGCTTGCGTGCTTCTCACTGTGAAAATCACAGTGAGAGCACGCAAGCGTCCATAGGAAAGCATTATGAATGCTTTCCCATGCGACCGGCTGAATGCGAGCGCGGCTCCTGCCGCGCATGCGCATTCAGCCGATGACGTCGCGAGCAAGAAGAGGAGGAGGAGGAAAGCTCCCCGCCCGGCGCTGGAGAAAGAGGTAAGTTTAACCCCTTCCTCCCCCCAGAGCCCGGCGGGAGTGGGTCCCTGAGGGTGGGGGCACCCTCAGGGCACTCTAGTGCCAGGAAAACGAGTATGTTTTCCTGGCACTAGAGTGGTCCTTTAGGAATTGTTGACTTGCATAAAGCTGGAAAGGGTTATAAAAGTATCTTCAAAAGCCTTGCTGTTCATCAGTCCACGGTAAGACAAATTGTCTATAAATGGAGAAAGTTCAGCACTGCTGCTACTCTCCCTAGGAGTGGCCGTCCTGTAAAGATGACTGCAAGAGCACAGCGCAGACTGCTCAATGAGGTGAAGAAGAATCCTAGAGTGTCAGCTAAAGACTTACAAAAGTCACTGGCAAATGCTAACATCCCTGTTAGCGAATCTACAATACGTAAAACACTAAACAAGAATGGATTTCATGGGAGGATACCACAGAGGAAGCCACTGCTGTCCAAACAAAACATTGCTGCACGTTTACAGTTTGCACAAGAGCACCTGGATGTTCCACAGCAGTACTGGCAAAATATTTTGTGGACAGATGAAACCAAAGTTTTTTTTTTTTTTCTCAATTCTTTATTTTTGTTGAGGCATGTGATTATAGGGGTACAGAAAAAAGAGAGGGAGACGTTCAATAGTTGTACAGGATAGGGTCGTCATAACATATTGACAGAGTCTCCTATGATTATCAACCTCATTTTATATATGGTAACATGCTATGGCTAAATACTGTTATCTCTCGCTTTAATACTGTAATCTCTCGTATTAATACTGTTTTCTCTCGCTTTAATGTTGTTATCTCTCGCTTTAATACTGTTATCTCTCGCTTTAATACGGTTATCTCTCGCTTTAATACGGTTATCTTTCGCTTCAATATTGTTGTCTCTCGCTTTATTACTGTTATCTCTAGCTTTACTTCTGTTGTATCTCGCTTTAGTACTGTTATCACTCGCTTTAATACAGCTATCGCTAGATCTAAAAATACCAGTGCAATACGTTAACTAGTTATAGTTAGTAAGCTGTATATAAAATCACATCATGGAACTAAGGTCTGAGAGGCTTAGTAATCTAGTGTACATCACTAACTAGGTAAAACAGTATGAGTTAGTTTCATGTTGGGAGATAATAAAAATAGAAATAAAAATAATAATAAAAAATTGGTAGACTGTTATCTAAACATTTCTGTTCCATTTAAACGTTGCTTTATAATATTAAGACTTAGGTATCAATACAGATGACAATGCAAAAGCGGTAATTGCAGTCAGAGGATGCAAATCGCTTGCACGGTAAAGTAAGGGATTCTCCTCTAATGTGCCCCTGACTGTCTGTCGCATGGTGTGGTTACCGCAATTGTCCCTTGCATGGTGTTAGCAGTCCTGTGGGTTGCTCAGCCGATGCCCTTCGTAGGGAGGCTGCAGGGGTACAAGTGCCACTTGTCCTCCATTGCTGGCGCTGCAGAGGTTAAAATCTTCAGTTGCTTGTGCCGCTGGGCCCCCGCGGGGACTCGTGAGTGGTCGTCACCGCTCCGGTCGGCCTTGTCGCCCCGAGTGGGAGTTCTGGAGCTGGTGTGTGCCGCTTGAAGAGGTGCCCCGGTGCTCTGCTGCGCGGTTCCCTGGATTGTAGCTGGAACGTGTAGGGGTTGAGATGCTCCGTATCGAGCGCCAGCTCCCATTCCAATGAGTCTTTTACATGGGTGGCTGGTTTAGCGGTCCCGCTCTCAGGGGTGTGGGGGCAAGCACTGGTGCCTGGGCTACATGACTTCCTTACCCGTTCGTGGGATCGCTGGTTTGTGTGTGGCCCAGTGGCCTTTCTGGACGCCCGTGGTGGCTGCCTGTAATGGCGGCGTCTGCTTGCTGGGCGAATCCACGTGGCCACTGTTTTCACCGCAAGGTGGAAGGCTATCCCGCGGTTGTGCAGCATAGTCCATAGGCCCGCACAGAGCCTATCGAAGACCCCCGGGGGGTCCGTGGGTGATTGGGCGTGTGTGCCCCGCTTCTTGGGCCTTTGCTGGCGGCCATCTTAGGCTGCTTTACAGTGGCTTGGTGCGTCCGTGTAAGTTGCGTATCGGGTAACTGAGCACCGGTATCATGACAATGTCGAGGGACCACTGGTGCTTCGGTAGTGATCCCAGTGGGGACCGGGATATCCCCCACCGGTCCAAAGGGGGGGGTGACAGGGCGCCAAGGAGGTCTATTCAGGGTGTTCGGCACCCGGCTGGAGATCGGCCGCCTCTCCTAGGCCGGAGGCCTGCTACCCCGGTAGGTAACTTGGTCAGACTGTAGACAATGCTGGTTCCTGCGGAGATTTTTGGGCTACTTAATGTCTCCTCTTGGTTACTTGTGGTCTGTTCATGAAACCAAAGTTAAGTTGTTTGGAAGAAACACACAACACTATGTGTGGCGAAAAAGAGGCACAGCACACCAACATCAAAACCTCATCCCAGCTGTGAAGTATGGTGGTGGGGGCATCATGGTTTGGGGCTGCTTTGCTGCATCAGGGCCTGGACAGATTGCTATCATCGAAGAAAAAATGAATTCCCAAGTTTATCAAGACATTTTGCAGGAGAACTTAAGGCCACCAGAACTTAAGGCTACCAGCTGAAGCTCAACAGAAGATGGGTGTTGCAACAGGACAATGACCCAAAGCATAGAAGTAAATCAACAACAGAATGGCTTAAACAGAAGAAAATACGCCTTCTGAAGTGGCCCAGTCAGAGTCCTGACCTCAACCCGATTGAGATGCTGTGGAATGACCTCAAGAAAGCGATTCACACCAGACATCCCAAGAATATTGCTGAACTGAAACAGTTCTGTAAAGAGGAATGGTCAAGAATTACACCTGACCGTTGTGCACGTCTGATCTGCAACTACAGGAAACGTTTGGTTGAAGTTATTGCTGCCAAAAGAGGTTCAAAAAGTTATTAAATCCAAGGGTTCACATACTTTTTCCACCTGCACTGTGAATGTTTACATGGTGTGTTCAATAAAAACATGGCAACATTTCATTCTTTGTGTGTTATTAGTTTAAGCAGACTGTGATTGTCTATTGTTGTGACTTAGATGATGATCAGATCACATTGTATGACCAATTTGTGCAGAAATCCATATCATTCCAAATGGTTCACATACTTTTTCTTGCAACTGTATATATGAAAAACTGTAATTATGGGCATACGTATTCCCTATTCGTCTCCCCATATTGATGATGAATGAGCAATAAATAAATAGCCAAAATACACTGTCTTGTCTAAGACTGTAACTCTCCATAATAAATCTTTATATGAATAAATATAAAATGTGTGTCTTTATAAAAGATATCCTCCTAATGTTAATAAATGGTGAGTATGTAAATCTCTCTTTCAAACTGTAGGGGGCAATATATCCAACACTCTCTTTTCCTTAGTCTCTTATCCATATATCATTTTCTTCGGTCCTGTTTTACGAGCTAATTCCTGAATATCTCAGGTCCCTTATATCAACGTGGGGATATTGTTTGAAATGGGTTAACATAAGTGTTTTAATGAGTCTTGTGGTTCTTGCTGAATTGACATGCTTGTGTATTCTATGATTAAAGGTGTGAAACATCTTCCCCACATATTTCAAACCACATTCGCATATGAGCAAGTACACCAATCCTGCTGTATTGCAATTGAAAAATTACTTTGCTTGGAACTGCTCTGTGTTTGCAAAACTTCTGGACTTTTTTTTTTTTCTTCAATATGGCTTCAGGCTTTACATCTCCTGCAATGATATGTATCGACCAATGTATTAGTTAGACAATTATTTGAAGATCGCTTTAAATGGAAGTGGCTTCGAACCTACAGGTCCTTAAGGTTCTTACTCCTTCTGGTGCGTAATTGAAAAATGTAGGGACAACACGTTCCTCAGCTGTTTATCTTGAGTTAACAAGAATCAAAATCTATTCAAAATGCTTTTTATCTGGCCCCATCCTGCATCAAATGTAGCAGTGCACCAGAGTTTTTGTTGTTGCTGTTATAGATTCATAGGTGCAGTCCTTTCTTCAATCATAATCTTGATATCAGTCACGAAAGCCCTATTGTAAACTCTAATTAAACATCTGTTAGGATAGAACTTGGCCTTAAACCTCTTGTGTGTGTCTCTAGCCTTGGTTTTGAAGGATTCAATATCAGAGCAATTACATTTAAAATGTAAATATTGCTCTACTGGTATCCCCTTCTTGAGTGGGGTGGGGTGGGGTGGGATGATAAATCTTCAAATTGAGCAGACTATTGGCGGCTGTTAATTTTCTATACAGCTTAGTCTTAATAATTTCTTTCTCATACAGTGAGGGAAAAAAAGTATTTGATCCCCTGCTGCTTATTTCATTCATTGACATTGACATGCAAATCAATTCATAACTTTTTTGACATGTGTTTTTCTTGATTGTTTTTGGTTATTCTGTCTCTCACTGTTAAAATACGCCTACCATTAAAATTCTAGACTGATCATTTCTTTGTCAGTGGACAAATGTTCAAAATCAGCAGGGGATAAATACTTCCCTCACTGAAGGGCTACCAATCTCTGCTGTGAACTTCAAATAATAATGATTATTAAGAGTCTACAAGCTTTCACAAGTCAGTAAACCTTTTCCAGGAAAGTCTGTGGGACACCTTATCTCATCTGTGAAGACCACCATCTCCTCCCAGCATCCCAGGTGAAGGTTGGCATATGAAGGTGCACAAGCAGTATTGATCACATTCCCCTTCATCTGGTGGTAGCATGTTCCATTGAACATACAGATATATGTAGGAGTACAAGTTGTAATAGTTCCATAATGAATTGATTATGTTTTTCAAAGTGTACCCGCTTTTCTTTAAAAAGGTTTCTACATATTCTAGGCCTTGGTCATGAGGAATAGAGCTGTATAACCCCTCTACATCAAGACCAAATAACTAAGAGCCTTCTGGGCATTTAATCATGAATAATTCATAAAGTGCCAGTCTTGTATCTTTGAGATAGAAAGGGCAACTTGATCACCAATGGTCTTAAAATATAAATACTGACATTATGGCTTTAGTTGATATTCCCTGATACAATGGATCTCCCTGTCAAAACGGATTGCTTCTTATGGACTTTTGGTAGGCTGTAAAAGGTAGCGATACATGGAGAATCATTAAACATAAAGTCCATTTAGTCTTGTTTGTAAGAGGAGTTTTAACTTTTCCAAAAAGCCATTAGTTGGATTGTTTTAAGATCTTTTACATAGAATTGTCTGATAGTATTCTCATCGAAGTGGTCTGGGTGCAATGTCCCTGTCCCCCTTAGTCCTGCAATGTAAAATATTGCAGTTTTTGAGAAACTGCAATGTTTACATTGCAGTACTATGACTGCCTCGAGGTTCCCACATCGGAGGAAGAGGTGGACTGTGATGCAGTACTGAAGGACATCAGCGATTGGGTAAGTGAATAAAAGTTTTTTTTACCCTTTATGTGCCATTGGGGGGCACGAGAGGGGTGTTGCTGAAGCTCTATAGCGTTAGAAATGCAGCTTTGTATTCCTAACACTATAGTTTCCCTTTAATACATAATTTTTTAGCAATATCTCATTTTGTTACTCTCCTATCTCTTTCCGTTAAAATTTATGTTGAAAAAAGATTGAATGCTTTCGAATAAGCAAAGAAACATGGCATTTTACAGAATGGACATAGGCCCTATCTAACCTTTTTAAATATGTGCCACTGTTATATTATGTTCTTGTTCTATTTATTTCATACATACACTTTGACACATTAAAGAAGAGAAGACAATTTGTTCCAAAACAAGTATTAATGCATTGTAATCACATTTTCTATTAATATTTTGTTTATATGAAATAAGATGAACACGGCAAGGACCATCACAACATATTCAATTTGTGTCAGGAACAATAGCATCTGTCATAATGAGAGGTTGTTGCCTTTGGAAGAAGGTGTAATGTGTGTTTTATATCTCTTCTGAAGCAGAGACCCTTTATGTATTGTCCAGACTGAAGAGACTCATTAAGTGTTAGGTTAATATAAGCTTGCCAGCTGAAAATGAAAAGGCTTGCAGGATTCCTGGCGCTAGCGACTATAAAACAACAAAAATGGAAGAGCATTTTGATTTAATGTGATGCTCCTGTTCTGAATGCCAATGTCTTGTTTACCAGAAAGGATGCCTGGAATTACATTTCAAGATTTATGGACATTAATGTGCAGAATGCAGGTCAAGCTCTCAAGTTGCGTTTAACGAGAAGGTGTAAATCTGTCCGAGGAACGCTAGAGATGTATAAAACCTCATTATGTATTGTTGTATTGCAAAAGATCTAATATACATTTTCAATTTTGTGCTAAGGCAGATTTTGTTGGACACCGCAATTATACAGGGGCATTTACTAAACACACTTTTAGTAATTTGTTTGTATAACAATATATCACTCTTGATGATGGAGGGGCTTATATATTACCCTTGAACCTTTACATTCTTTATTTTATTATAATTATTACAAAAAAATTTGATTAAATGTTGGTTTAGGGGCTAATTGTTAAATAGACAAGTATGCAGGATCAGGGCCGCTGATACAGTAATGTAGTAACACTTTGGAAGGGGATGCAGAACCGCACATCAGTTGCCCAACCTGTGTGTTCATTTTTGATCTTGCACTTAACCAATCAATCTTCGGCCAGCAAAGCTCAGCATGACAAATGCAGCTTCTTCCTATATTGCATTTGCCGCTGGTAAATTAAGAAGCCAGTGGCTGTGTAGGGTGCAACTTCCACCTGCTGCTGGTAATGTGTGGCTGTGACAAAGTTTCATTCTGTGACTGTAAAAGAACAACAATTGGTATAGCAACTCCGCAGTCTTATAACTGATCAGTCATTTAGAAACTGGGAAACTATGACAGCCGGCCCAGCATGAGCATCATTAGTTACCCCGACTGACTAAGGCTGACTGTACTACACCATTCAATACGTTACTGACTGCATTGTTTTCCAGCCCCAGGCAAGCGATGACAAATTTTAGTACAAAATACGTCTGGGAACTACATTATCTCTGATGCATGGCCAGCCTAAAGGATTATGGGAAATATAGATCACACCTATCTTTATATTGTCAAGTATAGCAAACTTTGTCCTAGGCTGACTTTGCCAGTTGGCATTATGAACAATGATGGCTAACCTTTACACTAGAAACATATTTCTGAACTAAAATGTTCTTTTTACTTAGCAGTTATGTGCTAGATTTGCAAATATTAATGAGCGACAACACCTCAGAATATATATACATATATATATTTATTATTGGCATTTTCTATAGCACCAACAAATTCCGTAGCGCTTTACAATAGTACAATACACACACACTTATACATTTATGCAGACATGCACACTTTACATTTGCATATTGGCACTCCCCTGAAAGTGTATAGGCATCAACTTCATTATGTATGTATGTATGCACATACACACATACATACACTCCATAATACATTTACTACAAATAAACACAAATATACACATGCACCATTACATTTATTTCTATAGCTTTAAACACAAACACCCTGCATTTCTTTTCTTGTGTGCATTTATGGCATGTATGCAGAATATTGTGATATTTGTCTGTGCCTTTAAATACCTTGCTATTGACAGTTTTAATTTGTTGTTGTTGTCTGTATTCCCCATATGATTATAGTATACACTGATTTAGTGCTATTTAAGCCTAGTTCCTGGTTAAAATAAAAGCTTTAGAGGAGTATTTTGCAACTGTATGTTGTATATTGCAACTGTGTGTCTTGGCTAGTCTATTTAATTATACAAGTGGCAGAGTTGCCCCTTGAGAATTGGGATCTGCTGTAGACTCTTGAGATGTGTTGTAAAGAGCTTGTTTGGTCTGAGAGCTGAATGTGTATGTTTGTAAAAGGTGGTCTATGGAGCTGGCTAAGGTTGATACCAAACTATTCAGTGTGAGGGATGAAATGGTGTTTATGGGTGTGGGAGGAGAAGGAATGGATGATGTAGGGGATAGTCTTCCCTTCTCCTGTTACACTGGGACACTCCAGACCCCTAAACATATTTAGCTTGCTGAAAAGCTTTGTGTGAAGAGTGTGTCCTCTTTTTTTAGAGTGCAGATTTCAACATAAACTGACACTTTAATAAATGAACCTGTCTTTCAAGCAGACAACCAGTCATATTACTTCCTTGTTTGGTTAGCTCAGTGGAGCTAAACTCAAAACGCAGCAATTGCCCAGAACTCCTGCCTTGTAAAAACTTGTATTTGAGCTGCATTAGTAAGTCTGTGATTGGACAGCCACAGAAAGTATGGGCAGGGTTAGAAGGGGAGGGCTTGCAAAATCAGCAGACGAGGTCTGCAAGTTTTGCAAGCTTTTTTAATATAGGCAACCAATGAAAAAATGCATAATTAAATGCATGCACATTTTTATTGGGGTATATGTACTAAACAGTGAGTATTTAAATTTGTTTTGTATTTGGCTAGTGCAGTGTCCTTTTAAATGATCATTTTATTGTTTTAGTCTTTCCATTTTTGATAGATAGTGTAAGTAGGATAAAATGCCATGTTATATTGTATGAATAATTTCAGACTGGTTCAACATGGCAATGATTTCAGTTTATAAATATTATACATCGTGTGTACAATACCCTTTTTGTCACTATACTCCACTCCCTCTAGCATGTAAGTTCATTGAGCATGGCCCTCAATTCCTGTGTTAATGTGCGTCCACTTGTTTGGTTACAATTATGTGTCTGTTAGTCCACCCATTGTACGGCGCTATGGAATTTGCTTGCGCTATATGAATAATAAAATAATGATAAACTAATAATAATATGTAATTGCATTACATTTATGATAATCCTAAACATTTACAATATAATTTTATTATAAAAAAAAAAGTAGTACAAATAATCTGGATAACACAACCTAAAAAGCAATTAAGGCTACAGGCAATGATTCATTTGTCATCCTTTGATATTTTGACTACATATATAATAAACCAGGTGTGATTGTTGTTCCTATTCTGCTTTTCCACAGTGTTACATCTTGTTCTTTTCTGAGGAATTACTTTTGCAATCACAAATTTCCTTTCCACGCTGTCTGTATCACTTGAGTTGATTATATATTTCCCCACTGTTCTGTGCTATCTAGGTGTTGTGGACATTCTAGGCGCTTTATAAAATTAAGCTACAATACAATACTTTCGCTTTAAGCGCCCTTTAAAAATGAATTTCAGACACACTGAAATATGTTCCTGTCTTGTGAAAAATGTAATTACTTTTGCAAGTAGAGGTCTTTGGAGTGTAGTGAATGGGTTACATAGTCAGTTGTACTGTAAATTTTTAGATAAAAATAAATTTATATTACCATAGGTTTGAACTGAATAAGGGAAACTGGAATTATTTGGAGGTGCCACTGATTAATAAAGGTTAAAAAACAAATCACAGTAATTGCAAATGTAATTTATTTTTATGGATGAATGTAAGAATAATAACTAGTGCCATAAATACAAAATAGAGTGTCGGGGTAGAGCCAGTGGCGTCTCTAGGATTAATTTTTAGGGGGGGCACATGGTGGGCCAGGGACTAAAGTAGGGGGGCACAGTTGACCACGCCCCTGCCGCATGTTAAGCCCCACCCCCGACACAATGTGTGTTTTTTAAAATTTTGTTTTTTTAATAATCCCTGGTGGAGAATTCATTATTTTCCACCAAGGATTATTAAAAAAACAAACACATTTCCCTTGATACAGTCCATACACACACACACACACACACACACACACACACAGACTGCTGAGTCCTTACACACAGAGACACACACACACACACACACACAGACTGCTGAGTCCACACACACACACACACACACAGACACACAGACTGCTGAGTCCATACAAACACACACATAGACTGCTGAGTCCATACACACACACACACACACAGACTGCTGAGTCCATACACACACACACACACACACACAGACTGCTGAGTCCATACACACACACACACACACACAGACTGCTGAGTCCATACACACACACACACACACACACAGACTGCTGAGTCCATACACACACACACACAGACTGCTGAGTCCATACACACACATAAACACAGACTGCTGAGTCCATACACACACACAGACTGCTGAGTCCATACACACACACACACACACAGACTGCTGAGTCCTTACACACAGAGACACACAGACTGCTGACCATACACACACACACACACACACACAGACTGCTGAGTTCACACACACACACACACACAGACTGCTGAGTCCATACAAACACACACATAGACTGCTGAGTCCATACACACACACACACACACACACACAGACTGCTGAGTCCACACACACACACACACACACACACACACACAGACTGCTGAGTCCATACACACACACACACACACACACAGACTGCTGAGTCCATACACACACACACACACACACACACACACACAGACTGCTGAGTCCATACACACACATAAACACAGACTGCTGAGTCCATACACACACACACACACACACACACACAGACTGCTGAGTCCATACACACACACACACACACACACACAGACTGCTGAGTCCATACACACACATAAACACAGACTGCTGAGTCCATACACACACAGACTGCTGAGTCCATACACACACACACACACAGACTGCTGAGTCCATACACACACATAAACACAGACTGCTGAGTCCATACACACACACAAACACAGACACACACACAGACTGCTGAGTCCACACACACACACATAAACACAGACTGCTGAGTCCATACACACATACAGACTGCTGAGTCCATACACACATACAGACTGTTGAGTCCATACACACATACAGACTGCTGAATCCATACACACACTGCTGAGTCCATACACACATACAGACTGCTGAGTCCATACACACATACAGACTGCTGAGTCCATACACACATACAGCTGGCTGAGTCCATACACACACAGTGCTGAGTCCATACACACACAGATTGCTGAGTCCATATACACAGATTGCTGAGTCCATACACACACAGATTGCTGAGTCCATACACACATACAGACTGCTGAGTCTTTGGAGTGTAGTGAATGGGTTACATAGTCAGTTGTACTGTAAATTTTTAGATAAAAATAAATTTATATTACCATAGGTTTGAACTGAATAAGGGAAACTGGAATTATTTGGAGGTGCCACTGATTAATAAAGGTTAAAAACAAATCACAGTAATTGCAAATGTAATTTATTTTTATGGATGAATGTAAGAATAATAACTAGTGCCATAAATACAAAATAGAGTGTCGGGGTAGAGCCAGTGGCGTCTCTAGGATTAATTTTTAGGGGGGGCACATGGTGGGCCAGGGACTAAAGTAGGGGGGCACAGTTGACCACGCCCCTGCCGCATGTTAAGCCCCACCCCCGACACAATGTGTGTTTTTTTAAATTTTGTTTTTTTAATAATCCCTGGTGGAGAATTCATTATTTTCCACCAAGGATTATTAAAAAAACAAACACATTTCCCTTGATACAGTCCATACACACACACACACACACACACACAGACTGCTGAGTCCTTACACACAGAGACACACACACACACACACACACACACACAGACTGCTGAGTCCACACACACACACACAGACACACAGACTGCTGAGTCCATACAAACACACACATAGACTGCTGAGTCCATACACACACACACACACACACACACACACAGACTGCTGAGTCCATACACACACACACACACACACACACACACAGACTGCTGAGTCCATACACACACACACACACACACACAGACTGCTGAGTCCATACACACACACACACACACACACAGACTGCTGAGTTCATACACACACATAAACACAGACTGCTGAGTCCATACACACACACAGACTGCTGAGTCCATACACACACACACAGACTGCTGAGTCCTTACACACAGAGACACACAGACTGCTGACCATACACACACACACACACACAGACTGCTGAGTCCACACACACACACACACACACACACACACACACAGACTGCTGAGTCCATACAAACACACACATAGACTGCTGAGTCCATACACACACACACACACACACACAGACTGCTGAGTCCACACACACACACACACACACACACACACACACAGACTGCTGAGTCCATACACACACACACACACAGACTGCTGAGTCCATACACACACACACACACACACACAGACTGCTGAGTCCATACACACACACACACACACACACACACAGACTGCTGAGTCCATACACACACACACACACACACACACAGACTGCTGAGTCCATACACACACAGACTGCTGAGTCCATACACACACATAAACACAGACTGCTGAGTCCATACACACACAGACTGCTGAGTCCATACACACACACACACACACACACAGACTGCTGAGTCCATACACACACATAAACACAGACTGCTGAGTCCATACACACACACACAGACACAGACACACACACAGACTGCTGAGTCCACACACACACATAAACACAGACTGCTGAGTCCATACACACATACAGACTGCTGAGTCCATACACACATACAGACTGTTGAGTCCATACACACATACAGACTGCTGAATCCATACACACACTGCTGAGTCCATACACACATACAGACTGCTGAGTCCATACACACATACAGCTGGCTGAGTCCATACACACACAGTTCTGAGTTCATACACACACAGTGCTGAGCCCATACACACACAGATTGCTGAGTCCATATACACAGATTGCTGAGTCCATACACACACAGATTGCTGAGTCCATACACACATACAGACTGCTGAGTCCATACACACACACTGCTGAGTCCATATACACACACTGCTGAGTTCATACACACAGACAGACTGCTGAATCCATACACACAGATACACTGCTGAGTTCATACACAGAGACAGACTGCTGAGTCCATACACACACAGTGCTGAGTCCATACACACAGACAGACTGCTGAGTGCATACACACTGACAGACTGCTGAGTCCATACACACAGACAGACTGCTGAGTCCATACACACACACACACACACACACACACACACACAGACTGCTGAGTCCATACACACACACACAGACTGCTGAGTCCATACACACACATAAACACAGACTGCTGAGTCCATACACACACACAGACTGCTGAGTCCATACACACACACACACACACACACACACACAGACTGCTGAGTCCTTACACACAGAGACACACAGACTGCTGACCATACACACACACACACACACACAGACTGCTGAGTCCACACACACACACACAGACACACAGACTGCTGAGTCCATACAAACACACACATAGACTGCTGAGTCCATACACACACACACACACACACACACAGACTGCTGAGTCCACACACACACACACACACACACACACACACACACACACACACACACAGACTGCTGAGTCCACACACACACACACACACACAGACTGCTGAGTCCATACACACACATAAACACAGACTGCTGAGTCCATACACACACACAGACTGCTGAGTCCATACACACACACACACACAGACTGCTGAGTCCATACGCACACACACACACACACACACACACAGACTGCTGAGTCCATACACACACATAAACACAGACTGCTGAGTCCATACACACACACAAACACAGACACACACACAGACTGCTGAGTCCACACACACACATAAACACAGACTGCTGAGTCCATACACACATACAGACTGCTGAATCCATACACACACTGCTGAGTCCATACACACATACAGACTGCTGAGTCCATACACACATACAGCTGGCTGAGTCCATACACACACAGTGCTGAGTTCATACACACACAGTGCTGAGTCCATACACACACAGATTGCTGAGTCCATATACACAGATTGCTGAGTCCATACACACACAGATTGCTGAGTCCATACACACATACAGACTGCTGAGTCCATACACACACACTGCTGAGTCCATATACACACACTGCTGAGTTCATACACACAGACAGACTGCTGAGTCCATACACACAGATACACTGCTGAGTTCATACACAGAGACAGACTGCTGAGTCCATACACACACAGTGCTGAGTCCATACACACAGACAGACTGCTGAGTGCATACACACAGACAGACTGCTGAGTCCATACATACACACTGCTGAGTTCATACACATACAGACAAACAGACACACACACACACACACACACACACCTGAGCATATCAAGCCTACCTGTTGCTGGGGGTCAGACAACCATCTTCTTGCCTTTCCAGCAGCAGCATGGTCTGCTGCTTAACGGTGGGGCTTATGTGTGGGGGACGGGGATTTATTTTGGGGCGGAGCCTGTGCCGGGGAGCCTGTCAGTGCTCCCTCCTAACACAGACAGCCCCCAGCTGAGCTTCTCTGCCCTGCATTCCCGCCCTTGTCCTAGTTTTACAGTGTTATGGCACGAGTGAGCCGCTCATTTTAAGTAAAGTAATAATGCTAAACATAGTAAATGATCAACAGTCAAATGACAGTTTGCGAGTGTGTGAAGTGTAGGTGTGATGTATCCAAAGCATATAAGCGATTGTCAAACAGTCATATGATTAAACCTAAAATAAGCATAAAATAGGATAAAATAAGACCCTTCGGTCGTTCCCCTGAGTGATAGGGAATTACCATCGCTAGGTGGGGTACAGGACGCATTAAACTGAAATCAGGTCTTCTCAAGCCTAGCCCATTGCATGAGGTACTCGTACCCATTTTGCATCGTGGGGGGCAATCAGAAGTGGCATGATGGAAACCTAATGGTAAGATAAGGAATGTGTATAAAATGGTTTGCGTTAGTTCTAGAAAAGCACTTCGTAATGCATTATCACTAAGTGTGTGTTGCCCGTAGTCTCTGTTTAGGAGGTGACTGTGGCGTAGGATTCTGGTGTGGAACCTTGTGGGATAAATGGGGCAATTCTTGCTGGATCCCAATTGCGGGTAGGAGAAGTTAGGTCATGGATTCTCTCTTGGGTGATTGAGTCCTGTGGTAGGCCCAAAGTCTGCAAAAGATCTGCTGTGTCCTGAATGCCTTGGATCGGATGTATGTCAGCTGCATGTTATACGATGAGTGTTCGGGAGAGCCGACATCGGTAGCAGATGTTATGTCGTTAAAGCAGGGAGGTGAGAGGTTGGAGTGACCTGCGCCATGCTAGGGTTCTGCTGGACAAGTTGGTAAAGAAAGTCAGTGCTGCATTATCGAACTAGAGGGGGTTTTACCATGGAGGATGGAGAGGACCGCTGTTTTGTCTTTCCCGTTCTGGAAGTTGACTATTGTATCCCTTGTTGCTGGTGCCTGTGGGGGTGATGGCTTTGGCCTGTCTGGGTGGCAATATGGCTGTTAACACACGCCTGAGTACGTGTGGCAACTCAGCAACCTGCACCTCCTCTGGGATTCCTCTGACCTTTAAGTTATGTCTCCATCTGGCACTATCCTAGGTTGCGAAATGGCGTTCATGTATCAGGTTCTGTTGTTGTAAGTCCTGCATGGCCTTCTGTACTGAGGACATGTTCCGCTGGTGATCTTGGGAGGAGTCCTCCAGCAAGCTTATGCGGCCTATCAAGCCCTGTAGCTCACCCCGGAGAGCAGTTACATCGGTTAGGATGTTCTTCTGTAATCCGTGTGATTGTGCATATGTGGCTTTTTTCTCATGGCTGAAGGATGTAGAAGATTTAGAAATCAGACTCTTCCGTTTGAGAACATCTTAGCATTATCATATAAACACAGTTTGTTTTAATATAAAAATGTGTTTTTCTTACCAAGGCAGAGGACTCATTCCTTAGGAGTCTGGGCCTGCCTAAAGTAATTTTCCACCCAGTTGGCTGGGACGTTTCATAAGTGGTCCTGTTTGTTCCTCGCCCCACTGTGGAAAATGGTTGAATAACCCAGGGCCATGCTGGGCCCTTGGGAGACAGGAGGAGTGGTTGATGACTTTTCAACTATGGAATGCTTTTTCCGTTTCATGTTCTGATTGTTTAAACCTCTGTTGCTGAATACTGTTTGCCTTGACGTGGCAAATGGGCATTGGAATGGGTATTCCCTCTAATGGCCATTGAAGTAACTAAATAACCTCCATTTGTATAGATATAAATAGGGATTATGTGAAAAAGCACAGGTAACAGGTTTTTTCTTTGGTTTTTACTGAATACTGTTTACCTGATTATACTGGGATGCACACACCTGTTCTTCACCCCCCTCCGGTTGCTTGACACCACTAAACTTAAACTTAATGTTACCAGTAATACTAGTACAACCCATTCCCGCCACTCATTGCCATACAGTTGTAAGAGCTGCTGCACAGTACATTCTTGCACCCATTCAATGACACTCAAATTTAGGCCTACATAAGCCGACATCACACCAACACCCTAGCGGCTTCTACTCGACTCCTTCGAGCCCTACTAATACACAGATTAATAAACACCTCACGTACCCACCCTTCAAGATCACTCCTAACTGATTGGTGGTGGCCCCTAAGTTTACGTAGCTCGTCCTACTCTATGTACAGTTACCTTTTATGCAGAGCATGTCCCAACTGTTACACACATTGCATGTATGATATGCTTGACCAGCACCCTGTTTTGTAAATTAAGTGTGCTCAATATCAGCTACAGCTATCTCAAAGTAGCATGTCACATCTCTAGCATGTCATGCTTTTCCATGTAACCAATAAGCTGTAGCTGTATCGCATGCAGCGGCATATCTCGCTATTCGTTTCTCTACTCATTTATTGGTGTTTTATTCTATTTACTCTAACCACCATCACAGCACTTATTGTCCAACTTGCAGCCCAATATGAGACGTTTGTCTAACATACAACCATTTGCTACAGGTGCCTACCCGTTGTTGTCCTCCTAGCTATGATGATTAGATTACCGTTGTGTTTCTTAAAAACAACAAATGTGCTGTCTATAATGTACACATACTCCAATGCATATGATTCTTTACCGCTGACTTTCAGATGTCGGCAATGTTAACTTTGATATTGCTGTGCACATCAAAATAAAAGAATTATTAACTTTAAAAAAGACATGTTTTTTACAGTTTAAGCAAGAAATTCATGCCATCCGTTTGCAGTTAAGTAATACATGTGCAGGGTTATAAACACCAAATTTTAATGAATTAAATTCTGGATGGAAAACCCAAGCCTAAAATAGCTGTTGGAAAAATTATGTTAACCCCCCACCCCCAACCAGCTATAGTCATAGCTTGATTCTTGTAGCCTAAGGCTTAACTATCCAAGATTGATAACTAATAGCAGAAGAGTTTAATAACTCACAATCGCATTCTCTCATTTGACTTATTTGTATATAGAAGGTTTCAACCATGGCAATTGTAGCAAATATAGTAAAATAAATAAAATAATACATTGTAAACTATCTGAACACTGAAACCTAAAGGATACATATACCTAATAGAAAACTTAGTTTCCATATCTATCACTTTAACAAGGTGTATAATCTATATGCATCCTAGGGAGCTTAATTAATCACGGTGACTCTTTTGATAATGTACATGCAGAACAGCACTTTTCATGTACCGCTCTGACATACTTAGAAGTGATTTAATGGATTTAGACAAATGTACTTGTGCATGAGGGAGAAAGAGCAACTTAAAGTGTTATGGTTTCACTTAAAGGGAGACTGTAATCACCACAACCACTACATCCTAATGTAGTGGTTATGGTGTCTATAGCCTGTTCCTGCAGGCTTTTCATTGTAATGCTACATTTTCAGAGAAAAGGCAGTGTTTACATTGCTGCCTAGTAACACCTCTAGTAGCTGTCACTCATATGGCCACTAAAGATGCTTCCTATCTCTTCGCTCTGCATGGAGACTCTGAATGCTCCCCATAGAGATGCATTGATTTAATGCATCTCTATGAGGAGATGCTGACGGGCACAAGCTTGGCATTTTGCTGCACATGCACAATAGCTTCCCAGTGCTTTTGTATGGAAAAACAGGAGATTGATGATCTTAGCCATGAAGTCAGGCAATAAAAAAGTACGTTTAAACACCTTTTCATGTGCTTAGAGGGGTGCCAGGTAACTAAACATTGAACAGGTAACTATAGTGTTAGGGATATGCATGCATGGGATAGGCATAAGGCTATCCTAGATATAAGATAAGGTCAGGGACTAATGAAAGTATTTAGAAAATTAGATGGGCCGAATGGTTCTTACCTGCCGTCACATTCTATGTTTCTATGAATACATGTTTGAATTCATAACACTATATTGTTCCTTTAACTATTAATACTTACCCATATATCGGTGGATATTTACAAAGCAGGTCTAATCATTGTTCCTGGAGTAGAGCGTACAAAGGGAATTTTCCATTGGTAACTATGGAAATAGGTTGATCTATTTAAATAATGTAATCAAATAATTTTACTTTATTCATCACACCCATTGTATACTAGAAATCTGTGTTGACTAGTTATTAATCATATTATCAGTAGCATTTACACACACTACCATACAAAATACTTATGATAAATGTTGACCTCTCACCTGGTACCAGGAATACGCCCTATCTGAGGGATCAATGAGAATAGTGATGATTTTTGCCTTGGGAACTAGAGCTGCTGCCCTCTTTGGTGCATCCTCCGAATGGAAATAGTTGGCGCTTTTTTCGAACAAGAAATCTGTAGTTACATTGGAAGGAACAGGGAAAAAATCCATGTACCTAAAAAATAAATATTGAAATAATAATAAAATAAATATTCTCGCAAAATACTCACAAACCTTTTCTTTGCACGCCTTCTGCTATAACGATAACCATTTATTAGGAATGTCCTTTACTTTGTGTTTATTTGCTGCTGAATCTGCTGTTTTATGTATGAAGTCTCTGTGTTTTACACTATATCAGTTTATCTTTTTTCCCTTTTTAGAGCTACAAGCTTGCATTATATAAAATAAACCCAGAGTATTGGATCTCCTGTGTACTGTAATTTAACTTCAGGTCCAAAAGGCTGACTTGAGAAAAGCAAGTTATTAGATGTCAACTAAGAATAGCTGAGGTAGTGATTAAGGTACTACTTGTAATTCAACTCAAGCCAGCAGTGCCTTGCGCTCATTTCACATCCCAGGGTTAGCAAAAGTTAGGTTTTCCAGCAGAACAGTAATCAATGGGCAACAGAAGTAAAATAAATTGACTTAATGGAATAAAGTTCAGACTTGTGCAAGAGGCTGGAATGACCTATATAAGAAAGCTTTGATAAATATGATTGATTTGAGAGGGATAAAGATCATTTGTGAGTCTGGAGACACTGGCCATCTGGTTAGCATTCATTCTTTAAATAATATCTGAACGTTCAGTTTTTCAGAAACACTCCGAATATTCCCCCGGGAGAACACTTTATATTTGGTTAGTTATGATCTTCGAGCCACGAGAGAGGAAATGAGAAAATGTGTTTCTGCTGAAGACTGAGAGCAGGCATTCACATTCTATTGTTGTTATAATAATGTAGAATATTGCTTTGCTCCAGAGAGCTTCTGGCTTTGAGAAGCACAGTTGTGACTTGATTAGAGTTATAATTCCCAGTCCTTGTTTGTTTTCTACATTTTTTTTTTGGCACCCCAACTTAGATCATTTTACTTCTTCTATTTTACTATTATTTAAAGTGGTGCTGTCACTTCCTATGGTTTTTTTTTAAATTCTTTATTTTTATTGTGCATAGTGTTACTTATATGCTTGTTCCGCCCCAAAAGCAGGTAACAAACCAGATAGGTTACAACGCATAAATACATTTTTAGGACGGTGGTATAACGTGCACATTTTTTGAAGGTTAGTAAACAGGCATTAACTATTGTAAGAGTAAATTGTGTTATCGTTGGTACATAGCTTGTTAGTTAAATCATGGTAAGTCAAACTGCAGAAACATTCTAAAGGCGAACAATCTGGTAACTGAGTTATGCTGAGTCTCATGCTTATACTGGGAAACAACCTGATCTTTCCTGAAATGCTATACTACAATACTGGGTCGCAGTTAAATTACAAAGAGTGAAAGTCATGAGCTAAGCAGTGCATTATACATCTGTTGCCCAGTGCTCTAAGCTTAAGTGTGAAGGCAAATTGTAATGAGGCAATGGATTGAACTGTACTAGCTGTACTATCTGATAGCTTAAGAGTGTATGCATTTTAAGCTAAGGCAGGTGATTGGTAGCTCTGACCAAACCTGTAATACACTGGGGTAAATATTTGATATGCACAATTTTAGAATAGTTAGCAGGAATAGAGTCAGATGAGTGACAAAGAGTGAAATCATAGGGTAGAAGCTTAGGAATTCAACTAAACTGCAAACAAAGGCAGGCATACGACATACTTAAGGCAAACAAGAGTACATGCGAGGTATCTCATCTGCGTCCCCCGTGCAAGGACCCGGTTAAGAAAATATATGGATCAGGGGAGCGTTCATGGTTGGTCACCTCATTTAGCCTATTCCCTCCACCGGAAAATAGCTGAGTCCCTCTGGCTGGTCGCAAGGTGTTTCTGTCGCTTGGGAGTGGGTGAGGGTGTCCTTCCCAACCCAGGCTGGTGTGTAGGCCCGCATGTCTTGGCCACCAGCTTGTCGGCTTGCGATGTATGAGCGTCCCCTTCTCGTGGGGGTGGCGGGAAGCCCGTAGGTGAGTTGCCGCTTGCGTCGCTTGGATTGCCGCCAATGTGGCCGATGCTTTCGGGAAAGGATTATCTTGGCCTTCAGCCCGGGTGGGCAAGTGTGGTTAAGTGCTGGCGGGTGGTTGGGTGCTGCGCCCGGGGGTGTCCCCTTCTCACCCGCTTGCCTGTGAGTCGTCACCCCTGCGTCCAGGAGTTCTTGCCGCCGATTCTGGTCCGTCTGGATCCGTTTCTGTAGCTTCTCCCAAAAGCTGGTGAACAGGTCGTCCAGACGCTGTAGTATGTCGCTGCCTTGGTAAGAGTGCTGTGCTGGAGTTGCAGGCTGGATCGGCTTTCGTGGGTAGTGGTCAGTCGCCATTTTGCTTGTGCCTCGTGTTTCGCTGGCCCTGTTTGTAGGGGTTCAGATTTGTTGCTCCTGGCGCTCAGCGAGGACCGGGATATCCCCCACCGGTCCCAGGGGGGGGTGTTAGGAGAGTCGGGGGTCGAGGTGATCCTGTGTCAAGCAGTAAGGGAGAAGGGAGAAGAGCGGCCGTCTCTCCTCCATTCGCTTTCCCGCAGGCCTCAATCAGTGTAGCTAGGGTTCTCGGGTGGTCAGAAGCATGATTCGGGTGTCCAAATGTGTACCCGGATGACCCCAGCACGGCTGTATCCCTCCAGAGTGGATCTGTGCCAGTTTTGGGGTGATTTCCCCCAAAAATCTCGTAGGTTGATCAGGAGCTGGATCCTGGCACGTCCACTCACTTAGGAAGCTCGGCTCCGCCCCCCTTCCTATGGTTTTTGATACTATAGTTGTTATTCCTATAATTAAGCACTATACTGGAACTAGGGCTCTCCATCATGGCTTCCTGTCAATCATTTATATCAATTATATCCCTGGCGCATGTTATTTAGAATATCAAAAGCGTAGAGTGAGCAATGTAGGCCGGCACTGAAACGAAGTGCAATGTCAATTGCTAAATCTTTATAGAGACAGTATGGACAAGAAAAACAACTGTATTTGATTGGGTTTAGCTTCACTGATACACTATAATTTTTTTTTGCATGCTCAAATTGGATAGTTTTGCAAGCGTAAAAAAAACGTTGGTAGCATTGTGCACTCTAACCCTGCCCCCTTGTCAGATTGACAGATTGTCAATACTAACATACTAACAGGATGCCATAGCCTCTTCGTATGCAGCTTAGCTACTGACAACTGAGACTTTTTCATGATGAGGACAAGACACACAAGCAGAACTGTAATTGGTATATCTGTACATGTCTGACCTGTACCTGTGTTTACCTTCCTGGACATGTGTACTAAACAGAGCTTTCATTGTATGGGGTAGTTGTGTGTTGTACTCTATTAAAGCATTGTTTAATATACATTTTTAGGGGGAGTTTTGTAATGAAAAACAGCAGATTTAAGTTCCATTTGTAAACTGAAATGCCAGTCATAATCATTAACTATTGCCTCTGCATTTCTCATTGTCATTCATGAGTGAAGGGGGAGGAAGGTCTGCATGGAGGATTGGAGGCACGGCCTGTTATGGTAAGCTCCCAGCACTAAGGGGATGACGGTGGATCCCTGTGGGGAGAGGGGAGGGGGGGTCTGTGTTTTCTGTCCGTGGATCTACTGTTCAGTCAGTTTTAACTGCAAACTGAATTGTCGGATAGCATTCAAAGCTCTATTTGCCTGTGTGGACAGTGTCCTTACTAAAGAACACTTTCACTGCCAAGTGTGTGCCAAGCTACAAAACCAAGTGCTCTTTAAGAAAGCTGCTCCCATCAGTTGGTACCGGTCGCATTGCAAACTGAAATATTAATTAGAATTTAAATGTTGCATCTCAGGTGAAATACGTGATTTCCTATAAGAATTATGTGCATCATGCTGATTAATGAACAAGCATCTTACTAACACTGAAGCTGGTTGAAATTATAGCCAGAAATATCTGGCAAGCAGACAAGTAAGCTTGTCCAAAAAAGTGTGTGTGTGTGTGTGTGAATTAAATTCTCTCATTAGAATGCAACATTTCAACCTACAGTGTTCCTTTAATATATATGAATCTTTAATTTTTATAGTAATACACATAAATCCTAACACATGTTATGGGCGATTTTCATGATTTATATAATGGTAAAACCTTCATAAAAGTAACAGTTCTGCTTAAAAGAGTGGCACTTTATGTGTCTTATGTAATTTAGCTTACAGGTTTGATGTAGTAATGTTGTATAATGAGAATTTGAAGCTCTGAACATCAACATAGACACACGAGTATTAATTGTATGCTCACCAATCCACCCCTTTCTGGTAGTTATTCCCATTGAAGAACTGCATCTCTTCAAATGTTTTTGGATTGGGTGAATTGCTAATAATAGAGGGGTGCATAACAAGGAATAAATACAATGCCGTGGTACCTGTGGACAACATAATGGTTACATTCTGTAAAAATATAAAGAATTATTTCAGAAACAGGTATTTAAACTGCAGCTCATGTAAAATGTTCTTGGACTACACCTCCCATAAAGCTTTGCTATCCTGCTGGCAAACAATTAAGGAACTAAACACACTTAGTGATACTCCTAGTTTAGAGCATTTGTATTTAATTCCTTCTCATTTATTTATTCTCATTTATTTATTTATTCATAAAATATTTTGCCAGGATGGATACATTGAGATTTCTCTCATTTTCAAGTATGTCCTGGGTCCACAAAAAAATTGCATTGTTACAATAGGATACAATATTACAAAAATACAATATACAAACTATATATATATATATATATATATATATATATATATATATACATATATACATATATATATATATATATATATATATATATATATATATATATATATATATATATACATACACACATATATAAATGTCATACATAATAGGTATTAAATATATTCAACCATGACAGGTGCATTCTAGTCTGAGGTATATTGCCATACATATCTTAAAAGATTTTAGATTGAATGAAGATTTGACTGTGGTTATTCCATAATTGTGGTGCTCTGTAGGAAAATGAGGATCAAGCCACTATATTATTTTATTGCGGTATGCTAAATATCGTGCTAGTACTGGATCAGAGGTTATAGGAGGTGGGACTAGCCGGGGAGAGCATTCTACTCAGGTAGGGTGGGCGCTTCCCAGAAATGCTCTTATGAACAAGGATGGAAAGATGAAGAATGCGTTGGGATTCCAGCGATAGCCAGTTTAGCTCTTTTTTTCACATTTTCACATTTTAGTACAAAGTGGCAGAATGAATTATATAACTTATAAAGTTTATTAAGGTGGGTTTGGGTGCGAGTGCATGCTCTACATCCCCATAATCAATGACTGGCATTAGCATTTGTTGCACTATCTGTTTCCTTACTGTTAGGCTAAGGCAGGATTTGTTTCTGTACAGGGCACCTAGTTTTAGGTAAAGTTTTGTAGAGATTTTTTCAATGTGAAGGCCAAAGAATAGATTGGGGTCTAGCAACATACCTAGATATTTAAAAGAACAGACTGCTGCCAGTGTGCTATTTGAATTTGTTCTGATACATAATTGTTGATTTTGTAGTTTACATAATTTAGGTACAGTTCCAAAGATCATTGTAACAGTTTTGTTAGTGTTTAGGAAGTGTTTGTTATCCGCTATCCACTTTTCTACCTCTGTGAATTGGTTTTGGAGCACAGCCTCAAGCTGCTGTAGCTTGGGTTTACTAGCGTAGATTACAGTGTCGTCTGCATACATATGTACAGTTGAGGATTTGCAGACGTTAGGCAGATCATTTATAAATAATGTGAATAGCAGGGGTCGAGTATGGAGCCTTGGGGAACACCACATGTGACTGGAAGAGGGAGGGAAGCGCTATCAAATGGCCACATATTACAATCGATCTGAAACATATGATCGAAACCAGGTTAGCGGACGATCACCAATGCCTGAGTTTTTAAGTTTTTATAAAAGAATGCCATGGTCTACTGTGTCAAAGGCCTTGGCAAAATCAAGGAAAATAGCTCCAGTTAATTATGCCAATTTAGATGTCATTGCAAACTTTTAAGAGGGTAGTCGAAGTTGAGTGATTTTGTGGATTTATTACACATATTTATATAACTTTTATAATGTAGAAAAGATGCACAGAGTTTTCATCTGATATTTCCTTTTCAGTCAAGATGTGCTGTATTAAAAACTTAATGATGAATAAACATGGTCAAATTTTAAAAACAAGTTATATGTGAATATTATTATGTGTATTAAGTGGGAGGAAAAAAAGATTACTTCCACATACTGAATTGTTGCCAATATCTGTAGAATGGGCAAAATTAAATACACGTGGTTCACTAGCACCTACCCTCCAAAAAACATGCTTTCAGATATTTAGAAAATAAAGTATTTAATACTGTGATAATATACCGTATATACTCGAGTATAAGCCGAGTTTTTCAGCCCATTTTTTGGGCTGAAAAACCCCAACTCGGCTTATACTCGAGTCATAGTCTGTATTATGGCAATTTGCATTGCCATAATACAGACTGGGGGAGAGGGGGGCTGGCAGAGCTGTACTTACCCGTCCTGCAGCTCCTGTCAGCTCTCTCCTCCTCCGCGCCGCACCTCGGTCAGCTCTCGCGAGACTTACACTGGAAGCTGACAGAGGGAGCTGCACGGACGGCGCGGAGGAGGAGAGAGCTGACAGGAGCTGCAGAACAGGTAAATTACAGCTCTGCCAGCCCCCCTCTCCTCCCACTGGACCACCAGGGAAGGAGAGCCCCCCTCCCTGCCCTATATCAAGCAGGGAGGGGGGACGAAAAAAAATATATACAAATAAAATAAGAAATAATAATAATAAAAAAAGGAGTATAAGGACCACTATGGGAGGGGGGGGGGTATAAGGACCGCTATGGGAGGGAGGGGGGGGATAAGGACCACTATGGGAGGGAGGGGGGTATAAGGACCACTATGGGAGGGAGGGGGGGGGATAAGGACCACTATGGGAGGGAGGGGGGTATAAGGACCACTATGGGAGGGAGGGGGGTATAAGGACCGCTATGGGAGGGAGGGGGGGGTATAAGGACCACTATGGGAGGGAGGGGGGCATAAGGACCACTATGGGAGGGAGGGGGGGGATAAGGACCACTATGGGAGGGAGGGGGGTATAAGGACCACTATGGGAGGGAGGGGGGGGGATAAGGACCACTATGGGAGGGAGGGGGGGGATAAGGACCACTATGGGGGGGATAAGGAACACTATGGGAGGGAGAAGGGGGATAAGGACCACTATGAGAGGATGGGGGTGGGATAAGGACCACTATGGGAGGGAGGGGGGGGATAAGGACCACTATTGGAGGGAGGGGGGTATAAGGACCACTATGGGAGGGAGGGGGGTATAAGGACCGCTATGGGAGGGAGGGGGGGTATAAGGACCACTATGGGAGGGAGGGGGGGCATAAGGACCACTATGGGGGGGATAAGGAACACTATGGGAGGGAGAAGGGGGATAAGGACCACTATGAGAGGATGGGGGTGGGATAAGGACCACTAGGGGAGGGGAGGGTAAGGACCACTAGGGGAGAGGTGAGTCAGGACATATGGGGGGGGGAGGGGGCGGCAAAATTTTTTTTGCCTACGGCGGCAAATATCCTTGCACTGGCCCTGCACACACTGCATTCACACACTGCATTCATACACACACACACTGCATTCATGCACACACACACTGCATTCATGCACACACACACTGCATTCATGCACACACACGCTGCACTCATACACACACTGCACTCATACACACGCTGCACTCATACACACACGCTGCACTCATACACACACACATACGCACACACTGCATTCATTATACACACACTGTAAATAAATATTCAATTAATATATTTTTTTTAGGATCTAATTTTATTTAGAAATTTACCAGTAGCTGCTGCATTTCCCACCCTAGTCTTATACTCGAGTCAATACGTTTTCCCAGTTTTTTGGGATAAAATTAGGGGCCTCGGCTTATATTGGGGTCGGCTTATACTCGAGTATATACGGTAGTTGTTTGTATTGTGTGTCAATTATTTATTTTATATCTGTGTACTACATGTCTCTAAGGATAAAATCATGATATGTCATGATTTTTTAGTATATAAATTCAGGATTTCATTCTGTAAATACTTTATTTTTCAGGTTAACACATTTGACCGCTTTTGTTTTACAACAGGTTCCAATGCAATATTTCCAATTATTGTCAACATATTGTTCAGCTGTCATTTTAAATTATTTTCTCCTCCTTCTACCGGGCTCCTTGACAATGTATTAAACACATCACTGCTTTTGCATCCTAGATTTTGAATGTGCTAGCAAATAAATAGCTGTATATTTTATTTACTTCTGTATTAAATTGAATATATCATTAAAAATATTGTTGTATTTTTTACATATGAGCGAACTATAGTCTTTTAGGTCACTATAAATGCACACGTCCAATAGTTTATTTAAACTATTTTATTAATTTGTTATCTCTGCATGGTGTCTCATGTAGGAGGTCTGTCCACTGAGCTATGGGCTTTCAGAAGTATTTTCAAAGATAGCTTTATAAAATTGGCCTATACTTAAAGGGATACTATAAGCACCCAGACCACTTCATGTCATTGAAGTGGTCTGTGTGCAATGTCCCAGTGCCGTGTGTGCTGATCCAGTGCCAAGGGAGACAGTCGCTGGAATCGGGCAAGTGTTAAAATGATTTTTTAACCCTTACAGTGCGGGAGAAGTGGCGCATGGGAGGGAGACGGGCAGAGTATGCTATATTTCTAAGAATACAGATTTGTAAAGTATCCCTTTAACATTAGTCTCCAAAAGCATAACAAAAAGAAAAGCCAAAAATGAGCTAAAGTAAGTTGTCTAGAACTGGTTCTGACAGGGCTCTTGACACTGGTTTGCTTTTAAGGAATGATTATTGTAGGACAGTGTTTCCCTAACCACTAACCAAGATTCACCAACAGTCTAGGTTTTGTCAGTATCTCCACTGGAATGAAACAGGGAAATACATAAATCCTGGACTGTTGGTGGGACATGAGGAGTAGTTTGGGAACCACTGTAGAAGGTAGGTACTTAGTGAGTGATAAACTGGGAATCTAAAGGGCACGTTAAAGGTACAGTGCAAATACCATAACTACTAGAGCAAGCATGTCAAACAAGGCCCACAAGGACCATCTTTGCTGCCCGGCGAGCTGCGAGTGCATACTGGTGTTTTAGCAGAGTAGGCACCTGCTTTCCCCATATTGCAGGTGCCTACTCTGCTTACATTTACCCGGCTGGGGAGGAAGGCCGCGAGGGAGCTCAGTGTTCCTGCTCCTCACTGCTCCCTCGCGCGCTCCAACTGAAGTGAAGCCGGGCGCCGGAATATGACGTCATATTCCGGCACCCGGCATCACTAAACCGCGTGCGGGAGCAGTGAGAAGCTGGAAGTACCCCAGAGAGATGCCCCCCCATTGGCTCCATAAGGTAAGGAGCAATAATGTAATGTATGTGTGTCAGTGAGTGTGCGTGTCTGTCTGTTTGTGAGTGTGTGTGTGTGGGTGTCTGTCTGTTTGTGAGTGTGTGTCTGCCAGTGAGTATGTGTGTGTGTCTGTCTGTGTGTGTCTGTCTCTCTGTGAGTGTGTCTGTCAGTATGTCTGTGTGTCTGTGTGTGTGTCTGTCAGTGTGTGTCTGTTTGTGAGTGTGTGTCTGCCAGTGAACATGTGTGTCTGTGTCAGTGAGTGTGTGTGTGTCTGTCTGTCAGTGTGTCTGTATGTGTGTGTGTGTGTGTGTGTCTGTCAGTGAGTATGTGTGTGTGTGTGTGTATGGCCCACATAAACTTAAACCTTGTTTATGTGGCCTGTGCCGCACTTTGAGTTTGACATGCTTGTACTAGAGCATGCTGTAGTAGTTATGATGCCAAACATGCCCTGGTGCCCCCCAATATAAGTAGGAAAACTAGTTTAGAATGGAATAACTTCTTACTTGGGGTCCTCCAGGAACCTGAAACATACTTCTTAAGCTAAGCCAAGAGTTGTAGCTGTCTATGAGTCAACCCTGCACTGCAGTATTTAGCTCTCAAGAACTAATGGAAGCACACAACAGGAGCTCCAAATTCCCCTGAAGGCCGCAGAATGGTGGGGAGCCTTCAGGGGAAATGGTTTTACTACTTATATTGGGCGAGGGGGCACAAGAGTTATGATGCTCTGAGTGTTCTGTTAATGTCAGCTATAATATTTAGGTGTATATAGTCATAATTGAGTTGTCACCATCTTACTGATGAGCACACATGTAAAACCTACAAACTCAGTATTCTTGTTGTGTGGTAATAGGCTGTTAAGTTGATCCCATAGAGAACTAGTGATCAGGAGTATACCACAGTTTATAGACTGCGGGCATAGTATGGTGTTAAGCATGGCTATCTCCTTCTACAATTAATTAATAATCAACTAGACAGTGGGCAACAAAAATAAGTGTGTGTTTGGGAGTGGGTTGGCAATCCACATATCCATTGTCAGTGTGGAGGTGGGAATGTACAACTTTAAAAGTCAAACGTTTGTGGAGAGAGACTAATAATTAACTAACTGCATTCAAAGTATGTATTCTTTAGAATTGCTAAAATATTTATGTTGACTTATCATCTTGTTGGAGCACATAAAAGTGTAAAACCGTTTTTGCACCATACTGAAATATTAGCTAGTACAAAACCACAAATGCCTCTACAATGATGTTAATGCTGAGGAGTCGTTCAAAATGTGGTACACTATTATATTATACAATAAATAGCAAACATTAAGATAAGTAATTTAGCTCTAAAAAAAAAAAAAAACATTTACCAAATTCTAAAATGTAATTCCTTATAGCATTTATTATTTTTCCAATTTCTCACCGGTTTTCTGAGGTCCAACAACTATGAATTTTGGTAGACGATCACATGCTTTTTCTTTAGACCAAATATCTCTGTGACGTTTGTCATCACACGGGTTCTACAAAATATTTAGAGATGAGTACTGTAACATTACAATAAATATAATTATTAAAGAAAAACATTTAAGAAATGCTCATTAAAAAGTTTCTTAATGACCTCATGAAAGACGACTGGAACAATAACTGCAAAACGTTAGATTACAATAACCCAGACATATTTACATTAAAATAGAAAATCATTAAAAGATCATGTGTTGAAATCTATAGGTGATAGATTTATTTTCCTGTTAACAGATTGTCTGTTTCCAACAGAGTTATTCACTAAAGTGTTGTGAATTTAAAGTCACTATAGTGTTGGGAATTCAAGGTGAAAATCAAATATTAGGCCAAAATAGCCACACTTTGTTAAACATTATTTTATAAAGCAATATAAACATTTTAGCAGGATTTAAAATAACAAAAAAGGAAGGGAAAACAAAAAACAATTTAAACAAAAAATTACAATATCACGATTTAACCAATAAAGATTACAATTCAATTCAATAAGATTTACTGTGAATTAGGATGGTATAAAATGTACAATCAAGTAAAGATGTTTTATTTACAAACTATTCCAAGAGAGAACATAACATATTTAGACAATAAAGAATAATTACACACGGTGTTTCTTTTTACTATTTGTCTCCCACTCTGTCCATTCCCTCTTCAATTCCACCTATTAAGGAGTAAATTGTCTAATAGCTAGTTTGTAACTTGTTTGCAAATGTTAATGAAATAACCTCTCCATCTGGTGGAACAGGAGCAGACTTCCAGTAACATGGTATGACAGAAGTGGCAGCTAAAAGAATGTAATCTACAATATTCTTTTATTATTAATTAACTATTATTAATTGTAGTAGGAAAATAATTGAACAGCCATATTTAAGGAGATAATACACTGATGGACAGAAATTTCATTTTGATAAGTGTTTACTTATTTCCAGAGCAGTTTTAACTTCTTACAATGACACTATGGTGCCCAATTCACCACTGTATCGCCAACATTTGTCAGAGCAACCTGTGAATTTTTTCTTTAGTTTTACAGTGAAGCATGTGCCACCTGTATACAATTTTATAGTGATTCTTTACGTGATTTGAACATTGTGTGAGGCACTAGTAACTCTATACTAATCTGAAAGGTAATGATCAAAACTCCACTCTTATTACCGTATTTGGTATGAATCAAAATGTGAATAACATAAAGAAATTGCATGAGTTTGATTCAGATTCTGTATATATAACTATTCTAACCATGATGCATTCCATATATCCATTTTATTGGTCTGCACAAGGAATATTAACATTTTCTTTCAATTTTGCTAGTATGAAAGAATTCTGAGACGTTAAAGAATTATCTACATTTTATCAACTTTTTGAAAGACATATGTAGTTGGTAGTGAACTAAATCATCAAGACTGAAAACTGAGAGATCATGCCAAGATTCCGGTGTAACATGTGATATAAATTTTAGGCAGATTTGAAAGGCATGGCACTAGACCAGGGGTAGTCAACCTTTTGATACCTACCACCCACTTTTGAATCTTTGATGGTAAAATGTCCTTACCGCCCATCAGTGCCACAGTAACTAATTTTATAGCGCAATTGCGATTTTTGTTTTTTCTAATTTTTTTTTTTTAGAAAGGAGGGATTTTAAAAGAGAACAAAAAACATATGTACTTAAATGTATCTATTTTATTTAAATTTTTACTCTTTCTATTCTATTGTTTTTCTATGTGTGTCTGTGAGGTGCTGTGTGTGTGTGAGTTAAAGAGGTGCAGTTTGTGTGAGAGAGGTGCAGTGAGTGTGTGTGAGTGGTGCAGTGTATTTGTGTGATTGGTGCAGTGTGTGTGTGAGTGGTGCAGTGTGTGTGTGAGTGGTGCTGTGTGCGTGTGAGTGGTGCAGTGTTTGTGCAAAGGGGGCAGTGTGTGTGCAAAGGGTGCAGTGTGTGTATGTGTGAGAGGTGCTGTGTGAGTTTGAATGGTGCTGTAGTTGTGTGAGGGAGGCCGTGTGAGGGGAGGCAGTGTGTGTGAGGGGAGCAGTGTGTATGTGGGGAGTGCAGTGTGTGTGAGGGGGCAGTCTGTGTGTGTGTGTGTGTGTGTGTGTGTGAGGGGGCAGTCTGTGCGTGTGAGAGGAGCAGTGTGTGTGTGTGAGGGGTGTAGTGTGCATAGGGTCTATACTGAATGTAGGTGGGTGAGATGTGAAAATATATCTTAATGTCTCCCTCTCCCTTTTTCTTAGCTTTTACCAAAGGGGTAACTCTCCTGTCCTCCTACGAGCACAGCGCTGAATTGGAACATTGATATGGTAACGCGCGGCAGCGCTCCATCCAACCTGCTCACGGGAAGATCACAGAGCCTCCCAGACCCTTTCCTCCCTCTGCTGGAACTAAGTGCCAGCGGCCCAGTGAAGGAGATCTTTGATTTCCTCACCAGACCGAGAGAGGGAGATCTTTCCTCACCAGCAAGGCTGTCTCTGCATGGGCCAGCAGGGGAGATAAAAGGATCTCCCCTGCCGGTCTTGGTCCATGGCGAACATTTTGTGCAGAACCCACCACCGCCCACCTGAAATTCCAAACTGCCCACTAGTGGGCAGTAGGGACCAGGTTGACTACCCATGCACTAGACAATTATTATTTGACATAATAGTTTTAAACAAAATGTCCCACATCTGATCATCAGTCAGTGTGGTTTAATATAAGAAAAGTTACTGAGTCACACCACACAAAAACTAAAGTTTTAGACTTTAGAAAAACAGACTTTTCTAAAATTAGAATATGCATAAAGGAGTCCTTGTCAGACTGGAGCAGTTTAAATGGAGTCCCGGTGAAATGGGATTATTTAAAAGTTGCACTGCTGAAGACAACAGAAAATTGCATTAGGCATGTCAGTAAAAGCAAAAAATGTAAGAAACCACAGTAGTACTCCGCAGATGTGGCCAAAATAGTAAAAAACTAAAAGTTAGCATTTAGTAATTATGAAAGAACCCAGAGTGAGGAAGATAGACAGATCTATAAAATTAGGCAGAAAGAGGCTAAGCAAGTGATAAGAGCCTCCAAAGCACACACAGTAGAGAAAATAGCACAGTCAGTAAAAAAGGGGACAAAACATTTTTTAGATACATAAATGAGAAAAGGAAAGTAAAATAAGAATTAGTTAGATTAAAAACAAAAGAAGGAAGGTATGTTAAAGAGGATAAAGGTGTAGCTGATTGCCTCAATGAATATTTTTGTTCAGTATTTACAGATGGAAATGAAGGAAAGGGGCCTCAGTTAGGAAAAAGGACAAATTAGTCATTTGATACATGTGAGTTCACAGAGGAAGAGGTTCTATTTCAACTGTCAAAAATAAAGACAAATAAGTTGATGGGACCTAATGCGATACACCCAAAGTTATTAAAATAACTTAGTGGTGTACTAGCAAAACCATTAACAGATTTAAGTAACCAATCATTGTTAACAGGAGTAGTCCCAGAAGATTGGAAATTAGCGAATGTTGTACCCATTCACAAGAAAGGTAGTAGGGATGAGTCGGCAACTATAGGCCAGTAAGCCTTACTTCAGGAGTGGGGAAAGTGATGGAAACCCTGTTAAATTATAGGATTGAACATCTAAAATCACATGGATTTCAAGATCAGAGACAACATGGGTTTACTTCAGGGAGATCATGCCAAACTAATCTTATTTAATTTTTTGATTGGGTAACTAAAATAATAGATCAGGGTGGTGCAGTAGACCTTGCCTACCTAGATTTCAGTAAGGCCTTTGACACTGGTCCACATAGAAGGCTCATCAATAAACTGCAATCTTTAAGTTTGGATTCCAATATTGTTGAATGGGTTAGGCAGTGGCTAAATGACAGACAACAGAGGGTTGTTGTCAATGGAGTATATTCGAAGCAAGGTCTAGTTACCAGTGGGGAACCTCAGGGATCTGTACTTGGACCCATTCTCTTTAATAGTTTTATTAGTAATATTGCAGAAGGTCTTGATGGTAAGGTATGTCTTTTTGCTGATGATACTAAGATATGTAACAGGGTTGATGTTCCAGGAGGGATAAGCCAAATGGCAAATTATATAGGTAAACTAGAAAAATAGTCAGAGCTTTGGCAACTGACATTTAATGTGGATAAGTGCAAGATAATGCACTTTGGATGTAAAAACCCAAGGGCAGAGTATATGATATTTGATACCCTACTAACTTCAACATCTGAGGAAAGAGATTTAGGAGTAATTATTTCAGATGACTTAAAGGTAGGAAGACAATGTAATAGAGCAGCTGGTAATGCTAGCAGAATGCTTGGTTCTATAGGGAGAGGTATTAGCAGTAGAAAGAGGGAAGTTCTCATGCCATTGTACAGAACACTGGTGAGACTTTACTTGGAGTATTGTATGCAGTACTGGAGGCCGTGTCTTTAGAAGGATATTGCTACTCTAGTAAGAGTTCAGAGAAGGGCTACTAAGCTGGTTAAAGGATTGCAGGATAAAACTTACCAGAAAAGGTTAAAGGATCTTAACATGTGTAGCTTGGAGGAAAAGACGAGACAGGGGGGATATGATAGAAAAATGTAAATACATAAAGGGAATCAAAGCAGTAAAGGAGGAGACTATATTTAAAAGAAGAAAAACTACCACAACAAGAGGACATACAGCGCCTTGAAAAAGTATTTACCCTCCCCCCTTGGCATTTTTTGTGTTTTATTGCCTGACAACCTGGAATTAACATTGATTGTTTGAGGATTTGCATAATTTAATTTACAGTACATGCCCACAACTTTGAAGATTTCTTTTTTATTATTGTGAAGCAAACAACAAATAGGACAAAATAACATAGACACATAAGTCTCTATGAGCTTGCCACATCTTACCACTGGGATTTTTGCCCATTCCTCCCTGCAAAACTGCTCCAGCTCCTTCAAGTTGGATGGTGTGCGCTTGTGAACAGCAATCTTTAAGTCTGACCACAGATTTTCTATTGGATTGAGGTCTGGGCTTTGACTACGCCATTCCAACACATTTACATGTTTCCCCTTAAACCAATCAAGTGTTGCTTTAGTGTGTTTGGGGTCATTGTCCTGCTGGAAGGTGAAACTCCATCCTAGCCTCAAATCACGCACAGAGTGGTACAGGTTTTGCTCAAGAATATCCCTGTATTTAGCACCATCCATCTTTCCCTCAACTCTGACCAGTTTCCCAGTTCCGGCTGATGAAAAACATCCCCACAGCATGATGCTGCCACCACCATGTTTCACTGTGGTCTTATGGTCTTTTGGGACCAACTAACCCCTCATAATTGATAAACTCCACTGTGTGAAATATGAAAATGTATAACAGCATTCCTCTCTTGTATCTGAAATAAAGGGGCATGTGGGTCTACATCATAACTAACACTTTAAAATAATGGAAATTAAATGTGTTTAAAACTTTACTATAGTCAATTTACTATACTTTATGATCAGTATCGAGTATGAATTCATTTTTCCTACTGAGCAGTTTAAATTTGTGAACTAGATTAATGCGTATTTCTCAAACTCACGTAGTGCTATAACCCTATTTTTAGATAAGCATTTTGAAATTGTTTAATTATTATGCACTACAGAAATGATCATGAGTGTTTTTTCAGATACTTTTTATTTTATTTTTTTTTAAAGACAATTTTCTCTTCCAGGAAACAAAGCAAAATAAGGCACAATGAAGGCTTCTGGAAATTGCAGTTCTCATCAAAATTCCAATTAAACGTATCAAATGTACCCAACTGTTCTATAGTCTCAAAGTGGTCTGAGAATGCACTGTTTATTCAGCAAATATAACGTAACATCAGTGCAAGTGATAGGTTCTATGTTACATTACACTTATCGTCTATTATTTCTTTATTTAATACTCCACAGAACTGCCAGTTATAGATAATGGTTTATAAATGGCTTATCAAATTTATTTATTTTACATTTCTTAAACAGCAGCATTACAGATGAACTGTAAAATGCAACAGAAGTGCTTACTTTTATTTATAGAAAATCGGTAGACTCATGAGGTCAAAATTCAGTATTGTTAAAATAGAGCTACTGCGAGGGGAAAAGTATTTGACCCCCTACTGATTTTTAACGTATGCCCACTGACAAATAAATGATCAGTCTATCATTTTAATGGTAAGTAAGAGAGAGAATAACAAAAAAAAATTACCCAGAAAAACGAATGCCAAAAAAGTTATAAGTTGAGTTGTATGTCAATGAGTGAAATAAGTATTTGATCCCCTATCAATCAGCCAGATTTTTGGCTCCCAGGTGTCTTTTATACAGGTAACAAGCTGAGATTAG
This sequence comes from Pelobates fuscus, assembly GCF_036172605.1. Classification (NCBI taxonomy): domain Eukaryota; kingdom Metazoa; phylum Chordata; class Amphibia; order Anura; family Pelobatidae; genus Pelobates; species Pelobates fuscus. The sequence continues at coordinate 132,438,262 of NC_086322.1, forward strand.
GAGCAGGGAGTTCTCTTAATCTCAGCTCGTTACCTGTATAAAAGGTACCTGTCCACAGAAGCAATCAATCAATCAGATTTCAAACTCTCCACCATGGCCAAGACCAAAGAGCTGTCCAATGATGTCAGGGACAAGATTGTAGGCTACAAGACCATCGCCAAGCAGCTTGGTGAGAAGGTGACAACAGTTGGTGCGAATATTTGCAAATGGAAGAAACACAAAATAAATGTCAGTCTTCCTCGGTCTGGTGCTCCATGCAAGATCTCACCTTGTGGAGTTTCAATGATCATGATAACAGTGAGGAATCATCCCAGAACCACAAGGGAGGATCTTGCTAATGATCTCAAGGCAGCTGGGACCATAGTCACCAAGAAAACAACTGGTAACACACTACGCCGTGAAGGACTGAAATAATGCAGCGCCTGCAAGGCGCCCCTGCTCAAGAAAGCACATGTACAGGCCCGTCTGAAGTTTGCCAATGAACAACATGTTGTGGTCAGATGAGACCAAAATCAAGCTCTTTGGCATCAACTCAACTCACCGTGTTTGGAGAAGGAGGAATGCTGTTTATGACACCAAGAACACCATCCCCACAGTCAAACATGGAGGTCGTAACATTATACTTTGGGGATGTTTTTCTGCTAAGGAGACAGGTCAACTGCACCACATCAAAGAGACAATGGACGGGTCTATGTACCATCAAATCTTGGGTGAGAAGCTCCTTCCCTCAGCCAGGGCATTGAAAATGGGTTGTGGATGGGTATTCCAACATGACAATGACCCAAAATATACAGCCAAGGCAACAAAGGAGTGTCTCAAGAAGAAGCATATTAAGGTCCTGGCCAGTCTCCAGACCTTAATCCCATAGAAACTGTGGAGGGAGCTGAAGGTTTGAGTTGCCAACATCAGCCTCGAAACCTTAATGACTTGGAGAGGATCTGCAAAGAGGAGGGGGACAAAATCCCTCCTGAGATGTGTGCAAACGTGGTGGCCAACTCCAAGAAACATCTGACCTCTGTGATTGCCAACAAGGGTTTTACCAACAAGTATTTAGTCGAAGGGGTCAAATACTTATTTCTCTCATTGGCATGCAAATCAATTTATAACTTTTTTGACGTGCGTTTTTCTGGATTTGTTTTTTTTTGTTATTCTGTCTCTCACTGTTAAAATACACCTACTATTAAAATTATAGACTGATCATTGCTTTATCAGTGGGCAAATGTTCAAAATCAGCAGGGCATCAAATACAATTTTCCCTCACTGTAAAATGTTCTAACATTTCAAACATGAAGAAACAGTGTGGAAAAAAAACAGATTGGTTCGTGGGAAAGCTTTCTTCTTGTCAGGGAGGAAGGGGTGAGTGAGTCTTCATTGCCAACTCACTTTTTTTTCTGAGAAAAAGTGATTGTCCTTTTGTGATGGTGGTGCTACACAGTCACAAGTGTCAGCAGTCTTCAAGGCTAAGAAAAATATTTTCAGACTCTGAAGCCATGGTCTCAAGTCCAGTGCTACTAGACAGGCCTTAAAAAAGTACTCTACATTGCTAGCCTGGTGGGTCCATGGCACACTCAGAAGGGCTCCAATAGTTATTAATCTATTGATAACAATTACTCAGAATAGGTTACTCGTGTGGGTGATAGTTTTATCCTTCATATAAATTTATATATAAAAAGTTAATTAAAAATTGTAAAAAGGATATACTCCTATTTAGCTCTTTTATTTTACTTAAATATTCTTAATCAATTTGAAACCTCAATTCAATCCCTCTAGGAATTCAACATTAATTTCAAAGATCCGTTCCATCCATGTAATGGCTAGTTGTTTTTTTTGTATTTTTTTTTAAATCACCTCTACTAGTGTCTTTGGGAACTTTTAATATTTCACAGAATTTTAAGCCACTAGCATATCTAGCATATACCTATTCAAAAAGTACACAAACTCTGACCCATAAAACCTCTACTAAAATTATGTTTCTCTAATCACATCTTTAAAATGTAGTAGTTCTCGTCCCACTATTCTGGCAGAGGGATTAGAGTAGAGTGCGCCCACTGCCCCCATAAGCCAGCCCTGAAATCCAAAGTCTGACATTGTCCTACTGAGAAAGCCCCATCCGACCCTGTCGAAGGCTTTCTCAGCATCTATTGACAGGGTCAGAAGGGGCGTCCCAGTACATTGGGCCCAGTCCATAATCTCCACCATTCTTCGAAAGTTAGTACTGGATTGCCTCCCTGAGATAAAACCGATCTGATCCGCATGAATAATGGACGGAAGAATTGCTTGTAATCTAGCTGCTAATATAGCAGCAAATAATTTGACGTCCACATTCATTAATGATATTGGACGGTAATTAGATATGTCCGTAGGTATTTTATCTGGCTTTAATATCGGGGTGATATGGGCTCTAAGTAAGGCAAGAAAATCTTGACTTTTACCTGCAATTTCATTGAATGTATCTGTCAAAAAAGGAACAATTTGTTTTTTAAAGATTTTATAAAATAAATTTGAGTATCCATCAGGCCCTGGGGCTTTTTTATTTACTAAATTATTTATTGCCTTTTCTGTTCCATATCCAAAGATATGGTGTTATTTAGGTACTCCTTATGGTCTTGCGAGATCTTGGGAAATTTGATGTTCTTTAAATATTTCTCTATCTCCTCCTTATCTGGGTCAAAGTTTAAATTATACAACTTTTCGTAAAAATCTCTAAAGTTCCTAGCTATTTCCTCCGGTTTATAGATGTTCTTACCTTCTACCACTAGTTTTAGAATTTTCTTTTCTAAATGTTGTTTCTTGAGTTTATTTGATAGCATACGATCGACCTTGTTATTCTTATAGTAGAATTTTATATTTAATTTATTTAAATTATATTCTATTCTTTCCGTAATTTTTATGTTAATCTTTTCTTGAAATGTTTTAATCCTACTTGCTCTCTCAGGTGTAAATTTGATTTTATTTTCTGTGGATAAGTTATAAAATTCAATGTATAACTCCGATAGGTTTGCGTCTCTTCTATTTTTTTTGCTGAACTGCTAATTTAATTATATATCCTCTTATCACTGTCTTAAAGGAACACCATATACATTCATTAGATAATTCTGGGGTTAAATTTTCTTTTTAAAATAACTCCATTGAGTTTGAAATATAGTCAATATTGGCTCTATTCTCCAGTAATCTATCATCTAGTTTCCAAATCATAGGTGGTCTTTTATTCTTATCTGCTATCTCCGCTATCAGTAGATCGTGATCTGACCATGTATTGTCTTTAATTATAATAGATGAAATAGAATTTGATAATTTAATATCCCCTATCTATTCTAGCTGCTGAATTATGTGGAATCGATCTATGGGTATAGTTTTTATCATTAGGATTAAATAATCTCCAGCAGTCATATAGTTCATATTTTTTAATAGTTCTATTCATTGAGGCCGCTTGTTTTTTTAAGATTTTTATCTATTGTTAAACCAGGGCTTAGTTTTTTATCCATTATGGGATCGAGTATACAATTAAAATCGCCAGAAATCAGCAATCTTCCTTTTTTAACTTGATCTATTAATCGTAATATTTTGGTCAGGGTGATAACCTGATTTTTGTTGGGTAAATAGACGTTTACCAATGTATATTCCATCCCATCTAATAAGCCAACTAAAATAATAAATCTGCCTTCTGAATCTAGATTTGCATAATGACAATCAAATTGTATCTTTTTAGAAAAAAATAATAGCTACCACATATTTTTTTCTATTTTGCAATGAGGCCGCATAAATTACTGGATATTTCTTAAAGTGCCATTTTTGTTTAGTGTTCACAATCCAATGGGTCTCTTGAATGAAGCCCACTTGGATTATTTCTCTAATAAATGTTTCATAAAGCATACCTCTCTTTATATGAGAATTAAGACCTTGCACATTTACTGAAATAATTCTAACCATATTCTACCTCTATTTTTAACATCTCCCATTTTAAGACCGGACATAAAATTTCCACATACATCAACCACACTCTCATAACACATTTATTCCAGAACAACTTGCTTGGAAATACCATTGTAAACCAAGTTCTGGGTACCTATCGGGACCCTCGGGGGGAGTATGTATCCTAGGTAGTGATCAACCGAGATACCATATTTTAACAAGTGAGGAGATGCAGGGGAGAAAAAAAAAATATTTCCTTTTGTGAATATTAAAGGCATATAATAATGAAAGTAGTAATACATGAGAATATGCATTGCCTAAATATCCTTAAGGTGTTTGAAAATCACAAAATCACCGTATAGCTGATAACCTAATAATTTCCAATTTAATATTATACATGATTTAAATATACCCATTTTCCCTACCAACAGATTTCTGTATCTTAAGATGTCCTTATGATAATCATTACTTTAAAAAAAAATAAAAAAAAATTATTACATAAGTCACAAGAGAATATATATTTTCACAGTATTTCCATTCTATACACCATGGTTTAAGACCTTTCTAAGTGTGCCTCCTTTTCATTTTACAGTGCTTGTGTCTTATACAATCCCAACTATACCACTATTTGTCACGTTTCCCATAAATGTTTAACTTGTTAACCTTCCATCAAATATATTTACCTTACTTACTCTATTTAACCTTTCATCAAATATATTTACCTTACTTACTCAATTTTTGTACTAATAGAATCTATATATTGCAATATATTGTGTCTAGTGAATTATAATTCCCTATATTAATAATAAAAAAAGTGATAATAAATTTAATAATTTGTGTGAAACTAGATTTAATTAAGAATCCTCAAAGTGTTTCATAATCAGCTTATAACACACTTTAATCTCTTAATTGTAGTGACCCTATAGTAATTTCGTTTTTATCATTATACTTAGCATTAGAAATACTAATTTTCTCTTTTAGACATATATTTATCTAAATCTTTAGTTCTCCTTGTATTAATGTCTTCTTAGAGGAGAAAAAAAAATATAATTTCCTTTTATAAATATTAAAGGTATATAGTAATAAGAGTAGTAATATATGAGAATCTGCATTACCTAAATATCCTTAAGGTGTTTCGAAATCACCATATAACTGCTATTAACCTAATAATTTCCATTTTAACATTATACAAGTCTTAGATATACACCTTTTCCCTACCAAGATTTTTCTGTATCTTAAGATGTCCTTATGATAATTATTACTTTTAGATAAAAAACATAAATTGCATTAAACACTTGAAAATGTATATTTTCACAATATTTCTATTATATACTCCATGGTTTATAACCTAAGTGTTCCCCCTTTTCATTATACAATGCTGTGTCTTGTAGATTCTTAACCATACCACTATTTACCAAATTTCCCATAAGTGTTAAGTTTTTGCCTTCCTTCAAATAAAATTTTCTTACCTACTCTATTTTTATGCTAGTAGAATCTATATATTACAATATATTGTACCTAATCAATAAAATTCCCTTTATTATTAATATATTAAAAAAAAGTGATAATAAATATAATATATGTGCAACTGGATTTCCCTAAGAATCTTTAGAGTGTTTTATAAACAGCTTATAACAAATTTTAACCTCTTAGTGGTTTTGACCGTCTAATAATTTTGTTTTTGCCATTATACATAGCATTAGCAATACACATTTTCTCTGTTAGTTCTCCTTGTATTAATCGCATCTTTTATAACGAAAAAAAATATTATTTCCTTTTGTTCCGACTGTTATTATCCGACTGGTATTATTTCCTTATGTTCCGACTGGTTCACTATTTCAAACGGTACTCGCCAGGGTTGCCCACTGTCCCCATTACTATATGTGCTATCAATTGAGCCATTTGCCTGTAAAATTAGACAGAATAATGATATCAAAGGAATATCTATCCCGGGAGACGATATTAAAATTTGTCTATACGCCGATGACGTTCTCATATCAATAACTGAGCCTAAAACGTCACTACCCCATCTGATGCAGGAATTTGACAAATACAGCCTAGTGTCAAACTACAAACTAAATGCCAAAAAATCTACAGCCCTAGTAAATAACCTACAAGATGAAATGCAAAATGTCATACCTTACACTATATCATTAAGAACTTTAGGACATATTATGACACAAATTGATCTGAAGGACATTTTTGACTATTTAAGGATTCAAAGTTTCCTGAGAGAACATATTATAAATAGAGAAGATAAGCTAGGCAAGCTATTAAAATATATTTTAGTGAATAACACCATTAAACATCATTATGCTAAAGCGATGGAAGTGATAATACAAGTGGGTTGCCCCAACGAGCCAACAGTCTTTAAGTGATGGGAAGTAGATTTATCCAAAAAAATACATTATAGGGCATGGTGTAAAGCATTTATAAAAATAAAAAAATATATACATTGCCTAAACATACTTGAGACTTTTTTAAAGGTATCTTATAGATGGTATTTAGTTCCTATAAGACTTAATAGAATATCGATAATCAACCCTTCAAATTGCTGGAGATGTTGCCACATAAATGGCACATTCCTACACATTTAGTGGAATTGTTCTAGAATTACTCCGCTATGGGACCTAACTTATGATCTGATGAAGAAAATAGGGTCAATAACACTAGAGAAGAACCCAGAGGTTGCTTTATTACATTTATATGGGAATGAATATAATAAAAAAGTAGATATTTTAATAATTCATAGTCTTATGGATACTAAGATATTAATTGCAAAAGCTTGGAAACAAATTAATATACCATCTATATTACAACTCAAAACCCAAATGTTAAAACAATTAGAAATGGAATTGGGCGTTTTAATTCATAATCCAAATACAAACCAAACATATCTTGATGTATATAAAAGCCTTATTGCTGATATTGTAAAGCTGGGATAAGCCACATAAAATTCAAATGGGCAAGAATTATGACTAAGAAAGTTTCTTCTTTTCCTCCTCGCCTTGATGATTCCAGGGAAAGGGAAAAAGAGATATGAGAGGAAACCATTTACTACTATATAAAATATTACTGAATTAAAATATTAAAACTTTACCTATTTTTGATCTACGAGATGAGAATAGCTGACTAATATATTTAAGACATATAAAGATTTATAACTTTGAGTTTTGTAAAGGACATGAAATAATCAGGTTCAATGTTCTGTCTATGCCTATTTTCTTAAAATTTCTAATTAATAATGAACTCATTTTGGTGGGAACATTTGAGGTCTAGGCTTTGCACATTATTGGAAAATGACTACCAAAAATTATAAGCCTCCCAATATAATGGTGTATATATATATATATAAGGATGTATGTATGTATGTATATTGAATGCATGTTAATTAGGTAGAATGAATACCATACAAAGAATACTCAGATAAAAATACAGATTAATGTAATCTACTCTCAAATAAGCTAAAGGAAGAATTTTAAATTTTTCTTTTTTATGTATAATGATTAATGAGAACAAACTTTGTATCATAAGGAAATGTAAATTTTGTAATATTTAATGAATGTATTGTGCTTGAAAGAGCTATTTTTTACGTGTATTGAAAAATTGAATAAAAAAAATATAAAAATAAATAAATAAAATCTAGTAGTTCTCCCAGAAATACTGAAGGGCTCAAGAACATTTCAATAGATATATAACATCCTTTCTATCACATTTTATTAAAGTATAAATTTTGTAATCTGGCATAATTAGATTTTGAGCTAAACTGTGTTTTGTTACTTTTACCATGTTTTGCATGTAATGCTCCAAATCTGTAAATAATCCCTTTGCATTTGTTAAGAGGGTTTTGGATTAAGATACTTGTTATAACATGTTGGAATATATATGATGTCAAATGATTTCATTTTCTGAAAATCTTAAAAATACTTGTTCGTAAAGTCTCGCCATGGGTACATAATTCATTGTTGCACTATAGAATATTGCCATTTAATGTTATATGTGTAGTGCATTTATGAACTGGCCACTCGGTAGAGGTCGGAAGAGCCAATTTGATCATAGGGGACAGATGTCAGAAGGGGTCATTGTAATTGTATAGGAATGTGAAAGTGGTCAGATATTTACAACATTAATTTTTCCTTTGGTTAATCAAAGGCTCTGCAAGGTGTGAAATTTTACACTTGAGTTGGATGTATGTCTAGTTCCAATGTAAACTGACTTCGACCATATGGCCTGAAACTCTTAATTGATAGTTCCTTTTTTGATATGTTAATGGCCATTATCCTTCGAGAAAACCCTTGTGTTCTAGAATCATATCCAAAAAGAAACATTACTACTTGCCCACATATTAATAGTTAAGCCTAATTTTTATTATATTTAGAATGGGACAAGCATAATCTTCTAATCAAGCCTAAACATGAGTTGCATAATATAAGCCGTTTTGCCGGGATTGTGTTGTGCACTATATTAGGTCACAAGTAAGAAGTGTGACATGTCTATGGAATGGAAAAATGGTAACAAATTCATATAGAAGCAATTATTATCTCTGTGGTAAGTACAGAAGTGGAGATAGGTAGTGATGTCCCGAACGGTTCGCAAGCGAATAGTTCCTGGCGAACATAGCATGTTCTCGTTCGCCATGGACGGCGAACATATGCGATGTTCGGTTCGCCCCCTATTCGTCATCATTGAGTAAACTTTGACCCTGTACTTCACAGTCAGCAGACACATTCCAGCCAATCAGCAGCAGACCCTCCCTCCCAGACCCTCCCACCTCCTAGACAGCATACAATTTAGATTAATTCTGAAGCTGCATTCTTTTTTTTTAGACAGAAGTGTGTTATATTTGAGCATGCTAGGCTGAACATGCGTATATCATGGCTAGTTGCACTGAGGGTATGAGTATATAACAGTACATTGTTGTGAAAGATGTCTGTCATGTTTAGGGTGTAGCTTGCATGTTATCAACTGTGTATTTATATCAGCAGCTCCACCACTAGTTATAAATCAAGTGTGAGTCGCCCCTTGAGATGAGACTAGTGAATAACATAATACATGAACGGTTAAGGTAAAGGCATGTAAGGAACTACGACAATAAACTCCTTAGGAGGTGAAATAATGACATGTTTAAATGCTTGCTACTTTACGATTAGTTAATGTGCAGAGAGCAGTTCATGTGATCAAAGGCATGGTGTGGAGGATCGGCTATAGTGGGACATGCTTGGCAGGCTGCTGTTTACTGCTTGTGCTCATCCAATCCCTTCTGGGCACCAGGTGAAGACCCTGGGAGTCCCTGATACCCGGAACAACAAAGGCAAGTCTCTGGCTGAGTGCCGGGTTCCCGGCTTGAGGTAGTGGAAGCTTGTTTTGTTTGGTGGTCGGATCTGCCCCGGTGGTGCGGGATTGTGGTGGCTTAAGGTGGAGGTGAGTGCTTGACGTGGGGCAGGCTCTGCATTTCTGTTTGTGCCTCCGGTCCCGTCTTCGACGCCTTTTGCGTTGGTGGATTTTAATGGGCACTGCTTCGCTTAGCTGTGGTGGAGCTTGTTGGGGCTTCCTGCTTGTTATTTGCTTCCAAAATTGATTCAAGAGTCTGTCCAGCTTATACTCAATATCCTGCCATGCTTTGCTGGTACCAGGAGGACACGCGGCTGCCGCCATATTGGGAGAGTTGCAGATGAGTATGTCAGCCTGGGCAGCTGTGCTCTGTGCGTCCATTACCTCCAGACAGCCCCTCAGGGGTGGACCGGGATAACCCCCACCGGTCCGAGGGGGGGGGGTGTAACAGAGCTCCTGCCGGGAAGTACCTGCTCCTGGGCATCCCAGGATCGGGAGATCAGCCGCCTCTCCCGCCCGGTGAGCACCAAGCCATACTTGCCACGTGGAGGTAAGTAAGACTCTGTCGAGTTGCTGACCACTATTAAGCATGTTGGTCGGTCAGGTAGGAGCAACATTGCTGGGTCATCCCCTTCTGGGGTGAAATTCGCTTGTTGATAGCTGCTTAAAGTGAGATATTGAGGGAGCTCACACGAAGTGCGTCTTTCCTCCATGACAGCTAGGCCTCACCCCCCGGAAGCTGCATTCTTAGTGAGAGGAGGGACAGTGTAGCTGCTGCTGATTTAATAGGGAAATTGATAGCTAGGCTAGTGTATTCAGTGTCCACTACAGTCCTGAAGGACTCATCTGATCTCTGCTGTAAGGACAGCACCCCAAAAAGCCCTTTTTAGGGCTAGAACATCAGTCTGCTTTTTTTTTTCTGTGTAATCTAATTGCAGTTGCCAGCCTGCCAGCGTGTGTGTCAGACTCACAGCGTATACTGTGCCCACTTGCCCAGTGCCACCACTCATACCTGGTGTCACAATAGCTTGCATGTAAAAAAACAAAAACTTTTGACTGTAATATAATAGCAGTCAGTTTCCTTCACACGTGTGCGTTTCAGGGCCTGCCAGGGCACAGGGTCACACCAGTGCAACTCATATCTGGTGTAACAGTAGTGTACATAAAAAAAAAAAATAGAAATTTGACTGTGAAATAATATCAGTCAGTTTCCTTCACACGTGTGCGTTTCAGGGCCTGCCAGGGCACAGTGTCACACCAGTGCAACTCATATCTGGTGTAACAGTAGTGTACATTTAAAAAAAAAATACAAGGGGCTTGTTGTCACCTTTCGGGGACCCTTGGTGTTGTACGTGGCTGGGTGGAGGAAGAGACCTTCAATGACATCAGTGAGGACAAGGAACGGGACATGGCTAGCTTGGTATCCAACCTTGTGCAAATGGGGAGTTTGCGGTTGTGCAAATGGACTGTTTGCGGTTGTTTGCGGTGCGTTAAACGGGGAGTTTGGTCTGTCACTGTGAAGCGGGAACCCTTACACTACCTGATCGATACAACATCATACCTGATGTTTTAAAGCTCGTTATTCCATACAATTTAGGAATGTTAGGTGATGTATACCCTTTATGGATTAAAGCAGACTCTGCATCAACTATATAATTTTCCATGGGAGTTTTGCCATGGATCCCCCTCCCGCATGCCACAGTCCAGGTGTTAGTCCCCTTGAAACAACTTTTCCTTTCTGTGGCCAGAAAGAGTCCCTGAGGGTTTTAAAATTCGCCTGCCTATTGAAGTCTATGGCGGTTCGCCCGGTTCACCCGTTTGCGAACATTTGCGGAAGTTCGCGTTCACGACGCCCGCGAACGGAAAATTTTATGTTCGCGACATCACTAGAGATAGAACCAAAAGTTTCCATTTGGATTAACGTTGTTCTGGAACACAAGGGGTGGTCTCTAGGTATGCCTGCCTCACCTCTGAGGCAGGCTTGGTAACTTGAGATGAATCCACAGGGTATATATCAAATGATGTTAAAATGTGTATTGTACTTGCTTGGGGCCAAAAACCTAATTTCGAGTGAGTCACCATCTTCCTTGCCAGAGATCCCCTGGGCAAGTGAGTAAGTGATTAAGACTGTTATTTTATAATTTTTGTTTTTTTTCTGTTATTGGTGTTAATAATTTATCATCTTTCCACAGTGATTATTTTTTGCTCATAATAAATATTCCTTTGGTAAAGAATCACGTTACCTGAAGAGACTAATTAGTGTTTTGCAATTGCAAAGATATTGTGCTAAGTTGTATTTGGTGGGTTTTTATCATTAAGTTACCTGGAGGACCAAGGCACCCCATTTATAAATTGTCTTGGTGGTGGCAGCGTTAAAATAGCAATATTTATATTCTTATGTCTAAGTGTAAATGGTGTTAAGGGTGATTTGTATCATTATATCCAGTCTAGTGCAGACAAATAGTGAACTCTAATCCTTTCACCACCACAACTAAGTAACGCACACTCTTGGAGTAGGGTGCGTTCGTGACAAATTGGTGGCAGTGGTGGACTACCTTGAAAGAGTCCTCAGATCCAGGTCAGTATGAAATGAAAATTGATGACAAAAAATAAAATTGAAAAAAGTGTGGTAATTTAATTATTGATTGAAGAAAAAAAAAGGGGAATTGCACTTTCAGTGTATGGAGCTGATACCTCCAATTGATGGGCCTGGGTAATATCCCAACCTGTGGATTTGAACTTGGTATCTTGGTCCAATATGGGGTAGTGCAGGGGTATAAAAAGAAAACAGTGTGCACTTGAATATATTAACTGCATCCAATACACCTAAAATACTACACTATATTAGTGTCATTGTTTTTCTTGCCCCCTTCTTAATTATTTCCCCATTTTCTCTCTCCTTCACTTTCCCCTTTCTTTCTCTATTTTCCCCTCTTCTAATTCGCTGATTCTTTTGGTTGGGGTAATACTTATCTCTTTTCTTATATCCCTCTCCACTTTGTTCTTGCCTAAAAAAACATTGTCTCATCATATATCTTAATTTTTTTATAACAATTATGTAAAGCTCTTTGCTGGGATATAGATTTTTCCATTTTCTTTATAGGAACTTTCTTTTGAGATATTCATGTTTTCCTCTTTTATTATTAACTTCAATCTAATTATTTACTTGTGAAGTACTTTCCTTTATAAATGTTTTTTGGGGCATTTCAAAAATGTTTTTTTGTTTATTTATCTCACTCCCCATTCTTTCCCCTTTTTTCCTTACATCTGTTCTATTTTAGGATAAATTCTTCCCCTTATTTTTATGTGTCATGTCATGTTTATTGTATGTGTCTATTTAAAAAATTATTACTACTAATAAATTGTTTCCTAGGTCTTATGTTTCTAGAGGAATAATCATCTAAATCACTAGACATGTGCAATTCGTTTCAGTCCGAATATGTATTCGGACAAATTCCGGGCAATTCGGACATTCGGGTACTTCCGAATGTCCGAATTGCCGAAGTCCCGAATTGCTGAAGTGCCGAATTGCCGAAGTGCCGAAGTTCCTAAGTGCCGAAGTTCCGAAGTGCTGAAGTGCCGAAGTTCCGAAGTTGTCGAATTTCCGAAGTGTCAAAGTGCCGAAGTTCCAAAGTGCTGAAGTGCCGAAGTTCCGAAGTTCCGAAGTTGCCGAAGTTCCGAAGTCTTGACGTGCCGAATTGCCGAAGTCCCGAATTGCGAAAATCCCGATTTTCGGAATGCTGAACCGAACCGAAAATTTTCCCCATGCACATGCCTATAAATCACATAAAAAAAATGAAACAACATTGAATCTTTAATTATTGTGATAAAAAAATAGATATCTGATTATCTAAATTATGTAATATTTGCTATCTCTATTCTATAATTATGCCCATCAGATGTACAGAAAAATACTCCAAAGTCTTATTAATTTTTTTCCATTTGTTTGGCTTTTGTAAATTGAATTCACTACAGAGACTCTGGAGGCAGTTTTAGCAGTAACTATTGCAATTAGCATGTACATCTCCCATCTTGAAATTAGCGTAGGACCCACTGATATTGGAGTACTGTGACATAGTGGTGGGCTTAACACAATATGGCAATATGATGTAACTGAATCCCCATATTTGTTTGCTAAATTAGGGGATTTCAAATAGTCTTGTAGAATATAAAGCTGGATTTTTCTTGTCTGTGTGCTGCTCTTTAATTTGTATTTTATGTATGTAATTCATCATGCATGACTATATTGTTAAACTGCTGAACAGTCATAATGAAAAGTCCATCAAGTTCTTCTGTCTTATGTGCTCCCCATAAGTTGTAAATACTTGAATCCTTAGACCGGGAGGCTATTCATGGACCAATGTTTCATATACATTGCTAAAAGTATTAAGGAGATGAAAACTTTTTCCTGCATTAGATTTATAGTGAAGAATGTTGTGGATTATTATTATCCACTGCCTAGGTGTTCTCTTTTACTCCGACCTCTCCTTCAAGCCTAATGTTCAATCTATCGCCAAATCCTGTCATTTCCATCTCAAAAGCCTTGCGCGCATCTGCCCCTACTTAACGCCAGATGCGACTAAGGTGTTGGTCCATTCCACTGTCCTTTCTCGCCTTGACTACTGTAATCCACTTCTCAGTGGTCTTACGTGCTCCCAACTTGCGCCGTTACTGTCCATAATGAATGCGGCAGCGAAGCTCATCTTCCTGTCAGCCCGCACCTCCCATGCCTCACCCTTCTGTCAGTCCCTACATTGGCTTCCTGTAAAATATAGAGCTCAATTTAAAATTCTGGTTCTTGCTTTCAAATCACTACATAATGCTGCTCCCACCTATCTATCCTCCCTTATACACAAGTATGTCCCGTCTAGGCCCTTACGATCTGCTGAAGACTTACGTCTATCTTCTGTCCGTACTCCCACCTCTGATGCTCGCCTTCAAGATTTCTTTTTTTTCGTATTAAACTTGATTTTGAGTTATCATTATGATTACATCATGCTACAAGATTGATTATACATAAATGTGTTAAACCCTTCACTTGTTCAGAGTGAAGGGGCACAGTCATGCCCTCATTACTGTTCAGTGATGGAGAGCAGGAGAACTGTACACTGACCACAGACCGCTCTTAGAAAAATAATACCAAATAACGTAGCGTGCTACAGACTACAATAAATACAGTGTCTTTATATGTAAGAATCTGTAATAAATAATAAGTTATATAGTGCAGACAGTGGCGTACATACCAGGGTCGCAGGGGTCGCGGCTGCGACCGGGCCCGGCCCACCAGGGGGCCCGGCCGCCCCTGCGACCCTGTATGTACCCACAGGGCCAGCCTCTTCTCCTGGGGGCCCCAGGAGCCGGCCACCTCAGGGCCCCCCGAGGCTGGCCCTGCTGTCACCCCACGGCCGGTCAGTCTGGCGCGCGAGGGAGCACTCTCCCCTGAGTGCTTCCTCTTCAGCTCCCTCGCGCACCGCACTGATACCGGAGCCGGAAGATGACGTCATCTTCCGGCGCCGGCATCCCTACACGGCGCGCGAGGGAGCTGAAGAGGAAGCACTCAGGGGAGAGTGCTCCCTCGCGCGCCGGCCAGCCTGCCTGCCCGCCAAGTGACCGGCCGCCTAGGAGCCCAGCAGCACCACTGGACCCCAGGGAATCCCCTCAGCACTCCAAAAGGTAAGGAGGCTGGGGGATTAATAAACAAAAAACAAAAAAAACTATTGTGTGTGTAAGTGTGTGTTAGTGTGTGTGTGTGAGTGAGTGTTAGTGGGTGTGTTAGTGTGTGTGAGTGAGTGTTAGTGTGTGTGTTAGTGTGTGTGTGTGTGTGAGTGTTAGAATGTGTGAGTGAGTGTTAGAGTGTGTGAGTGAGTGTTAGAGTGTGTGAGTGAGTGTTAGTGTGTGTGTTAGTGTAAGTGTGTGTGAGTGTTAGTGTAAGTGTGTGTGAGTGTAAGTGTGTGTGTGAGTGAGTGTTAGTGTGTGTCTCTGTCAGTAAATATGTGTGTCTGTTAGCTAGTGCGTATGAGTTTGTTCGTGAGAGTGTGTGTGTCTTCAGCACTTGCCTTTCTCCAGCGCCGGACTCCCATGGCGCTGGGGATCCCTCCGCCTCTCAGCTCTGAATGCGCATGCGCGGCAAGAGCCACGCACGCATTCAAACCGCCCATAGGAAAGCATTACTCAATGCTTTCCTATGGACGTTCAGTGTCTTAGAATCGCAGAAGCGCCTCTAGCGGCTGTCAGTGGGACAGCCACTAGAGGCTGGATTAACCCTCAGTGAATCTATGCTTTCAGCTGCAGGGTTAAAACTAGAGGGACCTGACACCCAGACCACTTCATTGAGCTGATGTGATCTGGGTGTCTGTAGTGGTCCTTGCATACACACCGCGGTCGCAGGGGTCACAGCCCTGCAACCCCTGCGACCAGGTGCCCACCGCCATGTGTTGCGGGGGGGGGGGGCCCACAGATAAATTTTCGCACCGGGGCCCCATGGGTCATGTGTACGCCACTGAGTGCAGACTATCTGATAACACTGGGATAGAGATACAATAGCATGTCTGGGAGAGAACTCACATGTACCAAAGCCCTATCACCCCTGGCTCTGGGTTTGAATAGCTCCACTTGAGAGGGATACTTCCCCAGCATTATATCAGGAAAGATGTCTCCATTCAATCAGATGCATATCTGGTGCTTCTGTGCAGAATAAGAGGAATAGAGAGGCAAGGACCCCCAATTGAATAGTATCTAAAACATAATTGGTTAGAAACTTTTACTTTGGTGGTGGGTTTGAACCCATAACTCAGCAAGCATAAGTCAATATAGAAAACACACCAACAGCTTGTACTCATTTCCAGGTATCAGCACTCCGATTATGTGACAATTTGGGTCCACATCTTAATGATGTCCTCTGTGACGCGTTTTCAACCGACAATGTCCTGATGTCCAGCCTGTCATTTTAAGTGCCTAACGCCTCCCCTTTCTGCCTCGTATTCATCAGGGGGCATGGTTTTCTTCCATAACGCCTCCCCTGCTTGTTCCTATTTGTTGGTGTTCGGGGGTGGGGGGGTGGGGGAGTGGAGGGGTGGGGGGGCGTGGTTTTTCATCAAAACATGCACTTAGTCCTACTCCCCTTCTGGGGTTTTGTTCTAGGGCTGATACTACTATCCAAATAAATCCTCTTATACTTAGCACAATGAAAACCTATAGCTGGCAATAGTGCAAATAAGCTGGGGAGGTAGGATGGCACCTTCAGCTCCCTGGGAACCCTTCATTATATAACTCTAAAGTGCCTTACTTCAAGTGCATTGTGGAAAAACTACTATCCATATCATAAAGGGAATATTCACTAAACGAAATAATTACATCCACATATTAAATTATTATTGACTAATTTCTAGAGCATATGCTTAGTGTTAGCTTGAGAAAGGATTATCTATTGTATCTTCTACTATTTTAGTTTTCTGTTTTTTACAAACCACTTTTAGTACAGGCTGTGGGTGCTGGAATATGACATCACATCCTGGTACCCCCTGTCTCTGACAAATATGGAGGGGCCTGTCTGTGTGGGAGTAATGACTGACCGTGTCGCTCTCATCTTACACACACTGCTTGGTGTTCAGAATATCTGAATGAGAACCTCACTAACACATCCCACATCCACAGGGCCCCCAGACTACAGGGGCTATGAATGAAGTCCTTTTCACCACTCCCTTAAGGCAGGCATGCTTTAAATCAGACTGCATAATGAAATGATAAAGAAAACTAAGCCTGAGCTGTAAACTTTGGTTATAACACTTATTACACTCTCAGACTTTTCTTAATTGTACTTTAACAAAACCTTCACAAATGTGATCTCAGTTTTGACATGTTCAAATTCTATGTATATGTAACGGACCATTTTGCACACAAGAGGTTAAAAACCGTTTAGGCGATATTCCCCTTTTTAGATGCACAGACAGCTACTGCAATCACCAATCTCCAGAACTGCAAACACATGAATTCACCAATCTCCGGAACTGCAAACACGTGAATTCACCAATCTCCGGAACTGCAAACACGTGAATTCACCAATCTCCGGAACTGCAAACACATGAATTCACCAATCTCCGGAACTGCAAACACGTGAATTCACCAATCTCCGGAACTGCAAACACATGAATTCACCAATCTCCGGAACTGCAAACACATGAATTCACCAATCTCCCGAACTGGAACCAAGGGGAATGCTCCAAACTCCTGAACAGGAAACACACGAATGCTGTAAACAGCCGAACAGGAAAAACCATACGAACAGTTTACACTCCTGGCAGTCGCACTGTAACAGCATACAATCCAATTCCCCCCAAGAACGAGACGACACTTCGTTTGAGGGTCAAGCAGAACTTATTTACTGGGGCTACCTGCCCGGCTTTTATGCAGGTCTCCCACCTGGTGGACACTCCCCTAGGGGACCAGATGGAAGATTGGGAAACATATTGGACATTGACCAATCACATGCTTACAATCCCACAATTCATCACAATCCCTCCTCTCTATCCTGGAGATAATTGGGAAGTAATCCAATTATCTCCAAGGACAGAGGCAAAACTCCATTAACCACATGGCCGACAAAGGACAATAAAAGACATAAAAATACATACTGTTACATTTATCACATAGAACATACACATTCTACCTATCCCCAGATAGCTTAGATCTGAGCGCACATTATTACCGGATGGTGCTCAGATCACATACATACAGTTCAATTGCCAGGGAGCCAAAGTCTTTCATACAGTCTTTCGAACCAGCCTTTCTGCAGGGAAAAAGAACAGTGTTAAACATGGGGCCATAGTCCAGCGGCAGGAGGCGGGCGACCAGGCTCCTCCAGTGGCCAGTGGCGAGGTTGGTTCCGCCACAGTATATCATTGCTCAAATCAGATCTAGTTACCTATTTGCTATGCGATTATGTTTTTGAATTATCACAAGTATCCAAGGACAGGGTAGCTTTAAAGTTTGTATATTGTTTTCATACGATTTCTGCTACTGGCCCCTCATTGTTGTATAGAGAATAAATAAAAGTGCGTACATTATCCTCCTCTAACCATTGAATTACATTGTTGAATTACATTTATAAGATTGATATTGCACAGCTACACAGTGTTTTCTCTTCTTTAAAACTATAGTTTCCTTTAATCTGAAAAGAGAATCAGGTGCTTTAGCAAATAATGAGACTGCAATACAGATGACAGCCTCTAAAACATTGCTATTAATCACTATGGCATTGGATTGTTTTGCTGTTGTTGCTGGGCCCTTTTTCTGACAAGCAAGTTACAGAACTGGAGACCAAGTTTGATACAGCATTAGTATTTTGACTACTTACAAATAAGGAAGACAGCTCTGACAAGTCAGCGCTCAGAAAGGAATAGCATGTACAAATTTATTGACATACTGAAAGGGTGACATTTCATTGACTTCATTGAGCTGATGTGATCTGGGTGTCTGTAGTGGTCCTTGCATACACACCGCGGTCGCAGGGGTCACAGCCCTGCAACCCCTGCGACCAGGTGCCCACCGCCATGTGTTGCGGGGGGGGGGGGGGACCCACAGATAAATTTTCGCACCGGGGCCCCATGGGTCATGTGTACGCCACTGAGTGCAGACTATCTGATAACACTGGGATAGAGATACAATAGCATGTCTGGGAGAGAACTCACATGTACCAAAGCCCTATCACCCCTGGCTCTGGGTTTGAATAGCTCCACTTGAGAGGGATACTTCCCCAGCATTATATCAGGAAAGATGTCTCCATTCAATCAGATGCATATCTGGTGCTTCTGTGCAGAATAAGAGGAATAGAGAGGCAAGGACCCCCAATTGAATAGTATCTAAAACATAATTGGTTAGAAACTTTTACTTTGGTGGTGGGTTTGAACCCATAACTCAGCAAGCATAAGTCAATATAGAAAACACACCAACAGCTTGTACTCATTTCCAGGTATCAGCACTCCGATTATGTGACAATTTGGGTCCACATCTTAATGATGTCCTCTGTGACGCGTTTTCAACCGACAATGTCCTGATGTCCAGCCTGTCATTTTAAGTGCCTAACGCCTCCCCTTTCTGCCTCGTATTCATCAGGGGGCATGGTTTTCTTCCATAACGCCTCCCCTGCTTGTTCCTATTTGTTGGTGTTCGGGGGTGGGGGGGTGGGGGAGTGGAGGGGTGGGGGGGCGTGGTTTTTCATCAAAACATGCACTTAGTCCTACTCCCCTTCTGGGGTTTTGTTCTAGGGCTGATACTACTATCCAAATAAATCCTCTTATACTTAGCACAATGAAAACCTATAGCTGGCAATAGTGCAAATAAGCTGGGGAGGTAGGATGGCACCTTCAGCTCCCTGGGAACCCTTCATTATATAACTCTAAAGTGCCTTACTTCAAGTGCATTGTGGAAAAACTACTATCCATATCATAAAGGGAATATTCACTAAACGAAATAATTACATCCACATATTAAATTATTATTGACTAATTTCTAGAGCATATGCTTAGTGTTAGCTTGAGAAAGGATTATCTATTGTATCTTCTACTATTTTAGTTTTCTGTTTTTTACAAACCACTTTTAGTACAGGCTGTGGGTGCTGGAATATGACATCACATCCTGGTACCCCCTGTCTCTGACAAATATGGAGGGGCCTGTCTGTGTGGGAGTAATGACTGACCGTGTCGCTCTCATCTTACACACACTGCTTGGTGTTCAGAATATCTGAATGAGAACCTCACTAACACATCCCACATCCACAGGGCCCCCAGACTACAGGGGCTATGAATGAAGTCCTTTTCACCACTCCCTTAAGGCAGGCATGCTTTAAATCAGACTGCATAATGAAATGATAAAGAAAACTAAGCCTGAGCTGTAAACTTTGGTTATAACACTTATTACACTCTCAGACTTTTCTTAATTGTACTTTAACAAAACCTTCACAAATGTGATCTCAGTTTTGACATGTTCAAATTCTATGTATATGTAACGGACCATTTTGCACACAAGAGGTTAAAAACCGTTTAGGCGATATTCCCCTTTTTAGATGCACAGACAGCTACTGCAATCACCAATCTCCAGAACTGCAAACACATGAATTCACCAATCTCCGGAACTGCAAACACGTGAATTCACCAATCTCCGGAACTGCAAACACGTGAATTCACCAATCTCCGGAACTGCAAACACATGAATTCACCAATCTCCGGAACTGCAAACACGTGAATTCACCAATCTCCGGAACTGCAAACACATGAATTCACCAATCTCCGGAACTGCAAACACATGAATTCACCAATCTCCCGAACTGGAACCAAGGGGAATGCTCCAAACTCCTGAACAGGAAACACACGAATGCTGTAAACAGCCGAACAGGAAAAACCATACGAACAGTTTACACTCCTGGCAGTCGCACTGTAACAGCATACAATCCAATTCCCCCCAAGAACGAGACGACACTTCGTTTGAGGGTCAAGCAGAACTTATTTACTGGGGCTACCTGCCCGGCTTTTATGCAGGTCTCCCACCTGGTGGACACTCCCCTAGGGGACCAGATGGAAGATTGGGAAACATATTGGACATTGACCAATCACATGCTTACAATCCCACAATTCATCACAATCCCTCCTCTCTATCCTGGAGATAATTGGGAAGTAATCCAATTATCTCCAAGGACAGAGGCAAAACTCCATTAACCACATGGCCGACAAAGGACAATAAAAGACATAAAAATACATACTGTTACATTTATCACATAGAACATACACATTCTACCTATCCCCAGATAGCTTAGATCTGAGCGCACATTATTACCGTATGGTGCTCAGATCACATACATACAGTTCAATTGCCAGGGAGCCAAAGTCTTTCATACAGTCTTTCGAACCAGCCTTTCTGCAGGGAAAAAGAACAGTGTTAAACATGGGGCCATAGTCCAGCGGCAGGAGGCGGGCGACCAGGCTCCTCCAGTGGCCAGTGGCGAGGTTGGTTCCGCCACAGTATATCATTGCTCAAATCAGATCTAGTTACCTATTTGCTATGCGATTATGTTTTTGAATTATCACAAGTATCCAAGGACAGGGTAGCTTTAAAGTTTGTATATTGTTTTCATACGATTTCTGCTACTGGCCCCTCATTGTTGTATAGAGAATAAATAAAAGTGCGTACATTATCCTCCTCTAACCATTGAATTACATTGTTGAATTACATTTATAAGATTGATATTGCACAGCTACACAGTGTTTTCTCTTCTTTAAAACTATAGTTTCCTTTAATCTGAAAAGAGAATCAGGTGCTTTAGCAAATAATGAGACTGCAATACAGATGACAGCCTCTAAAACATTGCTATTAATCACTATGGCATTGGATTGTTTTGCTGTTGTTGCTGGGCCCTTTTTCTGACAAGCAAGTTACAGAACTGGAGACCAAGTTTGATACAGCATTAGTATTTTGACTACTTACAAATAAGGAAGACAGCTCTGACAAGTCAGCGCTCAGAAAGGAATAGCATGTACAAATTTATTGACATACTGAAAGGGTGACATTTGTTCAGCAATCTTTCTACATTTGAGCGAGTGTAAAATATTTTTTTAAAGTAGTTTGGAACCAGATGTATATTGCTAAACATCAGTTTTGAGAAAAAAAGCATAGGTGTGAATATGAATAAAACATACAACCTTTACAAAATAATGGGATGTGCTCGTTCATGGTAGGTTAGATAAATTATTCAAATCTGTTTATAGTGATTTCTTCTAACATTTCCTTCTCTAACATAGTTTCAATGTAAGACTTCACCAAGTATTTCATCTTCTTTAGCTTCTCTTAGAGAAACACATAAACTTTTTATCTTGTTTTTTTAGGGGGGTTGGAGGAGAAAATGCAGTTCTTAAATTTACCAGGCAAGTCTCAATGGTGTGAAAGTTTGCCTGGGAGTGCACTTGAAAATTTAAATTAACTCTAGGTTTTTCTCTGAACCAAATGAACGCCATATGGGTGTAACAAATTAGGCAAAAGTATAACAAATGTCTGTGTTTTTGGTCCCACTTCATAAGTGGTTTCATTTCCCTCATCAGAAGATGACTGTGTGTTGCATCCTGATGGGTTATAAATGATACTGCCGCTTGATTGTCCGAGCTGACTCTTATTCAGCAAACTTGCTCTCCATGCTTTTATACTTAAGTCTATTGTGACTATTTGGTTCCACTCTGGTTCTGAAAGAGGGAATCCTTTTTTCATGTTTATTGTCTTTGACCACCAGCTTAGAAGTAGTTTTGCCTAATTGGAGACAATCAAAGGTTGAACCCAGTCATTCTTCTTGTTGAACTGTATCAGGAAACGTTGTTAGGGAAATCTCATGTTTCATTGAGCCTACTTTATCAAACCTATATTTGAGGCCATAATGCCAAGGTGTCTCATAGCCTTGCTGGAACCAGATGTATATTGCTAAACATCAGTTTTGGAAAAAACAAAAACATAGGTGTGACAGTGATTACCAAATAGATAGAGCACGGTACTGGTAGTATTTTCTTGCAAAGGAATTCTGATTAAATAAAAATCTTCTGGAAATATAGATATGTGGTGATAAGCATCTCTTAGATCTATGAATATCAGAAAATATGTTCTGAATCTGATAGAGCCTTCTTTTGTGTTCTGCCTGTAGGCATTCAAGTAGGAATGAAAAGGTTTAATGTGGGTCTTTGACTGAATTCTAGTCTGTAGTATTATATACTGAATCCAGGTTTTGGGAATATTCCGAATCCATATTGTCTGAACCACCAAGTCAGGTGCCTATGCTCAACTGATAGTTAAAAATATTTATTGGATGAGTGAAAGGACTGAGTCTTGGTCCTGTTAGACCGAGATGTAGCATTCTGACTGCTTCTCTAGTAGGATCATCTATTGTATTTTTTTTCCAAGCATGACAATACAAATATAATTCTCTTGATTCTGTTCTGTCCACCTAAGAAGAAAAAAATATTTTAGAATGCTTTTTCTTAGGAAGAAAAAACTTTCCATCAAGTAAGCTGTGGAAGATTGAATCTTCAAGGACCCTGACAAAAAGCAGGCTGGACTTTGAAGATGTGTCAGAGCCTCAATATCACAGCCACAGGGCCCCTTTAGCTGCTACGGAGAGAACCATAGTGTGACAAAATATTTTTATTATATCCAGTGATGCCTCACCAAAGATGCCTGCCGCAATACATAAATCCTAGAGAGAGCTGCGCAGCTCAGACCTGATTATTCACTTTTCAATATCTAATTCTAGAGAATTTAACCAAATCTTCATTGCACGAAACCATTATGAGAGCTTACTATTGAATGTCTACCTGTGCCTGCAGCAGTGAAAACTTTAATAATTGACAAAGCCCAGGAAAGGTGAAACACATTTGAGACAGTCACATCTTGAAAGGACACCCACACCACCCCACTTTTAAAACAAGAAAGGGAGTCTATCATTGTTACACTGAACTACTGTCAGGATTATACTTGATCCAGCACGCAGAATAGTATCACACCTAGGACTAAGGATCTAACCGGACCTTATAATTGCCGGACTTAACGTACCTGAGAATAGTCAAAATACTTGCCGAGGTCAGGGACACAGAAAGGGACAAAACGATAAGGAAAGCCAGGAAACCAGAAAGTAGGGAAGTCAAAACGAAGCCAAAGTCAAATACCACAACACTCATAAAAGTGCTAAAGTGTAAAATGTGCTAAATAACCAATATTGTGACATATATCATATGCACTATCAATTATACAATTTATTAAAGTGCAAAAAAGGAAAATTATTTTGTTTTAAAAATAATTAATAGGGGGGCGGGGCCGGGCCGCCGAGCCGCATGGCAGCAAACTAACAGGGCTCCGGGCCCTAGCCACAAAAAAAAGGCATTAATACCGACTAAAAACGGCCCTTAGAGCCGGACACCAGCACAGGATCAACTAGAGAACTACCACAGCTCCGGATTGATACCGCACATGTCTTTAACGCACCGGGAGCGATGAAACCGATGCACCCGGCCTACCAACCTCCACAAGCAACAGCATGGCAAAAATGAGACCTGGCAACGGAGGACCGCACACATGCCGGAGACACACACTGCCATGGAGCGCTGCACCGGCTCGGGGCCCGTTCCCCCCCCCCCCCCGGCCGGTGGGGGTAATCCCGGCCGCGTGGGGACCGCACACGCCGAGGCTGGAGCCTCCAGCTGGGACCTGTGCCGCTCTCCTACACTGGCAGAGGCTGTCATACTGGGACCCGCCAGCAGTGTGAAGCGGAAGATGGCGAACCTGTGCGGGGAGGAGACCTCGGCGCCCGCCGCCTGACCTGTGGAGGCCGGGGCCGCGGACTGGCTACCCGGGCGGCCCAGGAGCCGATACCATGACCGCTCTACCTCCGGATGAGGAGGGCACCTGGAGGAATCTGTCCCCACCGCTGTGAGCCCGGCGGAGCCGGGTGGTGCGCGCCTCCGGCGGACCGGTGGCTGAGAGGCCGGGCATCCCCTGCTCTGCAGAAGTGGCCGGAGATGGGAGAGACTTATGGAGCGGGTTTTGGACCCACCGGGGCACTGGAGGTACGGGGGAGGTGCAGGGGACACTGGGAGTGTGGACTCTTTGGGTGGGGGGACCGCAACAGCCCATGATGCCCCCGAGTGCCCACCAAGCCGCGGTGCTCGCGGGGGGCGGCCTGGGCCGGGCTGGGGGCCGGCCGGGACCTGGCAGCCGGGGAGGCAGGGGGGCGCTTGATGCTCCCTGACCTGCATGGGAGACCCGACAGCTTTGCATGTTCACAAGGGCCTTGCACGTCCTCAATCCCACACAGTCAGCCAGGCCAAGCAATCTTCTGATGGAACATATCAGACACCAAACCTGGAACTTGAGCTATACCCATGATCTTTACTAAATCACTATATACCAGGCAAACTTCAAGGCGTATTCTAAGCATATTTTAAACGACTTTAAGCATAACAAGCGCTGAAGCGTGATCTTTACTATATTAATATATGCCAGGCAAATTTCAAAGCGTATTTTAAGCATATTCTTTAAGCAACTTTAAGCATATTAAGCGTCTGAGCGCGATCTTTACTTTTGACACTGTTTTAAGTTTATGTACCTATCGAGCACTGTAAGCTTATACATTCTAATTACACGAGTTTGTTTCTTGCATGTCATTCAAAAAAAAAAAAAAAATGTGCCGTTTACACTGCCACGTATTTGTCAACCTATGAAAATGCCTGCAGATGCTGTCGTGGCTCTGCATGACTACTGTTATCTGATGCACAAATAAAATAAAGAATTAAAAAAAAAAAAAAAATAATTAATAAGTGCTAGTTTGTGAATCAGTATGACTAATTAGGTATACAAACCCAAATTTGATAAGGGTAACTTGATTCTCCACATGTAAAACAAAAGAGACAAAAATACAATAGTATAATACTGTTTGATACTAATGAATATTTAGAAAAATGTGATGAACACTCACAAACACAGAGCAGGTAAAGAGACTGCTCAGGCTATCCTCGCTTTCTCACTGTCGCACAGTGTCTCCAGGGAATGGACTGCTTACAGATTCCAATGGGGTAAAAACGATTGGGCGGCCGTCAATATAAAATAAATTTTATTGGTAAAACATTCCGCAGACTTTTGTAGGCTAAATTAAGATCGCTCAGACTTTACTTCAAACAAATCGTCAAACATCCGGATACCGGTATTTCTGGATATCGTAAAACTTGTCCCACAGTCTCTCGAGCGTCTAATCTTCCTCACGTACTGCGTGCTAGCGTGATGACGCGTTTCGCCGTGTAGGCTTCCTCAGATCACGTGTTCCTGTGCCGACCATCCCATTTTTAACAGCCTCAAAAAGTGGGCGTGCTTCTATTTTCGATAGTGTTTGTGAGTGTTCATCACATTTTTCTAAATATTCATTAGTATCAAACAGTATTATACTATTGTATTTTTGTCTCTTTTGTTTTACATGTGGAGAATCAAGTTACCCTTATCAAATTTGGGTTTGTATACCTAATTAGTCATACTGATTCACAAACTAGCACTTATTAATTATTTTTAAAACAAAATAATTTTCCTTTTTTGCACTTTAATAAATTGTATAATTGATAGTGCATATGATATATGTCACAATATTGGTTATTTAGCACATTTTACACTTTAGCACTTTTATGAGTGTTGTGTTTTGCACAGATTTGTGAATGCACAGTTATTTAAAGGCACAGCGCACTTTATGTTTGAACCATTTGTATCTTAGTGTTTTATGAGCTTTTACACTTATAAGGTGCTGCTATTATTTATTATATATAATTTTTAGTCACTTAAAATACATTGCGCCATTTTAGCTTGTTACTTGGTTACAAAGTCAAATACCAGAAAAACGCAATCAGGAATACACTCTCGGATAACCAGCTAGTGGAAACCCCCACAGGGCACTGACAGAAAGCTAATTTGGGTTTAAATAACTGTCCTTAGGCTGTAATTGGCTGTCTCTGACGTGCGTGCGCATCTATTACGTGACACGTTGGCGCCATCTTTGCTTTGGGCGGAGGTAAGTCTCCTATTAAAACCGGAAATGCAGCGCCCGGTGTCTCTAGGAACGCTGTACTCACTGGGGACCAGAAGAGAAGGAGGTTGGGCAGCGGTTTGCCGCGACCAAGTTAAGTATGAGATTTTTCTGTCGGCATGGCAGAATTGCAGGGAGCTGTGACAACTACCTCAAGAGCTGTTGGAATGTACACAGAAGACATTGGGCACTATAAACAGCGAAGTGGGTGCCCATAGCATTTTTTTTTATGCATTTTACATTTTTCTTACTTTGATTTTTTCTATTTGAATTTTATTTGAATTTTATGGTTTTCTCAAATTGTATTTTTTTTTAAATAAAAAAAATAGGTAATTACCCATTTCTACTTTTATATTTATCACCATTATATATCATGTATGTTGTTATTGTATATAGTTCATTTCATACTAATCTTTCCTAAAAGGGAAAGCTTAGGTTAGAGGTATAGAACCTGCTGCCTTCCCTCATATTCCCACCCCTTTCTCTTTTTTCCCCTTCATTACTATCCCTATCTGTATATATTCCACACTATGCTGCTCCACCATATCTATTTAAAACTTTAAATAAGTCTGAATTCAGTTTATGGTTCATGGGTTCTCAAAGTTATGTAAACCTATTCAGGGGTAGGGCAGCTCTTCTAGACACTTTGACATTAACTTTAGGTGCTGCAGTCCATATAGATGAAGTTATTTTCTTCTAAATGGTGAAGTCTAGCCAGCATTCCCTGTGAGCGTACTTTCATTTCAGGTTTTCTCCATTCTGAAACAACCAATTTTATTGCTCCATGCAGAGTGTATGAAAGTTTCAGTTTTTTAAGATCTGCAAAATCTGTATCTGAAGCTTTTGGCTTGGGGACTTCTTTTGTGATTTCCAAAGCCTTTCTAACTGATAGTATAAGCTTGTCAATCATCTTATTGTCAGTTTCTGGAGTAACATCGAAATCTTCTTCACTGGAATCTATTTGATCAATTTCTCCTGAAGGAGTCCAGTCTTGCTGATCAGAATGTGAAAAATCTTCTCTACCTCTTGGTGTTTTCACAGGTTTATTTATGGTTTTCGTAGCTTCAGAAATACCTTGAGCTACCTCTCTGCTAATCCAGGAAGAAGAGGCTGCCACTTTAAGGCAATCTGAGCATAGTTGTTTTTTTTTCTTCTTTCTTTCCTTATTTTGCCTTCCCATTATAACATGAAGCAGATTTCTCCTTCCTCTTCTTAGTAGAAAAATCCATAGTATTTTCTTCCACACTATAAGTATAACATAATAAATATATGGTAAAAATGCTCTATATAAAAATATATATCTTCTCTAGTGTGGTACTTACCCAGATGGAGCTACTCATAGGAGCAATGCTTTATCTTCTCCTCTTCTCCTCTTCTCTCATCTCCCTCAGCATCAAACCATCTCCTTATACCCACTTCCCTCAACAACACAATTACATTAACATTAATCCCTCTCTGCTTCACTCCCCCTTCTCTCATCTCAAGCCTTGCACTCAATTCTCTATTTTCTCTCTCCTGCTCTAACTCAATCTCATCCTTGACCCCACTCATATAAAACCCACTGACACCTTCTGTCACTATCTCTCCATCTACTTCTAGCAGCTGGTGATGTCTCACCCAACCCGGGGCCCTTCACCTCATCTGTTCACACTAAGACAACCAGAAACCACACAAACCTCATCCACATACCCTGCAGTTTATCCTCCTTTACTAACATACAGTGTGCACTCTGGAACGCCCGTTCAATCTGTAGTAATATTAAATCAACAGCTATACACTACCTTGTCATCTCTAACTCACTCACAATATTGGAACTCACTGAGACCTGGTTGTCCCCCTCTGATACTGCTACTCCAACTTCTTTATGTTTCGGTGGACTACAATTCTCCCACACTCCTAGACTCAACTGTAAAGGAGGCGGTGTAGGCATCCTTCTCTCGCCTCAATGTATGTTTCAACATATCCTCCCTGCCCCTGCCCTTTCCTTAACTTCCTTTGAAGTTCATACTGTCTGCCTTTTTAAGTCCACTCCTTTAAGAATTGCCATCATCTATCGCCCCCCTGGTCATCCTAGGCTATTCATCAAACACTTTTCTTCATGGCTACCCCACTCCCTCCCTCATACTTGGGGACTTTAACATCCCAATCAACAACCTCTACTGCCCTGATGCCTCCCGTCTGCTCTCTGTAACCTCCTCCTTTGGCCTCACGCAGTTGTCTACTTCAGCAACTCATACGACAGGAAACACTCTTGACCTCATCTTCACCAATCTCTCCACTGTTCCATTTCCTTTGTCTGACCACCATCTACTATCATTCGACATCAGCATACCCCGTACTCAAATGTCACCACCCTCAACTCTCCAATCTCGCAGAAACCTCAACTGCCTTGATTTCCGGCATTTCTCCACAAAACCCAATACTCTCCTTTTACCCATCTCAAATCTAACTTGCCCTAACTTGGCTACCTCACTCTACAACTCAACTCTCTCCTCTCAACTCAACATCATGGCACCTCCTACAATTAAAAGCAGCAAGCGCCCCCAATTACAACCCTGGCACACCAAGCTGACCCGTCACCTCCAAAAATGTTCTAGGACTGCTGAACGCTGCTGGAGAAAGTCTCACTTTGCATCTGACTTCCTCCACTATAAATTTATGCTGCGCTCCTACAGCCTGGCTCTTTACGCTGCAACAGTACACTACTTTAATACCCTCATAAGTACACTGTCCCATCAACCCAAATACCTTTTTCACACTTTTGATGCTCTTCTTCGCCTTTTCAGTCCCCCTCCTTCTACCACCTTGTCCGCCACAAACTTTGCATCTCACTTCACTGAGAAGATCTCTACAATCAGAGAAGAGATCGCTAATTTCTCTCCTTCCCCTACCATTACATCACCCAACCCCACTACCTCTACAACTCTACACTCATTCACACGCAAATCTACCTGTCCTCTCCTGATCTCTCTCCGCCCATCTTGACTTGTGTCTCTGACTGCCTCTCTTTGATTTCCAAATGGATGTCTGCTCACTTCCTTAAACTCAACCTAGAAATCAGCATGGTTTTATGAAGCACAGGTCATGTCAAACTAACTTGATTGCGTTCTATGAAGAAGTAAGTAGAAGTATAGATCAGGGTGTTGCAGTGGATGTGATCTATTTGGATTTTGCCAAGGCATTTGATACAGTTCCACACAAAAGATTAGTGTTCAAACTCAAGGAAATCGGTCTCGATGAAAATGCTTGTTCTTGGGTAGAACATTGGCTTAAAAACAGAATACAAAGAGTTGTCGTTAATGGTAAATTTTCAAGCTGGACAGAGGTGGCAAGTGGTGTCCCTCAGGGGTCTGTTCTGGGACCCCTTCTATTTAACATTTTTATAAATGATCTTGAAGACAGCATTGAAAGTCATGTTTCAGTGTTTGCAGATGACACAAAACTTTGTAAAATAATACAATGTGAGCAAGATATTACTTTGCTGCAGAAGGATTTAGATAGACTGGAGGACTGGGCACTCAAATGGCAGATGAAATTTAATGTTGAAAAATGCAAAGTTATGCACTTCGGCGTAAAGAATACACAAGCAACGTATACCCTTAATGGAAGTGAATTAGGGATAACAACACACGAAAAGGACTTGGGAATTGTTATAGACAACAAACTATGCAACAATGTGCAATGTCAATCAGCAGTGGCCAAGGCCTGTAAGGTATTGTCATGCATGAAAAAGGGCATTCATTCTCGGGACGAGAATATCATTTTGCCTCTCTATAAATCACTGGTAAGACCACATATTGAATATGCTGTGCAATTTTGGTCACCTGTTCTAAAGAAGGACATCATGGCACTAGAAAAAGTGCAGAGGCGGGCTACAAAATTAATAAAAGGAATGGAACATATCAGCTATGAAGAAAGGTTAACAAATTTAAACCTATTTAGTTTAGAAAAACGTCGCCTGAGAGGGGATATGATAACATTATACAAATATATTCGGGGCCAATACAAACCATTGTGTGGAAATCTATTCACAAACCGGACTTTACATAGGACACGAGGCCATGCGTTTAGACTGGAAGAAAGAAGATTTTGTCTAAGGCAAAGGAAAGGTTTTTTTACTGTAAGAACAATCAGGATGTGGAATTCTCTGCCTGAAGAAGTGGTTTTATCAGAGTCCATACAGATGTTCAAACAGCTACTAGATGCATACTTGCAAAGACAGAATATTCAAGGATATAATCTTTCAATGTAGGGTAATAACTGCTTGATTCAAGGATAAATCTGACTGCCATTCTGGGGTCAAGAAGGAATTTTTTGTCCTAGCTTGTTGCAAAATTGTGCTTCAAATTGGGTTTTTTTTTTTTTTTTTGCCTTTTGGATCAACAGCAAAAAACAGGTGTGAGGAAGGCTGAACTTGATGGACGCAAGTCTCTTTTCAGCTATCTAACTATGTAACTATGTAACTATGTAACCTGTCCAAAACAGAACTTCTGATCTTTCCTCCCTCAAGTGTTACTACTCCCGTGTCTGTCTCCCTCCAAGTCAACGGCACTACCATAACCTCTACTTCGCAGGCTCGCTGCCTGGGTGTTCTTTTTTATTCCAACCTCTCCTTCACCCCTCATGTCCAATCAATCGCCAAATCCTGTCGCTTCCATCTCAAAAACATAGCACGCATCCGCCCCTATTTATTCCCGGATGCGGCTAAGGTGCTGGTCCATGCTCTTGTTCTCTCTCACCTGGTCTACTGCAATACTCTTCTCAGTGGTCTTACATGTTCGCAGATTGCACCGTTGCAATCTATAATGAATGCGGCGGCAAGGCTCATTTTCCTGTCCGCTCGCACCTCCCACGCCTCCCCGCTCTGTCAGTCCCTGCATTGGCTCCCAGTTAGATATATGACTCAATTTAAAATTCTGGTGCTTGCTAACAAGTCCCTACATAATGCTGTTCCAACCTACCTATCCTCCCTAATACACAAGTATGTCTCGTCGAGGCCCCTACGCTCTGCCAAATACCTACGTATATCCTCTGTCCGTACTCCCACCTCTAACGCTCGCCTCCAAGTCTTTTCCAGGGCTGCACCTCTTCTGTGGAACTTCCTTCCCTCCTTCATAAGAATTTCACTCATTCAAAAAATCATTGAAAACTCACTTCTTCCAGAAAGCGTATCATTTAAACTGTTAGCAGGTTTTCATCCCCCACCCTCTCCATGACTCCTCTCCTGCAAATGTCAAAAATTACCTATTAAGCCCTCAGCGAATACTTTTCTTACAACTTACTTTGTACCCCTACTTTTACCCTTTGTGTCACTATACCCCACTCCCTCTAGAATGTAAGCTCATTGAGCAGGGCCCTCCACCTCTCTGTTCCTGTACGTCCAATTGTCTGGTTACAATCAAATGTCTGTTAGTCCACCCTTTGTACAGCACTATGGAATCTGATGGCGCTATATAAATAATAAAATAATGAAAAAAAAATAATAATGGAGATAAATGAGATCTTGATGTGGAAGCCAGCTGGGCTACTAGAACAAATATGCATAGGCACATTTAACTAAACTAGAGAATTTAGTAATGGAAAAAGAGTAAAATGCAAGGTTAAAGAGCAAAATACAAGCTTGCAGCGAAGTGGGGAATCTGCAGAGACAGCAGGAGTACCAAGCTGGTATTTGAACTTGGTGCACAAATTTCTCATCAAAAGTCA
This sequence comes from Pelobates fuscus, assembly GCF_036172605.1. Taxonomy (NCBI): domain Eukaryota; kingdom Metazoa; phylum Chordata; class Amphibia; order Anura; family Pelobatidae; genus Pelobates; species Pelobates fuscus. The sequence continues at coordinate 132,470,795 of NC_086322.1, forward strand.
GGCTTAAATAGACTTACCTTCATTATGATCGCGTTTGTGCCATTTTGCCCATTTCCAACATGTGTGCCATAAGCTATTTGCCCTATTGACGCTTAGCCTTAAAGAAGCTGATGTATTGGCTTCCGAGATCAAGAGAATATGTCCCACAGCAGAACTGCATGACTGTTGCTGCTTTTTAGTGTATTTTTTTATTTTTTTATTCAATCTTTTTCTGTCCTATTGGATGTAAGGGGCCAAGCTAATCCATTAGTACATGTTACCATGGCTAGCTATTTCATCTATATCTGGCTATCAGCATAGAGAGAGGAGGAGACATTAAACAAAGATTCTTTTTAACCTCCTCATTTGCAGTCTTTGCCGTTGCTGTGTCTTGGGTAAGCTGAACTGTGCTATAATCTGCAAAATCTTTAATAAAAATTAAAAGATAATGGAACACATTATGAAGAAAAGGTTAATAAAAATGATTTCCAATGGTACCGCATTCCAGAAAAGGGGCAGTTTACATTTAAGCAGATTGGAAACAAGTAACACTTTTTAAAAATATAGAAAGAATATACAATGAACCTAGAAACAGCATGGTCATTTGGGCCATGGCAAATTATAGAATCCAAGAGAGCACAGGGGGATTGTGTGAAAATAGAAAATGTATTTGCAGATGCTTTCAGTATGCTAAACTGTAGTTTTCACAATTTATATTGTATGCTTGCCTAGTGCGGCTCCTATCCTCAGGCTCTTAGTCAGAAAGTTTTAAAAGAAATGAAATATGCTATTTTATCTGCTGAGTTTTGGCTCTTTTCCACAATTCAAAAACATTTCGAATAAAATCACACTGAACCATATCAGTATCCCCTATATACTTACTGAAAGAATAGGAAAATGTAGACTATTGTTATGTGCAATGTATTCTGAAATTTCGCAAAGCATTATGTGTAAAGTACATTGTATTTATATCTTGGGCAAAGCACAGAAAATAAAAATAGAAAATAATATTCCTATGCAAGCTTGGCCGGGCAGTTTGCACACGGTATGCTTTAGACACTCACCTGCCAGATAGGGTCCCTCTGTTCTGGAAAGAGCTGAAAGTATTTGAGCGCCAATTGCATGGGAGGAAGAGTTTGCAGTTTTAAATTAGTCCAAGTCTGCACAAATTTGGCCAGATTAACAAATGTATATAAACCAAGCCTGTCATTGCCATAGTTAGATAAGTGGGTCATGAAGATGCTGATCTGAAAAACAAAACCATAGAAAATACATTTATCGATTCTGCCACTAGGGGGCTGTAATGCTACATATGCTTTATATGCATGTTTAGCTATCTTTACCTGTGCGGATACTTCATATTATTGCTCTAGGTATCCTACTTTGCCATTATTTCCAGTAGTAGTGAAACATGTAATCAGTGCAAATTTTTTTTTAATGGTTATTACTGTATCAGTTATTAACAGTTAATACACTCTGATGATTTTTGTGATTACATCTTCTGAATTACTACTGTTTTGCTTAGTGTACAAGAACATCTAGAACATCTAATTTAATCTTTAACAACAAATACATGTTCCCTGAGCCATATAATCAAAAGGAATATATTTCAGTTCTGCTGTAGGAACATAATGAACTCCACTATATCATTCAAGTTCTGCTGTCTCTTACAACACATAATTTACTTCTGATTTTAATCAGCAGAAGATAAGTGTTTTTTTTGTTTTCTTTTTTAAATGTACACTTTGATTACATGCTGGTTCTCACAGTTTTTTTTTTTTTTTTAGAGAAAACACAAAAAGTAAAGAATATAAAAGACAAAACAAAACACCTTAAAAAAAAAAAAAGACAAGTTTAATTTTTCCATTCATGCTTACGCAGCTGCCATAACATTTTCAGTAAGACAATTTTACAGTATGTGGTTTAGCAAGATTTTTTTGCACATTTTTATTTTGCAAGGTGAAAACTGTTATAACACAATGTCAAGTGCAAATGGTGTTAACAAGCAGGTGCAATAACACTAGTAGCTTCCATTGATGCCATCTGTAACATTAAAACTCTACCAGTAAATATTGGTAAAGCTTAATTCAATTCAATGTTTTATTATGTCAAATACACTTAAGAACATTGAATAATAAATACTGAATATGGAATTGGCTTGTCTCCTGTTCTATTCCCACAAGCAACCTCATAATTGTCAAAAATAAATTGTATTGAATGGTTTGTACTGAATCTTGTTAGGCAGGTGCTCTAGCTATTTTGTTTCGATTTGGTTTAAAATAATGTCTTATCTTTCTGTTGTTGGTGGTATTTTTTTTGTTATGGGCATATTATTTATATTGTCAACTTATAGCAAAGTGACATATAACTATTCTTTTTTTTTGTTGTGTAACACAACCAGTCTGCAGAACGTTCAAAAGGAAACTCTAATTTAGCGGTTCAAACCAGGTAACAAGTTTGAAAGAGAAATGTATTTTCAAACTGTAGCTACTCAAAGCCATTTTTATTTTTACTTTATACTTTTTTTTGGTATGAATTTCAACTTTCTCTCAAGTGAGTTGCATGAGAGCCAGTCTGTGCTCATAAAGACTGCTTTGGAGAGGTCAGCAGAGCATTGCTTCAAATGTGCAATACTAAAAAAAAAAAAATGAAAGGACATGACTGTCTTTTTTTCCTAAGTTGATTGACTTGTAAGAGCTCCCTACTGGGAAGGAAATCAGATTTAAACCAAGGCCTTTAGTACTTGGACTGTAACCTTCTGCATCAGATACCACTGATCGGTCATTGTTTACAAACTGGAGCAACCCATGACTACAGGAAAAGAATACTACCAATACAACTGTATTGAGAAATGAATACCAACACCAATATCCAAATATGGATCATATATGTGCAAACTTATTTTGACTTAACATTTATGTACGCGATATTGATTGATTAAGTCATATGGTTGAAGAGATGTGCAGTGTATATACAAACTTCCTGTAAATTCCAGGATAGTTTGGGCAATACATATGACATTGTAAATAGTAGTCAGAAAGCTACAAAGCACTTTCCCTGCATTGTGCAGTATAAGATATCATGAAAGGAAGATAAAACAGTGCAAAAAATATGCAGCATCGGCTCAAACCTTCAAAGAAATGAAAACCCCACCGTTTCTTGCTTTCTGCTCAATTTGAATGGGCTTTTTATCCCCAACTGCAGGAATATATATGATCTCATCAGGCAGTTCGGCAAACTCCATGCATCATAAATCAAAACTGGAGTATGAGCAAAAATATAGACAGGTAGCAAAGATGACAGGAGCCTTGTTTTTAATCATATCGGACTATTCACGTCTCAGAGACTCACTTGGTGGCTTTATGATTAATACAGTCAATCACTTATATTACACTAGAAAAAAATATATAAGTGAAAAAACCCAAAGTAATTAATTTGTGGTTTCCTACAACATTCTAGTTTATTTGGGCAAATTATCTGAATGGCAAACAATTAAGATGCCCATCAAAGCTATATTATTGCAACTCATTTATTTTTCCATCATACTGGAAGTAAGTCGTGGGGCTGCTGTTTATCATGTGATTCTCAGGATCATGTTTAAGCCTATTCACTTCTATGTTTGTGCTATGCATTTACATAATTTAAGTTAATTATGCAAAAAAGGTTTTAATTAATGTGAATCCCATAATTAGTTTAGCACTTCCGGATTGCCTGTTCATAACAAGAGAAAATCAAGGTGAGTTCCATCACTGTTGCAGAGATGTAGTAGCTCTAATCGATTAAGAGTGAAGGAAAGAGGCTAAGACTGTTTGATATGTTATTTTGTTCCTTAATCACATCAGGATTTACAAGAGAGATCTTTTGCTGGCCACATCCACTCGCGATATTAGCATCCTGTGACCCTACCTCGCCTAGTTATAAAGATTTTAACAATTTTGTCTAGTTTCTTTATTTGAGTCAGATTTATGATCGAGAACATTTCACTTTAGCATTACTGGTAAATTCCATTTATTTTTTAATATATGTGTATGTTCTTGTTGTAAAGGCCACTTCTTCTCTCGAGGTGCCAAAGCTGGATGTCTTCTTAACATTTTATAATGCGAAATTTAGAAAAGAGTGCCATCATTCATGTAGAAGTTGCACAAACCTTCGTAGAAAACTTAGTGAAAAAGATAAAAATGAGCACCAGGCAGTTGTATGGCAAGTGAAGGACCGACTCACTCATTTATCCCACCAGGCAAACAAAAAACTTGTTAAGTTGTAGTGAGGTTTAATTACATCAATTAGAGAACTGTAGGAAATGGAATGTCATTCACTCAGTGAACTAAACTGAATCTGAGTGTTTTAAGAATGTACTTCTTTACCTTTCAGATTTCTTTTATCATGCAAATAAAATCAGAGAGGATTTCTAAGCCCCCCCCAAAACGGCATGCTTTTTTCACATTAATGTTAACACACTCACATAGGCTGCATTATATGAACTTAATTGCATTTAGTGAAAGGAAGTAATTCCATTTAGTTTGAGCTATTAGTTCTACATCAGTTATATGAAACAGCTGCTATTAATACATTTGGTTAAATTATTCTTTGTCTCTGTCCTGATCATTGAATATATTTCCTAAAGCACTTGTAATACTTACACATGGTATTTAATATTGATTCTATTCAACAACAAAAAACACACACTTTTTTTTGTGCTTAGAACTTCATATTGCTTGCTGGTACCCAACCACCACTGAGTAGAAATGATTAATGTGTCATCCTTGGAGAATGGACGATGAGGGTATGTGCCCTAGAGTACACTTTGTTCTCTTTTTCCTATCTGTCTGCACTGTACATATTTGAATAGAATCCCAGGACACATCTATCATGAACAGGACATTTCGGCGCCCTTTAACATGTCAGAGCTGGCACCAAATTAGATCTGAAAGGATGCAAATAGAGTCTGCCACTTGCTTTTAATATCGTTTTCCAGAGCTATCAGATCTGCTGAATGAGACAAATTAGAGAGGTAGCATTCACATTCATGTATAGTAATTTACACAATTTCACAGCTTTGACTTTCTTATTACTAACGGGTCGTGCAAAGCAATTTTATAACTCGAGTAAAATCGAGAGACTTTGTTATTGAAGGAAAGAGTATATATACCTATTTAGATAATTTTTTTGTAAATGCATATGTATTATTTAAAAAAAAAAAGAACTGTTTACTATAATTTTTTTTGCTTGTACCAAATGATTAGTAATGTGCTATATTTACAGATATAGGTAGTATTATTGACGGTCTATTACTGTATATTGTTCCAGAAACTGTGCTAATGTGTCCAGGTCACCAGAGTACTTCCAACTCCCTGGCCACCAATTTTCTCATTTATGTACCACTGTGTCCACTTTACATTCTGTTTCCGTGCTGTTTTTACATGATCCTTAGGGGTTCTCTTTACAATACTTAAGGTTTAAAGCAGATGTTCTTGCTTCATTAAACACAGACTGACAAACTAATAAACAAGGCTGCTCTTCAAAGCATGTTTGTATATTTTCAAACATTTAGGGATTGATTCTCTAAACACTGAAGTATTATGCGTTAATTAAAAAAAAATATATAACAAAAATCAGCCTGTTTTCTCATTTGTTTTCCTAACTTGCCAAGTGTACAAATACTGCATATACTTCAATATTGATTAAATAAACACCTTAATACTTATTATGTGTGAAAGAAAATAAAGACAAATTACATAGGAGCAACATAAAATAAAAATAGTTCTTGGTATATGAAAATGGTAAATGGTATATGAAAATGTTCTTAGAATAAACCTAATACAGATGTAGTAAGCAAAAATTTTACATATTGAATAACAGTATTTTTTTCTTCATCCAAATACATTTCTACTGCTAAAAGACTGTGTGTGCATATAATAATGTATTAAAATATTTACATATTGGGGCAGAGCTAACCGTGCAGCAGAGAGGTCGCATTTTTCGGAGCTCCGTCTCTGACTATCGCAAAGTTGAAATATATGGTGGAAATCGGGCTAGATATCACCCACAATCAACTCTAGAGAAAGCAGAAAGGCCATGGGCAGAAAATCTAAAAAGGCGAAAGCCGACAAAAGCCCGCACGGGAGGGATATCGGAGAAATGCTCCGGGCCACGCAACAGGCCGCATGGTCCAAAATGGCGTTGCCTGACGATATGTCCTCGTACTCATCGGAGGATTTCACCACAGAAGTCCCAGAGGGGGCCGCATACAGACACCCTTCGGAAGGCAAAACCAAAAGCCTACCAACCGGGGACCCGGTCACGGCTGACCAGCTCAAGGCTATGTTGGCGGAACTCTGCAAAGATTTGGCAGCAGCTTGCTACCGTAAGGCCATAGAAGGAGCCACAATAAAAATTACGCAGTTGGAGGCCTGCACTAGCACCCATGGGGAGAGGCTTCAAAACGTCGAACAGAAATTAACTGACCTGATCAACGGGCAAACAGCGACCACTGACCGCCTAGACGCCATGGAGGATCAGAGGAGACGTTATAACCTCAAAGTAAGGGGGATACCGGAGTCGGTAACCCCTACGGACTTACCCCACTATATCAGGCGCCTCCTGGAAGTCTTGTTCCCACCGAAACGGGTGAAAAATGTTAAACTAGATGGCATGTTCCGGCTGCCGAAATCACTTCGAGCACCGAAGGCGGCGACCGCGGATCTCATTTTGCGGTTTCAAACGCTGGCCGACAAGACCGATCTTCTCACGGCACTGCGGGGCAAAACTCCCCTGATGTTTGAGGGGTCGTCGCTCACGGTGTTTCCAGACTTAACCAGAAATACGATCAACTGGCGGAAAACATTGCAGCCCCTTCTGCACCACCTCCGTACCAGAGACATCTCATACAGATGGGGCACTCCACGGGCAGTACAGTTCACCCATAACGAGACCCATTACAAGGCACAGAACCGACAGGAGCTGGAAACCCACCTGCAATCCATCGGCATCCTGCCAAAGGCGCCAGAGAGCAGCAGAAGCCTATCCCAGCTGAACCCGGCCGGCATCCGAGAATTCGTCCCACGGGACTCCCCTAGATTCTCTCCTGGCGGATCGGCCACCTGAAAAAACGGAGACCAGCCACTATAAGAGGGATTACCCTCACCATCCCGTTCCACCAACCGTGCAGAAGCAACGGTCCGTATAGTCAGAGACTCATAATACTCGGACTCATTACTCCTCTCTGGACACTAACATAACACGTTATCACAATTTGACGTATTAGTTATACTTTTGTTTAGGTTTTTATTCATCTCAGTTATAGTAGGTACAGCCTATTTCTTATGACATACGAGGGCAATACAAGGGGGCTTTGCTCTCACGAAGAGGGCCACCGTTTATGAGATAGCAAACCACATTAGAGAACACACATCCAACCAAACCGCCGGTTCCCGAAACACTCGCACAAAGACGCTGGCACGTACACACAACACATAGAGGCACAATACAGCCGAATTGTAGAGTGATAACCTGACATTCCCCCCCCCCCCTCCCGCCGACACAGAGCTGGACACATAGGATATGAACATGTGGGGAAGCCCTATAGGGCTAACTGTTTAACCGCTAGGCTACACGAGTCTTAATCCCTCACAGGGCCTAAAATCCTTATAATACATTTGTTTTTCCTTTTGTTTGAAGAACTCATTTTACTATAAAAGGTGCAAGGATAAAAAAGCCACGGTTGTTATAAAATGCATGTGATGTCTGTGAACAAAAAGCTGTTGTGGCTTCGTTCATAATGTTGTTACCACTTTGCACACAAAAATAAAGAATTAAAAAAAAAAAAAATATTTACATATTAACAGAAAGGGAATACGTTTGCTGATAAATGAAGAATTTCGATATGCAAGACTTCATATCCCTTCCCAGTAGGGATCTCATCTTGAATATACGTCCTTGCTTAAGTAATGGACACATCTAGTTGTACCCCAGACACCAAAAGGAAGAATCTGTAACAATGATTCATGTATAATGAGTTTAATTGTCATAATAAACATTTGAGTAAAGGAATAATTGTGGATTAATGTAGAATTTTCCATACATTTCATTAGGAAAGCTATTGAACTATGTCGGTTAGAGCCACAAGAGATATAAGCTTGCCAGAGTTCAAATAAATCATCCTATGGAAGATCAGAGCTTATGCTGCACCAATTTGTCTATGTACCTTAGAAACAGAAGCTATCTAGTGTCCCTTAATTCTGTCTTATGTCTTGATACATGTGATTGTGATTAATGGAACATTCTTCATTATACTATATGATGACAACTGTGTTTTTTTTTTTTTTTTTTGTAAATCTTTTTTTATGCCAATTTTGTAACAGTTTAAAGAAGAACATGTGTAAAAAGATACAGAGTAAGCTTGCAGGCCTCTCAACATGAGAAATAGGTTGCAGTTCAGTATGTATACTTGACACGAAACCTGACATGTATATATTTCCAGCATCGGCTGTTGTGTAAGACTGCTTAAGTACTTGTTAGATGTAATTACGAAGTTAAATTTATTTTTTTCCAGAGAGGAGGATAGTGTAGGTAAGAAAAGGATGGGCTCGCAGGCCGCACAACAGGGAAGTTAATGTGCAGTTCTATGCATACATTTGCTTCAGCATATGTCATTTATCAGTTACCATTGTCTGTTGTCTTAAAATTGTTACCGTTGGTTATTAGCATTCAGGGGCGGACTGAGAACCCTCAGGGCCCCCGGGCAAAATAAATCAAGGGCCCCCTTACAGGCCCCACCTATACTCCGCATCAAGCGCCACCCATGTCCCGCCTCCATGCACCGCCTCCAGCCACACCCTACACAATCTTTAGACACAAGGAACAAAAGTGCAATAATCCCTTCAAGGCCCCAGTAGAGACTACAATTGAGGGCTAATGGGCCATGGAGGGGGGGGGGAGCATTCTAGCAGAGGCTATCTCAGTGTCCTTTAGAGAGTGTGTTAGAAAGAATTTCCTCCAGGTCCCATTAGAGACTACAATGGAGTCTAATGGGGCCTGGAGGGGGGTCTCCAACACTCTGGTTCCTATTCACAATATAGCAACACAACATAGCTCGCTGATACCTAGGCCAAGTTGGCTCCTCTTACCTTAATTACTGTTGCTGGCTGGCAGTCTGTGGGCTTGCTGGAAGGCTGTGGGCTTACTGGCTGCGGCTGGCAGGCTGTGGGCTTGCTGGCTACTGCCGGCAGGCTGTGGGCTTGCTGGCTGCGACTGGCAGGCTGTGGGCTTGCTGGCTGCGGCTGGCAGTCTGTGGCTTACTGGCTGTGGCTTGCTGGCTGGCAGGCTGTGGCTTGCTGGCTGGCAGGCTGTGGCTTGCTGGCTGCGGTTGGCAGGCTGTGGGCTGGCTGTAAGCCTAACTGGTGGCCTGTGGGCTGGCTGGCTGGCTACTGGGGCACTTGTAGATTATTTAAAGAAATAATCCATGCACAATAACCACTACTGCTCTGTGTAGTCGTTATGGTGCCAGGAGGGCCGGGCCCCCCTCCCAGAGTAAGTAGTCAAACCGTTTAAGAACAGTTTGACAACTTACCTGGGGTCTGCTGGGATATGAGGCTGTAGTAGGGTATAGGAGCAGTGGTGCAATGTGTAAGGGGTGCAGTGTGTGTGAGTGGGTGTAGTGTGTGAATGTGTAGGGTGTGTGGGGCAATGTGTGTATGAGGGGGCTGTGTATGTGTGTGGCAATGTTACTATGGGGGGCTGTGTGTGTATGGGTGGGCAGTGTATGTGTGTGTGAGGCAATGTGTGTAAATGTGTATGGTGTGTGTGGGGGCAGTGTGTGTGTGTATGGGGGGCTGTGTGTGTATGGGTGGGCAGTGTATGTGTGTGTGAGGCAATGTGTGTAAATGTGTATGGTGTGTGGGGGCAGTGTGTTTATGGGGCTAGAGTTCACTCTCACCACTGCGACCACCAGGAATCCCTGGTGGTCACAGTGTTGAGAGTGAACTCTAGCCCGTAGCTCCAGGGCTAGAGTTTACTCTCGCAAGAGCCGTAACGTTGCCGTGGTAACCGCGGCAACGATCTGTGCTCGTGCAAGAAGGACCCAGAGGAGCTGCAGGCTGAGCTCCCGGGTCCTCTCTTCCTCCCTCCCCTGCCGGCTGCCCGCACGGTGCCTGCGGACAGGGGAGGGGGCAATTGCCCTCCTCTTACTCCCCCCCTCCCCCTCTTCTTACCCCCCTTCCCCCTCTTCTTACTCCCCTTCTTACTCCCACCCTCTTCTTACTCCCCCTCCCTCTCTTCTTACTCCCCCTCCCTCTCTTCCTACTCCCCCTGCCTCTCTTTTTACCCCCTCCCTCTCTCTTCTTACCCCCCCTCTCTTCTTACCCCTCCCTCTCTCTTCTTACCCCCCCCCTCTCTATTTTTACCCCCCTCTCTCTTTTTACCCACCCTCTCTCTCTCTTTTTACCCCCCTCCCTCTCTCTTTTTACCCACCCTCTCTCTCTCTTTTTACCCCCTCCCTCTCTCTTTTTACCCCCCTCCCTCTCTCTTTTTACCCCTCTCCCTCTCTCTTTTTTACCCCCCTCCCTCTTTACCCCCTTCCCTCTTTACCCCCTTCCCTCTCTTTTTACACCCCCTCTCTCTTTTTACCCCCCTCCCACTCTCTTTTTAACCCCCACTCTCTTTTTACCCCCTCCCACTCTCTTTTTACCCCCCTCCCACTCTCTTTTTACCCCCCCTCCCACTCTCTTTTTAACCCCCCACTCTCTTTTTAACCCCCCTCCCACTCTTTTTAACCCCCTCCCACTCTCTTTTTAACCCCCCCTCCCACTCTCTTTTTAACCCCCCCTCCCACTCTCTTTTTAACCCCCCACTCTCTTTTTAACACCCCCCACTCTCTTTTAACCCCCCCATTCTTTTTAACCCCCCCACCCCACTCTATCCCCACTCTCTTTTTAACCCCCCCTCCCACTCTCTTTTTAACCCCCCCTCCCACTCTCTTTTTAACCCCCCCTCCCACTCTCTTTTTAACCCCCCCCCCACTCTCTTTTTAACCCCCCCTCCCACTCTCTTTTTAACCCCCCCCTCCCACTCTCTTTTTAACCCCCCCCCTCCCACTCTCTTTTTAACCCCCCCTCCCACTCTCTTTTTAACCCCCCCTCCCACTCTCTTTTTACCCCCCCTCCCACTCTCTTTTTACCCCCCCCACTCTCTTTTTAACCCCCCCCTCCCACTCTCTTTTTAAACCCCCCTCCCACTCTCTTTTTAACCCACCCCCCACTCTCTTTTTACCCCCCTCCCACTCTCTTTTTAACCCCCCCTCCCACTCTCTTTTTACCCCCCCACTCTCTTTTTAACCCCCCCACTCTCTTTTTAACCCCCCACTCTCTTTTTAACCCCCCCTCCCACTCTCTTTTTAACCCCCCCTCCCACTCTCTTTTTAACTCCCCCCCCACTCTCTTTTAACCCCCCCCACTCTCTTTTAACCCCTCCTCCCACTCTCTTTTAACCCCCCCTCCCACTCTCTTTTAACCCCCCCCCTCCCACTCTCTTTTACCCCCCCACTCTCTTTTAACCCCCCCTCCCACTCTCTTTTAACCCCCCCCTCCCACTCTTTTTTAACCCCCCCTCCCACTCTCTTTTAACCCCCCTCCCACTCTCTTTTAAACCCCCCCACTCTTTTTAACCCCCCCACTCTCTTTTTAACCCCCCCTCCCACTCTCTTTTTAACCCCTCCCCTGTAGCGTGGCCGAGCGGCTGTGCGGTCCGCGGTGCCCGGCCGGAGTGATAGGAAGGTGCACACACACTGAGTGTGCACCTTCCTGTCAGTCCGGCCGGGTACAGGAAACAGAAACTCCTGTTCCGCGCGGAACAGAAGTTTCTGTTTCCTGTACCCGGCCGGACTGACAGGAAGGTGCACACTGAGCACCTTCCTATCACTCCGGCCGGGCACCGCGGACCGCACAGCTACAGGGGAGGGGAGGTGAGAAGCTGTAGCCGCCTGAGGCTCTGAAGAGAGCGCTCAGGCGGCTGCAGCATTTAAAGGGGCGGCCGGGCCCCCTGATGGCGGGCCCCCCTCCCGGCCGGGCCCTCGGACCATGTCCGAAGTGCCCGACCGGTCAGTCCGCCCCTGTTAGCATTGTTGAATATGTGTAGGACCTATGATAAGCTACTGGGCGTTCTCAGTTCCATAACCCCTCCTGTGTTTGTCATCCGCCCTGCGCCAAAAACATAGGGGTGGCCCCCTTAAGGTAAAAGGATGTCAGAAAGAGAAATAGAGGCGTAGAAGGAAAAAATAAGAGAGTGGCTCACGTCCGCGATTCTCGAGTCCCTCAGTACCTCCCTCCCACGCATTATTCACAGTATCTACTGATCATCTGCCCTAAACATGAACCACGGCTGCCATGCCTCTGCATACCTGGACCCTCTCCCTGCACACAGAGGTCCTCAAACCATGTGCCTCCGCTGCCTGTGAATCCACTCCTCCCAAGTAGGGATCTCAGACCGCTTCCAGTAAACTGGTATGAGGGATTTGGCTGCATTTAGCAAATGGCGTAAGATTAATTTCTTGCAGCGGGAGATCAGCTGTGAGGATATGTGCAGTAAAGCCAGTTTGGCCAACCATTCGGTTTCATCTCCTAGGATCATTCTCACATCCACTTTGATCTTTTCCCAATATGGAATAATGTCCCGGCGCTCCCACCAGAGATTTATTAGTGTCCTCCTTTCCTCTTGGCATCTCCAGCAGATTGGGGGTACCGAGGGGAAGACTCTATGGAGTAGGACTGGTGTCCTATACCAGAGCGATATCAGTTTATAGTTGACTTCTTGATAATGAGAGCTGATAGAACTTTTATGCTTCCACAGGAGTGCTTTTTCCCATTGTGACAGTGACAAGGATCTGCCCAGAAGTTCCTCCTATTACCTTTGGAAGGCGTTGTTCACCAATTGAGGCCCCACCAAAAGGTATTGGTATAGTGTTGAGACTGCCCTGTCAATCATGTTGCCCTGCACACAGAGGTCCTCAAACCATGTGAGGTCCCTGTGCAACAGTTCTTTATGCACGAGCAATTTATAGTAATGTGTTAGTTGTACATATCAAAGAGACATCAGGGACTTCATTGGTCTATCCTCCAATAACGAGTCCAGTCCCTGCAGCAACCTCTCTCTCAGGGCTTTGCGGATGGGGGATATATTCTCCCTCCCCAGAAATTACCAAGCACTTGAGGGAAGTCCTCCCCCTATGTTGCTATTGTTAATTATTGGGAGTAAGGTGCTAGGGGTAGGTGAGACATGTGGCAGTTCTCTGATCGACTCCCATGTTCTCAATGTCTGCGCTACCGGGTCTCCACTGTTCCTCTAGTTTCTCTCCCCAAATCTTCCGATCTATACCGCTGACTTCAAGCTCGCCCCAGCGCCCCCTCTATCTAGGGCCACCCATTGCTTTTGTGTGTTGCTCTTGAGTCATTTAAGGATACGCTGCAATGCCGTGGCCTGATGATACTTTTTGAAGTCGGATAGCGCTAGTGTCGCTGTGTCGAGGCATGCATACCAGCTTGTGGCGTAACCGAGATATCTCCCCTCGCCAAACATATCAAATGATCAACGTTTTCAGTGTTGGAAAAAAGGACGCCGGTAATGCTAGTGGGATGGTCTGGAAAAGGTAGAGAATCCTCAGGAGCACATTAATTTTGAGTACTGCTATTTGGCTGTTCCATGTTACATGCGCGTACACCCATTTGTCCGCCAATATCCCCTTCAGCAGAAGTGCAAAATAATGTTGGTAAACATCACGTGGGTCTGTAGTCACCCATATTCCAAGGTTCTTCATTTTACCGAAGCACCAATGGAACGAGAACATTGCATTCAATGTAATGTATTCCTCCGCCGTGGCGTGACGTTTAGCTCACTCTTTTTACAACTCTTGTTTAGTTTTTCTTGGTTTTTCTTGTTTTCTATTCTATGTCTGGTTTTCTATATGCTGGGTTTTCTGGGTTCATTCCTTTATTCCGTTCCTGGAATTCCTAGTCTCCTGGATTCCATTAAATGTTTATTTTTTTGTGTCCACACCCATTGCTTTGACATTAATCTGTTCCTGCAAGCGGTGGTTTCATTTCCTCTGCTCCTTTCTTTGCAGGTAAGTACTGTGTGTGTTTTATTGTTGTTTATTTAGTCATGCATATCTAGGCAGTTAGGACCCACCATAATTGGAGTACTTTGGCGCAGTGGTGGGCTGCATACATCTTGGCCATTTATGTATGTCTAAATATCCAATGTTTATTACATATATAGTACTTAGTTATGTCTCCTCTTGTTTTGTCTTGTATCTCTTGTCTTGTTTTATTTTGTATTGTATTCCGAGTTCATGTACAATCCCATCCTGCCCATGTTTCCCTCATGTATTGTGTACATGTTCTGCTTTCTGCCCTGCTCTGGGTTCTTCTAGTCTTGTCTTGTGATCTTGTTTGGAGCCTGTTCTAGTCTTGCCTTGTTTCTAGTGCAGAAATGTAAATTTCTGTTCATTTCGTCTTATTCCTGTCCTCATATTATCATCTAGTAGAAGCTGCATCAGGGCCCTGGTATGCGGCCGCACAAATGCTGGTGCGTGGTTACCCTGCACCAGGCACTAATAGTCCATTTCCACGCTTAGACTCCCATCATCCTCATCAGGCACACAAGGGTCCCGGTCTTCGGACTGCCACCCGTGACACATATATAGATACCAATGTATACAGCTTGTCGGCTATGATGCCTTTCAGGAATAAGAAACGCCCCTGCGGATCAGCCATTCTGTCCAACTCCCGGTCGGCAGCAAGGACAATGGCGGTGCCAGCCTAATGGGCCAAGGAGTGATTACTAAAGTAATTAGCTAGGTAATGTCTGTTTTGGAGTTTCGGGGTCGAACCTTCCAGGAAGTGTGTCTCCTGCAACATAGCCACTGAGATGTGCCTCTTCTTTAACTCCCGCAATAGATGTGTTCGGCGTTCAGGAATATTCAATCCCCTACAGTTAAGAGTGAGGATGGACAGGGGATGGACAGGGGAGGCAGCCCATGTGGAAGGCCCAACACCAGGTCCCCCCCTTCAGCTGCAGGAGCTCCAGAAGAACCCGGACCCCCGGACCGCCAGACCCCCAAACCACACCAAGAACTATGAAAATTTACTGTGATAGAACAGACCAGGAGCAAAGTGGAGATAAAAGAGAGTAGAGAGAGTGAGCTTGTAATGAAGAGCGGGTATGAGGTTAAACATGTCCCTCACCTCCCTCTGATCCAGGTGAGGGTTAGCTACCAGGTGTTTCCCGTGAGAGAAGATTTTAGCTTATGTGACCTGCGTATGAGGGACAGTACCCAGGTCTTTTTGCCAACCTTGTCAGACCCAGAATATTTCCACCTACGTGCGTGTGTGGGTGAGATTAAGTGAGGTTTAAGGAAGTAGACAGAGCAAAAAAAGGGGTGGAAGAACTCCAAAGGGAAATATCCCTAGCAGGGCAAAGGAAGCCTGCTTCCTTAAATGGAGGTGGATTCGTGCTATGCCGAGAATCACCAGGGGGTTTGCTCAGCTAACTAGACTGAGATGCGAACGTCCCCAGAACTCAGCCGTAAGAATCTGTGCACGAGTATGATTTACCCCATAATCAGTAACTGATGAATCCCAAGCCCCTCCTCCTCCTCCCCCTTATTTTCTTAACTCGTTTTCTTACCCTTCCCCGTCATCCCCCCCCTCTCTTCCTCTATTATTTTTGCAATGTGTATTCAGTGCATGCTCGGTCCTCCCCCCTATCTGTAATTCACCTCCCGGACTCAACCTTCCTGTCTGCTTTATCCCATATACGGCCACTTAACCTGTCAGGATGGGTGCTGCCCATGCATCAGGCTGTGGTGACCCCATACCATAGCATTTAAGCGTTACGACCCCCCCTCTCCGACCACCCTATACATTAGTATGCAATATTCATTAATACAATGGCAGCCCATGAGGACTAGAGTCCGATGTTGGGAGTCACCTGAGTGTGGCTTCAGTGAGGGAGGCAAGCCAGCAAGGCCACAATGTTTTGATAGCATGTGAGCTTGTGAAGCTGGAGGCTCCAAGATGGCGCCAATGTCCCCTGCTCTGGCCCGACACAGCGAGATGCTTCTGAACATGAGAAGGAATATGGAGGATTTAGATCCGTGGGATACCGGAGGCTGAAGGGGAGGAAAATGTGGAAGAGATTCTTAATGGCCTCTTTCAGTTAATCCGGCAAGACAAAGCCCCTCAAATAAAGAGGGCCTGCCTTATATAAAGATAGAAGAGGAGTGGTGGGTGGGGCAAATCGCCAGACCTAAGACGGTAGTGAGGAGGGGACTAGTGCTTCTTAAGAAGGGAAAGCAGGCCCCTCCCACAACTTCAGGCCCAGCCTTCCATTTGTGTTCAGGGCCTCAAAAGCCATAGAGTTTGGGGAATAAGACATACATGGAAGAAACAAAAATCGGTTGTGGTGTGCTGGAACCAACGATGCGGTAGGCCTGAAATAAAGACCGGGCCCCTGCTGACACATGCCCACCGGGTGGCCCTTAGTGCATGGTGAGGCCTTCTCTATATTCCACTAAGCGAGGAGATTAACATTTGGCCCAATGGGTAAACGTACCTCCAAGTGAGGATGGGTGCTGGCCTCGCAGGACCACTAAACTAAGGTATAGAAGGCCTAGAAATAAATTTAACTAGTAGTCTCCTATTCTTAATCAGCCAGTATGAACCTATCTACAGAAAAAACAGCAAGGATCGGAGGGTTTGATCATAAATGGGGACTGACGTACCTCTTAAACTTATAGAAGGGAGTGAGTTCTGTTGAAGCAGACCTCTGTAAGAGAGTAATGATAGGCTTATAGTGTTCATATCGTATTGTACCCTATACATATTATTACTATAAAGATACCTACCGGTATATCACTTGAAAAAGTTTAACTGGCACCAAAGGACTTGAATGGCCTATGTGAAGAAAGCAACTTCGCCACTGGTTTTTGGAGGGGCTGTTTGCCAGCCTCCTACCCTGGGACTATGGGCCCTGTGATAACCCATGTTCAGAAGTACTGATTCTGCCCCTTGGACTTTTAACTGGAACAGATTCAAACATGTGCCGGCGGCCATCTTAAATTGTCCAGCAGTGTTTTGTCGTCGGGTGTATGGAACTGTTTTGGGCATAGGACCATGTGCATGGTGGGGCAAAAATAAGACGTCCAGGAAATTCCTGAACCCTGAACTGATCTGGGTGATTTTTGGATATGTTGTTCACCCAGATCGGCGCTTTTGTGGGGATATGTTGTATTTTGGGGTTTGTAAAAATGTATGTTTTTTCTGCTTGGAGTTAATTGAGTTAATCCATTGTCCTTTGTTAATTATATCACAGGCAGAGGGGAGGGATTGTGTACACTGTAGTGACTGAATGTAAAACTATATTTTTATTGGCTTGTTGTTCCTATGTTCCTGTGCCCCACAAGGTCCACCTGGGTGGTAACCTTGTGGGGAAAACTGTATAAAAGACCAAGCTGTTCAATAAACCCTCAGATCTGCTGAGTTTCTGTTTGACCCTCAACATGTAGTCTTGTCTTGTGATTGGAGGCGAACTGCTATAATCACACTGGGGATTTCTAAACTTTGTATACTCCTCTGGGCTCTAATCACTTAGCTCTTTTAAGAGCTGTTCCTGATACGCTCTCCTGGAGGAGAGGTCTTTCCCACACGGTCCTGGATGTCAGGGGTTGATCCTTATTGAAATTGCTTTGCCAAAAATAGGAAATAAGCTATAGGCTATAGTGGTGTAAGTAACACCTGAAAGAGTTAATAGGTAGACATAATAGACAATGAAATAAATTGTCTTTTTCCATATGCATTATATGATGCCACCACTGCCTCCCATATATCTTTCATTCTGACACTGTATTCCTCAGAAAATTGCAGAGAATAGCATATCAATATTTCCAGTTCATTATGACTTTTATGAAGACATATTTTTATAATATGCTTTTCTGATGTTATTTTTATAAAAGCAATGGTTTAGACAGATCATAACTTTTTATTGTAATTTGAAATTGGTAAATATTTAGTAGTTAGTGAATTTAAGGCTCTGTTAATTTAAGGATCTGTGCACTTACTGGGTTGAGTATGAGTGTAAAGAAAAGTTCCCCTCCTTGAATACTTCGATCAAGCTCCGTAGGACCACCAGGATATTCTTTATAGAAAATAGTGTGAGTGAAAAGACCACACGTCTGCCGAGGAAGCACCTAATGAGACAACAAACCGAACAAACAAAAAAACACAAATTAGGCTTAAGCAATTTCAATAACATTGTAATTAATTATATAGCACCAATCTTTCTACTATTATATGACTACATACTTTTGCTGTAGCTATGCCTGTTAATCTGTGTGGTCCTGGGAAACAATGGTGAAGCAATATTTAAATGCATTAGAATTTTGATCTGTGCTTTTAATGCTCTCTAAAGTAATCCTTTTTATTTTATGTAATTACATTTGTATGCTTTTAGTATTTTTGTAATAGCTGAGTTATCACTTCCAGTTATAATAGCACTAAAGGCTGTATGATAAATATTTTTTAAAGAGAGTAGCAATATTCTAAGAATTAAAAGAAAAAGAAGACGAGCATTTAGCATTCCATTATCAGAGCATAAAGCTTTTATAGATTCTAATTCATTGCATTTGTTGAAAAATGACAGAAAATTTAATCACATATAAACCACAAACATTTTTTTGATTGCATGCGGCTACCTTATCTTCCTGGAACAACTGAATACCTTGTCTCTTTTATCTAATTCACATCTACAGTTTTAAGAATTGAGGACCTCTCCTATAGAATGTGTGCTGCACTGAATACTGAATTGGTGTATGTCAGTAGTGTTGTAGTTGTGTTTCGAGTATAACATTCTCAGAATTTGGTTTTATATTAGTTGTAGTCTGATGTGAGCTGCAATCAAAGGATCTATACAAGCTTATATATTACTGTAGAGCAAAACTCATATTGTCATTTTAAGTGTTCTTCAGTTATCCTCCTATAATTTGTGCTAACTATATGCTGTGTGCCATCCTTACATTCCTAAACCAGTATTAGTGACATTGATTGCTGTTCCTTTGTTTCATTTAGATGAACATGATTCCATGCATGGATCCACTGGCAATACAAGAGTAACTCTGACAACTAACAATAAAAATATCCCTTACATATTCTAGATTACTTAAATTACTGCATCCTTCCAAAAAACTTTGAAAACACACTTCTTATCATTTAAACGGTTAGTGTGTTTTCATTCCCCCCTCGCTCCCTCCCTCCCCCCCCCCCCGATGACTCCTCTCCTGCAACTGTTCTCAGTGAATGCTTTTCTAGCAACCTATTTCATTACCCCTACTTATACCCTTTGTGTCACTATACCCCACTCCCTCTAGCATGTAAGCTCATTGAGCAAGGCCCTTAACCCCTCTGTTCCTGTGCGTCCATTTGTCTGGTTACAATTACTTGTCTGTTAGTCCACCCATTATATAGCGCTATGGAATTTGCTGGCACTACATAAATAATAAAATAATAATGAGATCTCCATACCTCCCAACATACCTCCCAACATTGGGAGGTTTGAGATCAGGGTGCCTTCCTGGGGCATCAAAACTGACTGGCCCAACAGTGAACAAAATTGACAGAACAGACAGGACCTCGCAATAGACTGTTCTACCAAAATCGGGTCTGTTGAGGGGTGTGATTGAGACCACTGTGTGGATCTGACACGTAAGCATTGTGTTTCATTTTTTAATATTGTGTATTTACCTACATCTCTTTTTATCCTTGAAATAACCTGCTTATCAATACTTTTTATTTATTTATATCACCACATATATCAAAGACCTATCTACAATTCTATCCCTATGTGTACGGCAACCTCATTCTGTTCTTTTGCACTCATACTCTGAAATTGTTATCACTGGATTTCCATGCACAATGTTGATCCGCAGCAGGCTTAAACAAAATTAACCTAATTCTATCAGCTTATTCCATATGCCCATTCATTGAACTCTCGCAAACATATCCATTAACCTAGGTGGATATCTTCACATTCTTATGCCTTAAAAATAATCTTAAACATTCCAAGGTTCTCTATACTCTTCCCATATGACAAGCATGCAAAGACTCTGGCTGGGACAGCCAAAAACCCTAAATCATTATCTACATGCACAAAAGATTCCTGAAAAAACGACATACACCACACAATGGGAGCCTAACCTTCAACAATCTTTCTCTCCTGAACAATGGCACAATGCAGAAACAAATTTCAGCGGAATATCCAAGTGCCTCTCTCATTGGAAGACAAACAGAAAATTGCTTTTTTGGCTGGTACATGGTGTACACTCATCTCATATCTACCCAGAGACCTCATCCGCAGGAATACTGTTTCTCAATGGGAAGTAAATACTGGTGTGGTCAATGAATAGTGACACGTTTATAGTTCAAATAAGTTAGAATCAATGCAGATAAAACTCCTTCCACAGTGTGAAGTAGGTAAAGTAAATAACTTTGGGCACAGTTAACACCCTGAGTCCACAGTCCCTCCTCATGCCTGCTTTCAGAATGAGCGGAATCTGTCTAGAGGGAGGTGTTTTTTTTTGTTTTTTTTATTGAAGGTTTTTATTGTTGACATATAATGAGCATTAAACATCGATACAATTGCATACATAGCAGGCCATATAGCATCGTTGGACAAGCCAGTAAAGTATACAGTTTTTGTTGTAAACTACGGATGTACATAGTATGCATTGTAGGTTGTACAGTAGGTATTTTCAGCTATGTGGTGCATTTCCTTAGTGCAGGTAACCTGCGGGGTGGGGTAGGTATTAGGAGGCAGCCACTTGTCATGGTTTCAGCGGCTTCTGTGTTGTTGGCGGTGTGTTGGTCGAGATATATATCTTGGCAAGTCGAGCACAGCATTCGGAGGTGGGTGGAGGAGGTTTGTGGACAGCAGGGAGACACAGTCTTGGGTTCCCTGTTAGGTAGGTCTGTTCGAGGTCCGTTAGGCGGGGGCAGTTGTCGGGAAGTAGGTGCGTTTTGAGGTCGAGGGGTCCGTCAGTTAGTTTCGTCCTGTGTGTGTGATTGTCACGGGTGTCTCATCAGTGATAGTCGCTTTCCTTTGATGTCCTTGGGTTTTGACCGTTTGGATGTTGAGCATCGGTGTGTTGTCCCATGGGGGTGTCTCCTATGTGTCTGGTGTCTGTCTACACCAGTTTAGTGCTCCGGTTAGTGTCGGGGGTGTCTCGCTCGGGCATATACTGCTCCGGATCGCGAGGGTTGGGCGATGTCTGATATTGTGGTATAGTGGTCTTGGGTATTGGGTGGCTGGGCAGTCTTGTTGGGGCGGTTCATCTCATGTCCGGTGTTTGCAGGCCTTGGGGGGTCTTTTGTGAGTGCTGTGTTGTGTAGTCGGTCTTGCAAGTGAGGGGGGGCGTCTCTACTTGGGTCGGTTGTGTCTTTGGGTCAATATGTCCGCGGTTGGGAGTTTTTTTTTTTGTCGGCGGAGGGAGTTTTTTTTTACTCTATAGTCTTTTACATTATATTTAGCGTACCTTAATAAATACATAGGACTGTTTACTAAAATGGAAATTCAAATTTAGGGCCAGAATAGCCAAACTGAAAGTGTAGCTGAAATAGAGCATTTATCCAGTTTAACATTAAAGTGGTAATCCAACAAGGGGGTTATGTTGCCAGGAGTACCATGGCCCAGTTCCACAGTAATAGAACAAAACAGTTTAGTACATTTTTTGCCCTTTAAACAGGGACCCTGCTGGGCTCTTATGCTCAATGGTGGTCCAGTGATGTGCTTCCAGCTTCTGCAGTGCCGCAGAAGCCGGAAGTTGGGTGCCATAGCAATCAACATTCACCATTAATTTTCCAAGAGCTCCAGCTGACCACTCCCAGCCAATGACTAATTATATGTTCAACGAAAGTTGCACAGAATTGACTCTGTCTGAGATGGACTTACATCGCCGGCAGCGGAGGAGTCAAACTACCTATGTGCATTTCATACTAAAGCATAGCACATACCGACTAAGTGACAGGCACCATGAGTACTTCATATCACAAAAAAAGAAACAATAAAAGGTAATGGTAATACAAAGTTTGAAATGAAAAATAAAATAAATTTACAAATAAAGTGACACATTCCTAACTAGAAAGGCATAAATATAAGGTTTCACACTCAAAAATCCAGTACCCATTTGCATTTAGAAATAAGAGGAAGCAAAAACAATATATAATGTAATGTCAATATACAATGCAAAAAAACCATTTACAACAAATATATAATCACCAAAACAGTTGCTTGTAGATTTTTTCAGTGAATGCAATATTTTTTCAGACCACACATAAAATAAATAAATAATTGTAGTTCTGTGTGATACACATCTGGTCTTGTTCCCCAGATCATAAGAAAAAATCTGGACTATTATTATTATTATTACTATTATGTTATTTATATAGCGCCATCAAATTCCGCAGCGCTTTACAATTGGTGGACGAACAGACATGTAGTTTGTTGGACACACAGGAACAGAGGGGTTGTGGGCCCTGCTCAATGAGCTTACATGCTATAGGGAGTGGGGTAAAATTACATAAAAAGGTAAGGATAGTATTAGACTAGTTACAGTTACAGAAGAGGAATCAGTCGGGAGCTATTAACAGTTTAATTGATACGCTTTTATGAAGAAGTGGGTTTTTAACGATTTTTTTTAAGGAGTGGAGACTGGGTGAGCATCTAACAGAGGAGGGAAGCAAGTTTCATAGGAACGGTGCAGCCCTCGAGAAATCTTGAAGGCGAGCATCAGAGGTGGGAGTACGGACAGAAGATAGACGTAAGAGAGGTTTTGCACAAACTCATACATTGGTTGCATATTGGTATAATCATCACTATGAATATTTGCCTTTAAAAGTTGCTTTTATTAACTGTAACTTCAAGAACTCGGATCAGAGCTGCACAAAGTTAATAAACAGATCCCAAAATAACATCCCATTGTAATGATGGACTAAAATACACATTTCAAGACATTACTCATGTAGTGTGGAGTTAACATCTTTAACCTATTGACTTTATCAAAATGCTTCCGGAGTTAAATAGTGTCCTAATTTTCTCTTAGTGATCTACAGCTGATTCCTATTATTTGGTTTTCTGTTCCTTCAGTCCTTTTTTTTTTTATCTTGGGTATATTTTACTTGCATTGTCTTAATTCCCGTTTCCTAAGTATCATTACAACATTGGGAGCCATCATGAATCTCTCATTTTATGGCAATTGATTTAAAATTGTATTAAAAATAATATAAAAATTGCGTGCTCCAATCCAATTCGATGGATTCTATTTAACTATTTTGACATTTTATTTCAATTAAATTATTTTACTATAATTAAAGGGAAACTCCAGTGCCAGGAAAACAATCCGTTTTCCTGGCACTAGAGGTAACCTCTCCCTCCCACCCCCCAATCCCCAGTTACTGAAGGGGTGAAAACCCCTTCAGTCACTTACCTGAGACAGCGATGATTTCCCTCGTCGCTGTCTCCTCCTCTGCGCTGCTCCTCCTTCTGACTGCGTCGGCCGGTGGGCGAGACTGATCCCGCCCACCGGCCGGGGAGACCTAATGCGCATGCGTGGCAATGCCACGCATGCGCATTAGCGCTCCCCATAGGAAAGCATTGAAAAAGATTTTAAATGCTTTCCTATGGGGAAATGAGCGACGCTGGAGGTCCTCACACAGCGTGAGGACGTCCAGCAACGCTCTAGCAAGGAACATCCTTGCTAGAAATCAGGAAGTGCCCTCTAGTGGCTGTCTTGTATATTTTGCACCAAGATTATTTTGTATATACAGAATGAAAGCCTAGTGTAAAGGTATCAAGGCAGTGAAGGGGTTAACCCTACGTGAAAATTGGTGAACAAAAAGAGCAAAGAACACTGCCTATAGAGTATATATTGGTATATACAGCTATATTGATTCAAAGTAAAAATAAAAAATAAAAAATATTTATTAGTGAACAAGATACAAGGTGATTATTTCGTACATCCACTCCTGAGCCGTCTGTATAGATGCATACAGGGGCATACAGAGATGCTATGCAGAAATAAAAAAAAAAAAAAAAAGGTTTAAAAAGGACAGTCAACAGCACCTAGATCACAGCTATTCTCAGGTCAGTCGTTACAATGTCTCCACCGTTACGATTAGTAGTACTTTTGGCAGTTCGTCCAGCTGCACAAGATACTCTCTGTAACTATAATCAAAATGCAGGAGACTTAAGCTGTCTGAGTAATATCTCTTCCGTTATGGTTAATAATATCTCGATATAGTTTCAAATTGAAAAAGATATCAACTGTAATTGGAATTACAACGGGAGATCAGTGCTGTCGACGCGCGTTTCGCCGGTAAGGCGGCTTTTCAAGGGGAACGAGATCGTGTAACAGTGGGCTATTAAATAGGGCGCCCAAACCTATAATCGGAATCACGAGAACGTCAACGTCATCAGTCAGGTCTGACGGGAGACGGTGGCCCAGAGGGGTCATATCACTCCGTACAAATTCTGTTTGCATTATGTTTCACAGAGAGTGAAACAGATATACCGATATGTATCTAATAAATAGATACATAGTGTAGAGGAGCAAGTGGCATGTACACAGTAAGTGACATACCTAAAAACTGTTACATATATATAGAGCTCATAATGCTCGATCGGTAAGTTCTGCTCCTTTACATGATAGAGTGATTGTAATTCATCTACAGAACTAAATATGTTTTTGTAAAGCATGAGACGAAAGGGGCTTGAGTCAGACCCTCATTCTATACAGTATTTACAAATTATGATGCTTACAATGTATATGGCTGTTACATCGATAAGTAACTAGATCCCATCTATATGTAGTGGTAGATAGTATCCTGTTTGGACATATAATATGTCATGTTCGTGTATCATATAAGATCCGTATGTACACATACTTATACTGGGGGGTCATTTATACCGTGGGAGATCCATAAACATAATAATAATAATACAGCCAAAAGCCCGTCCAAAAGGTTATCCTCTTTTCCAAGGGGTCGGGAAGATGTTGGCATTGGTGTAATAATCGATACCGTAGTCTCATGTAGAGAACACGAGGTCCATTATCTCATGTTCAATACTGTTTTACAACAAACATATAGGGGAATCAATGGCATATGTGCAATATATGAGTACATTAGTAGACGTTCTTAGGTATTGGTAATTTCTGCAAAAATCTTGTAATTAGAAGAAATTGTGATGCTCAAAGGATCATTAAAGATAATTGGTAAAATACTGAAATTTATAATGTAATATGTATAGATAATTAATTATGATCATGGAGTGCCAGTCATAATGACAGAGAAAGTTATATGAATTTTATATGAATTTAGAGGTGTGGAAATTGGATATAGTTAATGTATAAAGGGTGTATAGTTGAACTCCTCATTGAGTCCCTGAGGGGCGAGGGTTCTAAAGGAATATATCCATTTAGATTCTTTTTGAAGTAATTGCTGATTAAAGTTCCCTTTCCTAGGGTTAGGGATCAGCTTTTCAATAGCCTGGAATTTCAGATTGTCAGTATTACCCTGGTGAAAGTTTATGACATGCCTTGCCACAGGGGTAGGTGTGATGGTGTTCTTTACAGAATTAATATGCTGAAGGATCCTTCGACGAAAAGGTTGAATGGTTTTGCCAATGTACTGGATGTTACATGTACATGTGATCAGATATACTAGACGAGTGGTACTGCAATTGACCAGTGCATTGGTCTTAATGATGATTTTTGATTGTGTGGACGTAGTTGACTTGGAGGGGGTAATGAACGGGCAGGCTTTACAGTGGCCAGGAATTGGAATAGGAGCCAGGAAGCTGTGAACTAAGAAGTCTTTCAGATTCCTTGATCTACGGGCCGTGATCGCTGGATAACATGGTAATGACTTTTTCAACATAGGGTTATGTGTAAGGATCGGCCAGTGATTAGACAAAGTCTGTGTCATCTTTCCCCAGCCACCGTCAAAGGTGGCGATACATCTCGGGGTCGAAGAACTAGTTTTTGAGCGTGTAGTCTTCAAACTTTCCACTCTATTTGTCCCACTGGCCCGTTGGTATGCCTTTTTTAGAACCCTGTTCGGATACCCCAATGCCTTGAAACGAAGTTTCAATGATTGGCATTCTTGGTAGTACGCTGAGTCCTCAGAGCAATTTCTTCTTGCCCTTAAGTATTGTCCATATGGGATTGATGCTTTCAACCTATACGGATGGTGACTCTCCCAATGCAGGAGGCTATTTGTTGAAGTTAGCTTTCTGAAGAGCTCAGTTTGAATGGTACCGTCCTCCATCAGGAGGATCTTTAGGTCGAGGAAGACCAGTTCTTTTTCATCTATGACATGTGTAAGTGATAGGTTAATAGTGTTGTCATTTAGAGTTTTAACAAAATCTTCAAATGTCTTAATTGAACCTGTCCAGAGTATAAACACATCGTCGATATATCTGTACCACTTTAAAATATATTTGTGGTACAGACTATATCGTGGGTCATTCCATATTTTGTCCTCCCACCACCCTAAGAAGAGGTTTGCGTAGGTGGGGGCACAAGTCGTACCCATCGCAGTCCCGGTCTCTTGCAAATAGTATTTGCCATTGAATAATATATAGTTATGCGTCAAGATGAATTCTAATAACGACATGATAAAGGAGATCTGTGCTTCGTCGTATGCTACTGATTCAAGAAATGAGTGACATGCTTGTATACCTATTTTGTGTGGGATATTGCTATATAAGGATACAACGTCCAAGCTTGCTAATAAGGTATACGGTGGTACCTGAAGTCCTTCCAAAATCAGTAATGTGGACTTGGTGTCTTGTATATAGGATGGTAGGTCTATAACAAATGGATGCAGAATTTTGTCGACATATTTGCTAGCTCGCTCAGTCAGACAATTATTGCCTGATATGATCGGTCTCCCTGGGGGTGTTCTGATGTCCTTATGCACTTTCGGTAAGCAGTATAGAGTTGCTACCGTTGGGTGCTTGGGTGGTAATAGGTACTTGTATTCGTCTATGTTGATAATTTTATCATCCAATGCTTTTTTAAGTAAGGAATCCAAGTCTTTAATGTACCTTTCAGTGGGATCCTCAGGGAGAACGCTATAGTTTAGTTCGTTATTCAGATGTGTCATGCACATGTCGATGTACATGTCACGGTTGAGTAGGACGATGTTCCCCCCTTTATCTGCAGGTTTTATGACAACGTTATTCAACATTGTTAGTTCCTTAAGGGCTTTTCGTTCAGTGGTAGATAGATTATTGTCCAATGGGCGTACAAATTGCTCTGAGGACTCAGCGTACTACCAAGAATGCCAATCATTGAAACTTCGTTTCAAGGCATTGGGGTATCCGAACAGGGTTCTAAAAAAGGCATACCAACGGGCCAGTGGGACAAATAGAGTGGAAAGTTTGAAGACTACACGCTCAAAAACTAGTTCTTCGACCCCGAGATGTATCGCCACCTTTGACGGTGGCTGGGGAAAGATGACACAGACTTTGTCTAATCACTGGCCGATCCTTACACATAACCCTATGTTGAAAAAGTCATTACCATGTTATCCAGCGATCACGGCCCGTAGATCAAGGAATCTGAAAGACTTCTTAGTTCACAGCTTCCTGGCTCCTATTCCAACTGAGCCCAATTGGCTCACCAACACAAAGGGTACTTACAGGTGTGGCCACTGTAAAGCCTGCCCGTTCATTACCCCCTCCAAGTCAACTACGTCCACGCAATCAAAAATCATCATTAAGACCAATGCACTGGTCAATTGCAGTACCACTCGTCTAGTATATCTGATCACATGTACATGTAACATCCAGTACATTGGCAAAACCATTCAACCTTTTCGTCGAAGGATCCTTCAGCATATTAATTCTGTAAAGAACACCATCACACCTACCCCTGTGGCAAGGCATGTCATAAACTTTCACCAGGGTAATACTGACAATCTGAAATTCCAGGCTATTGAAAAGCTGATCCCTAACCCTAGGAAAGGGAACTTTAATCAGCAATTACTTCAAAAAGAATCTAAATGGATATATTCCTTTAGAACCCTCGCCCCTCAGGGACTCAACGAGGAGTTCAACTATACACCCTTTATACATTAACTATATCCAATTTCCACACCTCTAAATTCATATAAAATTCATATAACTTTCTCTGTCATTATGACTGGCACTCCATGATCATAATTAATTATCTATACATATTACATTATAAATTTCAGTATTTTACCAATTATCTTTAATGATCCTTTGAGCATCACAATTTCTTCTAATTACAAGATTTTTGCAGAAATTACCAATACCTAAGAACGTCTACTAATGTACTCATATATTGCACATATGCCATTGATTCCCCTATATGTTTGTTGTAAAACAGTATTGAACATGAGATAATGGACCTCGTGTTCTCTACATGAGACTACGGTATCGATTATTACACCAATGCCAACATCTTCCCGACTCCTTGGAAAAGAGGATAACCTTTTGGACGGGCTTTTGGCTGTATTATTATTATTATGTTTATGGATCTCCCACGGTATAAATGACCCCCCAGTATAAGTATGTGTACATACGGATCTTATATGATACACGAACATGACATATTATATGTCCAAACAGGATACTATCTACCACTACATATAGATGGGATCTAGTTACTTATCAATGTAACAGCCATATACATTGTAAGCATCATAATTTGTAAATACTGTATAGAATGAGGGTCTGAATCAAGCCCCTTACGTCTCATGCTTTACAAAAACATATTTAATTCTGTAGATGAATTACAATCACTCTATCATGTAAAGGAGCAGAACTTACCGATCGAGCATTATGAGCTCCAAATATATGTAACAGTTTTTAGGTATGTCACTTACTGTGTACATGCCACTTGCTCCTCTACACTATGTATCTATTTATTAGATACATATCGGTATATCTGTTTCACTCTCTGTGAAACATAATGCAAACAGAATTTGTACGGAGTGATATGACCCCTCTGGGCCACCGTCTCCCGTCAGACCTGACTGATGACGTCGACGTTCTCGTGATTCCGATTATAGGTTTGGGCGCCCTATTTAATAGCCCACTGTTACACGATCTCGTTCCCCTTGAAAAGCCGCCTTACCGGCGAAACGCGCGTCGACAGCACTGATCTCCCGTTGTAATTCCAATTACAGTTGATATCTTTTTCAATTTGAAACTATATCGAGATATTATTAACCATAACGGAAGAGATATTACTCAGACAGCTTAAGTCTCCTGCATTTTGATTATAGTTACAGAGAGTATCTTGTGCAGCTGGACGAACTGCCAAAAGTACTACTAATCGTAACGGTGGAGACATTGTAACGACTGACCTGAGAATAGCTGTGATCTAGGTGCTGTTGACTGTCCTTTTTAAACCTTTTTTTTTTTTTTTCTGCATAGCATCTCTGTATGCCCCTGTATGCATCTATACAGACGGCTCAGGAGTGGATGTACGAAATAATCACCTTGTATCTTGTTCACTAATAAATATTTTTTATTTTTTATTTTTACTTTGAATCAATATAGCTGTATATACCAATATATACTCTATAGGCAGTGTTCTTTGCTCTTTTTGTTCACCAAGATTATTTTGTATGTGCTCCGCTTAGTGTTCTGTTTAATTCTATGTTTGTGTGTGCTAAAGAAACCTACTGGGTAAGAGCACTAAAGTGTGAAGCAGCACTGATAATCACTACTAAACACTGTTTTATGTTGTATAATTTTACAACATTCTGATTTTATTTTCTTGAGGAGATAGTTTTTACCTATTTTTTCCCCTTCTGAATGTCAATTAGTGCTTTTACAATTATCTTGTTTAAATTAATGAACTAGTCACAGAAGGAGAGTAAATACAGATACACTCGTTTCACAACCCTAACGCTCTCTAATTAGTATGTTCTGGTGGTTACTGGTCACAGAAGGCAGAGATCACAATGACTCGACAGCCAATTAATGACTCTACAGTGAGGAAGTAGTAATAGTTGTAACCTATGACTTAGTGCTAGAAAACACAAAATGTGTTTGCTTTGCAGTTACCTAATTGCTGTCACACCTATGAACCTACAGATCTATACAATCGCCAACAATACTGAGTGCAGAGTTATGGGTGATAGACTTCAAAATGTTTTACTCAGGAATCTAAAGAAATGCTGTCCATTACAAATTTCCAATTCCCAGTGCTGACTGCAACATTTCATCGGATTGTCAGAATATTTTCGAAAAAAGATGTAAGGTCTTTTCAAACATCATAATTTTATGCATAACACATTTCTGAGTCATGTATAACATAAACTAAAAAGGTCAATCTTGTACACAGATGGATTCCTGGTGTTTGCAAATGCATACATGGTTATAGAAATAACATGGTCATTATATGCCACATCTTGTCATAATCTTTAGACAGCTATAAAATCGCTGGTAAAGAACAATAACACCAAAACCAGAAACCAATGTAAAATTGGCTTAATAAAAGACAAAAAATTGAATAATAATTATGATAAACAATTTAAACTGTAGTGGAGACTAGATCACAGGTGCCCAGGGATAGAGCCCCAGAGGATTTAGACATATAACCACTATGAAAGAAAAAAGTGGCCAGATGTGTATCATAGCGTGGGTAATAAGTGTCAATTTACTCACTCAGATAGTGCAAACATGGCTCAGAGATATCCTGCAGGTCTTCGATCTGCATTCAATGGGGACATTATTTTTTCAAATTAAATTCTCTAGCTTCCCAGCGGAATGAATACATGGCTCAATCATTGTTGTGAAAACAAATGAATTGCTTTTATTTCTTTAAATTACTATAAGATTGGGTACAACAGGCCAGGGTATTGCGTAAGAGATGCTAACTTATTTCATGCTTGGACAACACATCCTGACATATTCTATACGTTCACATTCAGAAACAAATTCTAAAGGCTGGTAAAGCATCATGGGAGTTGTTTTATTCACAACATCTGTGGACATACTATTTGGACACTCAGGAACTAGATTATGGTTGTTACTATATTCACAAGAACCTGGGAGGTCTTGTTTGATGTTAGCTCTACATTAGATTTGAGCATTAGATTCTTCTTCTTGACTGTTTTAATTTATATGAGATAACTTTAGGGTCTAGAACTAAATTCATGGTAGAGGATGGTCAGTAATACTGATCATTTGCATTTGTTAATCCTATATGAATATATACCTATAAAAGATGGGATTAGTATATTATCAAACAATACATTTCAACTAGATTTACTCTAAAAAAAAAAGAAAAAAAAGTCCAGGCAGAACGCAAATTCACAAAATAAATTCACCTGCATTTTGCAGGAAATCTATTTCAAACCGGACTTGCCAGATGGTAAGTAGTGAAAATGATAAAAAACGCTTGGCAGTGCGCAGATTAAGTAATGGGATATCTGGCCAGCTAGTCAGCCACAATGAAGAAAATTGACTAGGTTTATTACAGATAGTACTCCATTCCATTAGCAGTAGGTAAGGGACCTGTAAATGTCACAGGGAGACCGTCACTGCCCCCACATCACACTGTATTTTTTTTTTTTTTTTTAAATGGCCAATTGAAAACCCCTTTGAAACACTCTCAACCTCAAATTTATATTTTATTTGTTGTAGTGTGGATGGGTTGTAGTCTTTTCTCACATTTATAGTACAAACCAGAACCATTGTCAGCAGGAAAAAATAGTGTGTGCAAAGTATGTTTTACTGCACATTCATGCTTTTATTGCCCACAAATTATCCCAAGAGTAGGGGGTTGCAGTGCATTGTAATGAAAAAGGAAAAAGTGACCGCAGAAGAAAATGCAACAGGAAGTGAAATACCAAGTGTTTCATTTTGGGCTGCATTTTCAAAAATATTACCCTAAATCATCTCTCACACCCAAAGCATTGAGAGTAAATTAATTTGTGTGTGTGTTTGAGCATGTGTATATGTGTGTCAGCATCAGTGAGTGTGAGTTAGTGCGTGTCAGACACTGAGTGTGTGTGTGCCTGTCAGTGTGTGTCAAAACAGTGAAAGTGTGTCAGGTAATGAGTGTCAAATCAGTGAGTGTGTGTCTGTCTGTGTGTGTCAAATCAGTGAGAGCGTGTCTGTCAGTGAGTGTGTGTATGTCAGAGTACAGTTACAAGAAAAAGTATGTGAACCCTTTGGAATGATATGGATTTCTGCACAAATTTGGTCATAATATGTGATCTGATCATCATCTAAGTCACAACAATAGACAATCACAGTCTGCTTAAACTAATAACACACAAAGAGTGAAATGCTGCCATGTTTTTATTGAACACACCATGTAAACATTCACAGTGCAGGTGGAAAAAGTATGTGAACCCTTGGATTTAATAACTGGTTAAACCTCCTTTGGCAGCAATAACTTCAACCAAACGTTTCCTGTAGTTGCAGATCAGACGTGCACAACGGTCAGGAGTAATTCTTGACCATTCCTCTTTACAGAACTGTTTCAGTTCAGCAATATTCTTGGGATGTCTGGTGTGAATCGCTTTCTTGAGGTCATGCCACAGCATCTCAATCGGGTTGAGTTCAGGACTCTGACTGGGCCACTTCAGAAGGCCTATTTTCTTCTGTTTAAGCCATTCTGTTGTTGATTTACTTCTATGCTTTGGGTCATTGTCCTGTTGCAACACCCATCTTCTGTTGATCTTCAGCTGGTAGACAGATGGCCTTAAGTTTTCCTGCAAAATGTCTTGATAAACTTGGGAATTCATTTTTCCTTCAATGATAGCAATCCGTCCAGGCCCTTACGCAGCAAAGAAGCCCCAAACCATGATGCCCCCACCACCATACTTCACAGTTGGGATGAGGTTTTGATGTTGGTGTGCTGTGCCTCTTTTTCACCACACATAGTGTTGTGTGTTTCTTCCAAACAACTCAACTTTGGTTTCATCTGTCCACAGAATATTTTGCCAGTACTGCTGTGGAACATCCAGGTGCTCTTGTGCAAACTGTAAACGAGCAGCAATGTTTTGTTTGGACAGCAGTGGCTTCCTCTGTGGTATCCTCCCATGAAATCCATTCTTGTTTAGTGTTTTACGTATTGTAGATTCGCTAACAGGGATGTTAGCATTTGCCAGTGACTTTTGTAAGTCTTTAGCTGACACTCTAGGATTCTTCTTCACCTCATTGAGCAGTCTGCGCTGTGCTCTTGCAGTCATCTTTACAGGATGGCCACTCCTAGGGATGCTTCTTGAGAAAAGCAAACCCAGAACTGGTGTGTGTTTTTTTATAGGGCAGGGCAGCTGTAACCAACACCTCCAATCTCATCTCATTTATTGGACTCCAGTTGGCTGACATCTCACTCCAATTAGCTCTTGGAGATGTCATTAGTCTAGGGGTTCACATACTTTTTCCACCTGCACTGTGAATGTTTACATGGTGTGTTCAATAAAAACATGGCAAAATTTCATTCTTTGTGTGTTATTAGTTTAAGCAGACTGTGATTGTCTATTGTTGTGACTTAGATGATGATCAGATCACATTTTATGACCAATTTGTGCAGAAATCCATATCATTCCAAAGGGTTCACATACTTTTTCTTGCAACTGTATGTGTATATGAGAGTGTGTATGACTCTGTGTGTCTGTCAGTGAGAATGTGTTGGTTAAACAGTGTATGTGCCAACGACTGTGTGTTGTGTCAGTGAGTGTATGTTAATGTACATGTATCAATCAGAGTTTTGTTCCTTTGAAAGTATGTACTGTGTCAGTGAGTGAGCCCAAGTTGTGCAATCCCAGTGAAAACGTTGTATGGGGAGAGGAGTTTTTATAAATTGAGGCTGTCACTGTTCGAGACGATGATCCCCTGATACCTCCCTCCTCCCCGGGAACATATTATGGATCCTCTCCCACTATTACCATTATCCCATCGGATCTCTGGACAGGAGATAAAGGGGCCTCGTCATGCCCTGGTGTTGTAAAGTCCTGTGTAGGGGCTTGAGAAACCTACTGTAATCTCTACTACTGCTGTCATTGGCTGGAGCTAGTGATAGCCCTGTGAGTGTATCAAAGCTTCCAAGGTGCTCAAAAGGCACAAGAATATATATATTGTTTTAACCTCTTAGTAAAGTGGGGCCAGATGCTATAGGAGTGAGTGTGTCCAGGGCTTGCACAGTGTGTGCTAATAATGCTCTCTATATAGACAGCTGCTGTGGCAGGTGTAGCTCTGCAGAGGGCATTAATGGTCCAGGGATGGAGGATAGGAAGTAGAAGGAAGCACAGACAGGTGGAGCTGGATTGGAGGAAGACAAACAGCTCATGTTATGGAGATGGTCACATGTTTTTTTTAATTTTTTTTTTATTAAATCTCAGTTTTCAGGTTCATTTGCAGTGTTGGCGCTTTCAGATAAATAAGTTGGTTTCATGTTGCTGTTTGGACACACGGGCTCAAAAAGCTTTGCCAGCGCTGGTTTCAGGGTATGAGGGATGTAAACGTGCCATTATAACAGCAAATAATAAGTCACACACTATAATGTTATAAGCATCATTTAACATAACAGCACCTTTCTATGAATGTTGTTTTTGCAATAAAGAAAAGCTGCAGTTTAAAATGTACCTACAAGGGCATTCATTAATTCTGCATAATATAGAAACTCAAATAATTCACATGAATGCAGTTTTACTGAGGCACAATGTTCAATCAAATGTTGGCAGGTAAAGATATCTAGAGGGGGTTTCAAGGTCACCCCTGATATATAAAAAAATAAATAAAAAAAGAACATTCTCTGGTTCTTTAAAATTGAAATAAAAAAGTAACCTTTCAGGAATTTCAGACACATTAACAACATTACCGTGATTTTATTCTTGCACTGTTAAATAATATCTTAGTTTTTAATGCATATCATTTGCTGACACCTTCTTTGATACTAAGTTTCTCTATTCTCTCTCTGCTCTAGTCTGTAGTCAATGATACTCAGAAATAAAAAAAGAAATTACCTTGCAGAAGAGAATACTAGTGTTAATATCATTTCAAATTCTCTCCCAGAAGAAAAAAAAAACACAAAGGAAGAAACTTATTTAGTTGGAATAAAAATAAACAAACAAACTAACCAAAACAGCAAGTCGAACCAAAACTTTGTTTTGTCATACCCAACACTTAAATAAAGAACTTCTGACTTAAATATTAAAATAATTGCGCACATAAGTGCACAATGTGAAGATAAATAATTAATTATATATGTTAAGGCAGTATTCCTGGAGTTGTGAAAATAGTCTTGCCGGCCTATATCTATCTCTATATCTATCCTGTTTCCTTCTGACATTCTTCTGACATTTTGGAACCCCACCACCTCTTCCTGATTATACTCTTTGAATAAGCGGGCCCTTTTATTTTCAGGCCTGCCCCATCTGTTAGGTGTGACACATCACAACCAACTTTTGGTATAGCTCAAACATTATTGTATGCTGTTTTCTTTGACCCCGACCACAACTATATAGAATTAAATGCAACCTAATTAGAAGAGCTAGCAACAAACATTGGCCTTCATGTTTTAGTGTTCATGCTTGGGGTCACAATAGAACCTTCAGTCGGAAACAATTTGCGATCCCATTAAAGCTTGCCCTATGCATTGTAAGGAGAGTGTTTAAACTTTAAAAATGCCAGCTACAGTGAATGTCATGTCGGGAGACAAGCAGTTACAGAATACAATTACGTAAAAAGGGAAACATTTTAATAATGTAGAGTATGTGGCCAAGGAGATTTTTTTATGAGTCTTGAGACTAAAACTCTATAATATCATGTGTTTATAAGACCAACCACCTAAAATAATTTACTTCCTAGCCACCAGAGCAATTGTCAAATGCCATGAGGAAGAGAGACCTAGAGACAAGGCAATGCCTGGATACTGTGAGGAATCCCACTAAAGAATAAAGAACGTAAACAAATTGGGAGAGAGCAAAACAAACAAAAACAAAACACAACTAAAGCTTTGCTTGTAGCAGAGGCGGACCCAGACCCAAATCTTGGGAGGGGCACTGGTAGAATATTTAAATGAACAATCCAGACACAATAACACTACAGCTATATGTAGTGGTTATGGTGTCAGGAGTGCCGTGGTGCCCTCCCAGAAAAAGTAGTCAAACCACTTTAGAACAGTTTGACAGTACCTGGAGTCTGCCGGGATAGGGACTCTAGTAGTAGTGTGTGAACAAAATAATTTACAATTTTAAGTTAAAGGATGTAGGGAGCAATATTCATCCTTTAGACCCATTCTTTACAAAGTCTGGAAGTGGAGTGAATGCCCAAATCAATTTTTTTTATTTGCATCTCACTTTTTCGTACTTATTGATTTAATTCTTTGACCTAATTTGTTCTCAGACCATAAAGTTTTTCTAGCACCTCAAAACCTAAATATAGTAATACTTAAAAAGGTTTGCCAGATCGGTAGCACATAGATGTGATAAATATAAGATATATCATCTTAATCGGGACTAAAAGAGAAAAATAGATGCTAAGTGGACATATACATGTAGAGTACCTCTAGTAGACTCCTAGAACATGGTAATTTCTATTTACAACCAACATGATCCTTAAAAAGGACTGTTAGAGCAGAATAGAAAAAAAAAGAAAAATAAAAGAACTACCAGTAGGTGTCGTCCTAAATTAATAGTGTCAGTTGTCACAAATAGAGAAAATATAAAACTTAACTTTTAATAAGTATTAGTTAAAATTGTTTAAATACAAAAAGTGGTCAATAAATAAAAATAATAAATAACAAACGAAGACCGAGATATTCAGTCCATATTAGTTGGTAAGTATTGCTAAAACAGCACAAAGACAAAAGAAGAAATAATAAAATAATAAATAAACTTATTTCTAATTGTTGTATCCAAATAATCAGGACTAAGTGGTGAAAAAATATAAATTGCACAATTATACAACGCTGGAGGGCAATTGTCTTCACAGTTAGCTAGACTCTTCTGCAGAAAGAGACTAGTGTGCAAAATAGGAATGCCTCTATTAGGCAGGATCTGTGTAGATCGCCTGGTCACCTTAAAGTCCCTACAAGATTTTCGGAACAAAAGTACTGTGGGAGGAGAGGAAAGAGTGTAACACGTGCCTATGGTTAGGTTTAGCAGATAAATACGTTAGATTGCCTTCGTGGGCACCCCTTATCAAATGCCTGCTCTAACACTAGCCCCCTCCATATCGCAGCCATATAGCAAAGATAATAGAAAATAAATAAATAGTAATGTTAGTGAATAATGGACTTTCACTCGGTCGCAGGATGCCCATAGGGAGTAAGATAACTCGCAAAGTATCGGCAATGCTGGTTAAGAACATTAATGTTGCGGACTGGGCGTCCTATACCCCTGACTTGCGCGTTTCGCCCGGGTTGCTCATCAGAGGGGACTGTTAGAGCACTACACAGAAATAGAAATAGAAAAATATGCCACTAAAAATTCCTCTCAGAAATGTTTAACTCATCCTTGTAGCTTCGTAAAAGGTAGCCACAAAATATTCCAGTCTACCGTGGTATCATATTATTTCAAAATAAGGACCTGGGTAAAAAAGCCACCAAGTAGAACTGACAGGAAAAAATTGCTAAAATGCTTTACCTGGTTTCCAACAGCCTACTTTACTGTCCTAGCAATGCACAGTGGGATTTCTTGAAACGTTGGACTGATGTACCTCAGCTACAGACTACTGTCAAAGCAAAACAAGGAAAAAGGATAGTCTCAAAGTGCCTACATATGGCATCCGGAGAAACGACTGGCTATTTTGGATTAAAACAGCAAACTATACCATCTAAGCTACCTCTTGCTGGAAACCTCTTGAGGCTCGTCGCTGGTTTTGATTGGTGGTTCTCCGCTTAGGTAGGTGGTGTGGCGGGCTCCAACCCGAGGTTCCTTTAGCTCATGCCAGCTCTTCTTGGGAGGGACCTGAGCTCGGCAGCTTGCGTTGCCCAGGGGGGCCCACCTGACCCATGTGTCTTGCTCCTTTGATCCATACTGGAGTAAGGTCACCATGCACTCCTCCAGTCAGGCCCAAAAGGCCGCAAATATTACCTCCAGGTTTAGCACGAAGCACTTGGTGGGGTCAGGCTGCTCCCTGCGTTGAAGCACCATGTCTTGTTTCTTTGTGTTATTCCCATCAGCCATCTTAGGAAGCATTTCATCCATGCAGACAGTGGGAGCTATCCTGTACCAGAGGTGCAGCGAACGTCAATCCAGTGGGAGCCAGGATAACCCCCACTGGTCCAAAAAGATGTGGGGGGGGGGGGATGAAGCAGGATACTTATTCCATACAGTCAGCTATACAATAGCCACCTCTCCTCTGTTCTATCTCACACAGGCAGCAATGCCTCGGCTGAGCGATCTGGGCACAAAGAAGCTCAAGTGATGTATCTCCAGGATCACAGATGCCCCCGTTACATGAATATCATTGTACTGCACCCAAAGAAGCGAGTTGACTGGGATTATCCCTCAATTTTTCATGCCAGAGGTGGGAGCTCTCGCAACACGCACCCCGTCCGCCTGGCAATCAGGCTCGGTGCCCCACAATTATATATGGTTTTACGCTGATATATAAGTAATGATCTCATTCCTAAGGATAAGCAAGATATCGGGATTTTTATTTAACAGGTTTATACAAAGTTTTAAGAAACAGTAAAAATGGACCATTGCTAAATAGGTAATATCTACTGTTGTGATACAAAAACACACAATAAAACACACAATTAAATAGAAAACGAATCGGGTGAAGATGAGTTAAAGTAGCTATGCACAACATCTTGGTTTGACTTGAAAATAGGAGAATTTAAATAGGATGTTACTGAAGAGTAATTTAGAAGCAAACTTTTAGATAACCTTGTAGAAGCTGCTTGTAATTAAAAAATAAACTTTAAAAAAAAATAGGAAAAATGAAAGAATACATTATTTGAACTGGAAGAATTTCAGTCAGCAGAGGTATTTAGTATTTAATAAAATTATTCATAAACATCAAAACTGTTTACCCAGTGTTGGCTCTTATTTAATGACTTTGGAATTAAATACTTAAAAGCACAGAGCAAGGTTTAACCTTGCCCATCTGAGGCAAAAGTCCTGAAGCTCTGAGATACTCATATAGAGACAGACCAAGGGCAGGCATCAATCATTTGCATGAAGTTGAGAGTAAAAAAAAAAGTAACCTATAATCTATAGCTTCTAAAAAACAAGCCTATTATAGCACTGCCTCATGAAGAAATTTCCATGTAGATTATATACATTGTATATACTGTATATCTATGAGTTCAATATAGTCACTTATGTGCTGGGCATTCATCATTTGGACAGCATCCTCACTTATCACAAAGATTAGAAAATACATTATAGATTGCTACATCTAGGGCATTTATGAATGTTGGTTTACAGAAACTATGTTCATTTAAAAATCTTTAATTTTGTGTTACTTCTCAGCAATATGAGGGAACTGGGTTAATAATTATTTCAAGAAAAGAACATTGGAGATTGCATTGAAAAAGAAAATTGAAGGCATTGTCCCAGAAACATTAAAATTCACTGTGCAAATAGCATCTAAAATCTTCACTAGTCTCTTGTTGAGAGAATTAATAGTTATCCTATTGAGCATAGATTGCTTTAGATTTTAGTATTTCTTCAAACCAACTGATTTAACCCAAACAACACCTTAAAGAGAATCTAAAGACATGGTGAAAGCCATCACATTTTTAATGATTGACAACTTCATTGTCATTGATTAGTTTATGCCACTGAGATATGTTACTCACTGATTTACCAACAAACATATTGTTTAAAGGACCACAGTAGACATCCAGACCACTTGGACCACATCCAGATCTCCTTGGTCTGGGTGCTGTGGCACTGTCCTTTCAGTCCTGCAATGTAAAACATTGATGTTTTATACATGCTGCAATGTTTTATTGCAGGTCTAGACACAGCTCTAGTGGTTGTTTTCCTGACAGGGGAAGCCAAACTTTAGCGACATGGGATTTACTTTTTTGGTAGCCAGGCTGACCTGATCTACCACCATATTAGTACTGCAATTTCAAGAATCTGTGTTAGAGGCTGTGTCATTTTCCCCCAGAGTTATTCACTAAAGTGATGAGTACAACCTTTTTTCCCTTTTTAAAATAAATAAATAGTTTAGGAGGGCTCTGAATCTAAATACAGAGTAGACCACTCTAGTCTTAAGAGTACATGTTTGTATCCCTAATGCTCTAGTGTTACTGTAAAATGTTGCAACTTTTAAATGGTTGTAGTAATCAATACTGGGACAAATATTTCTCATTTATTTTATTCAACATATGTTCTTTCTATATTTTATTGAAATGCCAATATGAATTCTAGCTAGTAGAAATAGAGATAATTTGTTTCCACGTTAATGTCTCAAGGAAAATTACTTTGCATTTTATATCTAAAATTGCTCAATTTCTATTTGTGTATTGATGTATAAAATCCAGATAATACTGGAAATTCTTAATCCCAAAGTTTGTAGGGGAATCTTAACCTTTGAGCTATGATATCTCATCGCTGTGCTCCTCGTTTATACTAAGCAATGATTAGAACTTTCAGATTTTGAAGAAACAGAAGTTTTCTTTTTTCATCCTAAAATGCATTGATATTATTATCTGGGATAGAGACTATTCTCTTAAAGCCATTGTTCCACTTCTGGTGTTGCTGATTAAATACCACAGCATTTATATTTCAAAGACACAGAGGGTAGTAGTACAGAGAGAAAATGTTCCCCATTAAAGCTTACATTATGAATTTATTATAAGCTCGTCACTGCAGCTCTGCAGTTGCAAAAAAAAAAAAAAAATGAAAGCATTTTCAATGAAGATCTGGTGGCCAAGGATTTGAAAGATAGAAAAGCCTTAAAAATGGTTTTCACTAAATTGGTTTCCGACATTTCTGTCCTATATCTCAGAGCTTATGATAAACCTGAGAAAATTCACTCCTTCAAAGATGTATTTGGCTGAAATTAGAAAAAGGAATATCTTAAAGTGAACCTTATTAGAATTCAATCCATTCTTTAAGAATGTCTGAAAATCCATTGCCTTAGTAATTGCAAACAATACCATAGAGCTTCTAGCACTTTGATCTCTGCCCAGAAAGGGCAGCGAGAAAAGTATGCAAATCCCTTTGGCTAGTGCTTAACCTAAACCTTCTCTACGCGTTTACATATTGGAATATTGCCTTGTTCCTTAGATGGTGTATTTAATTACCTCATCATT
Organism: Pelobates fuscus; assembly: GCF_036172605.1. NCBI lineage: Eukaryota > Metazoa > Chordata > Amphibia > Anura > Pelobatidae > Pelobates > Pelobates fuscus. Next base: position 132,512,085 of record NC_086322.1, read on the forward strand.
AAAGTACGAAGGTAGTTTTGTCAAGTAATCTCTAAAAAGCTCGATAGACAACTTTGTTTTGTTTCATAGTAAAATAGTAATTAGCTTTACTAATGGTAATTTAATTAACCCTTTCAGTGTTTCCTGTTACAGTTTCTTTTAAATAATGTCATGCCAAAAAGAAACACTCAATTGGGTAGCACAGGAAAGTGAAAGAGAATTGCGTTCTTTTTTTCTAGGCTTCCTGAATGACAATTATTACGACTAGCAGCAAGATGCAAAGACTCTGCACAATGCTTTCTGTAAGTCTTCTCTCTGTAAAATAGAAATGATTTTTCAAAAAGTTATCCGTGACAGCAAGAACTTTAACATGGGTATGTGTCGTGTCTAATGTTTCCTTTTAATATTAAGTTGGTATTTTTTTCAAAATACATAACATTACTTTGTGCTTTGTGCATCAAACATATGCACTATAATTGTTCTGTTATATGTGGAAAGTAAAAAAACGATGAATGGTCATATATACTAATGGAACACTGAGAAAGAGACAGGTTTTATGGAGTAGCTCATGAACAAATCTCACTGTGAAATCAATGCACATTTGTACTGCCAGGCATCCCTATAGGAACCGTTTCAAAAGACCCTGAGCACATCAATTTAGAAAATAACAGTAATTTAGTTTTTACTTTGCTATTTAGCTTTTTAGCTTTTTATTTAACAAGGGCAAGCATTCTATTTGTAGATCCCAGGCAAAATATGCAAATAGTAAAGGTTCCCTCTGTAATAGCACAAGTGAGAACCCCCACCCCCCTCAAAAATACTTGTTTGTTACCCAAGGGTGCACTACAAACTTAGTTTTTGCCTGTTTGCAATCATATTCTATTTTTCCTTTGGTTGTTTATTTTCTTCTTTTAAAGAACATAGTAATCTAGATGTCAACCCTGTGCTCACTGTGTCTGGAGAGATATCGGCTGCTCCTCAACGATGTGGCCCAAAGAAGGCCAAAAGAATCATCTACGGTTGGTATACCTTTGGTGGTATTCAAACTGATATGAAAATGCTATAGGCTCTCATTGTAATGCCAAAAGAGTTAAAAAACTGTTGAGACCTGAATGGTCAAAAATTGTTGAGACCTGACTAACCAAAGGGAAAGCTATTGAGATATTGCCTGTTTTCAGAGTTCTTTATTTGTTTTTGCATCTGGGCATGAAAAACCCTCTTATGTCTGTCTAAAATGCATTCACAGATTCATAATGTGAAGTCATACACAATCACTTGGTATTCACAAGCAAAAATTAACACACACTCATACAGCAACACAGATGCAATGGTAATATTTCTCCTTCCTTCCTACCTGTTGTGTAGCTAATACCTCTCTAGATAGTGAGCATTGGGTATTCCTCAATCAATTCACCAGAGTGCTGCCTGGCACCTGACATACCTATCTGAGATTTGCTTAATAGCAATCACAATTTTTATTTTTTTATTTAGGAAAATCAGTAGTGTATTCAGACCCCTCTCTTCTCACACTGCTATAGCTGCTAAAATCCAGCCAACATACTTTGACCTACAGAATTTTCTGCTCAGAAAGGGTTGAGGGAGAACAGTGTTTGCATCCTGTAGATGTATTATATGAAGCACCAGTAGAGAAATGTCTTTTTTTGCATGGCAAAGACCAGAGTTGAAGCAGAAGAGAATATATGTGGTGTTTAATGGTGTTTAAATTTCGTTTTTCATTGCTTTGAAGCATGAAATTCAACCAATGTATATACAGAGTTGGGTGGACAAGATTAAGTACATAGCATGCCCTTGTGCCCATGTTAATATTTAAAAAGTTTCTCTCCACTTTTAAAGCTCTATAAATATTTCATGTTTTGTATCACATTTTCTGTTGATAGTAAAGGGATAAAAAGGGATTCTTAGAAGAAGTTCAGGTTATTTAAAGGAACATACCAATGATCTGTTTAAATTATATAGTATAGCCCCAAGGAAAACATGCGTGTATTTTTGTCTGCATTTTTTTCTTTTGGGGCATATGAAACAAAAGCTTTCAAAAGCTGCAGACCCTCTGTCTGCAACCTTTGCAGACCTTCCCCTTTAACCCCTTTGTCTGTCCTGGGAAATGCAACAATCAGAGTACTGGGGCCCCAAGCGTGCACTCAATCGCGAATTTCCCATGGTACAAAACCCCCATGTGAATTATAAAAGTACAGGTTTGTATTGAAGTCAGCACATTTATGGACTGTCACAAATAAAGCAGGGGTGCCTTATGTGCCTAAAGTGTTCCTTTAAGTCAAGCATGACTATCTTTGCAGACCACACACAAACAAAAGATTTAGACTTTATAAAAACAGACTTTTCTAAAATTAGAATATGTGTAAATGAGTCATTATCAGACTAGAGCAATTTAAATGGAGTCCAAGAGAAATGGGATTATTTAAAAGTTGCACTGCTGAAGGCAACAGAAAATTGCATTAGGCTTGTCAGTAAAAGCAAAAAATTAAATAAACCACTGTGGTACTTCACAGATGTGGCCAAAATAGTAAAAAAACCAAAAAGTTAGCATTTAGTAATTATAAAACTAAAAAAAACAGATTGAGGAAGACAGGATGATCTATAAGATGAGGCAGAAAGAGGTTAAGCAAGTTATAAGAGCTTCCAAATCACACACAGAAGAAACAATAGCACAGTCAGTAAAAAAAGGGGACAAAACATTTTTTAGATTGAGAATGAGAAAAGGAAAGTAAAACAAGGATTAGTTAGATTAAAAACAAAAGAAGGAAGGTATGTAGAAGAGGTTAAAGGTCTAGCTGACTGCCTCAATTAATATTTTTGTTCACTATTTACAGATGAAAATGAAGGAAAGGGACCTCAGTTAGGAAAAGGGATAAATTAGTCATTTGTTACATGTGAGTTTACAGAGGAAGAGGTTCTATTTCATCTGTCAAAAGTAAAGACAACTAAGTCAATGGGACCTGATGGAATACACCCAAAGTTATTAAAAGAGCTTAGTGGTGTACTAGCAAAACCATTAACAGATTTATTTAACCAATCATTGTTAACATGAGTAGTCCCGGAAGATTGGAAGTTAGCGAATGTTGTGCCCATTCACAAGAAAGGTAGTAGGGAGGAGCCGGGCAACTATAGGCCAGTAAGCCTTACTTCAGTAGTGGGGAAAGTAATAGAAACCATGTTAAAGGATAGGATTGTTGAACATCTAAAAACACATGGATTTCAAGATCAGAGACAACATGGGCTTACTTCAGGGACATCATGCCAATCTACTCTTATTGAATCTTTTGATTGGGTAACTAAAATAATAGATCATGGTGGTGCAGTAGACATTGCTTACCTAGATTTCAGTAAGGCTTTTGACATTGTTGCACATAGGAGGCTTATAAAAATAAACCCAACAATCTTTAAGTTTGGATTCTAATATTGTTGAATGGGTAAGGCAGTGGCCGAGTGACAGGCAACAGAGGGTTGTAGTCAATTGAGTATATTCGAAGTATGTGCTTGTCACCAGTGGGGTACTTCAGGGATCTGCACTTGGACCCATTCTCTTTAATATTTTTATTAGTGATATTGCAGAAGGTCTTGATGGTAAGGTATGTATTTTTGCTTATTATACTAAGATATGTAATAGGGTTAATATTCCAGGAGGGATAAGCCAAAGAGCAAATTATTTAGGTAAACTAGAAAAATGGTCAGAGTTGTGGCAACTGACATTTAATGTGGATAAGTGCAAGATAATGCATCTTGGATGTAAAAACCCAAGTGCAAAGTACAGAATATTTGATACAGCCCTAACCTCAACATCTGAGGAAAGGGGTTTAGGGGTGAATATTTCTGATGACTTAAAGGTAGGCAGATAATGTAATAGAGCAGCAAGAAATGCTAGCAGAATGCTTGGTTGTATAAGGAGAGGTATTGAAGCCCTATGAGCGTGAGGATGTCCAATGTCAGGCGATTTTGTTTATACTTTTCTAAATAAACCTATGTTTCTATGAAAACTGATGTTTTTGTTTTTTTGCGGCCCACATATACTTAAATATTATTTATTTGGCCTGTGTTAGCTTTTGAGTTTGACATGCTTGCTTTAAGTACTTTCTAAAGGCAAGTGATGGGCCACAGTGCTAAAGATGGTATTGGGTTCTAAATACAGATCTGTTTTAACTCTTTGATTCTTGAGCTTTCTCATCCTTCTGCCATTCAGTTATCAATTTTAATTTTTTTCTATTGAAAATGCACCATGGAGTGATAAGGATGTTTGGTGTTTGGGTTTCTTCCTTGTTGAATATAAAGTCAATAATCGACTAGAAAGTGGTTAGGAAGGTGAGAGAGACACAAATGGTGATAAGAGAAGACAAACCAGATACATTTTCCACAAATATAAGATTGAATATCCTACCTATTTTTTTACACAAATGATTCTTGTTCTATCACCTACTATAAGATTTGTAATTATACTGTTATTTCTGTTAGCCATGCAAACGTTTCTTAGAGTATACACATAGTGGTTATGTAAACACAGAGAGGATTTGTCTGCTTACCATAATATTTTTGTGTATGAATCCTTGTCTGTATCGTGCTGGTTTCAGATGAGGATATTCTTCTGTGCTTGTGACTTTAATGCCCCAGATCTTTTTCCAGGCTTCATAAAGCGGTATATGCACAGGATAGACACCTGAGTGATGTGGAGCCACTGCATAACCCATATCAGTGGGGATTCCGTGCTCCTGGAATAACATTTACTTATTATTATTATTATTACACTGACTTTGCAAAGATTAGACAGGTATGAGTTAACATGACAAGAACTATCCATATAACCTTCACATTTTAACAATCAGTACATGTGAAGCATCAACCAGTAGTGCTATCTTATAAGATTTAATCAATCCAATGCCCATCAATGTTTGTTGAGTATTGTTAGCTGTGTTCTCTCTGATTAACTGTATGTTGTTAAGAGGCAATGTCACTTGTAAGAACTTTGCATTTTTTTTAAATGATCCCAGAAATACAACATTTCTAATTATGTGTTTGTGAAGTGTTTATCGGGTATGAAGTTATAAGTACATTAAGACTGATGGCTGATGGGAAATACTGTCAGAAGCTCCATCTTTAGCCAATGATCACCTACTTTGTCTCATGTATATTTATGATTGCGTTGGAATTTTCAAAAAAATGTGAGAACTGTTAAACATTTATGATGCACTATCTGGTCACATGAGCTGGATAAATGTCTCCCCAACTGCCATTTTTCTCTTAAAAGACTATTTTCAGTATGAACTAACCCTCCAGTCAGTGCCTCCTATCCCAGCGACCCTTCCTAGCAACTCAAGAGTCTCACTTCACTGGCCAGGGGCATCTAAGGCATGATGCACCTGAAACTCCCTGGAACTCTAGAGCAGATTGCAGTCTGCTGCAACACTGCGGTCTGCAGAAAGTTTGAGTGCATTCATGTTCCCAGAACCAGCAATCAGGGTGCTTTTTGGAGGGAAAACAGGAAGTGTGGCGACACATCAAATGTCACTAAGGACACTGTGATCCTCCATATGCCCACAGAATGCGTTTTATTTTTAGGTGACCGGGATCTCTACCAAACTATCTGGAACCCTGCGCCTGATCAGAGGCTAGCTTCGTCCCACTAAAAACTTGGACTTCCATCTATGTCGGGCTAGCAACATCTGACCTGGGCGCTTTATGGACAAAATGGGTGCTTCAGGGATGATACTGTTGTGGGGATGTGGATACAAGAACTATGTATTATAACCATTTTTGTTAACCCAGTGTCAAGGTGTCTTGCTGCCAATTAAACTCTGCAAGAGCGCTTAATCATTGTGTAGCTTCTAAGAAGGGAAGGGGCAACCTAGACAGGAGTAACCAAGTTACTCATGGGTATACCGCCTCAAAATTGATTTTCATAGAGATTATAACTTTATGAAAAAATTAAACTGATTTCTAATGCACAAAATGTTGAGTATTCTGGAGGACCTTGCAAGAGACAAAATTGGTTAATTCTTGGTACTATATGCCAAGTTAATTTTAAAGGTATCACAAATACATAAAAGGTGGATGTCACGGTGGATGTCACTACAGATGCCCAGAATGTTGGTAAGGGTTCAAAAGAATAGAGAGTTTCTCTCATGTACAGGCGATCCAGTTGATTGTAAATTGTGTTATAACAAAAGACAGAGCTGTTGAGAGAGTAACGGTACTGGGCTACCAAATAAGTAGCAGATGATGTTAGTGGAAAGGCCCCAGAGAGTTACAGCAGTAAAAAGTGAAGCAATCAACATAAAAAACTATTTAATATTACTGTTTTATGCACTTTTAGAACCTTCTATTCTACAGCTCTAGATACATACCACACATATTGTAAAAATTCAATCATCATAGTATTAACTTTAAAGTATCATTTATCAAAACTATGTTATCAAAATCCAGAGTTTTGGATACAAATAGATCATCTTTTACAGAGTCTTGGTGCTATAGATTTAACAAAGGAGCAAGCAATCTGGCACAAGTCCACAGCAGTGATTATTAGCATTGTAAGAACATTCAGCTAAAAAGAGGTGTGGGTGATTATGCAGGTTAACCCCTTTTGTGTTGAATGACTGAACAATGTTCCAAGCAATTCTTGGCCTCTCTTCTGGCACCGTAGGGGTTAAGTGAACATCCAAAGATTGGCTGAGAGCTGAACTTAAAACAAAATTATCTAAGAGTGGTAATTGAAGCATTACAGTGTGTAATTTATACTCGCTGTTCCTTTTTTATAACATCAGGTTTAGGATGTGGATGTAAATTAAAACAAAAATACACCTCTTATTCAAGACATGACTCGCAGTGTGATATTTCTTCCAGCTTTATTTTTTTTATTTTTTTGCTGGTACCTGAACTATATTCAGTCCATTCACTTTTAAAAATTTTGCTTCATTGAGTTGCTAAAACGCACAAAAGCATAACATCTATTTTTTTCACTCCTCAATTAAAATGAAACAATGAAACACATTTATATTTGAGTATGTATTTTTTTGTGCCCACGTGTTCCTGCAGATGCCCTCTCAACAAAACTAATCTAAATATGTTAAACGTAAATAAGGCAAGCTTTTCAGGTTTGATTTCCTTGTTTTGCTTTTATATTTACTTATGTTTATAGAATCATAAAAACCATTCTGTGTGCAGGTTTAGGTTATTAATATATAAACTCTGGGACAAGTGGGACGTACCGAGGTATGGTAACTTGGAGCATTTGCAGTTATGTTAAAGAAAACTGTCCAGTGATTATGTATTAGTACCGCAAATGTGCTTTGCAGCATAAAACACATTCGATTTTAATACACTCCCCCATCTACCCCTGTGACCTTCAGCTTTTTTCTACAATGGAAAATAAAAGTACTTTCTGTTTTTATATAACACTTGCTTGAGTTTAAACTTCTTTCTCTGGTGTGCCATAGGTGAATTATAGTTAATTGTCTGTATATATTCAATTTGAAGGAGGAGACCTCACATCTGCTTTGCTTTCAAGGTAGGACGATTCAATTACACTTTTCACTTTTTGACTGAGCTTATCAAAACAATCTTACTTAAGCCATTCACCTTTTAGCTATAATCTATGTATTTATGAAGCTGAATGTTGAATGTCTTGTTATTTATAGAAATACATTTTTACCAGAGCAAATTTTTTGTTGAGTATCATTTGTTCCACCAGTGAAGACTCATTATGGAAGAGGTGAGGCTGCATATGACTCCACATGTGAGGAAACCACCAAAACTCATCTACGGATCCCAAAAGAAGGTCATCGCCTTTATCTTCTTTCTCAGTACCTGAACATGGTAAAACAAAAACACAACATTTTAGAGATTAACTGCAAGAAAAATATGGCATGAAAATAATCATTTAACTTTGAAATATTTCACTTTTTTTTTGGAACACAAAATATCACGTTTCAATTTCTTAAGAAAGACATACTACAGAGTTGATCGACGAAAGTAATATTTTGCATTCTCTGTTGAACTATAAATGAAAAAAAAACCAAGTATTTTGAGCTGTGTGAAGTAACCTCACAGTGCATGGTGAGGTTCCAAGCAATGAGGAAGTGCCAAGAGTTACTGGTAGGATTTCATTGTAGTAATGTAGGGAGAAGTTGCTTTTCTACACCACTGATATCTCCGCATAGAGAGGGGCAAGAAAGCCATTATTTGAACGGATAGTTTGCCCAGTGGTGTATTTAGGATTTGTGCTGCACTAGGCAGGACGGTGCCCGGGCACCCTCTCTCCCCCAATTGAAATTTTCCCCACCCCTGCCTGTCAAGGCCGCACTTTGACTGACAGATGCTCACTCACTGACAGACCCATACACTCACTGACAGACACACACTCTCATATACATTGACAAACAATGACATACACACACTCACTGACCGACACACACACACACACACACAAATACATTCACTCACATAGACACACACACGTACAGACACAGACACATTCACTTACACACACACATACACATTCACTTACAGACACACACACACAGTGGTGTATTTAGGATTTTTGCTGCCCTAGGCAGGACTGTGCTCGGGCACCCCCCTAACTCCCCCTAATTGAAATTTTCCCCAACCCTTCCTGTCAAGGCCGCACTTTGACCGACAGACGCTCAGTGACTAACAAACGCTCACTCACTGACCGACACACACACATACACACTTACAGACACACACACACACACACACTTACAGACACACACACATACACACTCACACACAGACATTTCCACCAACACTCACAAACTAATATTTTTTACATTTTATTTTAAATCCACCCAGCCTCCCTGGGACACAAGGCAAACAAGGGATCTGCCTGGGCATTTGGGGGCGGGTTTTTTTGCCGCCCCCTGCAAAGTGCTGCCCAAGGCAGATGACTTGTTTGCCTTGCGGGACACACGTCCCTGTACACACACACACTTACAGACACACACACATACACACTCACAATCAGACATTTCCACCAACACTCAAACTAATATTTTTGTAATTTTATTTTAAATCCACCCAGCCTCCCTGGGAGAGTTGGAGTGGATTCCTTACCTGCAGTTCAGTGTGGCTGCTGGTCGGGCAGGCAGGGGACGAACAGGCTGAGGAGGTGGCGAGGGAGCTTTAATATTCCTGCTCAGCTCCCTCGCACACCGCTTAGTGATGCCGGGAGCCAGAGTGACGTCATATTCCGGCTCCCGGTTTAATTAAGCAGCGCGGAGGAAGCTGAGCAGGAAGTGCTCAGGTAAGTATGCTCCCTCGCTGTCTGCTGCCCGCCTTGGGGGGCCTCAAAAGTGGCCAGCTGGCCAGCTCTTGAGCCCTTCAGGACACAAGGCAAACAAGGGATCTGCCTGGGCGTTTGGGGGCGGCTTTTTTTTCCACCCCCTGCAAAGTGCCACCCAAGGCAGATGCCTTGTTTGCCTCGCGGGACACACGAGTTTGCCATTCAAAAAGAGTTGTGTGTTCCCACTAAGTTACAGGTACATACTGGAAAAGATTTGATCATATAAAAAAAAAGAAAATAATATGTGCCTTGGTTGTTGGGTGCTCTGATGGAGTATTTTTCTGCCTCTCTGTGTAGTGAAAAATTAAAAAGTGCCACTCATTAAAAAGGTCATAATCTGCACAGTATTTAATGGAGGGGGATGAGAGCTCCAGAAGAGCCTCTATCTCCACATCTGTTTATCTGTATGAAGACTCTCATTTTAATGAAGGGACTTTTCTCTTTTGAATGAGGCTACTTGTACCTCTAATCTACAAGTGATCACGATGGCATTATAAGGAGGTGAGGGACTTATTTAGAACTCCTATATTTTTTTATAAAGCACAAAGGGGCATAAATAACCCCAAAATAGGAAATATCCTTATCAGTGTGGGAATGCATGCTTGTGTAACTACCATTAAAATGTCAACCACTCAAACACCTAATGTGGCATTTTATCCCTGAACGAGATGATACTACACACAAACACAATAACCCTTATAGAAAACAGAGGGTGTATTATTTTCAAATAAAGAGGGTCTACCAGGTAACATTTAGGGTGCTCTTACATTAAAGTGGACTAAAAAGTAAATTTTAAACTGGCATGGGGAGCTAAATCTTTCAAATGAGTGTTCATATGCCAAGGTAGTTCTCAGGTTACCACAGTGGAAACATTAAAGGACCACTATAGTGCCAGGAAAACATACTCATTTTCCTGGCACTATAGTGCCCTGAGGGTGCCCCCACCCTCAGGGTCTCCCTCCCGCCGGGCTCTGGTGTGAGGCAGGGTGTGGCAAACCTAGCCACTTCTGGACTGTGATATATCGAGGTTGTCCATAGGCTGAAAGGGGGGACTGTATCTTATATATTGTATGTGTATTCTCTAGGACCGTTCGCATGCTGGCAGCCCTAAGCTACCAGCATGCAAACCCTTCGTTTGACGAATTGCGGCTCTCCGGGCCCGTTCGCCAACTGAATACGGGCTTCCCAGGTAGACCACACACTCAGAGTCGTGTGGCGCTCATTAACCGATTGCAACAATGTTGCAATTGGTAATTAAAGGCTCTCCTAGGTGGCCGTCGTTCGACTACCGACCATGCGGCGATCGGCCATCTTGGATCCTTTGTCTCTCCAGCGGTGTTCGGTCGTCGAGCGCCTGGTACTAAAAACGGCTACTCAATGATACGAACACCGCCGGGCTTCCAGAGCGTTCGGGAGTTCCGCGTTCATCACATTGTGTTCCCCATCGGTGTTCGGTAGTTTTAAACCGAACTCGATGGCTAAGTGTATTTCATGCGGCGTTCGGTCAGTTCAGCTGGGAGCCGAGCGGTATTCTCCCAAAAGATGCGCTCGGATCCCAGCTATCTACCGAACGTTCGGTCACTTAAATCTGCCGAATAAAACGTAAAAAACGTATTTTAAAACAGATTGTCAGTTCTGCTGCACGAGGGGATAATCCACTTAATCGTCCATTTTAGTGGGAGTATCCTTCTCGTGCAGCACAGCCTGTTGGGAAAATTACATTGCATGCTGGGAGAAATCCCCTGGATTCACTGTATGGAAACCCCTTGCAAGGGGAACTGCATAAATATGGAAGTCTGTGAATAAAGCAAGTTAGTTGACTCCCAAACTGTGTTTCGTCCGGTTATTGGGAGGATTGGGGATATTGCCTTACTTTTCAGCGCTGACTGTGGATGTACCTGTTATACCAGCGGAGATCGTGGATTTCAATATTGCACTCCACTACACAGGGGTTAAACTTACCTCTTTCTCTAGCGCCGGGCGGGGAGCTCTCCTCCTCCTCTCTGCCTTCGATCCTCCCTTTCGGCTGAATGCGCATGCGGGGCAAGAGCTGCGCGCGCATTCAGCCTTTCTCATAGGAAAGCATTTACAATGCTTTCCTATGGACGCTTGCATGCTCTCACTGTGATTTTCACAGTGAGAATCACGCAAGCGCCTCTAGCGGCTGTCAGTGTGACAGCCACTAGAGGATTTGGAGGCTGGATTAACCCATTTATAAACATAGCAGTTTCTCTGAAACTGCTATGTTTATAATAAAAAGGGTTAATCCTAGAGGGACCTGGCACCCAGGCAACGTCATTAAGCTGAAGTGGTCTGGGTGCCTAGAGATGTCCTTTAACCCCTTAAGGACACATGACATGTGTGACATGTCATGATTCCCTGTTATTGCAGAAGTTTGGTCCTTAAGAGGTTAAAATAGCTGTGGCACTGTTTGCACATTTAAGGCTTGTCATATGATGTTCAATAAAGAGGACAATTCTTTCTGACAATACATGTAAAACACAGTTGATTTCAGCCATTCGTAGGCTTACCTGTGTGATAGAACTTTCCTGAAAATCCCAGATTAAACGTAAAGTTAGCAACTTTCGACCTTAGCATCTTTTGTGTGTCAAGGAGAGCCTGAAAAGTGGATTAACAACATTTAGAAAGTTCATGATACGTCCATAAACTGGAATTATACATTCTCATGAACATGCAATAATTCATGATTAATTATGCCTAAATTCACAGTTGCCTTGCTGACAATTATTCTGTAATTACTTCTACAATGAGCTTTAAATATTTATAAGAATATCACAAGGAAAACAGATTATTTTCTAATCTACATTGTAGTATTCCATTAAACATCATATACATATTTGACTAGGTTACGTGATATTATTTTAGTTGGAGCTCATTTCAATGACCAAAAACAGACAAAAGGGGAGCACCTGAAAAATGTATATATTTTAATATTCTTTTCCATTTTTCTTTACTTGCAAAGGTAGACATAAATAACAATAAGTTACCTGCATTAAGCAGACAATTGCAAAATGTAATAAAAACAGCCACAATTAATACATTCGTAAGTTCAGCAGTTAGATTGCTGTAGCTTTGCAATTTTTATTTAAATTTTGATATTTGGTTCTTAACATACTATAGTTTGCTAAAAGGATAAATACAATTCTGTGCCATATAGAAATATTTTGAAATGTTTATAATTTTGTATTTAATTTACAATAGTAACCATTTCACCACCAATTTCTTTGTTTTGGAAAAAAATTACCATAACATTTATTTAAAACATATAATGCACAGCCAGAATATAAATATGGGAAAATATACAAGACAATATAGATTCTTGTTTATGTTATACCTAAAGATGAATGTACACAATTTACATTTATTCATCCTATAAAGAAATGTAAGGTAAATTATTGCTATAGAGGTAGAAACACAATTTTTGTCACGTGCAGTTGGTGTGACAAAAATAGATACACGAACAATATTACAATAATTTAGTTATCTGTCTTTGCCAGAACATTAATGGGAAGAGCATAAAAAATATTCTATGTTTCGCTACCAAAACTGCTAACAATGTATAAAGGTTATAGTTCTGGACAATCAATTCTAGTCATAAAGTCAGCACAGTCTCCTATGAGTGGCAGATGAGAACACGAGAATCCTTCTGCAGTGTATTATATATTGTGATTATTTTTCTACCTAGTGGGTCTTACACTATGCTGAGTAATATAGAAAGAGACGGACAAATGCCACTCTGTTCAGATTTTCAATCAATGTAGCTAATGTGTCTGTGTCATAGTGTATGTGTACTTAAGTAGTATTATTTTGTTCATTTGAAAAAGAAAAATAAACAAAGTTCTGTGAGGATTGAACTGGAGGTCGACATATAAGTCTTAACACTAGGGCTAAACCAAAAATCTCTAATAAGACTAATGACTGGTTACAACCCCCAGTACCTTGAAGGTACGCACCTTTTACCTTATCTCTAGTTCCCTCAAACTTTACCCCAGCGCTAAACAACCTAACCATAAAAAGGTTTCCGCAACCTCATATGTCCATAACCATTAAAGGAACACTTAAAGGGATCCTATAGTGCCAGGAAAAGAAACCCGTTTTCCTGGAACTATAGGTTTATTAGATTCCCCTCCTGCGGTGCTGAAGAGGTTAACCACTGACCTGAATCCAGCGCAGATGTCCCTCGTCACCCAGCTGGGAAGACCTAATGTACATGCGCGACAATGGCCGTGCCGCAAGCGCATTACACCTCCCCATAGGAAAGCATTGAATAATCTGGGAAAATCTGCCGCTGGAGGTCCGTGAGATTGTCCAGCATCAGATAACCGACCAGAGGTCGGTTTGGATTCCATAAGAAACTGCAATGTTTAACATTGCAGCACTAAGTGCTAAAGGGTCACATCACCCAGAGTACTTCAATGAGCTGAAGTGGTCTGGGTGCCTACAGTGTCCCTTTAAGACCCCTATAGCACTTAAGTTTGCTGAAAAGCTTTGTGTGTGAAAAGTGTGTCTCCTTTTTTTTTTATTTTGCAAAAAGTGCAGATTTCAATAGAGACTTTTATAAATTAACTTGGTTACACCCCCTGGCTTCCAAGCAGATAACCTGTCCTGTTAGTTCCTGGTTGCTTAGCTCAGTGGAACTAAACTCCTTCCTGGTAAAGACATTGAGCTGCATTAGGAAGTCTGTGATTGGACAGCCACATAAAGACTAGGCGGGATTAAAATGGGAGGGCTTGCAAAGGCTCCAGACAACATATGAATGCAACATGTTATCAGAAAATACTGGCAGATAATTTGCATTCTTCTGCACAAAGGCTGTGCATGGAAGCGCTTTTGAACTTCCCATTACAATGACCTTAAGCACAAGACCAAGTTGACTTTCCTGTGGCTACATCAGAAAAAAGTTAAGGTTCTATAGAGTGGCCATCACAGTCTCCTCACCTTATTACCATTGAGCCACTCTGGGGAGATCTCGAACATGTGGCTCATACAAGACGACTAAAGACTTTGCATGACTTGGAGGCATTTTGCCAAAACGTATAGGCAGCTATATCACCTGGAAGAATTAGGGGCCTCATAGACAACTATTACAAAAGATTGCACGAGTCCATGTGGTTATTTTCCAGCAAAGAGACTGCAAGTCTCTTCTGGGAAAAAAGGGAGGGCTTGCTAAGTCTGCAGTTCATACGAGCTCTTTTAAGATATACCCCAATGAATATAAAGGAATATAAAGATTATTCCTAATCTATCCAAATGATCAGAGCACCATCTATGTAGCGATGCCATATCATGAGATCCCATACTTAAAGAAGGGTCCTAGATGGATATAAAGAGATTCTCAGTGTGCCACATATATGTTGGCAAAACAGGGGGGGGGGGGACATTTTGTCCCCATGGCAACACCACATAGCTGCAAAAAATATTTTTCACCAAACCAAAAAAGTTCTTGTAGGCACAAAGTTAATACATTGAATAAGATATTACATTTGTTATAGACTTAATTCATTTTTCAGAGTAAGTACCTAATTTATAACCTGCAGACATTTTTTATGTGGGGTGTTGGAATATAAGGAGTTAACATTTACCGTACCTAATAAAAATGATTAGTTTCCCATTTTAAAACATGTAGGTCCTGTGGAATATGTTTAGTATTTTTTTTTTTTTTAAAAAGGAGGGCTTTGAAAAACATTATTCTGTAAAAAGAAATCAATATATTTGGAGAGATTGCCTGTGACAGAATTTATGTTGCTTATTATTGGATGGCCTGGCAGAGTCATTAGATTTTTATTATTATTGAAAAATGGCTACTTTGCTAAATAGATTGAAAAGAAATTTAAATTCCTCATTAGTTTAAATTCCTCTTTTGTCAGCAGCCTTTTCAAGCTCTCCCCTCTTTCCCTGACATAAACTTTCAGTTAGAGGCTGGTTATTGAGAAGCCGCTGTGTGGGACTGTTAGCATGTGCTTTCTACTTAAATCAAGATTTTTATAAACTGTCAAAAAAGCAGACTCCAAACACATATATCACTAAAGCAAACTGAAATACTTTATGCGTCTGGAGTGTTCCTGTAATCATTTCAAATAATGATTTATGTCATAAATAAAGCATAATAAGGTGAATGCTTTAGAGCAGGGATAGGCAACCTTCGGCACTCCAGGTGTTGTGGACTACATCTCCCATAATGCTCTTACACCCATAATGCTGGCAAAGCATCATGGGAGGTGTAGTCCAAAACATCTGGAGTGCCGAAGGTTGCCTTTGCCTGCTTTAGAGTAACCACTACAGGCAGTATGTAGGATTAATTCCCATTGTATGGCTTCCTCATGCTATAGTGGCACCATATGGAAGTTACCTGCCATAAAACATATCACTGGGAATAAAAAGCAGGGGTAATAGTGATTCCATGTCTTTCCCTTGGCCAGGATGTAGACCGTTATCACATTTGTTAGTAATATTTATTTATAACATATTTTGCCTGGAAGGATACATTGAGATTTCTCTCATTTTCAATTATGTCCTGGGCCCACAAACATTCCATTGTTGCAAGAGGGTACAATATAAAACAAAAATTACAAAATAATATATATATTTTTTAAATGATTTGTTTTTAGAAGTGAGACATTCAGTTGGTGTGTATGCACCGGTATCACAGTTTGTTAACAAATATGGGATCAACACATAAGGAGGGGTAAAAACAATGTAGCAGTTTATAACACATTATGGTACACTAGAGTAGGTTATTCATGGGTACAATACAATCAATTGGGTTGATATGTGAATTCTGACTTAAGTATGGTATACAACATCTTTGTGGTACAGTTTAACTGTTATGACTCATTGTGTTGTTGACCAATTTTGTAGGTTTTGATGTGTCTAGGTTTATTGGCCTGTTTGTGCTTGTGTTGTCCACTTTTGGACGATTGTGTACTTTATTCCGTTCACCTGGTAAGAGGTATTTCTGTGGTATGCTCCAATTTAGGAGTAGGGACGGGCTGCTGGTTCCTGCGTGGTGATGTGTTATCATTCTGATTTTGCCTGTGTGCTTATTGTGGATAGGTTTCCGGAAGGCGGGTGTTAAAATGAGGTGGCCGGTGTCTTGGGTTCCCCCGAGAGTCTGCATCTCTAAGCACCGTCATAGAGGTGAGGTGTTGTGCGCTTTCAGTATCCGGTGTGCTTTCGACCTAGTGTTTGAAGGGGTCAGGGTGAGAGGTGTGTGAAGTTGGGGGGGGGGGGGGGGTTTGATGGTCAGTTGGATAGGGTTGGGTAGACCTGGAGTAGGTAAGGAGGAATTTTGTTAGTAGAGTGTCGTTGGGCGCTGGCTCCGTGGCCCCAACAAAATAATATTTAAATACACATATAGAAATTTAGCACAGAACAGGTAAGAAATATAATCAACCATGATTACAGGTGCATTATGTTTTTTAAAAATGTGTTAATTTTCTGTATTTTTCGGTACTGTAATTCATTGCAACTGCTATTATTTGTTATAGCCTGTTATGTGCTATACTTTGTTGTTAATTCATTGCAACTAATTTGTTAGAGTTTGTTACGTGCTGTAATTTGTTGTAGTAAGTTGAAATTTTATATTACCACATTTTCTGTATTTTCTGTCCACATATGCAACAATAATATGAAGAAATATAGAAAAACAATAATGTTGTAACTTATTGCTTAATTATTGTATATTAATTAGCATATTAATATTCATATTTTATCTTCAGCCACAACAGTTCCTTTATGTCACGGGGTAATTACTCTGACTTAAAGTAAATGGGGAACCCACAAATGGAGCATCAATAATAGACATATTACTGGACCTTAGAGTGGCCAGCTTTGATATATAGAGACAAAATCGGAAATAGCCATGGTCAGAATTATAAAAATATGAACATACAAATAAACAAGTCGGGTCAGGATTCCAGAAGTGCACAAAGTCAATAAACAAGCGAAGGGCAATATCATAATTACAAGAGAGACTTATTGAATGCAGTGTACGGGTACCAAGGTAAAAAAAAAACACAATATGGCACTGAATAAAGGCCTAGTCAAGCATTATACATTCTTACTTAACTTTTGATTGTCATTGTCATCTCTCCGACTCCAAAAGGAATGATAACAGGGTCACCTAGGAGAGGTGGCCACTTTAAGACCAGATGTGACGTGTTGCAAATTCATTATATATAAGAACACGCCATCCAAGTGGGCAGCATTCGAAATTCTATGGAAAGGGAGATGATTACATGCCATATCAGTGCATTTGGCCAGCACAAACTGAGAAAAGGAGCGGTTCGACTGTGTTGACCAGTAAGTATTTTAGCATTTGTCTCATCATGTCTATGGTGAGGCAGGCCGTGTGACTGAATGCTGAATTCGGACCAAGTGACCTGTGAAGAGTCTAACAGGTAAGTATCATGACACTTTAATGATGTTTGATGAATAACTGGTAGCAGTACACTTGCAACAGTTATTCACTGAACTCTGAATTCTACAAACATTAAAATTCAAACTGTAATCTATACTAAAAAAGCTAGACTGTGACCTCAGCAAAGCAGTATAATTTTACAAATTCATCTGTTTTTACCTGAATTTCTCAATTTGAATTTTATTTTCAATACAATACATGGTTTAGTGAGGAACTGTAAAATATGAACAGTCCCAAATTAAAAATGAATTTGATATTTAAGTCCAAACAAACTGAAAAAATTCTCCAAGTCAGCTATATTTTTTAGTTTGACTATCTTTGCCTAAAATTTAAAATTCACTTTGAATGCTTGCAATTTACACTTTAATGAATAACCCTGTCTGTGGGCATGCGTAAGCAAGTAGTATCTGCTTTCACAACATTACAAATCTGTAATATGCTTAGTTAACTACTGCTCGTGGTGTCACACTTTAAGCCTATCTGAGGCTCTTTGATTATATAGACATGCATATTATTCTTGTATTCTTGCAATGGCAGAATAGAATACCCAAGTAGTGTCTCCAATGTCTGGTCTTGGTGGTGAGTAATCTGGTAATGATGATTTTGCTCTTTTTTCCACCATTCCAGTGTGGCATGTACTTACCTTCCCTCCATGCAGTCCTCCTCCTGCTGCATGGTCCGACCGCTCCATGAGGCCCCGCGGCATAGGGAGCCGTCCTTATATAGTGTGTAGGCATGATGTCACGCTTGTTCTTAAAGTGACCATGTCATCATTACGATCCTAATCTATTTTGAGTCGCAATGATGATGTGGACCAATCAGTACACAGGTAAGCCTATTTAAGGCTTGCTTTGGCCCATATTCTTTGCCCTATTGTGGTTTTTGTATAGATTTTTGCTTTGTGCACCTAGTGATTCTGTAGTGTTTTTCTGTGTTTGACCTCAGCTTCGTATTTGACTTTGTGATTTCTAGTATCGTGATCCAGCTTCATATTGACCTTGTGATTTCTGGTATCCTGACCCGGCTTCGTATTGACCTTGTGATTTCTGGTATCTTGACCTCGGCTTCGTATTAGACTTGTATTTTCTGGTATCCTGACCCGACTTTGTCTTGACTTTGTGCATCCTTGACCTTGATTCTTGCAATATTAATATGTATTGAGGCGGCTAATATATTGTGCCGAAGCAAAGTTTGGCATCACTTTGACAGCCACTTTGACAGCAAATTGTGTGGCAAAGAATTGAGTAGGAGAACAGTAATGTCATCTCACTACTGAATCCATGAACCAACATCTGCAAATACACCACGAGTCTGTACTGAGGGAAGAAGCAGAGAGAGAAAGTACTAGGACAGGCATCTGATTCTGCACAACCAACCAATAATCAGTACCTCCTCTGCTACTACTGCCCTTAGGAAGATATATACATTGGGGGACGTTGACGCTAATAACACTAGGCAACAGGGACATCTGTTTTGCAATTCACACAGGGGCGTGTCAGTCAGCCTACTTTTCATTGTTTAGTTGGATTTCATTGCAGAGGCACATCAAAACAGGAGGCTAACAAAATCACCTACCTGATGCCAAGCTAACTGGGGAACAGGTGCCCTCTTTTTCTTGATAGAAAGATCAGCCATTTAAACAGCTGATACCCTTGTGACTCCCTTTCACAACATAGTCCCATTACTGTATAGTTCCTGCACGCTACTCTTGAAGAAGCAGATGGCTACTAGTGGCCAGCAGCGCTTCCTCTCCATAGTGGTAGAGTGTCAGGATCGGGACAGGGATCCAACACGCAGAGTACAAAGAGTGGAAAGGTACGTATACCGGGCCTTAGAATGGCCGGACTAACGTACCGAGAGTAAAGAATAGTCAGAGGCAAGCCGAGGTCGAGGGAACGAGAAGACAGATAAGCGAGAGACAAGCCGGGTCAAGGGATAACAGAGAAACAGGGAAGTAACAACGAGCCGAGTCAAAACCAATAGAGCAAACTAGAATACCAGAGCACTGAGTGACTAGACAAGCTAGAACCACGACAGGGCAATGAGCTGAAGTAAGGAGTAAGCTTAAATACCCTGGTTCTGGATGGAAATCACGCCTCTGAAAAGTACCGATTGGATATCGGACACTTGAGTGACAGATTGCTCGTGCTAGCGTCATGACGTCACGTATTGAGCGTCCTGCTAGAAAAGGACGTGGATTCCTCGCGGCCGGTGTTTAAGTGACTGGATGAACCGCGAGGAACGGAGGAGACAGCTCGCCTGGACGGATACACCACCAAGTCTCTACCTCCCTTAGAGGTAGAGGCCTCAGGTACCCTGACAGTACCCCCCCTCTCAGATACGCCCACCGGGCGGAATGAACCGGGGCGAGATGGGAAGCGAAGGTGAAATGCTCTGCGAAGGCGAGAAGCATGGACGTCCTCCTGAGGTACCCAACTCCTCTCCTCAGGACCATATCCCCTCCAGTTGACCAGATATTGCAATTTTCCTCTTGAAATTCTGGAGTCAATGATGGAGCTGACCTCGTACTCCTCCCGACCCTCCACCTGAACAGGACGAGGCGAGGAGACCTTAGAGGAGAATTTGTTGCAAATGAGGGGTTTCAACAAGGAGACATGAAAAGAGTCAGGAATGCGTAAGGCAGGTGGCAGAGCAAGGCGATACGCAACCGGATTGATACGAGTGAGAATCCTGTAAGGACCTATGTAACGAGGAGCAAATTTCATGGACGGAACTTTTAGGCGAATATTCTTAGTACTCAACCATACCCTATCCCCAGGAACAAAAACAGGAGCCGCTCTTCTATGTTTGTCAGCGTGTTTCTTGAACAGCGAGGAACTATGTAATAGAATTTGTCGAGTTTGATCCCATAATTTCTTCAGGTTGGCGACATGATCATCAACCGACGGTATCCCCTGAGAAGAGGAAACCGAAGGAAAAATCGAAGGATGAAAGCCATAGTTCATGAAGAAAGGGCTAGAGCGAGTTGAATCGCAAACAAGGTTATTGTGTGCGAACTCCGCCCAAGGAATCAGACCGACCCAATCGTCCTGGTGTTCGGAAACAAAGCAACGCAGATACTGTTCGATCTTTTGATTAGTACGTTCAGCAGCTCCGTTAGACTGAGGGTGATAGGCCGAGGAAAAGTTCAATTTGATGCCCATTTGAGAACAAAAGGATCTCCAGAAACGTGAGACAAATTGAGAACCTCTATCAGAAACAATCTCCGAAGGGATCCCATGTAGGCGAAAAACTTCTCTCGCAAAAATCTCCGCCAATTCAGGGGAAGTCGGAAGTTTAGGTAATGGCACGAAATGAGCCATCTTGGTAAATCTATCCACCACCGTGAGAATAACAGTCTGTCTTTTGGAAGCAGGCAAATCAACGATAAAGTCAATGGACAAACAGGACCAAGGTTTCTCAGGAATGTCCAAGGGGTGTAACAGGCCACATGGGGATGCATGAGACAGTTTAGTCTTGGCACAAGTCTCACAAGCTGCGACGAACTCCTCAATATCCTTACGAAGTGAAGGCCACCAGAAATCTTTGGATATCAGAGAGTACGTCTTGCGAATACCAGGATGACCAGCTATTTTACTTTCATGAAAACATTGTAAGAGCTCCAGTTGAAGTTCAGGAGGAACAAAGTTTCTTCCCTCAGGAGTGTTTCCGGGAGCTAGATGTTGTGACTTCAAGATCTGGTCAAGTAGCGGGGAATGAATTTTGAGACTGGTATTAGCAATAATATTGCATTTGGGTACAATGGAAGACAAAAGTGGTTCAACTGAAGCAGAGGGTTCATATTGGCGAGATAGCGCATCGGCTTTAGAGTTCTTTGACCCAGGTCTGTAAGTCAGAACGTAATTGAAATGGGTAAGAAACAACGACCAACGAGCCTGCCTGGAGGACAGACGCTTGGCCTCTCCGATATAAGACAAGTTTTTGTGGTCTGTCAGGATGGTAACAGGATGTAATGTACCCTCCAATAAATGTCTCCATTCTTTCAAAGCCTTGATAACCGCTAGTAATTCTCTGTCACCAATGTCATACCTGCTTTCAGTACCGGTCAATTTTTTAGAGAAAAATCCACATGGATGTAATGGTTTATCAACACCCAACCTTTGAGATAGAACAGCACCTAAACCAGTCTCTGATGCGTCTACCTCGAGCAAAAATGGCAGAGAAGTGTCAGGGTGAACTAAAATTGGAGCGGAAGCGAAAAGCTCCTTGAGAGTCTTGAACGCAAGGAGAGCTTCAGTAGTCCAATTCTTAGTGTCAGCCCCCTGTTTGGTCATGTTAGTGATAGGTGCAATAATGGAAGAATAGCCCTTAATAAAGCGCCTATAATAATTGGAAAAACCAATAAATCTCTGTATGGCTTTAAGACCTGTGGGTAAAGGCCACTCTAGAATGGATTGGAGCTTATCCGGATCCATCTTAAATCCCTCCCCAGAGATCACATAGCCGAGAAAGGTTACCTGGGTTTGATCAAAGCTACATTTCTCCAACTTGCAGTACAAGCCATGCTGGAGAAGCTTGTGCAAAACCCTCCTGACTTGTTTGTGATGAATCTCAATGTCACTAGAATGAATGAGTATATCATCTAGGTATACAATGACGCACTCTTGCTGAAATTCCCTAAGAACCTCATTAATCAGATCTTGGAATACTGCTGGTGCATTGCATAACCCAAAAGGCATGACGGTATATTCATAGTGGCCATATCGAGTATTGAATGCCGTCATCCACTCATGTCCCTGCTGGATTCTCACCAAGTTATATGCCCCTCTGAGGTCTAACTTGGTGAAAATTGTAGAGCCCTTCAAACGATCGAAGAGTTCGGTGATCAAGGGAATCGGGTAGGCATTTTTAATGGTTATCTTATTCAGGCCTCGATAATCAATACAAGGTCTCAAAGAACCATCTTTCTTTTTAACAAAAAAAAATCCAGCCCCGGCAGGGGAGGAGGACCTCCTGATGAATCCCTTGTCTAAATTCTCGTGAATATATTCCTCTAGGACTGAGTTCTCCTTTATAGATAATGGGTATACATGACCTCTGGGAGGCATGGTACCAGGGAGTAGGTTAATTTTGCAATCGAAGGACCTGTGTGGGGGTAAGGTATCGGCTTTCTTTTTGTCAAATACTGCCTTTAAATCTAGATACTGAGGCGGAATTTGTGTCTCTGTAGGATTGTCAGAGGTATTCGATGTATTAGTTAATCCAAGAGGTAAGACCTTCCGCAAGCATTTTTCTTGACAATTCTCTCCCCATGAAACTATCTCCCCTGATTCCCAATTAATAATAGGGTTGTGTCTCCTCAGCCAGGAGTACCCCAGAACTATGGGAATAGACGGAGAAGAAATGAGCATCAAGGATATATCCTCTTTATGCAGGATGCCAACAGTCAAGTTAATCGGTATGGTCTCATGAAAAATAACAGGCTCAAGTAACGGTCTACCATCGATGGCCTCAACAGCCAGAGGTGTCTCTTTTAACTGGGATGGAATAGCATGCTTGGCAGCAAAACCCTGATCTATAAAGCTCTCAGCAGCTCCAGAATCAATTAGTGCCATAGTCTTAACTACTCCCTTCTCCCACTTTAAAGAAACGGGTAACACAAGCCTGAGCTCCTTGTAGTTGTGAATAGAGGACAAAGTAGAAACACCCAAGGCCTGTCCTCTAGAGGAACTTAGGTGCGAGCGTTTCCCGAACGATTGGGACAATTTAGGCGTAAATGACCCCTGACTCCACAATACATACATAAACCCTCCCTTCTCCTGTACTGTCTCTCCCTTTCAGTGAGATGAGTACTGCCTATCTGCATAGGTTCAGGAATACGTAAGTCTTCGAACTCAGAGATTTGAAAGGTAGGCGCTAGTTTAAAGGAGGGTCTACGGGTCCTATCTCGAGTGTTCTGCCTCTCTCTTAAGCGTTCATCAATACGAGATATAAAAGAAATTAAATCCTCCAAATTTTCAGGGAGTTCTCTAGTAGCGACCTCGTCAAGAATTACATCTGATAACCCATTCAGAAACACATCTATATAAGCCTGTTCGTTCCACTTAACTTCTGCCGCCAAGGATCTGAACTCTAGTGCATAATCCACAAGTGTTCGATTTTCCTGTTTAAGGCGCAACATTAATCTAGCTGCATTGACCTTTCTGCCAGGAGGGTCAAAAGTTCTTCTAAACGCAGCTACAAAGGCATTATAATTATAGACGAGTGGATTATCATTCTCCCATAAAGGATTGGCCCATCTCAAAGCTTTTTCAATGAGCAGAGTAATAATAAATCCAACCTTTGCTCTATCTGTAGGATAAGAGCGGGGTTGTAGTTCGAAATGGATGCTAATCTGGTTTAGAAAGCCACGACACTTCTCCGGTGACCCGCCATAACGTACTGGTGGGGTAATACGGGAAGAAGCACCTACAGTGGCTACCTCTAGACCTGAGACTGCAGGGGAGATAGAAGGAGTACGTGTCTCCTCAGGTGGATTACTAGCACGAGACAAAAGTGCCTGTAGTGCCAAAGCCATCTGATCCATCCTATGTTCCATGGCGTCAAACCTGGGATCCGAAGAACCAAGCTGACTGTTTGTACCTGCAGGATCCATTGGCCCTGTCGTAATGTCAGGATCGGGACAGGGATCCAACACGCAGAGTACAAAGAGTGGAAAGGTACGTATACCGGGCCTTAGAATGGCCGGACTAACGTACCGAGAGTAAAGAATAGTCAGAGGCAAGCCGAGGTCGAGGGAACGAGAAGACAGATAAGCGAGAGACAAGCCGGGTCAAGGGATAACAGAGAAACAGGGAAGTAACAACGAGCCGAGTCAAAACCAATAGAGCAAACTAGAATACCAGAGCACTGAGTGACTAGACAAGCTAGAACCACGACAGGGCAATGAGCTGAAGTAAGGAGTAAGCTTAAATACCCTGGTTCTGGATGGAAATCACGCCTCTGAAAAGTACCGATTGGATATCGGACACTTGAGTGACAGATTGCTCGTGCTAGCGTCATGACGTCACGTATTGAGCGTCCTGCTAGAAAAGGACGTGGATTCCTCGCGGCCGGTGTTTAAGTGACTGGATGAACCGCGAGGAACGGAGGAGACAGCTCGCCTGGACGGATACACCACCAAGTCTCTACCTCCCTTAGAGGTAGAGGCCTCAGGTACCCTGACATAGAGTACCTTAACAGCATGTCAGACTAAGAGTGGATCTGTAGGGCAGAAGGACTTTTCATCTCTTCTGCTACATGCTGAAATATTAGACTAAAAGCACACTTCACCAAACATATTGCTGGCAAATTGTGTCAAATTGATTGGAAGATCATGCAGGCACCAATCTGCACTTTGGGGTCATTGAGAATGATCAAAGCTTTGCAACAGGGTTCCCCTGTAGATGTGCACTGTTATACATATTCTACATCCTGGTGCATTTCAGGAAGCCATCCCAAAGGTAGCAATGATACTTGAGTGTTGCAGAATGATTGCTGGGCATTTCAACCATAGTTTGAGAGCTAGTCCACTCTTGAGGAAGGAGCAAGAGAAAATAGGACTTCTCACACACCATCTGAAAGGATGTCAACATGTGGTAGAATTCCACTTGACCTATGCTGAAAATAATTTTGGAACAGGAGAGGACAATCCATAATGTATCTTTCCACCACTCCGTTGGAACGTCCACTGGGACGTGAAGATTGGACAATTATGGAGGAACTAGTGTCCATTCCTATTCCATTTACAGATGTGATAGAAACTGCAGTAATGCAAGTTTGGGACAGGTAATCACCTTGTTTACCCATTTCATAAATAAGAAGGATATCTTCCCGTAAAGAAGGGAATTAGTCCCTTACACGACACTCTACACTGGTGTGGCAGCAGTGTTCAGTGAAGCAGCTGCAGTTTGGGTTGAGGCTGTTGGCAGTTTTGAGGAGAAAGTGAGTGAGCCAGCAACCAAAGGGAGTTTCTTAAGGCTTCTGAAATTGTCAGAGCTTACATATTACATAGTTACATAGCTGAAAAGAGATATGCGTCCATCAAGTTCAGTCTTTCTCACATTTGTTTTTGCTGTTGATCCAAAAGAAAAAAAACAAACAAACATCTGAGTACTTCAAATTGTACCACAACCTAGGAACAAAATTCATTCTTGACCCCTGAATGACTGTCAGATATCTCCTTGGATCAAAAAGCTATTACTCCACTAATTAAAAATGATATTCGTGCATATTATGTTTATCCAATTATTTATCCAATTACTGTTTAAACATCTGTATAGACTCTGATAACACCACCTATTCGGGCAGAGAATTCCACATCCTTACAACTGATGGACGAAATAGCCTGTAACGCTCAATTGTTGATAAGATGGAAACAACTGCAGATTTCTGAATTTGATAACGTTTATTACTTTAAAATAAAAAAGATAATCAATTTTGAACTGTCTCTTTAATTCCTGGCAGGTTATAACCAGCAGCGGTGTTTGAAGCTGTTTTAGGATAAGGTAACTTTAACACAACCAGCGAGAAGTTCCAAATTAGGATGCAGATAATTAATAAGTGGAGCAGAATGCAAACTACTTAGATTAGAGATGGTTTTATATTAAACTTGAGCCAATCTGGTTTACTTAACTTATGAAGGAGAGATAATCCAAATTGGTGATGGAGGTTCCACAGAGGATCGAGGTTGCAACAGGCAAGAGAATGTCCAGAACCAGTCCGAGGTCGTAGGAGAGGAGAAGGAGGGTAAATGATTAAACAGTCCGGGTCCGATACACAGTAGAAGTAAATATCCAGTTTGAAGTTCGCGGGAGCTTTCGAGTTGATCAAGCACTGTGGTGTTGGCGCGGACTCTCTATGAACCCTGGGAACGACCACGTCATAGGAGGGGGAGTGGCCGCGCTCCGAGAACCCGGAAGTCCACGGTTAGCGAATGCCGGAAGGTCTGACAGAACCCCCCTCATAAGAAGCAGCCACCGGATGCTGTCAACGAGGTCTGGATGGGTAGCGAGCATGGTACGCGTTGATAAGTCGACGAGCATGCACCGCGGAGGACGACACCCATGAGTCTTCGTCAACACCGTAGCCCTTCCACCGGACAAGATATTGTAAGGAACCACGATGGATTCTTGAGTCGAGAATCCTCTGAACCTCGTATTCTTCTTCACCTTGTACCAGAATGGGATCAGGAGTGGTATGAACATCCCTCATGAAAGGGTCGGAGTGGTGTGGTTTAAGCAACGACACATGGAAGACTGGATGCAGTTTCATGGTAGGTGGAAGTTTCAATCTAACCACGTTTTCGTTGATGAGTGACAATATACGAAAAGGGCCAAGGAAGAGTGAACTTAGTTTCTTTGAGGGACGGTTGGTAACAATGTTTTTTGAAGAGAGCCATACGAGATCACCAACCTTGTAAGTAGGGGAAGGTCGTCTACCAGTATCGAAAAACTTTTTCTGAGCAGATGATGCATTTTTAAGGTTATCACGTAACTTGAGGAAGAGGGCAGACATGAACGAGTTATGGTTGGAGACGTATGGATTAGAAGAAGGAAGTCCTTGATCAGGAAATGAAGAAGGATGGAATCCAAAATTTGAGAAGAATGGAGTCATTTTGCTACTAGCGTGTACCGAGTTGTTGTATGAGAACTCTGCCATTGGTAACCACGTGATCCAATCATCTTGTAAATGAGAGCAATAACACCGCAAGTATTGTTCAAGACATTGGTTAACTCTCTCTGTTTGTCCGTTGGTTTGAGGATGATAGGCTGAAGATAATTTACGTTGAATGTTGAGGGAGGAACACATCTCATTCCAGAATTTGGAGGTGAACTGTGTTCCTCTGTCTGATATGATTTCTTCAGGAAGACCATGGAGTTTCACGATGTTGTTGATGAATACTTTTGCAAGTTCAGATGAAGAGGGTAATTTCTTTAAAGGAATAAAATGGGACATCTTGGTGAAACGGTCTACCACCACCAGAATGGTGGTATGATGTTGCGAAGGAGGGAGTTCTACCAAGAAATCCATTGAGATGGACTGCCAAGGTCTTTCTGGAACAGGTAGGCTCAGTAATTGACCGAATGGGGGATGATGGTCAGATTTTGATCTCAGACAGGTTGGGCAGTTTTTGACATAAGATTCTATGGTTCTGTCCTGGCGAGGCCACCAGTAATATCTTTTAGACAGCTCCAGTGTTTTTCTTGTACCAGGATGACCAGCCAGAGGGGAATCATGAATCAAGGAGAGTATTTTATTCCTAAGCAAGGGAGGAATGTATAACCTGTCTTTGAAGTAGTACAACCCGTCCTTTTTTGATAGATTGTTTTGTTTGGGAAGTTCAAGATCTTCTTCTTTAAGATGTTTAATCTCATCAGTTAATGACGAAATAATACCTATGATTTTAGGAGGTTGAGTTTCGTTTACAGGAAGATCTTGGTGAATTCTGGACAGGGCATCTGCCTTTTTATTTCTGGATCCCGGTCTGTAGATGATTTGAAAATTAAAACGGGAAAAGAAAAGATTCCAGCGTACTTGTCTGGCAGAGAGTGTTTTGTTGGAATGAAGATATTCAAGGTTCCTGTGGTCGGTATAAACAATTACAGGAGTGCGTGTGTCTTCAAGTATGTGACGCCAGTTTTCGAATGCAGCTTTAATACTTAATTATTCTTTTTCTCCTACAGGATAATTGCGTTCAGCAGGAGACAAAGATCGTGAAAAAAAAGCTACTGGATGGAGAGGATCTTGAGGCGTTTGGTGTTGAGAGAGTACAGCCCCGATAGCTGTATCAGAAGCATCCGTTTCCATGACGTAGAGAAAAGCAGGATTAGGTAGTTGAAGAATGGGAGCACTTGTGAATCTCCGTTTTAATTCATCAAAGGCTGCTTGAGCCTCTTCGTTCCAAGCAAAGGATCGTTTACTGCTATTGAGCAGGTTGAGGGGATGAGCAACCTTAGAGTAATTTTTAATGAACTTCCTATAGAAGTTGGCAAATCCCAAAAAACGTTGTAAGTCTTTAGTATTAGTAGGAGTAGACCAGTTGACAATGCAATCTATTTTGGAGGTATCCATACTTATTGAATGAGGGGAGATAACATATCCCAAAAAAGTGATTTCATTGACTTCAAATATACATTTTTCTGGTTTTGCGTATAATTTGTGTGTTCTTAATCTGGATAATACCCATCTCACGTGTTTTCTGTGTTCTTCAAGGTTGTTGGAGTAGATGAGAATATCATCTAAGTAAATGATGACACAAACGTCTAGGAGATCTCGGAAGATATCGTTAATGAAATGCTGAAAGGTTGCAGGGGCGTTACATAGCCCGAAGGGCATGACAAGATATTCGTAAAGACCATATCGGGTTCTGAACGCCGTTTTCCATTCATCATTAGCCTTGATTCTAACAAGGTTATATGCTCCACGAAGGTCAAGTTTAGTGTAGATGGTAGCTGTTCTTAATCTTTCAATCAACTCATTGATCAGGGGAAGAGGGTAACGATTCTTAATAGTTATTTTATTTAAAGACCTGTAATCGATGATGGGGCGTATAGTCTGGTCCTTGTTTCTCACAAAAAACATGCTGGAAGCGGCTGGTGAACAGGAAGGTCTAATGAACCCCTTCCGGAGGTTTTCATCTAGGTATTCCTTGAGGGTTTTTAGCTCTGATTCAGAGAGGGGATAAATATGTCCAAAAGGGATAGGAGCACCAGGAACAAGGTCAATCGGACAATCATATGGTCGATGAGGAGGAAGTGTCTCTGCTTCCTTTTTACTGAACACATCAGCAAACTCCGAATAGCTGGAAGGTATAGTGGATTCCCTAGTAACATGCAAAATGGGGATGTGTTGTAGACATGTTTTCTGGCAATATGCAGAGTTAAACGTGAGAGAGAAAGGAGCCCAGGTAATAAGTGGGTTGTGAGTCCGTAACCAGTCTATCCCCAATATTATAGGATAAAGAGGAGAATTTATGACATCAAAAACAAGAAATTCAGAATGGACATAATTAGTAGTAATCCTTAAAGGGACAGTTTCAAGGCGAATGGGCCCCGAGGAGATTAAGGAGCCATCAATAACTCTGACAGAGACGGAATTACGTTTTTGAACACAAGGAATATTATTTTTTGTAACAAAGGATGAGTCCAGGAACACCCCATTAGCACCGGAATCAATAAGGGCCTTAGTAGTAATTCTTTCTTTGTCCCACTGTAATATGAGAGAGACAGAGGAGAAATGAGAGGTTGGTTTAGAAGGAAGTACTCTCATTATAGCCGTGGTAGAACCATGCTTACCGCCTCTTGGACGTTTCAATAGGGGACAGTCTGGGACCACATGTTCTTGCGAAGCACAGTACATGCAGAGGTTCAGTTGTCTTCTTCTGGTTCTCTCTTCTGGAGTAAGAGGACTTCTCACAACCCCTATTCCCATAGGTTCAGCGGGAGTTATAGGTTTCTCCGGTGCCTTTGAAGAGGTGAAGGGTTTTTTCCATAGAGAGCTAGTGAGTGATTTCTCAGCTTTTCTTTCCCTAAGTCTTCTGTCGATACTGATTGACAGTTGAATAAGTGTATTTAGTGTA
This sequence comes from Pelobates fuscus, assembly GCF_036172605.1. Classification (NCBI taxonomy): domain Eukaryota; kingdom Metazoa; phylum Chordata; class Amphibia; order Anura; family Pelobatidae; genus Pelobates; species Pelobates fuscus. The sequence goes on from NC_086322.1 coordinate 132,542,409, forward strand.
GTAGGTAGTTCAGTTCTGGAGAGCTCATCTTTGACAGCTTCAGATAACCCAATACGGAACTGGTTACGTAGAGTTATGTCATTCCACTGAGTTTCAGGTGCCCATCGTTTAAATTCAGCAATGTAATCTTCAACAGGCCGGTTTCTTTGCTGCAGTGTTCTGATGGTTAAATCTGCAGTCGCTTGTTTGTTTGGGTCTTCGTAAAGGAGAGACATGGCTTCAAAGAATTCATCCAGAGAATCCAATATGGGATCATCGTTCTCAAGAAAGGAATGGGCCCAGGCCATGGGTTCACCTCTCAAAAATGAAATAACAGAACAGACTTTAGATCTTTCTGTGGGATATGATCGGGGTTTTAATGCAATCAACAACTTGCAAGAATTGATGAACTCTCGGTATTGGGACCTGTCTCCAGAGAATTTTTCGGGGTTGGAGACAGCAGGGTCACTAGCCGAGTGTGTAACTGTGTGAGGAGTATGGGTTTGCAAGTCCCTTACATAAGTAAGGATTCTTTCATTGGTGATCTGTAGATCTTGCATGCCTTGAGTGAGAGTATCCACCCTTTGGTTTAATCTGGTGATTTCAGAAGTGAGATCTGCTGTATCCATTAATTAGGCTTGATCAATCTGTAACGCTCAATTGTTGATAAGATGGAAACAACTGCAGATTTCTGAATTTGATAACGTTTATTACTTTAAAATAAAAAAGATAATCAATTTTGAACTGTCTCTTTAATTCCTGGCAGGTTATAACCAGCAGCGGTGTTTGAAGCTGTTTTAGGATAAGGTAACTTTAACACAACCAGCGAGAAGTTCCAAATTAGGATGCAGATAATTAATAAGTGGAGCAGAATGCAAACTACTTAGATTAGAGATGGTTTTATATTAAACTTGAGCCAATCTGGTTTACTTAACTTATGAAGGAGAGATAATCCAAATTGGTGATGGAGGTTCCACAGAGGATCGAGGTTGCAACAGGCAAGAGAATGTCCAGAACCAGTCCGAGGTCGTAGGAGAGGAGAAGGAGGGTAAATGATTAAACAGTCCGGGTCCGATACACAGTAGAAGTAAATATCCAGTTTGAAGTTCGCGGGAGCTTTCGAGTTGATCAAGCACTGTGGTGTTGGCGCGGACTCTCTATGAACCCTGGGAACGACCACGTCATAGGAGGGGGAGTGGCCGCGCTCCGAGAACCCGGAAGTCCACGGTTAGCGAATGCCGGAAGGTCTGACATAGCCTTACTCAGGTTTAGTCTCCAAAAATTGGGAGACCTTGCACTTCACTTTGAACTTAAGGCATTATCATCTGCGAACTGTGGCCAATTGACCACTCACGTCTCCCTTCAAAGGTGATTTCAAAATCGGCCAGTGAATAAAACACTTCCAAAATACATTTCTGGTACTATGGCACACTGTTTTACAAATGCATTTAATTGGTTTTACCATGTCTGCCTAAGTAATGCCTGCTACTCCCTCAGGTGCAGTTGGGAGGGTCTAGTAGGGAGCTTTTTTGTTCCCCCCACACTAAAGGACAGTAACTGACGCTACAGCCTGGATGTGTGGGAAGCTTTTTTTCTTGTCAGGGTTGGAGGGATTAGTGGGTGGACAAATGCCCATTTACTTTTTCTACTGTTACATTATTTTTCATGAGAAAATCAAAAGTTCTTTCACTTCCTTTTTAATAAAAATAAAATCCAGATATGTAATAATCTAATTTTAGCAACTCAGAATTGGCAGTGCAAAACCGCCTGATATTGCATAGCCATTAAGGGCAGGCAATATTGTAGTCATTTTTACATGTTAGCACAGTCACGGGCGCCATTTTAATGCTTTTTTGGCTGACTGAATTTTTTCCTGAATTTTTGGCAAAATTCGGCCAAACCAAACTGCAACATAAATTCTGTCACCCTGATTTTTTTGTTTTTCTTCTAAAGTGGTTTGGACGACATTGTCTACTGTAAACTGGAATCTACTCTATGAACAATTTATAAACCAATCATTTTATTTTTTTCTTATCTGTGTATCCAATATCTGTTATGAGAAGGGAAAAATGAGTAAAAACATCCATCATTCTTCCTTTTTTTTCCTTATCCGACCGTGGAACTGCTTTTTTTGCAGAAGACTAATTCCTATTGATAAATCACCTCATACATCAATTACAAAAAGAGGAAGAAAAAAAACCTCAACATGAAAATAAATGATTACTGAAACTTAACTTTGTACTATTTGTGTTAAAGCTCATATTTGTTTTTTTTACACACAAAAAATGTATTAGAAAAAGACATTGCTTCGTAGTAAGCAACAGGAGTATAAGTCATAAATATTACTAGTACAAAGTCAACAGCTGATTAAAGTCATCAGTAGAAAACATCAGTCGCTGATTGGAGGAAAGTTATACGATGCTCTGTAACAAATAGTATTAATAAATAAATCATATAAAAAGTATACATTGACTAACTGGGATCATGTGAATTATATAGCTGCATATCACTCTATGATATAACACTATTTTTCTTTAAACAAATTTAGGACATACTTAGATTGTCTGTCAACTAGAGTGAAATTTTTACTTTTCTTGTGGGAAGCCAGCGGCTTTTGTGTAGACCTGTGCTGATATCTCTCTTAGGAATACAAAGTTCCTAATGACCTATTGCCCCATTTTTCCCCCCCAACCAGGACCAGCCATTTTCAACATTAATACTATTGGCATTTGTTGAGTGCACTGTGGCAGTCTTCCTGGAGTCTTCACTCTCACTTGGCAGCCAGTGACCCTTAAATACCTTGGGGTCCAAATGCCCAAGACACTATCCTTAGTTTATTAACTGCACATTCCCCCCATTCTTAACATAATCTTTACAAAGCTTGACCAGTGGCACAAATTCCCTCAAACATACAAAGGTAAAGTGAATCTATATAAACTGGTCAGTTTTCCAAAATTGCTATACACCCTCCAAGTTCTCCTTGTCCTCCTGTCTATAAATCATGATATCCAACTAAACAAAAAACTGAGACACTTACTCTGGCGAGGAACAAAAGCTTGACTGAGCTTAACAAAATTAAATCAAACTAAAACCAGCAGGGGACTCAAGCTTCCCAATGTTAGGGAATACAGCCTGGTGGCCGAGCTCCAGCCTGTGTTGGACTGGATACATTTACAAAACAGATTTTCAGACTTATACCTGGAATCCTTTCTGGCGATGCTCGATTCTCTGTCAGCCTTCCTGCGCAGACCTCACAACCTTTATAATACCAATATTTTATCAAATCCCTTAATGACTGCTCAGAGCCAGTAAACAGTCATGTTTGAAAATAGGGGCCTGTATTCTCTGCACTCCCCAAATCACACATCTTAATAACCCTGACTTTCAAAATAAAACCAATAATTACACATTCAAGGTGTGGTCAACCAAGGGTGTTTCAAGTCTCAGGTCACTTGTAGACTTTCTTTCTCAAAATTGTTTTCCTTATGCTGCAACATTATGTTCAGTTCTTAATGCAACATGTCTTACCCAAGGACAATACTAACTCTACTAAGTACTTCAGATCATGCTTTTTACTCTATATCTAAATGATATGCTCTTCTACGCTATGTCCCTGACTGGACTAAATTCCAAATGGATTTAGGAAGATGGAAGACACACTTTCCTGAAGTACAGCCTGCAGGCATACTTACTGTGTACTATACAAAAAATCCAACTGCTAACAATTGTTTCTTATAGGGACAAGTTCCTGAAAACCCCTCACTATACCCTAGTACACGCCTCATAAATTCTATCTCATGCATAGAAATGATACATTAACTTGCCATAAGTGTACACATGCGGAGGTGGACATAGTACTAGGAAGTCTCCCAGATAGTACCATCACTCGTAAAAAATGGGTTCTCCAGGTTTAGAGTCAGCCGGGTACACCACCTTTGCACTTGTTCTAGACTAAACTCAATTATTTATTCAAAATGGATTGACTACACTTAAAAAAAAAACAGGCCGTCCGATAGTTTCTGGCATTAATTCTGTTTCATGCAGATTATCTGAGTATGTGGATCATATGCTCCAACCATTGGTTTAAAGGACACCTTCGTACTTAAAGGATACTACAAACATACTCCAGATACTGAGTGAAGTCAGTGGGAAGATGATTTTTTATTAGTCACAGCAGATGTGGCATCCCTGTACACTAATATAAAACATGACCTAGGCTTACAGGCGACAGAGTATTTCTTACAATCTTCTTCTTTATACCCACCAAAACAAATCGAATTTATTTTAAAGTCTATAACTCTTATTCTAGAGAATAACTACTTCTGGTTCCAGGGAGATTTTTATCTCCAACAATGCGGCACAGCTATGGGCACCAAGTTCGCCCCCAGCTACGCTAATCTCTTCATGGCTTATTGGGAATATATTCATATTGAGGATGGCAGTGGCTGGGGGTCGAGCTTGGTGCTATATAAAAGATATATAGACGATCTCATTATAATCTGGAAGGGTGGAGAAGAATCACTCCATAAATTTATAGAAACACTTAATTCCAACAATTGGGGTATACGGTTAACTTCGGAAGTTAGTAGTAGAGAGATAAATTTTCTGGACCTCACAATATATATTGAGAACAATCAAGTAAAAACTTTTTTCAAGCCAGTAGACGTGAACAGCTACATTCAACATACCAGCTGTCACTTCAGCCCATGGCTAAAGAATGTGCCAAGTAGTCAGCTAATTAGGATGAAAAGGAACTGTACAGAAGAATCAATTTTTCTAGAACAAAGTCAAAAGATTATAGAAGATTTTAAAGAAAGGGGATATAAGGAAGATTTTTTAAATAATGTTAAAAGAAAAGTAGACAAGTTAGAAAGAAATGAGATCTTACAGTATAAGGAGAAGAGAGAGAATAAAACGGTGCTCAATGTCCCATTTATATGTCAGTTTTCGGGAGGACATAATTATAAAGTACGTAATATTATTAAGAAATATTGCACAATACTTAGGGATGACCCTATTTTAAATGAAATCTTAACAGATGCACCTAAAATTATACATAAAGGAGTCCCTAATCTTAAACAAACTTTAGTCAATAATGTTTTAGATGAACCACACAAACAGAATAACTATTTTTTAAATCAACAGCAGGGTTTTTTTTAGGTGTGGCCATTGTAGCGCATGTAATAAAACAGGAAATCAACATGTTAAAGATTTTACTGTCAACAATACCTCATATAAAATAAAAGAGGGTATAACATGTAGTTCCAAAAATGTTGTATACCTGCTTACCTGTACGTGTGGTCTACATTATGTAGGACGTACTACGAGATCTTTACACATACGCATATGTGAACATGTCTACAATATAAAGAGGAAATATGCGCTACACCAAGTGTCATCACATTTTGCACAACACCATCAGGCTGATCCTACACAATTGAATTTTATTGGAATTCAACAAGTTTTAAGAACATGGAGAGGTGGGGATTTTATGGAAAAAACAGGGAAGGCCGAAATGCAGTGGATTTTTGTCTTAAACACTATGGTTCCACACGGCTTGAATAACGATTTTGAAATCTGTCATTTTTTAAAAGAATAATTAATTGATTTTTTATTCCTTATTTTTTATTCTGGATTTTTTTAATATAATTTTTTTATAGACTATATATATATATTTTTTTATTTTTTTATTATATACTATTATATTATATATTATTTTCACCCTATATCTCCAAGTTCTTAATTTATATCTTGTGTATAATTTTAATATATATTTTTCATATTATCTATATCTGTATTGATATAAAGTATTTTGTGGCTACACTTGATTATGCACTTTTTCCCACTGGGACACTTTCTATCTCTGTTAAAATTATTTTTACTTATTCACTTGTTTGGTATTAAAAATCAAAACAATGATTTGCCTTATGATATGCTAATTAATAGTTCTTTCCTTTTTTCCCCTTTTTCCTTTTTTAGTCAGTATTGCTTTAAATCATGATTAACATAAAATGATCGGATATGCTGTGAATCTTTGTGATTTTATTATTGCCTTTGTTGTTTAAGTTAAGAATTATTTTCTACAATGAACACTTTTTAATGAGTTTTTAAAAGATTGTTGTATTTTAAACCCAAGTTCCATTTGAGTATTATGTTAATATGTTTAGTGGATTTAATTGGATAATCGGACGTTTTCTAATACAATTACCAATAACCAATCACAAGTGACTGATGCCCTTTTTAAGCCCACAACCAATATGGAGGTTGTGAGCACGTCCTGAGGAAGCCAATTGGCGAAACGCGTTGATGTCACAAAGGGGGAGGAGCTTGCAGACCACGGAGTCCTGAAGCGTTTTTTCCGGCACACGGCATCACACGTGGAGAATTCTTGTAGCCGAACAGGGAGAACGCCGGACAAAGCAGCCTGCTACCCCAACATATAAAGCTCTGATAGTGAGTTGACATATATTTGTCACACTCACCAACAAATCTAGTAAGGGGCTTGTCACCCTATCTTTCTTTCTTTTTATTCTATTTTATGTATATATGTACCATTTATTCTGCATGTGGCAGGCAATAAATTAATATAATTTTTTTCCTATCGGAATTCTACCAGAGTATTCCTGAAAGTGACACTTTTCGGCCTGTGAATTACTACAAAAGTATATGTTCACATTTTGTTCTGTAAACAATCTACACTACTACTGTTTTTTCTTTTTCCTTTTATATACATCATCATTGCTGGAAGACACACCACACATCAGTAACAGTTTGTATATATATACTTCTATTCTCTGTCTCATATTTGGTAAAATTGCTCCACTCACTATTACATAGGATTGACTACACTGTTTTACTAACAACAAAACATTAGCTAAAAAAAATTATATTTCCACTTTATGTTCTTCTTACCAATCTAAAATTAAGGCAACTCTGGAGTATATGACATGGTTTTTGGCTGATTTGTCATTAACACTCATGACTTAGTCTTCCTGCTTCATGACTCTTGGGATGTTGGGCTGATGGGGGACCTTATGGTCCAGCAATATGTTTTGGTTCATGTTGGATAAATAAAAGGGTTATTTTTTTTGGCCTTTTGGCCTTGTTCTCTACTACTGAACCTGGACCCATCTGTGGGGTTGCACACAACCAGCCAGGCCAATACAGTTTTCTCTGCTAATATTCTTTAACAAAGGCTTCCCAGGAGAGATGGGGCGGTGGGGCAATGTTTACTTTTTTGTGTTAATTAAGTTACTCATTTAATGTACTTTTATTTTGGGGTTTAAAATGTAGAGCTGCTTAAGAATGTCGGTGGTCAAATTCTACTGTAAACACCAAGCTCTTTGACTGCCTTCTCAAATAATGTGTTATGACCTATAGACTCATGTATTGTTTCCCAACAATTGTAATGAAAATGTATTTAAAACAAAAACAAAAACATAACTCTGTTAGGGGAAGTTAGATGAACATATACAATAAAAACTACAACATTATTTCTGCATTATTGTTATATGCAATTATATGTAAATTGAATTTTTGTGTATGGCAAGAAAATGTGGTTCAACAGGATCAATTATCCTGAAAACACATTTTTTTCGGTTGAATGTTGGTTCAGTGCAGTATAATTTTAGCACCAAAAAACTGATTTGGGAACTGAATCAGATAAACCAAAAGGATGAAACAGTGGATACAGTACAGCTTGATAACATATACATTATATTATGTATATCATTTTCAGTACACTGATAGGAGCATTTCCCTCCATTTGGTTCACAGATCAAGTTACAAAAAGTAACCCGTAAAAATAATTACATATATACTTTTTTTTTTACTACTCCGCTATTGTTTCTTTTTTTCTAACTTCTCATTTGATCTTTCTATTCTGTCATTATGTCATAGTTTCTGTCTCCAAGCAAACAGATAACTTGATCAGTACAAATTCAGATGAACTGCAGTTCAGACTGAAACAAATGTCCATGTCTGCCAATTCTAACATTTAGTATATGAGCAATTCTTGTGCCCAGTGAGAAAATGTGGCTCAACCAAACAATGTTTCCCAAAAAACTGAGCATTACTTGTGATGCCCACATTGCAAGCCAATGTTTCAGCTCTGCAGAATTTCAGCACCAAAAACTGATTTAGGAACTGACTCAGACAAGCAAAAATTGGTCTATCAGTGTGCTTTGATAATAAATGCATAAAATGATGTATACATTTTTTAGTACACTGAGAGGAGCATATTCCATTTGGTACACAGATAAAGTGAGAAAACATAACAAAAAAAAGAGGAAAAAAATAAGACCAGTAAAAACAAATAAATCTATATTTATATATTTATTAAATAAATAATAAAAATATATATTTTTACTTTATGCTCCTTCTTGTTTCCTTTTATTGCACGCGTCTTACTTAGGGTTGGGATTAGGGGTAGGGTTAGGGTTATGGAATTGCTGAAGTCCCGAATTGCTGAAGTCCCGAATTTCAAAAGTGCCAAACCGAACTGAAGTATAGAAGTCCCGAATTGCCAAAGTCCCGGATTTTGAGAAGTGCCGAACCGAACCAAATTTTTTGCCCATGCACATCTCTAAAGTCTAGCATTAGGTGTATTAGCAACTTCAACATCCTTATTTTTTCATACTAATGTCCTGCTGGATAGTCCCTAATTAATTTAGGGACTAAATGAGTGGGTGGCAAACTGCAATCCGCTATGGTCAATTGTATCTCTGGTCCCTTTTCTCAATATGAAAAACAGCCTTGAATAGTCCTAGAATCATTAATAAATGTACTGACATTAACTTAAAGGGTAAGTATATGGTTATGATAGTTCAAGTACCATGGTGCCATTTCCTAGTCAGCTGATATCCATCAGTCAATGAACGACATTCCCTGCATAGAAATATGCACAGAATTGAAGTCACTGAAATGGCTTGTAACACTCTAATGACTCTGCCAGCAACCATTTAATAATGATGGGAAAACCTCCAATGCCAACAGGTGCAAAACTATCAGATTTCCCTTTATTAAAGGACAACTAAACTATGCACACCTGCTCACAAGCTCAATATTAAAAAGCCAATTGCAACACCTGTGACCCAGTGTGAATGATGACCTTATGAATTATCATGGATTGTTGGAACCTACCGCCTTATGGGAATAAGTGTTTTGCTATTACCTCGTAAGATATAATTATAACTGGCAGCTTAGTAATTATACATGAACAGGTGAGGAATTATATATGCAACATTTAAGTTTGATTTCTATTTTCCCATATAAATATTATAACAAAATTAGAATATATGTTTTACGTTTAAATATTTAATTGTACTAATTAAACCATTGATGTTTTAAATGTAATTTCCAGACAGTATGCTTTGCTTACAACAGCAGATTTCAGTAACTCCTAGTAAAACAACAAGTCAACAAAGAGTCAGACTATTTAAACATTTACATATGCATCAATAAAATAAAGAATTATGTATTCTATGATTTCAATGGGAGATTAGAATAAGGGAGGCTTCTCAAAAACAACGATTCTTTCCCATTCTCTAATGCTGAAAAGTTAATTTAGGACCCTTCAGTAAGAAAATAACAAATTTTGTTCTGTGTTTCTATTTCCAGTATGCCAATTACACAACAAACACTGGTTATTTAAACAGTCTGCCCATTTGCTGTATCAGCCAGCTCTGGGCTGTAGCTAAGGGTAAATATGCAAAGTATTTCATTTGTCTTAGCATATGTGTTGGCCTATTTTCAGTTGCTCTGAGCTATTTTATAAATAGATATTTAACATGATTGAAATCAATCTTGGCTTAATTGAAATAAAAATAAATATATAAATATAATTGCTTGACGCTATTGCAAGGTATAGATGATATGTAAAAGAACAAAAAAGTAAGGTAATAACAAGTTTTGCAAGAATTATGTGGTATACATACCAACCTGCAGATCATTAGTTTTATTTTCGTTTTTTATTTTTTTTGTAGTAACTAAAAATGGCCCTAGCTGACTGAGTGGAGCCTCTTGGTGTGATCAGGGACTGTACACTGTTCACACTGCATTGCAGCCAAAGGGATTTAAATCCACTTTTAAACAGCTGCATGCTGCGCTCATTGTGAGCACTGCATACAGCTCATTTGCCAGTGTAGAGCCTCTACAAATGGCCCCAGCTGACTGATGATACCTTGGTCTCCCTGTTCATGCCACCCTGACATACCGTAACAGTTGTAAAGCCCAGCATTAGAGTGTAATGACACCTCTAACATCATTATGGTGTTAAAAAAAAACTAAATAAAAAAAAGCATTTTTGCACGAGTACTGTCACAACGCATGTGCATGTACAACAGTATTAATGTTGTTTTTGAGGGCACATGTAATCATATGTTATTTTCTAAGCAGATGCCTAAGCACAAGAAAATATCAGCACTATAACCTGGGAGTTCTGCACTAGTCTTTATAGCAAACACTTCAACACTGTTTATGTGGAAATTAGAAATTGGCACAATTATAAAAACAACAATTCTGCTTCAATGTTTGTATTTGCATGATACCTTTTTATATACCTTTTATATTGCTTGTAACCGTTTTTGTTTTCCATTATTTATGAGGCTGTATTGTGTGTTTGCTGAGATGAAAACTATAGGTCGTGAAAAGCTGTTAGTATGCCCCAATTCATTTCCCTGGTTGTTGCTTTTTTATATTTTAAACCAGTGGGCACCTTTCACTTCATGGCATGAAAGGCTTTTGTGACTGTCAGTTAAAAGGAAAGGCTCTAAGTAGCCTTTCTCACCGAGACTAATAGAGCTTTGGAAGTGATGGAAAATAAGGCATGTTAAATGTACCCTCTAAACTGTAGGCTTTTCAGTGTGACATTGGCATTATAAGGTCGTTATAAGGTCAAAAAGTTTCTATGACAGTTTTTGCAAATATGTTCTGAAAGATGTGTATATTAAAACTATTTTATTTTGAGCTTATGATTCTCTTTTCCTCCCTTTTTTGCTCAAGGTCCTAAATCGCATATGCCAACTAGGCAATATTTTTATCAGAAATATCCTTGCTGGAAACCTACATGTTTTTTGGGATTATTACAATTGAACTATTTTTGGCCCGGAATTAGTTTTTTCCTAGTAACATGACAGCCAAGGGTTTATCAAATAATCACGTTTTGTTTTGTTTTTTTTTGCTATGTGTGATTTTGTGTTTGTTTGTTGTTTAGCTTTTGTGCTGGGTTTTCGGTTCTTTTGCTCAGTGTTAATTTTGTCAGCTAACAATTTTAGATCAATTTTAGTCGACTAAATACGACTAAAATTATTATAGCATTTTAGTCAAAAGACTATGACTAAAACCAAATTGAAATTTAGTTTTTGTCATAGTCCGCCAAAATTAACACTGCACAGAGGGGCTGTAGAAGGGGCAGACCAGGCTTGGGAAAGAGACACCTAGAGGGGCCGGGATGACACAAAGAGACACAGAGGGGCTGGGAAAGGGGCTATGAGACCGATAGAGGCTTTATTTAAACCCATTAGATTTTAGTCGTGTTGAATCTACTGGAAACGTAGTCAACTAAAACTAAAACAATTCAGATGACTAAAATACGACTAAAACTAAAATGGTATCAAAAGACTATGACTAAAACCAAATTGAAATTTAGTTTTTGTCATAGCCCGCCAAAATTAACACTGCACAGAGGGGCTGTGGAAGGGGCAAAAGGGACAGACCAGGCTTGGGAAAGAGACACCTAGAGGGGCCGGGATGACACAAAGAGACACAGAGGGGCTGGGAAAGAGGCAAAAGGGACAGACCAGGCTTGGGAAAGAGACACCTAGAGGGGCCGGGATGACACAAAGAGACACAGAGGGGCTGGGAAAGGGGCAAAAGAGACCGATAGATGCTTTATTTAAACCCATTAGATTTTAGTCGTGTTGAAGGGGCCGGGATGACACAAAGAGACACAGAGGGGCTGGGAAAGGGGCAAAAGAGACCGATAGATGCTTTATTTAAACCCATTAGATTTTAGTCGTGTTGAATCTACTGGAAACGTAGTCAACTAAAACTAAAACAATTCAGATGACTAAAATACGACTAAAACTAAAATGGTATCAAAAGACTATGACTAAAATTAAATTGAAATTTGCTGCCAAAATTAACACTGCTTTTGCTGTATAAATTGTAGATTATATTATTGTGAGTTTTCAGTGATTACGCATTTGGATTTTACTAACTGCCCTGCAAACAAAGTACACCCCCTGGTTGTTAATCAGACAACAAATCTTGTTACTTCCTGGTTTCCTCAAAACGGACCATTGCAAGGACTTCCCATTAAATGGGAAACTATAGTGCCAGGAAAACAAACTAGCTTACCTGGCAATATAGTTTCCCCCTCCGTCAAGCCCCACCCTCCCCCGATGGTGCAGAAGGGGTTAATAACCCCTTCCATTACTTACCTGGGTCCAGCACCGATGTCCCTCTGCGATGGCTCAGATCCGCCTTCTCTCTCCCCCCCCCCCCCCCCCCCAAGTCAGCCAGCGGGAAGCCGTAATGCACAGCAATGGCCATGCTCCTGTAATGATTTCCCCATAGAAAAGCATTATTTAATGCTCTCCTATGGGGTATTGGGTGACACTGGATGTCCCCATGCATATAGTGAGAACGTCCAGCGTCCAGCAACCCTTTTCTGCCATACATGTTGGTTCCAAAACATATTGAAGACTTTAATCTGCTCTTTTTCAAGTTACATTTTTACTACAATTTTTTATTAAATATATATGCCAAGTTTTAACAAAACTTCCAAAGCTTCCCTTCACTAGAGAACAAAAACGATATAAAACACTGTGAAGAAAAAGAGGTGTTAAAAGCCCATGCTGATCTCACCCTTAAAATTGATGACATTCTTTATACTAAAGCATAAACATTTAAATACGAGGGCGAAAATAAATATATATGTGTCATCTAGTAAAAGAAAGGACACACAGAACATTAAATGAAAACACTCAAATTAGAATTTTGTATTGTTCTCAAGTGAAAATGCATCTGGATTTTTCTCAGACTTTTTATGCACATATGTTTTGACAAATAGTGATTGTTATCTGAACTGTCAAAATAGTTCTTAATCCTCTGTCAATCCACAGGGATATACTACCAAAGTGCCAAATAAAACACAATGCTTGATGACTCACTTGAAGTAGAATTACTCTTTATGAGGATTTTAGACCTCAGAGATTTTTATCGGTGAAGGAAGGGATTATGGAACCATTCTGTATGGTATGCATAGATAATATGTAACCATGATGCTTGTGGAAAGCTCATTAAGAATCAGCTCAAAGTACAAATCACTGCAAATATATTCCAAATGAGTAAACCATGCTTTAGGAAGAGTTCCTGTATCTCACTGAGTTCCATTTGTTATTTTTATTAACTGTAATGAGCATTAAAAGGGCAAGAAAAAAATTGATTGAATATATAGTTCCCTGTTAGTGATTTTATTACAATACACTTTACTTTCCCTCAGCAAATTAAATAACTAATAAAAAAATAACATCTACAGAGACATACATGAAAACAATGACATCACTGTCAAAAACCAATAAGAACATCCCCAAAGGTATATGTTGTAGAATTCCCACATTCAAATAATCATTCTTTGTTTCATCTTCAGATTTTATTTAATCAAATTTATTTTTATTTTCATCTGTTTAACCCCTTCATCTCGGCTCTCTTGTACACACGATTGCCAGAATATCTCCTGCAATCATGATTTGCATAATTGCAAATTAAATGTGTTTATTGTCCAAAAATGTAGTTTGCAAAGTATGCCTTTATTCCAGTTCCTTAATTTAACAGAGCAGCAAAACCGCCACGCTCCTCTCCCGCACACTCATGCTGTTACATCACTTCACCTATCCCCACACACTTCTACAGATCCAAACACTTACACGCATACAGAAACACAGACACACACTGACACACATGCGTATACACAGACACACATACAGTGTGTGTAATTGTATATCTGTGTGTGTGGCATGCATTCCAATGACAGCACTGCACACAAATAAAACCTTGCATTCCATACGCCATACATAAACTTGCTTACATCCAAACACACAGACATTACTCGTAAATACAACCCTGCAAGAATGGTAAATGTTAGATACCAAGCAAACAAAACATCATGGGAGTTGTAGGAGTTGATGATTTATCTTTTAGCCACCCTGGCACCATGGTTCTCACTATAATAGTTCCACCACTGGCTAATATAATATATTATATCAAGAAGAAGGGGGGGGGGGGGGTGTTAATTGCAGGAAGTACCAAACATATTTTCTATAGTTAGTGAATTACAACTTGTACTGCTTGAATAAGTCTCTGAAGATGTAGAGTCTATCTGTGTGTGTTTGCATGCCAGTGGAATTATCTGTCAGTGAGATCTGTGTTAGTGTGCTTGTGTGTTTGTGTCAGTGAGATTGCTTGTGCTTGCACATACTTACTGTATAATTATTTTTCTCCCCTGTAAGAACCAATATTTTGAATTAAAAAAAACATACCGATAAATTTGTCAGGACTAGGCAGTACAGAACCTAAATACATCTCTACTCTACATCTCTACTCAAAACTATTCACTAGATATCGCATTGTAGCAAATTAAATCAAAATGACAAAATAAAGTCTATGTATGCCTAAATGTTTGCCATTCTAATTTTAATTTACTAGAAATTGGAGTTTAGTGAATACACCCCACTTTGACACGTCACAGAAATACATCCCTACATTCATGGTGCAGTGTGTGAGATATGTAGGAGTCAGACCAACTCCTTGGTTTTACACCCTACTTGTCACAGGTGCCTCATTTCAGGGCCCTATTTAGCCTTGTACTGCAGAGAGCCCCAGATGGAATTTTCTCCCCAAGTAAGTGGTTTAATCTCATAAGAGCAGACATTAGAGTAGGACCTGCCAAAGATGGGGTACATTGACGTTGTGGTTGTTACCCTGTCCTCAGAGGGAGACCTGGAGACACTCATGCAGCAGCTGAACTTACCGGCCCGACACCAAGAAGTAGCCTTGACCCAGGGGGAGAGGAAAAGGGAACCGGAGAAACTACACTGGGTACACTTACCAAGATAACTCAAATCACAGCCCAATCATGCTGGACTTGTGCGTTAATTGTCTATTTCCAACGCCTATAACGTTTTACAGCACAAAACCAGCCTTTCCATGTTGATACCCGCATCAATACTCAACCAATCAAGAGAAAATTAACGTAATATTTCCAAGAGCGTATCCTGTTGACTACCCCACGACTGTGTATTTTCTGACACCCAATGCTGACTAAACCATAGTTTACTGTTTCTACAATTTTCATTTATCTTATGTCACGGATGTATACTTGTGTATGCTAAAACCAAGTAAAATAAGAAAACAAATAAAAAAATCACAACTCTACATCAGTATATACAATCTATATATCAAGGAATACGCTAAACAATGATAAACATATCACCCAATAAATACAAAAAACACAGGGATCTCAAAACAAGAGGAGGCCCAAAAAGTGTAGAGCAGTATGGGATAAAGGAAAAACCCTAACTTTTATTAAATGACTAATGTAAGTTAGTTATAGTGCATTAAAAATGTCAAGAGAGAGGTAATATATAATCCCAGCAAGATAATATTTCATAGGTAATGGAAAAATTGCAGGGTAGAGGTAACGGTAACACAATCAAGGTAAAGGGAAGAAGGGGAAGGACAAGATGAAATAAAGAGGGACAAAGTCTAGTAACTAGTTCCCACACTACTACTAAGCCCAAGTAATACCTACAGATTCACAATTTAGAAGATACACCCCTTAAGGAAAGATCTTGGGATGTAAAGTTACAAAGATGACTAAAAAGACAACAAAAACAAATACAATGTATCCTCTCCAGTGAGATTGCAAGGAGCGTACAAGTAGCTTGTAGGGTGCAGAGTTGATGACTATTATAAAAGGACTCAAAATCAATAGAGGAACCTTATCCTAGCAATAAAGCTATAAAGTGACCTCCGTAGACCAAAAATGTAACAGAATTGATTACCTTGGCAATGAACACTCTGCTAGTGCCTACATAAACCTACTAGCCCTCATACATAATCTGAAACTGAAATAATGAAAATTAACCTGTGCTACTTATAATTAGTGATGTCCCGGACGGTTCGCCGGTGAATAGTTCCTGGTGAACATAGCGTGTTTACGTTCGTGGCGGCGGGCGAACATATGCGATGTTCGGTCCGCCCCCTATTCGTCATCAATGAGTAAACTTTGACCCTGTACCTCACATTCAGCAGACACATTCCAGCCAATCAGCAGCAGACCCTCCCTTCCAGACCCTTCCACATCCTGGACAGCATCCATTTAAGATTCATTCGGAAGCTGCATGCATTTTTTTTTTTCAATTTATTATTATTTTTTTTTTCAGTGCATATAAATGTTACAAGCAGATACTCCCCCAAGACACTCTGTACTACTGTAGATACTCCCCCCAGACACTCTGTGTTACTGCAGATACTCCCTCCAGACACTCTGTTACTGCAGATACTCCCTCCAGACACTCTGTGTTACTGCAGATACTCCCTCCAGACACTCTGTGTTACTGCAGATACTCACCCCAGACACTCTGTGTTACTGAAGATACTCCCCCCAGACACTCTGTGTTACTGCAGATACTCCCTCCAGACACCCTGTGTTACTGCAGATACTCCCTCCAGACACTCTGTATTACTGCAGATACTCCCTCCAGACACTGACACAGAGCAGAATAGGGACTGTTCCTCCTACATAGGGTCACTTGGCAGATATGGATTGACACCTATCCTAAGGATCCCTGATACACACTGACACAGAGCAGAATAGGGACTGTTCCCCCTACATAGGGTCACTTGGCAGATATGGATTGACACCTATCCTAAGGATCCCTGATACACACTAACACAGAGCAGAATAGGGACTGTTCCCCCTACATAGGGTCACTTGGCAGATATGGATTGACACCTATCCTAAGGATCCCTGATACACACTGCCAGAGAGCAGAATAGGGACTGTTCCCCATACATAGGGTCACTTGGCAGATATGGATCGACACCTGTCCTCAGGGACCCTGATACACACTGACACAGAGCAGAATAGGGACTGTTCCCCCTACATAGGGTCACTTGGCAGATATGGATTGACACCTGTCCTCACAGACCTTGATACACACTGACAAAGAGCAGAATAGGGACTGTTCCCCCTACATAGGGTCACTTGGCAGATATGGATTGACACCTATCCTAAGGATCCCTGATACACACTGACACAGAGTAGAATAGGGACTGTTCCTCCTACAAAGGGTCACTTGGCAGATATGGATTGACACCTATCCTAAGGATCCCTGATACACACTGACACAGAGCAGAATAGGGACTGTTCCCCCTACATAGGGTCACTTGGCAGATATGGATTGACACCTATCCTAAGGATCCGTGATACACACTGACACAGAGCAGAATAGGAACTGTTTTCCCCTACATAGGGTCACTTGGCATATATGGATTGACACCTGTCCTCAGGGACCCTGATACACACTGGGGGGGGGACCTACTGTCCTCCCCACCCCACCCCCACCCCTGCGCGGTGGGTGGGGGCCATAAAAATGAAAAATGAGGGGGGGACCTACTGTCCTTCCCTCCGGCCCCCACCCCTGCGCGGTGGGTGGGGGCCATAAATCACAATGGGGGGGACCTAATGTCCTCCCCCACCCTCACCCTTGTGCGGTGGGTGGGGGCCATAAAAATAATGAGGGGGGGACATATTGTCCTCCCCCCCGGCCCCCACCCCTGCGCGGTGGGTTGGGGCCATAAAAATAATGAGGGGGGGACCTGCTGTCCTCCCCCCGCCCCCACCCCTGCACGGTGGGTGGGGGCCATAAAAATAATGAGGGGGGGACCTACTGTCCTCCCCCTGGCCCCCACACCTGCACGGTGGGTGGGGGCCATGAAAATAATGAGGGGGGGACCTACTGTCCTCTTCCCCGGCTCCCACCCCTGCGCAGTGTGTGGGGGCCATAAAAATAATGAGGGGGGGACCTACTGTCCTCCCCCCCAGCCCCCACCCCTACGCGGTGGGTGGGGGCCATAAATCACAATGGGGGGACCTACTGTCCTCCCCCCGCCCCCACCCCTGCGCGGTGGGTGTGGGCCATAAAAATAATGAGGGGGGGACCTACTGACCTCCCCCTGGCCCCCACCCCTGCGCGGTGGGTGGAGGCCCTAAATAAAAATCCCCCCAATCAAAGGTGACTAGGGGTCCCCAAGCCCCTAGTCGCCCACCCTCCCACCCCAAAAGAAGTTACCCCCTACCTACCCCCCTCACCCTAAAAAATAGTGAGGGGGGAATAAAATAACTAACCTGTAAAGAAAAATTCAACTTACCATTTGACGTCTTCTTTTTTCTAAAATCTTCTTTTTTCCGCCCCAAAAAAGGCCAAATAAAAAGCCATAAGAACCGACGCAATTTAAAAAAAAAAAAAAAAAAAAGATAATCCATCTTCACCCATGGAGGGCTCCGTGCAGACTGAGCTCTGCAGGGCGGGGGAAGGCTTATAAAGCCTTGCCACGCCATGCAATTAGGCTAAGAACACTCTGATTGACTGGTTTAAGCCAATCAGAGTGCTCTTTGTCATTTCACACAGCGTGGGAAAATTCTAAAGAACTTTCCAACGCTGTGTAAAATGACACAGAGCACTCTGATTGGTTAGATTCAAAGCCCACCAATCAGAGTGCTCTTTGTCATTTTACACAGTGTGTGAAAATTCCAAAGAACTTTCCCACGCTGTGTAAAATGACACAGAGCACTCTGATTGGTTAGATTCCAAGCCCACCAATCACAGTGCTCTGTGTAATTTTACACAGCGTGGGAAAGTTCTTTGGAATTTTCCCACGCTGTGTAAAATGACAAAGAGCACTCTGATTGGTTAGATTCCAAGCCCACCAATCAGAGTGCTCTTTGTCATTTTACACAGCGTGGGAAAATTCCAAAGAACTTTCCCACGCTGTGTAAAATGACATAGAGCACTCTGATTGGTTAGATTCCAAGCCCACCAATCACAGTGCTCTGTGTCATTTTACACAGCGTGGGAAAGTTCTTTGGAATTTTCCCACGCTGTGTAAAATGACAAAGAGCACTCTGATTGGTTAGATTCAAAGCCCACCAATCAGAGTGCTCTTTGTCATTTTACACAGCGTGGGAAAATTCCAAAGAACTTTCTCACGCTGTGTAAAATGACACAGAGCACTCTGATTAGTTAGATCCATATCCATTGTGATTTAGGAATGTTAGGTGATTTATGCCCTTTATGGATTAAAACCAGACTCTGCATCAACTGTGTAATTTTCCATGGGAGTTTTGCCATGGATCCCCCTCCGGCATGCCACAGTCCAGGTGTCAGTCCCCTTGAAACAACTTTTCCATCACTATTGTGGCCAGAAAGAGTCCCTGTGGGTTTTAAAATTCGCCTGCCCATTGAAGTCTATGATGGTTCGCCCGGTTCGTGAACGTTTGTGGAATGTGGAAATAAAATTATGACCCAAAAAGCCTCACGCGTGGTTTGACGCTTAAACCCTGTCAGGGGCATAAATATGTTGCTACTTTAGTCAGTTCCCATAAGTACTAAAGTTGGCTAATTAGCCATGTGAAGGCAGCCAAAGGAATCACATTAAGGGGAAAAGCAATTTGAATAATAGGGGTGGGGTAAACAGTGTAAAGACTTTTGGTAGGACTTAACCTAATTACCCACATAGGGATCGAGTACTCATTTTGTTTAATGAATACAATCCTCTAGTAAGACTGCCATATTGAGAAAGGGGGAGGACCAACCTCCCACCTGAGATGGAACTACTTTGTACTGCATAGAGAGGCCCACATTGGGCCAAAGCTGAGGGTGGAGTGTCTACAGTAGATACACCACTGGAAGAAAAGACACAAAAACATTGTGTGTATTGGGTCTCCAAAGACAGACCACCCACCAAAGGTGGAGCTATTTAGAAGAAACCCTTACATCATGTAATCCTCTGAAAGGGAGAACATGCAGAAAGATCAGTGCATGCCAATAGTTTGGTGATTGAAAAAAAGGGCAATCAGAAAGTCAAAAGGCAAAAATATGCAGTGTGTAGATTTAATAACTTATGATTGAGGTCAAGCTGATGCTCTCATTTTGTCTATGAATTCAATCCTCCAGTATAATCTCCCACTTTGGGTGATGGCTTATTCAGGAACATGTAGATACACTGTAAATCGGCCACTTAAGGGCAAGAGGTGGAACATATATCTATATGCTCAGGTCGCCACGGGAGGGACGGCTTGTTAGGGCCAGAGTCAAACCAGGAAAACCTCATACCATGTCATCCTCCCAGAGGTGGGAGAAAGTGAACAACAATCCGCTAAGTAGAGGTTAAGAAGGAAACTGATAAAGTAAAGATTGTGTAATTAGAAGGCTTTGGCTAAATAGAAGAATGTTCCTAGATACAGTCATGGTTGCCTGAAGAAATAAATGGAGAGAAAGAGAACCCCTCATTAAGACCACGGGGGGATAATGTATTCAACTGGTAGATCCATATATTTCTCTATGTCACAATCTCTGGTTCCAGTTACCCTTCCTCTGTGGTTGCGGTATTAACTCTAGGCCCATAAATCAGATAAAAAAAACAGGCAGCTCACCTAAGACAGTGGCTCTCCCTCACAGTCCCCACATGTAAATAGACATATATAGCAACTCAAAAACCCTTGCACTCCAACTAAAGGTGCCAAGTCACAAAAAATAGTATAAGTAAAAAAGAATACTGGGTTTTCCAAGGATTTCTTCTTTATTAATGGTTAATCAAGGTCAACGTTTCAGCTCCCGATTGGAGCTTTCATCAGGACACACAAAAAAAATATATACTACACAGAAAGAGGCTTTATATAGGACTAGTATCCAATACGCACTCACCAAAGCAGCTGTTCTCCATTCCGTTCGATGATCGGCGTGTTCCCGGTGCCACTGCGCATGTGAGCTATTGCAAGGGTTACCTTCACGTCAGAGGTTTCAGTAAAGACCAATCCCCATATTCCAGCTATGTCACGTTACCAAGGGAACCCACAATGCTTCGCGGCTATTGGTTATACATCCATGTACTGTTGCCCTAGGGAGTGTACCTCCTTTCAACTGAGGTTTATCCACCCTCCTCCTGATGTAGGTCTGTTTGCGTGGTCCGGTAACCATGGAAACGCAAACAGACCCACGTCAGGAGGAGGGTCTGACACACAGATACATACTGACACACAAGCATACATACTAACCGTCTCACATACTGACACACACACACACACACATACATACAAACAGGCATACATACTGAAACAGACATACACACACATACTAACATAAATATCAAGTGGGATTGATTATATGTAATGGGCCATGGCGGCCGCCGGCCACGTTACTGGGCGCTAGGGAGCACTTACTTGTAGACTAGTGCCCAGTACCACAGCCTGCAAATCAGGTCCCCTCTCCCAGTCAAGCACTGCGGCAGCACAAGGGTGCGTCATTCACTCGCTCCCACCGCTTGCCCTGTTACAAGGGGGCGGGAGAATAACAGGAAATGGGGCTTGGGAAAAAAGTGTTGGCCACCGGGCGCAGTAAAGAAGACAGGAATGAAGAGCAAAGTGTAATGAAGGTAAAAGAGAATGCACAGTGTGTTTCATAGACTGTGTGTCAGTATGTTTCAGTATGTTTGTGTATGTCAGTCTGCTTGGGTCTGTGTGTGTATGTGTAGCGGAGAGCCGATCTTTCACAGCTATTCTCCACTAGAGATCCCAGTGAGGCTCAGGAACAAGGTGATGATAAGTCCACAGGCAAGGTTTCTAGCAGGTAGAGTAATACAGCAATATCCCCATCGCAATCCCAATAACTGGACGACACACAGTTTCAGGAGTAGTACTGACAAGCTTTATTCCACAGTTCCTTATAAAGCCCTCTGCCATGCAAGGGAGGAGGTTCTATCACTTAAGACATTATCCAATCTGTGAACAGTAACCTCCCACACATCTCCTCCCCTCCTCTAGCATCATAATCCCCTTATCATGTACATAGTTTTACCCAAGTTTTGGATGTACCCTAAATACTTGGGGTACATCCACAAATCCAATATCTCCAGATAGCTCTAGTCTGGAGGAACAACATATTTTAAAATCAGCCCATTCGGATAAAGCGTTCGGGAGTTATGGGACTTTAAAGTATTGACCGACCGCAGGGGTAAAGTATCCGAAAACAGTTCCATGCATTTTGGCCCTGCAGTCGGTCACAAACAAGGGAATGAAAACAGACGAATTGCCTGTGTTATAGAGCCTGGAGAGGGTTTGAATGAATTCCCTTGTTTGTGGGGTTCTTTCTACCGAACGGCGGGTCATTCGGTAGTTTCCATACGAATTTCTGGAAGTATGGAGGTCTCAGCGGTGTTTGCCTAGTCAAGTGTCCGATTTTAGTTCCAGACACTCGACGGCAAAACACCGCTGTTCGGTAGTTTAAGATGGCCGCCGCCACGTGTTTGTTTCCCGAATGGCGGCCACCCAGAGGACAAAGACCACACTACATGAATAGGTAATTACCCGTTTGCAACATTGTTGCAAACGGTAATTGAAGGCACACTTTACACAGGGTGGTCTGGTTGTTCGGTAGTTTCATTCCCTTGTTTCATTCGAATGATTCTACCGAACAACCAGAGGAATACAGTACTTTACACACATTCAACTACCAATATAACCGGATACAATGATTTCTATGCATGTTCACACACATTAAACTAGCAATATGACCAAATACAATTATTCCCATACATGTTGTAGGACAGCCCGGTACCAATCCGCTACACTGCTCCCCCTTGCCCACAAGCCGGCATACACAGTCTGATCCAACACGGATCGGCTTGGGGATGTCCGGGGCTCACGGATCATTTCTCTAAGTCAGTTTGTCTTGACAACCCGTCAGCATTTCCATTCTGCTTACCCGGCCGGTACTGGATATTAAAGTCAAAAGGCTGTAGCGCCAAACTCCAGCGCAGCAGCCTGGCGTTGTCCCCAGCTACCCGGTTCAGCCAGACTAACGGGTTGTGATCCGTGAGCAAGGAGAAGGGCTGTCCATATAAATAGGGCTGCAGTTTCTTTAGGGCCCACACCACAGCCAGGCACTCCTTTTCGATGGCGGCGTAGCTTACTTCTCGAGGTAACAGTTTGCGACTGATGTAAGCCACTGGATGTTCGCCGCCATCGGCCCCGACTTGACTCAGTACTGCCCCCAATCCAAACATAGAAGCGTCTGTGTGAACAAGAAAACGTTTAGTTGGATTGGGAGCTGCCAAGACAGGGGCATTTATCAGTGCATTTTTCAATTGTTGGAATGCCTGCTCACACTCCGGGGTCCAGTTTACTTGGCGGGGAAGGTTCTTACGGGTCAGGTCAGTGAGGGGTTTGGCCAGGGCGCTATAATTGGGAACAAACTTCCTGTAATACCCCGCTGTCCCTAGAAACGCTAAAACCTGGGTCTTAGTCCTAGGGGTGGGCCACTGGGCTACAGCCTCTACTTTGGCGGGTTCGGGTTTCTGTTTACCGCAGCCTACTCTATGTCCCAGGTACTGTACCTCAGCCATTCCGATACTACACTTGGCCGGCTTCAAGGTCAAACCTGCTTCCCTTATCCTATCTAGCACAGCTCCTATGTGAGCTAAATGTTCCTGCCACGTATTGCTAAAAATAGCAATATCGTCCAGGTTGTCACGGTAATATACCCCAACACGCAGGAATAGTTCAACAGTCACGAGACAAGAACAGAGTTCGTCTTACCGGACCTTAGAATGGCCGGACTAGGACGAGAGAAAGACAGAGTCAGAACAAGCCGAGGTCAAGGGGACTGAGAGACAGCGTAACGTAGGACAAGCCGAGGACTGGTACACAGAGAACAAAACAACGGATAAGCAAGCAAGGATAAGGAGAGAGAGGAGTCAGGAACAAAGCCAAAGTCGAGCACCAAAAAACCAACTGAACGATACAAGCACTAAAGGGAACTGGACAGAAACCACGATAGGGCAAAGAGCAAGGGAAACAGGTGAGTATAAATACCCTTAAGGTTCACTTTGATTGGCCCCTGTCATATCCACGCCCCCAAAACGTGAGTGTATGGGGAATGTGGCCTGACAGGGGCCAATGGGAGACTGATTCTAATTTAGTCTCCCACTGTCCCTTTAAGAGCGCGCCCGAGACGCGCGGCGCGCTCTTAATGTCGGGCGGGACATGTGACCGCTTCTCGCGGTCACTGCCCGCCTGACTGATCCCATCGTTGGCTGAGCCGCGCGCGGCTCGTGCAGGAGCAGGACCGCGCGCGGCGAGAAGGGAGGACCCCGGCCGGCCCCTGGAGAGGGTAAGTACCGCTACAGTACCCCCCCCAAGACACGCCCACCGGGTGGGGAGGAGCAGGCCTGGCAGGAAAACGAGCGTGGAAAGAACGCACAAGGCGAGGAGCGTGAACAGCGTCAGCGGAAATCCAACTGCGTTCCTCAGGCCCATAGCCCTTCCAATGTACCAGATATTGGAGGCGACCCCGAAGCAAGCAAGAGTCAATTACAGCCGCCACTTCAAACTCCTCATGGCCCTCCACCGAAACCGGAGGAGGAGGGGGGATATGCCGAGTAAAACGGTTGCACAGGAGGGGTTTTAACAAGGAGGTATGAAACACGTTAGGAATGCGTAGATTTTTTGGAAGATCCAATGCATACGAGACAGGATTAACCACATGCAAGATACGAAAAGGACCAATAAAACGAGGGGCCAACTTCATAGAAGGCACACGAAGACGAATATTGCGAGTAGAAAGCCAAACCCGGTCTCCCACCGCATAGGATGGAGCCGCCCTGCGATGCTTGTCAGCGTGAACCTTCTGGCGAGCAGCTGAGGCCACCAAAGAACACTGAACCTGCTCCCAAGTATTACGTAGACTAGCCAAATGTTCGTCCAGAGCTGGCATGCCCTGTAAGGAGAATGCAGCTGGAAGAACCACGGGATGCCGGCCATAAACAACGTAAAAAGGGCTGTTACCGGAGGATTCATGAGCAGCATTATTACGAGCAAACTCAGCCCAAGGAAGCAGGTCAGCCCAATTGTTCTGATGGTGGGACACGAAACAGCGAAGATACTGCTCCAGAGATTGGTTGGCACGTTCAGCAGCTCCATTAGACTGGGGGTGGTAGGCTGAAGAAAACGAGAGGGAGATACCCATCTCTGCACAAAACGCTCTCCAGAATCTGGAAATAAACTGGCTACCCCTATCGGACACGATCGAAGTGGGAATACCATGCAACCGAAACACCTCCCCGGCAAAGATAGAGGCAAGTTCCTTGGATGATGGCAATTTGACAAGAGACACAAAATGAGCCATCTTAGAAAAACGATCCACAATCATCAGGATGACAGTTTTACCATTAGAGGGAGGTAATTCAACAATAAAATCCATGGATATATTGGACCATGGCCTCTCGGGTATGGGCAACGGATGCAACAACCCACAAGGAACTCTGTGGGAGGACTTCATACTGGCACAAGTGCTACAGGCATTAACGTAATCGGTGACGTCCTTGCGCAAGGAAGCCCACCAGAAATATCTAGAAACTGCTGAGACTGTCTTAGAAATACCAGGGTGTCCAGCAGTTCTAGTGTCATGATATAATGACAAGATGTCTCGTCTCTCTGGTATATCAACGAATAGCTTATCAGCAGGCCTCTCCTCAGGAGCCAAGTTTTGTTTAGCCTGAATAGTTTGTAAGAGAGAAGACGAAATAGAAAGAACAGTAGTCGCTATTATTCTGTCAGGCGGAATGACAGGGGTAACATCGACCTCGAGTTTGTCAGTAGTCTCGAATTGTCTGGACAGAGCGTCAGCTTTAGTATTACGATCACCCGGTCTGTAAGTGATTATGTAATTAAAACGAGACAAAAACAGAGACCACCTGGCCTGCCTAGAAGACAATCTTTTTGATTCACTAAGGTATGAGAGGTTTTTGTGATCCGTTAAAATGAGGATAGGATCCCTGGTACCCTCTAGCAGATGTCTCCATTCCTTGAGCGCCAAAATGATAGCAAGGAGTTCACGATTGCCTACATCATAATTCCTCTCTGCTTTGGACATCTGTCTGGAAAAAAAACCACAAGGGTGTAACGGTTTTTCAGGTGAATCTCTTTGAGACAAGATAGCACCTACCCCTATCTCAGAAGCATCAACCTCAAGAATAAAAGGCAGTGAAGGGACAGGATGCTGTAAAACAGGAGCAGAGGCAAATGTAGCTTTCAAGAATTCAAAGGCCTCGAGTGCTTCTGGTTTCCAGACATGAGTATTACCATCCTTCTTGGTCATTCTGGTTATAGGCGCTACAATGGCAGAAAACCCTTTAATAAAACGCCTATAATAATTAGAGAACCCCAGAAAACGCTGAATGGCTTTCAAACCCTGGGGCAGAGGCCATTCCATAATGGCAGACAGTTTCTTGGGATCCATACGAAAACCCTTGGCAGAGATTATATAACCCAAGAATTGGACTTCAGATTGATCAAATGAACATTTTTCGAGTTTGCAATAGAGACCGTTAACCAGAAGAGTTCTCAACACTAATTTAACATGCATGTGATGAGTCTGTAAATCATTAGAATAAATTAATATGTCGTCCAAGTATACTATAACGAATGTATGTATAAATTGACGTAGGACATCATTAATAAATTCTTGAAAAACTGCTGGGGCGTTACAAAGACCAAAGGGCATCACAGTGTACTCGTAGTGGCCACTCCTGGTATTGAAAGCAGTCTTCCACTCGTGATCCTTTTTGATGAGGTTGTAAGCACCCCTAAGGTCCAATTTAGTAAAAACTGTGGCCTGTTTAAGCCTATCAAAAAGTTCTGTGATCAAAGGTATGGGGTACGCATTTTTGACGGTGATTTTATTAAGGCCCCTATAGTCAATACAAGGCCTTAATTCGCCATCTTTCTTAGACACAAAGAAGAACCCAGCCCCTGCCGGGGAAGAGGATCTTCTTATAAATCCCTTCTCTAGAGATTCCTTGATATATTCCTCCATAACCAGATTCTCCTGAGGAGATAAAGGATATATTCTCCCTTTGGGAGGCATCGTACCAGGTAATAAATTAATAGCACAATCGTAAGGCCTGTGAGGTGGCAATCTTTCAGCCTCCCTTTTATCAAAAACAGATTTAAGAGACAGGTACTGAGAGGGTATGACCGTAGGCACGGGAGGAATATGAGTAGAATTCAAAGGGGTGACTTTAACAACACAAGACTCTTGGCAAGAATCACTCCAAGAAACTATTTGTCCTGACTCCCAATCAATGGTGGGATTATGAGTACGTAACCAAGGATACCCTAACACGAGGTGAGAGGAAGGAGAAGTAATGATCTGAAACCGAATGGTCTCAGAGTGTAACACCCCTGTAGACATATGAAGAGGAACAGTTTCATGAGTGATAACTGGAGAGCATAATGGTCTACCATCTATGGCCTCAACGGCCAAGGGTGTCTCCTTCTCTCTGGTGGGTATGTTATTCTCTTTGACAAAACTGGAATCAATAAAGTTTTCGGCCGCTCCGGAATCAACCAGGGCTAGTATATTCCCTGCTATGCAGTTACTATCAAGGTACAGGGAAACAGGAAGAAGTAATTTATTAAGAGGCAAATGTGAGGACTGTGATGTCACACCCAAGGCCAGTCCTCTATACGGACTTAGGTGCGATAGTTTCCCGGACGCACGGGACATTCTTGTCTCATATGACCCCTCCTACCACAATAAAGACAAAGTCCCTCCTTTCTCCTATAAAGCTTTTCAGCGTCAGTAAGTTTAGCAACCCCTAACTGCATAGGTTCCTCCTCAGAACCTTTAGATCCCTCGGGAGTCTCAGCTCTAGGGGAGTTAAAGGGAACAAAATGTCTATTTCTGGACCTGGTATATAACCTGTCACGGATCCTGTTATCTATATCGATAAGATAGTCAATCAGGTCCTCCAGGGGTACAGGGAGGTCCTTAGCTGCTACCTCATCTAAGATAGTATCAGACAGACCTTCCATAAAGGCAGTAGTAAGGCCATTATTAGTCCAATCTACCTGTGAGGCAAGGGTCCGGAACTGAATAGCATAATCGGCTACAGATTTAGATCCTTGCTTTATTCTCATTAATGCCCTGGCGGCATTTTTTGACCTTTTAGTCGTGTCAAATGTTCTACGGAACGCTGTGAGGAAGCTATTGAAGTCGTGTACCATAGGCCCATTAGCCTCCCAAATAGGATTTGCCCATTCTAGTGCCTTATCCGTAAGCTGGTGCATAAGAAAACCCACCTTAGATCTGTCAGTGGGAAATGAACGTGGGTACATTTCGAAGTGGAATTCCACTTGATTAAGGAATCCCCTACATGTCTTAGCGTCCCCTCCATACCTAGGTGGCGGGGTTAGATGTGCAGAAGCATTAGACATATTAGCTGTGTCCGGTATAGGGTTTACAGGAGGCGTAGGTACAGGTACTGGAACAGATCTGGATAACAGTGTCTGGATGGCTTGAGCCATTTGATCCATACGGTGATCCTGTTCTGCGAATCTAGCCTCATGAGTGGCCATCTGTTGACCTAAACCTGCGGGGTCCATGGCCCTATCGTAATGTCACGGTAATATACCCCAACACGCAGGAATAGTTCAACAGTCACGAGACAAGAACAGAGTTCGTCTTACCGGACCTTAGAATGGCCGGACTAGGACGAGAGAAAGACAGAGTCAGAACAAGCCGAGGTCAAGGGGACTGAGAGACAGCGTAACGTAGGACAAGCCGAGGACTGGTACACAGAGAACAAAACAACGGATAAGCAAGCAAGCAAGGATAAGGAGAGAGAGGAGTCAGGAACAAAGCCAAAGTCGAGCACCAAAAAACCAACTGAACGATACAAGCACTAAAGGGAACTGGACAGAAACCACGATAGGGCAAAGAGCAAGGGAAACAGGTGAGTATAAATACCCTTAAGGTTCACTTTGATTGGCCCCTGTCATATCCACGCCCCCAAAACGTGAGTGTATGGGGAATGTGGCCTGACAGGGGCCAATGGGAGACTGATTCTAATTTAGTCTCCCACTGTCCCTTTAAGAGCGCGCCCGAGACGCGCGGCGCGCTCTTAGTGTCGGGCGGGACATGTGACCGCTTCTCGCGGTCACTGCCCGCCTGACTGATCCCATCGTTGGCTGAGCCGCGCGCGGCTCGTGCAGGAGCAGGACCGCGCGCGGCGAGAAGGGAGGACCCCGGCCGGCCCCTGGAGAGGGTAAGTACCGCTACACAGGTAGGCACAGGTATAGTCCTGAAATCCATCCAGGAGTCGATCCACCATCCTTTGGAAGGTGGCTGGGGCGTTTTTCATCCCAAATGGCATGACCTTAAACTGGTACAAGCCAAATGGGGTGACAAAGGCCGACTTCGGGATGGCGTCTGGGGCCAGGGGGATTTGCCAATAACCTTTACACAAGTCAATAGTGGTGAGGTATTGGCCCCTGGCCATTCTGTCCAGTAACTCGTCTATCCGGGGCATCGGATAGGCGTCGGATACGGTCTTCTCGTTCAATCTCCTATAGTCCACGCAGAAGCGGGTCGTACCGTCTCGCTTTGGTACGAGGACTACAGGAGATGCCCAAGGACTGTCTGAGGGTTCAATCACCCCCAGTTGGAGCATCTCGTCGATCTCCTTACGCATGTTTGCCCGTACCGCTTTTGGGATGCGGTAGGGAGTCTGGCGCATGGGTAGTTGCCCTGGGGTCTCGACCCGGTGAGTTGCCAGAGGCGTGTATCCAGGTACATTAGAAAACGTGTCGCGTTTCTCTTCTAATAGTTGCTGTACCTCGATCCGCTCCTGTGGGCTCAGCCGATCTCCCAGTGCAACCTCCCCTAAATCCCCGGACAACTGCCCATCCCCCAGCAAATCGGGGAGGGGTAAGCTGTCAAACTCTTCCGTGTTAGGGGCACAGATGGCGGTTACCTCCTCAGTACGCTCGTGGTAGGGCTTCAGCATGTTCACATGGAGCATGCGTCGCCCCCCAGTCCCTGTGCAGGGGCCGATAATATAGGTGGTGTCACATCTTTGCTCCACCACCTTATATGGGCCCTGCCAGGCGGCCTGTAACTTATCATGTCGGACAGGTTTTAAAATTAGTACTTTCTGCCCGACCTGAAAGCTACGGTCCCTGGCTCCCCAATCATACCATGTGCGCTGGCGGGTCTGGGCCTCCTGAAGGTTTTCCCTTACCGTCTTGGTCAACGCTTCTAGGCGGTCCCGAAAGGCCAACACATATGGTATGATGGGGGTGCCGTCTGTGCTCCGGTCTCCCTCCCAATGCTCTCTAATAAGATCTAATGGGCCTCGGACCCTCCTCCCAAACAGTAATTCAAATGGGGAGAACCCTGTGGATTCCTGCGGCACCTCCCGGTATGCGAATAGGAGGTGCGGCAGGAATCGTTCCCAGTCCTTGTGGGTCTCTGCGAAGGTTCGGAGCATCTGCTTCAAGGTACCATTGAATCGTTCGCAGAGCCCGTTCGTCTGGGGGTGGTAAGGGGCACTGATAATAGGCTTAATGCCACAGATCCTCCAGAGGTGTTGGGTGAATTCTGCGGTAAACTGGGTACCCTGATCCGAGATAATCTCCCTGGGTAATCCCATCCGGGAGAATATCCGCATGAGGGCATCCGCGACCGTTTCAGCGTGGATGTTGGTCAGAGCCACTGCCTCTGGATACCTGGTGGCATAATCTACTACCGTTAAAATATACCTTTTTCCTGACGGGCTAGCTTTATTGAGGGGGCCTATCAGATCCACCGCTATTCGGCTAAAAGGTTCCTCTATTATGGGTAAGGGGTGAAGTTTAGCCTTCCTGCGATCTCCCCTTTTTCCCACTCTCTGGCAGGTATCGCAAGTCGTGCAATATCTGCGTACTTCCTGGCTAATCCCTGGCCAGAAGAAACTCTGGGTTAGTCTGTACCTGGTGCGACTAACTCCTAGATGTCCGGATAGCGGAATATCATGCGCTATCCGGAGTAATTCAGCCCGGTACCGCTGCGGTACCACTAATTGTCTCCTCGCTATCGGGTCTGACCCCGTAATCTGCTTGCTTGTTTCCCTGTACAAAAGTTGTTTATCCCAGATAAATCTCTCTCCCTCTGCCCCGGGGGGACCCGTGACAACCTTGTCCCTATACACCTGAAGCGTGGGGTCTGTTGCAACTTCAGCTACAAATTCATTAGGTGGAGCCCAGGGGACACATTCTAGAGGGGGGGTAGGGTTGCTTACCTGGACCTCCGGCAGTGTGTTGTGGTCCTGGGTGCGGGCCTGTTGTCGGGTGACTACAGGGTAGACCTCCCCTGTGGTGGGCGACTGGGGCTCAAAAGCAGAAGTGAGCCTCCCCAGATCGTTCCCCAATAAAACCTCCGCCGGTAAATGCGGCATCAACCCCACCTCCACTTCCCCTGCCCCCGCTCCCCAATGTAAATGTACCCTTGCTGTAGGTAGCCGGTACACTGCTCCCCCAGCTACCCGGACGGCAACAGTTTTGTTCAGTTTTGCCTGATCTGAAATCAGGTGGCTCTGTACCAAAGTGATGGTGGCTCCCGAATCTCGTAACCCCCGGACTGCTGTACCATTCAGATATACGGTCTGTCGATGGTGCCGTAGATTGTCCACATTGGCCTGGACAGGATCTGCCTCGTGCAGTACCTCCCATTGTTCCACAGTGGTAATGGGGACTGCGGAACCATACGGGGTGGCAACTAGGTCCTGGTAGTGGTGGGCTGCGGCCGCCCGGGGTGGAGGTGGGCCTGGACGAATCCAGGTGGAACGGTCCCGCAGCTGTGGGCATTCCCTTTTATAATGTCCCCACTTCTGGCAGTGATGACAGGGGCCAGCGGTGGGTTGTCGGAACCGGGGCTGTGCAGCGGGTGGTGGTGGTGGTGGTAGTGGTCTCGGTGGAGCTGGGGTGTAGGTGGTTCCCCCGAATGTTTTAAAGGTTGCTTTTGGAGCTGCAGGTTTTTGTTGCCTGCGTGCATCCAGGTAGTCATCCGCTTTTCTAGCAGCCTCGGTGAGGGAAGTAGGGTTTCTGTCCCTTACCCATTCCTGGACCTCACTGGTTACTCCCTCATAGAACTGCTCCATCAGCAACATCTGTATTACATCCTCCATAGAACGTGCCTTGCTAGCTTGCACCCACCCGAGTGCTGCCCTCTGTAATCGGCATGCCCACTCTGCGTGCGAGTCCTTCTCTGCTTTCTTTAAATCCCGGAATCTCCGCCGGTATGCCTCGGGTGTTATAGCATACCTGGCGAGTATAATTTCTTTTACTTTACTGTAATTCCTTATTTCGTCATTAGGTACAGTCCGATATGCCTCTGCTGCCCTCCCGGTTAACCTTCCGGCCAAAATAGGTACCCAGTCCTCTGTGTTAATTTTATGCAGTGCACACAGTCTCTCAAAGTCTTGCAGGAAAGCGTCTATATCTTCCTCTGCCTCCACATATGTTTTAAAAGCCTGGTACGGTATTTTAGGCTTACCTTCCTGTGGCACACTACTTGCAGAGCTTTGTTCTGGAACTGTTGTCGCCTGTGTCCTTAGGATGAATTCTTGTACCTCGGACACTGTCCTGGTAATAATTTCTGCTGGGGGGTTTTCCCCATAAAGGGATAGCCTGAACTGAACCTGCCTCTGGAATTCCGATCCTTGTGGTGTTCCTCCCGGCTCCCTCTGTGCCGGAACTGAATCGCCCTCCATTCTGTACTCTGCCATGAGTTCTGTAACAAGTACTGCTTTCTTCTTATTGCTGGCTTGTATACCCCTTGCCTCTAGGAGGTCCTTTAGCGTGGAGCGTTTTAGCGCAGAAAAATCAATCTCCATCCGTACTCCATTTACGCTTGTTCCTCTGTGAGTCTGGATCCCAGCGCTGCCAACCAATGTAGCGGAGAGCCGATCTTTCACAGCTATTCTCCACTAGAGATCCCAGTGAGGCTCAGGAACAAGGTGATGATAAGTCCACAGGCAAGGTTTCTAGCAGGTAGAGTAATACAGCAATATCCCCATCGCAATCCCAATAACTGGACGACACACAGTTTCAGGAGTAGTACTGACAAGCTTTATTCCACAGTTCCTTATAAAGCCCTCTCCCATGCAAGGGAGGAGGTTCTATCACTTAAGACATTATCCAATCTGTGAACAGTAACCTCCCACACATCTCCTCCCCTCCTCTAGCATCATAATCCCCTTATCATGTACATAGTTTTACCCAAGTTTTGGATGTACCCTAAATACTTGGGGTACATCCACAAATCCAATATCTCCAGATAGCCCTAGTCTGGAGGAACAACATATTTTAAAATCAGCCCATTCGGATAAAGCGTTCGGGAGTTATGGGACTTTAAAGTATTGACCGACCGCAGGGGTAAAGTATCCGAAAACAGTTCCATGCATTTTGGCCCTGCGGTCGGTCACAAACAAGGGAATGAAAACAGACGAATTGCCTGTGTTATAGAGCCTGGAGAGGGTTTGAATGAATTCCCTTGTTTGTGGGGTTCTTTCTACCGAACGGCGGGTCATTCGGTAGTTTCCATACGAATTTCTGGAAGTATGGAGGTCTCAGCGGTGTTTGCCTAGTCAAGTGTCCGATTTTAGTTCCAGACACTCGACGGCAAAACACCGCTGTTCGGTAGTTTAAGATGGCCGCCGCCACGTGTTTGTTTCCCGAATGGCGGCCACCCAGAGGACAAAGACCACACTACATGAATAGGTAATTACCCGTTTGCAACATTGTTGCAAACGGTAATTGAAGGCACACTTTACACAGGGTGGTCTGGTTGTTCGGTAGTTTCATTCCCTTGTTTCATTCGAATGATTCTACCGAACAACCAGAGGAATACAGTACTTTACACACATTCAACTACCAATATAACCGGATACAATGATTTCTATGCATGTTCACACACATTAAACTAGCAATATGACCAAATACAATTATTCCCATACATGTTGTAGGACAGCCCGGTACCAATCCGCTACAGTATGTATGGGACTGTGTGTGTATGTATGGGTCTGTGTGTGTGTATGTATATGTATGTATGGTTCTGTGTGTGTGTGTATGTATGTATAGGTGTGTATGGGTCTCTGTGTGTCTGTATGGGTAAGTGTGTGTCTGCATAGGTCAGTGTCTGTGTATCGGTCAGTGTGTGTGTGTTTGTGTGTGTGTGTGTGTGTGTATGTATCGGTCTGTGTATGGGTCAGCATGTGTCTGCATAGGTCAGTATGTGTGTATGGGTCTCTGTGTGTATAGGTCAGCATGTTTCTGCATGGGTCAGTGTGTGTCTTTATGAGTCAGTGTGTGTTTGCATGGGTCAGTGTGTGTGTGGAGGGGGGTTAGTGTGATCATATGTGTGTTGGTCAGTGTGCGTGTCTGTATGGGTCAACGTGTATGTGTATGGGTCAGGGTATGTAAGTCTGCATTAGTGGGTGGAAGGAATGGGGCGGCAACATTTTTTTGGCTACGGCGGCAAAAGTCCTTGCACCAGCCCTTAAATTAATGCCATAAAAGTGTGTGAGCACTTTGATGCCACATCCTCCCATTCTTTATAGAACTCCTACTGATCAATTTGTCTTGTGTATATCTTTCACCGTAACCCACTAGGTACGCCTCCTGATCAATTTATCTTGTTGTGTGTATCTGTCCCCCTAACCCACTAGGGATGACATTCTTAGATAGGTAATTATTCAGGATTGAGACCTCCCAACTGATCTTAATCCGTTTAAATATCTTAGTAAATTTGTTTAGGCTGGTCTGTATGTTAGGGGAGAACAGTGCATGTGTAGGAGGATAAACAGTAAATATGGATTCAACATCTGAGCACCAAGTGTTAGCATCAAGTTTATTGGACAGGAAGCTGGCCATGCTAGCAATTATTAAAATGTAAGAGGAATGACTCATAATAGGAATAGCGGCAACAAATTGTTTATAAATGATGAACACTATCAAAAATACATTTACTCTTGAGGGCCAACAGGGACACAAAATACTTAATATTTCTCTATATACATGATGTTTAAAACATCGGATTTTCACACTACACTACTGTGTAAATGTTTTAAAGTTAAAGAATACTGTAAGTTAAAATGCTTTCAAAAACAGAAATGTCAATAGTTTTATTTTTATAAATTAAACATATGCCAAGTGAGTGAACAGAAGAATAATCTGAACCAAGTCAATATTTGACGTCACTGCCCTTTGCCTTCAGAACAGCATCAATTCTTCTAGGTACACTTGCACAAAGTCACAGACATTGTAGACATTTAGTCAGATGCATGATTAAACAAATATACAAAACAGTTGCTAATTGCAATTTTAGGTAAGTTAATGTTTCTATAAAAGGTTAATTTTAAGTCAAAGTGAAACACCTGCCTAAATCTTTTACACAGTAGTCTGTATACTATGGGTAAAATCATGTTCACATTTGTGATAACATATAAAGGACTTCCACAATTCATGTTCAATGTAATACAAGCTACACTCATCACTGCACAGTATTTAATATAAAAAGATAATTATTTTAATTAAGCTGTTGCACCAGTAATTGTGTTATCTAAAATAAATATTGTCCTGAAAACTTGAAGAAAAGCTAATTGTAGCTTCTAATAAAAGTTATCAAACACTTTATCACCTAACAATGCATTTTCATAATGTATGTAACCATACGAAGATGTTTAGAGGCTAAGTTCTAAAGCTGTATTGTAGCCAACCTCTCTAAAAAAATATTATATACACATATTTTAAACAGCCTCAAAATATTTAACATTGTGCATTTTGTATCTTTTTATGAATTTGTATAAATTGGTTATTTCAGAAGCACAACTGATAAATAATGGATGCTCTGGATATTGCTTCCTAAAGGCCTGTATTTTATGTACCTATAATGAGCCCTAACAAGCTCTTTGTGGTAAGCACCCTACAGCTCAACAAACAGGTGCACCATTATAAGGGTTATGAGAAGCACATTCATTGGAAGAGAAACTGTCGTAGCAATTTAAAGAACAAAGAAAGTAATGCGGCTAACATATTCATTCTTATCTTAAAATACGATTAGGATCTGCTCCAACAATACAGAAATATTTTTTTATAATGCAGGGCTTGACTCAGTATGGCCATATACTGTGGTCGAATCTTTATTATTTTATTGTTGTGACAGGCAATATTGAGTAGTCTAGAAAGTGTTAACAAGTCATACTTGTCTGTGCTGCTTCCTTTTTGTATAAAGTTGTCATTTCAGCAGAATAACTACTAAGAAATGCACATTTTGAACTGGCGTCCCAGTTTTCTATATTCATATGGAATCTAAGCACCTGTTAACAAAATTACAATACCATGATTATGGGAAATAAAGAGTGCATGTCTCCTATTTATAAAAGAAGCACAGGCAAGGTGATGTGAAAAATAATATTATCAGACCAAGTTGCCTTAGGTTAGTATATGTTCATCTGTCATAAAGATGTAATATAGTTCATCGTTTGACTAACAAATCTTTGTTACACTTTGTGTGTTCTTTGAAAGTTATGCATTTTACAGCATTAAGCTATCACCTTAGGGCTCAAATAATATGTCAATCAAGATGACAAGGGACAGAAAAACTGCTGACTATAAAATGAAATGACTTCCAGAAGTAGATATGTAAAGGTTTAAATGTTCTATATTTTGGGGATTTACCAGGGATTGCTAAAATGAAGGAAACAACAAAATAAAAGGAACATTTAAAAATTCTCAACCGTTCACAAATTCTTAATAGTTCAAATGCATTCAGGATGTCTGCTATAAAGCAGAAATTTTTTTCCATACTTACTGTTATTTTCTTTTCCTAGCTATTATACATGGCAGCATCACATATGGGTAAGCTCCTCCTCCCAGCTGTCAGAACAGGAATAATTAAACAATTAAATCCAATAAAAGCCCCCTCCCCTCTAGATCCCTCAGTCTTGTTAAATAGCCCCAGTTGAAGAATCCTGAAGGGAGGGAGCGTGATGCTGCCATGTATAATAGCCAAGGAAAGAAAATAACGATAAGTATGGAAACAACTTTCTACTTTCCCGGCCATATATGGCAGCATCACATATGGGTATTACCCAAGCTCCGAAGAAGGGTGGGGTCTTAACAAATGGTAGAGAATACAGTAGTCTTTATTGATGCTGAAAAAATTCAAAGTATTTATTCGTCTTTCCCTGCCACTGAAGCAAGAACACCCTTCCCAAAGCGAGCCTCATTTGAGGAAGACAAATCTAGTTTCTAGTGATTGACAAACTTAATCAAAGAGGACCATGTAGCTGCCTTACAGATGTCCTCAACCAGCACCTCCGCTCTTGAAGCCCAAGAAGTAGCCAGCTGTCTTGTCGAGTGTGGTTTGATGACACACGGTGCCTGATGGCCTTGGGAAGGTTAAGCCCTTTTAATCACTAGAGAAAGCCATCTTCTCAATGTTGTAGTGGATGCTGCTTTTCCTTTTTTACTGCCTGAGGGCAGGATAAAAAGCTTTTATGACTTTCTGAAGTCCTTTGATCTTAGTAAGTAGACATTTAGGCATCTCATCACATCCAGTTTGCTCCATCCTACTTCTTCTTCGTTAGTCGGATTGGGAAAGAATGAAGGTAGAACAATTTCTTGTTGAATGTGGAATTTAGAAACTACTTTGGGAAAAAAGTCAGGTTTAGTAATCAGCACCACCCTATCCTGATGGAACACAGTATAAGGTACCTCAGAGCACAATGCCTGGATCTCTGATACTCTTCTGGCCAATGTAATAGCTATTAGGAATAGAGTTTTCATGGTGAGCAAGTAAATACCAATTTCTTCTAGTGGCTCAAATTGAACATTAATGAGATCATTTAGTACTAGAGGTAAGTCCCAAGGAGGTGCCAACTGTTTGATAGGTGGTCTAATCCTCAAAACTGCTCTAAAAACCTCATTACGAGAGGATCCAGAGCCCATCTGGAATTAGTCAAGGCTGAAATTGCCGATATGTGGAATTTCAAAGTGCTCAGTCCTTTATCCAGACCCTCTTGAAGGAAGTTCAGGACGTCTGCCAAGCTAAGTGCATCACAAGGTATTCCCTTATCCACCATCCAGGAACAGAACTTTTCCCATATTTTATAATAGGAGGCTGACGTAGAGCCTTTCCGGGATTTTAGTAGAGTATTAGAGACAGACTCTGACAGACCGGGTTTCAAGAGGTTGTTTTTTTCAAGAACCATGCCGCTAACTGAAGTGACTGGGGTTCTGGATGCACTGCTGGACCCTGGATGAGCAAATCCCCTCTCACTGAAAGTATTATTGGGACTCTTTGTCTCATTCGTAACAGGAGCGGAAACCAAGGTCTCCTCCGCCATGATGGGATGATTGCGATCACCGTGCAATTCTCCTTCCAAATTTTCCTCAGTACTTTGCTGATTAGTGTTATTGGTGGAAAAATGTAAGCCAGCTCGAACTCCCACTTTTGGGATATGGCATCCTGGGCTTCGACTTGGTTGTCTTTTCATCTTGAGTAGAATCTGGTTATCTGCGAGTTCCTTGACGTGGCCATCAAGTCCATCAAGTCTATTTGTGGTGTCCCCCATGTCCTCACTACCTGAAGGAAGTCTTCCCTGTTTTATTTTCTGTTCCCGGTAACTATACCGCTTTTAGGTCTTTCAGGTGAATCATGGCCCAATGCATAATCGGTTGTAGTTGCGCAAGCAGCTGATGGCTCTTTGTGCCTCCTTGGTGGTTCAGGTAGGCCACAACCACCCTGTTGTCTGTTCTTTTCAACAGCCTCTTCCCCTTTAGGTAAGTGGCAAAAGATATCAGTGCCTTGAAGACTGCCCTCATCTCCAGGATGTTGGAGTGAAGAAGACGGGTCTGGTTGTTCCATACTCCTTGCGCAACAAGGCTCTTGTAGTTGCACCTGTAGTAATAACTTCCCATTGGGGGTATTCCAGGGGAAACCCTTGGTCAAGTTGGATCACAATATCCACCCCCTTAGTTGAAGCTTCAGTGTCTTGGGGAATTATGATCCATTGATCCCAGTTCATTACTGACTTGTTGATCTTTGTGAGGAAATTCATCTGAGCCTGTCTTGCCTTCCAATGTGCCCATCTGACCAGACCTATGGTTGACGTGAGGGATCCCATGACACTCATGTAATCTTTTGCACGAAGTCTTGTCCTTGGAAGTATTCCTAAAATCTTGCTCTTGATCCGAGCAATGCGATCTTGGGATAGAGAGATAGTTTAAGCTTCAGTGTTTATATTCACTCCAAGGAACACTATGTGTCTGGATGGAATGAGATTGCTTTTGTCTCTGTTTGTGAGCCACCCAAATTCTTGTAGTATTAAGATCACCTCTTCTGTCTGATGGACTGCTGTGTGGAATTCCTGTGCTACTACCAGGATATCGTCCAAGTAGTGGAATACTTGGATTCCTCTTTTCTTCAGGATTGCAATAACTGTTATGAGAACCTTCGAGAATGTTCTTGGTGCCAAGCTTAGACCAAATGGCATGCCCTGGAACTGATAGTATTTTCCCGACATCCAGAACCTCAGGAACTTCTGATGGGATGGATGTATCGGGATCTGGTAGTATGCATCTTTCAGATCTATCGATGATAGCCAGTTACCCTGATGTATGGCCTGTTTTATGGATGCGATAGACTCCATTTTGAAAGACATGTTCTTGAGGTATAGATTTATTCTTTTCAGGTCCAGAATAAAGTCTCCCTTTTCCATTTGGTTTGGGAGCAAAAAATACATTCGAATAGAATCTTCTGCATTCCTCCATTCGAGGGACTTGTTTGATGACACCTTGATGTGATCAATTGCCTTCCGTTTTACGCCAATGATCGATGAAACGTGAAATCTTTTGGAAATTCTTCTAATTCTAGTTAGTATCCATCTTTGATTATGCTTAGGACCCATTTGTCTTTGATGGATGTTGCCCATACCGGAAAGAAGTGTTTTAGATGGCCCCCCACTGTTCCAGTCTGGGCGTCCCGACCTTCATAATGATTTTGTGTTCTGGCGGGTACCTCTACCTCTAGATCCTCTATTTGAAGAAGAGGATTGAAATCTCCACTGGGATCTACCATATTCTCATCCTGGCTTGTATGACCTACTATCACGAAATTACCTCTCTTTGTTAAACTTGTCCTTGTAGGGTCTTCTGTGTGACTGTGGTAGACATGCTTTTTTCCCATCTGCGGCTTTCTGAATGGCATCATCCAGGACTTTACCAAATAATCTTTCCCCTTGGAAAGATAGTGCACAAAGGCTGGCTTTGGAGGCATAATCCGCTCCCCAGGAATGGAGCCACAGTGCTCTTCTAGCCGCCACAGACAACGCAAGGCTTTTTGACAGAGATTTTGTTACATCTAAAGCAGATCCGGAAATTAAGTCTGTTGCCAGTTTTATGTCTTTCAGGGATTCCAATTGGTTCTCTCTGCTTGTGCCACTGGTTATGTCTTCTTCTAGATTCCCAATCCAGACCTTCATGGTTCTTGCTACTGATGTGAAAGCTGCCGCTGGGTTTAATCCCAATCCAATTGGCAGATATTGTTTAACCAGATTAGAGTCCATTCTTTTTTCCATAGGCTCTTTCAGGTACGCCATGCTATCAATAGGAAGTATGGACTTTTTTGCTAATCGGATCACAGCAGCGTCAATTTTTGGAATGGTTTCCCAATGCTTTACTTCCTCTGATGCAAATGGGTACATTCTTTTCACTTTCGCTTGTAGAGCGAGTCTCTTTTCTGGTTTGGACCATTCAGAATGGATCAATTCTTTTATAGTCGAGTGCAGTGGAAAAGTAGGTCTGGCAGATCTCAAGTCTTTCGAAGAAGACATCTGAAGCTGATACTTCCCTGCTATCTTCTGGGATTTTCAATGTGCTTCTAAACAGAGATAATAGTTTGTCCACTTTCCTGGAATCTAGAGATTTCCATTATTCACAGTACTCCTCATCTTCTGAATATGGATCATTAAGCTCCAGGCTAGATCCCAATGAGACAGAAGCTTCTCTATACCTTTTGGTTGCCCCTTTAGATGCTGACTGAAACCCTTCAGAGATAGCATCTGAAATCCATTTCTTCAAGTTTGTTTGTGAGCTTCTTTTAGTTTGCCTCTCCGCCACTTCTTCCATACATTGGAAGCACAGGTTCTTCCCCTCTGGGGCTTTTGAACCGCAGCCAATGCAGCAGTAAGTTTTCTGTGTCCTCTTTCTTGGAGATGAATCCTGATAGGTTCTAGGGCTGAAAAAAAGGCCATATGTTAATACTTTCAGGCCATCAATACACTCTGTTTGTGCCCCCATGAACTGGACTCACCTTTTTTTTCTAGGTACGCTTCTAAGGGAGGTAGGAGAAGAATCCGCACATGCGTAAAAGTCCCCCGGCCATGATGCTGGAGCTTCCATCGCCGAAAACTGCACGCCAGCCGAAAACAAGAACCATGCTCTGCTGAACCCTGTGGAGTCACTGGAATGGTAAGATGGCTTCCCATTCTCCCTAGACAGGGGTAAAAACGGACTGTCAGACCTCTGTCTAGTCCTTGCTGCTGAGGATCACAGGGTTAGTGATAGTTCCCACGGTGGAGTCTCTTTTGCTAAAAAGAGACTCAAATCAGTTAGAGCTGCCAGTGCAGTCTGTTTACTGGTTTCATCAGGGAGAGAGAGGCTGAACTCCCCCTGGAAGAACCATGTTAAACACAGAAAGATAATATTGTTTTAAAGGGACCTCAAATCCCTGTCTGTCAACTGGGACAGGGAAAAAGACTGAGGGGTCTAGAGGGGAGGGGGCTTTTATTGGATTTAATTGTTTAATTATTCCTGTCCTGACAGCTAGGAGAAGGAGCTTACCCATATGTGATGCTGCCATGTATGGCCAGGAAAAGATATTCAGGTTTATCCACCCAAGTGTGGATTAACAAGAATGCAAACAGAATTCAAATTGTAAATCAAAAAAGCTAAATTTAAAACAGTTGAATTGGAGAGCTTTCCTTCAATTCGTCATTGTGGCCTATTATTTGAAATTCACTTTGAATTCACAATAATTCACACTTTAGTGAATACGTGTGCAGGTGTTAAAGTAACATGGAATCAGAGACAGCTCTTTAATCAGGCGATTTAGGCGTCTGCCTAAGGCCTCGCACTGACTGGGGCTCGGGTCCTCGGTCTGTGAAGCCTATATGCCGCTGGGTGCGAGGCCCCTCTGCATAGTCTGCCCGAGAGAGTGCCCAGCACAGTCTTCAGTCTGCAGCTCTGCCGGGTGCAGAGCTGCAGACTGAAGTGTCTCACAATCTCCAGTTTCAGAGCGTTGCCGCCGGTTGCCATGGCAACGTTTTGAAACTGGAGATCGCGAGACACTTACCCACATGGTCTGTAGCTTTGCACCCAGAAGAGCTGCAGACCGAAGTGTCAGCCCACCAGACCACAAGGGATAGATGACCAGACCACTGGACCACCAAGGAGTCGTTTCAGAAATACAAAAAGGTATTTTACACACACTATGCCAGCTCCCCACCACAAACTTTGCCGCCTCGCCCCCCACACACACTATGTCACCCACTACACACACTCTGTCATCCCCTCCAAAGTCTGTCACCCCCTCAATACACACTCTGTTACCCCCATCCACAGCCTGACACCCCCTCCGCAATCTGTCACCCATTCCACACACACTATGTTGCCCCCTCCACACACTCTGTCACCCCCTCCACACACCATGTCACCCCACACACACTCTGTCACCGGCCTCCACACACTCTGTGACCCCCCTTCACAGTCTGTCCTTCCCCTCCAGACATTCTGTCACCTCCTCCAGACAGTCTTTGACCCCTCCACAGTCTGTTGCCCCTTTCCACAGAGTCTATCACCCATCCACACACTCTGTCACCCCCTCCATACACTATGTCACCCCTCCACACACTGTCACCCCCACACACTATGTCACCCCCTCCACACACTCTGTCACCCCCTCCACACACTATGTCACCCCACACACAATCACCCCCCTCCACACACTCTGTGACCCCCCTTCACAGTCTGTCCCTCCCCTCCAGACATTCTGTTACCCCCTCCAGACAGTCTTTCACTCCTCCACACACTGTCACCCCCACACACTATGTCACCCCCTCCACACACTTTGTCACCCCCCCAACACACTATGTCAATCCCTCCAGTCTGTCATCCCCTCCACACACTCTGTGACCCTCCTCCACAGTCTGTTGCCCCCCTCCCCACGCTCTGTCACCCCTCTTAAAGGGACACTCCAGGCACCCAGACCACTTCTGCCCATTGGAGTGGTCTGGGTGCCAACTCCCACTACTCTTAACCCTGCAAGTGTAATTATTGCAGTTTTCTATAAACTGCAATAATTACCTTGCAGGGTTAACTCCACCTCTAGTGGCTGTCTACTAGACAGCCACTAGAGGTCACTTCCTCCTTCATAGCACAGGTTTTCTGTGTGAGGACCTCCAGCGTTGCTCATTCCCCCATAGGAAAGTATCGAAATAATTTTTCAATGCTTTCCTATGGGGAGACGTAATGCGCATGTGCGGCATTGCCGTGCATGCGCATTAGGTATCCTGGGCCGGTGGGCGGGATCAGTCTCACCCACCGGCCGACGCAATGAAGAGGAGGAGCGGCGCGGAGTAGGAGACAACAATGAGGGACATCGCCGCTGCCTCAGGTAAGTGACGGAAGGGGTTTTCACCCCTTCAGTAACCGGGGATTGGGGGGTGGGAGGGAGAGGGACCCTCCAGTGCCAGGAAAACGGATCATTTTCCTGGCACTGGAGATTCCCTTTAACACACACTGTCACCCCCCCCTACACACACTATCACCCTCCGCACACAGTCTATCACTATGTCATCAACTCTTAACACACACTGTCACCACCTCACACATACTATGTCACCCCCTTCACCTCTGCACACTGTCTTTTATCCTCCACACATTGTCATTCTCTCAAAGGACACAGGCAGTCTCCAGATATACACAAAACACTGCAAGTAACTACCCCACACACATATGGTCCCAGACAAAAAAATACACATGCTCACAGAAACATACATTCACATTCAAGGACACTTACTGTCAGACACACACTCTCGGGCATATACACGAGTAGACAATGCCAGACACACTCAGCAATAAACACAGCCAGATAAATACATGTTGTGACTGTATGTCTATATTAATCAGTATTTATGTTTCTGTGCATTAGTGTGTTTGTGTGTGTGTATGTATGTGCATGTATTGTTGTGTATATGTATTTGCGTATTAATGTTTATATGTGTGCATGTATTAGTATGTATGTGTGCATGTATTAGTGTGTGTCTGTCTGCAATGTGAAGGTGGTATGGTATGGGCAATGCAGAGATAAAGTGGCAAGAAACATATATATTATATACACACATATACAATACATGGGAAAACACATATATGACAATATAGATGTAAAGAATTA
The DNA here is from genome assembly GCF_036172605.1 of Pelobates fuscus. Lineage (NCBI taxonomy): Eukaryota > Metazoa > Chordata > Amphibia > Anura > Pelobatidae > Pelobates > Pelobates fuscus. Next base: position 132,587,003 of record NC_086322.1, read on the forward strand.
GAGACTATGTGGGGGAAATGTCTATGAAACCGGTTTCTTATCCGTAACTTTATTATTTGGTAAATGATTTTTTAAAGCCCAACTGAAATTTTCATTATTGCTTCAAATAACCCATTCACACTGGCACTTAAGTATACACGACTGCCAGGCTATACAACCATACCCCGCAACTGTGCATAAACGATTAGCATAATTTCAAATTACATTTGCCATAACTACAGTCAGAGAGCTCACAACATAGTGGTGCAGGGAGCCACTACACTGCAAGCCTCTGAACAATGAATACAGAAACTAGCTCTCTGTATCTAGTGCTACAAGCCCGCCCTTAAATATAACTACAGCACCTTATAGACACACAATGCAACCCCTGTTGATTTTTTTTTTCACTAATGGTGTTAGTAGGGGCCTTATGTTTGAGTTTGACCTAAGGCCTTGCAAAGTCTAGAGCCGCCACTGCATGGAATAAATCACAAAATTCCAGATAGACTGACTAGTCAGTGTCCAAAGGAATGTCCGAATGAGTATTTGCCACATATCTCCATATTTATTAAATGTGTCAAAAGAAATAGTCTCAAAAATAAAAGCTTGTATCACTTTTTGGCAGCTCTGTTAACACAGATTTGGATCGGTACCTATCTGGCCTAATTTAGTAGTTTGGGTTTCACAGATGTTTGAATTTACGGCAGGGATGTCATTAACATAAAACTACATCCATCAGGCAATAAAGAACAAAACTAAAGAACAAAACAAAAATAAAACAGGTCAAACGAGGTCACATATAAACCAATTATGTGTTCACAAATATATTGTACTATCTTGCAAAGCAGATGTGTTGCAGTGTGGGCACTGACATTTTCAGTTTTATTTTCCAAGCCGCATCTTAACTAGTTTTTTTTCTGCTTACTACAAGAAGTATAAATGATTCCTTCCTCCCATTATCTTATTGTAAAATGCAGTGCTCTTGTAGCTAAATTGATTACTTCAGGGCTGAATGCTTTCTTTATGGGATTGTTACATCTCTATATTTGTAGTGCTTAAACTGTATGCAATGCTTGCTCATTTCAGGGCAAAACACCTGTCATTTCATTATTTACTAATTCCAAGTAGAGTAACTGGGTGTTACTTTATATGTCTTTTATATTGCTTGTCTGATTCCTGGCAATTGTTTTTTGTTTTACATGTACAGTATGTGTTAAAAAAAAAAAAGCCCACTTATTTTGAGGACATTATAAATACCATTTTCTTAATTGCATCATCACACACTTATTTCTATGAAAGATATTTAGATTAAAACATATGCTTATGCATGCATAGATAGATTTATATGGTATAGATAAGTGTGGTAGAAGGATAATTATTAAAGGGTCACTATAGTCACTATAATTCTTGGCCCCTGCCTACACAACCACTTAAATTATCGATAAAATGAAGCTTATATTTACTGGTACCTCCAACAAATGCATTACATTCATACAATACAAACACACAGACTGCTGAATACACACACACACAGACTGCTGAATATACACACATGGACTGCTGAATACACACACACAGAATGCAGAATACACACAGGCTGCTAAATACACACACACACAGACTGCTGAATGCATACACAGAGACCTGCTGAATACAGAGTAAACACAGACTGCTAAATGCATACACAGACTGCTTAATGCACACACATTGACTGCTGAATACATGCACATAGACTTCTGACTATATGCACAGACTGATGAACACAAACACATACTGCTGAATAACCACACACACAGACTGCTGAACACACACACAGACAGCAGTGAGGGGCGCACTGTGTGTGTTTGAGGGGTGCAGAGTTTGTGTGTGTGAGAGGTACCATGTGTATGTGAAGGGTGCTATTTTTATGTGAGGGGTGCAGTGTGTGTGTTTGTGTGTGGTGTTGTGTGTTTGTGAGGGGTGCAGTGTGCATGTGAGGAGTGCAGTGTGTGTGAGGGGTGTTGTGTGTATGTGAGTGGTGCAGTGTGTGTGTGTGCGTGCACGATGTGCTGCGTGTAAATGGTTCTGTGCGTGTGAGTGGTGTGTGTGAGGGATGCTGTGTGTGTATGTGAAGGGTGTAATGTGTGTACGTGTGGGTTGCTGTATGTGGTGCTGTATGTGAGAGATGCTGTGTGTGTGTAAGGGGTGCTCTGTGTGTATGTGAGAGGTGCAATGTGTGTATATGTGAGATGCTGTGTGTGTGTGAGGGGTGTTGTGTGTGAGGGGAGTTGTGTGTGAGGGGTGCTGTGTGAGGGTGAGAGGTGCTGTGTGTGTGAGAGAGGTGCTGTGTGTGTGTGTGAGAGGTGCTGTGTGTGTGTATGTAAGAGGTGCTCTTTGTGTGTATGTGAGGGGTACAATGTGTATGTTTATGTGAGGTGCTGTGTGTGTATGTGAGGGGTGCTGTGTGTGTATGTGAGGGGTGCTGTGTGTGTGTGAGGGGTGCTGTGTGTATGTCATGGGTGATGTGTGTATGTGTGTGGGGTGGGGGGGTGCTGTGTGTGTGTGGGTACAGGGGGGAATGCATAAAGATAAAGGATTTTTGTTATTTAAAATAATTTTTTTTTAAATGCTTCATGTCCCCCCCACTCTTCTTCTTAGCCAGCCCTTGTGATCTGGCAGTAAGTAGTATATATCTACAGCCTACATCTCCTCTGGCTGCAGGTTGTCTGTACTCCTCCCACAAGCAGAATGCTGTGTCAGAGGGTTGCCGCGGCAACGCTCATGCCAGCATGCTCGCAGGAGGAACGGCCTCCCAGCTCCTTCATTCCTGCCCACAGACCCAAGAGGGTCCAAAGCAAGCGAGCAGGGCCAGCTCTCCGTGTGCCGATAGGGCAGATCCTTTAAACTTCCCTGTCAGCCTGGGCATATGGGCAATGCTGTGGGGCCGTTATGCCTGTGGGGCCCCTGGGTAACTGCCCAGCATGCCCATGCGGAAAGATGGCCCTGCACAGAACCACTACAGCTTAATGCATTGGTTCTGGTGTCTATAACATGTTCCTAGAGCTTTTAAATGTAAATGCTGTGTTCTAAAATAAAAGTGGTGCCAAGTAACATCTCTGGGGCAGTCACTCAGAAACCACTAGATGTACTTCCTAGTCCGGTGCTGTACTGTGTGCAGCGTCTACATTCAGTGCATGGAGACGCTAAGCACTCGTCATAGAGATGCATTGATTCAATGCATCTCTATGAAGAGATGATGGCTGGTGCAGCATTTTTCTTTTCATGCAAAATAGCCTCTCAACACATTTCTATGGGAAAGAATTGGATTGGCAAAATTGATGATCACAGCAAAGGAGGCAGGGCCAGCTGCGGTGATACCAGCGCGGTGACGGAGAAAAGGTAAGTAAACTCAACTTTTAACTCCACCCTGTTTGTGTGTTTATTTTTCAAGTATGTCAAAGCTTATATATATATATCAAATATATATATATTTATATATATATATATATATATATATATATATATATATAAATATATATATATTTGATTATTTATTTAACACTATTTTGCACCTTTTGTGCAAGCTTGTCAAAGCACTATATATATATATAGCATTTTAAAAACTGTCTATACTTTGTTTTGTGTGCAGAGTTTTTTTTATTATAAAAAAAAATATTGCAAGATCTCCAGTTAACCTTAGGCATTTCAAAGTTCAAAGCCATTCAACCATTTCCCGTTTACTGCACAGTAGGAAGCTGTGAGTTACTCTACAAACCACAGAATTTGATTTTCTTCTGAAATCACGTGATCTTTGCACCCTTCTTTTTTTCATCAATAATGTTCTCTGAGGGTGGTGAAATTGGGATACAATTGCAAAATGGCCATTATCCACAATAATACACTGACAGATCTTCAAGCTGTAATTACTACTAAATGTACTATAGCTTACATAGCTTAAAAACAACATTTATTTTACTCATTGGTTTAAACCAAGCATGTCGAACATGCGGCCCACAGTGAACATATTTGCAGCCCGCCTGCCCTGGGGCTGCTTTTAGCTGTGGCTGCGACGAGCAAGACAGGAAAAATTATTTTTGAGATAAGTGCCACTTTAAACATCAGTTTACCATCTGCAAGGTTTGCTGCATCTGATAGAAGTTTTGATAATGAAGACACCTTCAAACAGCTCAGTATATGGGTGTCTGAACATTGTAAGCCAAATCTTACATACAATGCTTTGCATGTAGAGCCACACAATTACCATCTATCCGGACAGGCTGAGATAACCCTGATTCTTGACATTTTTTTTCTCCTGGATGCTCTCTTAAAAGGTTGTTTTGTTAGTGAAATGGACTGTGTATGAAAAAAACTGAAGCTAAAAGGGTTCTTGTTATGTGTATAGGTTATTAGTAGTGTTTCCTTTCTGTATATATCTTTGTGATTTTTCATTTTTGGTGCCCACAGTGTACCCAAGTTTATTGTGGATATAGTGCATATCTTCACAAGGATATCCAGATTATCAATTTACTCAGAAATACTATATTATGAAAGGTATCAATTTTTCACCCATACAGAACATTTTATTTATTAACAGAGGTCTACCTATTGGACTGTTTCCCAAAAACAGTAACGTGTATACCTGCAAATGAAGCACATTGCCTATTACACTCAAACAATAAATCTCTTTAAACTGTTATTTGCTTATTATAACAATTTTTACATAGGTCTGATAGATACTTTTTACCAGTATTTATTGTACAATATGGTGTCTCATTGGTGCTGTCTTGTAAAAAAAAACTTAATTGTCAGCATTTTTTCATCATTGCAGCATTCAGAACATAATAATACTCATAAACTGGTATATACTAATCTTCTGTTTGTGCATATTCTCTCTTTTTTTTTTCTTAAACATCAACAACGTTACAGCTGTTTTTTTTTTTACTCAACTAAGCTATTATGGAACTACATTTTGCAAGCTGTTTTTTTTTTCTCTAACCACAACTCATGGTTTAGTGAATATCACCTTTATATATTTCTGATCCTAATGAGCGTATCCGTATAATGAAGACACTACATTTGCTGACACAGCAGACTCAAACAACAATGTTCGCAGGGGGCTTTAAAGATCCAAAGGAGGACAGATGCTACTTGCGTGAATAACTCTGAATTGATAATGATAAAAAAATAGCAATTAGAAGGTCAGAAACTATAGATATAGAGATAGGAAGCTAATTTGCATAAAGTAATTCATAAGCAAAATAGCTTTCTATATGCTCACAAAATAATTATATTCTTGCATTTAAACATATTCCTTTTAAAATGTGGATATTGTAATCATTTATAGCATTACAAATTGTTACAAATTGTTTTTATAAAATGTATTTGACAAATGACCTGCTGTATGACTGTACATGTAGGGTTACTACATGGACAGATGCTCAATATGTTCTAAATGGAAGTATGATAGCACTCATAATACACTAATAAATGCAGTGTGGAGATGGACAATGGTGGTCTTCCCGGAGCTACTGCTCACAGAGACAGGAGATGTATTTGTAATATTGTTAAGCGAGCAAAGCAGGAAGGGGAATTGGATGTACTTGTCCATCTAGGGACAAATGACTTGGCTTGCAATGAGGTTTCAGAGGTTAAGGAAGTTTTTAGTGTTTTTGCCAATGATATATGGCAGGTTGCTTCCACATTGTCATTCTCTGAAGTTATGCCTGTGCATAACACTCAGAATGACAGGCAGAAGCGTATTAGGGACTTTAACTTGTGGCTTGGTGAATGGTGTCGGGAGCAAGGATTTGGCTTTATTTCTCATGGTAGCTCTGTTTGGAATGGAAATAAACTGTACAAAAAAGATGGTTTGCATCTTTCTCAAAAGGGACAATCTAGTTTAATAAAATAACAAGAAAAAGGAAACTCAAAAGGCTGGAAAGTGCCGAGCCTCCAGAGTATAGTTTACCCTCTGGGCGGTCTTTATTTAAGACATCCCTTTTGGGGTTTTTTTCTTCCTTTTTTCTAGTTTAATAAAAGTTAGTGAGGTGAATATAGAGTCCATTTGGGTTACGTTAGAATTTGGTAATCACACAGTAACTCGTGTAGGTGTGATTTATAGGCTCCCAGGACAAATAGAATAGTTAGATAATGCTAAAATGACAATGAAAGGGGAAGTTATCATCATGGATGACTTTAATCTTCCTGATGTGAATTGGAAAACCAAAATAGCTGCTTGTGCCAGGAGCACACATATTCTAAACTCCCTATTGGGATTGTCTCTAAAACAAATCGTTGAGGAGCCAACTCGTAAGGAGGCCATACTAGATTTAGTGTTAACAAATGGAGATGTGGTATCAGATATTACTGTAGGTAAAAGTTTAGGATCTAGTGATCATCTGTCAGTGTGGTTCAATATAGGAACAGTGAATACATAAGAACAAAAAAGAGGAAGAAAAATAAAACGTAATGAGACATTATAAGCTTGCTAAATGTCTAGATATATTTTAATATGTAAATAAATGTAGACATTTAGCAAGCTTATAATGTCTCATTACGTTTTATTTGTCTTCCTCTTTTTTGTTCTTATGTATTTGGACATTAATATTATGGACTATAGGCTTTTTGCCCTATCTTCAGCGGACTCGATTTTTCTTCCGCTCACGTGATTTCCCTCCCTACATGACGCTACACATGTCACAAGAAGGATGTCCCGTTTGTTACCTACGTGATCCGGACAAGCGCAATGATTGGCACGTCATAGGATATGACGTATCGGAATCAAAAGCCGGAAGAAAATTAAGAAATAGAGCTATGGACATACTGATATAGCGGACATGTTTTGGGAGGTCGGCAGGGAATGGCACATAGTCGGAGGTGCAGCCATCTTTCTGGTGGGCTTGACACTTCCGGCTATGACCATATATGGAAGTGGGTGGTTTGTTTGAATGGATCCACTCGTTTTAATTTGTAGCCTGTTACTGTTGTGATATAAATGCAGGTTCAAGTTCAGTGTTTAGTTAGATGCACATGAGAAAGACCTTTAATGGTTGAAACGCGTTGTGCAATACTTTTACTGTATTTTAATATATTTTTATTTGACAAAATACATTTATCCTTTCATATCTACGTTGGAGTTTGCTGCTAAATTACCAGCTTCAAGTTCCTGAGGACTGATCTTCACTTTGTGTCTCAAGGAGGAGACGATATGCTTCATAAGTTTAGAGCCAACTTTTAAAAAGGCTCTGGAAATTGTGAGTTGGATGTATATATATTTTCTCACTTATATTATATATGCAGATTACACTATGTCTGTTATATGTATTTACTTGTAGGTTACCAGACTATCAGACTATTTGATTCAAATCCATATGTATAAGGTAACATCTATTCCTTTCTGTGAGCGCTAATTACCTCCCCCCCTTTTTCTTTTCAGTGAAAGGGTTACACCCGCTTCACAGTGACAGACCAAACTCCCCGTTTAACGCACCGCAAACAACCGCAAACAGTCCATTTGCACAACCGCAAACTCCCCATTTGCACAAGGTTGGATACCAAGCTAGCCATGTCCCGTTCCTTGTCCTCACTGATGTCATTGAAGGTCTCTTCCTCCACCCAGCCACGTACAACACCAAGGGTCCCCGAAAGGTGACAACAAGCCCCCTGGGACGCCTGCTGTGGTTTGTCTTCCACCTCCTCAAAGCCACCTTCCTCCTCTGACTCCTCTTCTTCAGACTCCTATCTCTGCGTTGCCTCTCTCTGCATTATTATAAGGTGTGTAAAGTAGTACTATTCCTATCAGTTTAATCCCTGTTACGTCCCCTATCAGGGGACGTGTATATGGCATCGATTTTAGGAACCGGGAGATGGAAAAAGATGCTTGGTTGGTCCTCCTACTTCAAATTTGGGGCACTGCGAGTGCAATCTAATGTGCCACCAGATAGGAATAGTACTACTTAACACACCACTCCTATCTGGTGGCACATTAGATTGCACGCGCAGTGCCCCAAATTTGAAGTAGGAGGACCGACCAAGCATCTTTTTCCATCTCCCGGTTCCTAAAATCGATGCCTTATATACACGTCCCCTGATAGGGGACGTAACAGGGATTAAACTGATAGGAATAGTACTACTTAACACACTACTCCTATCAGTTTAATCCCTGTTACGTCCCCTATCAGGGGACGTGTATATAAGGCATTGATTTTAGGAACCTGGAGATGGAAAAAGATGCTTGGTCGGTCCTCCTACTTCAAATTTGGGGCACTGCGCGTGCAATCTAATGTGCCACCAGATAGGAGTGGTGTGTTAAGTAGTACTATTCTTATCAGTTTAATCCCAATGTCACGACTACTAGTGTGGTCCAGCACGCAGAAACTATGTAAACATATACATAGGCAAGAAAAGGAAAATAAAAGGACAGAGCGTAAACCGGACCTTAGAATGGCCGGACTAATACGCTAGAGACAGAGAATGGTCAAAGGGAAAGCCGAGGTCAAGGAAGCCAGAAAATACACAATACCATTTACACAAGCCAAGTCAGGGAAACCAGAATTCAGAATAACCAGGGAAAAGCCAAGATCAGGATACCAGGAAATCAGATTCACAAGGATAAAGCACTCTCAGGAAACCAGGAACAGGAAACCACGACAGGGCAAGGTACTGGGGTGAGTTAGGGATTTAAATATCACGCGGCGGGCCGGCAGCCGCGACACCCAGTTACGTCCCCCTCATCAGGCCTTTTTTAGTCGAATGTATCACCCACTGTCAGTCCCTTCGGGATCCATCCCTCATTCATCTTGATAAAGGTGAGGTAATCTAGACTTTTTTGACCTAGGCGACTTCTCTTCTCAGTGACAATACCTCCTGCTGCACTGAAGGTCCTTTCTGACAGGACACTTGAAGTGGGGCAGGCCAGAAGTTCTATCGCAAATTGGGATAGCTCAAGCCACAGGTCAAGCCTGCACACCCAGTAGTCAAGGGGTTCATCGCTCCTCAGAGTGTCGATATCTGCAGTTAAGGCGAGGTAGTCTGCTACCTGTCGTTCGAGTCCCCAAAGGGGGGTGGCGATGTGTAGGACTTAAAAAGCTCCGCATGTCCTCCATCAACAACACATCTGTAAAGCGTCCTGTCCTTGTTGGCGTGGTCGTGGGAGGAGGAGGATTACTTTCACCTCTTCCCCTGTTAGATTCCCATTGTGCTCTGATATCACCCTTATACGCTGTGTAAAGCATACTTTTTAATTGATTTTGGAACTGCTGCATCCTTTCCGACTTGCCGTAATTCGGTAACATTTCAGGCACTTTCTGCTTATACCGGGGGTCTAGTAGCGTGGACACCCAGTACAGGTCGTTCTCCTTTAGCCTTTTTATACGAGGGTCCCTCAACAGGCACGACAGCATGAAAGACCCTATTTGCACAAGGTTGGATGCCGAGCTACTCATGTCCTGTTCCTCGTCCTCAGTGATCTCTCTGAAGGTATGTTCTTACCCCCAGCCACATACAACACCACGGGTACCAGGTAGGTGACAATGAGCACCCTGGGATGCCTGTTGTGGTCGGTCTTCCTCCTCCTCCTCAAAGCCACATTCCTCCTCTGACTCCTCTTCCTCACAATCCTCTTCCAGCGCTGCCACAGGTCCAGCAAGCGATGATGATAAGGCTGTTTCTGGTGGTGATGATGACCACAACTCTTCCTCTTCACGCTCATCTACGGCCTGATCCAGCACTCTTCGCAGGGCACGCTCCAGGAAGAAAACAAATGGTATGATGTCGCTGATGGTGCCTTCGGTGCGACTGACTAGGTTTGTCACTACCTCAAAAGGACGCATGAGCCTACAGGCATTGCGCATGAGCATCCAGTAACGTGGCAAAACAATTCCCAGCTCCGCAGAGGCTGTCCTAGCACTCCGGTCATACAAATACTCATTAACAGCTTTTTCTTGTTGGAGCAGGCGGTTGAATTCCAACGTGTCGGGCTGTCACAAATCAAGTGCCTCACTGGCATGTTGTTTCGCCGCTGGATATCGGAAAAGTGCGCCATGGCCGTGTAGGAACGCCTGAAATGGCCACACACCTTCCTGGCCTGCTTAAGGATGTCCTGTAAGCCTGGGTACTTATGCACAAAGCATTGAATGATCAGATTACACACATGTGCCATGCACGGCACATGTGTCAACTTGCCCAAATGCAATGCCACCAACAAATTTCTTCCGTTGTCACAAACCACTTTGCCGATCTCCAGTTGTTGCGGAGTCAGCCACTGATCCACCTGTGCTTTCAGGGCGGACAGGAGTGCTGGTCCGGTGTGACTCTCTGCTTTCAGGCAAGTCAACCCCAAGACTGCCGTATCCGGGATGTGAAACAGTACCTGGGGAGCTGGGGGGGTGCCGTTGATGTGGAGCAAGACACAGCAGCAGAAGAGGACTCAGCCGAGGAGGTTATGGAAGAGGATGGAGTAGGAGGAGTAGAGGAGGTGGCAGCAGGCCTGCCTGCAAGTCGTGGCGGTGTCACCAACTCCTCTGCAGAGCCACGCATTCCATGCTTGGCAGCCGTCAGCAGGTTTACCCAATGCGCAGTGTAGGTGATATACCTGCCCTGACCATGCTTTGCAGACCAGGTATCAGTGGTCAGATGGACACTGTGTGCAAGACATGCCATTACTTCCTTTTGCACAATCGAGTACAGGTTGGGGATTGCCTTTTGCGCAAATAAATTTCGGCCCGGTACCTTCCACTGCGGTGCCCCAATAGCTAAAATTTTTTTGAACGCCTCAGACTCCACCAGCTTGTATGGTAAAAGCTGGCGGGCTAAGAGTTCAGTCAAGCCAGCTGTCAGACGCCGGGCAATGGGGTGACTTTGTGACATTGGCTTCTTACGCTCAAACATGTCCTTGACAGACACATGACTGTGGGCAGATGAGCAGGAACTGCTCAAGGTGAGAGACGGAGGGGCGGATGGTTGAGAGAGGGCAAGGAGGACAGCAGTGGTTAACTTGGCTGAAAATGCTGGACCAGGAGGAGGGTGGCGGCTTTGAGTTTGTGTGCTGCTTGTACTCATGTGTTGATCCCATAGGTGTTTGTGATGTGCGATCATGTGCCTTCGTAAAGCAGTTGTACCTGGGTGGGTGTTGGACTTCCCACGACTCAGTTTCTTTTGGCACAGGTTGCAAATGGCATCGCTGTTGTCAGAGGCAGACACACAAAAAAAATGCCACACTGCTTTGCTCTGCAATGATGGCATTCTGCTGGTGGCAACAGCATGCGTTGATTGGCGTGCTGTCTGGCTGACCCCGGGTGCCGATGCATGCTGTCTGACTGTGCCACTAGCTCCTTGAGACGAACTCCCCCTGCTTCCAACTCATCTCCTCCTCCTCCTCTCTGTCTCCCCATCTGAACTTTCCCCCTGTTCTTCTTCTCTTCTAGCGGGCACCCACGTGACATCCACGGACGCATCGTCATCATCAATCACTTCACTTGTATCTGACAACTCAGCAAAGGAAGCAGCAGCGGGTACAACATCATCATCATCACACCGTACTTGTGTAATGCTGCCTGACTGAGACATATCCCTGTTATCTACATCCTCTGGCAATAATGGTTGCGCATCACTCATTTCTTCCAACTGATGTGTAAATAACTCCTCTGACAGATCAAGTGAAGCGGCTGTGGTGCTAGTGTTGGTGGTGGCGGCAGGCGTGCGAGTGGTAACTTGAGACGTGCCCGAAGCTAAGCTGGAGGAGGATGGTGCGTCAAGGCTCCGAGCGGATGCTGTCGAAGATTGGGTGTCCTGTGTTAGCCAGTCAACTATGTCCTCAGAACTTTTCAAGTTCTCTCCCTCTGAACACTGGGCATTATTCTAGGGCCAAAGGGAATCACAGCACCATGACCACTATGGCCCCTGCGGGGTGGCCTGCCTCTGCCTGTCATTTTTTTTCGATTAGTGGTACTATGCGTGCAAGCTACTGTGACAACAGATATGAGTGGCACTGGTGTTACACTGTGCCCTGGCAGGCCCTGAAACGCACACTCGTGAAGGAAACTGACTGCTATTATATTACAGTCAAAAAAGTTTTGTTTTTTTTAAATGCAAGCTATTCGGACACCAGATATGAGTGGTTGCACTGGGCAAGTGGGCACAGTATACGCTGTGAGCCTGACACACACGCTGGCAGACAACTAACTGCTATTCAATCTATTACAGTCAAAAAAATTTTTTTTTTAAAAAAGGTACACTACTGTTACACCAGATATGAGTTGCACTGGTGTGACACTGTGCCCTGGCAGGCCCTGAAAAGCACACGCGTTAAGGAAACTGACTGCTAATATATTACAGTCCAAAAAGTTTTTTTGTTAAATGCAAGCTATTGTGACACCAGATATGAGTGGTGGCACTGGGCAAGTGGGCACAGTATACGCTGTGAGCCTGACACACACGCTGGCAGACAACTAACTGCTATTCAATCTATTACAGTCAAAATTTTATTTTTTTTAAATGTACACTACTGTTACACCAGATATGAGTTGCACTGGTGTGACACTGTGCCCTGGCAGGACCTGAAACGCACACGCGTGAAGGAAACTGACTGCTATTATATTACAGTCAAAAAAGTTTAGTTTTTTTTTTTTGGTTTTTTTCAATGTCTGTTTCAAACGTTTCAAAAGTTTCAAACAATAAATGGGGATACAGAAGAGAAAAGAGGGGACGGTGGTTGAAAACATATCAACGACAGCAAATTATGCGCAATTATACATGGTACATGTAAAACACATGGTAGTCCGCACATACATCAACACCAAGGAATTGGAAAGTTTAATTAGTTTTAGAGTATCTCAATTCCAGTTTGATACAAGGTGTGTGGAGGTGTGCGGAGTAAAAAACAGTAACAATAGATATTCACAATTAAGGAACCATAGCATATCAGTGTGTCACAAAAAATGCGTAATTTTCGGCATGTACCCGAGATGGCTACACATAATGCTCTATCTGAGAAAGCACCAACCCCTTCGAGAAGGTAGAGGAGAAAGGGTGAGTAGAATAGGGAGTGTGGGAGGGGAGTGTAGAATTGTCTATGAACAGGATCAAATGCTGAGATCTTAGGTGGTTAGGTGTATATTCTCTCGTGTGTACTAATAATAATGTATATATATATTTAAATACATAATAGGAAAACGTATCGGAATATGCGTGTGTATACAGGTAAGGTGCCACTGCTTGACACCCCGATGGAGTCTAGGTGAGGATACTACTGGAGTGTCGATTGGTTGCCAGAACTGTACTATTTAGAATAGGATTGCATCAATGTTTCCAAGTTGTGCCATTTGGCAAGGAAGTTTGAGAGATTGCCTCTTTTTGCCCATTCTTTCTCGTGATGGTATGTGGAATCTACTCTGTAGATCACCTCCGAGACCGTAGGGCAATGCGTCTTTTTCCAGTTGGCTGCGATGCATATCTTAGCTGCAAGTAGGAGATTAATAATCGCATCTCTGGATGGGATGTCACTCAAATTGGGTATGAGGTGCAGTAAGTAATTACCCAACGTGAGAGGGACTATTGTATCACACAATGAGTATATAGCTTGTTGAACGGATTTCCAAAAAGTTTGTAATTCACCACAGTACCAGAAAATGTGTTCTATGGAACCTATTTCAGTGTTACATCTCCAGCATAATGGCGAAGCTGTGGAATAGACTTTGCTAAGTCTAAGGGGAACCATGTACCATCGCATCAAAATCTTGAAGTAGGCTTCCCAGAGTGTAATGCAATTGGAAGAGAGTTTGGCGTAATGGAAAGCGAGTTCCCAGTCTGACAACGCATAAGTGGTGCCCATGGTATTTTCCCACTTGAGCATATATGGCAATTTGCATGTATCATTAGGCTTGGCCTGTGCTATGTAGCATGTTGAAAGAGACTTAAATGAGGAGTGTAGTTTTTTTGCTATCAACCATTTGTGTCCCATTGTACTTAGAGATAAGGGGTTTATATAGGAGATTAAGATATGTTAATATATAAGAAAATATCTCTGGGTGGCAACTTAAAGGAGGATTGTAGATCAGGGAAGGGTCTAATGCCATTCTTGTTAAACAAATGGTGAACGTGTGTAATACCTAGGTCTACCCATTTATTTGTGGAGAGATCTGGGGAGATTGCTGAGAGGGCAGAGAGCGGAGCGAGATAAAGTAGTTCCTTATGAGGCCATAGTAAATCAATCCAGGTTTTCCAGGAGTTTATCAGTAGGGCCGTGGCCGGTAGCATGGCTGGATTTGCGGGGGAGGAATGCGACCATAACGTATTAGCAAGGGATGGAGTCCGACTGCATGAGGATTCGAGGTTAAGCCATATCAGGATTGTCCTACCTGTTATAATGTCCAGACCTTGAGCCAATTGTGATGCCCTATAATAGTGTTTGATATTTGGAGCGCTAAGACCTCCATGTTTAAAGGAGCGCCACATTGTATGCATGGAAACTTGGGGGCTTCTTTTTCCAAATATGGGCGTTGATCGCATGTTGAAAACGTTTAAGAATTGTATTTGGAAGGGCAATAGGTAGGGTTCTGAATAAATATAAAATATGGCGTACAATCATAATTTTTATGGAATTTATTCTTCCTAGCCAGGAGACGTGAAGTTTATCCCATGAGTCCATCTGCTTGGATAAAGCGGAAAGAACCGCTTCATGGTTTTCTTTAATAATAAGTGCTTTGGAGTGGGTAATTTTAATGCCCAAGTATGAAATTGACGTGGCTTTCCAATCTAATGGGTAGCTGGCTTTCAGTTGGTCTACTATTTGCTGTGATAATTTTATAGGGAGAATTTGGGTCTTACTAGTGTTGTTTTTATAATAAGATATAGAGCCAAAGGAGGTCAAAGCATAAAGTAGGCGGGTGATTGCCTCTGTAGGGTTTGTAAGAAACATGATAATATCATCCGCAAAAAGAGCTATTTTCTTTTCTCCCGCCGGAGTAAGGAGACCAGGGAGCGCCGTGTCTTGTTTTAAAGTTTTCACCAGAGGTTCCAAACATAGGATAAATATCAGGGGTGAGAGGGGGCAACCTTGCCTAGTACCGTTAGTGATACAGAAGCTCCTGGATGTGAAGCCAGTGTTAAAAACTCTAGCAGATGGGGAGGAATAAAGGGCCAATATGCTCGTTATAAAGGATTTTGAAAAGCCGAAGGCAGTAAGTGCAGCTTTCATGTAACCCCAATTTAGGCGGTCAAACGCCTTCTCCGCGTCCAAGGCCACGAGAAGGCCACTTTGGTTGTTATTATTCGCCCAGTCTACCAGGTCCATGCAATATCTGGTATTATCTCCCACTTGTTTTCCTGGAACAAACCCTGCCTGTTCCCCTGACACCAGTGTGGACAGGAGGGGCTTTAGTCTTGCAGCTATCAACTTCGCATATAATTTTACATCTGCGTTGAGCAGGGAAATAGGTCGTAAGTTGCTACATATTGTCGGGGTCTTATTAGGCTTGGGTAGTGTTATAATATATGCTTCTAGCATTTCCCGTGGGAAAATGCCAGATTGTTTGATTACATTGAATAGGCGAGTGATATGGGGTACAAGTTGAGTCGCCAACTTTATATAATAATAGTTTGAAAGGCCGTCAGGACCTGGAGCTTTGTGCTTGGGGAGGGAATTTATGGCTTGTGTTATTTCACCTTCTGTGAACGGGGCGTCTAAAGTTTCATTCTGTTGCTGGGTGGTTTGTGGAAGTGTGATTTGTGAGAGATAATTAGATATCTCCAAGTCATTAGGGGTGTGGATTGATGTACTATTCTTAAGATTATAGAGTTCCTCATAATAGAGAGATAATTAATGCACTATTTTGTCGGGATTGTATATTCTTGTGCTTTCTTTGGATGTGATATAAGGGATCTTAGTTAGTTTGGATTTTAATTGATTGGCTAGTATTTTACCTGCCTTGTTGCCTAGGAGATATAATTTTTGTTTGTTTTTGATTACGTTCTTAGTGTACAATTGAGCATTCATCTCATGGATTTTGTTACGTATCGTAGCAATTTGTTTGATAGCTTTTTGGAGGGGGATTTTTTATTAGATTGTTCTAACTTTGCAAGTTCTTGATGCAACAATGTTTCCGTTGTTTGATATTGTCGTTTGGTGGCAGAGCCTATTTTGATAAATTGTCCCCTAATGACTGCCTTATGCGCTAACCATTGGGTCTCCACAGAGATATCCTCCGTGTTGTTAATGGAGAAGTATTTGGTTAATTCTGAGACTATTTTCTGATGATTAGAGGGATTGTCCAAGATGGATTCATTTAGTCTCCACTTGTCCCTACCTTGCGAGGGATATGGTACTGCTAATGTTATAATAATCGTATCGTGGTCGGACCACGTCCTTTGACCTATGGAATGGTCAAGCAAATGCGGTAGGGTTGATTTATCTAGAAAACACATATCAATTCGAGTATATGTTGCGTGGACCTGCGAAAAATATGTGAAATCTTTCGCAGAGGAGAAGAGATTTCTCCACGCATCATATAAGTCATGGGAATGTAACAGCTGCGAGAAAAGTTTACTGTTATGGATGGACGTTTTAGTGGGCGATTTATTGTTCATGCGTTTAATGTCGAGTGATGGGTCAAGAGTGCAGTTGCAATCTCCACATATAATAACGTGTCCTTTCTTCATAATCGATATCTTTTTCATTGTTTTGTTAAGGAAAGAAAATTGTGCCTCATTGGGAGCATATAATGAGGCTATAGTTACTAGTATACCATTCAGTTCGCCTATCAAAATCAATAATCTACCTGTTTGTGCTATATATTGTTTATGCAACGTAAAGATCCAGTCTTTGTGGAAAATTATCGCTACACCTTTGGATTTATTAGTGGCATGGGCATAGTAAGCTGTTGGGTATTTCGTTGATCGAATTTGGGGTGCGTTTTTTATACTGAAGTGCATTTCTTGGACACACACTATTGCTGCCTCGCTATTGTGCATGGTTCTGAGTAATTGTCTTCTCTTAAAGGGGCTGTTAAGACCTCTTGCGTTGATCGAGAGGATTTTCATGGAGTGATGTGCCATGGGAGTGTTGTTAAAGGACCAACTATAGATGGAATGCATCACCAAACTGGATGCAGACCTGGTCGGCCGTAGGTATGATATGAGGTAACTCGATTGAGATACATCTAGGTATATAGACTTATTAAATGACCGCCTGTCAATTGACCTGTTACAAGTAATACAATTATTTAGACCTATGAGGGGGAGGGAAGGGGGGTCGGAGGGAAGAAGAAGATAAAAATAGAAAGAACAAAGGTATGTACAAACGGATCCCTTAATAGGAAGACTCACAAAGGTCATCTTTGAGACAAACCCAAAGGAACTGTTCCAAAGATGACTAGGATGGACTTTTGTCTCCTCCCGACCTGAAGTTGTAACATTTTAACATTATATTCAAAACATATAGAGAGAACGTGACACACACAAGCAAACTTTGCCAGCAACACGATCTATATCGGTCCACATCATCAGAGCTAAGAATCCATAGAACCTGCAGTTACACTTGTCGATCATAAGCACGCATTACTCTATGATAAAGTGAGACTGCAGCGTGGGATGATGCACTTGTCCTGTGAATAACCTGATTATCTGGGTTCAGAAATCTAGACATTGTACTGTGCCAATGGAGTAGACGGTTCTAAAGTGTGGCTTAACGTATGGTTATGTCACTAACTTGTGTGGTGATATTACACACTAGTTGAGGGATAATAAAGTAGTTACAACTTTAATCATGCAGGTGAGCCCCGGATCTTAAGAGTGGATAGCTCTTGTGATGTTAGAATATGGAGCTCACATAAAGCTAAGGAGCACTCCATGAGTCACTCACGATCATGAAAGTGTGTGTGTGTCCCAACTGCCCTGGGTGACTAATAGCGTGTTATGCACTTCATCACCATGTCATGTTGCAACACAAGATTGCGACTAGATGCCAATTAGCGATCGTGGGGCATGAACATAACATAATTGCTGAGGTCACATTGGCTTAAATATGATATGCCCTGTGCAAGTGAACAAGAATGACTTTTTGGCACAGCCTGTAGTAAAATATAGAGCTGTACATTATCAGGTATTAAATGTTATATATACAGTGCATTACCGCAAGTTATAAAACAACTGTTCAGATGGTCAATATCCATTGCGAAGGTACCAATATTACATTTTAAATTCCCTGAACCGCTAGTGTTTAAAACCATATTGACCGTTTAACTTCCCAAATTAAAGCAGTTAGCGTTGGTCGAAACGACAGTTCTAGATAAGATGATCACGGCAATAGGGATGGTGCTAGCATATTTGGAAAAACTTAACAAACATCTAAAATTAATATCTAAAATAAATATCAAACGGGGTACCTGTGCTCATTGAAATACTCTTAGTATATACCAGTAGAAACCTGTTAGACATTTACTACAAAGTTCATGGTTTCCTTGGTGGTGTCTTTGCCATTTGCCACTCCGTCTGCACTCTCTTCGGAGAAGCGTTGTTACTTCCTCCCTGGGGGTCAGGTATATGGCGCTACAGGCCCCACTTCATAAGCAACTTCATCCCTTCCGCCGGGTCATTGATGATGTGTTTTTTTCCTTTATTCCATATTATCAGTTTTGTGGGATATCCCCATCTATAAGATACCGTGTTGTTCCGTAGCGTTTTAGTAATTGTAATAAATTATTTTCTTCTTGCCATCGTCAATGCCGATAAATCAGCAAATAAAGCAACTCCGTGGTGGGGTTCAGGAAACGTTATCAACTTTCTTGCTGCCGATAACAGAGTGTCTTTGTGAGCATAATAATGGAATTTCACAATTACATCTTTGGGGACCTTAGTGGATAGGCTGGCTGGTCTCGGGAGACGGTGCATTCTGTCAGAGGCCCAAGCGGAGTCTGGCAGGCCTGGAACAAGCATATTGCAGATAGAGAGAATGTGGGCTGGAAGGGCATCGTTAGATATGTCATCCGGTATGCCGCTGAAGCGGACATTTTGCCTTCGTGATCTGTCTTCAATGTCTGCTATTTTTAATTTTAGCGATTCATTTTCTTCGGACAACTTTTGTATTTTGTCCACTGCTTCGTTGTGAGCCACACATAGTTCCTCCGTTCTGTTTTCAAGGTGGCTTGTTCTGTCACCGATGTTCGAGATTTCTTTTCTTAAATCTCCATTCATTCGCTGAAAGTCGGCTGTAATTGTAGCCCGGAGTTCTTGAAGCATTTTGTGGAAGCTACGCTCTGTCACAGGAGAGTTGGAATATGTCGTCGAGCTCATTTCATAATCAGATTGGCCGTCTGACAGCGTAGAGGCCTCGTCGCCATCTTGAATATCTCGGCAGCGTTCTGTTTTCTTCAATCGAGCTGAATCTGATATTTTCAGTTGCTTGGAGGGTGGCATTTTTTATGCTATCACCTGTATACTCGAGTATATCACGATCCCCTAGATTAGTCGCTTGATATCATGCGTTTAGTAGCTTATAGGTCGGGTTGGAAGCGGAGCTCCTAAGCCATGCGACTGCTCTCACCGGAAGCAGGACACGCCCCCCAAAGTTTTTTTTAAATGCAAGCTATTGGGACACCAGTGAGTGAGTGGTGGCACTGGGCAGGCCCTGAAACGCACACTCGTGAAGGAAACTGACGGCTATTATATTACAGTCAAAAAAGTTTAGTTTTTTTTAAATGCAAGCTATTGGGACACCAGTGAGTGAGTGGTGGCACTGGGCAGGCCCTGAAACGTACACTCGTGAAGGAAACTGACTGCTATTATATTACAGTCCAAAAAGGTTAGTTTTTTTTTAAATGCAAGCTATTGTGACACCAGATATGAGTGGTCGCACTGGGCAAGTGGGCACAGTATACACTGTGAGCCTGACACACACACTGGCAGACAACTAACTGCTATTCAATCTATTACAGTCAAAATTGTATTTTTTTTTTTTTTTAAATGTACACTACTGTTACACCAGATATGAGTTGCACTGGTGTGGCACCGGAAGCAGGACACGCCCCCCAAAGTTTTTTTTTAAATGCAAGCTATTGGGACACCAGTGAGTGAGTGGTGGCACTGGGCAGGCCCTGAAACGCACACGCGTGAAGGAAACTGACTGTTATTATATTACAGTCCAAAAAGTTTTTTTTTTGTTAAATGCAAGCTATTGTGACACCAGTGAGTGAGTGGTGGCACTAGGTAGGCCCTGAAACAAACACTAGTGAAGGAAACTGACTGCTATTATTACAGTCAGAAAAGTTTTGTTTTTTTTAAATGCAAGCTATTGTGACACCAGTGAGTGAGTGGTGGCTCTGGGCAAGTGGGCACAGTATATGCTGTGAGCCTGACACACAGGCTGACAGGCAGGCAACTGCAATTACATTACACAGAAAAAAAAGCAGACTGATGTTCTAGCCCTAAAAAGGGCTTTTTGGGGTGCTGTCCTTACAGCAGAGATCAGATGAGTACTTCAGGACTGTAGTGGACACTGAATACACTAGCCTAGCTATCAATTTCCCTATCAAATCATCAGCAGCTACACTGTCCCTCCTCTCACTAAGAATGCAGCTTCACAATTAATGTAAAATGGATGCTGTCCAGGAGGTGGGAGGGTCTGGGAGGGAGGGTCTGCTGCTGATTGTCTGGAATTTGTCTGCTGACTGTGAGGTACAGGGTCAAAGTTTACTCAATGATGACGAATAGGGGGCGGACCGAACAGCGCATGTGTTCGCCATCCGTGGCGAACGCGAACCAGCGATGTTCGCCAGGATCTATTCGCCAGGAACTATTCGCCAGCGAACAGTTCTGGACATCACTACTCCTCAATATTTGCTAAACATGTAACAAAAAATCAGAAATGATTAACTATATTTATTTAGGGCACCAGAAGAAAACACTATCTTTTCTTCATAGAATGAAAGTGATGTATAATATATAAGGGCGCTCTTCAAGAGAGCCAAAACAGTCTCAGTCGCGAAAGCACAGACTCTCAGAATTTATTTGATTCAAATATCAGAGTTGAACATTTTAGAGAAAACCATATTCATATTAAAATAACTTAAGTCAACGACTAGTGATAATGTTTATTGTTTCCACCACTGAATTTTTTGTGAGAAATAAACATTGTCCAATTGTCCCAGAATAAAGCACTTCGACAAGGCCAACTAGAAGCTCTGTCCTGGGAATATGCTATTCCCCTTCAAGTAAATCCAATAGTTTGAAGGAACAGAAATCAAAATGAAGACCAAACCTTTATTCAGCATAATACTCGATAAGAAAGAAATTTAACTTTTAGCTATAGTTAAACCTTAGCCATATATCAAGGAGATTATATCATGAGATGGAGACTTATTTCTTGAATTCAAAGGACAATAACTATTTTTGCATCTTGACATATATTGATTTTAATTTAGCAAATTCGATTTTCAGTTCCCTCTTCAACGCATAAAATCTATTGGGCTTTACACGTGTAAACCTTCCAAAATTCTTTTGTTATACAAAAGTAGTTTGTATCTTACAATAGTGACCATTTTAGAAAGGGTATACACAAACCTATTCTCTTGAAGCAGTTGGAACTTGAATGCTATATTTGGGAGACATTGCAAACCAATGAACAAAATACAGAACAAAGGCATATTTCACAAGAGGAATGCCTGAAGAATGGGTCATGATGCCAGAAGACCGAATGTCATTGAGTTAAAAAAGGAAGCATCACATTCCATGACTATTAAAAGTATTGAGTGAAAAGTAGAGAAAATGTATTTTTCTCGTTAAGGTAACATGGCATTATTTTATATAACATAACAGCCTTGTAATTTAGATCTGGATTTTTTTTCTCATGCAAACTGAACTAACATTTAGGATGTAATACCTATGATTTTTCTACATGACCTGACATTTTACTTAACATTTAAGATCTCAAAACAAGATGTTGAAACTCACAAAAGATATATTGCAGCAGATGGCAAGTGTTTCTTGCAACTGTGTGTATGCATTGAAATCAGTAGCAGTGGAAAAGGAAATGTCACAAGTAAAGTATGCTATATTTTTGTTACATTAAAATGGAAATAACACCATTAATGAATGGTTATATTTAAAAGCTGGCTATGGTTTACCCAAAGATATTTTTTTTTTGTAATTTGTAATTAATAAATGGCTAGATGTTTTATAATGAAGACCCATAATTCGAATGTTTTTAATGTATAATTTTTTCACCCCTTCTGGGGTGATATATCTGAGGGTTCTGCACAGTATCTTAGCTGTTCCTAGAACTGCACTCTTGTGGACAATGATCTCAGATGTCTCACTTGGAATCTGTTATAGTCACTCCCCCAATTTGGTGGTCACAGCGCAAAGTGCTCCTATCACAACTGAGGCTACTACCACCTTCACTCTCCACATACTGTCTAACTCTTCTTTCAGTCATTGGTATTTGTCCATCTTCTCATGTTCCTTCTTCCTCATGTTATAGTCACTGAGTATTGCCACATCAACCACTATTGCAGTCTTCAGTTTCTTGTCTACTACCACAATGTCAGCTTGGTTGGCCAGCACTTGCTTGTCCTTCTGGATCTTAAATTACTACTGGATCTTAGTGCCATTTATCCCATATATCCTGTTCGATATATATATATATATATATATATATATATATATATATATATATATATACATACATGTGTTTTATGTGTATAATAAATACAAAATGTTGTCAGTGTTTGAAATGTCTACTCACACTCTTTCAGTTTGCAAGCAGAAATTATCCTTGGTATGGATTTTTTTAACTTGATCTGATTTCGGAAGCTGGAATCTCTGGTCATGGTTCAGAAGAATAATTTTTTAACTTGATGCAATTTTTGACTTGCAATTACTTACCCATTGGATAGCCATATTTTCATTATCAGTCAATATAATTTCTGCATGTATGCCTATACATTCAGGAGTATTGGCTGGGTTACACGCCATACCAAAAGGAAGTGGGTCAAAATAGTCTCTTGGTGGTTGATAGCTTCCATACGAACAAAGGATGTTTCATCTGTATGACTTGTGTGACATGCACTTACATGTCCTCGGGAATAACCTTTAACTTTTCAGGCAAAGTTGATGATGCAGGTGAGAATTACTTTTATGACTGATTATGTAATCTTATGTATTATATGCCTCTGTGGTTTGTGCAATGTTATCAAAATGAACAGTGAACTGAGGGAACACATATGAACCCATAAATAGTGTATACAGAAAATGTATTGGGATGGAATATCTTACAAGCTTGTGGAGCATCACATTTAATCTGTTGTTCATAATACTTTTCTATTGAATGCATTGAAAAAGCACCATAGAATGGTGGTGATAAGGATCTTGATATTCTATGCAGGGAGCTTTCTGGATTTATCCTCTTGTCACTCTCACTCCAAGATATTTCGATGAAAATAACTGTCTCCACCAACTCTTAATTAAAGCTGAGTCAAAATTGAACTGGGGTACTTGCTTAATTGTATTACTGGATATACTTTGGTTTAATAGTCATGTTTTGAATTTTCAGTCTGTGTGGATGTGTTACATGGGACTGCTCTGTTTCCTCTAGGCATTTGTATAGAATTTGTGCCTTGCATCCAACATTCTTACAGCCTAGTAAGTGCTATTATTGCGTTTTTTTAAAATATATATTTAGTATTTGAGACGTATGAATCAATGTTCCTGTTTTGTAATTTTTATTTTATTTTATTGACCATTGGTAGTTTACCCAGAATTTTATTTTTTATATTGCTTGTTATTCTGTTTCAATGTTTACTAAATATATATGTGTAAATATATATATATATATATAAAAGCGCATCCTACGTAGGGATATTCTAACCCAGGGGTCCTCAAACTCCGGCCCCCCAGATGTTGCTGAACTACAACTCCCATGATTCTTTGAATTACATAGATAGTCAGAGAATCATGTGAGTTGTAGTTCAGCAACATCTGGGGGGTCGAAGTTTGAGGACCCCTGTTCTAACCTAATGTATGAGGTATCTACTAGATTCTCCACAAACCTTTTGGTTTGTCTATAGGACCTATTACAAAATTATTTTTCTCGATCTCAGCATAATTTTGATTATCTGGACCAACCTTTGCATCTATAGATGTGTTTTTCTTATACAATAAATTGTTCAAGGGAAAAGGCAGAGAGATAATTGCTAAATGCAAAAGACTGACCTACATTGCTTGTTTAGGTTTAATTCGAAAATATCATGAGAGATGCTGATGGCTGTATTTTTGTGAAGACGTTGCGGCAAATACACAAACAAATCTTTGTCAAGAATGACTATGATCTATCCTTCTGCACCCATAATGTATATTTTGGTTAATGACACACACCTATAAAAAAAAAACATTTTAAGAATTTTGCTCAAGTGAGCATTTCAAAATCAAGATATAAACACAGAACTGATTTTTGAGCATTCATTTGTATGGAACGTTAAGATTTTAGCAAATAATTGACATAGCTTTTTTTTTATTAGTTGTATTCCAAAAAGGTAATATAATTAGCAGTTTAATCCATGTGTGCTAAAACTGGGGTCTGCATCATTAGCTGTTGTTAAATCATTCCTTTGCTTAAAACCCAATTATTTCCACCGAGTGATTTCATTAGTCTGCTGTTAGTGAAGATAAACTTGTTCACATTCTTTTATTCTTTAATTGCAGGTCAAAAACCTATAAAGCAATTAAAAAAGCTGACTTGAAAAAGCATGTAGGAAATTCACAGGATTTTTGATCAAGTAAGCATTTTAGTTTTTAACCTTAAGTTAAACTTATTTTTTTGTGTGTTTGCATTCAAGGTGATTATGTTAGTTATACAATTTATCTGTATCAAAACAGTTTTGTAAATTGCACATATGTATTGTAAAATTGTTAAGAGGGATTGCTGGATTTTTATTTTAGAAGATAGTAAATGATGACTTTATATATTATCTTATTGGAAAAGGTGTAATTGCATTTTCAAGTAATTGGTCCACGTAAAATGAGAATCAAAATTGATCAGGCTACATCAAGAAAGCAGTACTCTGTAGAATCCACTTTACTTGCAGCATTGCAAGTGGTTTTCAATTGGTGTAGCATAATTTATATGTTATAAAATGTAATATTTCTATTGATGGGGTATTGATTTGTGTATGAATGCAGTAATGCACGTGATTCCTAGTATAGGCAGACTTTGAAATGAAATTGGAGACAGAGAGTATTAAAAACTGTGCTACCTAGAATGTTGGACATCAATAATACTAGGGATGGAGGCTGGGGGTTCTTCGTTAAGCTGGTGTGATGAAAAAAAGGTCCCTAGTACTTACAGACACAGAGCCCTAGTTACATTACTTTCACAAAGACAGAATGGCAAGTATGCATTTAGATCAGGGGTGCCCAAAAGGTAGATCCAAAGATGTTTTAAATTACATCTTCTGTGAGACTTTGTCATTCTAAAGGCATGCAAAGCATCATGGGAGTTGTAGATCTACAACATCTGAGGTTCTACCTCTTGGGCAACCCTGATTTAGAGTGATGGACAGGAAGGCATTGCAAAGTCTATGATGTATTTTGTGGTCTGTTTTAAAGTGTATTTACAGTTGGGGATACTGAGCAATATACCACCATTCATGGTTACATTTAAATTATGCAGCAGGCTGAAAATGCTGTTGACAAATTGCCTAAGCTGAAAGACCTGAAGAATCATTGGCATAACTACTTGATAAAATATTTTCCATGGAGATCTTATAATGGTAAATTATTTTTTATAGTCACAGTTTCACAGGGCAAATAAAGGAATGGCTGGTATTGGCCTTAGTTGTATGTCCTGTCTATCAAATGTAATGTCCCTATATATTCCAGGAAAAGCTTTTTTTTTTTGTTTTCAGAACTATATATATAGGTTATTGTTGTCATTAATGGTAAATTGTTTTCATTAATGGTAAATGTTCAAGCCGGACAAAAGTGGTAAGTGGTGTCCCTCAAGGTACTGTTTTGGGACCGCGTCTATTTAACATATTTATAAATAATCTTGCAATAGGCATTGAAAGCCATGTTTCAGTGTTTGCAGATGACACTAAACTTTGTAAAGTAATAAAATGTGAGCAGGATATTGCTTTGCTGCAGAGGGATTTACTAAAATGGCAGATTAAATTTAACGTAGAGAAATGCAAAGTTATGCACTTCAGGGTCAAAAATGCACAAGCAACTTACACTCTAAATGGTAGTGAACTAGGGATAACCACACACAAGAAGGATTTGGGAATTGTTATAGAAAACAAATTATGCAGCAATATGCAATGTCAATCTACAGTTGATAAGGCCAGTAAGGTTGTGTCATGTATAAATAGGGGCATAAATTCTCGGGATGAAAATATAATTTTGCCTCTTTGTATATCGCTGGTAAGACCACACCTTGAACATGCTGTGCAAAATTGATAAAAGGAATGGAGCATTTTAGTTACAAAGAAAGCTCAAAACATTGAAATCTCTTTAGTTTGGAAAAGCTGTGCCTCAGAAGGGATATGATAACATTATACAAATATATTCGGGGCCAGTACAAGCCATTGTCTGGAAATCTATTCATAAACAGGGCTATACATAGGACACAAGGACATAGGACACATTTAGGCTGGAAGAAAGGAGATTTAATCTAAGGCAAAGAAAAGTTTTTTTTACAGTAAGAACTATAAGGGTGTGGAATATTCTGCCTGAAGAGGTGGTTTCATCAGAGTCCATACAGATGTTTAAACAGCAATTGGATAAATACTTCTAAAAACATAACATACAGGGATATCATTTCTAATTAGTGGGGTAATAGCTGCTCGATCCAAGGAGATATCTGACTGCTATTTTGGGTCAAGAAGGACTTTTTACCTAGTTTGTTGCAAAATTGGAAGCGCTTCAGACTAGGTTTTTTGCCTTATTTTTGATCAACAGCAAAAACATGTGGAAAATAGTGGGAGTATATAATATAAAAGCAGAAAATAGCCAGTTAGGGTGCAGACCGTATTGAACTAGGTGCAGGACATAGAACAATACTGTGTATGGTATATCGCTCAAATTTGAGAGTGCTATAAGACCAGTTCTGAGTTTAGCAGCATGCAGTGGTCCCCACTGATGGATATGTAGATCTGGGGGCTGGTCCCTCAATGTGTGGCTTGGTATATAAAAAATAAAAATGGCAAACGATGGTGCTCACTATAATCAATATAATGATGATTGTAAAAGTAAGACTATTCTAATCACATCCATCATTATATTGATTATAGTGAGCACTATTGTTTACCATTTTTATCTTTTATATATCAAACCACACATTGAGGGACCAGCCCCAAGATCTACATACCCAGCAGTGGGGATTGTACCAATTCATGCTACTAAACTCAGAGCTGGTCTTATAGATCTCTCAGATGTGAGTGATATACCATATACATTATTGTTGTATGTCCTGCACCTAGGTCCATTTGCTCTGAACCATCACTGCTTATTTGTGAGGATATGTTGTATTTTGGGGTACTTTTTGGGGTTTGTAAAATGTATGTTTTTTTTCTGCTAAAGTTAATTGAGTTAGTCCATTGTCTATGTTAGTTGTGTCACAGGCAGAGGGGAGGGTTTGTGTACAGTAGCTGGGAGTGTTCAAATGTAAAACTCTGTTTTTATTGGATTGTGCATTTCATGTCCTGTGCCCCACAAGGTCCAAGTGGGCGGTAACCTTGTGGGGAAATACTGTATAAAAAGAAGCAGCTGTTCCATTAAACCTTCAGTTCTACTTCACCCTCAATCTAGAGTCCTGTCTCTTATTAGGGGAAACAGCTACAAGAGATTGCTATTCTCTTCATACTCCCTTGAATAATCACTAAGCTCTTGCAAGAGCTTGTTCCTGTTCCTGCTTCACTCTCTGGGGAATGAGTGGTTCACCCACTGTAACTTGGAGCCTTGTCCAGGGTGGGTAGGAGATGGCGAGACCCCGACCAAGCTGCGGTTGTTCGTGGGGTCTGCAGTGCTTATGGTGTCAAGTGAAGTGCTTAGAGCCCTCAGGAAGCACTAGGACCATCCATCAATTGAGGTACCCAGTCGGGGTGCAAGGTGATCCATTACAACATTAAATAACTTTTACATTTCATCTATATACTGTAGTAGCAAAAATTCTAGGGTATGTGTGTATTTATATATATATATATATATATAATCAAAACACTCCACACTTCACAATATATCCAGTTTAAATATCAGTTGAAGAAGGGGGATGTATAGTAATATGTCAGCGCAAAGACCTGGTTCTTCCCCTCACCTGTAAATCAATTCTTGCCATACAACTTTTTCGTCTATCTGTTCACTGTTTGTAATCTGATTACATTTTCCACCACTGTGATATAGACAAGACATATTCCTGGTTCAAAGACACTTATCCGCTCAGTCCTGCATTCCACGTCCTGTAATCTCCTTATTTCTGTTCATCATTACAAGTGATAAGCAGGTTGTGCCGCCCTCTTATACTGATCTTTTCAGTTGTTGAATAACCTCCTACCAAACATCAAATCTTCCATAACTGTTCAATCTCTCAAGAGAACTCTTTGTGTAAATCAAACCAACCTGAAACAACTGCTAATGGTTATTTATGTTTTGTGCATGTTAAAGGCACACAATAGTCGCCAAAACAAGTTTTGCTTAATCAATTCGTGTATACATCATGGCCCATGCAGTCTTACTGCTCAATTATATACCATTTAGGAGTTAAAGTACATTTGTTTCTGTCTATGTGTTTCTGTCTATTCAGCCCTAGCCACACCTCCCATGGCTGTGACCTGCATGGGAAAAAATGGTTTCATTTTCAATCACATGTTAACCTGGGTCAGAAGTTTTTATCTCCTGCACCTTGAATTGAACTTTCATCACACACAGGAGGATCCTGCAAGGTCTAGCAAGCTATTGACAGTGCAGGAGATAAGAAATACTAAATTAAACAGAATTTGCAATAAAGGAAGTATAAACATTAGCTGACTCTTAGGAAGTGTTTAGGAAGGCTGTGCAAGTCAAATGCAGGAGGGTGTGACTAGGACTGTGTCAACAAAGTGATTTAGCTACTGAATGGCTAGAAATTGAGTGGTGTTACTGCAGGGGCATGATCTATACACAAAAACTGCTTTATTAAGCCAATGTTGTTTTGGTGACTATAGTGTCCCTTTAACCCCTTAAGGACACATGACATGTGTGACATGTCATGATTCCATTTTATTCCATAAGTTTGGTCCTTAAGGGGTTAAATATACAGTCTTGCTAAAGAATTTAGTAGGTGCCCCAGGACATACTTGAAAATGAGAGAAATCTCACTGTATCTTGTAAACATTGCTCTGATTTTAGTTTTTATTTGAAGTGCACCTGGTGAACCTCAACACTTTTGAAGACCCAGGACATACTTGAAAACAAGAGAAATTGCAATGTATCTTTCCTGGTAAAATATTTTATAAATAAATAAATAATAAATAAGAACAAATGGAATAATAGTGATGTGACTATTCTGGAGGTACAACAGAATGTGTAATTAACAATAATATAACTATTTTATTGATTAATTATCTGATGACAATATTGCTAAAAAAAAAAAAGTGTTATGTTGGTTTTGTGCTGTTCTCGCACACAGCAGGAACTGTTGCACTGCCTCCTCACATAAAGCCATAGGTGAAAATTGGATGTCAGGGAACACAAACATTAGTCACTAGTAGGAATCATCTTGAATCAAGTGGACACAGCACGCTGTTAGTGACACTTTTTTATGCATTATATACTTAACACATTCAAATTATGCAACACAATAAATGTAAGAAAAGGAAAAGAAAATGCATCCTTAAATTTACTAAAGCTAAATTGGTTCTAGCCCAGGAAGAGGCTCCACCAATCAGAAGCCCCTCACTGTGTGTTTACATATTTGAGTAAATGTTCTTTATGTGAATGGAAGTAATAAAACATGTAATTCTTTATTGTATGTCTTATCACAGAAAGGCGGATCAGTGGGTGGAGGTGATGTCATTGTCCATAAAATAACACTCATTAATGTAGTGAGTGTGTTGATGGATTTCAGTTAACCAGGACATGTTAAACCAGGTTGACATAACTGCTCATAAAAGTAGTTTTTCTCTTTAATAAAGGTGATGTTATGGGTCACCAGTTTATGACTCCATTCTTGTTGAAAATAGTTTATGCATGATAAGCGCACACATAAATGATTTTCTTCTCCACATAGGTCAATACAAAGGCAAGTATAAAACCTAAGTATTTATCTAATGAAATGATCTCTATGACATTGTCCTACGGGGGTTAAGTAATTTGAAAATAGAATGCTTTGTGATCACCAAAATAATTTTCATTTCTGAAACTGTGTTGAAAAGTGGCTATCTAGTTGAATGACCGAGACCTACAGAGATTAAACTGTATTTCTCATCCCATGATGTAAGATGTTAAAATATAACAAAACATTGAGATTTGTTATATTCTTCACTCCACTTTTGAGATTGAAGCAGTGATTGTTGTTACATTTATACATCCACAAGCCTGTAGGGTTACTATGTTTTCAAATGTTTTTGTAGTTATAAACCTTATGATCTATTTTGACAAGTAAGCATCCATTGCTATGTTTAGGTTTGTTCCTTCCTGTAGGATTGGACTCTGCAAACCACTATATACACAGTAGTTCTCCCATTTATGTTTCTCCCCTTGCAGAGCAGAGCCTTTGGGGTGATATATTAATCCTGATTTGTCTCTGAGTTTGGCAAATTTTAGTTTTAGTCATTTGTCTAAAGTTGCACTGGATCAGGTGGTGCTGTAGGGCAAGCTAAACTTGTTTAAAAATGAGTTTGAGCCGGTTCATCCGAATCAAATTCCTTTTAAGCCACACCAGAATGGATAGAGCAGTCTGGGATTTCAATGAATAAGACTCCACAGGTAAATCCTAGAAAAATCAATTTGGTTGTGTTTGTTTTAAAAGACATTTATTCAAGTCTATTGCAAACTGCAATATTTGGTACAAACTGCCAACACCTTCCATTATCTGCTTTGGACTGGTTCACATATTTCTATTTTTTATTTATGTTTGTATTTTATAGATTTCATTTATGTCATTTTAGATTAGATGGCCATATTACTGAAAACATCATGGTATAATGGTAATTCTTTAGGAACTGGAAAATAGATAACCATAGAGTACAACGCTTATCTACAACAGAAAAGCTTTAGAATCTTGGCAGAATTATCTAAAATATTATTTATTTATTTGAAAGTTGACAGCTTTTTAATACATGACTTTATGGTCATGTTTGATTGCTGATAATAATAATAATAATAAGAATAATAATATAATAATAATTTGTAATATTTATGGTGCTTTTCTCCCTATGAGACTCAAAGCACTTTACAAGTATACAAACATAAAGAAATAAAAGTTAGGAGTTTCTGAAGGTCAGCTGAGCGTACTGAATGCCTAGTGGAAGAGGTGGGTCTTTAGCTTTTTTTTTTTTTTTAAAGTCTGTAAGGATGGTGCCTCTCTGATTGCGCACGGTAAAGAGTTCCAGAAGGTTGGGGCAGCGTGGCTGAATGCCCTGGAACCTGAGTCTGTCTTTATTCTTGGCACTGACAGGAAGGATTTGCTGGCTGACTGAAGTGAATGGGATAGAATGTAGGATGTCAGGAGCTCTTTCAGGTACTGTGGGCCTTGATTGTTTAAGCCAATTTTAAAATACGTTTGCCATTTAATTGGAAGCCAATGCAGGAAGTGGAGAACAGGTGTTATGTGGCAGGAGCGAGTTTAAATGGTCAGTAGTCTGCCTGCTGCATTTTGTGCAGTCTGACGGTGATGGAGTTATTTTTATGGGAGGCCCAAGTAAAGTACATTGCAGTAATCTAAACGAAAGGATACAAATGCATGGATTAATGTTGGCATATCATCAGGTGGAATTAAGTGTTGGCTATGAAAGTAGGCAGATTTTATTACAGAGTAGAACTGCTGTTTAAATTATAGTCCAGAGTCAATCAGCACTTCAAGGTTTCGTACCTTTGATGAACTAAGTTCAGAGCCTCCAAGCTCCAGGCCAGTTTGGTGATCATGGAATATTTTTGTTGCCCGGGGTCCCCTCACCAAGAGTAACTCTGTTTTGTCCGAGTTCACTTTAAGCCAACTAGCATTTATCCATTCTATGAGGTCTGCTAAGCAACTGTTGATGTTGGGGTTGTGGTATCTGAAGCAAAGGAGAAGTAGAGTTGTGTGTCATCACCGTAACAATGATACCTTAGGCCATGTCGCCTAATGATGTCCCCCTGTGGTAGCAAGTAAATTGCGAATAGAGAGACAAGATGGATCCTTGTGGAACTCCGCAGGTAAGTTCTGTTGGTGCCGATGAGCTTGACCCTGCTGTTACTCTCTGTGATCTTTTAGTGAGGATAGATTTAAACCAGTCAAGGGCTGTACCACCTAAACCACAGATGTGCTGCAAGCGCTCTATTAAATCCTATGGTCAGTGGTGTCAAATGCACCTGAGAGATGCAAGATGCCAAGATTCCCATCTGTAATCACCTTTGTCTCTCACCATAAGGATATCATTTAGCACTCAGACTAGCGCTGTTTCAGTGCTGTGGCGGCATATGAAACCTGACTGGAAAGATGTTCAAGCTTGATAGATGGGCCTCCAGTTGAGTAGCCACTACTTTTGAAATAATTTTCCCCCGAAATAGAAGGTTCGATACTGGTCTGTAATTAGCCATGCAGTCTGGGTCTAATAAAGTTCTTTAGGAATGGTTTTACCACAGCTTCTTTTAGAGGCTCTGGGAAGTCTCCAGTTTTTAGTGAACACTGCACTATATTTGTGAGGGCCCTGGGGGGAGTGTTTCAATGCATTTAGATATAAGCTGTGCTGGAGCAGGTTCTAAGTCACATGTAGTAAGGTGTAACTTTTGCATGGTTCTTTATATCCACATTTGTAAAAGTGGACCATAAACTGTGGCATTCCATTGTAGTGGTTCTGGTGTGTAATTGTTTGGCCTGCTGTGATAGATGCTCGGATTGAGAACATCATGTCTCTGAAGAAGATCGCAAATGCTTCACACTTATTCTGAGTCATCTTGAATTGATATTCGTTTAGATGTTTGGTAAGAGTGGCTTTATCATATGGATCGTGTGTCCTGCGCCACTTTCTCTCGAGTTTATGGCCTATTCTCTTAATTTCTCTGATGGTGTTATCAAACCACGGTGCATTGTTGTGGTTTTTGACAGTGCGTATGCATGTTGGTGTAATGCTTTCTAGGGTATCTCTCATGGTTTTGTTGTAGAGTCTAAGGAGCTGGGGTCTTCAAAGGTGCCCATTAGTTCACTTAGATCCATATGATGTTACATCCAATGGCGTCACCCCTTTTAATGAGCGGTGTTTGACCAGGTTCTGAGACTGGGGTCTGGCTGATTGTGATACAATGGAGAAGTGAATCGAGTGGTGGTCTGACCAAAACAATTGGATTTACAGTTACATGTGACACTTATAGTCCAGACTGAAACACTGTGGGTGGAAGTGGCGACTATTTGTGTAAAGCCTAGTGCACTAATCAAGCTGAGGAGATCCTGCCCAAGCAGGGATAGGGTGTCATCAATCCAAGTGTTGAAGTCTCCCAATATCAGCCATCTGGGGTGTTCAAGGGTTAAGCCAGCCAAAAGGTCTGAGAGTTCCTGAAGAAAACTCTTCCCATCTTCTGGGGGTCTGTATATTAACAGTTTTCGGAATCCTCTATCTATTGAGAGGCTGGCAGCTACGCATTTAAAAGATTGGGATTTGTGGACTGATATTGGTCTGGGATTTAAGGCTGATTTCACACAGATCATAACTCCACCTCCCTTGCAATCTTTTCTCGGGCGGTGGAACACTGTAATTGCCTGGATTAGCTGCCTCTAGAATAGGCCCCGCATTTTCATCTAGCCATGATTCTGTAATGCATGCTAATTCACATGTTTCAATAAGGTTGGTTATAATAGCTGCTTTGTTTCTTATTGATTTGGGATTCTGAGTTTTTGCTCTGTACTTTGGAAACAGTGGTTTCCTTGATTTAATAGTGCGTTTTTTTGTGGCTTCTAGGTTGAATCACTACATTGGGCTTGCAGGTAGACATGGTGGTGGAGCAGCTGTGATAATGTCAGGAGATTGAACTTTAAGTTTTGA
Source organism: Pelobates fuscus (assembly GCF_036172605.1). Taxonomy (NCBI): domain Eukaryota; kingdom Metazoa; phylum Chordata; class Amphibia; order Anura; family Pelobatidae; genus Pelobates; species Pelobates fuscus. The sequence goes on from NC_086322.1 coordinate 132,621,154, forward strand.
TTTTCCTCCACAACAGCCACTATCAGTCCCTTTGAAGATGCCATGTGATTTTAGGGTAACCACTAGCGAGGAATTGAGTGAAGAGACCGCTTTTTGAGGTCTTAGAGAATATGGATATGAGGGAGTATAGGTGATCATTCCCTTCAGCAGTGAAGGAGTTAAAATGTCTTTTAGTTTTTGTAGGGATGTTGGCAGTGGGGGCTGGTTACATTGCCCAGCTCTATAGGATTCAGGTCAGAGTGAGGTGTGAGATTTTGCACTTTAGGCTGCCTTGCAGATAACAGATAAGAGAGCATGCATGCAGGTCAGAATACAGGAGTTCAAAACTAATGTGTTTTAGTGAGAGTTTTTATCAATTAGTTTTATTGGTGTTTAGAAATGAATTCTGAGCACTACTGAATGGATGATCAAATCCAAAACCTAGTTTACACATGGAGGTGAGTCGGTTTTTTAGTTTAAATGTACCTTGTTTGTGGTGTTCAGCTGAAGGTATCTCTTCCTGGTAGTAAGATGGTCCAGTGGAAGTATATTTCAATCCATTGTGTATCTCAGTTTAGTAATGCCATCTGTTTAATTTTGGTAAATCCAGTTGTTTGATATGTGAAGTCGAAATTGGTCCTTGCAATATTTGTAAAGAATTCTGAGTGTAAGGCAGTTAAAATTAAGATAATCCCTGGAGAGGTCAGGAGCAGGAGAAAAGTGTGGCAGCCAGCAGGGGTGCCTGAAAAATATTGCTAATCTGGATCCAAAAAATGTTATCTTGCTGAGAAATCATTTTTGCCAAACCACTTCAAAATGGTTTAAACAAAACTGGAGGTGGAGCAGTTCCCAAAGGCTAATTGTTCTATAACCACTGGATTGACCTCTAGTGGTTATGGTGTTTAGTGTGTCCCTTGAACTTGACATCAGCTTAAATCACCACTTAAAGGGAATATGTATGGTCAGCCCATGCCATCAAGACGTTAAAATATCTTTTATATAAGAATATTTCAGTAGACCTAATAGGTTTGGCAAATCAGCTTACACAAGGAACACAGTAGATCCACACAAAATATTTAGTATTTTTGTAGGCATCATCAGTAAGATAGAGCCTTGGATCTCTATAAACAACAGGAAATAATTTTCAATTTGGCCTCTTATAATGTTATATGAATAGAGCAATAACAGCTACACAAAGTAGAGGCATGGCTTAGTAACTTGAACTATATCGTAAACACCACTCAGGTGCAGCTTCAATATATAAGTTTCATATGTGCCATTATTATAGTATCTTTGACATACATATCAAAATAATCCCACTGTCAGGGATAGGCCAGTAACCAGTATCTTTCTTCTGTCAGTTATGAGTTACAATTTATATCCTACACTCTATACACATGGCAGCCTTAGAAATGAATGCTAAGCATAAATTGGAGAAGTTGCACATTTCCTTGAGCAGCTAATTATATAGAGAGATTACATACTTTTTGTAATATAAAAATGAAGCCAGCCACTTAATAGCTTACCTAGACAGAAGACATGGCAATTGTTTCATTCTCTAAGGCAGATGTTTACCATTAAAGGTGTCAACTTTAAGTCACTTTTATCACTTGCTGTTACAAAGTATTCCATTCTCTCATCTGTTCTGCAGGCTAACATTGTATACAGGCTTTTATTCAGCTATTTCTGCTTATTAACACTGTCAACAAAACCACACATCCTTATCTGCTGCACAAATGGGAATATAAATCAAGCTTTCTAGAAACCTTAGCAATATTAGAGTTATTTAAAACTACAGAAAATACACTTCTCAGTAGGAAGCACTGAAAAAGATGTATATTTAATGCACTCCACGATTAACTTGCTAATAAATGTGTATATAAAAAATATGCAGTTTTTAAAATTTCAACTAGCCAATTAGCAAGTGGATATTCAGGTCTAGGAGTGAAAATTCAGGCCTGAGCCATATACAGAGCTGGATTAAGATTCCTCAGGGCCGTACACAGGATACCAGATTGGGACCCCTCCTAGAGCTCTAATACTCTTCTGTAAATGGGGGCAGCTGACTACAGTATGTTTGTGGGTGAGATTTAATGATGTGTGAGATGCTGTGTGTTGTGTGTGATAGAAGCATATAATTGTATGTGGGGGGAATACTAAGTGTGTCTGTGTTGAGTGCTGAGTGTGGTAGCTGAATGTTGTGTGAGGAGGGGAGTTTGAGTGTGGCTAATTGTTGTGCATGTTATAGGGAAGGTTGTTGAGTGTGTGTTTAAGTGCATTTTTCCCATATGCACCCTCTCCCCCCCTTAGCTTTTGTCTGCAGTGGATGTTATCCATGGCTGTCCAGTGATGTGCAGTCTCAGGGGTCTTACCCCTGGTGATCCCATGGGGGAGTATTGGGATCGGCCCCTATACAATATGAAGAACATAACATTATTACACTGACTACTTATTATTTAGCAGATTTGCCCCCTTCAACCCCTTGCAGCATGGCAAATTGGGGCATGGCGTAGGTATAAAACCATTGTACTAATGTTGTGGGGGTCATATTGACCTCTACAGGCTTTTGTTGTACTTTTAATGACTAACAGAATAAGTCATTAAAAAACAGAATTAGTCATTTATAAAATCTGTTTCTCCCTGCTGCTTACATTTTTAACCCCTCACTTGTCAGCAATGAGTGAGAGGTTAAGACCAGATTTGGTCTACCCAAATTTAATTTGAATCACAATTGTGCATCTGGAGTTCAAGTGAATCAAGTTCAAGAGCATGGCTTAAAGTTGTCTCATTCGAAAAGATTTGAAATTTTGGAAAAAATATAAAAAGTATTTTTCTGCTGTCAAATAAGATCTGCAACCCACTATTCCTCATATTTCCTTTTATTTCAACCATCAATCATTGTGACTTTGTCTGATTGTTTTGTAGTCCTCAGAGTGCAGAGGCTGCATGACTACCCGGCAATGTGAAGGATAAACAATACAGTGGGGCAGTAAAATGTTGACATTGATGGAACTGAATTGATTTGTTTTAAGCCTTTTAAACCGGAAGCTGACAGATTAGCAGAGAGTGTAGCAATCTGTTTAACAACCATCAGCTGATTCCCTACACACATGCCATTCTGGGATTAGTTAAAACCTATAAATTTAAAAATAAAAATGGGATACAGCTGCACAATCTGCAGTAGAATATTAACAACACATAGTGTAAGATTGCAACAATGTGGACAGATACAACTTCAATGTTGCACTCACAAAATCTGCTGAGTATATTCACTTAAGGGTGCCTCCCTCGATAGAAATGGGGGGCACAAAGGACCTCTTTCTTCTCATAAACAGCTACTCCAGAAAACAGAAGAAGCCAGGGAATAAGGTAAACGTCTTTGTGAGCGCCACATTGAAAAGTGTCATCTGTTCATATTCTAGCGATCTTACACTATATGGTGTTAATATTCTTTTGCAGATTGTGCTGCTCTATCCCTTTTTTTCTTACATTTATACATTTGACTATGTGGTAGTCCACTGGAAAGACTACTCTGGGAAGCTGATATTAAGTTAAGTTATTTTTTAATTATTTTCACCAGCACTGTTTGCACATTTGATGTACACACTATCACATTACTTCAACACTGCATGCCTCCCAGACAGGCTAAAATATTTTTAGGGTGATCATGTGTAAGCTCAACTCTACTCCTCATACATGAAGATATATATGGACACACAAAAAGTAATTTAGGATAACGAACATAACTTTTTTGTAACTATATAAATCAAATACTACAAGATTAATTTGTTTTCTAGGCATTGTGTTTGCAACATACTACTGAAAAGTCACACACACTATTTTTTCCCTAGTCCTTGCTGCTATGTCATCTGCATAGTTGTAAAATATAAAGATATGTCAGGCAGCTACAGAGGGTATCCTGCAACTCTGAGAATCAGCGATGGATGTGAGGGGAGGGAGGGCTGAGAAATTGTCAGGATTACTAGTTGATCCAGCACGTAGAATTGTATTACACCTAGGACTAAAAGGTAACATCTTACCGGGCCTCAGAATGGCCGGACTTAACTTACCAAAGAATAGTCAGGTCGGGGACATGGAATGGGGCACAACATTAAGGGAAAGCCAATAGTCAGGGATACAAGAATACAGGGAAGTCAAAACTAAGCCAAATTCAATAACCAGAAATAAACACTCATGAACACACTCTCGGACAACCACAAAGGGAAACCACGACAGGGCAATGAGGAACAGTAAGATTGCGTTTAAATAAGCCGTTTAAAAAAATCTGATTGACCACAAGGTGAGGATGAATATGTTACATTACCCCCCCACCTGAAGACCAACCACTGGGCGGGCAGGACCAGGCTTGAGAGGAAATTTGGTGTGGAAAGAATGAATCTTGCGGCCAGAATGGATGTCAGAGGCTGGAACCCAAGAATGCTCGGCAGGCCCATACCTCCTCCAAGCCACTAAATACTGTAAAGTGCCACAAGAAAACCTAGAATCAATTATGGAGGAGACCTCATACATCCTGTCCAGAAACAACCATTGGAGGAGGGGGACATTTGGGACAGTATATCTATTGGAAACAAGTGGTTTGAGCAAAGAAACATGAAATGTATTAGGCATATGCAAGGAGGCAGGGAGAGCCAGAGAAACAGGATTAATCCTACGAAGGATACAAAATGGGACAAGGAATCTGGGAGCATACTTCATGCTAGGAACTTTTAGTTAGATATTGTGCAATGATAACCACACCCCCTCACCCACTTGGTAAACAGGGTTTGCACCCCGCTGTTATCAGCAAAAAAATTTGAAACGACCAGCCACAGTTTCTAGAGCGGAGTGAACTTTGATCCAAGTATTACGAATAGAGGCAAGGTGATTATCCAAAGCAGGGTTTGCAGTGTCAGAAAAAGCAGTCATCAGGAAAGTAGGATGATGACCGTTAACAAAGAATGAACTGTGTCCAGAAGAGTCATGGTCAGCATTGTTCCTAGCAAACTCAGCCCAGGGTAGTAATTCAGACCAATTATCTTGAGTGCTATTAACAAAACAATGCAAATATAATTCCAATAACTGGTTAGCCCTTTCAACCATGCCATTGGTTTGGGGGTGGTTAGATGAAGAAAATTACAATTCAATGCCTAACTATTTATTGAAAGCCCTCCAAAACCGAGAGACAAACTGAGAACCCCTGTCAGATACAATATTGTGAGGATTGCCATGTAGTCAGACAATTTCTCGGATAAAGATAAGAACCAGGTCTTGTGAGGATGGCAATTTTATGAGTGGAACAAAATGAGCCATCTTGGAAAAGTGGTCAACCACCATAAGGTTGGTGGTATAGCCATTAGACCTAGGAAGTTCTACAATGAAATTCATGGACAAATGGGACCACGGAACATTAGGAACGGGTAGTGGATGTAACAATCCCCATGGAAGCTTATGAGGTACCTTAGAAACTGCACAAACAGAACAGGCCTGCACATATTCTTTAACATATTTCCTGAGAGAATCCACCAAAATGATCTCATGATCGCGGATATGGATTTATTAATGCCCGGTGTCCAGCAGTCACGTTGTTGTGGAACACCTTCATGACATTTTCCCTTTCACCCAATGGAACAAACAATCTATCCCGAGGTTTATTGCATGGCGCCTGAGACTAAGCCTCCATGATGGCGCCAAGCAGAGGAGATGACAAGGAAAGGACAGTGGAAGAAATTATACACTCAGGAGGAATAATAGGGGATGGCTCTTGTTCCTGTACTGATTCAGTATCAAACTGTCTAGATAAGGCGTCCACCTTCACGTTTTTGGGACCAGGCCTGTAAGTTATCAGGAAGTTAAAGTGAGAAAGGAACAAAGACCATCTAGCCTGTCTAGAAGATAGTTGTTTAGCATCCCCTACATAAGCCAAATTCTTGTGGTCAGTAAGGATCAAAATGGGATCCTTTGAACCCTCTAAAAGATGTCTCCACTCTTTAAGTGCTAGTATAATGGCCAATAATTCTCTGTTGCCAATATCATAATTACGCTCAGCTGGAGACAACTTTCTAGAGAAGTATCCACATGGATGCAAAGGGGTATCCTGACTCTCCCTCTGAGAGAGAACAGAACCCTACCCCCATTTCGGAGGCATCAACCTCCAGTATGAAGGGTTTGCTGGTGTCAGGATGTATCAAGATGTCAGCGGAAGCAAATCTTTGTTTGAGAAGTTCAAAAGCTTCTCTAACCTCCTTAGACCATATCGTACTGCTAGCCCCCTTGCGTGTCATATTGGTGATGGGGACTATCACAGAAGAGAACCCTTTGACAAATCTCCTGTAATAATTGGCAAACCCAATAAATCTTTGAATGGCCTTTAGTCCATTGGGCAATGGCCAATGTAGAACAGACTCTAGTTTATTAGGGTCCATCTGAAAACCAGAGGCAGAAATGTTATACCCCAAAAACTGTACTTCAGTCTGATCAAAGATGCATTTTCCAATTTACAATAAAGTAGATTTTTAAGTAAAGTTTGCAATATTTGTTTGACATGTTTCTGGTGAGTCTGAAGGTCAGGGGAATAAATAAGGATATCATCAAGATAGACTAGGACAAATTCATAAATATAGTCCCTGAGTACATCATTAATAAAGTCCTGAAACATGGCCGGAGCATTGCACAACCCGAAAGGCATCACAAGGCACTCATAGTGCCCACTGTCAGTGTTAAATGACGTTTTCCACTCTTGATTTTCCTTGATCCTTACCAAATTGTACGCACTCCTGAGATCAAGTTTAGTAAAGACTTTAGCACCCTGGAGTCTGTTAAACAATTCAGAAATGAGGGGATTGGGATAGCCATTTTTAATGGTGATTTTGTTTAATGCCCTGTAGTCAATGCATGGACGTAATTTACCATCTTTTTTAGATACAAAAAAGAACCCTGCACCAGCAGGCGAGGATGATTTACGTATGTGGTCCTTACTTAGGGAGTCTTTGATATATTCTTCCATTATTCTACTCTCCTGTGGAGATAAAGCATATACTACGCCCTTGGGTGGCATAGCGCCGGGTAGCAGATTTGAAGCGGTCATATGTTCTGTGAGGGGGTAGAATATTGGTCTGACTCTTAATGAATACCTCCTTAACCTCCCTGTATTGTCTGGGAACTTCGGAGGCCTGAGGCATAGTAGTGGGTAATGTAATGATGCCCACTCTTTTGGTAATGTGCAACATACATATCTCAGTACAGTCCTTGCCCCATTCCAATATTTCCCCTTTTTCCCAGTCAATATGAGGATTGTGCTTAATAAGCCAAGGAAAGCCTAATATGATGGGGCAAAAGAGAAGCAATTATTTGGAATGTTATGTCTTCCTTGTGTAAGGCAACAATGGAAATGTTAATGGGCAAGGTTTTGTGGGCAATTAAGGGTTGAGAGAGAGGTCTCCCGCCAATAGCCTCAATGGCCAGAGGTGATAATCTCTCCTTGATAGGTATAGCATTTTGTTTTTTACAAAATGTACATCAATGAAGTTTCCTGCCGCAGCTGAGTCCATCAGGGCTCTGCATAAAAAGTTCTTCTTGTTACATTTGACCGTAATATCAAAGAGTATCAGTGACACTGGCTAGTTAGTTGCGAAGTCACATGATGGATTTATGCTGTTTCAGATTGGACCCAATTAAATATGTGTGCTATACAAAAGATCTATGTCCATTGTAGATACCAGTTGGGTGCTCCTGATGGCTATCTTGAAGAACTGCTCAGTAAAGTCTACCTATTTAGCAGGGACAGTGCCCTTGTTCATATTGTTGTATGTATAATAATACTATGCATACCAATAGTACTCATAATGATGTGTCTTTTAAATTCAACAGATCTGTTTAGAAATCAGTCAGTGCTATATAATGATTTTTGGGGGAAACATTTAACTTTTGTATCTGGCTGAGCAGCTATGTTGGGTTAGATTCTATTTTTATCTAACCAACTGCAAGTTAGGGTGAGCAACAGTTGGTCAGATAAGAGTACAATCTGACTCAACTTGTCTGCTCTGAAAGATAAATTCAATTTTCTTTAAAAAACAAAAACAAAAAAACAATGTACATCATTAAAAAAATGTTTCATTAAATGTAATAAACTACTAAAAAACAAGAAGAGAACATTTCATGACAGTTGTGTTTTAACACAGTTTAAACTGCTATGCAGGGAGACACTAATAGGAGAAATAGTGCGTATTCCATACAATTTGAACATCAGTCCATTTATTCAGTGATGGATTCACCCCAGCAGACAAGTTTAATAAACTATTTTCTGACTAGCTGTTAGAATTCCAAATTGGACTAGATCATACACACAACAATTTAAAGGATGTAAGCACTTCAATAAGATAAAGTAATGAAATAGCCAATACACTGCTCAATATTTCAGTAAACAAGTCTGTTATAGATAGGGTCATTACAGTGTAAAATACAGAGTAAGACCTCAATGACCAACAGGTTAATAAAACATAAGAATACATATGGCTATCCAACACAAAGCAACAAAGGAGAAAATATGTGATATTGTGCATGGCCTGCCTCCACTCCTATAATGATATGGAACACTGTACAGTTAGAACAGATGCATAACTTACAACTGGACAAGAAGGACTCTGTTTACTACCTACTATGGAATCACTGTGGCTGGTGAGTCTGTGGTCTATCAAGCAATCTGTGTATTTTCTATACTCAAAACATTTCCATTTTGGTTGTTTATTTGGCTGTTTTAACCTTTCCATATTTTTCTGAACATTTGTCACAGCACTGGCCAATAAATACATTCTGATTTCATTTTTCAAACACAAGCAAAGAGGAAAAAGCTACGAATTTGTTAATGGTTTTTTTTTAAAAAAAATGTTTTCCCTCACTCTACAGCTCCCTCCAACTGAGTACCTCCGCCAATCGATGCTCCTAGTACTCGCTGAGGACTCCAAGCACTCCAACTGACACCATCAGCAATGCAGACCCCACTTCCAGCGATACAGCTGCGCCGGGGTCTCGCCCTCTCCACCCACCCTGGAGCCACGACCAGGATCCAGCTCCCAGTGGGTGAACCTCTCGTAAATCCAGAGAGCGTAGCAGGAACAAATCAAGCTATTGCAAGAGCTTACTCTGGGGAGTAAGTGATTATAGCAATCCCCAGAGTGTAGGTATCCCTTCCCCCAAACATGAGCCAAGGCTTCAAGAAAGGTTCAAGATGATCTCATTTTAATGACCACAGACTGGCTTTTATGCAAGTCCCCATGCAAGGGGACAGCCCACAGGGTGGGACACAGTACAACCAATCACAGACAATACAAACAAAACACTCCCACAGTTACATCACAATCCCTCCTCTCTAGCCTGGAGATAATTTGGAAGTAATCAAATTATCTCCTAGGACAGAGGCAAGACTCCATTAATCACATGGTTACAAAAAGACATAAAATTACACAATGTTACAATTACTACATAAAACATATACATGCAACATATCCCCAGATAGCTTAGATCTGAGTGCACATTATTATTGAATGGCGCTCAGATCACATACATACAGTTCAATTGCCATGGAGCCAAAGTCTTTTCCATAGTCTTTTGTTACACGAATAGGCTCCATGGCATAGCTTTCAGGGATAGCACTACTCACATATGCAGAAATACACAAATACACCTTTCTGCAGGGGAAAATACAGCTATCAGCACAGGGGCCATAGTCAGAAGGCAGGAGGCTAGCCAGTAGTCCCCTCCAGGCACAAGTGGCGAAGGGCACTTCGTCACACATCCCAGTGCAGTTATAACTTTGGGAAATAAATATGGATCTCATAGTGATATCCTCAAACATTGTTTTGTGGGCAGCATGTTTTTTTTTTTTTTTTAATTAAGCACTTCATTTTCAGTGATCAATACATCTGATGATTGTCTGTGCTTAGCATATAGATGAGTGTGCATTTTTTAAAAATCTGTTATATGACCAGTAACACACCATGCCTACCTAATGGATTGGCCATTTAAAAAGGAAATGGAAGAGAATAATAAAATGTAAAATCAAAAATCATTGGGTTTAATGAAAGGACAAGTGGCAGGCAAGGTTGTATTTTTATCTCTTAATGATTCCTTTCCTGTGTTTTATGTCTCTTGAGAAGGTATTTAATGAGACCATAACAATGTTCTTCAGTTTCTACTAATATGTCAGATTGGCACTTGCCCACTCGTACTGAAACAATCTGTATTGTGCCTCTAACTGTCTCATAAAAAGAATATAATTTGATATTTATTTCACATAGCTCATCCTTATATATAGTAGCAATAGTTTTAAACAATGTTTTTTAGTGAGTCTTATTATTTTGTAATCAATGTCACTCATGCTCAGAATTCTCTGTGCTTCTATTAAATATGCTATAAAATATTTATGACCTTGTTAGCAAAATGTTAATACATATTTAATTGAATAAAAGCTGATGCTTCACTGGGTAGAGTATGCAATTTTCAACGCGGACTACACGGTTTCATTACGGAGAAGGTTTCTTTGGTTATTTGTTGTGCAAACCTAAATAATGCCGTTTTGAACTTGTTGTGTATATGGTAGGCTGATGTGTATAGCCAGGAGTATATTTAACTGTAATTCTCAGGTTCCTTGGTGCAAGTGTTTCTACTTTATCAGTGTGGGAGGCTGACTGTGGCTTTTTTGAGCCAGGTATGTGTCAATCACATTGTTCTGAAATGATTTGAATGTTTACCCTCAAACGGCCCTAGGCGACAACTACAACACTCTGACCGTATGGATGGTTAAAATGCTTAAAGGGACACTCCAGGCACCCAGACCACTTCTGCCCATTGAAGTGGTCTGGGTGCCAACTCCCACTACTCTTAACCCTGCAAGTGTAATTATTACAGTTTTCATAAACTGCAATATTTACCTTGCAGGGTTAAGTCCTCCTCTAGTGGCTGTCTACTAGACAGCCACTAGAGGACACTTCAGTGTTCATAGAACACGAAAAGTGTGTTATAAAAACGCGGGAACTCCTCACGCTATGTGAAGACCTCCAGCGTTGCCGAAATCCCCATAGGAAAGCATTGATAGCATTATTCAATGCTTTCCTATGGGGAGGCCACTGACTAATCTAATCAACATTCTACCCTTTTTTAAATTAAAAATGAATTAATACAAAATTAAATTAAAGGACCACTATAGTGCCAGGAAAACAAACTCGTTTTCCTGGCACTATAGTATTAATAGCCCCCACCCCCCCCTGCTGTTATGGCCCCCTTCCCGCCGGGCTGAAGTTGGAGGAAGGGGTTAAAATCTTACCTTTCTCCAGCAACGGGCTCCCTCTGCCCTGGGGACTCTCCTCCTCCGTTGGACGTCATCGGCTGAATGCGCATGCGCGGCAAGAACCGCGCGCGCATTCAGTCAGTCCATAGGAAAGCATTCTCAATGCTTTCCTATGGACGCTGGTGTCTTCTCACTGTGAAAATCACAGTGAGAAGCGTGGAAGTGCCTCTAGCGGCTGTCAATAAGACAGCCACTAGGGGCTGGATTAATCCTAATGTAAACATAGCAGTTTCTCTGAAATTGCTATGTTTACAGCAGGCATGGTTAAACCTAGATGGACCTGGCACCCAGACCACTTCATTAAGCTGAAGTGGTCTGGGTGCCTATAGTGGTCCTTTAACTCTCTTCAACTTTTACACTTCAGTGTATCCTTTTGTTGGTCCTCCCTTACATCATATCTCTACGTAGTATAAAAAATTAATACAAATATGATGCAGTTCATGAATCCTAAAAGACTTTGAAAAATACCTTATAAATATTTACAACAGTGCAGACGTACTTAGGAAAAAGTGTACTTACATTTGAAAAGTCCTATGGTCAAAACATTTTTTTCAGTAAAATGCGTATTTTAGAGGGAGCTGTTTAATGCCATATATAAATATCATACTTAGTGTTCGGTAGGTTATTTATTGGATTGTATGTTTACATATTTACTGCCTTTAATGTTCTTTTACATCATATATATCTTGTTCAACCAGATGATCTAGATCCATCATTATTTTAATTCTTCCTTTCACATAAGGATTTTGCAGATGCAATGAACAATTTCCTTCCAGAATGTGTTGCATATCTCCCTCTAGTCTACACCATCTAATTTGTCTTCCTTGGCTACTGCTTAATTTTCCATAACCTAGGATTGGTAAATTTCAAGCTCAGCACTGATTGTTGGAGTGAAAAACAATAGTGGATGAACAGCGTTTGTCTATGTCTTTAGAGACTATATTATGTATGTGTTTGCTTTTGGTTTCTTAAGTTTTGTTTCATTATAATTTGCTAATTTCCTGAACTGCACAATGCTTCATTGTTAGTGTTTAAAAAAAACCAAAAACGCTCTTAACCAATAAAATAAAATATTTCAAACAGCCGAAGGGTTGTGTAAACTCAATTACAGGCATACTCCAGCATTTTCTCTGCATAATTAAAGTGAAACTATAACCACTACAGCTTGGTCAGGAGGTTATGGTGCCTTTTGTCTCTGGTGCTATTTGATGGTAAGGGTCAAACTTTTTGCAAATTATATAGCTAAAATAGAAGTTCCATCTTTGGGGTGCCCTTTTAATAACAATGAATATTTACAAGTTAGATAAATAAGAAGTCTTTTTTTTTTTTTGGGGGGGGGGGGGGGGCTGTTTATATAGCCTGTTAATCCATTGCTAATTTTCATAATTTTATTTTAGCCAACTACCAAATTGATGTATTGGAAACATCTATTAACTCTACTATGATCACATATTATGTACTCCAGATCAGCAATAGAAGTGAAGAGTTTTCTCTAATTACCTTTCCTGTCCACACCTAGCCATTTTCCAATGAAGCCTTCTTTGACCAAACTCAGTATAGTTGATTATTTTAATATTTTTTTAATATTATTTTATTATTTTTTTATATTATTATTATTTTAATATTTTTTCTTTTTATATAATTTAAATTATTATTTATATTTTTATTTGTCCCCCCTCCCTGCCTGTTAGCTGGCCAGGGAGGGGGGCCCTCACTCCATGGTGGTCCAGTGGTGTGCACTGTGTAGGAGGGGGCTGGCAGAGAGCGTTACTTACCTTTCCTGCAGCTCCTGTCAGCTCCCTTCTCTCACCTCCAGTCCGGTCAGCTCCACTGCAAGTCTCGCGGTGTGAGTGCCGCGCGGAGCTCTGACCCTGCGGCTCTCGCGAGACTTGCAGAGGGAGCTGACCGGACTGGAGGTGAGAGAAGGGAGCTGACAGGAGCTGCAGGAAAGGTAAGTAAATGCTCTCTGCCAGCCCCCAACAGCCCCTTGTCTGTATTATGGCAATGTAAGTTGCCATAATACAGACACTCACTCGAGTATAAGATGAGTGGGGGTTTTTCAACACAAAAAATGTGCTGAAAAACTCGTCTTATCCTCGAGTATGTACGGTAGGAAGTTTCTGTAAGACTTGTTAACCTTTGGATCAGATCATTTTTAAATTGAACTGCTCCTTGTTCATGTCAATCGACGGAGAAATTTCCGCCTCCGCCCTCATGTAATCCTATATTATAAGGCTATATTTTGATAAATACCTTTTTTTTTTCTTCTGTGAAAAGTAACAAATATGCCACTTTGTAGTAGGTAGTAGGTATGCCACTTTGTCTATAAAATATTCTTCTTTTCAATAGATATTTTCATATTTTAACAAAAATACGTAAAATGTATTTTGCCTCTTTTTGAAATGAACCTGAGGGCTTTTAGACATCATTTTTCTCATGTATTCTTTATGGGTATAATATATCTTAGCACTTCATTGGGAGTTTGGTGCTTTTTGCAGTTTTTATTTTCCTTCTGAACAGTTTTATGTTGTTGTTTATAGTGCTAAATGCTGGTCACAGAGCCTACAGCTGCAACATTATCACTGGCTTTTTCCACACACTTTATGTACCAAAGAAAGGTCAAGTGCCCACTGAGGGAGTTAGAGGGACAGTGCTTTCTACCCAGCTTATTCACACTTTATTCATAGCAGAGAAGACATACCATTGCAGATATTTTTTACTTTTAGTAGCTTGAAAAGCTGTGAAATGGAATTTATTGAGAGTGGTTTTAAAATGGCTCTGTAAAGTAATGGTTTCTTTATATAAATCCGTTTAATCCCTCTATGATACATGCTGCATGATAAGTAAGTGCCTTTAGTGTACGACAAGTGCCAGTATGTGCATTGTAACACAGTAACAGGTGTTACTCTGTAAATAAGCATTATACATACATTATCAGGAAACCCCCTGTTTAAACACTGCTGCTCTGTGTATTGTTTATTTACAGTACAACACCTTTATATTCACATATTGTTTTCCATGTGTTTTCTGAGAAATGGCGTTTTTGTTTTCTGCTGCAGTGATGCACCATATCTAATGTATCCCTTTATTCAAGGTGCCTGTATCCACTGAGAGCTGCACTTACCATAAATATAATTTCATGCAAAATAAGAAATGCTGTTTCTTAAACATGATGATAAACTGCTTGTGGACTGGACTTTTCAATGTTTACATGTATATTATATGTATATACATATATAGGAAATCAAGCCCAACATCGTAACCATAGTTACAGGGGAGGACTGGCAACATTTTGGCTAGGGGAAGGGGGAAAAGTACACATTAATGGTCTTTTTTGGGGCACAGAACTTTAAGATCTTTGGATGGTCCTACTCACAAGCAGAGTGAAATTTTGACAGATGGACATTCCTAGAGTGAGACATCAAATAATACTGCAACCTCCATTAATGATGGCACATTCACTGATATCTGATATATCTGCCATCACCAATTAAATCAGTGTGTAAGAACTGTCTGATATAACCCTGCAAACACCTCTAGGAACATCATACATACTCATCAAAATCATCATTCATACTCATCAAACATTGTCTATCCTATTGTGCTGAGGAAAGGGGCAACACCTAGTAGTTAAAGAAACACTTCAAGTACCATAACAACTAAAGGCTGATGCAGTGGTTGTGATACAAGTAGTGCTCTAGAGACCCATTCTGTAAGTAGTCAAACCATTCTAAGATAGGCTCTACTCTTAAGCTGTAGCTTCCATATATGTTTTGAATTTAGTGTAGGTGGGAAGAAGCACCCTGCAGAGCCCACTTAATAAGTCAAACCATTATAATATGGTTTGACTACTTGCAGTGGGGGGAAGGCAGAGGCAGACATGTGGACATGCCTTGCACCATAACCATTACAGCATGCTGAAGTGTTTATGGTGTTTGGAGTGTGTCTTTAATGATTATGAGTAACAGCCTATAAAAAATTTTTCAGTTAATATGGGCACACTGATTGAGAAAATGTGAAATAATGGTAGAGCAAATACAAAATAAAAATGTAAAAAAGTATCAATAATGAACACAGAGAATATGAGAAAACAACTCAGATATATAGTGGTAAGTAAACATAATATTAAACAAATCTCTAAAATATCATTGCTTAATGATGGAGAATACCCACCGTACCAAAAGGTAAGTACAACTGGTAAATCAGACTCCACCAAATTAGAAATGGCAATGCATGGTTTATTGAGTTTTTAAACTACTTGATAATGGAACTGAGAAATTCTGATAATAAAGTCTATTTAGGACACATAAGAAAAAAGTGTTAATATCTCAAGGTGTCTGGCATTTAAATCCAACTCTGGTGTAAATGTCTGGTTTGTACAGGATGTAACATGAGGACCAATTATATATGTGATAAAAATCATCATCATTATATTTTCTTGTCTTAATTTCTTTTTTTGTAATACTGGTATTAATAATTATGTTCCATTGAATATGCAGCTTTCCCTGTTGCTGAAATGATAAAGAGACTGTTGCCAAATGATATGTATGTGAAACTTGCAAAACCATTTCTGCATATTGCCTAAATCAATCACACTAATTTTGTCATTCTAACTTGAATGCAACTGGAAAGAAGACATCAAACCAATAAACCAACAGTGGATTCTACAAAAAAATGTTATATGTTAAACTAGGTTTGTCTAATTGGCAATCCTCAGGCCTAGAAAAGCCATCATAGAATATTGATAGTCTCATGCATAAAGATTTCATAGGATGTGTGTTTTACATGGTATGCTTTTTGAATTACATACAGTCCTAACAGTGGAAAAATCCAGCAATGGTTTAGAAAAAAAAAAGTTCAAGATTGAAAATATCAATGTTTTAACCTACAATTAAAGTTAACGTGATTTGGCACTGATAAAATAGCCAATATCCAACACTCTCCTGACTTGGGTATACATTGTTTAAAAAATGCCAAACAAGAACCCACATCATGTTGACATAATATAGGAGTTGGCTTTGTGGAGGAAATTGTTTCCTTTGATTTACCAAACCTATTTAAAACTACACAGAAATAAATGTGACTGCATCCATAGTTTAATTGTACCATAAATGCTGCTACAATATAGTGGTCATGATATTTGGATTGTTTCTTTAAAACACAAGGGATGAATATTATATTTATTATGTGTTTGTTTCTTTCTTATTATTTGTTCATGTGGATTCACTATGCTTGTCTCTATATTTTCTCTCTCTAACTGCATTATTATTAAGACTATTCTAAATACAATGTGGTCGGCATTGATGATTTATTTATAGTGCAATTATTCTTGTGGCTTCTCAATATATCATTGCTACTATGTGTCTCAGATGCCTTATAATCTTAATAGTTAATTATACCTTTACTGCATCTATTCCTCTCTTAGTGAGTACCCTTATTATTTCTGATTAGTTCACTATACAACTTCACTGTACTTCACTTTAAACAATCACTTTATTTGTAGGCTTCCTTTTATATTGCACTTCATTCGTCTTTCTACTAAATGTGGAATATCCAATGTTTCACATAGATACTTAATTTCTAAATAGGCACATAGCTAAGCCTCTCTCAGAGCTTCTAAATGTACATGTGATCTACATCAAATCTTTTGAGAATTAACATGTATTTTGAGAACAAACAAAATAATAAACATGTATAAAATCTAATTAATGGTTCAGTCATATTTTTCTCATTAATACCTTTGTAAATATAACACTACATAATAAGGATACGTATTACTGTCCAAATCTCTTGCATATTCCTAATTTAAGCTATCTATTGATATAGCCAAAATTAATAAGTCAAGGCTGCATACTAAATGAAGTAGTAGATTTACACTGCTCATGGACACCAGAGATAGAAAAGCCAAGTCGATGAATAATTAATCAGACAAGAGCTCATCTCTCATTTTTTAAATAATGTAGATAATAATTAAGACTTACCTTGACATCATTGACATTCATTCTGGTTCCCTCCTTCCCTACAAATATATCATCTATGTCCACAAGAATGAATCTTTCCAAGGAAAGCATTAAGCTCTTCATTGATAGGAAAGAAATAGCATCTATAAAAATAAGCTTGTGAAGCCAAAAATTCAAATTATTGCCAAAGAATACTCTCTGGATCCCATCCTGAAGTCCCAGATCATACATAACAGTGGCAAATAAAGATATTTTAGATAACTGAGGTTGGGTATTTACAGGCATTTTAACTTTTGTGAAAACCACAGGTTGGTAAAAAGAATGATTGAACTCAAACACTGTCCATTCATTTCCCAATAAGGTCCCTTTGCCTGGTTTTGTTGATGGTTTCGTTATATGAAGCAATGATGTGTAGGGGTTAACACAACAGTTTTTTACAGCCATGTTGCTGTGGATGATAAATGGAAACCCCTTTGGATTGAAGTTTTGTACATTATTTTCACTTCCTTTAAGAAATCCAATTATTCCAACTCCGTACTGATGACAGTATTTATCTAAAATGTCTTTATTCCATGTGTCCATGTTTGTGTATTTCCAAAAGTTTTCATAGATAATAAGAGCATACTTTCCAATGTGTTTTTCAGTTAGTGGTGGAAGGTCACCTTTTCCTGGAGCAATTTCTGCATGAAATTTAAACTGGCTAGATTCTAGAATGCTTATGATGTCTTGGCCAAGTTGAGAGTATTGACTCTCAATAAAGACCAGGATAATGGCCTCTGTCCTTAAGGAAACAGTTGGTTTTCCAATTTTCTCTCCTAGAAGTTTATATGGCAGGGATTCTACGTGTGTACAATCTATTTCCATCGAAACTTCAGACAGTTCATTGTCTTGTTTATAACCAGTGTACAAATAATAGGCTGAAATGACGATGCTTACCATGCAAAAAGTGGCAAGCAGAAGGATTGTCCTCTGAAAATGTCTGCGAAAATTAATGATGTAATTCATGTTGGACAAACTGTTGCTAACAACTATCAAATGACAAATAGAAACTGACAAATCCTTTAAATCCAGATGATTTATTTATGTAACCATTGCAGCACATCTGTTTATCTTCAGTAGACTTTAGGGAATGTGAAATCTGAGAGAAAAAGAAAAAAACATTTTTTCTTTTACATTTTTGCAATGCACAGGATTGAATAGTTATACAATTTGGTGGTAAAACTGTTATATTTTTAATTAGCAACTTTTCATTTGCATTGATACATTTATAACATTCTAGTAGTCAAGTTAATACATATAAATCTTTATTTGGTACACCTTCTGTACTTTCTAGAGACCGGTTGCATTATACATTCTATATTCAGCTATTCTCTGATAGTGTAGCTATAATAAGGGCATATATTGTGATCTGCTTAAACCATATAGAAGTGATCTGCTTAAACCAAAGGTGACTTGTCACAATAGATTCACAATAGACTTAAGGCATCAATACTGACTTAAATTATACATTTCTTTGTTGTATGCACTTGATTATTATTTTTATTATTATTAGCATTTATGTAGCACCAACTTATTCCGTATCACTTTACGATATTACAAAGGCAGGAATTTAACAATAACTGTGAAGATGTAAAAAATGTGGTAGAATACATTGAAGATATCATTCTAAAAAAATGGAAAGAGAAGGGTTTTAATAAGATAGGAGCTTTCTTTTCTGCTGATTTAGCTTTAAAGACTTACAGTTACAAGAAAATATAGAGGTGTTTGGGAAACAATATTTTACTTTCATTCGAGGTAGACATTTTCTTCAAATGATGTCTCAATGATACAACTGCTGATGTTCGGATGTCACTGTTCACAGATGTATAGACTTAGGTCAACAAAGAGATTGCTATTATATATTAGTACTTGGGAAGATATAGCACTTTGGATACTCTGTCCGACTCTTGTGTATTACCGAGGACTTTTAGACCTTACAGCCCATTGTAGTTTGGTTTTGGCATGATACAGATGTCCGGTCACTTCTTCCCTCCCCTTCAAGATCAGCCCCCTATTAGCCTTCGACATGTAATTACGCTGTGTGATGACATCACATGTTGCGTCCGCATAAGTTATGACATCATATGCTGATTGCGGAAGTCAATTGCGGAAGTGCAGGGAAGCAGTCTATATAAACTTATCCATCTCCCACACCTGTTTTTGATTGATTTTTTCACTTGGGACACTTTAGTGGGGCTGTATAAATGGGAACAAGACCATGTTAGCATTGAGATCCCATGTGAGAAAGGTGTGGTGCCAAAACGTCGGTCAGTATACTTGTTGTTACATTTGGGTTTAGGCATTAAGCACTTTAGTTGCCTAGAATATGGGGTTATTGGTAAGGGGAATTCTCTGCATGTTTGCATTTTACTATTTATATGTATTTACTTATAGATTATGTGAATACAAATCTTTTGTGCAATATCTTCTTGGTGTGCTATGGGCTTATTTGTTTTATGGTATCTGTTAACCTGTTAGGGGACACAGGTCACTTTAACTCATTTTATAACCCTGATCTTTTATAGCTTCATGACTCACAAATTTACCCTTGACAGTTGAGCACTTGCTATATTGTTTTTGTAGAAATTTCCTTCAAACAAGGATAATAACTAAATACACAGAGTTGGACTCCTTGATTGAATAAGAAAAAAGTTAATAAACTAATTTCAAAAATAAATAAAACAATATATAATCAAAGACACAAGAAGAAAATAAGATCAATGTCAAGATGGGAGGAAGATCAAGGAGGGAATTCACTATGGAGCAATTCAAGGAGTTATTTTGCTCTTTTAAGAAAAACCATCCACAGTGTCAATATTTACGAACGTCAATTCAAATTATTCCATAGATGGTACTTAGTACCATTTAGCATTTCTTAATTGTATCCCTCTTGACAGATGCTGGAGATGTATAAGAAAAATTGATACATAAAGCCATATATGGTGGGAATGTTATGAACTTGATCCCTTAAAACATAAAGTAGCGGAAACAATTAGTAAGGTTTTTAACATCCCAGATGTGGTAACCACCCAATTATTTTTAATTTCATATAAATTTTCCCATAAAAAGAAAAGTATCAAAATTATTAATTACGCATATCCTGATGGCCATTAAGATCTGCATGGCGAGGCATTGTAGAGTTAAGGGTATTCCAACATGGAACGAAATAGAAAATCAGCCTATCAGCAGGAAATGGAAAAAACACTATATAGGAATTTAAATCTAATCGGAGTATATAGGAATATTTGGGAACCATGGACAGTGAGTCTAGTATCGGAGTAATCAGCATTTCAAATATTAGATAAGCTAATGAACGCGCTAGGAGTCAGAGTGTTGTAAAGAAAAATATAATAGATCATTGTTATGATTTTACATTCTACAAAATGATAGAGGTAAATGCTACAGATTCACAGGAGAAATTAAAAAAGGGAATATATTAAAAAGACATAAAAAAGATATAGGATTAAAATATATAGTTTTTTATGAACTGTGCTAGAACTGTAAAGAAATACAATAATATCAAATTTGTTATCTTCAAGATAAACAAGTACTTGGAAAGATAATTAGAAAGATACCTGTTTATGAAGTTGAAGTATATGAAAAATTGTCAATCTCAAAAACTGCAAACATGTAGGGAGGAAGCTAAATAGGGGACAGATACAGCAATATTACACTATATTAAGATGTGCACATTACAATAACACATCAGGCGTAGGAGATTAACAGCAACAATAAAATACTTTGTATGAAACTGGTGACAAAATGGCTCAATTTAAATGCTCATATTGGCCATGCAGTTAGGGTGGTATATGTATTGGAACGTTGGCAATAAATACACACAAAAAAGCCATTATGACTGGAACTTTGATAAAGGCTGGTAACAGAATGCATTTTTTCTAAATTGTTAAAACTCATTTAACATTATTATTCAAATTGTCAAAATAACTTGTATATCCTCTTTTAAAAAATAAAAATACAAATTGGGATCCTTGCCTGCTAGTAATTAACAGGATTAACAGAGCCCATTAACCATTTAATGATCAATGACTGAATAATTCCACCATAGTAAACCATTCACGGCAGAGGCTATATCAAAATTGCATGATTTAACATTCATTTAACAGTAGCAGAGATTATAGCCGGTAAGTGCCACATTATCAGAACAAACTTTATTAGCAAAAAAAGTCTTTGTAATTGATCCTTAAGGGGTTAAGGAGGCAGAAACATATTCACTATTGTCAAAGGAGTAGATGGGCCTGCATATATGTCAGTTAGAATCTCAAGTTTTATTTATTCATATTAATATTCAATACTCAAACCATGTTATAGTTGAGACAAAAAAATAAAATGTTCATATACTCATGCTTTCACGTTATTATTCTGCAGTTATTGATAATAATGAAAAGGGACTAATATAGTCATTGCTTCTTTTTATAACTAAACTACATACAGTTAAATTATATTTTCAACCCTGTGTATTTTTATAGCTTTTCTTTCAAAATGTTTATTTTTTGCAATATGATGCACTTTGACATTGTACTATTAATACTATACCTGAAAATCAGGTGTGCAGGGTTTTGACTGTACTTGTTTAGGATAAATGTTATAAGTTGATTCTTAACTTAATTCACTTAAGATAATAAAATGACACGAAATAGCATTTCATACATGCAAAAATGAATATACATATCCAATGTGTTCATGCTTTTTCCATGGTTACTATGATTTGTTATCTTTTTGTAAGGCATCAATTACAGAATCCATTTATAATGAATCAATTACAGTTGTGAGTAGAATTTTTTGTTTGAATTGATGCCTAACAACTTAAAATTTTCACTAATATTCATTAATACTTGAAATTTTTTTGGATGGAAAATGCTCCAATTTATCATGATATTTATATTGTCATAAGTGATGTCCCGAACAGTTCGCCGGGAACCGTTCGCCCGCGAACATAGCGTGTTCGCAGTCACGAACACGCACGATGTTCGGTCCGCCCCCTATTCGTCATCATTGAGTAAACTTTGACCCTGTACCTCACAGTCAGCAGACACATTCCAGCCAATCAGCAGCAGACCCTCCCTCCCAGACCCTCCCACCTCCATGACGAATAGGGGGCGGACCGAACATCGCGCGTGTTCGCGCATACATTTGAGCATTTATTCTAGTGTAACTTCTATTGAGTTGCGCTTTTAGAACTATGGGTTTGATACAAGCATCCTTTACGTGGCACAGCCATTTGCTATCATGTCTTTTATCTTTTGAAGTAATATAACACTCAATGGACAGACTCTTACCATGACATGAACACAGAATATTGGAATGTTACATTTGTTTCAAAACATCTCAATGGCTGGTTTCCAATATGTCTATACTATTCTTTTAAAATAAAGTACATTTAATTAAAGAAACCCAAAATGTTTGTCAACAAATTAATCTAAAGTGCTTATGCCCTTGGCACCAATAATGAGATTTTAATTTTTAGCAATATTTAAGATATTAAGTAAAGTTACATTCATTAAACTGAAATATTATCCAAAAAAGGGACAAAGATTTGCAAGCTAATTCTTCCTTGTTTTAACTAAGGGTCATTGTTTAGATACTGTCATGGACTGTGGTCCATGAATCAACATCATGTGGTTAGATGTGACATCAGAGTATCCAGAAGACGTAGACATTGTCTACATGAGAATAACCTTGCATAGTTTGGAATCTGAAGCTAAAAATCTGTATATTGAAAAATAGTTCCTTAAGACTGAATGCCTTTGTGAGCTCATGTAAAGGAAGGACTAATAGACGTTTACAAGATCTTTATGTGGTATTTTTGATTGTGATTCTACATTCAAACACAAGGTCCCATGCTCTTATCAGTCCTTGGCCACACTGTCCCATTTAAACATATACCTCTAGTCCCCAAGCACAGATCTTTAAACAATTACACTATACAACACGCTCATTTTCAGCCATACAGTAAATACTGTAGAGCCGATTAATACTACGTATTTACATGAACAGGCTGACAGATAACTGCCCAGTAAAACACACATCCACTCTTACAGCATTCCAATAAAACATAATGAGCTCACTGTCTCACAGTAAATTACCGTATATACTCGAGTATAAGCCGAGTTTTTCAGCCCATTTTTTGGGCTGAAAAACCCCAACTCGGCTTATACTCGAGTCACTGTCTGTATTATGGCAATTTGCATTGCCATAATACAGACCGGGGGAGAGGGGGGCTGGCAGAGCTGTAACTTACCTGTTCTGCAGCTCCTGTCAGCTCTCTCCTCCTCTGCGCCGTCCGTTCAGCACCTCGGTCAGCTCCCAGTGTAAGTCTCGCGAGAGCCGCGGCTCTCGCGAGACTTACAGTGTGAGCTGATAGAAGGAGCTGCACAGACCGCGCGGAGGAGGAGAGAGCTGACAGGAGCTGCAGAACAGGTAAGTTACAGCTCTGCCAGCCCCCCTCTCCCCCCCACTGAACTGCCAATGCCACTGGACCACCAGGGAAGGAGCCCCCCTCCCTGCCATATATCAAGCAGGGAGGGGGGACGAAAAAAAATAAATATATAAAAAAAAAAAAAAAAAAATAATAATAATAAAAAAAATTAATAACAAAAAAAAGGGGGATAAGGACCACTATGGGAGGGAGGGGGGGGTATAAGGACCACTATGGGAGGGAGGGGGGGGATAAGGACCACTATTGGAGGGAGGGGGGGTATAAGGACCACTATGGGAGGGAGGGGGGGTATAAGGACCACTATGGGAGGGGGTGGGATAAGGACCACTATGGGAGGGGGTGGGATAAGGACCACTATGGGAGGGAGGGGGGTATAAGGACCACTATGGGAGGGAGGGGGGGGGATAAGGACCACTATTGGAGGGAGGGGGGGTATAAGGACCACTATGGGAGGGAGGGGGGGTATAAGGACCACTATGGGAGGGGGTGGGATAAGGACCACTATGGGAGGGGGTGGGACAAGGACCACTATGGGAGGGAGGGGGGTATAAGGACCACTATGGGAGGGAGGGGGGGGGGATAAGGACCACTATTGGAGGGAGGGGGGTATAAGGACCACTATGGGAGGGAGGGGGGGTATAAGGACCACTATGGGAGGGGGTGGGATAAGGACCACTATGGGAGGGAGGGGGGTATAAGGACCACTATGGGAGGGAGGGGGGGGGATAAGGACCACTATTGGAGGGAGGGGGGGTATAAGGACCACTATGGGAGGGAGGGGGGGTATAAGGACCACTATGGGAGGGGGTGGGATAAGGACCACTATGGGAGGGAGGGGGGTATAAGGACCACTATGGGAGGGAGGGGGGTATAAGGACCACTATGGGAGGGGAGGGGGAAGTAAGGACCACTAGGGGAGGGGAGGGTAAGGACCACTAGGGGAGGGGTGAGTCAGGACCACGGGGGGGGGGTGAAGGAACACGGGGGTGGGGAGGTAAGGACCACTGAGGGAGGAGGAGGGGAAGTCAGGACATATGGGGGGGGAGGGGGCGGCAAAAATTTTTTTGCCTACGGCGGCAAATATCCTTGCACCGGCCCTGCACACACTGCATTCACACACTGCATTCATACACACACACACTGCATTCATGCACACACACACTGCATTCATGCACACACACACTGCATTCATACACACACACTGCACTCATACACACACGCTGCACTCATACACACACGCTGCACTCATACACACACGCTGCACTCATACACACACGCTGCACTCATACACACACGCTGCACTCATACACACACACATACGCACACACTGCATTCATTATACACACACTGTAAATAAATATTCAATTAATATATTTTTTTTAGGATCTAATTTTATTTAGAAATTTACCAGTAGCTGCTGCATTTCCCACCCTAGTCTTATACTCGAGTCAATAAGTTTTCCCAGTTTTTTTGGATAAAATTAGGGGCCTCGGCTTATATTCGGGTCGGCTTATACTCGAGTATATACGGTACAAAGACAGGCACTCAACCATACAGGAAAAACATGTAGGCCACACACAACCACAACATAAAATACACAGGTCCTACTAACAGCTAGAAAACATAATTTGCAGACTTACTTATAACAATACAGGGAGAAACCCATTCACAGTCCAACAATAAAAAAATAAAAATGCGGTGAAGGAGAACATAATATTCCATGTATGAATGTGGTATTAAAACAGACACACACACACAAAACAATCTGATTCTTTCTGTTCATAGTTTTGTCTATAGTTTGTGAATGCCTGAGTGCCTATCTGTAGTGTAGAATACTACATGTACTATATGTAGAATACTTGTCTAGGTATGTATGTGCTTTTTTGTGATCTATGTGTATTTTTTGATAAGCCGTGCTTGTCTGTTTTATTATTCTCTACACCCCTACCTACTACCCTCTACTGCCTCTGGTTGTGAGAGTAGTGAAGAGAAATTGAATAGGGGTATATGGAATGAGGGAATCACGTTTACTTGTGGAATTTATTCTCTTTGGGATTAAATGATTAAAACAATTATATAGGTGAACATGTCTCCTACATCATAAATAATGGTGTTTCAAATCCTCTGGTTTAATATATGTTCCATCTTCTCCTACTGGGCTAATAATGTCAATCCCACTTAAACTCCCACAATTACAGTAACAGTGTGAGACTAATCACCCTGATATGACGTAACCAAAACAAAATCCAAATTGTAAAAGTCCTTACCTAAAAGTGTACAAAACCAAACCCCAAAAAAGTTGTGCACTATCCCAGATCCCTTTGCATGATTAAATAATTGGCAGTTTTTAGTAGCACTCAAATGGTCATTAAAGTGTAAGCTTATCTGCCAAATCAAGACACAACAAAAAGGGAATACCAAATGTGACGCTGTTTTGCCTTGCAATGTGTTAACCCTCATGTCTGGGCATTTATACTGAGTTATCTTCAAGAAACCATGGAGTGTTAGCTGATCCAACTTCTAGTGAGTAAACCACATATGCATGTCAGCTTCAAGATTGAACTCGATGGACTTTAGTGTTTTTTCAACATACACTACTATGTTACTATCATTTCAATGTGAAGGTGTTGCTGTGCAATGCATAGTAATCTTTGATCATGTAAGTGCAGTTCCTGAGAGAGGATCAATTAAAAAGGCAGCACTCAGAGAACTTGGGGAAGTCACTAGAATTACACTTTTTGTTTGAGGAACACTACTTCATAAACTCTCAGTACCAAGCATATCAAGTGTTCCCCTAGGCCTGATTCACTATGGCTTTAGATGTTTTAAGCTATTTTTTATTTTGACAAATTAGTGATTTTCTTTCCATAACCTGTTACTAGGGAACATTTCTAATATTAAGCTGACCTGTTTTTTTACCATGATTTTTACTATGTTTCTTCTATATAACCTCCTGTTTAGTTTTAGAGAAATAGATTCCATACAACATATCCCCTACAACATAGATATTTAGATATAATTTACCAACATCTTTATTTAATATATAAAAACACAATATGCCCATGGGTCAGCAGAATGTGTCCACTACAAGTAGGATCAAACAGGTATAATTTACTCATTTTAATTTCTCCTTTACTGACAACAGTAAATTAGCAGGATACATTCTGAACCAGGGCATCCCCTCAAGCCAAGAACCATTACATTCCTTAATAGATATCAGGGGGAGCTGTTGTCTAACCTTCTGTTCACATGTTGGAAACGTTGCTTAGACTCTAAATACACACTGAGCCTCTGTTGCAATAATAATATAGTAATTGTTTTGGATATGTATTTAAATTATCATATAAAATCCAGATGGCCTGGGGTACTTAGTAAATATACGATTTGGTGACACGATTTTATTATTGAAATCCTTTACCATCAATATGTCACTTTGCCCAGTCTAGTATCAGTCACAGAGTTAAATATGCAACCTTTCAATAATGCCCTAAGTAGCGTTAAATGCCAGAGTAGCAGCCAAATGCACACTGGCACATAGCATAGAATTGCATCTTAGAACTCACTGTAACTGTATGCAAAATGCTTTCCAGATATTAGCTGATACTGCAATTATGGAAAGTAAATTATATATTAAAGCTTGCTAAATGACTGATAATTAACATGCAGAAGACTAAAACAGTTGAGATATTGAAAGTCCCATTAGAAGAACACATCCCATTTAAGAAATGTATAATTCAGCAAGCTCTATATTTAGCAATAGACCATTACTTTTGAAAAAAAAAAAGTCCCATGCGCCTTTGTATAATAGAAAATTTGCTCTACAGTCAAAACTGCTAATTGCCTTTATGAGCATTTCATATTTATTTGCTAACATGAAACATAAAGGGATATTACTACTTCAATAAATGCATTTGAAATAAAAGCAGCATCTTACTACAAAGTGCAGAGTAATGCTTATTGTGGTGATAGGTTCCTAACATCGGAATTCAATTATCAGATCACTGAGCGATATTTACTGGAACAACACATTTCTAACCTTTGCATGCAAAGAAGTAAAGGGATCAAATGAAACAAGGACGAAATAAAATGGAGAAAAATAAAATAAGCAAGACAAAAGAAAATAAATACCCCAATCATTTCATATACATCAGTCTTTATAGATCTGATCGTTCAATACAAGATGAACTTGCTTGACTCAAGACCCTTGGAATGGCAGGTATGATCAACTACCTGTCAAGCAAAGTTACGAAGAAAACATTACCCGCACTAAACATGTTTAACCCAGAGCTATGAGATTCCACTTAATAATAATCTTCAGGCTATAGTCAGGAACACACAAAGCTTGTGAAGTCTGATATGACTAGGATGGAGACATAAAGCTATGAATCTGATTATGAAGAAAAAGGTAAAGGCAGCTCCGTTCGATTTACAGCCAGTCTTTTTCCCTCACTATTGTGCTCTCTCTCTCTCTCTCTCTCTCTCTCTCTCTCTCTCTCTCTCTCTCTCTCTCTCTCTCTCTCTCTCTCTCTCTAAACATATATATACATATATATATATTTATGTGTGTGTGTGTGTGTGCATGTGATCATTCAATACACTTGTATTAGTGTAAGCATATTTATTTCTAGTCTGACTAGCCTAGTCTATCTAACTAGTTATATGAATGTCAATTAAATAATTCAATTAGTAGCTGCAATACATTTTCTTCTAGATACTATTATGGCATCCACTTATTTCAGTTATTATTGTTATTGCCATTTATATAGTGCCAACAGATTCTGTAGCGCTTTACAATATTATGAGAGGGGGGATATTTAACTATAAATATGACAATTACAAAAACTTACAGGAACGATAGGTTAAAGAGGACCCTGCTCAAATGAGCTTACATTCTATAGGGTCCTACAGAATGTTATATTTAAGTTATAAGAGAGAAATTTTGTAATAAATGAGACAATTACAAATTAATACAGTAACAATAAGCTGATGAGGACCCTGCTCAAAAGAGCTTACAGTTTAGAGATTGAGCTCTAGCTTGTAACTATATATAGGACTAGTCCAATATCTATAAAATGAAGGTTACTTATTAACTAAGGAATTGTGGAGTATTCACAAAGAGACAGTAGACCAAAACAGATAAGCTTGAAAACATAGCTTAATTTGAGAATTGTTCCTCCTTGGCTATGTTGGTTTAATAATTGAAATTATTTGTTCTAAAGAGCTAACAATCTATTGGTTGTATGAAAAATTGGTTTATTGTATCAGTTTATAAAAAAAATAGTGTACAAAGAAATATGTGGATTTTATATTATAATCTATATTATATATATTATGTATATTGCAGTATTTTTTTACTCTATGCCATATTCCAAGCCTTCTTACTTGGGGTAACATAACACAGTAGTAGTGTATGAATAATGTCTGTGTGTGTAAATGTATCTATATGTCCATATATTTGTGTATGATACAGAACTACATTACTATTTTTTAAATATTGAAATCTGCCTGAGGAAAGATGTCATTATGACATTCCTGACTTTTATCCCATGGAACGTCAGAAAGAAATAAGGATGAAAGTCAGTATAATGAAAGGTATAAAGTTCTAAATCTGCTTCTGTCCCTATTTTTCTGCATCAATAAAGCCTGCCATGCATGAAGGCAAGAGCAGAGTTATGTGAAAAATCCCGTTAACATGTTTCATACTTTTAACTGAGCAAGCAACAATTTGAAAAGCACACCATGCTGAGTTTGAAGCTGAATATGCCTAATCTTCAATAAACTGGTTGTCACAGTACATAATTAATCATACTATTTTACGAGTTGCTCATTATTTTTTTCAATGATTAAATTTTATAGTTGCAAATTGTTTGCCGATTCATCAGAAGTCACTGTAATAGTTTAGGCTAAAAAACAAAACAAGTGATTTGGAAAAGTACAATTGGGATTTGGTCCGAAATGGCAATTTTGGATAAAGTTAGGTGGTAATGGACACCTTATAAAATATTAAAGGATTACAAAACATGCTCGTTTTCCTGACACTATATCATCCTTAGGACCCCCCACCCTCAGGGTCCCCCTACCTTGGCGCTGAAGGGGTTAATCCAACCTCTTTTTGGGTTAATCCAACCTCTAGTGGCTGTCTTCCTGACAGCCACTAGAGGCGCTTCTGCAACGCTGGATGCAAAATTCGCATCCAACGTGCAGAACGTCCATAGGAAAGCATTGAGAAATGTTTTCCTATGGACTGTTTGAATGTGCGTGCGGCTCTTGCCATGCATGCACATTCCGCTCAGCAACTAAATTATATCTCCACAGCATTTTCTCTGAAACTGCTATGTTTACATCTGAAGGGTTAAAACCTGGAGGACCTGGCACCCAGACTACTTCATTGAACTTCAGTGGTCTGGGTGACTATAGTGTCCCTTTAAATGGTGGTAGTCAAAAATGCTATTCATTATTCCAATGTGACTTCAATGGAACAGCAACTAAATTATATCTCCACAGCATTTTGAACAATATTTCTGCCAATAAATATCAACCTATTCGAGCAATGGTTCCATTATTTCAATTTCATTAATCAGTAAAACGGATTGAAAGCAACCGATTTGACATTCTTTTATTCAGCATTTTGAAAACAGATCATATTTGGGATATAATGTAAAGACATCATGTTGCCAACTCAGTTATGAAGATAAAAACTTGCTTTGATAACTGCATTTTATAGATACATGAAAACTCTGTAATGTGTTATTAAAAGTAGACAATGTTTTTTTTTGGTTCTACATTGACAGACAAATGGTTATTTTACTTCATATTAGAACATTATATGCACATTAACCTAGTGCACATGTCTAGGTTATGGTAGGAAATTAATTTGTGAAAAAAAACATATTTTTTTTTCTTCCTGGCTAGTTCTTTGGAAAGTGGAATAATAATATCTTCTATAGCTCTAGAGAAGAAAGTATTAAAATTACCAGTTGATGGACCTTTATGAAAGAGTAAATCAGAAATTTACAGTAATGCTGTATCTTTAGATACAACCACCACATATGAATGCATGAGCATTCATAACAACAAAGAAAGTTGTGGACTTACCTACAGTATATTACAGGTATAATCTCTCTGCAGTAATATACCATCTACACAGAAGTTTAAGACATTGTTCCTGTAGTATTCTAAGCTTTTCAGGAAAGCTTCCATATGTTTTCCTATCTGGTACCTTTAAGTACCTAACTCAAATCCTGTTCCTAATGAGAAACATCGGTTAGTAGACTAGAATAAAAAGCTGACATTATAGTGGTTTTCTGGAAAATTATAACCATAGGCAAATGTTTATGTGTGCACAACTCTTCAAACCAAGTTAGAGGAAAGAAATCCTCTTGTTTAATCAAAGGGAGTTTGGCAATGCTGTGTATAAGAATCATATCAGAATATGTCACTAGTGGTCAGTCACTAGGAGGCCATGAGAGAGTAGAACATTCTCAATTTACTCTAGCGATAAAGATGTAGATGGTGTAGTCTTTAAATAATTTATTTATGGGTTACAAGACCAGGAAAAAAGAAGGGGAAGACTCATGCATGCGACAATGTTTACCTGCTAACCTTTTGAAATTGAGAGTGAATTGAAGGTCAAGGACATGTCATGCTCAACAAGCACAATTTGGATTTTGAGAGCAAAACAATTGGGATACATCTGCATTAACCCCTTAAGGACCAAACTTCTGGAATAAAAGGGAATCATGACATGTCACACATGTCGTGTGTCCTTAAGGGGTTAATGAAAGTATGTCATCAAAAGTAGGACAATACAAATGAAACAAGGTGGGCACACTCAACTAGATGACAAAGTAGCCCCTAAATGAGGCTAAATAAGTAAATGCTGGGTGCTCACCTGCATGAGGCTCTATCTCCCAAAGAACCCAAAATACATAACAATATGAATAGAGTAAGGAGCACAACCATGTATATGAAAAATCTTGATAAAGGCTCCTTGACGAAACGTTGGGGGCTTTTTGATTGACTCTGTCCCTGCTTCTCAGTTTGGTATGGTTTTTGCATTATTCCTATATGTTGTATCTGTCTTTTTGGGTTTTGATTATACTAGCATTACAGTTGTTTGCTTATATTATAGTTTTGTTTCATCTATATCTTACGCATTGTGCGTTTATATATGTCCAGATTTTTTTCTGGTAAATGTCTTACAGCATTATGACTTTGTATTTTGGCTTTAATATTTAAAGAGACATTTCTATAGTCTATACCCATTTAATAAAGATTTTTCATATACATAAAGATTTATTTTTGTGCTCCTTACTCTATTCATATTATCAAAAGTAGGACAAGCAGGTAGACTAAGGATACTCATAAGTTGGGGCAGGAGAGATTTTTGTGGAAGACTCCACGCTTGAAGTTGCTCCATATGAAAACATATATGTAGGTTTAGATCTTGTAGGGTTTCAATACTATCTAGTAAATGTGGTTGGAGCTTAAGTTGAATTTTAGGATAAATACATTCTATGGTAAAATATTGGGTCTTAATTAGTGTAATTCGTAATATACAGCTTAGCATGGCCATTGGGCAAACACCTGGTGGGCTGCGACAGCCATGGGGCGAGCTCTCAACTCAATGGCCAGGTCGGCCTGATGCTGGGTGGTAGAAGGGCCATGTTCTTTGCTCTTTCTACTGTTTAAAAGCATTGCTGTAGCGGGATAACATTTATTCATTTTTTAATTAAAACGCATTTTATGCGACATCTATTGCCTCTTTCTACAGCAGTTATACCCCCATTAAAGGCACTATCCCCCACACAACAGCCCCTATCACTGATATACTACAGCCTGTATCTCCCCCATAAACTATAGAAGTTTTCCTACACATGGAACCCCACAAGCAGACTCCCAACACATGCAACCCCACATTCAACAAAAAATGTCCAACAAAAAACTGTCATGCGGCCTCCCCATACAAAAGCATACACAACACCGCAACAACGTAAGAAACCTACCCCAATTGCATGCAAAAACACCCTATATCCCTATACACCCTATATCCCTATACACCCATTTTGGGATGTGTGTGTGTCACTGGTGATGACAGAACATGCCCCCTCTCTGACAACAACCCTATCCACCCCCTCCCATATTGGGCTGCTTTACCTCTGAATGCCTGGGCCTTATTTTTGTCCTGTTCTCTCCTTGGTGTTATATAATGTCTCTGGATAAAAGGTTAAATACATCTTTTTATATTTTAATTACAACTAAATTCCAGGATATTAAGATTGGTCTTTGGGTAGCAGAACAAAATGGAGAGCCTTATGTTTGTTTGTTTGTTTTTAGTGTTTTGTTTCATTTATATCAAAATATATCTTTAGAAAAAACTTTAGAAATTGATAAATAGGTCTGGGGAGAGAAGAAGCTTGCTTTATTAGGGACAGAGGAATGTCAGATGCACCAAAAACCCACAGGCACTCAATGGCTGTAAAGATAATACCAAGCTTTTATTGAAACTTAGCTTCTTTTGAAAATGTCTGCATAGGAGGACACATTATAATACTCTGAACTGTGTGATTATAGATCATATTGTATAAAGAAGCTGTTACAGGGAGAAAGAGGGAGAAGAAGGGTGAGGAGGGAGTACCACTGTAAATCAGGAAGAAATCACAGGAACAAGAACCTGGACACGGAAGGTACCTTTAGGCATTTAAGTAAGGCCGAGGCATGATCCATGAATTTGTTGCTGCCCATCATTGTAATTAAAAGTGATATTGAATAATGAATGTTATTAGTTATTTGTCCTTTTTATTGATTGTAATTTGTACTCTCGTATGTAGATTTTTATTTAGCTTTCTCTGTTCAAGATATCTGGGAGCAGTATGTATATAATATATGTATGAATGTTATATGTAAAATAAATTTCTCAAGAAAAATTATATTTAAGCAAGAAAAAAAAGTAAGACTGATGGGATATAAGCTGTATTGACAACTGTAATAGGTTAGATCATTCTAATCCATTAAATAACTTATGTGCTACTAAAGAGCGTAAGAAAGAACATGTTGTAATGCTCCAGCCTGCCTAGAAAAACCTGCTCTCGAAAGATGGAAAGCCAAGGAACCAACTTTGCTGCAAGTAGTATAGAGAAGTTGAACAGTGTTTATTTGGTCTACAGTGTATAAAGGGTTTGTTATACTTCAAGAAGACCACTATATTAGAGAGAAAGTTTTACGAGGTGGGAGTTTGGATGTTTTTACATTTATTGTTGGTGTATTCATTCATGCAAGTGCATTTATTTATCTTTAAATGGACTATCCAGATTGTCTAGTAACAAGTGGACATTTTGAACATTGTAGATTGGGTGCTAGCTGTTTAACTTTCTTTACAGAGACTATAAATGTAACAGTCAATGGTCTACACTGAAGATAAATTCTGCCTGTATCTCTCTCAGCTATAAATTTTGCTGTATGAGGTGGGGGTTGACTAACAGATTTCAAAGCCCCAGTTCTGCCCAAAGCAGGAGTTTGCGGGTCTCGCAGTCCAGTTGTTAGCATTGTGTTTATGAAATCTCTTGGCTGCTTTTTCTGATAGCAGATAATAATGTGTCATTGGAGAAATACTGCTTAGACAGAAAGAGGTTATGAGATTAGGTATCTGGGGAACAGAAAGACGCATTTTAGAATGAGGGAGTTGTGTGTAGCAGTGGGGGACTCCAGAACCTTTACTAACTGTACATGTTTCTCAGCACACCAACACCCATTCAGGGGAGTAGGAGACTGATTAAACAGAAGAAACAATGCAATGATCTCCTTAATAACATATAAGTTATTATACGTTATTATGTCCCTAAGTCCCTAAGTATAAACTGCAGTTTTAAAATGTTCTTTTTTACATTTTGATTTTCTCCAACTTTCACAAACATTCGGTCTATAATCTTCTTTTCTGGATTTTGATTGTTTCACACAAATTGTAAATATTTCTGAATCCACTTTTTTGATGGGGAAAGAGGAGGCGAATAGCTCTGTGTTCATTTATTCTTTTCAATAATAATATCTATGGTGCCTAAAATGTTGGACCGGTTTAAGTGCTGCTTGGGTTAAAGGACACATTAAGTTCTAGCTGTTTAACTTTATTGATGGAGATTATAAATGCTACAGTCAATAGCCTGCAGTGAAGATAATTTCTATCTGTATCTCTCTCACCTATATATTTGTCAAGCCACGTGTCTGGGTGCAGTGGGGAGAGATAGATACATTTTAAAGCCAGAGTTTTTCCCAGAGCAGCAGTTTACAGGTCTCGTGGTTCAGTTACCAGCATTGTGCTCATGAAATCTTGGCTGTGCTTTCTGATAGCATGTAAAATGGGTAATTTAAGGCATACTGCTTAGACTGGAGTGACAGAAAGAGGCTGTGAGATTGGGTATTTCGGGAACAGAAGGAAATCTTTTAGAATGAGGGAGTTAGGACAGAGAATGCGTGGTTCAGATGGCCAAAACTGCATATTGGTTTTTCTTTTTATTGAGAATCAAGCATGCAAAGTATGCAGGCAATTACAGACCCATAGACCCCTAGTATGAAAATGAATACAAGTTTAGTTGGCGTTAATCACAGACTGAGTAGGCAATTCAGATTTAATTTTACCAAAATCTAAATACAGATTTAAAATATCAACACACTGTGTTCTAAAACAAATTTAAAAAAATGTACATTCCTCAAAGGAATACTCCAAGCACCATAACCACTGCATCCCATTGTAATGCTTATGATGTCAGAGGGAGAACAGCTCTGTGTTCATTTATTCTATTTTATAATCATATATACAAAAAAGCAAAGATAAAAATCAACTACCAATGCTATATTTAACTCGTGCCACAAATGCACACTCTTATTTGATATGTGCATTGAACCCACTATGCACATCAGTAATTCTGATTTAGTTGGATAGAATTTCCCTTTGTGTTTTGCTTTAATGATGATTATCTGGATCGAAAAGCAAAAACAAGATACAGCAGATTGCTGCTTTAAAGATTACATTTACCAATGTAGCACAAGGGAAATGATAGAAATAACTCTGTAGAGCTGGAACAGACTCATAATTAACCTGCCAGGATCTTGGTGGGATTTCACAGTCATTCGTTTTTTTTTTTTTTTCTATTCTCTTTATAAAACCATCAGAAGTATACCACTGCAGACACAAACATGACTTATCCTTTGTACCACTAACAAATACTATTTAGACAGCCAGCAATCAATCAAGAACTCAATTCTGTTCCGCAGAAGTGGAATTCTAACAAAGGATATTAATTGCATAGATTTAATTGTCTTTATTGCTGACAGTCAATTTTCCATTCTATCAAAAATACAGAGTACATGTATTATTTTGTTTGAAATTCTGCATATTTAATTATATAGTTGCATCTTTTGAAGTGATGGATAATTGTGACATGACTACAAGACATCTTTAGCAATCAAAACTTAACACCCTTAAAAAACTGTGGATGAAATAGTTTTATTTTTAATGTGTATTTTACATTGTCATATAGAAATGACTAGCATGAAAGCAGACTGCTTCATGTATGGTCAAATTAAGAAATATTGTTGTCCATCTGGATATGATCTGATCCAGACAATGTGTCCCAAATGACAGACGTGGAATAGCAGATACGGTCAACAGTTAAGTGAACCTAATTGATTGTGGCTATTTCTGTGTGAAATGGTTGTGACGAAACTAACTGTTTAATTATTTACATATGAAATGGGCTCATCACATTTAGAACATTTCTCTTTTAGTAGGTTAAATTATGTCATTTGAGTTGCTCTACGAGACATGTGTAAATGATTGCACCATTGAATAATTGCTGTGAATGCATTTTATATATAGGGGGGAGGGGCAGATTGTTTTTTTTTTTTCTTTCTTCTATGTCAGGAGAATTTTAAAATGCATTGTATACCAGCCTTGTTGGTTTATCTATGTTGACAACATATGAATACATAATTGCAGTTAATTTCTTAGGAAAACGTTCTGCACGTCTTGATCAGAAACAATAGTCCACTAGCTATGCAAGTTAAATTTATAAATATTCATTGGCAATTTTTTAGTTCTCTTGGTAGCATGTTCTGTTTGTTGAATCTTTTCCTCAAACAGGAAGACTACTATAAGGGTCACACTACAGCTTGTGCCACTTGATAGATAATTAGTTTATTAAATATAGTTAAAGGAACAGTGAAGACAAAAACTAAAATATTAACAATGCTACTTAAAATCACCTGTTCTGGGTGTGCCCCCAGTTCCCATTTTGTTTCTCTCTGTTTATTGGCTTGCTTATTTAAATTTGCAGATAATATATATCTCTATAGCTCACCAGGCCCCAAAAAAGTTACAAATGTTTATTTAAACTGCATAACAACATATGCATAACCATACGGGTTACATTTAATGCCCCTGTAAGATATACTTGATCATTTAGTATGGAACACATTCACACCGAGGGTTGTATAGTATGTTGCATGCTATGCTATAAGAAGTAGATAAAACTAAAAGTGAAGTATTATAATCATATATAATCATTATCTGATAAGAAATGTTTAGTTAGATAGTCTTGACTCTGCTCTAGAGGCTCTCTGCTACATAAGAAAAACAGAAGACAATTATTCCACTATATCATGAAGGTTTTGAGAAATGTTTGTATTACATTATATTAAAGATGTTTAGGGGAGCACATAGTGTAGCTTCATTTTTTATAGGAAATATTCCTATTTTGTTTTTGGTATGTGATTGGTGGCAAGATGAAATATGTAGAACTGTTTCATTAAGGATGCTTTTTTTTCATATATAATCTGAAGAGACAAGGGGAGAACAGGCTTTTAAATTTGCCCATAGAGGGCTACTATAAGCACCAAAATCACTTTAGCTTGATGAAAGACCCTGTATATTCAGTATCCTGGAGATGCAGCCAGATCTGAGATATTTGGATTTTCTTGCCAGGATTTAACTACACAAATGTGTTTATGGACTGGTTATATATATTTTATCCAAATGTCTACACACCACATGGACAACTTGGGCTGAACTCTCTTTCCTCAACAGATATGACTGCTATAAGCTTACAGAGGGATCCAATTATAAATACCACCTGTGCAGTGGTTTATGGAATAAACATTTCTTCCTGTTCTAATACAGTGTTAAGAATTAGTTTTTTGCATTTTGCATATATTGTCTTTATAATCCATTATATTAGGGGGGTTATTTTTACTTTATTATTTCCTTAGTGTTTTTTTAAATTGATCTAAAAGGGAAATGCTATAGATTATGGGTTATTCTATAGAAACCATCATAATCTACTACAGAAATTACATTAATTACAGGTAGAGAGGGGAGGAAATTAAAAATATGTTCGTACCATATTGTTATGCTTTTCTCCTTTTTCCATTTTATTAATTAATAAAAATTACAAAGTATTCCAAATTTACTCACCTTACCAAGACACATTTGGCACAAAATGTATATAATTATTTATAAATATATTCAATATATGTTTGTGTTTTTAAATGCTGCCACAGTAGTTTATATAGACAGTTTACAAGCATATAGTGCGTTTATGATTGGCGGTATTGTTCTGGAGTAAGAGCCATCTCATCCTTTTCTAAAGATTTTTATCTTAAGGATGTTTCTGTGTGATATGACTGCAAGAGATGGCACCTATACCTATTAGGCAGCAGGGCATCAGTTTTTGTTTATCAATGAACTTATCTTTTGTAGCTATCACAGTCCTTGACAAGACCTGCTCGCTATGATACATTGTGATAAATCCCAAGACAGCATAGCACTATTTACAGCTGCACTCTGAATCACAAATTGGATTCTAACAACCTCTTGTGGATTTATGACAGTAAATTTGACAAGCATAAACCAGCTGTTCAACTTATCTGACAACTGGGCCATGTTAAACCACTCTGCTCTTAAAATGTCCCCATTAAAGTTAAGAAGAATTGGAAAGTTTAGAAGAAAAAAAGGAATGTTTGTTTTAATTTCTGAACTTACAACTCACCTTTTAACATAGTCAATAATACAATCATTTTGTTTTCACACACAGTGTATAGAAGAAAATGTGCGTTTTTTGGTATTTTACTAAACTGATTGATTTTTTTTTCTAACTAGCAATTGCAGCATACCATATGCTCAGCACATCACTAGCCTATATTGATCTGCAAACGCTCATCCCTAAGATATAAGATGCTATGCCAGAAATATCATCTTTATCAGCGGTGAACGAGTTTGTCTCCCTTTGCAATTGCCTCCAAGATTCAACAAGAGCAAATCCAGCCTGCAATAAATCATTGTTATAATTATAAAGTGAAAAACAGCATTCTTAAGGCAGGTGACATATTTTTGGCAATTTTAATTCCTGTCTCCTTTCAGGCTTATATTCTTCCATTTCCTAGGAAAGAGACCGAAAATCGATTGCCTGATTTATTTGCAAGGTTTAAGGAATGAACACACACATCTGATGATTCAATACAGAAGCCATCATATCCAGAGAAAATTGGCCTTTCACAGAAGGATTAACCTTTTAACACATGCACACCTAGACAGAAACACACACATGCACACACATGAATGCTGTGTCAATTACCATCCCAAACTAATTATAATAATGCGAACCACAAAACACAAGAGGGCAACCAAGTTACACACAAGACATGAGATTCATAATGTTGGAAAGTAAGATTGCTGTTTAACATTCTTATAGAAACAGTAATAATAATGCACAAGGGGAAGAATCCCATTAAGCATGCATACATTTACTTGAGAGTCTCATTTCATTAAGATATGGGGAATCCTGGCATTGACAAATGCAAGACACTCTGTTTTGTCTTTTTAAGGACAATAAGTAACATATTTGTGTAGCACTTGAATTAAAATGTAATTAAGCAGCGTATGAAAGTACAGAGGTATAAAACATATATTAATAAGATTCAACAGAAGCATGTATTGTAAGAGAACCCATCATACAAAGTAGTTAAATACATTGTAAGTACATTTTCTATGTCGATAGATTTTTGGCTTGTTTTCTTGTATTTTTTACGAATACTATTAAATTGATCATTAACAAAACATTATTAATAGATCTGAAGTGATAATGTTTTGTCACTATTTAGTTTGAATATTTATCTATAAAATCACATTAACTTTTTAATGAATTACATAGGAATTTAAAAGATTATTTAGTTTTACTGTCTCAAACAAAT
This sequence comes from Pelobates fuscus, assembly GCF_036172605.1. NCBI lineage: Eukaryota > Metazoa > Chordata > Amphibia > Anura > Pelobatidae > Pelobates > Pelobates fuscus. The sequence goes on from NC_086322.1 coordinate 132,661,169, forward strand.
GTTATTTAAAAATATGTAATATGTGTATGTCATATGTGCACTTTAGACATGCATAGAAAAAAAAATGAATATTTTTTAATAGTTTACAATAAGCAGTTACTTGGCTATTTTAAGTTGTAAAACACAAAGTAAAAGATTACTGTTGCTAATACCTGAAAATTCTCTGGGTCAACATGTCAAACTTCCACTTCCCCGCTGATGATCTGCTGCTGCTGAGATGTGTTAAGTACTTTGGGTCGTTCTCAAGTCGTCCCTGTTGGGACTATCCAATCTGCTGCTAATATAGATCTCCAGTCAGGACCAGGGTCAGCTCCTGGAAGGTAAAATTGGGGAGGGCCAGACAGAAAGCTGCCTGAACCATGCCTAGCCCTCAATCACTGCAAATCCTTTCACTTTAATGGGCACAGTAACAATGTGTAGCACGGTGTAGGGAAAATAAATAATTCATGGTAATGAAAAAAAAAAAAGCGGTGATTTACAACAATCCTTGGAAAGTGAATGAAAAGCATTAAACAGCTCCAAGCAAGGAATTCAGCACCTCACTGCTACTGAGCTCTGAGCAGTATCTGAAGACAATTGCTCTGCTGCTGCTGTTTTCAGTCTATTCGAGCTCTTGTATTCAATTGTATCTCCTGCATCCCTTTCGTTCTCTGCCTCTCTCCCTCTTCTCCTTCTGTCAGAGTCCGTATGAGCAGGGGAAGGGGGATGCTGTATCCAACACTGCAGCTCTGTTTGGCTGACTCCAGTCCTAATGACAGGCACTTTTTTGTGTCTCGTCTATTCTTGCCAGGAGGCAGGGTGCCTAGGGGAAAAAGGGCTGTGCTTTTATTTATTTTTATTTTTTGATTTTTTTTTTTTGGAAAGGGTCTGGGATCATGTCAGTACTCTGAAGTTTCTTGAAGTAGTTGTTTAAGATAACCTGTTCTAAGTTGCAAAAATAGCCAGATGTCTACAGCTCCAGTTATACATCTATTTGTTATTTATGAAAATAGTTCACGTATATGTTGCCACAGCAAAGCATTTTTTTCTTGATGGGATTATATTTTAAAGAGAAGAGACAGGTATGAACTTGTTAGGGAAAGACATAAAATATATAGCATTATTTCATAAAAATTATGAGGTAAAATACTACCGATTAAGTAACTATTCACTAACTTCATCATACACTACTTGGAATGTTCTGCAAGAGGTAACATTTGAAGGCCCATAATATTTCAATGATGTTTTCACAAGATGAAAATGTAATTTACTATTGATAATACAAAAAAAAAATTATCAAGCATCAGTCAATAGAAATGCAATCTAGTACTGCCTTCATGCTCCTTTGCACTGTTTTCCTCATGTTATCGTACCAGTATAACTACAGAAATTGAGTGATAAATCAGGCTGTTTACAAGATGTTTTATGGTTATTCTCATTAAGCCTGCTATTGTTTAGCACTGGCAAAATAATTTTAAATTTTTAGAGACTGCAAAGGCATGTTGGAAATATAGTAGAGATGGGAATATTGTATAGTTTTATTTATTTTAGCCTGAAAGTTAACATTTCCCATTGCTCATTACTCCACAAATCTCATTTTAGTGTGCATTTTTTTAAGCTTTCAAATTTCTTGAGTAGTAATCCACGCCTATGTTATTTATGAATGCTTAATGAACTTTAGCTGTATTCAGATGGATGCAGAAGTTAAATTAAAAAAAACTGGGGTTAGAGTGAACAAGAAACTGTTAGTACCAGATTATCTGATTCTGATAATATTAAAAAGATTCTCTAGTCACTTGAACAACTACAGCTTAATGTAATTTTCTGGTGAGTATAGTCATTCCCTGCATTTATATCTAAACAGACGGTCACTAGAGGTGCGTCTTAGGTTAGTGCTGCACAGCATGCTAGCCTCCCAATGCTTACCTATGGGAAAGCATTGGATTGGCTGAGATGATCAATTCGTTAAGGACCGCGGACATAGCTAGTACGTCTGCGGCAAATAGGAGCCCTGGACTCACCTGGACCAGCTATCCGCGGCGATCACGGTCGGGGGGGGGGGGGACTGCCGGAAACCCCAGCAGTCCCCCTGCAGCAGCTCCTGCCACCCTGGCCCTCCAGGGCCATCTCATCACCATGATCACATTGCCGCAATATTTTTTGAACCCTATCACTGCCTGAGTGGATCCTTTAGGACAATTACAGGACAACGGCTGTTACACTAATAGGGAGTGGGCTCCCTTCTGATTATTCCACAGGCTTTAATATTGAGCCTAATTCCACTGGTTCTCTCCTTGTGAGTACGAGATCATGGTATCATTATTTACCATCTTATTGTACCTTATGATATTGCACTAGGTGCTTACTATTCCCTTTGTGTATTCTACTCTATATCTCTATATCATCCAATACTGCCTACCCAAGAACTAACTACACTCCGCCTACTGTGTATGTATCTTTAATTTGTTTTCAGTTTTGTTAGAGAGGTTACTGCACAGGTGTTTTGAGTGTGTTGGCTATTAATTGGGTTACACACAAGGAATTTGTATTTTTCTCTATTAATTTTCCAAATCACCATAAAACCTGTACTTGAGGGGTACTGTTGTAGTGATGAGACATTACTCTACACAAATATGAGTGTTTTAGAGCAGTAAAATGTATAATATACTGATAATATCATGTGTGAAAAATGCAAAAGAAAACTAATAAAAAAAGCTAATTTTGGCCAGGGTTTGTGACTAAGTGGCTACTAAAAGACTGGACATTCCCCATATTGAATACCATGGGTTGTCTACGTTTACAGATGGTATGCCATGATGGGGTTCATTTTCATTACTGGGCTGCAATACGGTCTCAAAGGCAACATTGGCACAGCAAACCAATCTGGCAAATTTCAATGTGCAAACATAGAAAAGGAGAAACCCTACATTTGATCCCTGTAAGTTTGCAAAAACCCTTAAAACCTGTACATTGGAGGCACTATTGTACTCAGAAAATGTTGCTGAGCACATATTGGTGTGTTCTTTGTCAGTAACACATAACAGGAACTGAGAATCCATGCCTAAAGTACAACGTGAGAGAAAAATAACTTAAAAAAAAAAAATACTAGCCAAAAGTTCAGAAATGTCCTAAATAGGACATGGGTGCATGATGACCACATGTGAAAATTCCAAGTTGGAAACTGAAACGCGCACCCTCCAAATAAGATATTTTAGCCACCAGAGAATCCAACACACCTATACATGGGTGGTATCAATGTACTCAGAAGATGTTGCTAAACACATATTGGGGTTTTCTTTGGCAGTAACAATTAAAGTTTTCAGTACATGTACTCTTAAATTGCTATGTGTGTAAAAAAAATTTTTTTTTTAAATTTGGCATAGATTGGTTGTACATTTGTTGCATGAAAAGAGCATGAAAAGAGTCAAAATACCCCAAGTTTAATACCTTAGGTTGTCTTCTTTAAAAAAACAAACACAAAAAACAATATATACATGTGAAGGGTTATTCAGGTATTCCTAACAGATATCAGTGTTACAATGTAACTGAAAAAAATGGTTTGGAAATGGAATGGTTTGGAAATAGCAAAGTGCTAGTTGTACTTATTGCCCTATAACTTGCAAAAAAAAGCTAAGAACATGTTAACATTGGGTATTTCTAAATTCAGGACAAAATGTAGAAACTATTTATCATGGGTGTTTTTTGGTGGTTGTAGATGCGCAACAGATTTGATTTTGGGTGTCAAAGTTCGAAAAGTGTGTTTTTTTATGATGAAAATAATGGTATCTTTAGAAAGACCATTTAATAGCGAGAAAAACTATATATAATATGTGTAGGTACAGTAAATGAGTAAGAGGAAAATTACAGCTAAACACAAACACTGCAAAAATTTAAAAACAGCCCTGGTCCCAAACGGTAAGAAAATTGAAAAGTGGTCTGGTCACTAAGGGGTTTAAGAGAACCTTAGCATTCAGTACATAATTTCATAACTATGTTCACTTGTAACAGCTCCATCTACTGGACAGCCAGACACACATTCATTGATGACTGATAGTGTCCCAACAATTTTCACTTTACTTTAAACCTCTAGCCCACTGCTTGTATTTTACTAATTTCCTCCATTGCAAAGAGTAAGCAGGTCAAGCAGCCTTATCTGGCAAAGCCTCTTGATTGTGAAAAAAACAGCCAAAAAATATTAAACCAGCTTGAAGAGACAATAAATATTTGCCTGTCAATGTCGACAATCAAAATATTCCTGCTAAAGTATAGATTTTAAATATGGAACCTTGAAACGGTATTTAAATGTATGTTCTCCCCAGGATGTACTTGACAACGAGAAAAAAATTGATAATTTTCCTAGTTTAGCTCATTCTTCATAAATAAATGTTTCATTTAATTGTTTAGTGAAATGGGAAACCAAGTTTATCTTTGTGTGTCAAGTGCCAACATGATTTTTCAACTATAACCAATATTATCTTGTATTATATTTATTCATTTATTATCTAACATTTTTGATTTTATCTGATTATGTAATTGTATAACAGTGCTCCAACTAGCTGCCATTTTGTACCAGATGCTGCTAAATTCTGGGTGCATAAATAAAGGTTTACAAATAATTTCTGTTATATTTTTTTTGACGAAGATTTCAGTCATGAGCCACTTGCTTGAGATGGCAATACAGAGCTTTGACTGCTGCACGCATGCTGCATTTAGTAAGGCTAAGCAGTTCATGTGAACACACGTTCGGCTCTTGCTGTACATGTAATATGTAATCCTCTTGCTGTGGAGACTAGCAAGCCATGATACCTAAGCATGTGAAATGCACTTCTACCCAGGGTTGCCATGGGACAAGAACATTACATTATAGAGAGAGAGCATGTGAAAATTAGTAACAAACAAAAAATGATTATTTAACCAGTGGGCTTACTACGTGGGCATGGGCCTGCATCTTTTATTCTATGAGCCCCTAATCTGGCCCTGCTTCTGGGTACATCAGAGACCAAGTCCCCAGAAGGTACCACATAAGTGCTTTATTGAAAGTGCTTGCATGGTGCCAATCATACATAGGGCATTAAACCCACGCAAGAGCAATTTGTGTAAATGTACAATTTGTTTATGTGGGAATACAGTTATAATGCTATGAGACGCAGGAGAGAAAGATGAATTCATATTTTTTATATTGGTGGAAATGTAAAAAAAAATAGCTGTACCTTTAAAAAATGTGCTTCAGTCCTGACATGTCTAGTATTTCCAATATAATGTAAAATCGCATGTTCCAATGTAATATCGCATGTTTTCTTTCAATCTGGAGATGTGTCATGCTAAACCTGTTTGTTATTCGTAGCACAACAAAAATAAAGAATATTTAAAAAAAAATAGCTGTACAATTTGTATTGACTTTGCTACATTTAATGAAGAACATGTTTTACAAAGATGGCATGTTTTAAATTGGCTAAATAACAACCTGATTGACATAATTTGTCCCCATGCCCAATCATAGGCCGTTAGCACATTCAATCAATCATCTCTTATTAGTTTATTATCTAAAATAGGTATAAACTAGCAACTTGTTATTTTTTTCATTGGTTGGATTATTACGGTAGTCCTAGTTTTGGATTCTAAAATAAGAACCCTCCTTAAACATACTTTTTAGGGTTAGGGTGGTGGATGTGAAATATGCGTCATCTGATAAATATGCAGTAGTATAATAGTAGTCTGACATTTTCCCAATTGTTTTAGCAGATTTTAAGAACCTGTTTTTTTTTTTTTTTTATAATTTCTTTTGGTTTGGTTTATGGAGTAACATGTGCCAATCTAATAACTAAGTATAGTTTACAGAAAATAAAGCAGAGTTTATGGTCCACAGAAAGAAAACCATGCAGATGGGAAGTCTAAAAATTAATGTTTAGCTTTAATCCCAGTTATTTGGTGACAGGATGGCAATTTCAAGCAGATAAACACAGAATAGCATATCCCATTACACTGGACTTTATAATAGGATTTGATTAAAAAGAGTTCCCCATTAAACAAATATATGACAGAAATACAATCATTGCTTTATTTTAGCCGCAAGCTCAACTCTATAATTTACATTAACAATAGCTCATTCAATTTAAAGATTAATTAGCTAGTATTTTGTTGATTGCCAAGTAATATTCAGATCGTATTTTGACTTTATTATTACTTATTTGATTATGACAATATTATGAAAAGTTGGATTTTTTTTGGCCATTGACTTTGTAGACACTCTGGGGTTGTTTCAATGTCCATGAGAAATTTATACTTTTTTTTCTCTCTAATAATGTTTTGTTGCAGTGGATGGAAATATTGGGGTATTTAGTTAAAAGTTTGGGTAAGGCTATTAAAGAGATTCTATAGTGTTAGGAATACAAATCTGTATTCCTAACACTATAGTGCCCTTTGGTCCTTAGCACCCACGACATGTAAAGTGTTAAAACACCCTTTTTTTCACTAATCCAATACCATCGCCTATGTCCCTTGATGCTGGGTCAGCGCTCCACTTCCGATGGGGGACCTGATACACATGCACGGCAAGCATGTTAGGCCCTCTCATTAGGAAAGTATTACTTCAATGCTTCCTATGGGGATTTTACTGACGCTGGATGTCCTCATGCAAAGCATGAGAATGTCCAGCATCAGGCGACCCAGAGTCTGGTAAACTCCTATAAGCGCTTCTAGTGACTGTATGTTAGACAGCCACTAGAGGCTTTCTTAGCGTTGTAATGTAAACATTGCCGTTTCTCTAAAACTGCAATGCTTACTTTCAGGACTAAGCTGGACAGTGATATTGCACCCAGATCACTTCAATGAGATGAACTGGTCTGGGTGCCTATGTCCCTTTAACCTAGTTGACAAGTATAGATAGTAATCATGCTGTTTGCAGTGTCATACTAAAAACAGAACAAATAGAAAAAAAAATGTAATGTAATATACAATGAAAGCACTGCAACAACATAAATTATCATGCAATTCCAGGATAAACATCATATGCAAACCAAATTTGCAAACAAATTAAATTAATTTGATAAATTAATGGACCAAGGTAGCAAACTGCCCTTATCACCCTTCCCAGTCAGGCATCAAGCCCCTGTCTTCTTTCCTTTCTTCTGACAGACAGGATGACTCGCACAGCCACCACAGGGGAGAGCTCCCCTGTGCTGCAGACACGAGGCTACACACAGAGCAGACTGAAGCACTTGCTTCCTCAATCCTCACACAAGGAAGACAGCATGCATTCTGGAGTGAGAAAGGGCAGGCTAGATGGAGGCAATAACTTCAGAATCCATTGTTTTCTGCTGCTCATGGGACCTTGCCTGATAGTACTAAAACAGTCTGTGTGCGCGCTTATCTCAGCTCACCTCTGCATGGGCCCTCATGCTTTGCCTCTCCTGATTATGGCCAAGAGTGGGCCATCAAATGCTGGTGGGAACTGGTGCCATTGCTATATTTACTATATTTACTTTTCAAAATGTTTTCCCTGTTGCCTGCATGTATATCTTATAGATGTAAAATGAATATTTTAACATGAACAAGCAGAATGAATATGTGTGGTACTGTGTATTTGTGTTGAAAAACAACAAGACTGGAAAATCATGCTTAGTTATTTGGAACTCTTGAAGCTAATTTATATGACATTGAAAATTATGATTTGGCCTTATTTCCCGTCCAGATGTAGTGCATGTTATTGAACAAATGGCACATAGAACTGTGCCAGAAAGAATGTGATGTGTGCTGCTCTTTCACTAGAAACCATACATATTTTAGTCATCGTATTTGGCATACACTAGTATTTTTGTGTGTAGCCCTAACTAGATTTAATCATCCACAGGTATGTGGAGATCTTATTGCAAAAACAATAGCATTATTTTCTGCTTTATATTTGAAACTTTATAAACACATTTATTTTGTAAGAAAAAAAAAAACGCAGAGCTGTTTTGTTTACTATACTAAGAATTTATCTGTTCTAAATGGAGACATCTGGAATTTTACTAGTGTTACATCCCTCCGAGCCCTTACTGCCTCCCTCTGCTTTTACTACTAAACACTACACTAAATGCTAACAAGGGATCATTTCTGAAAGTCCACAGCTTTGAATGTCTCTTGTACAGCTAGCATTTTAAAACGTTTTGTTTTAAAGATTCATTATCCTTCAGATGCAGCATCGCATATCTCTTTGCAACCAAAACACATGCCAGACTTAGAACAGAAGTCTAAATCAACATACATCTGACTTAAATATTTATTAAGGAATTATTTTGATATTTGAAGATGACATGTTCAAGGGCAGTCCAGATTTGAAATGATGGCAAGTTTCCTCTTCATACCTGACCAAGGACTAATCATAGGGCAAGGTATTGAGGTTTATCTAAGCTCATTCTCAGAGTTCTCACTTCATGTTTTTGGTGCAATTCATTTCTTAGGCTCTCCCTAAGTGAAAAGTGTAATACAGATATAGATCCTGTTCTCAGTGTTGCATTTCACTGATGAGGCCCTATAAAGACTGAAAACAATTTCTGGGGTTGTTGAATTTGCTGGCTTTTTGCATCTAGACTGCCCTTATGAGCGGGATCAGTCAGATATGCTAACTGTGCCAGTTCTCTCTGTAATGGCATTACCAAGGATAAGAAGATTGAGGGCAAGGCTCCTCAGTAAATGGTTGGGTCACCAATGTAAAAGAGGGACCTTTCCAGTCTGTCATCTACTGCTGCTGCTACCCACAGCTTTAGTCTTCCTCTGAGGGGTCTGTAACTGTCAGTATCACAAAGGTGGAAAAATGGCTGTCCACAAAACTGCAACTTTTGCAAGCCTTCCCCTTTTCCCCCAGAAGAGACTTTCAGTCTCTTCACAGGTAAATACATTGTCAGAGGCTTCTACTATGACTATCAGGTCATAACAGCAAAAGAGTGGGCAACTAGTATTAAAGATGCTTGTCATTAAGGGGTTGAATCATTTTGAGACTGGAGAAGTCATAAGTTGCATTTTGGTTGAATTTGGGCAAACCACCCGAAGCATTCATTGTGTTGAGCTATTTCAGTTGATTTTGTTTGATTTGTTCATTGCACAGAGCTTAAAGTTTATAAATGTTGTCAATAAACCTGATTTTCAATGGGTGTTAAATAATGTTAATTACATTACATTTTGCAAGTTCTGTGAGATATATTGATGTTTAAAATATATAGGCAATATATATTTTAAACATCAGTAAGTCTTGCAGGCCGTAAAAAAATTCAGGTAGTATCTATAAAAGTTTACATGTAAAAACCTTCATCAAGGAACTTTGTCTCTAATATGTGTAATTAATAATTTAAATAAGAAACAATAAAATAAATAGGAAAAGAGAGACAAAGGAGGAGAAAAAACAATTATTTTTCACCACACGTATCTGCCTCCCAGATCTCACAGACCCACTCAGGATCGATTAGAGATACATTTCTTCCATGGTTAACAAACTTTGAAAAAAGTAGGTATTGTGTGTCTTACTTTAGCTGTGAGCTCATCCATGATATAATTATCTTCTAATTTTGCTAGAACTTCTTATACAGATGGTCCTTACATTATTAGTCAAGCTGCTGCTAGACCCTTCTTAGCTGCTCGGGCAATTATGTTAAGTAGTCTTTGCGATGTTTATCCTCAATTGGACGTGAAAATAAAAATGTCCATGGGGATAATTCTATAGTTCTCTGGAGAACGTTTACTGCTAAATCATTAATTCTTTACCAATAGTTGTGTAGTTTAGGGCAATCCCACCATATAAGTAAGTAGGTCTCCTTGTTTCCGCATAATCAATAGAAGAGACCAGGCAGGTTACGTCCAATTTTGTGTAAAAAGACTGGGGTAATAAGCCAGTGAAACATAATTTTGTACATGCGCTCTTGTGAGAGGATACAAATGGATATCTTGGAAGCAGCTTCCCAAATGCCTTCCCATTAACTCCCCTCAAGGGATTCTCCAATATCGGTCTCCAAGGGTTCTATGTATTTCATAGGTCCGCAAATATGAGGTTCTGCACGTAAATGCATGTAAAGGAGTGAAATAGGGCCTTCTTTATATTTTCATTCATTACAAAGGTTTGGGGTTATGCTTTCGTCTTTTTTTCAATATTTATGGAATGTGCAAATTGACATATCTGTAGATAACAAAAAAAAATCATAAAGAGTTAAATGCTGGTTTTGTTGTTGATTTTCATAACTAACCACAGAGTTTCCTTGCCATAAATGGTGAAGTCTCTGCATCCCCACTATCTCTATGTCTTTAAAATCTTGTCATGTGCCCAGAAGGAAGTGTTATTACAAAGGGCTGCTGCCATTGTAGAGGGATTATTGGCTAATTTATATTTGTTTCCTGTTCGGTCCCAAATGTCTATGGAGTTTAATATCGAAGGGCATTTAGTTTGAAAGAAAGTCCTAGAGGATTTATTGTGCCACATGTAAAAGTTTGATTTTCTCTAGGTCCACCCATCTATGTTCCCGTGAAGCTGTGTTCCACATCACTTTATGGTAGAGTTGGACTGCATAGTAATATAATAATAAATGTAGAAGGCCTTCCTTGTTTCTGGGTCTATATAATAGATTTATGGTTAATCTATGCCCTTTTTTGCTAAATAAAAGTATCTATCGTTCACTGTAGACTAGCTGAAATCTCTTTTTGTAACACGAATAGGTGGGACTTGAAATAATAATAAGTGCCTTGGTAATATGTAAAGGTAAATAGTTAATTGAATATTAATTTAATAAGATTGACCTGTTGATTCCTAAATACTTAAAAGATGTTTTGAAAGTTAAGTTATATGTGGGCTTGATGTAAATTTGTTCTTGATCAGGGATATGAAATGCAAATGCGCAAGATTTGTTGTGGTTGATTTTGTAACTTGATAATTAACCGAAATTATTAGGTACTTGGAGTAAAGATGGAAGTGTTTTGAGAGGGATTCTGAAGCGAAATTTTTCATCTGTATATGCAGCAACTTTGTGTTTCTTTTTGCCAATAGTCATGCCTTCAATGTGTGGAGTCAGTTTCTCTTATGAGATGTGAAGCAGGTTCTTATAAGAGGGAAAACAGAGTTGAATACAATGGGCATCCTTGTCTAGTTCCATTGTAAATGTTGAAGGGTAATCCATGGGAATCTGTAATCAATACTTGAGCTTTAAAATTGGAGTATAGAGCTTAAATAGTGGTGATAATTTGAGTAGGAAATTTCCAGTGACTCAAACAGGTATGGCCAATTTTCTCTACCCAATGCCTTCTCTGCATCCAGAGAAAGGAGCAGAGAAGGCATGTTCCTGTCTTAGCATACCATGCTTAGTCTATAACTCTGAGTGAATTTTCATATAATTAGTGACTTGATATAAATCCCACTTGATTTGTATGAATTAGGTGTGGAAATATCTTTATATTTAATTCTGCTAAAACTTTGGGTAGTATCTTGGCGTCGATGTTTATTAAAGATATGGGTCTATAGTTTCCCACCATCGTTGGGTCTTTGTCTTCTTTCAGAAGTAAAATAAAGTTAGAGACATGTCGTGGGAAAGAGAACCATTTTCTGTGTCAAAATAGTAAATAAATAGTGACAGGTCTTCTACTATGCAAATCAGACTACTGTATAATTTTAGACTGCTCCCGTAAAAAGTTATTAATACCAATATCATAGTTTTATTACAACATCTTTCATAACTCTATTGGTCATTGCAGTATAGGGTATAGTGAAGTGCAAGCCTCTAGCCCCAAATCATAAGAGTATTTTGTGATGCAACAATGTAGGAGAAATAATGAAGTAAGTACCAGCTCCACAAATATTAAGAACCGCTTGACCACATAGATGACCTTAATGGTCATAGTGGTATGATCAAGAATGTAATGCCATGTTACAGTGTCCTTGCACAAAATAGTGCTCTACATTTTTAACCCCTTAAGGACCAAACTTCTGGAATAAAAGGGAATCATGACATGTCACACATGTCATGAGTCCTTAAGGGGTTAAATGCTTTGTTCTACTGGTGTTTATTTTTGTTTAACAGGTGTACGAATGCAACTCATTAAATAATTGAGATTTATCAAAGCTTTTCTGTTTGTTTTATATATATATATATATATATATATATATGTATGTATGTATAAATAATACAATTTACGGTATTTATATATATATATATATATATATATATATATATATATATATATATATAGTTGCAAGAAGAAGTATGTGAACCCTTTGGAATGTTATGGATTTCTGCACAAATTGGTCATAAAATGTGATCTGATCATCATCTAAGTCACAACAATAGACAATCACAGTCTGCCTAAACTAAAAACACACAAAGAATGAAATGTTGCCATGTTTTTATTGAACACACCATGTAAACATTCACAGTACACGTGGCAAAAGTATGTGAACCCTTGGATTTAATAACTGGTTGAACCTCCTTTGGCAGCAATAACTTCAACCAAACGTTTCCTGTAGTTGCAGATCAGACGTGCACAACGGTCAGGAGTAATTCTTGACCATTCCTCCTTACAGAACTGTTTCAGTTCAGCAATATTCTTGGGATGTCTGGTGTGAATCGCTTTCTTGAGGTCAGGCCACAGCATCTCAATCGGGTTGAGGTCAGGACTCTGACTGGGCCACTTCAGAAGGCGTATTTTCTTCTGTTTAAGCCATTCTGTTGTTGATTTGCTTCTATGCTTTGGGTCATTGTCCTGTTGCAACATCCATCTTCTGTTGAGCTTCAGCTGGTAGACAGATGGCCTTAAGTTCTCCTGCAAAATGTCTTGATAAACTTGGGTATTCATTTTTCCTTCGATGATAGCAATCCGTCCAGGCCCTGACGCAGCAAAGCAGCACCAAACCATGATGCCCCCACCACCATACTTCACAGTTGGGATGAGGTTTTGATGTTGGTGTGCTGTGGCTCTTTTTCGCCACACATAGTGTTGTGTGTTTCTTCCAAACAACTCAACTTTGGTTTCATCTGTCCACAGAATATTTTGCCAGTACTGCTGTGGAACATCCAGGTGCTCTTGTGCAAACTGTAAACGTGGAGCAATGTTTTGTTTGGATAGCAATGGCTTCCTCTGTGGTATCCTCCCATGAAATCCATTCTTGTTTTGTGTTTTACGTATTGTAGATTCGCTAACAGGGAGGTTAGCATTTGCCAGTGACTTTTGTAAGTCTTTAGCTGACACTCTGGGATTCTTCTTCACCTCATTGAGCAGTCAGTGCTGTGCTCTTGCAGTCATCTTTACAGGATGGCCACTCCTAAGGAGAGTAGCATCAGTGCTGAACTTTCTCCATATCTATACCAGTTGTCTTACCGTGGACTGATGAACAGCAAGGCTTTTGGAGATACTTTTATAACCCTTTCCAGCTTTATGCAAGTCAACAATTCTTAATCGTAGGTCTTCTGAGAGCTCTTTTGTGCGAGGCATCATTCACATCAGGCAATGCTTCTTATGAAAAGCAAACCCAGAACTGGTGTGTGTTTTTCATAGGGCAGGGCAGCTGTAACCAACACCTCCAATCTCATCTCATTGATTGGACTCCAGTTGGCTGACATCTCACTCCAATTAGCTCTTGGAGATGTCATTAGTCTAGGGGTTCACATACTTTTTCCACCTGCACTGTGAATGTTTACATGGTGTGTTCAATAAAAACATGGCAACATTTAATTCTTTGTGTGTTATTAGTTTAAGCAGACTGTGATTGTCTATTGTTGTGACTTAGATGATGATCAGATCACATGTTATGACCAATTTGTGCAGAAATCCATATCATTCCAAAGGGTTCACATACTTTTTCTTGCAACTGTATATATACATTATCTCACAAGCGTGAGTACATCCCTCACATTTTTGTAAATATTTTATTATATCTTTTCATGTGACAACACTAAAGAAATTACACTCTGCTACAATGTAAAGTAGTAAGTGTAAAGCCTGTATAACAGTGTACATTTTCTGTCACCTCAAAATAACTCAATACACAGCCATTAATGTCTAAGCTGTTGGCTTCAAAAGCAAGTACACCCCTAAGTGGAAATGTCCAATTTGGGCTTAATTAGCCATGTTCTCTCCTTTGTGTCATGTGTCTTGTTAGTGTTACAAGGTCTCAGGTGTGAATGGGGAGCAGGTGTGTTAAATTTGGTGTTATCGCTCTCACACTCTCTCATACTGTTCACTGGAAGTTCAGCATGGCACCTCATAACTGCGAACTCTCTGTGGATCTGAAAAAAAAGAATTGTTGCTCTACATAAAGATATAATAAAATATTTACACAAATGTGAGGGGTGTACTCACTTTTGTGAGATACTGTGTATATATATATATATATATAACCATCCCAGAAATGATGAGAGCACTCACTGGATTTGTTGAAAAAAATGAAACAAATGTATTCAAATCCGCATTAACAGATAAACGTTTCACAATGGTCTTTATCAAGATATTAAGTGCTGGGAAGCACTCTGGTCTATTGAGGTATACTATCTTATTTTCTTTTTTTTTTTCATTTTATTTCTTTTTATTGAAGAATTTGTGATATAACAAGAATACACAAGTGAAATAGCCATCCAAAAACAACATGGCAAATTACATCAATGAATACAAAGTTCCCCTTCTCCGTTGTATCCACGATCTTATTTTCTTATTTATTTTTCGGCAGAGTACCAGATTTCTCAATTTGTATATATATATATATATATATATATATATATATATATATATATATATATATACAAATTGAGAAATCTGAAAGTCAAAAAGCTGAAAGTCCTTGCACAAAAGCTTAAAGTATGCCAACAAATGTCAGATGCCGGGCAGGGCCTTGGGTATCCAAATGAAGGAGGGAGGAAGCTGCCTGCTCGGTCTTCAATTAAAATCCAAAATGTTTATTTGATATGCATTTAAAAGATTAACGTTTCAGTCTTTAATCAGGACTTTCCTCATTCTGGTGCATAGTTTCAGTGTCAATACTTCATATATATTGACATATGTAACATATATATATATATATACACAGCAACAAATAAATGAAAAATTAAGGTGCACAGTAATAACCGGCATGGTTGCCAAGGCAACCATACTTCAAAAGGCATGTCCATTTTCTTTTTTATATATATAAATAGTTATTGACATTTATATGCTCTACAGAATGAGAACTTCCATTAAGCATACAGGCTATTCCACAACTTGTGAGTGGGTTTGTTTTCTGCATTGTTTAGATCTTTATGTGAAATGTATAAATAATAAAATGTTAAATATATATATATATATATATATTAACATTTTATTATTTATATATATATATATATATATATATAGATATAAACAAAAGCTGAAAGCATCAAACATAATATATATATATATATATATATATATATATATATGTTTGATGCTTTCAGCTTTTGTTTATATCTATATATACCTCATGCTGATGAGTTGCATTAACAACGAAACAGCTGTCCATGAGTGGTTCACTGGTTTTGCATCTTTTCCTAAATTGTGTTCCAAGCAGTTGTATACTGCAAACACAGATTAAAAGGAATCCATGTTTAAAATGGAATGAGGCAAAAATGTGATTCTTTGTTGAACTAATTTGCATATGCCCACCCAGAATCCTTTGCGGTTGCAACATCGCTGCAGTTTTTGGATTTCTGTGGGAAAAGCAAGTCTTATGGCTTGACTGGTGTGCAGATTTTTGTTTAACATTGTATTAACTATCCACAGACTTCAGGTGGAAGGGGTTTTCAATCACAATTTTTCCCCACCATAACCTATTATATATATATATATATATATATATATATATATATATATATATATATATTAACATTTTATTATTTATACATTTCACATAAAGATCTAAACAATGCAGAAAACAAACCCACTCACAAGTTGAGGAATAGCCTGTATGCTTAATGGAAGTTCTCATTCTGTAGAGCATATAAATGTCAATAACTATTTATATATATAAAAAAGAAAATGGACATGCCTTTTGAAGTATGGTTGCCTTGGCAACCATGCCGGTTATTACTGTGCACCCTAATTTTTCATTTATTTGTTGCTGTGTATATATATATATATATATGTTACATATGTCAATATATATGAAGTATTGACACTGAAACTATGCACCAGAGTGGCAGCTGTGCCAAATTGAATTATTGTTTAAAGTAGCGTTTTCACGTGAAATTGTATTTGCATAAATCAGAATAATACAAAATCCCCTACAGATTAATGTTTTGAACTAAATAAGCTATAATAAATTTAGCTCTAATTACCACTTGAAGATCTGACAGTCATTCAGCATGAAAGTGTACGTCTTGGATTTGCCGGATGTTATTTTCAGTTTTTGTAGTATGATCTGGCACAAGTCACATTTGAGCATTGTAGGAATTAATAAGAAGCCCACATATGGATATTATATTTAACTACAGTAGTAGACTTATTAATTACATTGTATTAAAGGGTTTTAAGTTCTAAAATTCTGGATATAGTCTATATGATAATGAAGGTACTCACTTAAATGCCATAGGTCTTGATAAAGATCACTACTGTTTTTTTGTTTTTACTTACCGTGTTTTTAAAAAAAAAAATGTATACCAAGACCTAAAACACCTGAGAGCATAGCATTAGAGACTCTAGAACAGTGAAAGATTCTGGAATCTGAGATTACTGCAAATGATGGGTGTAGATCCCAGGGTCTGGCTATAAATACGTCACAAATATGTGGAAGGTAGAAGATAACATGCTATATGGATCTCAGGAACAGGTAAGCAGGAAGTAGAAAACACATCAGAAGTGAGAAATGGATAATCTTTGTACCTGATGCAGAAAAGTTAAAGATTTGGGGCATGCAGCAAGCACAGTTTTAACTATAGGTATCTCAGTCAGTTATTTAAATCCAGGTATTAATGTTAGTAGATCACACAAGCCGTGAGTGAAAAATAGTATAAGGATATTTAATAAGCAATTAAAATGCAAACTGCATCTAATTAAACAGAACTTGTCATGACAAGTACACTATAAGTTTTAACAGCTCCTTTAGCAATGGTTATATAATTTAACATAAAGATAAATTATATGTTTAATTGCTTTAGGAGATAACTGAAAGGTTAGTTCTCTACAGTACCCATGGTGTCGCCACCACGCAGGACTTTAATCTATTACTCCACCTGCTCAAACGTATAGCCTGCTCTGCCTGTTTCTGCTACTTTATGATTTGCTTGCTTGTGAACACTTTTCCACAATGGTTCTGATATGATTTCTTCACTACTAGCATTTTGGTGTCATCCTTTCCTATATTCCTCTGCAAAGAATAAGCCATGTTCTTCTTAATAAAATAACTTTAGCAGCTAGAAGGGCTCTAGCTCAATTCTGGACAAGCGATAAAATACCATCGATGGACTTAGTAATGCTTAAAATCAAAGGTAACTGGTTGGTGGAAAAACTGACCAAGTTAGAAATACAACAACCACTTTTAACGAAAAATGGCTTCCCTGGGAGGAATTTCAAGACCGATAATATCTTTTCTAAAGTAGAAGGCTAGGTTTCTTGCTCCCACCTACGCACCACCTTTTTAGTTATTTTCTTTTTGTTTTTCGTTTCCTTACTCATCTTTATTATTTTGTATTTTTCAGCATATACTCTTTCCCACTAGTAGTCTCTTTGAACAGTTGGTTAGAGAAGACCTTTATTTTAGATGTATCTAAAATTGGAAAATCGAAAAGATGTAGAAATGCATCTTGTAATGGATAATACAATTTTCACCATGCGTTGTATCTCTTGCTGTCCTTACTTAAATAGAGAAAGTAATAAAAAAGAACAATCCATTTTCAGAGAAGAAATAATCACCATAACTCCAAATCTAGAGCTGTACTTGCTGAAAAATCACAGTGAGAAACGCGGAAGCGCCTCTAGCGGCTGTCAATGAGACAGCCACTAGAGGCTGGATTAACCCTATTGTAAACATAGCAGTTTATCTGAAACTGCTATGTTTACAGCATGCAGGGTTAACCCTAGATGGACCTGGCACCCAGACCACTTCATTGAGCTGAAGTGGTCTGGGTGCCTATAGTGGTCCTTTAAGTTCTACTGTATCTCTTAATCCAAACATTCTGGTTATTTAATTTAGCTTTTTTTCCAACCAATCCCTTGTGCCCTCCATTATCAAACTTTCGCTATTACCATAGTTAAATACACAAATTAAAATCCTACACCAAAACCATGTGTTTCTCTCCTGCCAAATACAAGAAAAAAGTATTAAATAGTTCCAGCCTTTCACTTTTCACTGCATGTGCATAAACATTAAATAACCTAAGAAAGCATCCTACAAAATCAAAGACTATCACCAATCTCCCTTGAACAATTTCACCCACTCTCACAATTTCAATATTCTCACCCAATACCCATCTCTGCACCCTTTTTATGTGAATATGAAAATACTGCTGCACAGAGAGGATGCATGTATATTTTGGGGCCCCTATCACAAGGTTGGCCAAAAGGTAGGTTCTCATCTATCATACAACTCCCACACTGCTTGGCCAGCTGGGGATTTACCATTTGACCATCTGTAATACTTCTTTGTGAAAAATGTATTTGGAACTCAACTGCAGGTGCACAAATACATTTTAAGCTGTCACTTTAAGAAAATATTATTTATTTAAATAAAGAAATTTTACTTTGGCAGACTTCTGCAGCAATAGGGTTTTGAAATAATTATGCATGAATGTTTGTAATCTTGTTTCAAAATTGCATCACAAGAATATAGCAAATAAAAAATAAGGAAATGCTTAATTAGCAATACAGTCTATAGACTTCAATATAAAATTTGACAGTGCAGGTGAGTTGATTCCTGTTGTATGATATAATACAGCCCTGTTGAAAAAAGACAACACAATCTGGTAATTATGAATACAAAGGAGAAGTAGGGATGCAAAATGAAAGATAAGCAATTCTAAGGTGCAGATATAAAAATATATACAACCTTGTAATGATGAAGTGAGCGATATCTATATAGAAATAAATAAATCGCATATAGTGTATTACAGAACCAAAATGTTATAACACGCAAGATGATTGTAGTAACTCACAAGATTGTAATGTAAAACAGGCCCATCATCCTCAGTCAGGCAGGATCTTCAGTATATGAAGTAAACAGATTCTTCTATAGACTTGGAATAAAAGAGACCAAATGATAGTGCAGACAGAAATTATATAGAATTAATTTAATATACAAATGCACTTACAAAAGGATCCAAGTAAAACAGCATAAAAACCACACTCAGGTGGTATCAACAGCATCAAAGTAAGTCCCCAAGTGATGTAATCCGACGCGTTTCGTCTAGTCGACTTCCTCAGGGATTATGCTCGTTCCGTTCTGGGGTCGCCATTTAAATCTGCCGCCGAAAGTGCCGTGATGTGATGCACCTGTGTGTGTTTCTCTTCCTGTGCGTCTCAACCTGGAACGCACTGAGTATATCCGGCGTCGTTTCCGGTTCCGGTTTAGCGATAGAAAAAACTTCTATGCGTTTCATGCTGGAACGCATTGGCGAAAATGGGAACCCCTCGTACAAAAAACCACTACATAGTAATATTAAAGTGTCCCAGAATGAAAGGGTACATGCTTCTCAGTATAATTATATATATGGAATGAAAAAAATATATAAGGATAAAATATATAGAAATAAATATGTAAAAAGGGGAATAGGAATGAAATTATATAATAATAAATAGAGATAATAATGAGCAAATTTAGTATATGTGTATACCCAATACTGGGACACTTATTCTAGCTGTGTGACATGAATATATATTTTGATCTTATTATAAAACAGTATAATGAATTGATAATTCTGGAATTTAGACAAAAGATAATAAATGTATATACCCAAATAATACTGGGACACTTTTTCCAGCTGTGTAACGTGAATATATATTTTGATGTTGTTGTGAAACACAAATAGTATGGCATACTGAATTAATAATTCTCTAATAAAACAAAAACAAAACAGTATAAAAATCAACATTCATAATTCATAATACTCCAGTAAAACAGGACAATGATTAGTACTCCCAAAAGGATTTCTGAAAACTTAAAAAACAAGAATTAGATCTCGCAAAAGACAAAAATATATCAGTTATGCTAAACAAAATTATATACAAGTGATATACAAAAGAAAGAAGATATATGTAAACCAGGGCCAGCAAAAGAAGAAAAACCCACAAAGGGAAAGGAGAAAATGGTCCTGAGGAATCAGATTAAACCTGTAAGATCTATATCCATATTAAGGCCTCTTTTAAGGGTGCCTAAATTATAAATCCATTGTGCCTCTTTCTTATTTAATAACGTGGATCTATTTCCTCCTCTCCAGTTTTTTTCAGCTTTATCTATCCCAATTGCTATAAAATTCTCCCATGAAAAGGCCGGACATGTGTTACAGTGTTTTGGGACACTGTGTTCCGTTTTATTTGTGCGGATATTGTAAAAATGTTCAGCTAATCTGGTGTGTAATTTTCTTGTTGTTCGTCCTATGTATTGTGCACCACAACCACATTGTAAGAGGTAGATGGCAAACGTAGTAGAACACTGAATAAATTTCTTGATCTCATACTTTTTTTGAGTATAAGTACCTGTAAAGTCATGTGTAGTTCTTTTTTGGAACTTACAAGTAGAACATTTTCCGCAACTATAAAAGCCTTTTAGATCAAATAAGTGGGTATTAGCTTTTTTTGTGTTTAATAGACTGGGTGCTAACTGGTTTTTTAGATTTTCTGCTTTTTTATACACACAGTAATATATAAAAAAGCAGAAAATCTAAAAAACCAGTTAGCACCCAGTCTATTAAACACAAAAAAAGCTAATACCCACTTATTTGATCTAAAAGGCTTTTATAGTTGCGGAAAATGTTCTACTTGTAAGTTCCAAAAAAGAACTACACATGACTTTACAGGTACTTATACTCAAAAAAAGTATGAGATCAAGAAATTTATTCAGTGTTCTACTACGTTTGCCATCTACCTCTTACAATGTGGTTGTGGTGCACAATACATAGGACGAACAACAAGAAAATTACACACCAGATTAGCTGAACATTTTTACAATATCCGCACAAATAAAACGGAACACAGTGTCCCAAAACACTGTAACACATGTCCGGCCTTTTCATGGGAGAATTTTATAGCAATTGGGATAGATAAAGCTGAAAAAAACTGGAGAGGAGGAAATAGATCCACGTTATTAAATAAGAAAGAGGCACAATGGATTTATAATTTAGGCACCCTTAAAAGAGGCCTTAATATGGATATAGATCTTACAGGTTTAATCTGATTCCTCAGGACCATTTTCTCCTTTCCCTTTGTGGGTTTTTCTTCTTTTGCTGGCCCTGGTTTACATATATCTTCTTTCTTTTGTATATCACTTGTATATAATTTTGTTTAGCATAACTGATATATTTTTGTCTTTTGCGAGATCTAATTCTTGTTTTTTAAGTTTTCAGAAATCCTTTTGGGAGTACTAATCATTGTCCTGTTTTACTGGAGTATTATGAATTATGAATGTTGATTTTTATACTGTTTTGTTTTTGTTTTATTAGAGAATTATTAATTCAGTATGCCATACTATTTGTGTTTCACAACAACATCAAAATATATATTCACGTTACACAGCTGGAAAAAGTGTCCCAGTATTATTTGGGTATATACATTTATTATCTTTTGTCTAAATTCCAGAATTATCAATTCATTATACTGTTTTATAATAAGATCAAAATATATATTCATGTCACACAGCTAGAATAAGTGTCCCAGTATTGGGTATACACATATACTAAATTTGCTCATTATTATCTCTATTTATTATTATATAATTTCATTCATATTCCCCTTTTTACATATTTATTTCTATATATTTTATCCTTATATATTTTTTTCATTCCATATATATAATTATACTGAGAAGCATGTACCCTTTCATTCTGGGACACTTTAATATTACTATGTAGTGGTTTTTTGTACGAGGGGTTCCCATTTTCGCCAATGCGTTCCAGCATGAAACGCATAGAAGTTTTTTCTATCGCTAAACCGGAACCGGAAACGACGCCGGATATACTCAGTGCGTTCCAGGTTGAGACGCACAGGAAGAGAAACACACACAGGTGCATCACATCACGGCACTTTCGGCGGCAGATTTAAATGGCGACCCCAGAACGGAACGAGCATAATCCCTGAGGAAGTCGACTAGACGAAACGCGTCGGATTACATCACTTGGGGACTTACTTTGATGCTGTTGATACCACCTGAGTGTGGTTTTTATGCTGTTTTACTTGGATCCTTTTGTAAGTGCATTTGTATATTAAATTAAATCTATATAATTTCTGTCTGCACTATCATTTGATCTCTTTTATTCCAAGTCTATAGAAGAATCTGTTTACTTCATATACTGAAGATCCTGCCTGACTGAGGATGATGGGCCTGTTTTACATTACAATCTTGTGAGTTACTACAATCATCTTGCGTGTTATAACATTTTGGTTCTGTAATACACTATATGCGATTTATTTATTTCTATATAGATATCGCTCACTTCATCATTACAAGGTTGTATATATTTTTATATCTGCACCTTAGAATTGCTTATCTTTCATTTTGCATCCCTACTTCTCCTTTGTATTCATACTATTGTATTGGTGTTTGTAGAGGGCACACTGTTTAGTAGGTTTGCTATTTGCTGCTGTGTTGTTTAGTGGTTGGGTACTTTTTTTCCTTACAATCTGGTAATTAGTTAGATCCTGGTTGCACATTGGCTATAGTCCTTTAGACTCCAAATAATAATGAATAAGAAAATTGAAAAGTGAGTAATTGGCTTGCGTGCAAATGGTATCCCTGAAGCAGATTTAGTAATTCCTTATCCTTCCCAAATAACTCCAGTAAAGAACCTATTGTTAATCCCAATAAGAGGAGAATTTATCTTGCATTGAGTGATGAGCACGAGAGCCCTTCCTGGATAGAGTGGATTATGGTTCCTTGAGGTATGTGGAGAAAGGCAGGAATCAGAAGTGAAGTCTTGTTTAACCCCTTAAGGACAGATGACGGATATATTCCGTCATGATTCCCTTTTATTCCAGAAGTTGTGTCCTTAAGGGGTTAAAGTCAGGGAGTCAAGAGTAGAGCGTTGTCAGGATCAAGCCAAAAGAGGTTCAATAAACAGGAAATCAATTAGAAGCTCCGTTGGTAAATAGGCAACAAGGTAGCAAGTATGCAAGGGTATCAAACACAGGAAAACATTGCTTGAGCAAATTGGATGCGGTTGCGGCTTCCTTTTAACCCTTTAAGGACACATGACATGTGGGATACGTCATGATCCCCTTTTATTCCAGAAGTTTGGTCCTTAAGGGGTTAAAGGGAAGCGTGTGACGTCAGACACATTGGCGGAGAGAAATGGGCGAAACCCGGAAGTCATATGGGTAGTACCGATCTGGCTGAAATCAAACATGGAGGAATTCCAAGAGAATAGGGAGGAATCCTGACACCATCCTTGCAGGGTTGTATTTACCACTGAACAATTTTTGTATGTTTAAATGTAAGCATGTTTTTGTATGGAGTATGTGTGAGTGAATGTAGGGGTGTTTTTGTATGTAGTGTTGGCGTTTGGATGAAGGGGTGCATGTGTGTGTAGTGTAATTTTTGAATGCAATGATGTGCAATAAAGTTGGTGTTTTAATACAGAGACATGTTTGTGTGTAGTGTTTGTGTTTGAATGCAGGGGTGTGTTTATATGACGTGTTGACATTTGAATGTACCGGTTCAGGGCCGGACTGGTAAGGAAAAGCAGCTCGGTAAAAAAAAAATATATTCCAGCCCAATAATGCATGGCACCAGCGTAGTGTGCAGATATAGAGGCAGAAGAGTTAACTTAAAATTGAAAGCTATCACTCCAAAGTGAAATAAAGCACTCATAGGGCATCAAAATAAACAAAAGAGCAGGTTTACTATAAGCAGACGTGCATTTGTATATAAAGTCATTCAGTTCAACGACCTTGACATATAAAAAAAACTTTGGTAATGGGACTAAAATGGTGAATGTATGCTGTTGCACACCTGTAAAGAAAATACGTTATCTTGTTTAATGTTAAATGTGCTTTTCACTTTGACTTAGATCATCAAACTATGCTATCCCATAGGAAAAATGCATGGAAAAAAGCTGCACCAATCAGTATCTCCTCACACTGCGCAGCACTGGACTAGGAAGCACCAAGCTTCCCGGTGGCCTTCTGAGTGACCCAACCTGCAGGGACAGGCTATAGACACCAAACCCACTACATTAAACTGTAGTAGTTTTGGTCACTATAGTATCCCTTTATTAAGACATCTTTCTCTCACCTGTCAATCAACTCTTCGGCATAGACTAATGTGCTGAAGAACTGAGTTACAGGGAGAGCGGGAGACAGAGACGAAGATGCATTCTCCCCCTTCCCTGGATAAAAAGCATTTTAACCTGCGTATCTCTTTACCTCTTAACCTCCCTTTTGAATTTCTTGTCCCCTTTTGTGTTTCTTATTCCTTCTTTTGATTGTCTTACCCACTTCAGTGTATCTTATTTCCCAGTTTTCCCCTTTGTTCGTCTTACACCCTTCTTGTTTCTTTTACAACCCCCTTTGTGTATCTTTTACTTCAACCGAGGAACTGTAGATGTGTATTAATAGCTCCCAAGAACACATTGTGTAATTCGAAAACAGGAAATCAAGGAAAATCAAGGAACAGGAATTAGGCTGGAACAAAATAGTCTAGACTTAGGAACATACAAAGGACAAAGGAAGCAGCAGTAAAATATATAGAACTGCGATTAAATGCAAATGTTAAAGCGGCTCTGTCACACATTTTTTTTAAACTTTTTTTTTTTAAATCTCTCCTCAAAGTGTATCCCCTAAATTTCCCCATTTAATATATTTTTCTTAATAAATCATCCCCTTCACTTTAAATTGCACTCCTCTTCAAGGCGTCAGATCCACATTCCCAGTGCAGCCATCTTATAATGGCTGGCAGTGACTTAAGGTATGCGATGGGGGAGCACTTTGGAGAATGCCACGGCTCTGCATGCCCAGTAAGCTTTGAGTGATGAAAATGGAACTGGGCATGTGCAGGGCTCAAACATCTTGCAACGGAACGGAGGAAGGACTGGATAGAGATTATTATTGTGGAAAAGTTAGCTTGACGATGGTAATGGAACTTGCCTTAAATCAAGCGTAAGAAAAATAAATAAGACAAAGTAGTCTCTACTTTGTCTTATTGTTTAAAGAGAGATAGAGCAGAAATGAAGAAACGAAGAACTGATTCGGAAATAGGGGGAGAAGAGGAAGCAATAGGAGAAGGGTAAGTCTGGGGGGACAGAGCCACTTTATGTAATTTAATGTTGCAAGTCAATATCCCACATTGGGTGACAGAATCACAGTTGTAAAGTCTTGGATTCAGATATAGTTTAAAAGAGGCTATCCTTATGTATAGGCTACTTTTTACATGTTATATGGTGGTGCAAATAAATAATTTTGAGTACAACAACACCATGATGAATATGTAGCTCCTTAGGGGTACCTATACCACTATCCATTAGTGGGGATTATACCGATGTACTCAGTTTTACTCAAAGCTAGTCTATAGCTCTAGCAAATGTGATCCCACATATTCTTGCTGAGTGATACACTAAGAATCTGGCTATCTGCACTATTACTGGTTATTTTCTGTTTTATTACATATACACACCACCAGCTGGAGCCTGGACAAATCCAAGCCAGGATCTTCCAAAGAATTGGACTTAATACACACAGTATTCAGCGCAACCTGGTTTTTGTGTTTTGCTTCTTTTCAGTAAGGTGTTGGGGGTATTCCTTACTTTCAGTGTTTGAAGCTTAATTTACTGTTTATATTACCTGATTACTTAGCGCTTATACTAACTTTTCCTTTTGTATTTGCTAAATAATTTTGGGTAACTGAGCCACCCTTAGTTTTTGCTTTTTTTACGTGATTTTATTGCAGTAAAGTCCTCCGCTGTGCTGCTCTGGCATTATCTGTACTCTACTAAAAGTCGCTATAAATGTCAAAATTTTCCCCTTTGTTGCTCGCTTATATAAAACCCATTCAGACATTCTTCATATATACCATACAAATGCAATGTCAAAAGTAAGTTTAAAAGTGTTAGACCTAGAAATAAAAATAAAGGGAATTTATTTATACTTAATGTAATATTTATATCCTGGTTAACATTAGAGTCCAATACCGAACACACAGAACTTAAGTTAACTAAAATAATAATATCCTGGTTAACATTAGAGTCCAATACCCAACACACAGAACTTAAGTTAACTAAAATAATAACTAGAAATCCTAAAACATATCACTGGACCTAAGAATGGCAGGATTTAACGTTCATAAACAGAATAGTACAGAACAAGCCAGGGTCTGAGAAATAGAAGGTACATAAATGGTAAGACAAGCCAAAGATCAAGGGATACAGAAGCCAGAATTGTCAAAGCACAAGCCAAGGTTAAAATACACACAAATCAATACAAATTCAAATAATGAGCTCTCATGTAACCAATTAGGAAACCATGACAGGGCACCGAGAAATATTTATTTTGAGTTTAAACACCCTAAGAATGGCTCATATTGGCCAATGGTGGTCATGTGACTTTAGTGAATTAAAATCGAAATGGCAAAAACTAACCATAAAATAGCCGATTCTGAATAAATCTCTAATTGTGTTATACTTTTAGGCTTGGCTATTTAGCCATTATGCTTCCAGTTTACTGTAACTATGAGTTTAGTGAGTATCCCTGTGGCTGTTAGGAGACCCACGCATAGGACACCTAACCAATACGATCCAGTATGTGATAAACTACCCAGCTGTAATGCTGACATAGATGACCAGGAAATACAGAATAAATAATGGTTCAGGCACTCCGGGATAACAAAAATAGCAGCTTTATTGGGGCAAAAGCAGCAATATTTCGACCCTACCGGGTTTTCGTCAAGCTTGATAAAGACCTGGAAGGGTCAAAACATTGCTGCATTTGCCCAAATAAAGCTGCTATTTTTGTTATCCCAGAGTGCCTGAACCACTATTTATTCTGCATATCTCGGAAGGGAGACTTGGCCAGCCCTGGCTCCAGGGCACCTGGGTTATTTGGTGAGTGCGGTATCCAGTACGTCTCTACTATAGATGACCAGGAAAGCACAATTATTTTTACCCTTTCCCAATGTTTTGCAATATTAAGTGTATTTTTATGATCTATATTATAATGGATACAATTAATGAATGAAATGTAATGGATGTATATGTATTCTAATAAATAATGTATTACGATCCTTGACATGAAATAGCTTACATCGTTTAAGCTGCTTAGGGTATGCAATGTTCCCTAATATGAGCCCAGTTCTAATCATTGTGATACTGCATCTCCTATTACCATGATGTATAAGGAAAATAATTAACTAACGTTTGATCATAACATAGGAGCCTATTCACTAATTATATAATTGTGGTGAACTGAAAAGCAAACTTTTGGCTGCGATGGCTAAGCCAATCTGTTATAAAAGTGTAGCTGAAGAATTTCTTAAAATCAGATATGTTCCCCTAAACTGTGCAAACTGTTTTTTTTTTTTACTTCATCACAAATCATTCCTTATGATTCTTGAACCATTATAAATAAAATTAATCTCTATTGTAAAACAACACCATGCTTAGAACGATCTTTTGCAATTTCTGTTATCTGCCATATTTTATTTATTTTCTTTGGTAAAAAATAGAATTATCTACGTAGGTAACATTATAACAGTCAAATTATTCTTCCATAAGTTATTGACAATATAGATATATTGCCCGAATTAGCAGGACAGAGCCATTTATGCTTGTCTTTCTGTTCTTATTTTGCTAAAATGAAGAGACAAACAATATCTTTAGAAGAAAAATGAAATCAATACCGCTGTTATACAGGGTCAAACTATAAGATATCTATCACTTTTTTTTCCATATAGATTTTTCTATTACCTACTTCAAACAAGATAAAAATAGAAGTAGCAGTACCATTACTGCAGCTGATTACAATCTGTTAATGTACCAGTGTAACAATCTAAAGGCTTGCAAAATCTTACACAAATTTTATTTCTATGTGGTTCCATATGGTTTGCTATTAAATTAGGATCAGAGGATTTTCTTTTGGCAAGGAGAGTTGCACTTCAGCTTGGTAGAATATCACCAGCAGGATACTATGTAATTCAAGTTGTTACATTACAGAATGTCTCATAGCTCCTCAGGTACAATACACTTGCTTAAATATATTGCCGATAAATGTCCAATTTTTATGTGAAAGATGTTTTCAGAGAGTATTTAATACAATGGACACGTATAGCATTCTGGTACTACAAAAACACCCCTGACCAGGATTTTCCACCCATTATATTGTCAGCTCCAGGGCCCTTGTAGTGCAGACGTGAACTACATTTGAGAGGTTCAGTCTGTCTTTCTTTATGCATGTTGATTTTTGAGGTTTTAGGGATCTGATGCAAAGCGGTGTGAGAAAGTCAGAATGTCTGCAACGTGCACAATAGTGTCCTGAATTAAGTGGGTGCTTCAAATTCAATGATGGGGGGGGGGGGGGTAGATAGGTTGCTGATAAAGTTAATTTTCTATATATATGCGTGTGAGTATGGGTTCTTGAGGATGGGGTCACAGTTGTTGACTTTGGGCTCAATCCTCTGGTAGTTTTAGAATCTTGCAGCTTGTACAGCTTTGCTTCCTGTTATTATTGCTAAATGAAATATATGCCCTGTAGATTAAAATATAATTTCTAGTGCCTTATTCACTTTGTGGTCTATTCACTAAACAATCCTTTGGCTTATTTTTCTTCAATGCAATTGATAGAATTCCCATGAGGTCCACTTTCTTTACTGTCAGTTGAATTGAAAATGTATTGAGTTGAATGGTTACTTTCTGGGTACCTATTACTTTGAGATGGATTCCATTGCTTATGCGAATTGCCCTGAAATACAATTGAATGGAGGTAAAACAAAGAGGAAGTTATGGTAAGAGCTGGTTTTGTGTAAACTTGAGCTTGTAGTTTATATTAAAAATGTACAAAATGGATGACCTCAGGTTCTTTGAGGTACTTACATTAAGCTCTACATGGATAATTCAAATGTATACTTGAATATGAGCTCAATTGCTGGCAACGCCGTGGAATTTACCCAAATGATATACAATACATCCTCATTAAAGTCTATGGACCATCTCTCATTGTCTTAACATCTCTATACCCAGCCACTAATACTATTTTGGGGCATTTTAGTCAGCATTCTCACCTGGACCACCAGCCTTCTTATCGCTCCTTCATTATTCTTACCCTGTTTATTAGAAGACAAGTCTATTTAAATATTTTTTTCTGTGTTATATAATCCATTATTGATATAGGTATTATGATCTGATATGTATGCAATTTATCATGTCTGTTCAGTATTAGTCTAAATAAATAAATACATCAATAATTTAAAAAACTATTTACACCGAAAAAAAAAAATCCTTACAAAGCAAGCTTAAAGTTGAAAGAGCTATGGGTGGATATGGCTGCCTTTTTTCTGTTTTTGAATAAATCCTTAAAGGAAAACTATAGACACCAAGACCACTTCAGCTCATTGAAGTGGTCTGGGTGCAGTGTCCCTGTCCCACTTAGCTTTTGAAAAACTGCAATGTTTACATTGCAGTGCTAAGACAGCCTCTAGTGGCTGTCTACCAGACTGCCACTAGAGGCACTTTAAGGATTTTACCG
Source organism: Pelobates fuscus (assembly GCF_036172605.1). Classification (NCBI taxonomy): domain Eukaryota; kingdom Metazoa; phylum Chordata; class Amphibia; order Anura; family Pelobatidae; genus Pelobates; species Pelobates fuscus. The sequence goes on from NC_086322.1 coordinate 132,690,974, forward strand.
GACTCTAGGTTGCCTAACGTTGGACATGCTCACTCTCTACATAAGGGCATCCAGCATCAGTAAAATCCCCATAGGAAGGCATTTAATCAGTGCTTTCCTACGCAGAGGGACTAATGCTCTCTTGGTGCTTGCTGCACATGCGGATTAGGTCCCCCCATCGGATGACGTTGGAGGAGGCGGAACGCCGACGAACAGTGGCACTGCAGTCAGGTGAGTAAATAATCCTTTATGTACCACATGGGATGGAACTTGAGGGAAGGGAACAAGAGGGGACTATAGATTCCCTTTAAGATATAGATTACCTTTAAGTAATTGTCTACATATAGTACCCTGGATAAGAAAATAGTGTTCTTGATAACAATCTTATTAAATTCATCAATAAAAAGGACTTGATAAATCACTGGTATCGCTTTTTTTTTTTTTTTTTACAAATTAATGAATACCATAAAAATAATCAAACTTGACAATGCACTAATACTACACATTCCTTTATTATATATGATGACAAAAATTATACAAATGCCAGACTGAATTTCAGAAAGATTAGTATGACTAGAAGAGAAGTCTAAAAAAGAAATGTTAAGTTCTTAGTACATGTATGTGCTCAGTTACATTTACATCTAGAACACAGATGTATGTTTATTTTTCTAATAAACTTTGGAAAAATTATATAAAATCAGGTTACTAGTCAGGGTGCCTATAATTAATTATTTTTTTTTTTTAAATCTTTATTTTTGCAGTGCTTAGATTTAACATACACACTTGTATTGCCACGACAGCAAGTACAAGTCACTGAAACAATACATATTTAACAGTTTCATGGCAATTATTAACAGCACTTTTTTTTTTTTTTTTTGGAGCTTAGTATACAGTATGGTGAAGACATAGTTAACTAACAGTTAATACTCTCTGAAATGGTATTCTGTGAGGTCATTCAGCTGTTGTCTGACTGATAAGCCTATGTTTAGCATTTGAAACAGAGATAACACAGGAAGGTTTATAGAGCGTTAATCTGATAAGTGAAGAATGGCGATGCAAAGAATCTGGACTTATACCAGGGAGAGACAGCATGATCTACAAGAGGAGTGACAGCAGGACATGGAAAATAAAGGCATTCAGGATTAATTGTCTGCTGGGTCACCGCTCTGTATCCTGTCATTGCTCGTGAGTTGTAGTTTCCTAACCCCTGCACCTCTCTGTGCTAGCTGTGTATTGAGTGTCCAGCTGGGCATGTAGCTGACAGAGAGCAAGCCATGGGAGGACAGTCCCTAGTAGAAGCGATGAAAGCATGCTTGTGTGAGTGTGTATCAGCAGGCTACAGGTGGAACTTCTGTGTTGGTTCTGTGTGGGGTCGTTCCTAGATCAGGCTGTGTGGTAATCTGTGAGCAGGATTGCCATATGCTGGGCTCCACTGTGTTCTCACCTCAGAAACCACGATGTCTCTCATGTTTCCCTGCATCGTGCTGCTGGGCAGGTTATGTAGCAGGGCTTGCTGAGTCCTTCAATCTTGTGACTCACCCACCTCCAGCCCGATGTTGTTGTGATCAGAAGCTTGAGGGGGGAGTCTGGTCCGGTGTGTTCCACTCCGCCAGCCCTGGGCTCTGCTTGAGCGGCCGCCTGTGCCCTCGGTTCCGGTTCCACTTCTGGCCGGTAACGGGCTGCCTGGCTGATGGAGTGTGCGTGGGCTTGGGGCTGCGGTTCGAGGAACGTCCTCTAGGGGCTCAAGGCCCAGGAAGGCTGCCGTGGAGACCGGATCCAGATCCTGGGTGTGTGAGCCGGGTAAGCCAGGAGTTAGTTGCGTTTCCATGTAGCGAGGTGACAGGGCTCAGTGTAACTTGTTGCCCGTTTGTTGTGCATTTGCGTCTGGCTGGGGTCTTCAGGTTACCGTCCGCGCACATGGCACCCGCCATTTTAGGTGTGGCAGTCGGGCTCCCCGGCCTCAGTTGCAGTGTCGCGGTCAGGGCCACAGGGTGAGGACCGGGATCACCCCCCCGGCCCAGAGGGGGGGGAACGGAGCCGGATCCGTGCCGGTCTGTACCCGTGGCTGGGTTCTGCGGCGCAGGATAGTGGGGCAGCGGCCGTCCACCCCACTCACCGCAGGAGAAGGCCCCGGTTGGGGCAATGTGTTTTTCTCCCCCGGGGGACTGAAGCTCGGTGAGCCAGCCTCTCCCCGGGTCCTGCAGTCTCTCAGCTCTGGGTATCTGTTCTGGCGGTCTGAATTTAGGTGGTGAGGCATGATTTTAGAGAGTAAATTTTGTTGAATTGCCGGAGCTGTTCAGGCTTGCGACCGTCCAGCTCGGCGGTCCGGCCCCGCCCCCCAGCCTATAATTAATTATTAATGCTTGGTTTTCAAAACTAGTCTTTTCATTTGTTCTAGAAATGCTTTATTGTTTTATAGATAATGTCCCATGAGTATTACATAGACAGATTGCCAACACAATAAAGGAATAAATTACTATGGTCAAGGCTGGCAGCAAAAAGACTTCACTGTTATAAAAGTCAAAGGCTTAAAAATGTAGCTGAGATTCACAAACAAAACATTGTTATCTCGCTTTTATACGAATTAAGAAATAACTTGGAAAATGAATTGCTTGCATGTTGTCCTGTGCTTTCTCTTTTTTCTCCATTTCTCCTCATAGTTGGGTCAGGGCAAGCAGCTGAAAGGCCATGGTAGGATCAGCAGTAAAGGAGATCATATGCACTTAGGCATCAGAAACTGGCATCAAAAGAAGTAGGATGTCAACTTAAGGTCACAGTCTCCAATCATATAGCGTAACATTTTCTAAGTATAAAACCTTTCTCAGAAGAAAGAAATATAAGTCACAGTTATTAAATCCTTTTTACTACGGAGACCATTTTATTTATTTGACACATATCTGCATGGCTAGCACATCAATGTATGACATAGTAATTTGGTATAGATTGCTGATTAGAGATGTATAATAAATATATAACTATGTAAACATACAGATTTAATATGTTGAATATTAGGTGAAGAGCATTTTATAGAATATATTCTTTTTTTTCTTGATATATAGCATTCAAGTAGAAATAATATTTTTTTTTATAATGCTCAGATTGAGTAGTATGGCCATGCAAAACTATTGTGCATGACAAAGGCCATTTGTGCTGTAACGTTGGGTGGTTTCTTTTTTTGACTGACAAAGGTAAATATATTGTACAACAATTTATGAATTTATTTTTCTGATTGAAATATTATTTTTCTAATTGAAACATTTGTACATCTAATGAATTTAGTTTGCATTATTTGTTTTGTTATGTTGATGAATTATATACATATGAACACTATAAGAAAATTGTTACGTATAGTATAATTTGATCACATATTAGCTATTGGAATATTATTCCTTGGTGAGTGCATATAGATTAATTTTGGAAATATTGTAATTCTTATTATGAAATAAAGTCTGATTCCCAATATACATAAAAGTGCGGGTATTTCTTTGAAATATGATTTCTATTTAGCCACTTGAGGGAATGGCGATTTTACTCTTTGCATTTTAACAGTAGTTGCATGCTCTTCATTGATCGGTTACCCCTACATGCCTTAATTAAACTATTGTTTCACAGAAGTTTGAAAACAATGCAAATGCTCTCTATGGTAGTTTTCCCTCTCTCATGCCCCCATATAGCAGCTACTATGTTTAAACTTTCCAATTCAAATTTGTAGACTGTATGAGAGAAGGGAAGAGATCCATGATAGTGTCCCCTTCATAGGCTACCTTTTAACTCTAAATGTGTTTACATTGTTTTGCAATGCAAACTGACAATAAAAAGTGCATGCCTTCATAAACCCTCATAAATTTGAATGCCTTGCAAAATCAGCTTGACAATACTTCTTCTATCAGATAAATTTGTGTATGAAAATAGACCATATTTGCTCATATATATGGAATGCTCGAATACACCCCTCACATTTTTGTAAATATTTAATTATATGTAATAAAATGTAACACTAACAAGTCACATGACACCAGGGAGGGAAAATTGATAATTGGGCACGATTTGAAAATTTCCACTTAGGGGTGTACTCACTTTTGTTGCCAACGGTTTAGACATTAATGGCTGTGTGTTTAGTTATTTTACACTGTTATTCAGCCTGTACACCAACTACTTTACATTGTAGCAGAGTGTCATTTCTTTAATGTTATCACATGAAAATATATAATAAAATATTTACAAAAATGTGAGGGGTGTACTCACTTTTGTGAGATACTGCATACAGTAATCTATATTGTCAATGGGAGGACAGAATCTACATTTCCAGTTTTCATCCAACTACCACAAGTTATGGGGTGATTTGCCTTTTGGCCACACTGATCTAAAGAACATGCTGGTAAAACTTAGCAGTAATTTTTCCCCCATTTTTTCTGCATTAAGTATGAATATTAATTATATAACATTTGAAAATAGTGGCAAGTTTCATTTGTGAATGTATAAATGTACAAACATATTAATGACTTTGCTATGTACAAAATGATATATACAAGCTCTCTATTTGCATATGTATTTCGGTCTCATGTTTTAAATGCTACATTTGGGCACTATCACACTTTTTATACCCACTTGTGCTAATGTTGCTAACACCTGATCTGCTTTGGCAGTCAGAGTCTGACACATGCTCGCTATGTTAATTATGGTTCAAGTTGTTTTTTTCCTGCCAACCCTTCTGTGCTTCTTTGTGGAAATTTATTAAAGTACACAGCGTACAAAATTATAATGACAGATAAATTCCTTCAGCATTGTGCCCAGTTTTACTTTATTTTATATTCTGTCTCTAAAATGGGAAGTTAAATCTTCTCTTGACTTTTACCTGTGTTGCTAAATATGTGGGAGGTTTGAAAATACATATAGTCATAGGTAAAAAAACAAATATGACTGATGTCAGATATCTATGATGGAATTAAATATTCAGGTTTTTTGTTGTTGTTTTTTTTTTTTTAACATGGTGCATATGTCATATAAGGGTTTATTCAATGAGTTGGACTGCGGAAGACTGAGAATGGCTAAAATGCTATCATTCTCCAAGTCAGCTATTTAAGCCTAAAATATGTGATTCATTTTGCAATTCTATTCCCCAATTCTTCACTTTTTAAAGAAATTCTTTGTTTTTGGCGTTCAGTGGTAAATAAAGACATTGGTTGTGCATATGAACAGAGAAAGAAGGCATACAGTTGTAACAAGTAATATCTGGCTAAACTGCAGTTATTTTGAAAAAGATTTATAACAATATATGTCAGCAGAGAAATTCAAAAATACAGGAGTAAAGGAGCAAAGTCTCACTTTACTAACTGACCTATAGCTTAATACATGAGTTACGAGGTTAAGAGGGTAGGAAGGGCAGAGCGCCCAAGAGAAAACACATTTCTGCTTACGTGACAAGTGAGAGGTTAAAGTTTCGCCCTGGAGACCCCCTGACTTATGCAAGAGATGAAAAATGCCCATCAGTAATAAGAATGAAAATTAAATAAAAACATTAACACTAAAGTAGATATCATATACGATAGGAACTTGGTTAGGGCATAATGAACAGGAACAGCAAGAGTCACGAGTCAACTATTTCCTTTCAGTGTTACTGGACAGTCCCACTTTGGTCTGATCTCTGGTGTGTTCCACAACTCCATTGTCAGCCAAAGAGGTACTCTGGCATTGTGGCAATACATGCCTAGTGGTAGTGTTCGTTCCTCACGGTGTTTGCCGACTTTCTGGGTCTCTGCCTGAGCGGAATTGTTAGAGTCACGGTCTCCTGGCTTGTAATGCTCTGCAGGCTGCCTCAGCCGTTGCCGCTTTTCAAAGGGCGCACTTCAGCCAGAGCTGACTGTGATTGCTGGGGGAGATTTTTACTCCTCACCCGTCTAACAGAGTGTCGTGGGCGTCTGCCCAGGGTGTCCAGAATTACCATTCGGCTGGGAGGTAAGCCCTCTGCTGCTGTTTGCTGGAGATGAGGTACCCGCCATTTTACAGAGAGGACTTCTGTTGAGTGCAGAGTTGCAGTAGTGATTATGAGGTACAGGAGGGCCCCCAAGGCAAGGACCGGGATCACCCCCACCAGTCCAAAGAGCGGTGAAACAAGACCAGGACCACATCTTGCCAAAGGTTCAGCTTATAACCACCAGGCAGGATAGCGGGGATGCGGACATCCACCCCACTCACCACCCGACTAGGCGCGGTACCAAAGTGCCCCCAAAGGCACAAAATTAATTTTGAGATCGTAGCTTGTGTATCAGCACCACTGTGCATGTAGGACTGCTGCTCTTAGGCATCAGAAAATCACTGGTGTTATACTTTATTTCTATAAAACATCAGCAGCCGATCGTTCAGCTTGGCCCCACATTCTCCCATTTTATTAATAAACCCCTATGTATCCTCTTAAAAAAGGGGATTTTGTTGAAATCAAATGTAATTTTCATTCCATCTTTTGTTATTTAACACCATGGTTTCAGTCAGGAAGGATTCCAAGAACAAACCCTTATATCCATGGGTACGGGTTCCATTATTCAAACACGACAAGTCAAAATTAGGATCACAGCAAAAAAGCTCTTGAAAAAATATATTGAATACTGAGTGTACCTTGTTTGTTTATTTATTTATGGATTTTGATATAATTTGATTTTATTGAGAATCCATCTGGAGAAAATATCACGCTTCCATTGCTCCTTGCTTTCCTCTGCATCTCTTAGGTGATGTTGCTTATGACAGCGATTTGACAGTGTTTTAGATATTAGTGCAAGGTGTTTGGTTGATACCAATTTCCATAAAATAGGTAGTGATTTTCAGTGATTTCTAAAATGTTTTTCCATGTAGAGAATTAGACAGGAAGTGACATCACACCATACCTTTAGACAGGAAGTGACATCACACCATACCTTTATATCATTTATACAGACATATTATGCTTTAAAATAGCATGTTAAAATGGTGAGTTTGACTTGTTAGATATTTAATATTAAGCATCAGATATCGTTGAGATATTTTTTCTGTCTGTATTAACATGAATATTTGCTTTTCCTTACACACTTTAGTTACCTATTTTATCACTGTTTTGTAACTGAAGTTCAAAGTGAATAAACTTTAGAACTATAGAACTTACAAAAATAATCTTATTTTTGTATAGATATAAATAAGATGTATAGATACAGATAAATAGTTCTCTGTATTATTCTTTGTGTGTTGAATTTACATTAGGACTGAGGGTAACAATCATTAAAACAACCATATTGTTGAGTAAACCTGCAGAGAAATAGAATTAAATAATCTAGGTTTCAAGCAGGGAATGCTTTTAAATTTATTTATTTTTTCAGTTTACTCTGGGAATCTGTAGGTGCAAAAAGGAGTTTAAAGAGTTACTGAACATAAAATAAAAATATCATCATATACAAGGACAATTAAATTTCAGAGGCTCATGATCAAATAGTGTGCATTCAACAATCTAATCTCTACCTCAGTACAAAAATAAACAAAATAATTAAAATAAAATATTTTTATGACTCCAGTTACCTGGCTAAACTAGGGGGAGCCAACAAAAAATCTGATCACTTGCCTAAATCAACACAACCAGGTAGATTATGAATGCAATACATGATGCAAATGATATTCCATATCCAAATTGAAAATAAATTATAGGTATAGTAATAAAAAAATGTAAATTATCATCTATAGTTTTCTTTCAAACTAAATACCAAATAATATATATAAGTCACTGAACAACACTTTTGTTTGTCAGAGTGTAATTTGAACTGAACCTGTAATCCACAAATCATGTGATTGAGACATTTGTATTTAGGTAGGTAAGATTATTATTATTATTATTATTATTTATAAAGTGCCAACAAATACCGCAGTGCTGTACAATGGGTGGACTAACAGACATGTATTATGTACATCTATACATTGTGCTAGTGAAATAGCATGCAAATTTGAAATGAAAGTTATACTTACCTGGAAAATGACTTTCTAAAAGCCCAAAAGATCAACATAAAGTACTACTGAGTACATTTTAACTTAAAATAAAGTATATTAAAATTTTTACATTTACTCAAATTTTGAAGAGATATAATAAATGTTATTCTCATTAAAGTAAAACCAGGCTAGTAAAGATAGGTACACGTTAACAATGTCACAACTTGTTCACTTCTTTAGGTTTCAATGCCTATTGTTTAAATTCATTTTATATATTTTCTTCTTTCTAGTGTAAAGGTAGCTTTGCATGTGGAAAATGGAATTACAAAATAGCTCATAAATCGATTGTTTGGGAGTTTCTGAGTTTTCAGAGGGAGTGAGAGAGAAAGCAATAAAATCAACAGGGGCATCAAGCTCACACACAACAGATACAATATAGTATATATAAGTATATATAACAAAAAAATGGTCAGTATGAAATTAAAACTTGCTATGTAGGTCTACTGGATGGGGAGGAAAATGTTTACTACTGGTGCAAAGCAATGAGTATCTCTACTCAGAGAATGAAAAAGTATAACCTAGTAGGATTGGAAAAGTAAAATGTCCAAAGTATTTGTGGACTCAATTTTATTCTAAGCAAATATAATACTAGGCAACAGAGAGAGAGAGTAAAATCAGTGATTCACATACCTGACATTGCATGTTCAAATAAATTAAACCTGAAGGTTCATATGGAGACATGGAAGATCATTTTGGTGTATTCAGTGTTGTTATGCTTCTTAATTACAATTAACAACAGTTAATCTGTGACTCGTTTATCTCTAAGAAATTGGGAATCCAATAAAAATGGCAAAACTAAACCTATAACTCCCAACAGTTTTGCATCTTGTGAGTCACTCCTAATTTTGGACCCTTGTTCTGTAATATTACATTTTTCTCACTGCTGTAATGCGTGACAATAGTCCAAAAATAGAAGTGATCATGGGAGAGATGGGAGGCTTGTGTATCTATAGTTCTTCAGTAGGAGCATCCAATCTACCAAGGAAAACTGACAAGAAAACGGGTGCCAAGCTGTGCAACAAATATAACATTAGCGATCTAGTTAGGTGGTATATGCTATGGATAAGGCTTACGTCAACAGGGCCACCATTAAGTCGTTGAGCCCTGAGCAAAAAATCTTCACAGCACCCCTTCATGGTTACACCCACTAATCCATGTATAGTGTTTGTATAGGAGTGTAATGTTTGTATAGGGGACTTTATTGAACTAATAATTATTTTAAAATATCCATTCCCCCTTCCCTGTTGTAACCTTGTAGGGAGGGAAGAATGCTGATCTCTGGTTGTCCAGTGTGCTAGGAATCTGGTCTATGCCACATCCATGTGTGTGTGATATTTGTTATGGGTATATTGACCGTGTATGATATATGTTTGTATTGACTGTGAGTGATTCACATTTTATTTAGATTTTTTTTTAAATGCATATAGGCTCATGTGTGAATGCAGGTGTATATTTTTGTAGTCTCACATGCACAAAGTTACACATACAACTAGAAAAGCTACAATTTCTGGGGAAATTGTGTGAAGTGTTCTTGCCTCCACCAGTAGTCTACAACTGGAGTGGGTGGAGTAACTATTATTTATTTATATAGCACATTTAATTGCAACGTTGTTGCCCAAAGTGCTTCACAGTTACATTAAAACATACAGTTATAAAAACATTAGCAGGTGCAAAAGGCCCTGTCTATGACATCACTTGCTGCTGCAGCCTGGCACAGGTCAGAATATTTTGGCGGTTGCCATCTTCAAACGGTTGTATTTTAAAAACTATAAATCCTACAGTGAAGAGCTTTATATTGTGAGAATCACAAGACCCAGACCTACATGATACTTTGATGTATAGTATGTCTCTGAGATATTAACAATGAAGGCACAATCGCAGTTTAGAAATTGCCCTTCAAATGTGAGCTTTGCAGAGTGGAGTTTCAATGAATGTCAATGGACTGCGTAAGTTGCAAACAAATGGTCATATTGTGAAAACTATAAGGACTATGGCTTAGCTGTGGACATTTTTAGTGGCAGCAGGGATAGCTGAACGTTTTGATATAAGATTTGAGTAGGTGGGCCTGAAAATGAGGGAGCGGTGGCAGTTTAGAAATCATGTCCTGATTTTTCAACTTTTGCCAGCTCCCACTCTAGCTTTGCCATTCATTCCTATGGGACAAATTTCGCCAGAAGAACGACGATATTCCATGAACCATTCAGCGAAACGTTCCACAAAGCAATAGCAATCCGATCGGGAACAATCTGCACGTTTTGGTAGATTTTTGTCTATGTAGTGTAAAAACTGTGGGAGGAGTTAGGGTGGCAAATTTGGCTATAATAAGAATAATAATAATATATATGTGAGATAACATTAAGTGGTCTTGCTATGCTAGAACACTTAATTACAGGCATACAGTCACACACACACAGTCACAGACAGTCACACACACAGTTACAGGCAGACCGTCATACACACACAACTTTACAGGTAGTAAGTCACGCACACAGTTAAAGACAGACAGTCACACACGGAGTCACATGCAAACAGTCACAAACACAGTGACAGGTAGGCAGTCACATACACACAGTCAAAGGCAGGCAATCACACACACCGTTACAGACAATAACAAACACAGTTACAGACAATCACACATGCAGTTACAGACAGTCACACAATCACACAGACAGTTACAGACAGACAATCACACACACACACACAGTAACAGGCAGTCACACACACACACACACACACACACACACACACACACACACACACACAGTAACAGGCAGTCACACACACACACACACACACACACACACACACACTCCATTACAGACAGTCACAAACACACACAGAAACACACACAGAACACTTAATTACAGGCATACAGTCACACACACACAGTCACACACACACACACACACACACACACACTTACTTTTTTCCATTATAGGCTGTGCAGTCCTTAGTATGTAGTAGTTGGGAAAGCATGGATCCTTCCTGCTTCTCTTCAGTGTGGTGCAGTGAGGGCAGCGGGTTCAGGCCGCATTTAGTCTCTCCCCCACTGCCTGTTTAGCTCTGCCTGCATTTAACTCCGCATCATTTCCTATTTAGCCCTGCCCACGCTCGCTTACTTTTTTTTATTTTTACATTCTTTATTTTTGTTGTGCAGTGTAAGTTTCACAGATATACATAGACATTGCATGTGGTATCATGAGAGAACATTACTTGGCCAATTTAACGTATGTCTGCATCACTGCACATTTAAGGTTCAATAGGTATCTCAGTGGGGAGAGCTCTTAAGAGTTAGCTAAGCAGGGTATACACACTGATTACCTGGACGGTTTTAAGAGTAGGTATTAGTATGCTGAGGGGGCTGTATGTATGCGACTGACAGGTAACGTGCTAATACTGCATAAGATGCTAATCAGTTTTACACTGAGTTTCGTGGTGACCTATGTTACATACTTAACATTAGAGTGTAAATCACGTTGAGGTGTGTTGCTAATTTCAAATGCGATCTCCGCTCATTTTAAGAGTCTGCTGAGACCTAGATAGATTACATATGTGTATATGTAGGAGTAAAATGTGCGTCTGTTATGATCCAGCTAGGTACTTACATAGTGTGCGCAGTTTAGTGGACATTGTGAGAGTGACTATGAGGTAACATAGTAGAGTGCAAAAGTTAGTTGCAAAGCTTGTCTGATTGATGTTGTAGAGCTAACTGGCTTAAGGTATGCATTAGGGTGGTTCGCTGTGCGTTCTGGGAGTCTTGCTGTGCCTGTTGTAAATGAGGTGTATCAGCATATACGTAAAACAAGCGTAGCTGACGTCGTGTTGATATTGCTGACAGAGATTAAGAACTCGCCTTTCAACTTATCCAGGTGTAAAGTGCACAAGACCACTAGTACTTAGTGTTGTGTAAAGGGATAAAGCATAAGTATTGCTATCATGAGAACTGAAAAAACAAACAATGTAACATAAAAATAACTGCGCTTAATAACTGTGCTCAATAACTGCCGCTATATTTAGCTTGGGGCTCTCTATAATGAGAATTAAGCAAAGGCCAGGGCACAGTATAGGTTGCACAAAGGGAGATTATACGGTAACAGGAAACTTGCAATACCCCATATGTATCCAGGCTGTTTTATGTGATGCAACCTAACCCCGAGTCTCACAGCCAAACCAAGTCCCAGTTATCATGTGAAAAACGCAAACTGTCCCAGGAGGTCTCCGTGTTTTCGCGCCGTCTTCTGCCCTCTTTTCGGTATGCTTGGGAAGGTCCGTCGCTTGATATTGTGAGTACGGCTGAGTAGAATTCACATGCATTCTGTGCTGTAAGTTCTAGTGTCTCCGGCTGATAGGGGTTATAGTTCCTGCGTTATGGGCAGAATCAATGGTCATGGGGCTTTGAGTGTGCAAGTCCGGGTTGTGTCCCCTGATGCCCGTTCTGGTGGCTTTGCCTGTGTAGCGGTGTTTGTCCGTCTCAGGTGGTGGCCGTGGTGTAAGAGTCCGTCGGTGGCCCCCGGGGAGTGAACTCTGGGGCATTCGCGTTGTTTCCTCTGAGTGAGGGCTTAAGGCCTGTTGGTTGTGTCGGTGGGCCCAGTGGATCCGTGGGTAGGTTAAGTAAACCCAGTGTCTCCTTGGCCTCCTGCATATCGCGGACCACATGTTTGGTGCCTCCTTTGTCGATGAGAAGTGTGCGGCCCGGTCCCCAGTGGTATCGGATTTGATGGAGCCTCAGTAGGGCCGGGAATGTGTTCATGGATCTTCTCCATGCTAGTGTCGCACCCGAGAGGTCGGTGTAGAAAGAGAGGGTCATCCCTTCAAAGGGGTAAGTTGACAGACCTCTCGTGGCCTCCTGGACCGCCTTCTTGTCCCTCGCTGATTGGAACTGTATTATTAAGTCCCCTGTGGTGGCAGGTGGGGCCTTTGCAGGCTGTGGTATGTGGAACAGACCCTCCAGGCTGATTGCTTTCGCTGCCTTTGAAGTTAACAGCTCGGTGAGGAGTCGTCGGACAAAATGCGGCAGTTCAGCCTCTGGTACGGAGTCTGAGACTCCTCTGAGCTTTAGATTGTTGCGGCGTTGCTTGTCTTCCTGGGCAGCAAGTTGTTGTTCGTGCTGCCAGGATTTCTGCTACAGGTCTCGGACTGCCGCTTGGATGTCCGCGATTTGGGCAGTGTGGCTAGTGGTGGAGACTTCCACTGCTCCCAGCCTGACTGTGAGGCCCTTGATGTCTTCTCTAATTAGGGCTACGTCGGCCGCAGTTTTCCTGTGGTGGTCTGCCATGAGCTCCCCAATAGCCTCCATGGTCACAGGGGTGGAGGCTTTTGTGTGCTGCGGCTCCCGTGATGCTGGAGGATTTGGCATGGCCATCATGTGGTCTCCCCCTTCGTCGTCCGATGATCCGTCCATGAAGTCGGAGCAACCACCGTGCAGGGATGCCATCTGGCTCCTGCTGCACCATGTGCCTGCCGCCAGAGTTCTCCGATGTCCATACCCTGGCGGGGTTTGCCGGGTTTTGCCTTTTTGTTTTTCTGGCCCATTTGGTCCCTGGGGCTCTCGGGCTCGCCTCGGGAGAGTTTGGCTTAGGTTTAAGTGCTTGAATTGTCGCTCGTTTTAGTCTCTAGCCTGGAGCTCTGCGGCCATGCGACCATCCGCTTCAATCGCTTAGCTCCGCCCCTCCCACGCTCGCTTACTGTGGGCTGGATTTAGAAACTCTACATTGCCTGCCCCTGAGTGTGCGAGCTATGTTGGCCGCTTGGCTCCCCTGTTGACATGGCGCCCTGTGCACCTTCACAGTTTGCACATCCTTAAGGCCAGCCCTGTACAATGCACAGATTGAGCAACCAGCATCAGGCCATCTAGAGGAGAGTGCCATACTCTGTATCACTGCTCCTATCACTGCCCCGGTTTCATACCTCACAAAGTATTGAATCACATTTTCCTCATGCAAACAAGGTTGTACATTGTAAAATGTATTCCACAAAATGTATATTTTTATTTAATTTGAATACTTTATGGGACTCTACAATGTAAAGGTTTGCCTAAAGACAGTACTTCTAACATACTAAATCAATGTCTATTTTTTAGTCTGCAACAACATCAGCTGCAATTAAACATAATGCATTATCCCTGCAAGATCAATAAATCACAACTACCTGTATGATTGGATGTTGCCCCTAGCGAGACTCAGAATGTCAGAGTTGTGTTTTGATCAAAGTGTTAACAATTGGACACATACCATATCCCTACACCCTCGAGAACCTGTCATAAAAGGAAGAACAGCTTAATGTGATGAATAACCTGATAGAGAAGATATAAAACAGTCATGTTTCATCAGACACACTGTTTATTATTTTAGTAGCAACAAAACATACTGTATTTGACAAAGAAAAAGAAATGACTTTGAGTGTTATTATAGAGATGTTTCATTCTGTGCTATATAAATTGTACTATCTTTCTTTGAAATGTACATTAAAGAATACGAGTGAACGGAGTCGGTGGTTCACAAGTGAAAACAGGCTTTAATCAATCTTCTGGGACATTCCTGGCAGGGGCTGACATTACTTTGTTAATGCATTATGGAGATGGTGCATTAAAGAATATCTGAAAATAAATGAATAAACAAATGGAAACAAAAATAACCTATGAAGTTTCTTTAGTTGCTGCAATTCTGCGGTTTCTTCATGGCTAAGTCCAGGTCACTAGACCATGAGGCTCATATTGTTCTAATCATAGTGCTGAGCAATTTCTATAAACGTTGGCCCACCTGGGGTTTAAATGACATATTGAACAGCCTTCATGAAAACTTTTATGAATGGAACCACTGCAAAGACTAATACGAGCCATTTTCACTGAACATGTGATGGTAAGAACCAGAGCAAGAGTGTCTTATAACTGCACAGATGTTCATTGTATTTGTTATTGTGTATGATTCAAAAGTGTAAGTGACAAAGGGTATCTCTTTATTGTTACTATTATTGGGAACTATTGGGAAATACTTAAGCAAAAGAAGAGTGAAGACATCCCAAATATAAAAATGTTTTAAAACTTTATTTCTTAGTGTATGAATATGCAGTCAAATTATTTATCCTTTCCCAAAGTTGTTGCCTAAATTCAGTATATGTTGGTCCCAGAACATGAAACTATTATTTGTATTATTATGCAATACATTGTGCAGAGTTTTCTTTTCTCTTTTTATTTTAACGTCACCCTTATTTTTCTCTTTTTCCCCCTTCTTTCTCTTTCCTCACCACTTTCGGTACCCCAGAAGCAAAGTCTGACATTTCCCCGAACTATTTCAACTGTGCTGCGTGGAATACCTACAGTTATGGCTAGGGTTTTGGTTATATTATTCTCATTACATGAGATCTTACTGTAATTTTGTAATAATCATAATAGGTACTTGGCAGTGACATTGTAAATAAAGCCCTTCATTAGTTTAAATGCCTGTAATATGTGCCTTTTTCTTAATAGAAATATCTAATGGCTCCAAATCCAAAAGCCATTTTTATGTAATCTCAAAGGTCCTTATTATATTAGCTCACTGCTTAATTTCCCCAAACTTTTTATTTTTATTTTCGTCTTTATTTCTTTTATTATTTTAACAAAGCGGTTACAAATGACAGTGTGGTCAAACAATTACATTTTAAATACATTACAGTACATTTACAGTCCCACAGATACGGGTGTAGAAATGCTGTTATGTAGGAGTATGTAGAGGTGACTGTGCGCTGAAGTACATTATTAATTTGTATATCGTGGGCAGTGCGGCTTTGTATCTAACGTGGGTAGAAGTGTTCCCTTCTAATGACATGTAGCTAATCATCCCAATGACCAGTTGTGTGGTTTGCCCATTAAGCGGTGGATTTGTTGTTCTGGTCATTGGGCCCTTCAGCAATGGTTGTTGTGTAGATACCTGGCACTGTAGGTACCTTTTGGGGCGGCTTGGCTGTGTTGGTAATGATACACGTAGGTAGAGAAGTGTAAAAGGTGAAACAAAGAGAGAGAAAAGAGAGTCATGAGAAGGGAAAGTGTCCTAGTGGAAAGTTGGAGAAAATAGATTTTTCAGCATCCTGAAAACCTTTGTTGGTTGTTTACCAGAGTGTCAAAGGCTGGAGGATTGTATTGCCACTATGTATTACTTGAAAAGACATGTACTACATCACTAACATCTGTGTCCCTAAGTTTTTTGTTTTTTTAAAGTTCTGTGCTCACTCAGTGAGGTCACCCATGCCTCCCATTGATCCCAGCCTGCCAGCGTTTTGTGAGATCTGTTTGAACTCATATGGGCCATTCTTTCAAATTGGCCATTTATGGAGACCTGTCGGATTACATCCTCTTTACTAGGTGTTTTGAGAGATTTCCACCCCCTTAAGTTTGCAGATGCTAGTGCATGAAATGCCAGGGTCCCTTGTGCCAATGTTAGGTCGCTCGGGAACATAAATAATAAAATGAATTGTGACACTTGTATGGGTTTGTTCACTACCTCTGACAGGAGTGTGGCTATCATATCCCAGAATGGTTTGAGTACTGGGCATTCCTACCAGATATGTGACGTTGTACCCCTCCCATAATGGCACTTCCAGGAATTGTCAGATGTGGATGCATACTAATGAGCTAACCGTGTTGGTACTAACTACCATCTTGTTAATATTTTTCTGATCAGTTCAATGTGTGAAACACAGTGTGTGTGAGGCTTATGTACTCATGTTTTGTTTTGTTTTAAAGTTGTCTTTCAATTTAAACAAGTAACTTGAGACTACTTTTGGGAAGAATTTGGAAACTGGATTCACCACTATTGGAGATAGAATGTGAACTCTTTCTTTTTGGACTACAGGAAGATCCTACGAAGTAACATAATTTTTCACTCAGGTCATTTTTCACACAGGTCTTACATTAAAGACTAGCATATTGACATATTGCATCTAATTCTCATCTTGTTTGAGTTAGGGCAGATACAACTGATACTTGTATCATATAGGTCTATGCTAAACCTAGAAAAAAATAATCAGGAGGGTAAAGTAACCAGGACACCACCTGACTCGAGGGGTACTTCAGGCACACACACACTCATTAAGGGTAGCTATTAAGCTGGGTAGATTTACCCCACAAGATTAATTGCCTTAGCATATTATGTCACCTGTTAGAGAGCTGATGCTAATGAGCCCAAATGAAGCACACAGAGCCCAAATTTTGTTATTGAAACAGAGTTGGTAAATGCCAAATCGGTTTCACAGAGGATACTAACTTAGTTGGAAACCACTGTGCTTAACCCCTTAAGGACACATGACATGTGTGACATGTCTTGATTCCCTTTTATTCCAGAAGTTTGGTCCTTAAGGGGTTAAAGGTTGTCTAGGTTGTCTTGAATGTGGTACCTTTTGACCTTCCATAAAAAGGTACCTTTTGACCTTCCATCTTAAATGTGTATGCCCCACACCAAAAACAACCAAACAAACCAAACTTCCCCCAAAACTTTAAGCTATTTTATGTTTTCTAATACATAATAAAAAAAAATTAGAATATGACCTAAATAGTATTTTTACACCCCCCAAACACCTAATGCAACATATTGGAATATGGCATAAATGAACTGTATTCCTATATTTTCTGTTATTTTTTATATACCTATAAG
Source organism: Pelobates fuscus (assembly GCF_036172605.1). NCBI lineage: Eukaryota > Metazoa > Chordata > Amphibia > Anura > Pelobatidae > Pelobates > Pelobates fuscus. Next base: position 132,708,580 of record NC_086322.1, read on the forward strand.
CCTGATACACATCACTTCCAGATAAGGAGACATGTTAAATTACATTTCAGTCATTACTCTGAAAACTCATTACTTCATGTATGCTGTAGGAATTTTCTGCTGACTAAAGTTTCTGCTGCTAGAATGATAGGAAAAATTAACTTGGGTAGTCTGTGGTTTGGATCTTGCGGGACTGATAGAACATGTTCCTTATTAAACTAAGAAAATTGTTCAAAATCCGTAAATTTTAGGTCAAATAAAGTTCATGTTAAAGACAACATATTTCAAATAGGTTGGAAAGTTTTATTAACTAAATGTAATGAAAGCTATAAAAAAACAACTATATTTTATATCTTTTACAAAGTGTTTTTTTTACCTTTTGGTAGCTATATAGTTGATAAAATACAGAAAAAATAGAATAGAGAAGTAATAGTTATCTAAATATATATCATAAAATACAAATTAATAAAGAGTGAAATATTCTCTCAAAAAGTAATATTCACTTAAGCTTACTTAATCAGTTATAGTGTGTTATTTTAACTTGTTTGACATGCAAATACCGTATTTATCGGCGTATAACACGCCCCGGCGTATAACACGCACCTCATTTCCAGAAGGAAATTCCAGGAAATTTCCACCTCTCCCATAGTATTCCCCCCCCTCATCCCATAGTGTTCCCCCCCCTTTCCATAGTAATCTCCCCCCCTCCCATAGTATTCTCTCCCCCCTCCCATAGTATTCTCTTCCCCCTCCCATAGTATTCCCCCCCATAATATTCTCTCCCCCCTCCCATAGTATTCTCCCCCCCCATAGTATTCTCCACCCCCCATAGTGTGTGTCCCCCCCTCCCATAGTGTCCCCTAGTGCACTTTCCCTCTGTCCCATATTTACTTACCTGTCTTGAAGCGTGGGCCGGCTTCACAGCGCGCACCGCGGAACTGGAACTTAAATTTCAGGTTCCGGTTTCCGGCGGGACTGAAAGGAAGTGTGCACACAATAGTGTGCACACTTCCTTTCAGTCCCGCCGGAAACCGGAACCTGAAATTTAAGTTCCAGTACCGGCGGGACTGAAAGGAAGTGTGCACACAATAGTGTGCACACTTCCTTTCAGTCCCCCTGGAAACCGGAACCTGAAATTTAAGTTCCAGTTCCGCGGTGCACGCTGTGAAGCCGGCCCACGCTTCAAGACAGGTAAGTAAATGTAGGATATCGGCGTATAACACGCACCCATGATTTTCTCCCTATTTTCAGGGAGAAAAAGTGCGTGTTATACGCCGATAAATACGGTAATCATTTAAATGTTATATGCAGTCGTGAAACTGCTTTAAAAAGAAGTTAAAACAAACTAGGGTGCTTTTAGCATTTCTGATACAATGCATCTTAACTGTCACAGGTATTATACCATAGGTAGCAATTATTTTCCATAATATATCACAGGAAAGCTTGCACACTGGCTGACATGCTTGATCATTTGCCGGGTGCAATGCCAGGGCTTTTAAATATCCAGAGAAGTTGAAAGGTAGCTGGACTCATGGTCTTCCATAAAATCAGTTCTTTATTTAATCAAGGTGAAAATGGGATCAATGTTTCATTCCTTTACCAGGACTTTCATCAGGATCAATACATTCTAAACAAATCAATTCACCATATATATAAGGAATATATAATGAAAATAGACTCACTACAGGTGCAGTGCATGACTGGTGGCGTCCTACTGGGTTCAGTGTGCATAAGTGAACATGCTCCACCCTTAAAAGTGAGGTGATAGCGTGAAAACGAGATGATGACACTTGCATTGTCATAGAAACAACGATAGAACAACAGTTACAGGAAATGACCGAAAGGTTCTTGGAGAGGTGTTATAAGCACCAAGTTATACAAAAGAAGCTTGAAGAAGCGCATGTAAGAAGGTGAATAGCCCTGCGAGATATTCCCATGGTATTTCCCATGGTGTTTCATCATTCAACCCCACTCATTTCTTCAGTGATCATGAGAAACTGGAGAATGATTTCCAGTGACAACACACTCCCCAAGGTGTTTAAAGAACCTCCACTTATATGCTATAAAAGGAATAGAAATCTCAAAGTTCTATTACAGTGATGACTAACCTTGACACCATAAATTGTTTCTGGACTACATTTCCCATGATGCTCAGCTAGCTTTTAGAGTCTAAAAGCTAGCTGAGCATCATGAGAAATGTAGTCCAGAAACAATTTATGGTGTCAAGGTTAACCATCACTGATCTATTAGTTTGTAAAGTTTGAATCCAGTGCGAGCCTCCATAGATCACATCTCATGATAAACCAGAGTATACAATATGAGAGTATACAGTCTATGGAGGATTCCACAAGATCTTCTGTATAACCCATCTCATGACACGTGGTCTGATTCCACAACCACTGATTGCGACAAGTGATGTCGCGAACATAAAATTTTCCGTTCGCGAACGGCGAACGCGAACTTCCGCAAATGTTCACGAACGGGCGAACCGGGCGAACCGCCATAGACTTCAATAGGCAGGCGAATTTTAAAACCCACAGGGACTCTTTCTGGCCACAATAGTGATGGAAAAGTTGTTTCAAGGGGACTAACACCTGGACTGTGGCATGCCGGAGGGGGATCCATGGCAAAACTCCCATGGAAAATTACATAGTTGATGCAGAGTCTGGTTTTAATCCATAAAGGGCATAAATCACCTAACATTCCTAAATTGTTTAGAATAACGTGCTTTAAAACATCAGGTATGATGTTGTATCGATCAGGTAGTGTAAGGGTTACGCCCGCTTCACAGTGACAGACCAAACTCCCCGTTTAACGCACCGCAAACAACCGCAAACAGTCCATTTGCAAAACCGCAAACTCCCCATTTGCACAAGGTTGAATACCAAGCTAGCCATGTCCCGTTCCTTGTCCTCACTGATGTCATTGAAGGTCTCTTCCTCCACCCAGCCACGTACAACACCAAGTGTCCTCAAAAGTGAAAACAAGCCCCCTGTATTTATTTTTTTAATGTACACTACTGTTACACCAGATATGAGTTGCACTGGTATGGCACTGTGCCCTGGCAGGCCCTGAAATGCACACGTGTGAAGGAAACTGACTGCTATTATTTCACAGTTAAATTTCTAGTTTTTTTTTTAATGTACACTACTGTTACACCAGATATGAGTTGCACTGGTGTGACACTGTGCCCTGGCAGGCCCTGAAATGCACACGTGTGAAGGAAACTGACTGCTATTATATTACAGTCAAAAAAGTTTTTTTTTTTTTTAAATGCAAGCTATTGTGACACCAGATATGAGTGATGGCACTGGGCAAGTGGGCACAGTATACGCTGTAAGCCTGACACACACGCTGGCAGGCAGGCAACTGCAATTAGGAAAATTAGGACACAGGAAAAAAAAAAGCAGACTGATGTTCTAGCCCTAAAAAGGGCTTTTTGGGGTGCTGTCCTTACAGCAGAGATCAGATGAGTCCTTCAGGACTGTAGTGGACACTGAATACACTAGCCTAGCTATCGATTTCCCTATTATATCTGCAGCAGCTAAACCATCCCTCCTCTCACTAAGAATGCAGCTTCAGGGGGGCGGGGCCTAGCTATCATGGAGGAAAGACGCACTTCGTGTGAGCTCCCTCAATATCTCACTTTAAGCAGCTATCAACAAGCGAATTTCACCCCAGAAGGGGATGACCCAGCAATGTTGCTCCTACCTGACCGACCCGACATGCTTAATAGCAGTCAGCAACTCGACAGAGTCTTACTTACCTCCGCGTGGCAAGTGTGGCCTGGTGCTCACCGGGCGGGAGAGGCGGACGATCTCCTGATCCTGGGATGCCCAGGAGCAGCTACTTCCCAGCAGGAGCTCCGTTACCCCCCCCCCTCGGACCGGTGGGGGTTATCCCGGTCCACCCTTCAGAGGCTGTCTGGAGCTAATGGACGCTCAGAGCACAGCCGCGCAGGCTGACATACTCATCTGCGACTCTCCCAATATGGCGGCAGCCGCGTGTCCTCCTGGTACCAGCAAAGCATGGCAGGATATTGAATCTAAGCTGGACAGACTCTTTAATCAATTTTGGAAGCAAATAACAAGCAGGAAGCCCCAACAAGCTCCACCACAGCCCCAACAAGCTCCACCACAGCAAAGCGAAGCAGTCCCCATTAAAATCCACCAACGCAAAAGGCGTCGAAGACGGGACTGGAGGCACAAACAGAAATGCAGAGCCTGCCCCACGTCAAGCACTCGCCTCCACCTTAAACCACCACAATCCTGCACCGGACGTGAAGCACCACCGGGACATTTCAAACAATTAAAATGAGGGAAACCAATAAAAATCTTAAAATAGGCTATACTGTACAAAGGGGAGATAACTTTTGGGAAAATATATGGAAATATTCCTTCAGTCTTTGATGTTTAGACATGGAATGGATAAAATTTCCAAGAAGGAGCAATTCCCTAGGGCCTTGTGGTTAACTACCACCAAGGTCAGAAAGAGCTAAATAGTGTCTCATGTCCTGAACATAATCAGAAGCAATTAAACTGAATTTGGGAGGCAGTTCTTCTAGTGATATCCAGTTGAAATTACTATATGCAGCTCGTATTAAATCCCATAGATGTTGTTACATAGAAGTGCCACACAGTAAGTAACTGATATAGCAATATGCAAGTGTATAAACCTTAGCAAAAAAACTGTCTCTTTGAGAGATACCCTAAACAACCGACCATTAACAATATATTAAACTCAGCATGCGTAGAGTGATGTGTGTTAGAATCAGGTAACAGGTATCAGAGATAAAATATTATCTGCCACAGTATAAAACACTGATATGCTACAGATCAGTGAATCAGGATGCCTAACGTTTAAATGGTATCTGATAAATCAAGCATATCAATACACATGCCAAACTGAAGCATACTCAGAGCAGTGTGTATGCTAGTCAGTTAACCTAAGCAATGCCCTCAGTGTAGCTGAGCTACCAATATAAGTTACAAAACAGTAAAAAAATACTGGTTGAAAGTCCAGTGAGAGCTCTACTTCATGATTAGTGATTTGCTCAAGGATGGAGATTGCACCTCGGCAAGTCCTTCTGATAGATGCGTGCAGGACCATGGATTGTAAATAAATCTATTCCCTTAAAAACGATATATATATATATATATATATAGTTCTTGAAGGAACAGATATATTTTGTCCAGAATATATATATTCTGGACAAAAAAATATCTGTATACAAAAAAAAAAATCATACAAATAAATGTTTAACTATACTACTTAGATTAACTTTCACTTTGCTTGTTTCTATAATAGACTGTTTATATATATATAGTACATATTTATAGTAATATGCATCCTCAAAACCTAGGTATTTATATACATTAAAAAAAACACATTTTTGTTTAAACCTTCCAAAACTTCTCACTTCTAAACCACTACTGTATTTCAATCGCAATGTGTGTTGTCAATAAAACCGCTTTCAAGTGCAACCAAATTGCTCATATATTGAGATACTACGCCAGTTGACCTTGGCAGTTTTTGAATGTAATGATTTGGTTGTGCTTTATCAGGCGTCAGTGGCAGTGAGCCTTAAATAAGTATGAAATGCATTGAGATCTGATATCGAAACCAATTTTCTGAGGCTAGGTAGATATAGTTAAGGGACGTTCTGCTCTGCTTGTTTCAGTTCTGCCACTTTGTAACTTTTAGACTTTATTGTATCTATTAGTTCTGAAGTTTCTTCCATTCATATATTTGAATTATTTAATTTACTTTGATACTGAGATAACAGCTCTACATTTCTGTGCAAATTGAAGAACATTAACATACATAAACAATGTTCACATGTTTCAACTATTGGCAACAAAATAAATGCAGTCATTTAAAAAAATAGTTTGGATTACATTAGAATAGTTTATTTCATTGTTTAAAATGTAAATGTAATGCTAACTAAGAAAATGTTTATCACAGAATGTATATTGTTTTCAGTTCTTATTGTGGATTGCAGAAAATACTAACTTCATATCACTAAATAATAATGTATGACATGTACATTTTGAAATATTATGAATGACATACTTTTTTATATTTTTTTGCTTTACACATACATTTATATCTACAAAGGTTTATTTTTATTATAGTATATTTAAATGTTATATTTTTCATTTTGTTTTTATTTTTATCACATACAACATTGTTGAGAAAACAATAACATAATAAATGTCTAATTCCTAAACCATATGACTTTTCTAACATAGGCCTCGATTTAATTAGAGCCAGTCATGTTTATTGGCATTTTACTAGCACCACTTAATAGTTCAGATCAATTTACCTACTTCTGTTACTCACTTATCACCAGTGGCTGCTGACTGTAATAAAAGACCAAAACATGCTATCTATAGTTGCTAAAAAAAATAATTAAAAAAAATAGAAAGTCCCCCCATGCACCACCAGTGAACAGTTTAAAAATAAATAATAATGGGTGACAGTGACCTGTCCTCTACACCCCATGCCCCCACCCGGTTGGTATAGGGTTATTTCTATGCTTATCTTAAAAATACATTTATATACAGATTGCGCTTTTTGCAAGGTAGAACTATCCTGAAATAGGAAGATACTTTTTCCAAATATATGCAACGTTTTGGGACATCTAGACCATCACAGCATGTTACAACATTGTATCTGCATTATCACTTTCTATTTTGAATGTTAATAAATATACTCACATTTTGCCACCTACCTCAATTTATAGTGATTAGATTGTTTTCCCTGCACTTGATCTTGATATCTGAGAGCCACCAATGCATCTCCATACATTATGTCTATAATTTACCTTACATGGGGATGCACTTTAAGTATTTTTCTATATACACAGATCAACTCACATCACATTTTCTGTTTCCTGAAGCATAAGCCCGACTTTCTGAGAGGACAACCAGGACATATGTCAGATAATGTCAATATAACACTTCTGCCTGATGTATTGTGAGGAAATTAGCTAGTTAACTAAAAATTTTACTTTTGAACGCTCCTCCCATTTACAAAGATCACAGTTTACATATGTCCATGCATTTTAAATATATGACATAAAATAAAATAAATAAATTAAAAATATATATATATATATTATTGCTAAGGCATTAAAATAATAATATACATATTAGAAACAGTATACATGATACATATTAAATTATTTTTTATGGTAAATTAGTTAAATTATATTTATTTGTATTAATGACACAAATTATTATATGAAACAAAAATCAAAAAAATTTAAACTTACTGCATGCTGTTGTATCTGTCTTTTTTTTGTTGCATTAAAAATCAGTACAGAAAATGCACTTGGACTTACACATTAAGTAATGCTGTCAAAGAAAGATCCTGATAAAATCTGTGAAAATTACATATGCAATCTTCCTTTACACGGAACACATTAGATGTCCCTTTCTTACTTATCAGTCAGAAACAAAAATGTGAATTTTTCACAATCATATTAATTTGAAGCATGCTAGAAAAAAACCCCCATCAAAAATGGAGTAGCTTTTGCAAGTTAGATAAAAAGCTCTGTGTTATTTAAATGATGGGCTTACGGACTGATTGTCTCCTGAAAGCATCAAAATATCTATTTACATCTGTAACACACAGCTCCTTTAAATGTTTACCCCACAGTTGCTGCACTTTTGGTAAAAAGAAAGGGGAAACCATTGAGAAGGTCTTTTGGATCTGTTATATTTAATCTGAATCCCACAGTCTCCTGGATGGGAGATTAAGCATGTGTGCAGCTGTGGCCAGGACGTTATCAGTGAGATGAATTTATTTATTCAAGAATCTATGTCAGAGCTAATGGAGCACTTTTTATGGTCTTACGGATTGATTTAGGTAGGATTCAATGCAGAGTTCGTTTGGATCAATTGGTGGTCGATTTGCACTTTTCAAAGGACAATTAGACAATTGCATTAAATGATTTTTTCAAAATTCTCTCCTGTAAATTCTCAGGCTTGTGAATAACACCAGAGTATAACTACTTTTAACATATTAACCTATTTTTTTTTTAACAAGAAGAAGCAGATTAAAAGGTGCCCAGAGCTTATAAATGTTGTCCACGGTTGGAAGGATAATGCAGATGTTCCACATTATTTTTATTTATTTTTTTAAATATTTTTGCAGGTATTAGTTTTATTATCCACCCCACACTAGTATTAGTGTGAGGGAGGTAGGTAGGGTTATAATTATTATAATAATAATTATTATTTTTTTAAACAAGTATTTGAAGAGAAAATGTCACATACGGAAACCAATATTTGTCAGTTGGTACCATTTTCACATCCAGTTATCTAAGAAGGTATTGCTGCATAGTAAGCAGAGCAAATTACATAGTTACTATTCAAAACTTTGCATTGGTAAGTTTGCACAAATATAACACGGGAAAAATAACAACAACAGATCTCTCCAGTTGGTGACATATATCAAAGAACTATGCAACTAAGTGTATCTTAGTTAGGGTTTCCTGGCATGCAATATTTAATTAGAAAACCTAAATCATAATTTAGAAACTTTAAAAGAGATTGTATGAGAGAATCTGTAACAACAATAACATGCTGCAAGGGGAAGTAGATTTATCATTTTGTCAGAAATGTTAATCCTATGCGTGGCTAAGATATAGTGTTCTATTAAGGTGAGTATTTTGCCATGTAGGTAAGGGCCATTGGAGGAAGGGGGCCCATGGTTTCTAGTTTTGAGTGTACAACGAATATCTATGTGTCATGAAATAGCACAATTCTTCCCTTACTCTAATTTTTCTATTTTTTGTACACAATCTCTCTCTGAAAGTGTTAGCTCTTTCCAGAAGATAGAGAAAAGCAATTTTAGGAGAGTGCCTTTACATTTATGAAGAAAGTAAAGAAATAAAAAGATAACCATGGTTGTGCATGTGAATGGTAGCTGCACGTCTGTGATAATGTATATGAAGGATGCTATGCATTTCCTGAATGTGTTGATGACTGCACATTGCCACCTTATGTGTGAGGGTGTGCTATTAGATTGGTGACATCGCCAACAGACATCTAAGGAGGTGAGGAAGTAGAAATGGTGTGTATGCTGTCTTATACGATGATCATTCGTTTTAAGCATCTTCAGTTTACATTATTTACTTCTAACTTGTATACATCACTGCACATTTTATATAATTATATAATGTATATATTTGTTAGTTATTATCAATGTAATAATACATATTCTAATGGAGCAAAGTTAGGATATCTTTGCTGAAAATGGTTGTTTTTCAAACCATCATTTGCTAATTCTGCTGTTTAGCTAAATTAAATGTAAACAATATAATTGCTTATATCAAAGATGGCTGTTGGCCTGTTTACACTTAACAATTGAACTTTAAATGGAGGGAATGAGATGTCTCCTAGCTATAAAGATGAGTGGTTTAAGGTCAGTATAGTGTTCAGCAAGGTTGACACACCACAATAGGTTGAAACATATCAAGTAGTTAAGGTTATCAGTACAATTAGTACTCTAATAATAAAACAACAAGAGGCATACAGCCTGTACCATGCATGACATTGGAGGAGCATTAAGATGTTCTCAATAAGGTGAGCCTCTTGGAATGGTTGGAACCATTGTGGTCCACTATAAGGGCTAATGAGAAACCCCAGCTGTATTTCAAGTTGAGGTTGTGTAAGTGATCCATGATGTGTTTCAGGGCCATTCTAGCTTAAGAGTTAGCCAAGATATATCACAGCAAACCTACTTGTGGTTTCCATTAAATATGAATGGGGGAAATAAAGAGTGCAAAGTGTGCAGAATCTCTTCTTTTAGAGAGTAGTAGTATAGTTGACATAGGACATCATGTGAAGAAGCTGAAATGGTACTTTTTGGTGATGATGAACAATGAGCCCAGCCGAGAATTACAGATGTGTCAGTGGGTTTCCACATTATTAGGTTAAAAAAACTCTGAAATAGGTGAAATCACCTTGGTTGTCTAAGTTGTCTAGGGATTGCCGAAACAAAGTTAAGTATGTTGAATGTGTCTCCTTAGTAGTTGTGAGTTGCTGAACCTGCGTGAGTAACAGGTCTCTGTCATTCTCCAAATCACTGTTTCCAATATGTCAGATGTCATACCCAGGCTTTTCAGTTTTTGCTGGAAGGAGGTCTCTATTTTTCCCTATATATTTGCTCGATCTCCCCTCAACGGGAGATATATCAACAGGCCCCTTATATCAGGATCTTCAGAGCAGGCTGATCCCTACAACATTACCAGGCTCAGAAATGTTGACTCCTCCTGCATTACGACCGGCACCATATTAGGGTCCACATGTCATGGGGTCCCTCTAATCCCTTGAGGCTCCCCATAGCAGAATGTGAGCCTCCATGTGAGTTAATTTTCACCCTTGGGTGCCTGGAGCTAAGCTAGTGTGCAGCCATTCAGCTGGTGGTTAGCCATGCCCCTAGCTCCATGTTATTTTTATGTGCTTTATTGTACAAATACTCAAACATATATATTTACAATGATAATAAATAAGGTATGACATCCAAATGAGCTGTAGTGGTAAATAGGCAAGTGCCCATATATGCAACCTTATTATATAAAGCTCTAAAATAACAAATAACTTGCAAAAAAAATCCATAAATGCTTCTCTGTATCTCCAGTCACTCCACATGTGTATTAAGTGCTAAAATTTCCCTATTTGTTTTTCATATGTTTCAAGGAACTCTCCAAGCACCATAAGCACTACAATATGCTATTTTGGATATGCTGCAAGGAGTGCCTTGGCACCCCCCTGATTGTATGTACTCTAGCTGATTTAGCATGGTTTAACTTCTTACCTGAGGTCTTTTGGGTGTCTCTCTACTACCTCAGCCAGAGAACTGGAAAAGGATGATGGCACACAGTTTGGATCAGTGTCTAAGAGCGATCAGGTGAAGCTCTCATCCAAAGAGCTATCCATGCACTCGGGCAGTGGTGTATCCTGGTTTTGTGCTGCCCTAGGCGCCACCCCCACCCAACCTTTCCCCCCCGCCCCGCATTCTAAATACACACACACACATTCACTGACAGATACGCATACACTAGCTAACAGAAACACACACTCGCTAACAGAAACACACACACACTAACAGACACACTCACACTCAGTAACAGACAAACACACTCACTAACAGTCACACACTCACTCACTAGCAGACACAAACTAGCAGACACACACACTCACAGGCAAACACACACACTAACAGACACACACAGTCAGACACACACACTAACAGACACACACAGTCAGACACACACACACACTCACTAACAGACACACACACTCACAGGCAAACACACTAACAGACACACACACTAACAGACACACACTAACAGACAAACACACTAACAGACACACACTAACAGACACAGACACACACTAACATACACACACTAACAGACACAGACACACACTAACAGACACAGACACACACTAACAGACACACACTAACACACACTCACCCACATTAACACGTGTTTTTACATTTATTTAAACACCCCCCCAGCGTTTTTTGCCGCCCCCTGGAAAAGGACGCCCAAGGCGAATGCCTTGTTTGCCTCGCGGCTAATATGCCCCTGCACTCAGGTCTTAGCCCAGGAGAGCTAATGGAAACTCTTAGGAGCTTCTACCTTTCCAGTGGAAAGGGGAGCAGCACCCAGAGGACACCAGGTGAGAAGACAGTTTGACATTGGGGGTGGGAGCCAAGCTTCCTGTAATGGTTATGGTACTTGGACTGCTTCTTAAAACATGTAACCTTATATCTCTTTTTTTATTGTTCTACAATCCAAAGACACAACCGAAAAGCAGAGAACACGTATTGTATTTTTTCTGGTAAAATACTTCCGAAGTAAATTAATTTTTTTCTTCCTTACATCGACCCTATATTGATTTTATTAGCAAAGTAGAGAACTTTCTGCATGCACCCGACTCTGTATCTCATATGCATAGGAAGTACATATGTACATATAAACACCTGCAAACATGTATAGTGTATGCATACCAATTTCTTTGTCTGGATATCTGAGGAAATATATCCATTCTCACTGTGCAGATTTACTGCAAAATTAAATATGCAATCAGTAATAATTGAGCAGAAATGAAACCAACTCCTGCTGACATTTACAAAATCAAATTAAGGGTGCATGTGACAACAATCAGCAGGCATATTCTTGATCTGTGTGATGACGTTTCCCTCTAATTGTAAGGAGGAAAGTGAGTGGTGAAACTATGCAAAATAGGAACATGTGTATAATTTGTTGTCCCCAAGTTTCTTTTTCCAGCTCATCTTCAAAACAAACAAACCACATTTAGTGTTACTACAATATAAAAATTTTAGCAAACGTTATGCATAATCTTCCAATAGCAAAGCTTGTTATTGCAATTGCCAATTGAAAAAATGTAATGAAATGGCTGAAAATTTCCATTTTTGTTCTCTTTTTTTGTTCTCTATCCATGTGATTATTAAACAAATACAATTTAATAATTTGTTAATAACACCTTCATCCCAGAGTAAACGCTCAACCAGACTCCACTCCTTCAAAAATCCATTAAAAACTCACGTTTTCACTTACCGTATATACTCGAGTATAAGCCGACCCGAATATAAGCCGAGGCCCCTAATTTTACCCCAAAAAACTGGGAAAACGTATTGCAGCAGCTACTGGTAAATCTCTAAATAAAATAAACGTATTGTAGCAGCTACTGGTAAATCTCTAAATAAAATTAGATCCTAAAAAAATTATATTAATTGAATATTTATTTACAGTGTGTGTGTATGAGTGCAGTGTGTGTGTATGAGTGCAGTGTGTGTATGAGTGCAGTGTGTGTATGAAAGCAGTGTGTGTGTGTGAGTGCAGTGTGTGTATGAGTGCAGTGTGTGTATGAGTGCAGTGTGTGTATGAATGCAGTGTGTGTATGAGTGCAGTGTGTGTGAGTGCAGTGTGTGTATGAATGCAGTGTGTATGAATGCAGTGTGTGTGAATGAGTGCAGTGTGTGTATGAGTGCAGTGTGTGTATGTGTGCAGTGTGTGTGTATGAGTGCAGTGTGTGTGTGTGATGCAGTGTGTATGAATGCAGTATGTGTGTATGAGTGCAGTGTGTATGAATGCAGTGTTTGAGTGTGTGATGCAGAGCCTTGGTGGGGGTGGGCATTATTATTATTTTTTTATTATTTTATTTTTATAGTTTTTTTTGTTATATTATTTTTTTAATTATTATAAATGTATTATTTATTTGTATTATTATTATTATTATTATTATTATTATTATTATTAATATTTTTATTATTTTTTTCATCCCCCCTCCCTGCTTGATACATGGCAGGGAGGGGGCTTTTACTCCCTGGTGGTCCAGTGGCATTGGCAGTTCAGTGGAGGGGGGCTGGCAGGAAGCACTTACCTCTCCTGCAGCTCCTGTCAGCTCCCTTCTCCTCCGCGCCAGTCCGTGCAGCTCCTCTGTCAGCTCACAGTGTAAGTCTCGCGAGAGCCGCACTATGACCCCGCGGCTCTCGCGAGACTTACACTGGGAGCTGACAGAGGTGCTGAAAGGACCGGTGCGGAGGAGAAGGGAGCTGACAGGAGCTGCAGGAGAGGTAAGCGCTCGCTGCCAGCCCCCAGTCTGTATTATGGCAATGTAAATTGCCATAATACAGACACTGACTCGAGTATAAGCCAAGCCAATAAATGTGCTGAAAAACTCGGCTTATACACGAGTATATCCGGTATTAATTAAACTGTTAATGGCTCCAAAATAAAAACACACTAAGTCTTCATTGAATACTATTTTACCAATCTTCTATAATACTTCCCTTACCTTTTGTGTCACTATACCCCACTCCCTCTAGCATGTAAGCTCATTGAGCAGGGCCCTCAACCCCTCTGTTCCTGTGCGTCAAACTTGTCTGGTTACAAATACATATTTGTTAGTCCACCCATTGTAAAGCGCTGCGGAATTTGTTGGTGCTATATAAATATAATAATAATAATAATAATAATAATAAGTTCTCCCTGCAGCCCAATCCTTTCTAGGAAGGAGTAATGTCAGGGAGAGCAGGCTGAAGGAAGTACATAGATGGCACAGAAGGGTCGTACCACCATTGGACTATCACCAGCCTCTCCAATGGCTAATAACATCCCAATGATGCTGCCGGAGTTGGAGTTATGGCAGCAGAGAGGTTAATCCTGTATGTGCAGTGTTTCAAAGTGCTGCATTACACATTTAGTCTTTATGCATCAAGCAGCCACATGGGCTAAACATTATACACCAAGGATGGCTAACTACGTGGAGCAAATAGTGGGAGGAAATTCCAGAGTTTAAATTATATGTATTAACCAATCTTTGTATAAAGATCTTTTATTCTTCAAAGCTACCCTTATGCAGCTAGCTCAGAGAAAGGATTACTCACATACTTTGCTCACTTGTAGTTGCTTTAATCAAGTTGCAAATAGACACAGAAATAGTAAGTATATAACTAAATTTCTATATTTCTACTACTTGTCTATCTACTGCTCTTGTTTTTTGGTGTCTTCTCCTAAGGCAGGCTTGCTTTAAGCTTAAGCTAATAAGCGTGTTACAGACAATGAAGCTGCAGACAATCTGATAAACAACATATATGTATGTATGTATATATATATATATATATATATATATATATATTAAGTTATATTTTTTGATAAGCTTGTCAAATAATTTAATATACTACTTTTGAAAATATTTTATCATTTTAAAAGTTTATCCAAAAATATTAAATTAAGTGTCTGCCTGGGTGGCCTAATGCAGGCTGCTTGTCTTATAGCAATTCAGGTCACTCAGCGCTGTCAGTGTCAGTTAAGCTGTTGTACACTTGTACACTTATAAGAAAATATTTTTCTGTAATGGAGGTGTGTGGCTAATAAGGCAGATTTCTAGTGCACAATTCTTAAACTTTTCTTTTTTCACAAAAACTAGAAAAAATTGTACTTAAAAATAAGAAAACAGGATGTGGGCAGAGCCAAGCTGCAGAACAGAGAGGTCGCACGGCACTGTAGCTCCTGCGACTTCAAGCC
Source organism: Pelobates fuscus (assembly GCF_036172605.1). Taxonomy (NCBI): domain Eukaryota; kingdom Metazoa; phylum Chordata; class Amphibia; order Anura; family Pelobatidae; genus Pelobates; species Pelobates fuscus. Next base: position 132,723,632 of record NC_086322.1, read on the forward strand.
TAAAAAGCACCCAATTTGACAGCAAAACCGGCCAAAATAGCCACAAGTCTTAGTCAATAACGGGGGACTCGACATGGGCCGCAAAAATAAAAAACCGAAGCCCGACGAGCCCAGACTAGGCCTCGACATCGGAGCCATGTGGCGCCAAGCCCGCGGAGCAGCTAGGCCCAAGATGGCCGACTACCCGGAGACTTACTCCGACTTATCGGACGACCTCTCCCAGGAGGAAGACACATATCCCTCTCCCAGTCTACCGTCAGCCAAAGCCACACTAATAGACCCTGAGAATGCACCAGTCACGACCGCGGTGCTCAAGGCATTGCTGGCGGGCCTGCAGACCACGATCCAGTCTGAAATGGCAGGCCTCCGAACGGATCTCCAGGGAATAACTGGTAGACTGAGCACACTGGAGAACGCATCCACCAATAATGCCACCGCTATCACGGCCATGCAACAGGAGATATCGAGCTTGCGGGCCACAACAGAGGCTTTTGAGCGGCGGTTCGCCATGATGGAGGATACTAGGAGGGCATCCAACATAAAAGTAAGGGGTGTACCTGACGACCAGCCAACTGAAGAACTTCCACATTTTGCGCGGAGGCTCCTAACAGCACTCATGCCCGCGCGACAGGTCAAAGCAATAAACCTTGAGGGGGTCCACAGTGTCCCCAAATCGGCCAAAGCCCCACCAACGGCCTCCAGGGACGTTATACTCCGCTTCCAACGTAAAGCAGATAGAGCCACAACCATGGCAGCGGTCAAAAATCTACCCCAGTACTCCTTCGAAAATATGTCTCTCTCCTTTTTCACGGACCTGTCTGGTAGTACCCTGGCGTGGAGACGGTTGCTCAAACCCATCACGATGCTACTCCAACTAAACAACATACCGTACCGGTGGCGCTTCAACCGCTCACTGCAAGTGTCCCATAGCGGGAACACCCACGAGATATACGACCTGCAGGGAGCTCAGGACTTGCTGCCCACACTGGGAATACCTTCCGACGCCGTACAGTCCATGACAACCTCCGGGGCCACCAAACCGCAACATAGATGGAACCCAGACCAACGGCACCCATACCAACAACCCGGCGTGAAAGCCCAAAGCCGTGTCCACACCGCAATGAAAGAATTGCTGAGATTGTAAGACCTCACTACTCTGGAACTGGTGTTTCTATATCTCACTGACTCACTATGCTTACCTGCTGATTAAGACTATTTTTTTTTCACTGTTTATTTTTATGTTTCTTAACTTTTCCCTACTCATATTTACCAGCAAATTGCCTGTCTGACACACACGGGAACACTTCACTCCAGGCCGGATCCCCCGCCCCCTTGCTTATTATGCTTATTATTTTTATCACCGCCCTGGAAGTCAACTAGGCATCACACTGTCACGACTAGCAGCCAGACAGGGCTGAGATACGCCCGAGACCCAAATGTCATACCAAACAGGTGCCCTGGGGCCCGCTACAGCCACTGGCAGGAACGTATTTCCAGATTACTCTGGTCATTTTATGGCTATAACACAGGCATATACATACTTTATTTAAATGACATTGCGCTGGCTAACTTAACCTATTTTATTTTATTACACTCTATGAACGTTGCTTGTACAGCGCTTATTTACTAAAGTCCCCTTGGATGCATGCAACTGTTTAGTCACATGTTACGCTTTGACAGGGCACCACATGAGTTAGATCCGCGAGAAATATTGCAGAGGTATACCTGCCCGAATAGCGGTTTGTTTAACCTTCAGCAAAGCACAACAAAACGACATACCACTATTACCCACTCTCACAGTTACTCAATTCAATTGTGTTCTTCGTTTTTAGTTTACACCAAGCAAGGGTTACCGAATGTAACTCCCAGATGCTCGCTAAGCATTTAACCTGTGTATAAGGTTCTTTCATGTATACTCATAGTTTGAGAAAAGATTGTATATAAGCCATCAAAAGAAAAATTGTGCTCGTATTTAGGCCACTGTTTACTCTGTATGCAACGTGTACGCTGTTGTGGCGTTGGTTATTGCAATGTTCCTACCTGCACATCAAAAATAAAGAATTTAAAAAAAAATAAAAATAAGAAAACAAAACAAAGCAAGTAAAAAAAAAACACAAGGAAAACAAAAACAACAAAATAGCATATTAATAAAGCCAAAACTAATTAATTTAATTTAAGCTGTGTCGGTTCCTTTAATGACAACATTCCAATAAAGACAGCCATTATTTTAAAGAAATACTGACGTTCTACACTTATCTATCTCCATTGTTATGTGAATTTTGTGTCATAAAAGACTATATACTGATACTGTAAACTACTATTTCTGAGAGCAATACTGTGCGATATAAGAGGAACAGTTGAAAAAACTGACTATGATGGTCACTGGCAAACCTGAGATGGGCAATGTTTGAGATATGGTGACCCTGGCTAGATTGGCAAAGTTCAAAGCATTTAATTATTTAATGAATAGATAACACAAATAATGAGTTTGTTTTGTAAAGCAATTACTCAAATTAATTAGAACAATATTTAAAATGTATATTTAGCAAGTAAAAAGAAGAAAAACTACCACAACAAGAGTCTTAAATTAGAGGGGCAAAGGTTTAAAAATAATAGCAGGAAATATTACTTTACTGAGAGGGTAGTGGATGCATGGAATAGCCTTCCAGCTGAAGTGGTAGAGGTTAACACAGTAAAGGAGTTTAAGCATGCGTGGGATAGGCATAAGGCTATCCTAACTATAAGATAAGGCCAGGTACTAATGAAAGTATTTAGAAAATTGGGCAGACTAGATGGGCCGAATGGTTCTTATCTGCCGTCACATTCTATGTTTCTATATAAATACTGTTCTTATTTTGTAATAAATCATCCATTTATAATGAACAGATTTAGTTGACATAGTTTTAGATAAATCTTTTTTTTCACACTTACCTACACAAATTAGAATATGTATAGTGAAACGACTACACATCTACTCATTTATTGAAAGCAAATATTGTTTTGGAAGCATATTTATATTGTGAATGATATATAATGATTTTGTCCCCATGAAAGATTAGGGAGGCTTTTTATTTTGCTGGAACCTGGATGAATCCTTATTTACTGTGCTTATTGTTGGCACAAATGGAAAGAATATATATCTGACAACAAAATTGGGCAATTGAATGCCTAAATAAAATGATTTGTTCAGCTTTGATCGTCATTTCTTTGAAATGATAGGAAAGTGGGTAAAATAAATGAGTATTTTTATTGGACTATGAAAGAATTGAAAATTGCAAGCTTTGGAACTTCACAGAATGTTTCAAGTATATATGTCAAAAAAAAAAATCAAACAAAGAATATGTGCATTAATATGACAGGGCAAAACATAAAACACAGTTGTTTACAAGAAAGAAGAACAAAGCCATGAAATATATTCAACAAGCAGGCACTAGAGAAAGGGCACTAAGGAAGGTGAGAAGTCTTGTTCTTTAGCAATGTGAATCCTGCTGCTAACATAAAGTAAGAACAAGAGAGCAAAATGGCCATAGGTAGCAGATGTTTAGAAAAAGCTGGAAACAATGTTGCTGAGGTATTCACTACTGCTACATATGCTAAATGTTTTTTTTTATTTTCTTAAACAAAATAAAAAATATGTATTACATTTAGTGCAATTATTGGACTTTTTTTTTTACATGATAAATTGTGTAAAAACTAGCAAGAGGCTCTAATGGCATGAGTTGAGAGGAGGTAACCAGTGCCTACTAGGGGCCACAAAAATCTCCAGAGCTAAAATATACTTTTTCAGAAGCTTCAAGACATAAACTTATTTGTGTAAGTTACTAGGCATTACTAGGCATAGCACGTGTGTATTCTTCATGTGTGGCATGCATAAGGTTTTATAGGATGCAAAATAATGTTTTTTTCTTAATGTTGCAAAAAAAAAAAATACTAGACTGTACAAAAATAAGATGTAAAAAAAACATATATTTTGTTATCTGACTGAGGACTTCAAATGGAAAAACTCATATGAGACTAAAGTTAAACCAAATTAACTGCTATTCAGCCAGTGGTTAGGCACTCTGCATTGCTTGCTTACTCTACTAAGTAATGTAGTGCCACACAAGGCCGTGCTTCACTACTTATAAGCAAGTAGCCTAGTGTTTGTTAAGATTCTGAAATAACTTTAGACATTTTTAATGCGAAGACATTGGATTAAACTTTTCATTATAGACAAAACAAAGGGGATCAGATTAATATAAACAAATATTGTTAATAGTATGATGTTAATTAGTATGATAGTGTAAAAAGAGAGCCAGTTATTCATAAAAAAACATGAAACAAACAAGACCAAACTGTCAGCTTTGTGACCATGCACCTTTGCTGCAGCTCCACCTACTATTGGAGCCTGTCAAACATACTTATAATTGATAGTCAATAATTATTATTTCATGGAATAAAAGCAACTGTTAGTTGGATTCATTTCACGTTTTTACATATACAACATTTATTATTTTTTATTTTATTATTACATAATTTGTGAGATTTTTACACATGCTACAATGTGGGTATAGGGAAAGGATAAATACATGTATGGTAGGATTGTGAACATGTATACAGTCTACATACATCATTTTATTTTTGTTTGTAGGCAACCTGGTCAGCCACATAAGTGGAAGTTTTGTTAAGGATTGCATTGTACTGATGTTTCTGGTTCATGCCCTTTTCTCTCTAAAATGCTTGTGTTCCTTACTCATGTATTCACCAAACTTGTTTGTTCTGATTATTCCCAATTTACACTGGCTTAAAATTCCTAAAGTGTCTTCAGCACCTTAATTTTGTGTTTCACACAATATGTCTTTGAGTATCAATGAAAATCGTCAATGAAGGTCCCCAATATCTGTTCCTGCTGTTGTCCTTCCGTGCATCATTTGTGTAAGTACTAACCACTGCATACTAGGAACACCAACAAAGACTTTTACAAGGAGGGTAAAAGGTGGATACTGTAAGCAATAATAAACTAAAAACAAAGTCCAGAATTTCTTTATTGGGTGTATATTTGGATGAAAAAGAGAGAGAAAGAGGAATACTGATAGCAGTGGGTTAATGGCAAACAACAAAGTGTGTAAGTGCCAGTTAGTATAAGCTCTAGTAATATCAGCATGTAGCAGTATTATCACAAGTATTGGATATAGGTGTAGGCAGAGTAAATTGTGTAAGTCCCTGCAGAACGTGAAATGACAGAGCAAAATTCAATAGTGTAATATTGTAACTACAATGTACATAAAGGGCCAAAAAATATAGAAGGTGCACTAAGTGTAGAGTTTTGATACTAAAAAGCTTCCAGTTATTTAAATGTATGTAGGGATTTGGGATAATGCACAAGTAACCTTTTCTTTGGGTTTTATAACATCTGTACATTGACCCGGGGGAATAACTTGGTCACCAGTAGACGTTATATTGATGATATTTTGTTTATTGTACATTTGTACATTGACCAGGGGGAATTATTTGGTCACCTGGTGACGTTATATTGATGATAATTTCTTTGTCTTGGATTGGATTAGAAAGTAAATACAAGATTTTATTTTAGATTCTAATGGCAGGGGAATAACCTGAAACAATACACATGCAAATACTTATGTTGCAAATTTTATGATTAAGTTAAAATCTAACTTCAACTTGTGGATGCTCACAGTTATATTGAATTGACAAGCCGCCATGATTGGAGGTGGTTAAATGTACCTCAAAGTCAATTATTATGTATTAGACACAATTGTACGGAGAATAAAGTATTTATATGTAATAAAGTATATATAAAGTAGGTAAATGTTATAAAAATGTTATTAAAATGTTATTAAAAATTGATTTATTCACAAGGTTTACAAAATAGATACACTCAATAAGACCTCAGCCCAAATGAATAAACTTGGCAGGAGCAAACTAAGAAAACAAGAAATCTCTACAATCCAAACTTGTTATTTGTAGATTTAATTGTGAAAATAAAAAAATGTAAAATCTATTACTAGAAAATATTAGGGGATTTAGGGGATTTTAATAACGTATCTTGAATTAAGTAACTTTTATAGAAAACAATGTTCTTTTTGAGGTATCCTCTGTGAGAACCCTTATTCCGAGAGTGGAAGGCATGGAAGAAACTAACAAGATAACATTTTCTATTTTCTTTGAGATTTTTTGACATTTTCTATTTTATATTGTGAGTTAACATTCAGCAAACATAAATATTATTGGTTGTTTTATCACAAATAACACTATGTGTCATATTTGTGTCTGGTGATATATATCAATGAAATAATTATTATTTCTTGGAATAAATTCAACTTTAAGTTGGATTCATTTCACGTTTTTACATATACAACATTTATTGTATATTTCATAATTACATAATTTGTGATATTTTTACACATGCTACATTTTGGGTATAGGGAAAGGATAAATACATGTATGGTAGGATTGTGAACATGTATATAGTCTACATGCATCATTTTATTTTAGTTTGACACAGATTTGCCCCTATAACTTTGCATGACCAAACTCCAGCCAGAGATGTTGGGTAAACTTTTCTTAATGAAAGTGCCTTTGACATGCATGTGGAGCTTCCTCTGCACATATGAAGAAACTATTACAGCTTTCATTTTGTAAAAAATTGCAAGCGGACAGTATCCAGACATATATTGTGATTTGGGCTCAATGACTCATGATATCTGACAATTTACAGGCACATATGGATGGCTCTTAATTTGTTCCACTGATAACTTTTTGCTGTGATTGCTTCGGTGACAGAAGCTTGGTATTTCCCCCATTTTTCTTTCTCTTTTTCTACACCCCTGTTGGAACTTTCCCCATCCTGAATATTCAATATCTGATGATGACTTGTTCTTAGAGAACATTTAATTTCTCATTAAGATTGTTGACTTCAGTATTGTACAATAATTAATTGTGCCTTTATGTGTGCAATTGTTCTACTACCCTTAGAGTTTTTGGTAATCTCAATAAACCCATTTTAACACAAAAAAATACAGCCCATTGCTTTTGCAGGAAACTTAAAAAAAGCTTTTATTTGTCAGAGGGGCAGATTCCAAACATAAAGGCGTTGGTATTAGCCTAAACATATTAATGAATGTATATTTTAACAGCAGAGTGTAACATTTTGTTAGAGCAGGACACAATGATTTAATTTATATAGAGAAAAAAATTATTATACAGGATATTTAAATCAAAGTAATTTGCATAATGTGGTGAAGCCCCTGGCCATTGTCTATGTACAATGTTTAGTAGCATTATAGTATATATAGCTAATTGCAATACACAAGTAAACCAAAAGATGGCACTTATATTTTACAATACATAACAATGGAGGTCTGCTTCAATTTAAAGTAAAACATTTATACAGCACTCTTAACAGTTTCTCCACTTGAACCTGATACTTTTCATGTTCAGAAGATGAAAAATAGCAAATGGAAAATGCTTTATTTAAATGGTTTGCATGTTTCAAACCCAACCTTGAAAACGTGTTCATCGTTAGTTAAGATGAGATGTATAGAAAATCAGTTCAGAAGGAAATGTAGTGGGTGTAAGCATTTTACAGTTTATTCTATTACACCTCTGCCACTGTTTAAATGATGTGGTCAATAAGGGCCTCACAATAGCCTTGATATTGGATTGCTAGTTTGCAGATATTAATTTGGCATTCTCTAAATATATAGTAGACAATATGACTCTGACAGACGATGTGTTTAATATGTACCTGTCTACTTGATGCATATGAGTATTTCTGAGATGGTGCAGTTGCCACTTATTCTATATAATTTTATTAGCATATAATAGGAATAACCCTTATCGTGCATTCCTTTTGTTAGTTAAATTTTAAGCACAGCTACACTAATAATCCATTTATTTTCAGGGTCACAGATGAGAGATGGAAAGGAAGGATATTTGTCCACATATTGCATGATATGTGAGCACATGGAAGGCACAAATTAGACTAAGGGTAGAAAGCACAGGAGGAAGTAAAATTCCTTCTGTAACATCACTGCTCTAGAGGCCAGGCTTATATTTTGAACACAGCTACTCTTATAGGAAATGGGGACCAGGTATTCCTAGTTCTTCGAGTGACTCTTTAATATAGCTTTTGTCAACTACAGTGAAACTAGATCAATCTATAAAATGTTCAAAGCCACAACACATAATACATGTATTGCAATCATCTCAATTTAAATCATGGCATTAAACCTCTATGGACATTAGGGAGATTTTCTATAATGCTTGATTGCACCAATTATAGATGGCTCAGTAGGAGGAAGGTAACGATAATGTAATTTATGAGGTGGGCACCAAACAACAGAGATGGAACTCTGGAACTTTTCATTTATTATGAACAAAGTCTGGAAGTTTATTGACACACAAGTTGAAAGCAACTGCAAACCAGTGTCAGTGGAAACCAATAGGTCAATATACAAGGAGGGGTTCAGATTAGTAATCTAAAACAATGCTGTTTTTTTACGAGATTAACATCCACTATATATTGAAACAAAGAGAACAATCAAAACTCTGTAATTGTGATAATGCAATAACAGTTAGCATTTTCATTGTCAGTACCCAAACCAAAAAAAATAAATAAAATTCTCCTAACAATCTGAGCATTTGTATTGTCAGTGCCCAAACCAAAAAAATGTATTCCCCCATAAGTGGAATTCTAGTGGATGTATCCCTATGTATCCCTGAGGAATTTGTGATTTACTTTTATTGAATAAACACATCCAGATAAGTAGCACAATTTAATACTGTCTGACATTGTTTGGGCATTACATGTACATTGCAACGTTCAGGTACAATATGTCTTCAAAAATGTAATATGCACATCCAAAATTGCTTTGATAATCTAGAAATCAAAAAAACATTTTAGGGGAGATGTATCTAAATTTCTGATTTAGAAAGTGGTAAACAAATGTAACAAATGAGGCATAACTAGTGGAATGATGGTGATTGACACACTTTTAGTTCAGAACACCTTAACAAATATATCCTTTCTGTCTCAGAGCTTCAGCTACATGTATCTGCATAAAATAAAAAAGAGAAGTGGACTCTTGGCCACTTTGACACAATGTAATGATCTCTGTGTATCTTTCACATGTAAGCAATTCCGTGATGCAGGAGTAATTTTAATAAGAGCAGTAATGTAATATATCACTGTACTAGTTGCTTGCATTGTATCCTATTCTAATCAGTGCCAGGCTTTCAAATTCATTATTTTACTATATACCATACCCAGATGGAAGTGACCTTCACTAAAACTAATTAGCAGGAACCAAAAGGGGGTAGGGACCCAATACATAAATGATGGGGCAGCAAAGCACAGTTGTCACCATAAGACGGTACAAGTTTGCCAACTGCACTGAAGTGAATATCAAGGCTGAATAAAAAGGCTGATCTGAGGAATGAAAGTGAATAATTACTACATGGGTTATATATCAAAGTCTGCTAACTGCAGGACCAAGGGCAAAATCTGCAAGAGATGTACTATGTCAAATGAAAAACTCTATTGAACTGCAATGGAATTATTTGCTTTGATAGATGAGGTGCTGTTTTTTTTTGTTCCGGTATTATAACAAGGATCTGTTTATTCCTAAACAATGATGTATTTCAAAATTAAGGTTTTCAGATATAGGCAAGTAAGCATTGTTAAAAATAAGAATATTTGATTTTAACAGAGTATATCCTGTTTTCATTTGCTTTCATGCTTGTTTATATCCACGCATGCCATGATGGTGATGTCTTTAGACTCATGACTTATTGTTTTATGATAAGAAATATATATATCATTTTAAAATAACTAATGATAATATAATTTTAACATATTTAATTGTGGATTTAAATGAACATTTTAAAAACTATGCACTTATTCTCGGTTATGACAAGTTATTAGCATTCCTTAATTTTAATATACATATTTTATCTCATGGAGATCTTTGATTTTCACAATTTTTTTGAATGGGTCTAGTCAAAATAATTTCCTCCTTAAGGGATTTTTTTTGCAAAAAATGAGCTGTGGATGTAAAAATATTCATGTGCTGCATTACTCATTCTTGGAGATTGAAATTGTCCACAAAATAAAAAATAAACTAACCTTTTGCACATTCCAGGAATTCTCACAAGAACAAGGTTATTTCCCCCAATCTATGTATATTTAACCTTTTCTGATGTCTACTGTTTCTAAATATAGTATAACACAAAGTGTTGGCATGGTACGGTGACCAGGGGAAGAAGAGGAGCGAACTTCCCCCAGTAGATCTAGTGAGGGGAGGGGGTAAGATTCACCCAATTTAATTTTATTCATATACAGATGAGGGTAGATATACTATTTATTATTTTAGCAGCTCCACCGAGAGATTCATTGGTGAGTCTTTGAAGATCTTCTAGTTGTCTGCATTTTTTTTAATTCTGTTGTGTCTTCCCATGTCTATATAAATGTTGTTTCCTGACTGTAATTGCAATAAATCCGTCAGTATCAATTTGCACTTTTACCTCCTTGACTGATTATTCTTACAAAAACATTCATTGAAAACCATTCCCAAATGAGAAACAAAGAAAAACAAATCTACTGGGGATTTCATGAAAAAAGTGGAATATATATCTTTTTATATACAATTTTAGATTTGGATAAAATTTTAGTTTTTGCTTTACCTTAACGTGAAAGTTACATATATTTACAAAAGGGTTTACTGCATACTGTCTCAACTCAAATTTTGGGTCTCTACACCATTACAGTTTAGCTTATTACATTGTGGAGAGAGCAAAAATGAAGTAGACTTTGTTAATGTGCAAAAAACGGCAAGCAAAGATGATGATATACACATACGCATAGATATTACATGCTTCAGTAATCAGTATTCCATTTCCTCATAGCTTTTATTATAAAAACAAATGCAGAATAGAAACCACTCCTAAAAACCAAGCAATGTGTTGGTGAAAATTAAAACATGAGCATAAAAAAGGAAAAAAAAATACTTTAAACAATTTTAAATATATACCGTAATCAAAGCAGAATGAACTGATATTCCTGACCACCTTTTTTTCATAAATCAGGGAACAGACCATTTTCAAAATTATTATTAAATTTTTCCTTTAAGAATGTCAGCCTTCTTGATATAATCTTGCTAGAATGTTCCAATTCCAATTTAAGTAATAATATTGCTCACACAGAATATTTTTCATCCCTCTCAGATTAAAGTTTGTATAAAGCATGAGATAGGATTTAACATGGATGTCTTTTAGACACTTTTCATTGGTCAGAATTTAGTTGTATGCTGATAGTAATGCCTAAGAGTTCTACTCCAGCTGTGGGCAAATTAAATATCTAATATATTTCTATTAAGAGAAATTCAACTAACACAGTCTCTGAACCCAAAGAGTAACAGGTTGTCTATGAAACTGCTATAAAGTATTATAATTTTCCCCACCTTATGATAAATGTTATTTTTTTTTCAGGCCACTAGTGTTCTGGCCACTTACCTGCTTGCTGGCGATCCCCCGCTGGCGATCACGATGGGGCAACTTACCTGGCATCCCAGTCACTCCCCCTGCTGCTGGTTTGGCCCTACTGGGCCATGTGATCCCGAGGTCCTTGGGGGGACCTCACTATCACATTGATGGAATAGCCGTCCATAGCAGTGCAAGCAGGGCAAGTGCCTGGAATGACAGGTAGTCCCCCTGCTGCCTGAAAGAAAGTTTAAAAAAAAGTTAAAAGACAGTGTAAAATAAAATTAGATATACTTAGATCATATATATATATATATATATATATATATATATATATATATATATATATATATATATATATATATATATATATATACACACACACACACACACACATACACATACATACACTAAGTGTATTTTTATATATATATATATATATATGTGTGTATATATATATATATATATATATATATAAATATAAAAATACACATAGAATGATATTAAATAAATAGAAAGCATTATATAATTTAATATACAGATACCAGAGTTCCTTGCACTCACACTTTAAGTGATATTTGCATGATGGTTTCCTGATGAAACGGAAACGGAAACGTTGATCAAATTTTAATGTATCTTTAATAAAGACTGAACTTTTAAACTCTACAAGACTGTGAGTGCCCTTCACAACTCTGTATGGATATACACACACACACACACACACATATATACATATGTATATATATATATATTATAAAATAAATATATAAACGCTAAAAATGAAAAAAATCTAAATTAAAAAAATAATTAAAATATATATATATATATATATATATATATATATATGAAATTTTGTTCTAACGGTATTTTGATATATAATAGATATATACTGATTTTAAAATACAGTTAGAACGAAATATATATATATCTATATACATAAATATATATGTATATATCACTATATATAACTATATATAAATAAAAATAATTCTAAAAAAATGATATATAAATATATTTATATATATATTTTAATTCTACATATATATTTATGTAATATTTTTGCATAATTAAGTCATTTTATTAATTACAATTTGCAGAACCTGCCTCATAACCCAGGCAGAAAGTCCAGAGAATTTAATTTGCTAGCACTATATTTAACCCTGTAACTTTCCAAGACACCATAAAACTTGTACATGGGGGTATTGTTTTACTTAGGAGACTTTATTGAACACAAATATTAGTGTTTCAAAACAGTAAAATGTATTAAATTGATGACATCATGTCAGTGAAAGTAACGTTTTTAGCATTTTTTACGCACACTTACACTGACAATATTATTGTTGTAAGACATTTTACACCATAAAACCTGTACATAGTGGGTACTGTTTTACAATGTTTTACCTGTGAGACATCGATGAATACAAATTTGTGTATTTTATTGCTATGATATGATTTTCATACTTGTCTCCCAAAGGGGTCTAATCAAAAAAATATATATTTCGATCAGCAGAACACAGCAGATGTTCAGATGTGCAATATTGTACATATAAAATTAATTTTAATAAGCAAATACACTTACGAGAAGGTAGTTAAAATGACCATGTGTCCACTGCAAGTCAACCACAAGTAAGAAAATCAATTCCAGCCCAAGAGAAATGTTCCAAATAAAACTTGAATAAGCATAAGGAAGACAGAAATTTAATTTTGAAACTTTGTTCATTTTAGGTGTTTGTGAGACACTTTTGGTGGCTCATTTCAGTTATATCTCTGTTTTATAGTAATTTATTCTTTGTTCTAATTTAAATAAAATATTTTCTTTATTGGGTTTGGATTGTATATATCTTGGGGGCTAGAGTCATGGAGATAATAGTCAAACTCAGTGCCCAGGGTTTCAAGATGTGTTCAGATGTACTCTGCTGTTTTAATAATGCAGCTATCATTTTGTTGTAAAGCTTTTTCAGGATAGCGCATTTAGTCAAAATGAAATATGGCAGTCTTAGATAGACTCTCACATGTTTAAGCACATTGATTGGTGCAAAAAAGTAAATCCATGCGAGAAGCTCTAGTGAACTCTATAACTAAGTTCACATACTGAGGTTTATATGTCCTTAGAATTAACTCTGAATCTCTCTCCACTACTCTTGTGCCTTCCTTAACGCACATCTTCAACTGCTCTCTCTCTTCTGGCATTGCCCCTGCTGATCTTAAACATGACACTGTAGTATCTATCCTGAAAAAAACATCTCTTGACCCGTCCTCCCCTCTAACTATCGTTCTATATCCCTCCTCCCTTTTTCCTCAAAGCTTCTGGAAAGACTTGTCTTTACCTGTGTGTCTGACTTCCTCAATTCTATCTCTCTCCTTGACCCTCTTCAACCTGGCTTCCGCCCTCTCCACTCTACTGAGACTGCGCTTATCAAAGTTACTAACGACCTAATCACAGCTAAATCCAAAGGCCACTACTCCATACTAATTCTTCTTGACTTCTCTGCTGCCTTTGACACCGTTGATCATGCTCTCCTTCTTCGACTCTTCAATCACTCGGTTTCTGTGACTCTGTCCTCTCTTGGTTTTCCTCCTATCTCTCCCAACACTCATTCAGTGTCTCCTTTTCTAATGATACCTCCTCCCCTCGTCCTGTCTCTGTTGGAGTCCCCCAAGGCTCTGTCCTTGGACCCCTTCTGTTTACTCTTTATACTGCCTCTCTTGGCAAACATTACATCTTTTGGATTCCACTACCACCTGTATGCTGATTACACCCAGATATATCACTCCTCCCCAGACCTCTCTCTTGCTGTCCTGCAACGTGTCACTGCTTACCTTTCCTCTATCTCTGACTGGATGTCCTCCCACTTTCTGAAACTCAATATCTCTGAAACTGAGCTCCTTGCCTTTACTCCTCCTAACACTGATCCTCCTCTTTCGCTCTCCCTTCAAATTAGTGGTACCCACATAAGTCTATCCTTGCAAGCTCGCTGTCTTGGCGTCATACTTGGTTGTGGCCACACCTTTGAGCCTCACATCCAGTATGTTGCCAAATCCTGTAGATTCCATCTTAAAAACATAGCCCGTATCCGCCCCTTTCTTACACAAGATGCTACCAAGGAGCTTGTCTATGCTCTAGTAATTTCCCGCATGGATTTTTGTAACCCTCTCCTGATTGGTCTTCCCAAAAACCGTACTGCTCTGCCACAGTCCGTAATGAATGCTGCCACCAGACTGATTTTCCTCTCCAGTCGGTTCTCTCACACCTCTCCCCTCTGCCAGTCCTTACATTGGCTTCCTGTATCCTTTAGGAGTCAATTCAAGTTACTAATTCACACCTATAAAGCACTGAACAATTCTAGCCCCTCTTATATCTCATCATAGATCCATAGGTATGTCCCTTCTCGGTCTCTCTGCTCTTCCCGTGACCTTCTCCTGTCCATTGTTCACACCCGTACGGCCAACTCACGTTTGCAGGACTTCTCATGGGCAGCTTCCTTCCTATGGAATAGCCTGCCTACCGCCATTCGACTCTCCCCTACTCTTGCATCTTTTAAGAAATGCCTAAAAACCCATCTCTTTAGGAAAGCTTATGGCATCCCAGAGTAGCATCTACCTTGCATACCTGTCTCTTGCTCTCTCCTAAAGGGCAACACTCTACTCTATCCTCCAGCTCTACCTCACTCCCACCTTATTTGATTGTAAATTCCTGTCCAGTTGTGTTTTACACCCCACCACCCATAGAATGTAAGCTCGTTTGAGCAGGGCCCTCTTCTACCTATCATTCCTGTAAGTTGTCTTGTAATTGTCCTATTTATATTTAAATCCCCCCTCTCATAAGATTGTAAAGCGCTAGGGAATCTGTTGGCGCTATATAAATGGCAATAGTAATAACAATAATAACCCAGTAAATATAACATATAATACTACATTTCAATACTAGGCCTGCCTTTAAAGAACAAAAAAATACATTTAAAAACAACTTACCTTTATTTTAGCTTTGAGACTCTTATCACTGCACCCAGATCATCCCCCATTCTCCTGTTAAATTTTGATTAATCAGTTGCTTCTTATAGACACATAGTACATGCATGGCATCTATAACACAAACTGACATCATTAGAAGTCATCATCATTATTTTTTAAAAATATCTTAATATTTATGTCAATATTTATGTCATACTATGATCATTTTTTAAATTCATCTATATTGAAAGAAATCACTAGCTTACCTTCCACTCATACCTTTTGTCTGCATCTCCTGTCAGATTGTATTTTATCTGACCATATGTTCAGTATTTTGCAACTAACCATTGCTTTTCAAAAACACCTGACAGAAAATGGTACAGGCAGAATGAACACATTATTTTAAAATGGAATGGGTGGTTGCAAAACAGTTTTGGGCCAAATAACTGACACACCAAAGATGCATAAAGATGAACTTTTGCAACAGGACTTTAAAAAATAAAATAAGAAAAATTAACTGAAAAAGCCCTGCCAATGAATCATCATTATAGAAATCATGCTAGAAATTGTTTCTAACATTTACTTCCACATTGTACCTACCGATTACTTGTTTTGATTTATGAATCCTTTTTGCATACTGTACAACATTCCGATGATCCTAAAGGCATTGTTACATTACTTACATTTAAGTCATATTGTACTATGTTGTATATAGTTTCTGCAAAATCAAATCAAAGTGGATAATAATTTAAAAAAAAAATGGACTAATTGATGACACTACTTTAAACTGAAGTTAAATCAGACAGGTTTGTAGAAAAAAAAAAGACGGCTGTCAGAAAAGGGGAGTAGGAAAGGTAGGCAAGAGTTTTATTAAAAAATGTTAACATATGTAAATAGAAAAAAAATATTACGATATGGTATATTATAACAAAGAGCATGCTAACATACTACAAAAAATAAGTTATTCAATGTGTAAAATGTAAGCTTCCATATTCAATTTGTAAAAAAAAGCTTTAAAAACACATAATATCAACTTTAACAACTTTCATTTATAAAAAGAAGTCCGAAACAATTAGTGCTATATTCCATAAGCTTTTGATTTATTCTATACCTTTCTACTCTGGTTCAAGAAGAAAATAAGGTGATAATGTTAATCTGCCAAATTTCTGAAATCTTAAACACGCTCCATTGTAAGAAGAAATGATGGAAGTGTGAATTCAAAGATCAATGAAATGTTAAAGTTGATAAGCTTTCATAGACAATTAAAGTCTATTAACATTTAGCAATGACCTCATTTTAATCTTTATTATACAAGGGAAATAGCATCTTCATAGTTCCGCATTTAATGGAAATAAATGAATTTGAAGATTAATACCCTAATCCTCACTTGAAGATAAGAGTTTTTGCATTTAAAATATCCAACCGCATTTCACACACTGTCAAGCTGCTTTTATTTGTTAATTAAGTGATATAAAAGAGGATGGAAATTCAACCTAGAAAAATGAAAGTTATTTTAATGTGTTTATTATTATCTTTTATATGGATCAGTTTCATTCCTTGGATGGAGAGAGTAAACTAGTTATGATATATGGGAAAAAGTCTCAAATGTGAGAGGCAGAAACACCTATAATGTAATACTTTAGCACACTCTTCCCTCCTTAGTCCTTCCACAAGAATCCTGAGTTATGGTTCTGCCTTCCAGGAGGAAGATGAAGGTATGAATGAACTAAGAAGATTTTTTTTTTATTTTTTACAATCCCTGATGTTGAGGATGTGTTCTCTGTTGAGGGACACCTGGTCTAACAACTAAGCCACGAATGGCTCAAGTGGTTAACAAAGGTTAACAAGTGGTTGGCAATATTTCTCTTGTGCGTTTTTAACTGTACCATGCTAGTTAACCTGAAGCTTCCCCTACTTTCTTGTGCAGTCCAATGATGCTTTCTCATGAAATTCTCATAAAATGTGAGTTTAGAGCTGCTTCTAGTCATGGGGAAATTCGTCAACTTTCCATTCCTATGATAAGGCTGTGATTGCTGACCTGATTAATAGTATTAATCAAATCCTGCTTTATATGTCAATTGATTTAATAATCTTTTGAAATGATTCATGTGATTTATCTACAACAAATCTCATGGACTTTAATGGTGACTTCAGTTGATCCATCATTTGGAAAGCATTTCTAAGAATAGTTAATCATTGGAAAGCTTGTTAAATAGAAGCTGTAAAAAAGGAATGTTGTACTTTTTCCCGTTCCAGTTCACAGAATGGGTCTATCCTTTTACTTGACCTTTTTCAAATCCAGAAGAAAGATCGTCTATCCTGGTCTATCCTGGACCTCAAGTTCTTCAAATTGCTTCTTAGGGTTCCCACTTCAAGATGGATATCCTATGGTCTATCCTGCCTTTCGTGCTAGAAGGTCAGTTCATGACAACTGTTGATCTGAAGGATCTTCACTCTAATCCATCTGGATCACCACTGGTTCCTGTAGCTTGACTTTCAGGAATAGCACTACCAGTTTCCTTCCCTTTTTAGACTGACCACAGTCCCTGGGAGCTCATCAAGGGTTTTAGTGACATGAAGCTCAAATCCATACTTCAATGATATTCTGGTGCAGGTGGCATAAGGTGTAGCTTATACTCATCTAGACACACTGAGCTTGGAAAGCATGTGTGGATTAACCTACTGACTTAGCGAGACACTATTCATATGCAATTTATCTAAAAACAAGATTTAATTAGAAATGAAAACACCTCAAGTAGCTTGACTTGTAGTAGCTACCTGTTGAAATCTCAACTTATGTATTTGTTACCCACATGTTGGTTATACAATGTTTAGAATCACTGTTAATGCAGCAATTTGTAAGGTTCTATGTCATTTAAAATAAAGTATATTAAATTAAAACATTGTCCACATAGTTACATGTTATTTTAATATGCATCGTTTAAGATATATAGCATGGTTTAGTCATTAAGAATACTAGGTAATGCTTTAATTAAGGTTGTCTTACAGCTTGAAATGAAAATGTATTTAATAGCCTCAGTCTATTTATTGTTTAATGATGTCTAGCTAGTAGATTAGCATAGTTAATGAAGAATTAAGCCGTGGTGCTGTATACAATTTAATTCATTCTCAGAATTTTGATATGTGTTTCTTTAAAATGAACTGTTGCCTGTGAGATTATTGTTCCATTACATTTCATTCACAAACTGGTTACTTAATTTGAAACATAATACAGAGCTGAACAGATTTGGAGGTTAGAGAGGTATTAAACCAGGACCATTATACCTACACATAGATCTGCATTTGTTGAGCTCTTTGTTGCAAATTATGCTTTCTGGACATAATAACAACTATAACATCATGCTATTTAACCAGAAAAAGTACATTTAGTTTTCAGCTAGTTTTAAAGTATGCCTAAGGTTCCAGATGTTATTATTATTATCTACATTAAAGGTACTCATTTTATTGACTTCTGAAGGATGAAAGGCTGTGTTAACCTTGATTGGAATTGAACCTGTGACTCTGAGATATTGTATCGGAAGATCTTCCATTGAGCTGTCTCTCCTGCATAGAAACTTTGTTTAAATTAGTGAAATAATCTGTGTCATATAGTAACAAGAAGTTATTAAAATACAGTGATGTGTCATGCTTACATTAGAATGTTATGACTAATTTGATACAGAAATAAATATAAATTATACATTTGTCTGTCTGTCCAATGAATATTAATGCCTACCCTACAGCACTTGTATTAGCTGATGCTGCAAGTCTCCCTTTCTTCTGGAAGAACGTTCCGTGGACTTGAGAAATTGTTCCAGGCAAGTTGCACAATAACTCCTATAATCCTTCACTTATTAAACACTGGGTGAAAATTGTGGATGCTAAAATCTGCCTAAAACATTTTAAATGAAATACTAAACAGGACTCTCCAGACACCATAAACATTACAGCTTATTGTAGTGCGTATGGTGTTATGAAGCACTCCTGTAATCCTAAATTTAGATTATTTCAGTTAAATCTCTGATACCCAAACTCTATACCCTATATTCTAATGTTATTTATGGAAGCATAGCAGAAAATCCCATGTTCAACTCCTTTCTATCCAGTGCCAGCTAGCTGAGCATATGTCTGGAAATGTAGGTCTTCTGATAATGGCTAACTGGATAAAGGATTGATGGAGCAGGCAGATGGTATTACTTGGCCACTGTGGATATTGTGCTTGTGCAAAACATTTTGTTAACAATATATCAGATATTGTTAGACTTTTTTATGACCATTTTTTCCCCTGTGTTTTTCTCTTTGAATTATTTACTAAAGTGAAAATGTTCAGGAATTTAGAGTGAGTTAAAAGTTAATTTATAATTTTAGATTATATAGAAACAGATGCCTAATGAGATAACCACTGCAATAATCTATAGTTAAGCTGTTTGGAGTGATGCTTTTAAGTAAAAAATATTTAAAATTGTGATTGGTGAATGCCTTTTCAATGGAGATCTAAATACAGATATTTGAAAAGTCTCATATGTTTAATATATTATTATATTTTATAAGTTTAACTGAGATATAGATTCTGATATTTCAAATTACTCATTTACAAAAATATATATATCTATTCCTTAAAACATATTTTCAATAACTTTATATAAGCCTACTAAGACAGCTAAAGTTGCAAAGTGAAAAACAAATCTACTAAAACAATAACACAATATCAGGCCTTCTTCCTGGCAAATCAATTACTTGTTTCACTGGAGAAGCATTCTACGCTAAAACAACGCTTACTTGCTGATCAGATGATTGTTAATTTATTTACTGAGCTATCGAGCACTAGTGGAGGTAAAGTCTGAAATCACAGCACTAAGAGTTCATTCCTTAAAATTATAGAAACATTTAAAATAATATACCGTATTTATCGGCGTATAACACGCACAGGCGTATAACACGCACCTCATTTTTAGAAAGAAATTCCAGGAAATTTCCCCCCTCATGCCATAGTATTCCCCCCCTCATGCCATAGTATTCCCCCCTCATCCCATAGTGTCCCCCCCCCTTTCCATAGTATTCTCCCCCCCCTCCCATAGTATTCCCCCCTCCTCCCATAGTATTCCCCCCCTCCTCCCATAGTATTCCCCCCCTCCTCCCATAGTATTCCCCCCCTCCTCCCATAGTATTCTCCCCCCTCCTCCCATAGTATTCTCCCCCCTCCTCCCATAGTATTCTCCCCCCTCCCATAGTATTCTCCCCCCCTCCCATAGTATTCTCCCCCCCTCCCATAGTATTCTCCCCCCTCCCCTCCCATAGTATTCTCCCCCCCTCCCCTCCCATAGTATTCTCCCCCCCTCCCCTCCCATAGTATTCTCCCCCCCTCCCCTCCCATAGTATTTCCCCCTCCTCCCCTCCCATAGTGTACTTTCCCCCCCCTCCCCTCCCATAGTGTACTTTCCTCCCCCTCCCATAGTGTACTTCCCCCATTACCCTCCCATAGTGTACTTTCCTCCCCCTCCCCTCCCATAGTGTACTTTCCTCCCCCTCCCCTCCCATAGTGTACTTTCCTCCCCCTCCCATAATTACTTACCTGCCCTGAAGCGTGGGCCGGCTTCACAGCGCGCACCGCGGTACAGGAACTTTAATTTAAGGTTCCGGTTTCCGGCGGGACTGAAAGGAAGTGTGCACAATAGTGTGCACACTTCCTTTCAGTCCCGCCGGAAACCGGAACCTTAAATTAAAGTTCCTGTACCGCGGTGCGCGCTGTGAAGCCGGCCCACGCTTCAGGACAGGTAAGTAATTATGGGATATCGGCGTATAACACGCACCCACGATTTTCCCCCTATTTTCAGGGGAAAAAAGTGCGTGTTATACGCCGATAAATACGGTAACTTTGTTTAATGCAATAGATCATTTAACATCAAAGTGTACAGATGTTAACTTTAATACCATTTATTATGATACAGTATGAGAAAAAAATTGCCAGAACAGATGTGTTGCAACAGCTTTGCAGCCAATTTGCTAAAGGCCGTGTAAAACAGCATCTTTTAAATGATGCCTGTTAAATAGTCACTTTCCACAACCATCACATATTGTTATTTTAACTTATACCTTACAATGATAATATTTATATTACTTGTTTGCTTGATCCATACTCAAATGACTTGATTATATTGGTCTTGATTTTTTTTTTGTGCAAAACTTTATTTGTAAGAATGTGATGCAACAGTGTACAGTGTTACATGGGCAGCATACATGATAACAGTATAAGAACAAATTAATTGGTGGTGAGCGATTCTCAACTAGGGCCATGAGGCAGCATGCCAACAACTGGCTATGGGGAGGATGTTGTATAATAAACACAGGTTACTGGCTATGGGAGGATAATGTATAATAAACACAGGTTACTGGCTATGGGGGATAATGTATAATAAACACAGGTTACTGGCTATGGGGGGATAATGTATAATAAACACAGGTTACTGGCTATGGGGGGGATAATGTATAATAAACACAGGTTACTGGCTATGGAGGATAATGTATAATAAACACAAACACAAAAAAAAGAAAGAATGCAGCTTCAGAATTAATCTAAATTGTATGCTGTCTAGGAGGTGGAAGGGTCTGGGAGGGAGGGTCTGCTGCTGATTGGCTGGAATGTGTCTGCTGCCTGTGAGGTACAGGGTCAAAGTTTACTCAATGATGACGAATAGGGGGCGTACCGAACATCGCATATGTTCGCCGTCCGTGGCGAACGCGAACACGCTATGTTCGCCAGGAACTATTCGCCAGCAAACCGTTCGGGACATCACTATCCCCCTGTAATACAGAGTTAAAAGCTTCAACCATTGGTGAAAAAAGTATGCCTCAAAAGGATTTATAATAGTCCAATGAGAAAGCTTCAGGTGCAGGGGCTTTGCAAGTCTGAGTTAGCTTAGCAGCCCACTTTAGCTTCTTCTCCATAATGGTAGCTTCCAGCTCTTCAGATTCCTCTGGTGAAAGGGGCTTATGTATGAATTGTCCCAATTTTGAAGTGCTAAGTTCTGGTGATTTCAATGTTCAAGGATATTGGTGGTGCCATGATTGAATTTATATAGTTCTAAATTATAAGAGTGGAATGCATTTCATATGGCTACTGGAAAAGGGAGGTCTGGCCTGTGTGTGTTTTGATTTTATGGACATGGGTTTCTGTAGGAGAGTGTCCTTATGCATTTGTTAGAGCGTTCATAATAGGTCTACTGCATTTTGAGGAATAGTTGCTGTGTGTTGGTGGATAGCAAGGCTGTCAGTGCATAGATAGTTGTGATTAACTCTCTGTATGTGCCTTTACATCCATCTAGTTTGTGCTTACCTCTAGGAACATAGATCATATATCTTGGACCATAGTCCAATGTAGCTCGGATATTTTCTGAGTGTGTCGCTTCTTTCTCCATGTGCAAAAACGAACACACCGGGTGCATTTTTGTATCCCCCTTACTGACATTGAGGTGGTCTACTTTTGTTTATTTTTGAAAAAGAAGAGAGTGGGGTAGAGAATACACCTACAAAAAGCAGGTGGAAAGTCCAACCCACTTAAATATACCTCCTAATATGAAGCGTCACATAGATAGGGTAAATAATCCTTTATTAGAAAAAAATACTAAATACACCAAAACAGTGTGTGTAAATAGTGATAAAGTAAATACCAACACCAATAAAAACCTAGGCAGACTAAACCTACAGGGTCCCTTTGCTGAGTATGAGATAAAGGTGAATAAGTAATATTTGTCTAAGAGGATCAAAGTAGAATCACCTAAATCTCAGTATAAAAGTAACAAGATGGTCTAGTCTAAAGAAAAATAGCGTAAATTAGATAGTAGGTATCTGGCAGTGGTTGTAGTGCCGACAGTGAAAAGACGGCAAAACTAGAATTATAGACAGGGGCGTCTTAACTAAGTCCTAAGATGTCTAGGAAAAGGAGTACCTCCCTATAAAATGGAAAAAAAAAAGTTGTTTTTTTTATATAGAATATTAAATCCAAGTTACACCCTTATTGCCAATAAAGATAAAGGGAGAAGAAACCCCTATTTGATGGGAGTAACACAACCAATAGTATAATCAATAAATAGAATTATCAAGACAGTAGTAAATCTATCCTTATGGAGTAAAGTGTATCCAAACATAAAGATAGAACCTAGTACGCCCTAAACTGACTGTCTAGCCCACAACAGCTTCCTGCTGCTTCATGGCAGCCTAACGAAATCCCTAAACGCTTAAATCATACTACTCAGCGCATAAACAACGCCATGAGAGCCCAGGTAAATAAAAGAACAAAAAAAGGTAAACTTAATTAGAAATCATAGCATCGGCTACTAACAGCTCGACACGCTTTTCGGCATGTTCAATACGCCTTTGTCAAGAGCTAACCAGCAAATGAGTTAGGGACCGCTTATAAAGGGGTAAGTACACGTCCCTCAGAGCAAGACCTCCAATCAAACGTTCTAGTTGTAGAAGAGTGACAGATTACTCCTCAATAGTCCGGACCAATCAGGGGAGGTGGGCGTGGTAGCCACATTCTCCATGTCCAGAGGTATATATGTATGTGTGAGTTAAGAGCCCTATCAATATAATACCAATACTGGATCAGTTTATATTTATGTAATATGCATAATTCAGTTTCTTGCAATGCCTTTACAAGTGTTTCCTGTTGTACTGCTATTGGACTTTCCAATGACACTATTTATACTACTGAAGTTCTGTCTATACCTATAGATGGATGGTAAGGTGGCATTTATTTAGAAATAGAAAATGTAAGGTCTTTGAGTAAGCTTTCTTTTGTTTGTTTTTTTTGTATTCCCTTCATGTGATATTATGTAGTATGTATATCTCCAGTGGGAGTAACTTGAGTGTCGGGAATTCAATGTATTCAGGATACATTTGCAGACTGTTTATAATAGTATATAATTGTTGTGCTTGAATAAATATCGATATGCAAATATCCAGTTTGTACATTTCGACTTTCAAAATAATGTTATTTTGTTTGTGATGTCACTTCATGATGCTGGAAGAGGAAGGATAACAGGGGAAACTTGGGTGGCATGGAGAGGGGTCTTGTCACCTTTGGCAGCATGCAGTTGTGATGACAACTGTCCAATATACACAAAATTGACATTAGCTATCCCCGTATAGCCTTTGCTAATAGCCTTTCTGATGTATATTTATCTTGTGTATATCAACTAGTTTTTACAGTATTTAACACCCATTTTTAGTGTCTTTTATAAAATCTGATTTTAACTTAAATTTGGTGTGCACCCACTATTCATATATTTTCTGATTAGCTAGCCCCGAACTCTTATTCTCAGCTGGCTAATGATGCCCTAATGACACTTACATAGGTTGAGTTACATCCCTAGTAGCAGTTTGTGAAGAGTTACTCAGTTAAACACTTCACATACAGAATCCAAACAACATAACAACTTCAAATTACTGAAGTGGTCATGGTCAAGGAACCTTTTAAAGTTGACCCTGGCTGAAGAGTTCTTGATGTATTTTTATTTAATGTTAAGCATTTTGTTTTATTTTATAATTGTTTAGAAAACTATAGAACTTCAAACCAAATTTTCGCACAATTTGTTAAATTTGCAATTTTCAGTTTTCAATACATAAATATATACATGCACATACAGTAATGTCAGACTTGTACATATTTACAGTAAATTCCATCTGAATTATCGTGTCTGTGCATACCCCATAGACATCTTATTACTCACTGTCTGAGGGAGGAGAAAGATTTAAGAGTTGTTCCCCTCTCTCCATACCTGATTTATAGTTATAATTCAACACACACAAACAAAATGGAGGGAGTGCAGGAGGAGTTAGTTGGTTTGCTAAATGCCCAGATGAAAATGTTAAACATACCAGTGTATAGCAATAGAAGTACTCCCGAATATCTATATTTTCATCTGTGTCCTACTGAATTCACCATACATATGGATAGTCAGTCATGCTTAGCCCACAAGTATAAAGAGGATGGTAATCTCAATATATGTGCAGATCAAGAAAGATGTTTCTCTAATGATATGCTTTAAAGGATTAGTCTCTCATGCAGAACATATATTTAGAAGCTATTAGGATTGAGGCACTTTAGAGTAGTACAGGAGTAAACATGGCATGGGGTGGGACTGATTCATCATATTGTTCAGATAAAAGTGCTATATTTAGGTAGACAGGGCAGATGTGTACTGATCATCTAATCTATTAGATGCAACTGTCTGTTCATTTAAGCAGCTCTCCTATCAAAGTTCCCCTGGTCCTTATATAGCTTACCATTTTGTCTTTTTATATTTCTTTAGATTCTGCTTTAACTTTATAAACATGGATTTTCTCAGTGAGATTTACACTATCACTGTTAGTCTGTTAGCTTTTCTAGCTTGGATGTTATTTGCTAGCAATAGTGTATCTTGTCTGCGGTGTTAACAATCCTTTGGGAATTAGCATAGGTTATTTTTTTAATGCCTGTTTATTTTAATTCACACTGTACAAATGGGTAACATATTCCCAGTGGAATTCCTCATGGCATTCTCCAGTGTTCTGTCTAGCCATCAGTCTCAAAAGCTTAGTACTCCACCTTATGTGTTTCCCTGGTCACTTCGTCAGAGGCTGGCATTACTAAGCTACATTAATGTATATAAAGCAAACATTATTTAACCACCAATTAGCCTCAAATTGTCGAACAGTATCTCTGCTTTAGATTATAAGGGGGGCAAATTAAGAATACACATGGCAAAAAAGATATGCTATACATGAATATGCAAAGAATAAGTAATAATAGGGAAAAAGCAAAAATATTCATAACAACTTTATCAGATACATATTCCACATATAGTTAATAGGGCAGTTTAAGAACCTAAATGTGGCATGCTTCAAAAATCTAAATAAAAAAACTAAAAAGGAATATAAGTAAGAAATATATGGAACATGTTAAAAGATACATTAATATATAGAATCATGTAGGATTGCTAAATGGTGCTCCCATCATACAAATATGCAGAATGCCTAGTGCTAGAACACAAACAATGCAATATAAATACATCATACAATGAATCACAAAATCAATTCTGTGCCAAATATGAAAGTGCCCAGTGCTTGAACAGCCATTGCACATATAAGTATAAAAAAACAAAAACAAGGGCAGAATATAGAATATTTGATACCCTACTAACCTCACCATCTGGGGAAATGGATTTAGGTGTAATTATTTCAGATGACTTAAAGGTAGGCAGACAATGTAATAGAGCAGCAGGAAATGCTAGCAGAATTCTTGGTTGTATAGGGAGAGGTATTAGCAGTAGAAAGAGGGAAGTGCTCATGCCATTGTACAGAACACTGGTGAGACGTCACTTGGAGTATTGTACGCAGTACTGGAGACCGTATCTCCAGAAGGATATTGATACTTTAGAGAGAGTTCAGAGAAGGGCTACTAAACTGGTTCATGGATTGCAGGATAAAACTTACCAGAAAAGGTTAAAGGATCTTAACATGTATAGCTTGGAGGAAAGACAAGGCAGGGGGGATATGATAGAAACATTTAAACACATAAAGGGAATCAACACAGTAAAGGAGGAGACTAAATTTAAAAGAAGAAAAACTACCACAACAAGAGGACATAGTCTTAAATTAGAGGGGCAAAGGTTTAAAAATAATATCATGAAGTATTACTTTACAGAGAGGGTAGTAGACGCGTGTAATAGCCTTCTAGCTGAAGTGGTAGAGTTTAACACAGTGAGGGAGTTTAAGCATGCTTGGGATGGGAATAAGGGTATCCTAGACGTAAGATAAGGCCAGGGACTAATTAAAAGTATTTAAAAAATTGGGCAGACTAGATGGGCTGAATGGTTGTTATTTGCCGTAACATGCTATATTTCCATGTAACAGGAATTAAAATAAAATCAAATCAATTCTTTAAAAATGAACTGACTCTTAAAAAGTTATTCAATAATAAAATTTTAATATTTCCACAAATCATATATATTTTAAAGGAACCAAAATAAAGAAAATGTCTTCACATATTAAAATTAATTTAAATAAGAACAGCAGCGAATCATAAAAAAATTAAAAAAGCTATAAAAAAAACTTGTAAAAAAACATCAAGCACAAAATCTAATTTAAGCCCTCAGGTTCCAGTGTATACAAACTAAAAATGCAGGATGAATCTGTTTTGTCCAATTCTTTTTCTATATTCTCTCTTCTCCAGTGAGGTGATGTTTTCTGGATACACATACATTTTAAACCTGAAGGGTCTCTATTATATATTAAATTAAAATGCCTAGAGAGGTTATGTGACATAAAAACTGTTTTAATGTTAATAAGACGTTCCCCTATTCTGATTTTAATGGGTCCTCTAGTATGCCCCACATATAGTTTTCTACAGGGGCTTTCCAAAACATAAATAACATCAGAAGAATAACAATGTATGTGAGCTTTAGTTATATTGTTTTTCTAGCTTACTATTAAAATAAATATTCCTTAAAAGGTAATTATTCTTACAACCTAGACAATTACCGCATCTATAAAAATTCCATATTTATCTTCTGTTTCGTAGTAGTTCTTGGCCTCTTAATACTAAGATATTTTAGACTGGAGGATTTAGAGTAGATAATGTTTGTAATAATTTGTTTAAAATAATTATTAATTATCTTTCTCCCCCTCATTCTGTGATCTTCACACAAGTCTATTTTCTATTAAACTTGTGTCTTATCTGCACCCATGTTGCTTTAACCCCTGTATCACAACTCAACTTTGAATTCTATGTGTCGTCTTTGCTCAGAAATGCTTTAGACTCAAGAAAGGGAGGTTCTCCCAAAAGGTTCTCATTACAAAATTCCGTTAGTCTTATAAAAAAAGTTATTACCAGATACAAATTGTATCTGTTTTTTACATCTGCATCACTGGACTACAATCTCTACTTTACTTCCTATATTAAAATTCTAAAATGTAATATGCACTTTATTATGTATTCTTCTGGTTCATGATATATCTGTTTTTTTTTTAAAAATGGCACTATATGACGTTTATAATTATAAATTTTATTTCTTCCTTTATATATGCCCTTTTGCAGCACTAATTGGGATTTAAAATGTTTTATTTTATTGCAGCGAGAATGAAAAATGGTAGAGATAGGAATGGACTGGGAGAACTCGCAGGTCCCCATCGTATATGTGAATCATTACAGTTAGCAACATTGGAGAAAGAGTAACAAAAATACTTAAAATAAGCTGGGGGATGCCTAAACAGTTCAACAACATGCGGGTTATTGGGATTTTTAAAAACTTATGTTAACATTTATATGTACAAATCCAATGAGTATTATGTTCCACCGACAGTGAAATGCAAATTGGAATGCATAAAATCAGGCAGAGACTCTTTTATAATGGATATTAATGAAACCGGAAATGACGTAGCATCTGAAAAAGCAAAAAGGAGGCTCAGAATGCAGAGTTTCTCACAAGAACAAGGGGAGCTTTGACCAATAACCTAGCTGGAAAGGTTTTGAAATCATTTTAAAGGTTTCAAAACAGGAAAGATGGTGGACCTACCTTGAGGAACCATTGCAGCGAAATGCATCTCTGGTGTACTATATGACTTTGGATTTACTTCTTGGCATTTTATATGTTTATTTTTAGTATCTTTAAATAAAGGGTATCCTTTTTAATCATCTGCCATTAGTTTCCAATGTACCAAAGAAATTGGTATGGTCCTGAACAATACAAAACACATTAATTGAGACAGTTTATAGGCTTCAGCCTTGTAAGTATAACAATTGTGTGTGAATGATATACATTGAAAAACAGTATTATACTTCATATACATTTCTCTCTCCTGAGATGATATAATTACCATTTGTGAAACAAACAAGAAAAAAACCTCAGAAAACAGGAGAGTGGTCACCCAAATGGACCAAAAAGTCTCCAAAAAAGTCTCCAGAGCTTGGTTTTTAGCTCTTGAAAATCTGTCATTAAAGATATAACTTAAAACTTTGAGTTTTATGTTATTTCACTGTTATACTTAGACTTTATTATATAAAAAAGTGCTCCACTGTGTTTACAATTTTGAGGATCAATACATAATGCTAGTTTGGAGTCGTAGTTTGAGGTTCGATCACCTAATAAACAAGATAGAAGCATCCCTTGAAATCAAGGAAGTTGTTCCTGGTGGCCCACTCCATAATGATGTGTCACAGTGTCCAGGAAGCTGAAAAAGCTACTCAAAGCTCTTCTTCATGAGCTAGTTGGTAATTGCCCTGAACTGATTCTAGGTTGTGTAATACTTACTCAAATTAAATAGAAAGTGGCAGTGTGACATACTGGAGGGACATACTTGTTAACATGGACTGTGATGTGCAGCTGCAGAGATTTATACTGATTGAGAAGGATTTGCAGATTGAATCTGTGGTTTGGACAGAGGCTCTTGGGATTTGGGAGAGAAAGTAAAACAAAAAAAAAAAGCCAAAAGGAGAATAGTGCCTCTAAAAAGGTCAAAGCTAACCTGTCTGAATATACCTTGCCTCTTATTGATTACCCTCTGACCTACGGGGATGAGGATAACATCTGGTATCTGGTTGCCTAGAAGCTATCATCATGTCAACCAACCACTGTCCAATATGAGTGAGTGTTACAAGAAACATTCTGAATTCATAATGCTCACACAAGTCACTGCAACTGAAAGTAAAATAAACCTCCTCAAGTTAAGTCTCTCCACAGTGGGTTACCTTGCTCTTCAGTTTAATGCCGAAAGCATTTCATCAGCTAGCTTAGAGCCAACTGGCCACTCACCTCTCTCTCCAAAGTTGTTTAAAAAAATTGTAAATGTATTCTAAAATCTGGCAGTGGATAAAATAAACAAACAAACAGGCAAACAATTATTTCAAATTAAACTTGTTCTGCTGCTGCAGCTCTGCCCTTTCATTATAGTAGTTTCTCCTTGCCTGGCTGAGCCTTGCAGTGTGGCTATGCCTGTTCTCTCTGTACATACATTTAAGAGAATCTGTTGATAGAGCACTGTTTTTTCCCCACACTGAAGGATGGTCACTGATGCTACAGAATGCATGTGTGGAAAAGTTTTCTTCTCAGGGTGGAAAAAATAAGTGTGTTATCAATTGCCCTATGAATAATTTCAAATTAAAATTACTCTTGCTGCAGCTGCTCCCTATTATTCCTTAATACAAGAATTGCAAAAGGAAAAAAGATTCATTATTTTAAAACCAAGTTTTTCCCTTCGTTTTTTTAAATAGATAATATAATTATGATGAGTTGAGAACACTGAACTGGCATCGCAAAAATGGCTGATTTTGCCTAGCCATTAGGCAATATGCAGCCCACTAATATCCCGCTTAACTCTCCTAATATTTTTTCATAAACAATGTTTTGCCGAGTCAAAACGTCACTTAGACAAGTATCGGATGTCACAAACAAAATGTTGGTTTTAGTTAAACATTTTGGGCAAAGCTAAACAATCACGCCAGGGACAAGTCTTGGAGATACTCTCATTTTCCAACACCCCCATAAACATTTCACCTTTCTCATTTATATGTGAAATGTATGTAAAATATGTATTCAAATAATTATGTATTATTATTAAATATATTTAACATCATTTATTCATGTACCTCTGCTGCTGTGTATTAATAATGTGGGCTCTTCCCTCCCTGTTGAGTCCAAACACAGAAATTTAGTGCATGGCTGATCTGTGTAGGAGAAAGAGAGCTTAATGCTGCTGGACCAGATGGGAAGAGGTAGAAATTGATTAAATGCTCCCCAATGCTACAGTGTACGTGGGAAAGCAATTTTAGCAATATGCTTGTTGCTATCTATGCCACTTACTTTGTGCAGTCTGCCTGGGTAGCTCTTCCCAGTCAAGCTGTTTTTTTACTACTCATCCTGGGGTAAGCCTCCAGATGCCTCTGGCCCTTGGTCCTTGGACGACTTGCCTGAGTGCCCAGTAATTTATGTAGTATATATGCCAAATTAGCAACATGCCTGCATCTGGCCTGGGTCACCCCTTGACAGACGGAACTCCAGGTGCAATAGTGCCTGTTGTAACCCTGGCAGTTCCACCTTTTGCGTATGCCATTGACTAATGTTATAACTCTGCTCTTGATGTATTTATTTGTGGGTTGATATCATCATATGGTGATACAACCAGCACATATTCTAAGTACTTCAACAGAAATGCTGTACTTAAGAATAAATACAAAACAGTTTAAAAACAAAAAAACAAAACAAACATAAAGCATTAAAAAGGGAAGGCATCATACTGAAGGTGTCTGATGAGTAATGAAACCTTAAAGATAAAAACAATAAGAGTAAAAGTTCTACTAAAGTGACTCTCACAGATACAAGAGATGCTTACAATAACTTTGAAAAAGCCTATTTACTGTGTGAAACGATTTAATGTTTATTCAGTATTTCTCTAATAAAGTTGTGGGGAACATACCACCTACCCCTTTGGATTGAGCAAAATCATTTTTGTTCCAAGTCAGTGAGTACACCTCCTGCTATTTTAAATGCATTTCACTTCACAATGTGCACTATATTTTATATCTTATTTTTTACATACATAACAGTGAGGATTTTAACCTACATACAGCCAAGAGTGGGCATTGCATATAAATCCAGACTGAGGATTATTCCACGTCACACTTTGCATAAGGAGACATCACTGGGCTCTATTAAATGTGATCCACTACTTTGGACACTTGAAATACTACACCATATTAGTGTTATTCTTCTGTTTTTCCATATATATATCTGGACATCACCCTTTCAGATCTAGAAACCCTAGGCAGGGATTGAACCATCCGGAGGCAGGAATTGTAGCTAGTTTATAGCTCCAACTATTATAACTGCTATTCATTATTTTTCTCTATTCCTTTTTTTTGTTGTCCTCTCTCTCATTTCATATAGGCTGGAATTTGAGGACCCTACCTAAGCGCTGCTCCCTTTTCCCAATTCCAACAACATAGGTTTATTCTGATTAAAGTAAAACAAAACAAAAACA
The DNA here is from genome assembly GCF_036172605.1 of Pelobates fuscus. Classification (NCBI taxonomy): domain Eukaryota; kingdom Metazoa; phylum Chordata; class Amphibia; order Anura; family Pelobatidae; genus Pelobates; species Pelobates fuscus. The sequence goes on from NC_086322.1 coordinate 132,756,077, forward strand.
TAGACACAATTTAGTTCAGTTAGGACAAAACTATTAAATCATCACAAATAATCAGAACAATAGTAATGCTTCATATTTACCTTTTGAGGCTTTCTATTTTCCTTAAATGACCAATAAAACTTAACTTAAATAACGTCATCTTAATCCATCGTGATAAAAGAGAAAGGAAGAGTAAAAATACACATTAGAAGCTTATACAAATAAGTGAAAAAACGATGATCAATATAATTCAAAAAGGAGGAAATAAAAAACATTGAATCAATAAATAAACATTTCTGCTCTGAAGCAATTATGGAACTAATTCAAAACTTAAGCAAAATTGGTCATATAGCTGAGATAAAGTAAAGCTTTTCTCTAGAAATTCAATACAAAGAATTGATCAATGAATTCTGTTATCATTCATGTACAACCTTCTTGTAGATCGTATTTAAGGAATGTTAATGAAAAAAAAGATAAAAATAGGATAAACAAAAATATATATTTCACATTTGCTACAAAGTGTTTTTATTCATACATCTACATGATGCAACAGAATATCAGTTGAAACTTCCTGAGAGTGTCTCAAATAAGTTTTTGTTTGTAATAGGATAATGAAAATTAGAAAGAGTGGATTCTTTATATCTCAAGAAGGATATGCAGTAGGCTTGTCATATTAACAACAAATAGATATTTAAATAGTGCAGTTTCGATAAGCTATTTTTTAAACCTGGTTTTCCTTTAACTTAGAAGCATAGAAATTAAAAGATTCTTCCTGTCAATAACAATGCAATAAAAATAAAATATGTTTTATGAGGTATTTGTTTGTTACTAAGGAGTCATTAAATGTATTTTCACAAAGATTGCATCTTAACTTGCTACAACTCATGCATTATTAGCTATTTGCATTTTGTATACATTATAAGGAGTATTTATCAAAGCTTAGTGGTTCTTGCATCAATTTAATTGTGCTGAGATTGCATCACACTGCTTAAACATAATTTACTCTGCCTATGATTTATCAGTAAACAAATGCAAATTGTTTATATGTAATGTGCTGCCTAAGCAAAAATGCATATTTTTAACATTCTCCATTCTCTTTTTTCAGCATTATCAATGACTTAATTAATTTGTTGGGGGGAGTGATTTATTTTTTTAAATTTACACCTTTTGACACTTGTCACAATGCTGACGATATTTTTTCTGTATTCACTGTAGTCAGTTGAGAGGAAATAATTTACTATTATATTTTAGACATGTGCAATTCGTTTTGAATGTACATTCGGATGAATTTTGCGCTATTTGGAAATTCAGAAGCTTTCAAATGTCTGAGCTTTGAATTGCCAAATAGCCAAATTTCCAAATAGCCGAAGTGCCTAACCGAACCGTATTGCCAAAGTTCTAAATTGCCGAAAGTCCGAAGTGCTTCGGATTTCTGAAAAGTGGCAAAACAAGTGGTTAGGGTTTAGGGCAAAACAAGTGGTTATGGGTTAGGTTTAGGGTTAGAGTTAGGGTTAGGGTCCGAATTACCAAAGTTCCGAATTGCCAAAGTGGCGAACCTAACCAAATGCCATTGGTCCAAATTGCGGAAGCAGACACATTTTTTTACTTAACCAAGTTTTCAAACCGAACCAAATTTTTTGCCCATGCACATCCCTATTATTTATCATTAAATTGTGGAAACGTTGTAGTTGAGGCACCTGCATGTTTGGTGCAGTGTTTAGGTTAGGTTACAGTTAACCCAATCACATTGTGCATACATGATTTTTCAGGTATGGACCAATACCACATAATCAAGTACACATGATGTTTAATGTTGCAAATTAAGTCAGTTTTTTCAAAATAATTTTGCTTGCAGTGTATCTCCTTTTGAGGGCACAAGCACCAAAACTAATGCTACCACTACAATGCCAGCTCTTCTGCAACCTCCCACCACAGCATGGGCCCATGGTTTGATCAAAGTATTTCACTGCCCCACGCTGTGTTGATTCCCCAATCAATGGAGCTGCAGGTCTGCATTTTCAGTGAGTTCAGCACACTGCTGAATCTCACACTGCTCCCTAATGGTCGCAGGCCAGAAAGGAACTTTGTAATTTGTCTGCATCCACAGATGTTGCAGAACAGAAGCTCAGCAAACTGAGACATTAGGGAGCACCACCAGACCACCAGGGAAACAGGTAAGAGCCCAAATCAGTGCCCAAAAGGTAACATAAATATACTCGCCACACAAACAATCACCCTCACACACTCGACTCCAATTACTCACCATGTTAAAGTCATCCCCTCACACTCATCCTTCCACAGTCACCCTGTCACACTCAACTCCCTGCACTCACCTTGCTACACCACAGTCACAATATCACACTCATTCTGTCATAGTGACAATGTCACACTCACTCTTCCACAGTTTTATATATATATATATATATATATATATATATATATTACACAAATCAGTGCACTCGCTTATTATTATATATATTATTATGTCTATATACATATATGTAAACATTACTTTCCAGGACACCCAACGTTCCAGGATTTTGGTAGTGAGTTTTTCACAAATTGCTTGGTAGTGAATAGGTTGATGATACATTTATATTCAAAAACTATTAGATTTGACCAACAAGCCCATCTTTTCTGACCCTCCACACAACCTGCAGTGTACATGATTTCTGTACATGATTTCTGTACATGATTTCTGTACATGATGCCACTACTTAAATTTGCATGGTCACATTATTTTTCCTTACTATATGTGAAACTGACCTTCTGATAATAATAACTTGAAATCCAACTACTGGGTCCTGGAGTGGATTTAAAGACATATTTAGTATTGAATGTTCTATCACTGTTGGATGTTCTTTTTCCATTTTAACTTTGACTTATGTTGATTTATTATGCTCTTTGGTGTGAATGTGGATGAAATTTTGTGCATGCCCAGGTATCATAATAATTTTAAATGTTTATGCAGAAATATAAAATCGTTTGAACACCTTATCAGTGAATTGAAGCAACCACTTCTTTTTTCTGCTCCCTGTGATGCTGTAAACTCATTAGCTCATCTATTTCAAACACCCATTCTAACTTATTGTTGATATGAAATGCTCTCTGAGGTCACTTTTTTTTTTATTAGTAATGGTTATTGAGGATAATTACTGATTGAAAACTAGTTATATATTGCTGTAATTTTAACGGATAACTGGCATCTCATATTCTAAAAGTTACCACTTGGATAAATGCAACACCCTCAATAACTAATAAAAACCCATTCCATAATAGATGTGTAACACGTCTATTTGTAGGATTATTCTTTAGGATATGATACATTTTCTGTGGGCTGCTATAAGTGAAACCGGCTCTCACACCTCCGTAACTCTCTCTGCCGCTGGAAACTGACCTTGGACATGAATCATTCCTAATGGTAATAATATATATTGAAGCATCAAATTGAGTAAATTTTTCAAGTTTGCTATTAAAAAATGTTTTCTTCATTTTTGTACATACTTTATTTTATATTTTTAATAACAATCTCATCTTGCCTGCTTATTGTTTCTTGCCTTCCTTGCCTTTGGCTCTCTTTGTCAAATTCCCTTTATACCTAAATAGAAAATCAAGGATGAATTGCAATGCAAAGCTATTATAAATGTGAGTTCTTGAGCAGCATCTATGACACTAAACTACAAAACAATTCCTCATTCTGTTCTTGTCTGTCTGCACCTGCCTACAATCTGATTAGTGTCGCTAAATAGGTTCCTGCTTCCTTCAGTCCCTTTAGGTTTCTTCAGTCTTGTGAGCACTGTCGCATTATAAAGTGAACATCTGCTTGTTGTAGTTAGTCCTCAATTCATAGTTTTTTTTTCTTGTAATGTTCCAAGATATATTTTGTGATTGTGACTTTGTTAACGTGTTTATTTGTATTACTATATCATTTTGAAAAAAAAAAGTTTAATGCATGTCTTATAATTGTTTCTTGTTATATCGCTTTTAATAAAAACAAGTCTATAGTCTATATATAAATAGTATAAAGATAATAGTAGGAACAAGACAAATAAATATACATAGTTTAACACAGTTTTATAATGATTTAAAAAAAAGAAAGCAAGACAAATACACAAGTGTCAGAGTTTCCAATATCTAAGAGGCATTGTGATATGTTTGGTTTCAATGAATGTAATAGACTTGAACGTGATTGCATTGTTGTGGACAGAAGAATTAAACCAAAATAGCTATTTACTAATGTCTATTTATTCTGTGTTCACTATGTTAAAACTGGCTGCTAGAGTAAATATTCCCTTCCCCCTTTATGGTTCAGTCATTATTTCCTCTGCAAGTTTCTTGTTACACATTCTTGTGTTAATAGGTAGCCTCCTTTGCTAACTCCTCCCCCACTTCCTTTGTGCCAATTCCACGTGCAACAAAATGGAGAATCACTGTTAAAGTAACAAAGAAACTACTCACTTCCCCTTTCTTCATGTATCCAAGCCAGAGCTGGAATATGGGGGGAAGAGCTCTGTAATGATGACATCACATCCTGTAGGGTGGGACCCTTTTTGACTGTTAACCAATTGTTGAATTGATATTGTATGTTTAAACTGTGACGTATTTTTGCTTTAAGAAGGAGACCCCCCTCTGGGGAATAAAGCATTCCTTAGTATTTCACTGATCAGAAACTTTGTCTCCGGTGTGAATTACTTCTAGGGAAAGCGTGCACGCATTCATCAATCAATTTGGAAGGTGTAGATAGACAAATAATCAAAGTTTTCTTTGATCCAAAACAAATAGGCGCCCGAACAGGGACATTAAGGGTAGTTAATTCACTTGGAAAGCCGTATATACATTACAAGACGGGAGAACAAAAGGACTACCAGAGATTGGAAAAGGAGACTGATCAACTCTGGCTATGGTAAATGAGTTAATTACCTACCTATATTTTCCTTTCTTTGGATTTCGTTTATTCTCCGTGGCTTCACTACGGCTTCGTGTGAATGACGTCTTCAGACAGGTATATATATACCCATATGTCCCCTTATAGAACTATATAAACCCTGTCACTTGTCTATCTACAGCCTAACTAAATCCAGAGTTTGAGTTTTTATGTGTGAAAGTGTCTGTTTGAGAATCTGTTTTGCTTTCTTTTGATTATTTGAGTTCGGGGTGTTGAAACCTGGCGGTTGTGGCCGGATTATATTAATTGTAAATCCTGGCGTAGTTTTTATTTTGAGATCAGGGGGTGTTGAAACCTGGCGTTTGTGGCCGGATTATATTAATTGTAAATCCTGGCGTTGTTTTTATTTTTAAGATCAGGGGGTTCGTAAGAAAACCCTGGCGGTTTTGGCCGGATTATATTAATATTTTAATATTAAATCCTGGCGTTTCTCTATTGTTTTTATTTTAAGTTCGGTTTTGGGAAATACCAAACTGGCGTAATTGGTTTTAGTTTGTTGAAATAATAAAAACAACAAACAAAGAGTTAAGTTGTTGTATGTGTGCTTGAGTGTGAGTTTCTATGTGTATATGTACTGAGTTTATTTTAAGGAGTCTATTTTCAGCTGGCATTAATTTTAAAGAATTTGTGTGCTTTGGCATATATATTGTGCTTTTGCATGTATACTGTTTTTTTGTTTGGTTTTTTTGGGGGGTATATGTTACTTGTTATATATTCTATCTGTGTCCTGTAGTTCTCCTATTCTATCTTTTGTCTTCAGGAGAGCTGTGCTTAGGCACTCACATGGTTAAATACTTTGTGCTGCTTGCAACTCACTTTCTCCTACTTCCCCCCTCCCCCCCCCCCCCCTCTGCCCCCTCCATTCCTTGGAGTCTGTGCTGCCAGATGTTAGTTTTTTGTTTTTTTTGCATCACTCTGGGTGTTTTCTGTGCTCTGCTAGCTTGGTGTGACACTTTATGCAAGTTTCTTGCAAGTCTCTCTCTCTCTCTCTCTCTTTACGTCCCTCTTTCTCTCTCTTTCAGTCTCTTTCTCTTTCAGTCTCTCTCTCTCTCTCTTTCTCTCTCTCTCTTTGTCTCACTGTCTCTCTCTCTCTCTTTCAGTCTCTTTCTCTCTCTTTCAGTCTCTTTCTCTTTCAGTCTCTCTCTCTCTCTCTTTCTCTCTCTCTCTTTGTCTCACTGTCTCTCTCTCTCTCTTTCAGTCTCTTTCTCTCTCTTTCAGTCTCTTTCTCTCTCTTTCAGTCTCTCTCTCTCTCTTTCAGTCTCTCTCTCTCTCTCTTTCAGTCTCTCTCTCTCTCACTCACTCTCTCACTCACTCTCTTCACTATCTTCACTCTCTTTTGGTCAAGGGTCTGCTTGCTGTCTCTTTTCCCTGTTTCTCTCTATCCAGCTCTACTGTAGTTTATCAATGGGTCAGACTCATGTTAACCCCTCCCGTGGTCGGTTAGCCTGTGATCTTGTAAAGGAAAGAGCTGGGGACTTAGCTGTGGTCAAACTCCGGAAAATTATTAAACTGTGTAGTATTAATATGTCCCCCAGTGGCAGATTGCAGGCGGAAGACTGGAGAAAACTTTTAAACGACAAACATGGGATCTTGGTAGATCATGGGTTGAAGAAATCAGCTGATGCGTGGTATAAGGTTGCTTGTGTAATTAAGAAGGAGGGGTGGATTGAGGAGGAGATAGACCTAGAAGGAAAAAAAGTCTTTGTATATCATGAAAAAGGTTGTTTTGTTGAATCTGTTGCAGACGTTTCCAGCCCTCCTCCATATGATAAAGCCTGGCCTAAAAGGGAGGTGGCTCAACCTGCCTCTGGAGCGCCCCCACAGCCCATTCATGCTAGCTCCCTCTCTCCAGCCCCTGCTGCCTTGTACCCTGTTCTTAAAGCAGATGTTATTTTCCAACCCCCACTCCTTCTCCACTCCAAGTCTCAGTTCCCCCTTCCCTTCCTGTTTCTCTGCCTCCTCCTCCTCTCTTGCCCATCTCTGCAGCTACACCCTCTCTTTCGGCTCCTGTTGCTTCTGTCCACGCCCAATTCCTTTCACTTCTCCCTATAACTTCCGCCCTTACTTCTCCTGTGGAATCCTTCCCTTCTGCTCTTTCACTGACACCATTTCCTGTTTCTAACACACCCATCCCTTCCATGATGGTAACGTACCCTACCAACACCCCTGTGGTCTCTTCCCCCCCCCCTTCTGTATCCTCTTCCATTCCAACCCCTTTTATGGCTGCCCCCAGTGTATCTTTCCCTATTATGACTATTGGATCCACTGTTCCTACAGCATCAGGCTTTCCTCCTGCTGCGACCCCGGCAGCATCAGGTTATTATCCTGCAACCTCCACAGCTTCCTTAGCCACTTCTCCCCCTGCCTCGCAACTTGATTCGGTCCAAATTACTACTACAGTTAATCACCCTGCGACCAGTACTACAGCTGGTCTGATTCCCATTCTCACTGCCGATAGTAGTGTCCAAGAGGCGCAGCCTCCACAGACCACAACTAATCTACCCTCCAGTCCTATAGCAGGTGCTTGCGGTGCCCAGCATGATCAGGAGGGTGCCCCTTTGATGTATGTTACCTTCAACCCGTCCCAAGCTGCAACACTGGTACAATCACTTCCTGACCCTGAGAAACAGCCCATGCCCTTTTTCCGTCGGATTGTTCAGATCCGTAAAACTTACTCTGCAGCATGGCGCGATTTGTTTAGTCTGTGTGAAATTAAGGCAGGGGATGCTTACTGGCCCGTAATGGAAAGGAGCTTTGATGATGCCCGTCTCACTACGGATACAGATTTTCAGTCTGGTATCACATTTTGTGAACAACTCCGTGCATGGGCTCAAGATAAGTTGACTGATCAGGCTATTTCTATTGCTGATATTGTTCAAGAAAAATCAGAAACAGTTGAAAGATTTCATTCTAGGTTAACTCAAACCTTTTCTGATCTAGGTTTCAACACATGTAATAAGTCCCACACACAGATGCTGTCAGCTGCTTTCGTTGCAGGCCTTAAGGAACCCATAAGGAAAGGCCTGGTCCAGTCCCGTCCCGAATTCAGGATAATTCCCCTGGACACTCTCCTCCTGGTCGCTAAAGGCCTGGAGTCAATCCAATTGCCCCTGCAAAAGAAATCCAATCCTTTAATGTTTTCCTTATCTGACCCTGCAACTCATCTTGCCCCTGGCGGGTACCCTATTCCATCACCTCTGGACCCTTTCACAGCTCAGGCCCCAGGACCACCACTCAAAACGTGTTATCACTGTAGGCAACTAGGACATTTTAGAAATGAGTGTCCAAGTCTGCATGCACCTAGGCAGCGCACACATGCTCTACGGCCACCATATCCTGTGGCCGGTTATCCTCCTGCCCAGGCGCTTGGTTATCCGTTACCTGGTTCTCATTATTATCCTAATAACCTACCCTCTGCAACTTATCTGCCCACTAACAATCCAATGCCTAGACAACGACGCCCTACACAGCATGCTCGGCAACCATACTATCCAACTACACCTACACGTACATACCCTGGTCCAGACCAGTCTCATATTGATCTTGTCCAATAGGTAACAGGCAAACCTGTGTCCAATGCCCCTGTCATGGCAGTGTATACAGGGGATAAAGGGGGGCCCCTAGCTACAGTGGTCCTACCTGTGGAAGGCTGCCCAACCACCTTCTTAGTTGACACAGGCGCAGCCCGTAGCGTACTTAGAGCATGTGACCTGCCTGACGATTCCTTTCTCTCTAATATAGATGTTTCCTGTATAGGTGTTGATGGAACCCCTCGTAGCAACCCATTAACTAAGCCCTTACGGGTGGGTACTTTCCCAGATCTCCTTACTCGTTTTGTAGTGTCTTCCTCTTGTCCTCTTAATTTGTTAGGGGCTGATGTCCTGTCCCGCTTGCAAGCCTCCGTCTCCTTTACTCCAGATGGTAAGGTTCAGTTATTGACCCCTCTCTCCAGTGATGATACCTCAGCCCTTTGTTCTTTACCCCTCCTACTCCACATGGAGTCACCCCATGGGAATGCAAGGGTCCCAGATAATTCCCCCAGTGCGCTTGACAGAGTTCCTGTGCAACTGTGGTCTACTGGTCCCGATGATATTGGACGTCTTAAAGTTCCTCCGATACTTGTGCAGTTGCTCCAAGGTGCAAGTCTGCCCAGAAGACCACAATATCCATTGACTCCTGCTCAGTCCCTTTCTATCTCCAAACAAGTTGAAACTCTGCTGGCTGCGGGTGCTCTGGTTAAATGTGTATCGCCTTGTAATACTCCTTTGTTTCCAGTTAAGAAAAAGACCGAAAAGGGTGAGCCGGACAAGTACAGGATGGTTCAAGACCTCAGAGCAGTCAATGATGTTACCATCTTGGAAACCCCCATTGTTCCAAATCCTCATACTCTTCTATCCCAGGTCCCTCCATCAGCTAAATTCTTCACAGTGGTGGATTTGGCAAATGCCTACTTCAGCGTGCCTTTGCATCCCTCTTGCCAATACCTGTTCGCATTTACTCATTACCGCCAACAATACACCTGGACTGTAATGCCCCAGGGAGCACAAAATTCCCCAAGCCAGTTTGCAAGAGCCATGGCATACATCCTGGAACCATGGCAGAAATCACACACAGACGTGGTCCTCCTGCAATACGTGGACGATCTCCTTCTCTGTGCTGATGATCTCCCGACTGCAGAATGTACCTCTGAAGATTTCCTCTGTTTCCTGGCCGCCCAAGGTTGTAAAGCATCTAAGAAGAAATTGCAGTGGTGCCGACCATCGGTGATCTTTTTGGGGCATTGTCTTTCTCATGGCACCCGGCACCTTACTAGAGACAGAGTGCGGGGTATTACATCACTATGCCCTCCATCGGCTCATAAGTCCCTCCATGCCTTCCTGGGTCTTATCTCTTACTGCAGAGCCTGGATTCCTGAAGCCTCTACACTGTTGCAGCCGCTCTACGATGCCCTCAAAACTGAACCATTTGCTTTATCTCCTGAAGCCCTTACCAGCTTCTTCGCATTACGACGTGCTGTTGTTACTGCTCCTGCTCTGGGCCTTCCCAATTACGAGAAGCCCTTCAAGCTCTTTGTCTACGAAAAGATGGGCCATGCATCTGGTGTTCTCACTCAGTCTCATGGGTCTCGTCAACGTCCAATAGGGTATTACTCCTGCCAGTTGGATCCTGTGGCCAGAGGAGGACCCTCCTGTCTTCGGGCTGTATTTGCAGCAAGTGCTCTGCTGGACAAGACATGTGACATAATCCTTGGTCACAAGCTAACCATTCTCGCTCCACATGATATTTCTGCGATACTAAACCAAGTTCAACCTAAACATCTCTCTACTCAAAGACATCTTCGTCTCCAAACAACTTTAATGTTACCCGATAATGTCTCTTTACAGCAATGTTACACTTTGAATCCTGCCACTCTTCTGCCACTTCCCAAGGGGGGAGTACCACACTATTGGTACAGTCTGAACATAGATCCTGATGCCTTCCTTGATCTGGATGTCCATATGCCCACAGTACCACACGATGAACAGCCATCTCCTCTATGGCATTGTACTTTATGGTTCAGAGACGTGTCGGGGCCTGACCCTCAGTATGAAGAAGAACTGTTTCAATTGATTGAAGTACCTCTCACTTTGACAGACATATACTGTGATACAAAAGGTAACACTGTAGTTTTAGTCCAATTACCCACAGAAGTGACTCATATGTACCACCATTGGGAGATGGCAGTTCCTCATGTCTCTATTACTAAATCTCCAAATATCTCATGGAAGGAACTTGGTCCATTAGCCAAAGCATGGAGTGCAACAGATCAAGACCAACTTTCTGCAGAAGGTGTTACCAAACGAACTGTGAATTGTAAGACTACTGGTTACCCACAGTATCACACAGAAATATGTGAAGATGCCCCTCCCAAAGATTCTGACCCAGACATCCCCCATGATTGTTTTGAACAGATGAAGATGGAAACAACCCATCTTCCTACAGTACATGAAACGGCTCTGCCAGATCCTGACTGCACACTGTTTGTGGATGGCTCCAGATTTGCAGATGAACAAGGAAGATACCACACTGGATTTGCAGTGACCACAGTAGATCAGGTACTTCAAGCATCCCCACTTCCTGCGTCTATGTCTGCTCAAGAAGCTGAACTAAAAGCCCTCACTGTAGCATGCCAAATGTTTGAAGGGAAGCGTGTTAATATTTATACCGATTCAAGATATGCCCTGGGCGTAGCACATGATTTTGGATTAATATGGAAAACAAGAGGTTTTCTAACAGCAACCGGTACACCAGTTAAACATGGTACAGCTATCAAGGAATTGATGGATGCTTTACTCCTTCCTGAAGAAGTGGCCATACTGAAAGTAAAGGCCCATGGAAGACGGAATTCGGAAGAAACATGTGGCAATCATAAAGCTGACCAAGCTGCCAAAGATGCTGCATGTCAATCAAGGGAAGTGGACAGAAAAGTGTCCGGTGAGGAAATTACTATTTTTCCCATGCAAACCTTACATACGGACCTCAAGTTTTTGAAGGAACAGCAAGCAGCTGTAAGTCCCGAAGAAAAGCAAAGCTGGAAACAGAAGGGAGCGACCTTACAGGATGGAGTATATACTAGTAATCTCAAATTTTGTCTGCCTAAATGTATGTATCCGGCTGTGGTTCAATGGGCCCACGGAGCAGCGCACTTGTCTAAGACCCTCATGAACTCTTTAATTGCTAAATATTTCGAAGCACCAGGTATTACCACTCTGACTAAAAACTACTGTAAGTCTTGTGCTATCTGTGCCAAGTGCAATCCGGGAAAATTGGAGAAAGTTTTCCCCAAACATCTGGCGAAGCCACACTACCCATTCCAGAGAGTCCAAATTGACCATATTCAGATGCCAAAGAGTGGCCGGTATGAATATGCCCTAGTTATGGTGGACATGTTCTCAGGATGGCCAGAAGCTTTCCCGGTTACTAATATGACCGCCAAGACCACTGCCAAGCGGTTGCTCACTGAAATTGTCTGTAGATATGGAGTTCCTGAAGTGATTGAAAGTGACCAGGGCCCGGCTTTTACAGCACTAGTAACTAAGGAAGTCTGGGCAGCACTGGGGGTGACCCTTGCATTTCACACACCCTATCACCCACAAAGTAGTGGTAAGGTAGAACGTATGAATGGCACCTTAAAAGCCAGAATGCTTAAGATGGCCCAAGAAACTAACCTACCCTGGCCAGAGAGTCTCCCCATAGCTCTATTTAGTGTCAGGTACACACCAAGAGGGAAGTTTAACCTGTCTCCCTATGAGATTTTGTTTGGTTCAGCCCCTAGGTTAGGTTGTTACTTTCCTCAACAACTCCAACTGCAATCAGATGTTATGGTTAATTATGTGACTGCTCTTTCCCAAGTTTTAAACAAGATACATGCCCAAGTGTTTTCTTCCATTCCAGATCCAGAGTCTGATACAGGCACACACAAGTTGCTCCCTGGTGATTGGGTTCTGGTTAAGAAGTTCATGAGAAAACATACCCTTGAACCCAGATATGATGGTCCGTTCCAAGTCCTTCTAACCACAACTACCTCAGTTAAATTGGCTGGAAAGAACTCTTGGATACACGCTTCACACTGCAAGAAAGTTCCAGCTCCAGAGGAACCAGATCCTGTTATAACATGAATTTTGTGTATTTGTTCTTGCTGCTAGGTCTGATAAAGGCCCAACAAGTCGCTATAACCAAAGACAATCATGTTTATACATTTTGGTACAATTCCTCTAATACACGGGTAGCCACATTTGCATTTGATTATTGTGATATCGTAAACTGTACTTTTCCACCAGCGTTGTTGTCAACAGTGTACAAAGATATACCTAACATTAAGGACCCATACATATGTGTGACTAATGACTACTGGGGATATGAGTGTAGTTCATGGAAGGCAGCAGGGTGGAATACAGGGCCAGCCTGGGGCTATAGACCACAAAGTGCCTTAGACAGATTAGATAAAAATGGGGAGTCCTTACTGAAAAGAATGACGTTCAGGAAACCAGGGGGGGCGACACCTATGAAACTAGCCTTAAACATAGAACACCCCTGTCCTGGAGATGCTGGACAATATGTAATGGGAATGTACTGGAAGGGAGGAGGTTCATACAATAAACAGGGGACCTTTTACTTACAGGACATGTATGACTCACCTGAATGGGTAGGAGCCACACACATGACTATTAATCCTCTTAAGCCACATATCAAAACTCTAAAAGAGATGATAGCTATAGCTAACCCCACGTATGAGGACACTATGGCTGTAGAGACGGGTTTCTCTGACACTAACTTATGGCTTGAGTGGATGAAATATAATGCTAACAAACACAACAGATCTAACTGCTATGTCTGTGGAGGAGCGAGGCCTCACTTAGGTACTGTCCCTTTGAACATACCTCCGGAGATAGAGATGTGTTTCCTAAGTCTCTATACTATACTTAAAACCAACCGGACGGAATGTGGATCATGGATAAAGGAATACCCAGTTGTCCTTAAAGATGTCAAGCCAGATAAAGGTATCACCATATATCCAGGGAACTACACTTGTTATGGTATATATGATGGGGTAGGCCAATTCTTTGGTAATTTCACTGGTAAGTACTGTGCCACATATAGCCCAATTCCAGTTGCCTTTATCCAACAACACATAAGATCCCTTGGAGATATATATTGGATTTGTGGGGATATGCAGATTAGAACCAGATTGGAAGGCGTATGGTGGGGAGAATGTGCTCTAGCTAAGGTAATTATGCCTATACACATAATCTCTGACGGACACCAAGATACCCCAGGTACGTTACACCAATACTCTAGAATAAAGAGAGATACTCCTGTAAAAGGCAGTTTTGATCCCCATATTTATATAGATACCATAGGAGTGCCAAGGGGGGTGCCAAATGAATTTAAAGCAAGAGATGAAGTGTCCGCAGGGTTTGAATCTATTTTTCCAATCATCACGGCCAATAAAAATTTAAATTGGATTAATTACATCTATTATAACCAACAACGTTTTGTAAATTATACAAGAGATGCCCTCCAGGGTTTGGCGGAACAATTACAAGCTACTTCCCAGATGACCTTCCAGAATAGACTGGCCTTAGACATGATTCTGGCAGAGAAAGGGGGAGTATGTAAAATACTCCCAGACACCATGACATGCTGTACCTATATCCCAGATAATACAGGCCCTAATGGTAAGGTAACGTTGGCAATAGAAAAGTTAAAAAGTTTATCCAACGAACTGAAAAGGAATTCTGGGGCCACAGATCCATGGGAAAGATGGTTTGGATGGATGTCTGGATGGCAAGGTGCTCTGGCCCAAATAGGTGTTGCCATTTTAATAACGATACTCATCCTCGCTCTTCTTGTTTGTTGTGTATTACCTTGTCTTAAGAAATGCCTACAAAAGACAGTTGATCAGACAGTCGACCAGACCACCCCGACCTTCCTTCACCAAGAGATTGATGACATAGACCGTGATACACCACATACACCCTTACAGTCCCACCGCACTAAATCAATAGCTACTTCTTCTTAAGGACATTCAGGGATAGCGTCTGTCTCTACGGGCAGAAGTCTGGCGCGGAAGAAGTAGTGGACAAGCTGCTATGGGTAACCCGCACAGTGAAGCGTTCGAGGCCTGTTCAGACAGATGTGCAAGATAGCCTTTTGTTATTTTTCTATAGGGACAGTATTAGAGTTAGAGATAGTAGTTATTAGTAAAATAGCCATTTTAAGGGGGGACTGTTGTGGACAGAAGAATTAAACCAAAATAGCTATTTACTAATGTCTATTTATTCTGTGTTCACTATGTTAAAACTGGCTGCTAGAGTAAATATTCCCTTCCCCCTTTATGGTTCAGTCATTATTTCCTCTGCAAGTTTCTTGTTACACATTCTTGTGTTAATAGGTAGCCTCCTTTGCTAACTCCTCCCCCACTTCCTTTGTGCCAATTCCACGTGCAACAAAATGGAGAATCACTGTTAAAGTAACAAAGAAACTACTCACTTCCCCTTTCTTCATGTATCCAAGCCAGAGCTGGAATATGGGGGGAAGAGCTCTGTAATGATGACATCACATCCTGTAGGGTGGGACCCTTTTTGACTGTTAACCAATTGTTGAATTGATATTGTATGTTTAAACTGTGACGTATTTTTGCTTTAAGAAGGAGACCCCCCTCTGGGGAATAAAGCATTCCTTAGTATTTCACTGATCAGAAACTTTGTCTCCGGTGTGAATTACTTCTAGGGAAAGCGTGCACGCATTCATCAATCAATTTGGAAGGTGTAGATAGACAAATAATCAAAGTTTTCTTTGATCCAAAACAGCATCGTAAGTAGGGAAGCATCTTGCAACCCTATCTCTATCTAGGTAGAGTAAAGCAAAAGAACTCAAGATGACTTGGTAAATAGCCATATCTGTTTTGAGTGCGATAAAAACAACACAAACTGATTTTAGAAAGTAGCAGCATTTTCAGCATATTGTAGAGGTGTACTCATGGGACATCATGCCAGGCTAACTGTAGTAGTAGCATATAGAAAAAGTCCTGATAGTGGAACGCTGATTGTCAATAAAAATAGATGAGAATAGGGTATGAAAAATAGGGATACCTATGCAGTAATACACAAAATAACTATTAAAAACCCTTCTCTTCGAAATAATTCTATATAGCAAGTAGCATATATCCCAGAAAATACAGAAAAACCTCAATTCAATACAATAATGGGAGAAAATGAATAAAAGTCCAGTAACGGTGTTCCAAAGAAATGTGTTAAGGTGTTCCAAATATATATGTAAAAGATAGAAAAAAAGGGGTATTAATATACCATGTACTTTTCATTTACCACACTGAAGATTGATAGTTAAAAATTAATTTTATTCTAACGATATTTAAAAATATAGAAAAAAAACTTTACACATGTACCGTATATACTCGAGTATAAGCCGACCCGAATATAAGCCGAGGCCCCTAATTTTACCCCCAAAAACTGGGAAAACTTATTGACTCGAGTATAAGACTAGGGTGGGAAATGCATCAGCTACTGGTAAATTTCGAAATAAAATTACATCCTAAAAAAAATTATATTAATTGAATATTTATTTACAGTGTGTGTATATAATGAATGCAGTGTGTGTGTCACGATTCCGGGAACCCAACACGCTAACAGACACACACACACAGAAAAGGTGCCGTACCGGACCTTAGAGTGGCCGGGCTAAGCAAACACAGAATAGTCAGGAGACAAGCCGAGTCAGGGGAACCAGAAAACAGGATAACGATAAACAAGCCGAGGTCAAAGGGTAGGAGAAAGTCACAAAGTCAGATTAACAAGCCAGAGAGTACGTAACCAGAAATCACAAGTTCAGAATCAATACTATACAGCCAAGACCACAACAGGGCAGGGAGGAACAGGAAAGGTGAGTATAAATACCCTAGGTTAAATTCTGATTGGATAACTTCCAATCAGTATTAACAATCACACGTGGGAGATATCTAAGCCTCCCACTGTGATTGTGGTACTGTTGCTTTAACGCCGGGTCACTCACGTGACCCCGGCGTTTGCATAAATCAACGACCTTCCAGCGTGCAGCGTTATACATGCTGCCGCTGGGAGGCGTGACGGATGCGAGTGGCGGAGAGGAGACGCCGCTCGCCGACAGGTAGGAGGAGGGGAGACCGCGGGCGGCGATGGACTGAGGGTGAGTGCTGCAAACTGCGAGCAGCCTCCCCTACTCGAGGACCGCCCAACGGGCGGGAAGCCGAAGGCTTCAAAGGAAACCGCGCATGAAAGGAACGGACCAAAGAGGGCGCGTTCACGTCAGAGGCCGAAAACCCAGGACCGCTCCTCAGGACCGTATCCCTTCCAGTCAATCAGATACTGCAAGCGATCCCGAGAAAAACGAGAATCAAGCAGGGCAGCCACGTCGTACACGTCACTAGAGGCTGCGCGGAGGGAAACTGGACACCTGAGAGGACCAGAGAATCGATTACAGAGCAGGGGCTTCAAAAGGGAGGTGTGAAAGGTGTTAGGAATACGCATGGAAGGAGGTAAGGCCAGGGAGTAGGACACAGGATTGACCCTACGCAATACCTTGAAGGGGCCAAGGAACCTGGGTGCGAATTTCATTGAGGGGACCCTGAGGCGGAGATTCTTAGAGGACAACCAAACCCTATCACCCGGAACATAAGAAGGAGCAGCACCTCTACGGCGATCAGCAAATCTCTTCTGAGCAACAGCCACCCGAGAAAGAGTAGCATGGACCTGATCCCACATCTTCCGTAAGGAGGTTAGGTGCTCGTCCAAAGCGGGTATTCCCTTGTCGGAAAATACACCGGGAAGGACAGAGGGTTGGAACCCATAAGCAACCAAAAAAGGACTTAAGCCAGTGGACGAATGAGTCACGGTGTTTCTGGTGAATTCAGCCCAGGGAAGGAGGTGAGACCAGTTGTCCTGGTGTGCATTCGTGAAGCAGCGTAAATACAACTCCACAGATTGATTCGCCCGTTCGGCAGCTCCATTGGATTGTGGATGATAGGAGGAGGTAAATGACAAGGAAATCCCCATCTCAGCACAAAAGCCCCTCCAAAACCGAGAGACAAACTGAGGACCCCTGTCGGATACGATATCCTGTGGTATACCATGCAAGCGGAAAACCTCATTGGCAAACACCCGAGCCAACTGAACCGCAGAAGGTAGTTTTTTGAGTGGAATAAAGTGTGCCATCTTAGAGAACCTATCAGTCACAGTCAAAATTACTGTCATTCCATCGGATGAAGGAAGATCAACAATAAAGTCCATGGATAGGTGGGTCCATGGTTTCTTGGGTACGGACAAAGGCATCAGGAGACCCTGGGGTTTAACAGTAGGGGACTTACACTGTGCACAAACACGACAAGCCTGCACATAATCCACTACGTCTTTCTTAAGTGAAGGCCACCAGAATTGTTGAAGGAGACCCTTGTATGTTTTGGTAACCCCTGGGTGACCAGCCGTTTTGGCGGTGTGAAATAAAACCAACAATTTCTTTCTATCTCTTTCTTTCACGTATAATCTATCAACAGGTGTCTCAGAGGGTGCTTGGGTTTGGTATGCCTTGATACCATCCAGGAAAAGGGACGAAATAACCAAACCGGTAGCGGCTTTTATCTTAGACGTGGGTACAATGGGTTCAGGAGCGGGGGCAATAGACTCCAAAGGTTCGTATTGTCGGGAGATAGCATCAGCCTTGACATTACGGTACCCAGGCCTATATGTGATAATGAACTGAAAGCGTGAAAGAAATAAGGACCATCTGGCTTGACGAGAGGACAATCTTTTAGCATCAGCTACATAGGAGAGATTCTTATGATCAGTTATAACCAGGATTTCGTGTCTGGCTCCTTCTAATAAGTATCTCCACTCTTTAAAAGCCATCACAATAGCTAATAGTTCCCTGTTCCCGACGTCGTAATTTTTCTCCGAATCAGATAGTTTTTTAGAAAAGTAGCAACAGGGATGGAGGGGTTCGTTATAGGATAGTCTTTGTGATAATACAGCTCCCACACCTGATTCTGAAGCGTCTACTTCCATTACAAAGGGAAGGGAAGGATCGGGATGGTGTAACACAGGGGCAGTGGCAAATGCCTTTTTGAGAGTCTCAAAGGCTTTAATGGCTTCAGGAGTCCAAACCCTGGGGTGCAAACCCTTTTTAGTCAGTTTAGTGATAGGAGCAATGACTGATGAAAAGTTTTTAATAAACCTGCGGTAATAATTGGCAAAACCTATAAATCGCTGTATTGCTTTAAGGCCTTGAGGAAGAGGCCAAGACAACATGGCTTCTAATTTTGAAGGATCCATGCTGAACCCCTGTTCAGAAATGATGTACCCTAGGAATTGTACTGATTTTTGGTCGAATAAACATTTCTCCAATTTACAATAAAGACCATTTTGTAGCAATCTCTTAAGTACCTTCCTCACATGGGCATGATGAGACTCCAGATCAGGAGAAAACACAAGTATATCATCGAGATAGACCACGGCACAGACATGTAGTAAATCTCTAAGGACATCATTGATGAGGTCCTGAAAGACAGCAGGAGCATTACACAGTCCGAAAGGCATGACTAGATACTCGTAATGCCCACTGCGTGTATTGAACGCTGTCTTCCATTCATCGTTTTCTTTTATACGAACCAAGTTATAAGCCCCCCTGAGGTCTAGTTTGGTAAAAAATCTAGAACCTTTGACACGGTCAAACAACTCAGTAATGAGAGGGATAGGATAAGCATTTTTAACTGTTATATTATTCAGGCCTCTATAGTCTATACATGGCCTTAAATCGCCCTCTTTCTTGGCAACAAAAAAGAAACCAGCACCAGCCGGAGAGGAGGACCTTCTGATAAAACCTTTACGTAAGGATTCCTGTATGTACTCCTCCATGACCTGGTTTTCTTTCTCAGAAAGCGGGTAGACCTTGCCCCTAGGAGGCATCTTTCCAGGTAACAAGTTTATGGCACAATCATAATCCCGATGTGGGGGTAGTCTATCAGCTTCCCTTTTTTCAAAGACCAATGCGAGGTCTGCATAGACAAGGGGGACAGAAACAGAAAGGGGTTTAGCTGTAGGCACATTGAGTAAACAAACGGGACGTAAACGGACCATACAGTCTCGTTGACAGGATTCCCCCCAGGAGAGTATATCCAAACAACCCCAATCAAGTACCGGGTTATGCTTAACTAACCAGGGGAAGCCCAGTATGATGGAAGCTGTAGGGGAGTCAATTATTTGGAAGGTTATCCTTTCTTTGTGTAAGGCACCCACGGCCATTACCATTTCTTGGGTCTCATGGGTCACCAGGGGTTTCTCAAGTGGTCTACCATCTATAGCCTCAACGGCCAAGGGTTTGGCCTTTTGGATCAGATTCAAGGCTGCGGTTTTAGCAAAGTTCTCATCGATAAAGTTATCTGCAGCACCTGAATCGATCAAGGCTTTAGTTGTAATCGTGGTTTGATTGACCAAAAGAGTAACCGTAATGAATGGTCTGGAGATGGACACATGAGGGGAAAAAACCATAACACCCGAGGCCGACCCCTCTCTAGGCCTTAGGTGCTGTAGTTTCCCTGCAAACTAGGACAGTTACTTCGGAGATGCCCCCTCTTACCACAATAAAGGCACAAGCCCTCCCTTCTGCGGTATGTCCTTTCAGCTTCAGATAAGCCTACAGCACCTAATTGCATGGGTTCGGGAGGTGGTTGAGTAGGGGGAGGTAACGCTAGTAGTGCAGTACTGGGTAAAGCAGGTAACCCCTATGTATTCATTCTTCTTTGACTTCGCCTCTCTCTTATACGGTTGTCAATTAGAATGATATAATCTATTAGATCATCCAGAAGAATAGGCAATTCCCTGGATGCTATTTCGTCTAATATGTAAGCGGCCAAACCCTCCTGAAAAGCTGTTACGAGAGAGTCGTTATTCCAAACCACTTCAGCTGCCAGAGTGCGGAATTCAATGGTATAATCCGCTACTGATCTACTGCCCTGTCGGATCCTGAGCAGAGCTTTGCCAGCAGAAGCAACCCGGCCGGGCTGATCAAACGTACGTTTGAAAGCTGTTAGAAAGTCTGCAAAGGACATTGGGGACGTGTTCTCCCACATGGGGTTGGCCCATGCTAGAGCTTTTCCTGACAAATGGTTGATCAGAAAAGCAATTTTGGCTCTGTCCGTGGGGTATGAGCGCGGATTCATCACCAAATGAATATCAATTTGGTTGAGGAAACCACGGCACGATGCTGGATCACCGCTATAGCGCTGAGGTGGCGTCATGTGAACCACGTGAGCAGGAGCGGTTACCGGATCAGGGCTGGGTTCTGGCCCAGCAGCAACAACTTCTTGAACGGCAGGTTGCAAGTGGGCAGTACGAGCCAGTATGGTTTGTAAAGCCTGGGCAAACTGATCCATACGATGGTCTAAACCATCCATTCTAGCCTCCTGATTAACTAGGAGCTGTGGAATGTCAGCAGGTTCCATAATGGCCCTGTTGTAATGTCACGATTCCGGGAACCCAACACGCTAACAGACACACACACACAGAAAAGGTGCCGTACCGGACCTTAGAGTGGCCGGGCTAAGCACACACAGAATAGTCAGGAGACAAGCCGAGTCAGGGGAACCAGAAAACAGGATAACGATAAACAAGCCGAGGTCAAAGGGTAGGAGAAAGTCACAAAGTCAGATTAACAAGCCAGAGAGTACGTAACCAGAAATCACAAGTTCAGAATCAATACTATACAGCCAAGACCACAACAGGGCAGGGAGGAACAGGAAAGGTGAGTATAAATACCCTAGGTTAAATTCTGATTGGATAACTTCCAATCAGTATTAACAATCACACGTGGGAGATATCTAAGCCTCCCACTGTGATTGTGGTACTGTTGCTTTAACGCCGGGTCACTCACGTGACCCCGGCGTTTGCATAAATCAACGACCTTCCAGCGTGCAGCGTTATACATGCTGCCGCTGGGAGGCGTGACGGATGCGAGCGTCGAGCGGCGGAGAGGAGACGCCGCTCGACGACAGGTAGGAGGAGGGGAGACCGCGGGCGGCGATGGACTGAGGGTGAGTGCTGCGAGCTGCGAGCAGCCTCCCCTACTAGCCGCCCGCGGACCCCTGACAGTGTGTGTATGAGTGCAGTGTGTGTATGAGTGCAGTGTGTGTGTGTATGAGTGCAGTGTGTGTATGAATGCAGTGTGTGTTTGTGTGTGTGTTGCAGAGCCTTGGTGGGGGGTGGGCATTTTTATTATTATTACTTTTTTAAATAATTTAAATAATTTTTTTGTTGTATTATTATTTTTAATTTTATTATTTTTATTTTATTATTATTTTATTATTATTATTATTTTTTCGTCCCCCCTCCCTGCTTGATACATGGCAGGGAGGGGCGCTCTCACTCCCTGGTGGTCCAGTGGCATTGGCAGTTCAGTGGAGGGGGGCTGGCAGGAAGCTGTAACTTACCTCTTCTGCAGCTCCTGTCAGCTCCCTTCTCCTTCGCGCCGGTCCGGTCAGCTCACAGTGTAAGTCTCGCGAGAGCTGCACTATGACCCCGCGGTTCTCGCGAAACTTAAACTGTGAGCTGACAGAGGTGCTGACCGGACCGGCGCGGAGGAGAAGGGAGCTGACAGGAGCTGCAGGAGAGGTAAGTAAATGCACACAGGCCCTTGTCTGTATTATGTCAATGTAAATTGCCATAATACAGACATTGACTCGAGTATAAGTCGAGTTGGGGTTTTTCAGCACAAAAAATGTGCTGAAAAACTCGACATACTCGAGTATATACGGTACTTGCATTGCTGGGAGTGTTATTTACATAACTTCCACATTTTGCCATTTCTTTACCATTACCTGGACTCAAGTTTTTTTTGTTCCTTTTATTAATACATTCCTGCATATACTAGTAGAGCTGGGGACCTTGCTCTAATCCAAGTGAATTCAGATATACTCACTATTTTGGTTCACACAGTTGCACAAGTTGAATAATAACGAGAAGATATATAGAAAAGGAAGTTGCCCCCATTGATTGCACATAGACATTTATTCAGAGCCAGCTGGCTCACCTCATTATTCCATCCAATGATTTCATTGAAGTGGAGTCTAACTGACCCTGGGCATCACGCTTTGGGATGGTTCTACGGCGGTGATTGCCCCAATGTGTGATATCTTGGATGTCTGTGTAGGTGGAGGAAAATTGCAACTCCTGTACTTGTGTGGGTCCCTAACTACATATATAGTATCCAGTCAGGTCCATAAATATTGGGACATCGACACAATTCTAATCTTTTTGGCTCTATACACCACCAATGAAATGAAATGAACAAGATGTGCTTTAACTGCAGACTTTCAGCTTTAATTTGAGGGAATTTACATACAAATCGGGTGAACGGTGTAGGAATTACAACAGTTTGTATATGTGCCTCCCACTTTTCAAGGGACCAAAAGTAATGGGACGATTGGCTGCTCAGCTGTTCCATGGCCAGGTGTGTGTTATTCCCTCATTATCCCATTTACAAGGAGCAGATAAAAGGTCCAGAGTTAATTTCAAGTGTGCTATTTGCATTTGGAATCTGTTGATGTCAGCTAAATATGAGATCCAAATAGCTGTCACTATCAGTGAAGCAAGCCATCATTAGGCTGAAAAAACAAAACAAACCCATCAAAGAGATAGCAAAAACATTAGCTGTGGCCAAATCAACTGTTTGGAACATCCTTAAAAAGAAAGAAAGCACTGGTGAGCTCAGCAACACCAAAAGACCCGGAAGACCAGGGAAAACAACTGTGGTGGATGACCGAAGAATTCTTTCCCTGGTGAAGAAACCACCCTTCACAACAGTTGGTCAGATCAAGAACACTCTCCAGGAGGTAGGTGTATGTGTGTCAAAGTCAACAATCAAGAGAAGACTTCACCAGAGTGAATACAGAGGGTTCACCACAAGATGTAAACCACTGGTGAGCCTCAAAAACAGGAAGGCCAGATCAGAATTTGCCAAACAACATCTAAAAAAGCCTTCACAGTTCTGGAACAACATCCTATGGACAGATGAGACCAAGATCAACTTGTACCAGAGTGATGGGAAGAGAAGAGTATGGAGAAGGAAAGGAACTGCTCATGATCCAAAGCATACCACCTCATCAATGAAGCATGGTGGTGGTAGTGTCATGGCGTGGGCATGTATGGCTGCCAATGGAACTGGTTCTCTTGTATTTATTGATGATGTGACTGCTGACAAAAGCAGCAGGATGAATTCTGAAGTGTTTCGGGCAATATTATCTGCTCATATTCAGCCAAATGCTTCAGAACTCATTGGACGGCGCTTCACAGTGCAGATGGACAATGACCCAAAGCATACTGCAAAAGCAACCAAAGAGTTTTTTAAGGGAAAGAAGTTGAATGTTATGCAATGGCCAAGTCAATCATCTGACCTGAATCTGATTGAGCATGCATTTCACTTGATGAAGACAAAACTGAATGATGTCTATGCATTCCAGACTTCAGGCTGTAATTGACTGCAAAGGATTTGCATCCATTTATTAAAAAGGGAAAGTTTGATTTATGATTGTTAATCCGTCCCATTACTTTTGGTCCCTTAAAAAGTGGGAGGCACATAAATAAACTGTTGTAATTCCTACACCGTTCACCTGATTTGGATGTGAATACCCTCAAATTAAAGCTTAAAGTCTGCAGTTAAAGCACATCTTGTTTGTTTCATTTCAAACTCATTGTGTTGGTGTATAGAGCCAAAATGATTAGAATTGTGTCGATGTCCCAATATTTATGGACCTGACTGTATGTTAGTGGCTACCAGGATGTGATGTCACACTTTGGCGCCTCAGCTTGTGGTAGCTCTAAGCCGCGCGATTTTGGATATTTAAACAGACGAAACCACTATGGACACATAGCTCTTGGAAAAAGTCCACCGGGATGAAACGCGTTGAGCGGAGAAGAAGCTGTCAGTATCCCCCTAAAAAACACGAGATTTCACCACTTTCCTCTGCCTGATTCATCTTCCCACAGCACTTTGGGAGAAGAATCCTGATTATCTGAAGGCATCGAAGTTGGATTCGTTTTAAAGGGGACTTAGCCCAGGAGACTGACAAGCATTCTAGCACAAACTGATATATGTCTTTTTGTGCCACTTCACTTGTGAGTGTACATATTTGTTTTTTAACTTTATTACTGTGTTATTAAATACTTCACTATATATGTTTTATTTTTTATCTCTTTATATGACTCATATGGAAAACATATGGTAAATATACACACGATTTGTGACTGTGGCGCCCCCTTTTGGTATATGTTTTTAACTATACCTTCTGTACATTTGTATATCTTTGGGAATTGGGAGTGATCCCTTATCTGGAGTGGCCAACCTGCACTATCTATGCACTTTATCCCGCACACCGCTTCTGTATATTAATGTTGTAGCTCTAAGCCAGCAAAGGTAAGGTAATGCAGCAAACAAGCAGGATGAGAGTGAGGGATGTAGAAAATTGTTAGACTATTAGTAGACTTGGAGATTAATGTTGGTCCCAACTGCATTTCATTTGAATTTTGGGCCAATCGAGTGATCAGTCAAATTACTTAAACTCCAAGCTGAAGTGTACCCCGAATCTCCATTTTGGTTTATGATTCTGAATTCTACACATGGCACCAAAAAATAGAGTTGACTGAGGGGGAAAAAATGGTACTAGATCAAGAAAAAAGTGGCAATGCCAATGGATGGAAAAGAAGAAGGAATATATACTGTGGCAAAATTAACCTTGCCACTTGTGCCTGGAGAGGACTACTTGCCAGTCTCTTGCCATGTGATTTTGGTCCCTGGGAGGTTTGGCCCTTTAAATACAAGATTTGGGCATAATGGATTTGTGTTGTGCTGCTGCTGGCCCTTTAAGAACCATCTGGGGACATACTGTGACTTTTGGGAACAATGCCCCTTTAAGACTATGGCCCCTTGAAGATATTGCCTGTTAAAGAGTATTTTAGCAGATTGAATTTTAAAAGACTTGATGCACATTTAGATTGTATTGGAGCAGTTCTGCAGCTTTAAATTGGCACTTCGGATGAAGTCGAAGTGCCGAAGTAGTCGAAGTGGCCGCCATTCGACAAACCAACACGTGGCGGCGGCGATCTTTGTTCATTCAAACGAGGTCAGCGGTATGTGTAGCCAAATCCATGGAACTGAAATCGGCTACACATTTCAACGAACACCGCTGACCCTTACCTCCTACACTCCATTTTTAGCTGCAGAGACTAAGTCCCGTTCTGCAGTTTGAACTCACTGCTATACTAAGCTAAATGCACGAACGGCTAACTTTTTATCTACTGGGGGGATTTGTATGATTTTTTGTTATGTTTATATTTAAAGCATGCTGATTCTGAATATGATGCATATTTTTTAAGTTACAGTATATGTATAAAAAGTGTATTTTTCCTGCCTGTGATAAATTACATTAACCCATTGTGTTCAGTAATTATATCACAGGCAGAGGGGAGGGATTGTATGTTGGTGCTGGGTGTGTTTTACGGTTTGCCTGTAAATGATTGGTTGTACTGTCTCCCACCCTGTGGGATGTCCCCTTGCATGGGGACTTGCATAAAAGCCAGTGTGTGGTCATTAAAATCAGATCATCTTGAACCTTTCTTGAAGCCTTGGCTTATGTTTGGGGGAAGGGATACCTACACTCTAGGGATTGCTATAATCACTTACAGCAATACTCACTTACAGTAAGCTCTCGCAACAGCTTGATTAGTTCCTGCTACGCTCTCTGGATTTAGGAGAGGTTCACCCACTGGGAGCTGGATCCTGGTCGTGGATCCAGGGTGGATGGAGACGGCGAGACCCCGGCGCAGCTGTATCGCTGGGAGTGGGGTCTGCAGTGCTGATGGTGTCGGTTGGAGTGCTTGGAGACCTCAGCGAGCACTAGGCGCATCGATTGGCGGAGGTACTCAGTTGGAGTGCCAGCGGTCCGTTACATATACATCTAATTATATTTAATAAATATATACTATATCAATTTATAAATGTAGAGTCCTTATTGCTCCTCCCTTTTTCACTATTTTGGTTGCTTACTCTCTCTTGATCTCTTAAAAATGGCTGGAAATATTATTATATATTTTGCAGCGTACTGCACAATATATGCATACTATTTTTTATGTATATATTTTGCAGTACACTCGCCCATGTTTGTGCCATTTTGATTCGTCCAAACAGTTTTTTCAAAATTCTATGCATGGATAAAATTCTTTCAAATCAAAACACCACATGAACGAATCCCAAATCAACTTTCACAAATGTATATATTTTTGAATGAATCGATTAAACCATTTTTTTTTTTTTTTTAATACTGTAAACAAATCTTTTGTTTAGTGTTAATCTGCTTGAATATGTTTTCCCACTGAGTGGAGGGACATTACTATAAGCAATTCAATGAAATTAAATGGTTATAGTTTACACAGTACTGATATCGATCCAAATATTGTTATTTTTTATATTCACAGGAAGCCCAAATTATTATTACAAGTGCACTTGGAATGGAGCGCGAATTAGACAGCAGGTATTTGGTATTCAAAATAAGACTCTGTTGTTTATTCTTCAGTTGGTTTTTTATACATTAAAAAGTAAGTGCTTACTTGCAAATACTCATTGGACAGTAGTAGGAAGGGAGTAAGAGGGTGAAACGAGTACAGATAAGACATAGGGATGAACGTCATGTACATATAACAAATAAGTTCTGAGAAAGAGAAAGAACAGAATGATTTGAGAAGACAGACAGGAACTAGACATATATGTTCTCAAGTGTCGTTTTAAGCACCAAGCATTTCCTGAGTTCAAGTTAGCCAATTTTAATATAGGATATCAAAATATGACACCTATAAGATCGAGCCTTGGAATCAAGATAAATTCTATCACAGTTATGCTTGTAAGAAATATGCTTGTAAGAAAAATGGCAGCATTTGTGAAAAAAATATTGTGTGTGAGTTTCAGGGGATTATGGGACATTAACAACAGTAGTGTTTCCTCTATTTGTTACCCCACTTTATCTTGTAATTAAGAGACATGAAAGTTCTAAGTGATTTTTAAAATTATTTATATTGTATCATGCAAAACATTAGGTGGATATATTTTGTGAAAACATTTATATTCTTGCACGTGTCCTGAAAGTACATTTAATATTTTTTTTACCTAGATGCCACACTGTCTTGCCTTGCGTACCTTATAAAACATACTATTTTTAACAAACATAAATTAAAATGGTTAAATACTATATTTGTGGATATATACATGGAATTGGATGGTATTTTGTGAAATACAAATTTTTAAAATTTTCAGGGATATTTACTAAACTTGGGATTTAGTGAAATTCAAATGCTATCCCAAAATAGTTGAGATGAATAGTTCCCTAGCTCCTGACTAACCTCACCTGCGCTGTATTTCGGCCACACTCTTATAATCATAGGAATAATGTCCATACACAGTACATTCAATTTGCTTAAACAATGTATGTGTCATTCAAATAGTACTGCAGGCTGTTTTAGGATTCTGTAGATACGTCTTGAAATAAGTATTGTATACATCGATCCTTAGACGCTCCTCTATGAGATAAAGAGGAAGATATCTTGTTTAAAACCCCTCTGTGTGAGACTCAGGGACTGACTGGAAACCCAGTTGGAAAATGTAGATTTTAATAAATGAATTACTGACATAATAGTCAGTGGTTAATTTTCTATATTCCTAAATAAATTTTGCATGGCAACATCATAAAACATTCTGTTCATATAAGCTAGTGATGAAGAGAGCTAGTTATGAAAAAAACAAAAACAACAAAAAACAAATAAAAGCTTTCCGTGGGTTATTTATATAACAAACACCATGACATGTGCCTTTAATTGTTTGGTTAATGTTTCTGACTTTAAATGAAAATGAATCTCATTCACCGAAGCTATTCTTTTATGTGTTTTTTTTTTTTTGGTGTAGGTATATGGTTGCCTGCGCTGAGGCTTGTATATCAAAGTAGGTGTACAATGATATAGAGTAAATATGCATATACTTTGCGAGATTATATATATCTAAAGCATTGAAAAGCGTAGCATACAGGATTATGGTTGATAGTTGTAATGCACAGTTATGCATTATGCGAAGCTGTGAATAGTGCGTTGTACTAAAACCATATCTAGAGTCATAAGAATAGTTTTGATGCATGTAGTAAAACATAACACTTTTGCACCTATGTAGCTCAGGTTTTATGTGTGTTTTTAAAGGAATAAATAGTAGCAAATATAATAATTTCATTCCATTTAATATTTTGATACGTGTGTATTATCTACCTGTTTCAAGGTTTGCCCTCACAGAGCATAAATGGATTCTGGTAGCTGTAAAAAATCATTTAGAAGGTATAGAAAGAAGGCTATCAGAAGGAGAGATAAAGCTGGATTGAAGATACAAATAGCAATTTCGTAACCTCCCAACTTTCGTTTAATTTGTGGGATATTGAGACTTGTGACCTTCCCTTTCCAAGGTTGGTACAACATTTGAACAATGATTATTTGTGGATCTTCTCAACAACTATAAAACATGTTAACCAAGTAACATTTTTATCTTCAAACAAGCAATCATACTTCCCGCTGAAACTTTTTCCAAGGACCGCTTGTCAAATATCTCTTTCCGAGATAAAAAGAGGTAATAAAGTTGTGTGACAAGGCATCAGAGACAGTTTATGATGGAAGTGGTGATATTTAATCACTTGCAGAGTTTCTGCTGAGATTACTTTGGTATGCTAGTTTCACAAGCAGAAAAGGAGGAAAAAAAGAGATATCTGATGAGATTGCAAACAAACTGAATTGCTGCCAGCAGAGGCCTTCATGTAAGAAATGATTACCGAACACAAGCTATTTTTTCTGCTTACTTTGATCAGTTATTCTATGCTTATGTGTGAATGTTTGTTGAGTTACTGCATCCAGGTATTATATTTTTGTAAAAAGTCTTTTTAGAAGTAGCACAAAAAGATAAATATTTTGTATATGTTATTAACAGGTGGGTGGATGAGTGGGAGTTTTGGGTTAACCCCTTCTGGAGTACTTCTGTATACCCCAGAAGAATATTGCTTTTATATATTAAATATTTTTTTTTTCAATATTTGTAATTCTATTCTAACAAGATAAGTTTTTTAGTTAAATGATGGGTACATATTTAAAATAATGGAATTGTATTAACATATCTTAGAAGCATGTGGAAAGTACTTTTTTCATTGTATTTTCTTAGTATTTCATAGGACACTAAGCATCAGAACCGCTAGTGCTGCATATAGTTGCTTTGGTACAAAGAGCCTCTCCCTGCACCCTCTCCTCTGTAAACACTTACTTTGTTCAAATGTTTATTTCAGATGTTTTGTCCAAGCCAATTGCCTTTTAGGCCACACCCAAATTAATCAATCATCCCGGACTTAAGTGTGAAGTCTAAGACTTTACAGGTATATCTCGGAGTATAGTTTTGTCCAGGTGTGCATTAAAAGGCATATGATTTGAATGAACAGTCCAAATTGAACTTTGCGTATTCGTATTCGGTAATTGCAATATTACAGAAAATTTCGATTTTTGCTCAGTTAGTCAGAAAGGTTAAAGAAGGCAGCGAGCTACAATGTTGGCAGGCTTTGAAAGGGAATAACCCCTGGTTTAAATTGATTTTGTAGATGCAGAAATTGGCCACAAGAAATATCTATACACATAAAGGTGAATCATTTATTTCATACATTAAAAATAGAAAGAAGATTTCTTATCACCCTCTGAGGGATGAGTGCTTATCGTGAAAAAATAATAAAGTGATTGGGTAAACCCCCTAGTGAAAGAAAATACAAGAAAAACAGCAAAGAAAAACTATTATATACAACTGTACTCTATTAGGTTGAAATTCTCTGGTACTGACAGGAAGCCAAATTGTTTATATAATATCTCTTGTAGTTGCAACTGTCGAAAAAAATAGTAACAAAATGTTATTGGGTAATTAGACAGTATTGGGTTATAACCAGAGAAGAGAGTAGCTGGCCAAAGTAGAGTCCCAGAGAAAAAGAGATAAAAGGGAGCTGTCTTGATATGGCTGCTAATGATTTGGTAGATATTCTCAGTTATGCCTTGGTAAGCACATAGACTTATGCCGGGTTGATCTCTATTTTTTTCTGTCTGCTGAGAGGTAATAACTCGTTCTGTGCTTTAGAGGGCACCTATCTCATTGATAAATATCAAAGATAGAGGCAATACCTGCATGGCAGATGTCTTGTTGTACGGATGTATGGTTGTTTTTCATGATGGATATATGTTTGTTGTATTGCTATATGTGTATAATTCTGTAAAAAAATTGAATAAAGAATTTATAAAAAAACAAAAAACTTTTTACGATCCCCACCTCTTCTCAAAGGTGGTATGTGGTCAATTGCCATTAACTTAAGGGGTGGAAGTGTATGTACCAACCATAAAAAGTGCATGGCTACTGGTAATTCCGACTTGTTGTCCCGGTAGGCTATTCGGATACTCGAGCGATGGTTTCTGATCCGCTCCCTCAATGGGAGATCAGTTTTCCCTACATATGCCAGACCGCAGGGACACGTTAATTTATATGTGACATAATCAGTAGTACAAGTTATAGTTATAAGAATAGTTATAAGAAAGTACTGTCTCCAACAGTTCCATGGTGAATTCCACAGGGGGTCCCTGATAATATGAAGATTCTGCCATATTTTCTGGTGGCGTCTATACTGTCCTTGTGTGGTATGATGGTATATAAGTTCTTAACATCACACGTCAAGAGTGTTACTGGTTCTGTCGGTAGCGTAATTGTAGATATCTGTTGTAGAAAAGCTGGAGTGTCCTTTAGGCAGGTAGGTAGATGTTCTACCGTCTCCTTCATTAGGAAATCTAACCATTGTGCTATTGGTTCCAGTACTCCCTCTTTAGCAGAGACAATTGGTCACCCTGGTTGGTTGATTCTGTCTTTGTGTATCTTCGGTAAAGTATACACGGTAATCTGCATAGTTCTGAATAACTATGCCGCCCCCCTTGTCAGCTGATCTGATGACTATGTTCTTTTCCTTGGAGAGGGAGGTAATAATTTCTCTATCTCTGGCTGAGCAATTAGAATGTGACTTCCTTAGATTTTTTTAAATATCTTTGGCTTCTTTGATCGTAAAAAGTTTTTTATAGTGGCTTGATTGGATAGGGGATCGAACCTACTTGTTTTTCTGAATTTGTTCATATCATCTGTTATAGATACATTTTTGAAACGGTCCCTAAGTCTTAGGTTACGTCCAAATTTGTAAAGTTCGATTTCCCATTGTAGATGGTTGGGTCCAGTTGTTTATACAAAAGACAAGCCTTTATTCAGTAATAGCATTTCGTCTGGTAAAAGTGATCTGACAGATAAGTTGAACACTGGAATCATTGACGTTGCCAGGGGGGCTTCCCTCTTGCCCCAGAAGGTTCTCCCCTTCTGGCCTCGTCTGGTAATGTACCTCTTCCCCTGTCTTCCCCGTGTCTGTATTGGTTCCGTGTGCGTATTCCTTGGTGACCAATGTTGGGTATTTCTAAAAACAGAGTTGAGTCGGAGGTTCCTGCTTTGTTGTTAGAAATTTCTGTGTTAGTGTCTGATCCTGAGTTTTGTCTATAGTAAACTGACGTGGTTTGAATATTAGTCTGCGCTTTCTGGCAAACCTGGGTAAGTCAATTTTACCGCTAAGCCATTTTTATACCCTATGTACTTTATAATCTGCATCAACCTTCTCCTGCTTTTCTCTTTTAAATCTGAACAAGTCAGTTTTGTAATGTGTTACATTATCCTCAAGTTGCAATAATGCTGGTGCTACTTCAGATGAAGAGAAAAGTAATGCTTGCTGTGTCTTCTGAAATTCTTCTATTTACTTGTATAAGGTTACAGATGTTTGGGCTGTGTAACCTGTGGACATATGGTCCCAGGCAAGATGTTCACACATCCACATACAGGGGAAAAGTACACCATAAGTCATCATTTAACTTGTACTACTGATTATGTCATATATAAATTAACGTGTCCCTGCGGTCTGGCATATGTAGGGAAAACTGATCTCCCATTGAGGGAGCAGGTCAGAAACCATCGCTCGAGTATCCGAATAGCCTATCGGGACAACAAGGTAAGCCGCCCAACAGCAGTTAGAGAAAAAACTGTCAGTTAGTGCTCAGTAAAGCCTTGCTCTTCTGAGCACTAACTGACAGTTTTTTTCTCTAACTGCTGTTGGGCGTCTTATCCGCTTCCAACCATACAAAATACAAATTTGAGCACAGACCTTTTTCAAATAAATGTTTCCTTTCTCCTTCAGAACACCAAGACTTTTGTAGGGAGAAATGCAGTCTTACACACTGCTTGTCCTTCTCCCTGTGAATCCCTAACAGTGAAATTTTATAGCAGGCCTGTGGTAATCATTGCCAACAAGTGAGCAACTATCTGGGTGATCCAGAACTCCTGGACTGGATTTCTCACCTGCTGTGCTGTATGTAAACTGTGGAATGGAGCACTGGCCCTCCCTTAACTCCAAATGCTCCACCCCAGGAACCCATTTTAAACCGCAAACTTGCTCTGATTAAAACAGACAGACCTTCTTTCTGGGGCTATTAATTTACATATTCCAATACTTTTGAAGAAATATACACTCCATCCATAACAATGCTGTGCATTCTGTCACAGTATATATTTCTTTATTTTATTTATTTATTTGTTTCATTTTTCATTATTCCAGTCTGTCTTAATTCATTTTCAATAGAAATTAGTAATTGATTGAAATTAGTCAGTTTACCAATTTTTTTCATTGAATTTCAAATGAAAAAAAATAGATATTTGAACAAAAGCCAGTGAAACTGAAACAAAAAAATATTCGAGCAAATAAATGAAAATACCAAAAAACTGTTCTTTTTGCACATGCCTAGTAAACACTGCCCTTCATATGAAAATGTAGTTTCAACATTTCTCACCAAAAAACAGTTCTAGTTTCTGCCACTCAAATGCCACTAGATGTTTTTCTTATCACTATCCTATAATATTTGCAATACTGAATTTTGATGTTCTTATGCTCAGCATAATGATCCCCAGAGAGACGCATTGGGCATCTCTACGAAGAGATGCTGATTGGTGCAGAGTGGCAATTACTGCCCATGTGCAGTATGAATCTCAATACCAAATTACAAAGTCCCACAAAGTAATAATGCTAAGGGTAGATACATAGACAGTGAAAATTTGGGTATCAACAACTCTGAAGCCTATTATATAAAATTAATATTTTAGAAATACATTATACTCACAGTGTCTTAAACCATTAACTCCCACGGTGTTTCATTTCTCTGGCCTTAAAGCCAATGGGAAGGACAGATGGAAAGATGGAAACATCTGACAAAAACCAATGTTCTTTAACTTTATAGAACAATTTTAGCATTTCGCAGGCATAGGCAACCTTCGGCACTAAAGATGTTTTGGACTACACCTCCCATGATGCTTTGCCATCATTATGGGTGTAAGAGCATTATGGGGGATGTAGTCCACAACATCTGGAGTGCCGAAGGTTGCCTGATTTAGGACATGTAGACACTGTGTAAAACTTAACTGTTAATTGGAGTTTTATTTTTTATTTTTTTTATTATTCTGTTTACAAAGGTTATGTGTTCTAAAACCTCAAGATTCCCACCACAATTGGGCCAAGATGCCAACCTGTTTGTTATAGAGCATGCAGAGGCTAGAACATTAAGGAGTGTGTTTTTAAGAAATAAAATACCACCCAGAGATTATTTTGCAATAAAATTAACAAATGTTTAAACGTTTATAGGAAATGATTTCCTAATTCTCCTAGCTTAGCCAGGCTTTACATTTTCCAGCTGTTTTATTCTGAGAAAGTTATAAAATGCAATACTTTTTTTTTTCTTATGAATCATTAAATTCAATGTCTAACCTTGAAAAATTGCTGTTGAATAGTTTGTAGCCAGATTATTATCTTAAAAATTAACAGTTGATATATAAGAGTAATATTCATTAAGGGGGAGGAAAAATCTGCATTGAGATGGGAAAATAATTCAGTCTGTTCTTTACTATAAAAATCAAAGATTACATTTACAACTTCTTCATTCTACCTCGTTAAGCCTACGTTGTTTAATGAGGAATGGAAAAGAAATATCATTATCAGGCTTATAATAAGTATATTGAGTTCGTTACACTGAATTGTGCCATAAAGTGAGTTATCACTTATGTATTTCTGATTATTTTAGTAGCTGTCAGGACAGTCATTATCATATACGAGTGAATTGTAATTAAGACATTACTCAAATAGTGATTTAACGCAGTAACAAAAAGGTTGAGAGTAATCACTACAAAAATAGCTTGAGGAAGTCTAAGGTATGGTCAGTTGTACATATATTCAACAAATCACTATGCAGATAAGGGCCAACTAGATACGGAAGACCAATGCTTGGAGTAAGTATTCCGGTGCTATAAGTCAGGATACCATGTGGGAGTGCAAAGCAGCCCTTCAAACATCTGTGCATCAGGATCACATAGAAGCAACACAGTCCCTTACCATCTATGTGGCCATGTTAGGAGTACAAGGTTTCATGTCAGGTTCAGCTACTGTTTTGCCATTGCTACCTAGCACTCTGAATTTGCTGGCCCTGTTATAGTTTGTAAGCATTAGCACTGGTGGCAAAACAGAGAGTTGCTTTTATGGAGAATGGGACACATGAGCAACATATTTAGGGTAATGCACTTGCCAGAGCATCACACTGATACACACTGTTTAAATATAATGGATCTATAGGCACAGCATACCCTTATGAAGTGTGGCTGAATTTCCAGGGATGTACTAAATCCAAACATTCGTGGACAGGCATAAAGGAGGCAGGGGGGAGGCAGGTTAATGCCAATATATATGTTTTTTTTTTTTTTAATAATAAAAAACATTACAAGCATTATATCTCCCCTCTCTTCTTACCTTTTGCCTGGGAGGGGGGCCTTGTAGCATTTCGTGGTGGTGCTAGTGGAGAGTGAACTCTAGCCTGTGGGGCTAGAGTTCCCTCTCGTGAGACCCAGAGCGTTGCCATGCAAGATTGAACTCCTCCGGGTCTTCTCCTGTCTCCCTCCCCAGCCTGCAGCTGCATATCTCTGCCGGTGGGCCGGTGAGGGAGATCTTTGATCTCCTCAATGGCCCATCATCGAATACAGCAAGGCCAGTGCTTGGATAGCGCAGGTTGCATGGACTTGCCGGGGAGATGGCCAATGGCCACTCGGGGCACACATCTCTGTTTCAGCTCTCTGAGCATAGAATCAGTGCCTTTAGAGACTTGTGCTATTATTTCTTTAGACAGTTTTTGTGTCCACAAAAGTTGGACTCCTGGAAACAAACCTGGGAATGTGGAGCAGGAGCCACAAATAGGGACTGTCTGCTTTAACTAGAACAGTTGGGAGAAATGCACTGTAGCATTATCCTTAGGCAGGCACAGCAGCTCCCCATACCCTAGCAAAATTACAAATAACCCTGTAACAAGCTTCAAACATTTGTTGGGAACATAAGGAGGTATATTGAGACATGAACATTTGGCATGTCTAAACATCATAGTCTAGAAGGAGCCCGCTATGCTGTACCTCTTTCCAAAATATGGAAGGCCTATACTTTTTAGTCACCTTAAGGGTTAAGCTTACCTGGGAAAATCGACTGGATTACTATTTGTGTTTATTTTATTATTCTGTTTTCTCAGTATATATACTGTACTATAGACCAATAAATTACAACCTCTAAATAGTATTTAGTTTCCAACTCCTCTGAGCACCCAGCTTCTTGCCACAGTCTATCAACTTCATGACAGCTGGCTATATTTTTATGCACTAAACATCATGCTGTTGTGTTTTGGAATGTCACAGGAAAACCCAGGCCTATAAATCACCAAACAAATTCTTTAAAACATTAGGAAATTATTGAAAACACATCCTTTCTAAGATCCATTGGCATTTAATGCATGAAATCTGTTGAAATAGGCTATTACTATTGACAATAGATTGCATATTGCTGTAATGCCTCATTAACTGAATTATTACTTAGAATATACGACAGTATATTTTTCAGTGGAATTATTTTTTTTCTTTTGTTTTGTATTTAGTAATTAAAACAAATTCCTAATAGATACTTGTGATGAGAGCAACTTCGCCACTGGTTTTTGGAGGGGCCTGTTTGCCAGGCTCCTACCCTGGGACTATGGGCCCTGTGATAACCCATGTTCAAAAGTACTGTTTCTGTCCCTTGGACTTTTAACTGTAACAGATTAAAACATGTGGCGGCGGCCATCTTAAATTGTCAAGCAGTGTTTTGTCGTCGAGTGTATGGAACTGTTTTGGGCATGGGACCATGTGCACGGTAGGTCAAAAATAAGACTTCCAGGAAATTCCTGAACCCCTGAACTGATCTGGGTGATTTTTGGATATGTTGTTCACCCAGATCAGGGCTATCAGAGGATGTGGGGATATGTTGTATTTTGCGTGTACTTTTTGGGGTTTGTAAAAATGTATGTTTTTTCTGCTTAGAGTTAATTGAGTTAGTCCATTGTCTTTGTTAATTATATCACAGGCAGAGGGGAGGGATTATGTACACTGTATGGGAGTGACTGAATGTAAAACTTTGTTTTTATTGGCCTGTTGTTCTTGTGTCCCTGTGCCCCACAAGGTCCACCTGGGTGGTAACCTTGTGGGGAAAACTGTATAAAAGACCAAGCTATTCAATAAACCCTCAGATCTTCTGTTACTGGTTGACCCTCAACACGTCTTGTCTCGTTGCTTTCTTCCAATAACAATGTTTACAAAGGCATTTCTGACTGCAAATTGCAAGCAGTGTTACAAAGCCTCAAACCTAGAATAAAAAAATTTAATTAGAAAAAACTAGCTCTATTTAGAGCAATGTCTAGATAATATTAGCCTTTTATAAAACAAACATTGATACCTGCAATTAAATAAAGTGCAATGTTAATAAAAAGAAAATTTTAATTGAACATGATATAATTCTTCAACAGGTGTATCTAGAAGGGCAAGACAAGAGAATATGACTGTCAATGACACTTATTTGTGTGCTGAGGATTATGACAAAATTAACAGTAATGAAATACCTATGAAAGCTATTTTAGTCAATAAAAACATTACAGAAATTACATTAATTACATTAAATTACAGGAAAGATACAACTGCGAAATGTACTAATCCCAAGATGGATCTTTGTTTGTTTCATGATGGAAGGGGTAAATTATTTTTTGCCCTGCACAAGTCTGTCAGACCCTCCACTTGCCTCCAACCTTGGCACACTACAGCTACCTGCAGAGATGCTCCCGTTCAGCTGAACACTGCTGGAGGAAGTCCTGCACCTTGTCAGACTTTCTCCATTATAAATTAATTTTGTGTTCATGTAGCACAGACCCCAGCCTTGCTAAACAATCCTACTTTTCTTCTATTGGTAGTTCATGCTCATGACCTTTCAGCAGATAGCCTTGCATGTTACTTTACTGACAAGATTGAACAGTTAAGGAAAGAATTCTCTCCCCTTTGATCCTCCCTCTTGCAACCACACATGGACCGTACCTTCCCTACCCTAGAGGCCTTCTCCCCATCTACAGAACAGGAGGTGGCTTCGCTTCTCCTCTCCTCTTGTTCCACCACCTATCCGCTTGATCCAGTGCCTTCCCACCTTATCAGATCTCTCTCCCCTTGTCTTGTACCATCCTTAACACACATCATAAACTGCTCTCTTTCATCTGGTGTTGTGCCTGCTCCCCCTAAGCATGCTACTGTAGTACCGATCCAAAAAAGCCGTCCCTAGACCCATCTTCCCCTTCCAACTATTGTCCCGTATCCCTGCTTCCTTTTTCTTCAAAACTTCTAGAAAGATTTGTCTTTACTCATATGACTCACTTCCTAAATTCCAACTCCCTTCTCGATACTCGTCAATCTGGCTTTCGCCCCCTCCACTCTGCTGAGACTGTTCTTAAAGTTACAAATTACCTAATCACAGCTAAATGCAAATGCCCCTACTCCATACTAATTCTCCTTGACCTCTCTGCTGCCTTTGACACTGTATATCATGTCCTTCTTCTCCAAACTCTTCAATCCCTTGGTCTCTGTAACACTGTCCTCTCGTGGTTCTTCTCCTATCTCTCCCAACATTCATACATTGTCTCCTTTTGCAAAGACACGCCCTGCCTCGGATGGAGTCCCCCAAGGATCTGTTCTTGGTCCCCTTACGTTCTCTGTTTATACTGCCTCTTGGCAAAGTCATTAACTCCTTTGGATTTCGCTACCATCTGTATGTCGAAGACACCCAGATATATCTCCCCTCCCCTGATCTTTCCCTCGCGGTCCAGAAATGTGTCAGTGCTTGTATTTCTTCAGTCTCTGATTGGATGATCTCCCGCTTTTTGAAACACAATCTCTCTAAAACTGAGCTTCTTATTTTTTCCCCTCATAATGCTGATCCTCCTCCTTCATTTTTCCTGCAATCCGATGGTACTTGCATCAGTCCATCCTTGCAAGCTCATTATCTTTGTGTTATCTTTTATCCTGGCCTCACCTTTGTGCCACATATCCAGTATGTTGCTAAAACCTGTTGATTCTACCTTAAAAATATTGCCGGCATCCTCCCCTTTCTCACACAAGATGCTTCCAAGGAGCTTGTTCATGCTCTTGTAATCTCTAGCATGGGCTACTGTAACTCTCTCCTAGTTGGTCTCCCCAAATGCCGAACTGCCACGCTACAATTGGTAATGAATGCTGCTGCCAGGTGATCTTACTCACCTGTCGCTCCTCCCATACCACGCCCCTCTGTCGATCCTTACACTGGCTTCCTTTATCCTATTGGTGTCAATTCAAAATACTAACCCTTACCTATAAAGCTCTAAACAGCTCTAGCCCCTCTTACATTTCTTCCCTTATTCATAGGTATGCCCCTTCTCAGTCTCTCTGCTCTGACGGTTACCTTCTCCTGTCTCGTGCTCGCACCCTTACTGCTAACCCGCACATGCAGGACTTCTCGTGGGGTCTCCCTTCTTTTGGAACAGCCTGCATACCCCCCCCCATCAGACTCTCCTCTAGTCTTCAATTATTTAAGAAGTCCCTCAAAACACATCTGTTCAGAAATGCTTATGGAATCCCACAGTAACTTATCTATCCAAATCTGTCTCTCGCTCTCCTAAAAGAGCCACACTCCACTCTCACCTCCAACTTTGCTACTTTCCCACCTTGTTTGGTGGCTGTCACCCTTGCTGCCCTGTTGTGTGTTTGTACCCCACCTCCTCTAGACTGCAAGCTCATTTGAGAAGGGCCCTCATCTACCTATTGTTCCTGTGTCACTGTGTAATTGTCTCATTGATTGTAAATTTCCCCCTGTCATCATATTGTAAAGCGCTGCAGAATTAGTTGGCTCTATATAAATTCCAATAATAATAATAATAATAATAATTAGAAGTATCTAAAACAGAATAACCTATTATCTCCCTGGGAGTTTTTTCTCTCATAATTTCCCTCCACATGTGCTTCATTTCATTTCATTTTATTTCTTTCTCTGCTTCCACTCATTAGTTCTTCCATACACCCGTTTTACTAATTTAGTTTGACACAGACATTATATTTATAAATCCCCACTGCCCATGTGACATGCTGTTCTTTCTCTTGTGTTTCTTTACCCTCATAGATGGTAAAATCATTGGATCATTGGAGCAGGGATTTGTTTGACCTTATTTCTGTCAGCTATTTGTTTATGTCAGTTGCGTAGTAGTTTGACACTATGGTTAGTGTTTGAATCCTGTGGGTTACGAGTGTTATGACTAAATATATATATATATAATGCCAAATACCAGATTATTGAGAGTTTTCCTCTCTTCCTCAGGTCTGAAGCAATTCTGATCAAGCTGATAGAGATTAACACTTGATGAAAATGATCAAATATTTCAACACCAGAAATGAAGGACTTAATGTAGATTCTGGCTTTCTCACACACTACCAGGACTTAATATAAACACACACCTTCATGTTTTATATAGTTATTTTTCAATACTCTTGTTTACTCTTTATTTTGTCAATCTATATATATTAAGGCAATTTAGCCTGTATTTGTGGGAGGTGCTTGGTATCCACTCCTAGCCTACTTAAGGCACACCCCTTACCTTGCTCCTTACCGTTCAAGGTCAGTGTTGAATGAGGATCCACTTCCCGGTTCTCTCAGACGCCATCTTGGTTTTCAGTATCCACAAGTTTTTCCATGGCAAGCTGTGTCCAGGAATCCTGATTCAGGCCTTTCCGTCCGTCCAGCTTTTTCTGACCCCGGTCATTGTCGTAGATCGCGTCCCAGGGACTCCTAAACCGTAAGTTAGACCTACCTGTCACGCCAGGATCGGTTCCCACGGCATACGGTACAGCACGGGTCCTCGCTTTACGTTTTTTTCCCTGTTGTGTCGCAAATTGAACAAGCCGTTCGCGGTTTCATTTTGTACGGTATTCGGCTAATAAGTATATTAGTTAAAGTTGTCATTTCGCATAACTGTTCAGTGTTACAGTGGAACATATTATCCTTTCGGTTGTTTCGCCGTTCGTATTCATGATATGCTTAAACACGCTTGCTGGTTCGCATGAAAATTCATGCGTATAAACTATTCGTTCTAGCTTCTGTTTCCCTTCACAGTGGGTTTGTTTTTTCTTTCTATGTATTACGCATAAATCCTTTCGTGGATTACATTCATCATTTCATGTATATACCATTCGGTTAAGTATTTGATTGATTAAATAGATAGATTAATTCTATTACTGTTTAAAGGTATCAGTATTGTATTAATTTCCATACTAAACCAGCTCACATATCTGTATGGATCATTTAGACTCCCACACTTTCAGGGGTTTTCCATACTTATCCATTTCAGTCAAGTTGGTTCAGCTTACATTACAGGCCTAATTTCTGTGTTTTTAAACTACGACACATACATAAGGATACAGCTTCCTTTTCCAAGTAATGAATTCTCGGGTTGAATCACACCAGTACTGATCCAACCAATCATACGTCTTTTACATTACAGTAATATTATATATAACTTTACATCACTTTAAAGCATTGTTTTCATCCCTGCCCTTTTGTTGTTATTCAATCATATATCAACATAACACTTTTTAAAGATAGGCCACGGCCTCCCTCACCCCATCCTTTTTTTCTGCTTGACACCCATCATACATTTTTCCCCACCCCCCCTTGTTTTAGACAGAATGTTGCATTAAAAAACACGGCATCACTTTGCCTTGGTAACACATTTATATTCTCATGGTATATCACTACACTTCATTTACCAAATAAAACTACACAATCAAGCCCTTAAAAAATACCGCTGGTACGGGCTACACAGCCTATACCATTCCCACACAGTGCACACTCACTATACTACTATCTTTTTTACCCGTTTCAGGCTGTCCAGGTTTAATATATATTTCACCACACGATTTCCCTGTGAGATATTCATACTACCAGGTACGTACGCCTGCTCATATGGTATTCTGTCATACATTTCATTTCTCCCCCCTAGGTTAGAGTACTGGCAATAGGGTCATAGGCTTCCCAATAGGTATTTACCCCTTTGCAGTTGCCATCAGTTAGTGGTCCTGCGAGGCCAACACCCCGCCTCAACGTTTCAGAGGCAAACACCCATCGGGCCACACATGAGCTAGTCGCCTCGCATGTTGCATAGAGAGGGCCTCACCTGTCACTCCCTTTCCCTGTTTTTCTGTGTTACATTCACAGAGAGGCCTAAAATTCCTGCCACTACGACGGGTGGCCTCAAATCCCCTCGCGCCAACGCATAGCTAGAGCCTCTCAAGCCACTTGGCAACTAGTAGGGCCTCACCTGTCACCAAACAAGTGTAATGTTTCGCCATCCGGCGAATTTTGGTTGTTTTTCATACAATAATTAATTGTTTTGTTTTTAGTATGTCTCAGGAAGGGGTAGAGGATTTCTCCCTGCCTAGCACTCCGGCTAGAGCTATCACTCCTACACAAGGAGGAGAGGTAACTAGTCCAGCATCAATCAGATCCTGGACGATCCCTCGTATAACTACAGAATTGAGGAGACAGAAAATCCCCTACCCTGCTACAGCAAGGAAAGCAGAACTTTTCAAACTGCTACGTACCTCAACTAACAACATGGATGCCAGGGAAGGACCTAGCCAGTCCAACTCAGGAGACATACATTCCATGTTGTCTTCACTCATGGGTCATGAGCAAGGTCAACTCCAGGCTGGAGAAACTTGAGTCGGTCACCACGGCCCTTACTCTAGCAGGGCCACCCGCTGCTGCTTCACAAGCACCAGCCGACTTGCTATTAGTTGCTCCAGCCATCACCCTGGACGACCAGGAAGTTAGCCCTGCTCATATGATCCCTGAGCACATAAAAAGAGATATCCTGGAAGGTAAAGACGTAAACCTGGCTTCCCTGCTGATTGCCTCCCAGGATATTGTGGAAAATAAGACTTATGCTTATGATGATGTGTCTGTTGTTGTCAGATCTAGGCACGCCCGCCTAAACAGGAAACTGACTATCCGCGAGTTTGTACTGGCCTTTGGTATTTACCGGGATGTCATCTGTGCGGTCTATCCCAATAGACGAGAAGAGTTTGATCTTTATATGCACAAGCTGGTAGACCTGGGCAACAAATATGGTGGTATTTTTCTGCAAAAGTTTCTGGAGCCTTCTCCCAGTATGGAACAAGATCCAACTGGGGAAGGATTGATACCATCATATTTTGCAGACACTTTGCAGGTCTAAGAACACCTCCTTGTGCATACTGCTCCTCTACGGCCCATACTACAAATTTCTGTCCCAACACGGTGGACGAACATGCCTCCACGCAAGGGGCTAGTTCCTCTGGTGTTCCAGAGAAATTGACAAGTTTCTGGGCAAGTCCCAGATATGTAATAATTTCAATGTTGGGTCTTGTAATTATAGCGGTTGCAGATTATTGCATATCTGTTTAAAATGTTTTAGGGCACATGCAAAAACCATGTGTCCAAATAAAATGTACTCTAAGCCTTACCTAACGTCCATTAATATTCCGGTATTTACTGCATTTATGTCACATCACCCGTCTAAACACTTGGTGGACTTTCTTATCTCTGGTTTAACAGAGGTCTTCCACATGGGTATTCTACACATACCATCCGGGATTCTGGAATGCCCTAATCTACAATCCGCACAACACAATCCCACAGCTGTTGACACTCTCATAGCCCAAGAAGTTGCTGAGGGTTTCGTATTGGGACCTTTCAAAGCTCCTCCATTCAAAGAATGACGCACTAACCCCATTGGTATTGTCACAGGGAAGTCTTCCCTTAAACAAAGACTCATCATTAACTTATCTGCACCACACTCATCGGCCAACCCCAGTCTTAATTCCCTCATACCCTCCGAAGAATTGTCCCTGCAATACACCACCATAGATCACGCCATTACAGCTATCATACAAGCAGGGGTTGGAGCATGGCTTAGTAAGACTGACATTACTAATGCTTTTAAATTGCTGCCAATCCACCCCACACTGTGTCACCTGCATGGCATCAAGTGGTCTGGGAACTACTATTTTTTCTCCCGTTTAACTTTTGGGTCCAAAAGTAGCCCAGCTATTTTCGACACATTTGCCGAAGCATTGTGCTGGTTACTATTGAACATAGCCAGATGCCCTACGGTATTACATTACCTGGATGATTTCTTACTGGTCGAGGAGAATACTTCCCCTCCGAGTAGCCTCAAAGCTACCACCAAGCTATTCGAGCAACTAGGTGTACCAATCTCCCCTATGAAAACGGAGGGGCCAGACACAATTATCACTTTCCTGGGTATTCAATTAGACTCAACCACAATGCAAGCAAGCCTACCACACAACAAGATAGAGAACATTGTTACCTACATCAACCACTACTACTTGCAACCTCAAAGAGCTACAGTCCCTGCTAGGTTCATTCAATTTTGCCATGCGTATCATACCTCAAGGCTGCTCCTTCATATCACGAAAGTATCTTTTTCCACGCTTCCTACACGACACACACAGGTTGTCCTTAGATCTTAGATACTCAAGCTATGGCAGACTTACGCATGTGGAAGACATTTTTAACCACTTGGAATGGTAAAAGTATGTTCCTCCCTCAATTGACTGACTCATCACCTACCATTTGGTCAGATGCGGCATCTACCACAGGTTTTGGGAATGAATGGCTTTGGGGCAGCTGGACTACAGCAGTTCAGGATTTGCCAGTTCGTTGCTACTCAGACAACCAGGCAACCTGTCACATCATCAACAAAGGTCGTTTTAAATCCCTTACGATCATGAGATTTCTGAGGAAACTCACT
Organism: Pelobates fuscus; assembly: GCF_036172605.1. Classification (NCBI taxonomy): domain Eukaryota; kingdom Metazoa; phylum Chordata; class Amphibia; order Anura; family Pelobatidae; genus Pelobates; species Pelobates fuscus. The sequence continues at coordinate 132,800,957 of NC_086322.1, forward strand.
TTGTTGGCGGCTTGTCATAATTTCTTCCTGTATTGTTTTCATGTTCCAGGTATATGTAACACAGCTGCTGACAGTTTGTCTCGTTTTAAATTTCAGGCATTTCATCAAGCACTCCCGTCAGCTGCGCTCACAGCCACCACTACTCCAACATTCCAACAACTAATACTGGACTAGACACCATCATGCATCATAGCAGGACACTATCCCAATTGGCACTGTCAAAAAATACACACAAAACATATGACAGGGCTTTTACACTATTCAAAAGATTCCTTTTGGAACATAACATCATGCAACCATTTGTTATGATATCTTTTTTGGGGTTTTACTTCTTTTTGCCACCTTAAACTTAAAATGTCATATAACACCATCAAACTTTATCTCACAGACATTCAACACCATGTGCTAATCTTACAACCAAACAGCACAAGTTTCATGGCCTCTCACCAGATTAAGACTATACTCAGAGGCATTCAGAAATCTGAACCCACACATACATCACAGAGGCTACCCATAGACAACCATATCTTCAAAGCATTATCTAACCTGCTTGATTTAAAATCTTTTGACACCAACACAAATTCTGTCATCAAAGCAGCAATATACATAGCTTTCTATGGATTCCTAAGACCTAGAGAGTTTACTACAATGAAAACGCAACACAATCTACTCCTATTCTACTCTATTCCCACTTAACAAAACACATGGATCATTACATCCTGACTCTACCTCACTCCAAAACCAGTCAGCATATACCAGTAAAAATACCATACTATCCCACGCACAACAGGTGGTGCCCCGTCCATGTTCTTGATGCATACATACAGCATCATAATTTACTACCATCACAACCATTACTACTATTACAAAGTGCGGTACTCACCACTACAACCTTCATGACCTACGTCAGGACTTTACTCACTCAACTGGGCCTCAACGCAGCAAACTACTCAGGGCACTCCTTCCACATAGGAGCAGCATCCACAGCCTCTAGTGTCAACATTCCAGTTTGTAACCGCTGGCGGTTCCCTTATTTACCACTATAATGTCTTAAAGCATAGAACTTAGTAGGGCTAACCATACAGATATCTTAGCCATAATTTTATATAGTTAGTAAGAGATCCTCTATTTAACATATGTAAATAATTGAGAATACAATATAAAATAAGGATTGTCTTGGAAGCAATAGTTTTGTCTTTTAGATATTTATTATATAAAAAATATAAATATAGACATATCAAATCCATTATAGCAGAGTTTATAAGATGAAATTAAATGCTTGCAAATATCATTAATAGGTTAACATACCCTTCTGAACATGTCATCATGTCAGCCTCTCAGTCATTTTAAGATGGAGCAGCGTCTGTCTCCAAGTCTCTCCTGTGTGTGTTAACATTTAAAAGTACACTTATTTATACTTTAAGTGTCGTCATTTTAGAGTCACCATAGTTCATATATGAAAAAGTAACTTGTCTACTTTAAATCAATTTAGGACCACCCTTAATTTGTCAAAGATACAAGGCCATAACTAAAGGGTGCATACGTCATGGAAATTTTCCTGACTTAGTTCAAGATGGCATCTTAAAGTCTGAATAGCTTATCTGTTGTTTATACTAAGACGTAAGTGCACAGTCGTGGGAGATTCCCGGATTTGGGGAAGTTCCATTAACTTGGGGTTACCACAGTATATTGTGTACTGAAAGAGTCGTAGTATAGCCTTGAAGCTTGTCTATGCATTATTGTTATTGTAATTCGTCTGGGACAAAATGGCGCAAACATATTATGCACTGAAGTTATTGCTTAAAGAAACATCTATGAAAAACAATATGTTCCATTTCTAACACCTTGTCAATTTGCAATATCTCTTAAAGACAAAGTACACAGTTTAAGAAATACAACATTTCATTCTAAAACTTGTAATATTTGCATTTGCCCATAACAAGTTCATGTTATAAAAACACTGGGGCGCTGGAAGTCTTCCGCTTACTCACGATACATACCGAACCCAGTACAAGAATTAAGGGATGCTTTCAAAAACATGTCTGGTTGATATATGTATCTGTATTGGTTGTCTGTAATAAATTTGATTACTTAATTTTTGCCCTCTTCTTTCTCAGGCCTACCTCATTGTCGGTTCCGGCACACCACAACCGACTTGCTCTTTTTACTATCCTACATTTAATTATGGTATTTTACTCTGTACTATCATGAGCACCTAACACAAGTATTAAGGCAATGTGGCCTGTATTTGTGGGAGGTGCTTGGTATCCACTCCTAGCCTACTTAAGGCACACCCCTTACCTTGCTCCTTACCGTTCGAGGTCAGCGTTGCATGACCCTCCCACCACACCACATTTTAACATTTATTTTTCTTTCTATTTCTTTTCCTTGGTAGGCCCTCTTCTTTCTCAGGCCTACCTCATCGTCGGTTCCAGCACACCACAACCGACTTGCTCTATTTACTATCCTACATTTAATTATGGTATTTTACTCTGTACTATCATGAGCACCTAACACACATATATATATATATATATATATATATATATATATATATATATATATATTTATATACATATATGTTCAAGCCCTGCTCTGCTGTTTTTTTCCCTCTTTAACCCCTTCAGGATGGAGTCAATAGTACAGGCTCTGATCAAAACAAAATGTAAACAAAAACTGGAATTTGCGCTATATGTCTGTTCAACCGTAATTCACCTCTTTCATATTAAGTGCACCCACACTTATTATATATCATTTTGTTCAGGAGAATCTAGGATTTAATTTCTCATGAACTATTCTAATTTGAAACATAATTTATTATGAATAAAATAAAAAAAACTGTGAGAAATTAAGATTTTTTTTTATTTTTTTTAGACATTTTAGCTGTAAATGTCATAATACCGTTAGCTTTAACTGCAAATAAAACACACATTTGGATTCAGCAAAGTCTCATGAGTACAACAGTACCCCCCATTTACAGTTTTTACGGTGTTTTGGAAAGTTAAAGGGTGAAATATAGCACACTCAATTTTTTTGTTTTTTTCAAATTGAAATTCGCCAGGTTAGTTATGTCAGGTTGGTTATGTTGCCTTTGAGACCGTTTGGTCACCCGGGAATGAAATTTACCCCCATGATTTCATACCATTTGCAAAAGTAGACAACCCAAGGTATTGCAAGTGGGGTATGTCCAGTCTTTTATAGTAGCCACTTAGTCACAAACACTGGCCAAAGTTTGCTTTCATATTTGTTTTTGTGTAGAAAAAAGCAAAAAAACTAATATTTGGCCAGTGTTTGTGACTAAGTGGCTACTAAAAATGAGTGGACATACCCCATTTGCAATACCTTGGGTTGTCTGTTTTTTCAAATGGTATGCCATCATGGGGGTAATTCTCATTCCTGAGCTACCAGACGGTCTCAAATGCAACGTAACCAATCTGGCAAATTTCAATGTGAAAAAAATGAAATGCAAGCCTTATATTTGACTCTATAACTTTCCAAAACCATAAAACCTGTACATAGGGGGTACTGTTATATTTGGGAGACTTCGCTGAACACAAACATAAGTGTTTCAAAACAGTAAAACAAATTACAACAATAATTTCGTCAGTAAAAGTGCTGTTCGTGTGTAAAAAATGCAAAAAACGTAACTTTTACTAAATATATCACCGTTGTAATACAATTTATCATTTTGAAACACTAATATTTGTATTCAGCGAAGTCTCCCGAGTAAAACAGTACCCCCCATGTACAGGTTTTATGGTGTCTTGTAAAGTTACAGGGTTAAATATAGCACGTGCAAATTTAATTCTCTGCACTTGCTGCCTGGGTTGTCAGGCACGTCAATCAAATTTTAATTAATTAAATCACATAATTATGTTAAAATATTACTTAAGCATGCACGTAGAATTTATATATATATATATATATATATATATATATACGTATATATGTAATTCTACACAATACTTATGTAGTTATTTATGTAATTATATTTCCTGGCTAATCATGGCAGCATCACTTATGGGTAGCTCCGCCCCAATCAGGAACAGGACAGGACAAAATCAATTAATCCAGACCAGGCTGGGTATAAAAGGTCCCTCCTCCTTCTATCCCACAGTCTTTTTTCCTGTCCTTTCAGGACACACAGGATATTTTATTTTGGGCCACCTTCCCATGTGTACCATGGGCCTCCAGATGAAGTTCAGCCTCTCTTCATCTGAAGAACTCAGTAAACAGCCTGCACGGGCAGGACTAACTGAGTTTAGTACAGATTAGTATCTGTACTATATGGGAGAAATTAATCTTATAGATCGTGATGTGGGGTCGGCTGTTGCCTTAAAAATTTCCCCTTATGACATCCAACCCCCCCTCCCCCCCCTGATCTGAGGTCAGTGTTTTGGTGAAGCCAGGGTAAGTTTTAATTTGTATATCTCTTTCTTCTAAATTTTATGGAGTTTTTCCCTGGGAGAATAAAGGTCTGAGTCTTGTTCTCAAATATTCTCTGCTCAACTAACTATTTCCTCGGTCAGTGTGTTGTCTGTTTCCCTTACCTACTTCATTCTTCATTCTTGGTAAAGACTGGCTGGCAGGGACTGTGTCTTCCTCCGATCCTGCTCTTCTGTGTTCGGATTGCCGGCGCATGCGCAGAACGGCCGCCGGACGCCGACGATACTGCGCATGCGCTGGATAGTTGCGCGCTTAAAGGTATATCACGCCAAAAAAACAAAATTTCTAAAATCACTCAGAATTGATCCTTGCTTCTTCCCTGATCATCTGGTAACAAGGAAAGCTGCCCTTTTTCTCCAGAATCTGTTTTTTTAAGGTAAAAATCCTATTTTAATTTATCTTTTCTTTTCATAGTTTCTTTATAATTGGTTCTGCAATAAGTGTATTATTTCCTAGATGGCTTCTCCCTCTGCCTCAAGATCTCGCTCTAGAAGACATAGGTGAGCCGCATATATTCTTTTATATTAAGGGGGGAAAAGAGTGCTACTACAGGCCTATAATATGTTTCATATTGGCCTCTATTTCAGCCCAGAAAACTCTCAAGAAATGTCTCCCAGAAAATATGGAGAGAAATCTAACCGATGTGCAAACTGCAACCAAGTGGCTCCTCCAGGGAATAATTTGTGCAGATCTTGCCTGACGGAAGCAGCGAAAGACAGTTCCCCTCAGACTGACTTAAAAAAATGGATATCGGAAGCGATTGCTGAAGGGTTTAAAGCCTCTAATAAGATGTCTATCTCTAAACGTCCCAGAGTGGAATGCTATGTGAAATCAGAAGAGGAATCTGATATGATGGAAGACTATTCCGAGGAAGAGGAGGATGAGTGTGACTCAAAATCGCAGGATTCCAGGTCTGTAGATAAACTAGTTTGTCTGATCAGAGACACGTTGAGAATCCCTGAAGAGAGCAGGGAGAAGAAGGAGTCCGACAGATACTTTGAAGATCTGAAGCCTAACAGACCCTCTTTTCCAGTACATTCGGCCATCAAGGAAGTCATCAGTGAAGAATGGAATAGACCTGAGAGGAAGGTAACTCTAAAGAACAAAATTCCTAGATTATACCCGTATGCTCCTGAGGATTGCAAATCATGGATGTCGGTTCCGAAAATTGATGCAGCGGTCATTCACATGGCAAAAAGAACGACTCTTCCCATAGATTCAATGGCATATTTAAGGGAGCCAATGGAAAAGCGATTGGACGCCGACCTGATTAAGGCATACCTGGCCTTGGGATCAGCATTACACCCAGCAATTGCCCTTACCACTTTGTCCAGAGCTCTTAAAATATGGGTGAATAATCTAGAAGAAGATATCACTGGGGGAGTCCGTAGAGAACGCCTGTTGGAGGGCCTTAATGATTTAAAATTGGCCACAGAATTCTGTTCTGAAGCTTCCCTGGATCTCACTAAAATGGTGGCTAAAAGTATGGCGCTGTCTGTAGCCTCCAGGAGAGCATTATGGCTTCACTCTTGGGGGGCAGATTACGCCTCTAAGGCCTCTCTATGTGCGCTCCCTTTTCAAGGCGACCTTCTATTTGGCAAAGTCCTGGAAGATGCTATCCATAAAGCAGCAGATGGAAGAAAGGCTTTTCTCCCTCAAGGGAAAAGAAGATATGGTGCTTCCTACGGGAAGGATAAAAAATTCAGAGACCGATCCTTTCGAGATGTCAGAGCATACAGGCCCGGAAGAGAATACTCCAGGAATTCTAATTGGAGAAACTATCAGTCCACTTCATCAAAACCGGTCAGAGGAAGAGGATCTAGACCAGCTAATAAAAGCTTCTGAACGTTTGCTGGCCCAGCCAGATGTTGTAGGAGGCAGACTTCGCTTCTTTTATCCGGTTTGGGCCAGAAGTATTAAAGATTCTTGGGTTCTTTCTATCCTCAAGGAAGGATACAAGATAGAATTCAAAGAATTCCCGTCTCTAACCTCCTTTGTCCGTTCAAGAGTGGCAAGAGGAAGAAAAGAAGTTGCTCTGAACGACATTATTTTACAACTACTGCGGAATCAGGTCATAGAGGAAGTACCTTACGAAGAACGTTACAGAGGCCACTACTCTACGATATTCTTGGCCCCAAAACCTCAAGGGAAATGGCGTCTAATTCTGGACCTAAAAGTTCTGAACACTTATTTAGTTCCAAGAACGTTCAAGATGGAGTTCATTACCACGATCCTGCCCAACATCAAGACAGGGACCTGGATGACTTCTATCGATCTCAAGGACGCCTACTATCAGATACCGATTCACATCAGTCATCGCCGGTTTCTGTGGTTTTGGATTTCGGGAAATCATTTCCAGTTCAAGGGACTTCCTTTCGGCTTAAGTCTGGTGCCCAGAACGTTCACGAAAATTCTAGTTTCTCTGGTGGCCTTTATAAGAACGAAGAACATCAAATGCCTTCAAGATCATGGTTGGCTGATAAACCCCAAGAAGAGCTCTTTGGTGCCTTCTCAGAAGATGATTTTCCTGGGAGCAAACATAGACTCGGTGAATGGCCTGGTATCTCTGTCTTCAGACAGGAAAGAACGTATAATAAAAAAGATCAGAAGCATGCGTCAAAAATCCTTCGTCACAGCAAGAGAATTCATGAGCCTGTTAGGGTCCCTTACGTCCACGATTGGCCTAGTAAAATGGGCCCAATGGAGGATGCGACCCATTCAAAGGCACTTCCTCCTACAGTTCAAGAAAAACTCCAAGAATTGGGATCAGAAGATTCATTCTCTCCCGAGGATTTCGAAAGAGCTGTACTGGTGGACAAGAGAAGAACACCTTCTTCATGGTTTTCCCCTGGAAGAGCCGGTTTGGATGACCATAACTACAGATGCCAGCCTCCTGGGATGGGGAGCACACTTGAACGGCTCTTGGATTCAAGGAGCTTGGTCATGGAAGGAGTCAAAACTTCACTCAAATTTAAGAGAAATGAGAGCTGTTCTCAAGGCATTAATAGGGTTCCGTCCTCTATTAAGGGATGCCTGGGTAAGGATACATACAGACAACAGAGCTGTGGCATCCTACATAAATCATCAGGGAGGCACTCAAAGCTATGCTCTACTGATGGAATTATCCCCGATAATGAGGTTTGCTCAACTACATTTGCAAGGCCTAAAAGCGGTTTATCTTCCGAGACCAGAAAATCTTTTGGTGGATTACCTCAGCAGAACAAGGATTCTCCAAGGAGAATGGAAACTGCACCCAAAGATTTTTCACTTGATCACCCTGAGGTGGGGTGTACCCCAGATCAACCTGATGGCTTCATACCAGAATACTCAGGTGAAGAGGTTTTACTCCCTTCATGCAGATCATCGAGCTGCAGGACAGGATGCCCTGTCTCTTCCATGGGAATTCGATCTGGGGTACGCGTTCCCTCCCCTACCTATGATTTACCGACTACTGAGGAAAGTATGGAAGGAAGGCCTCAAGGTCATTGCCATAATCCCAATCTGGCCTCACAGACCTTGGTTTCCCCTTCTAAACAAGATGAGCTTGGAACCTCCTTGGCCTCTTCCTCTCAGCCCAAACATCTTGACTCAGGGACCAGCAGTTCATCCCAACCCCAGCCAGCTAAAATTGGGGGCATGGCTCTTGAAAAGGAGAGACTTCTAGCTCAAGGGATCTCAGAAGCTGTGGTGTCTACACTCCTTAAATCCAGAAAGGTATCAACCTCTTCCTGCTACCATAGGATATGGGAAGTATTCCGTTCCTGGTCTCAAGTTAATAGTGTGGATTTTCTTCAACCTTCTAACATCAATATTCTACACTTTCTTCATACAGGTCTGGATAAGGGACTGAGTCTTAGCACTCTTAAAGTCCAAGCTTCGGCTTTATCTGCTCTCTGCAACAAGTCCTGGGCATCAGATCCTCTAATTGCCAGATTCTTTAAAGCTACCATCCGTATAAGGCCTCCAAATAGGAACTACTCTCCTCCGTGGAATTTACCTATGGTACTGGAGGCGTTGTCTGAAAACCCCTTTGCTCCATTAGATGAGCTGGGTCTGGTCTTATTAACATATAAGACATTATTTCTGGTGGCTGTTACTACGGCAAAACGCATGTCTGAAATTCATGCATTTTCCTGTGATGAAAATCACTTTCAAGTATTCCACGACAGGGTGATCTTGAGACCTAGACAAGAGTTTCTGCCTAAAGTAGTCTCGAATTTCCACATATTACAGGAAATTGTTATTCCTTCCTTTTATCCATCTCCTTCTACTCCAGAGGAAGTGAAACTTCATGAATTAAGTACATAGAAGTTTCTACTCAATTTCGGAAGTCTCAACAGCTGTTTGTTCTTCCGATTGGCCCCAGGAGAGGGGAGGCAGCCTCTACTTCCACCTTGAGACGTTGGATTTCCAATACCATAGTCAAGGCTTATCAGTTGAAAGACCTTGTTCCTCCTAGCAAGATCAAATCTCACTCTACAAGGGCTTTAGCAACTTCATGGGCTAATTGGGCAGAAGTTCCATCTGACGACATCTGTAAGGCAGCTACGTGGTCTTCTCCTCTCACTTTCATCAAACACTACAGACTGGATTTGGCTTCTTCCTCTACGGCCTTTGGTAGAGGTGTTCTGTCCTCGGTGGAATCTACCTAAATGAAACTTTTTTCAGCATTATCTGGTTTGGAGTTTCGGTTTATTCCCACCCTATGGTGAAGCTTGGGTATTACCCATAAGTGATGCTGCCATGATTAGCCAGGAATACGGAAAATTTTATCATACTTACCGTAATTTTCTTTTCCTGGCTATTATTCATGGCAGCATCAGCAACCCTCCCTTTTTGTTTTTGGGATTAGCTTTGGGACTAGACTGTGGGATAGAAGGAGGAGGGACCTTTTATACCCAGCCTGGTCTGGATTAATTGATTTTGTCCTGTCCTGTTCCTGATTGGGGCGGAGCTACCCATAAGTGATGCTGCCATGAATAATAGCCAGGAAAAGAAAATTACGGTAAGTATGATAAAATTTTCCGTAATATTTACCTATATATAAATATTTGCAGTTATTTGTATTTTATATAGATAGATATATATATATATATATAGAATGTCATTCTAAGTGTATTTTGTTACCAATATATATGTATTAATAACAAAATACAGTTAGAATGAAATTACATATGTATATATACTGTATTTAAATAAAAAAATATTGTATTTATTTATTTTATTATTTTATTAATTTACTATTGTAATTATACATATATATAAACATGATATATATATATATATATATATATATATATATATATATATATATATATATATATAAATACTTTTATTTAATTTTTACATGTGTAATAATATTTTTTTTTTTACACTTCCCACCAGCAGGGGGACTGTCTGACATTTCAGGGGCACTGTCTGACATTTGAGAGTGATCACATGGACTCCAGGGGCCTGATTTTCCAAGGGAGGGCTGCCTCAGTCCTCCCGAAGAGGATTGCAGCAGAGGCATTCTCAGGGACGTATTAGCCATGAGTCAAACAAGGCATTTTCCAGGGGGCGGCAAAAAAATCCGCCCCCAAATGCCCAGGGCAAATGTCTTGTTAGCCTTGTGGCTAACAGTCCAGGCAGGTGGGCTGGCGGCGCTGGCGAGGGAGCACTTTCCCCTGAGTTGTCAGCTCAGCTCCCTCGCGCGCAGCCGAGTGATGAGCTTGAAATTCATCCAATCAGAGTGCTCTGTGTCAATCCATCCAATCAGAGTGTTCTGTGTCATTTTACACAGCGTGGGAAAGTTCTTTGGAATTTTCCCACGCTGTGTAATTTGACTCATAACTCTCTGATTGGTTACTTTCAATCCACCAATCAGAGTGTTGTTATGAGTCAAATTACACAGTATGGGAAAATTCCAAAGAATTTTCCGACGCTGTGTAAAATGACACAGAGCCCTCTGATTGGTTGATTTCAAGCTAACCAATCAGAGTGCTGTGACAGGTAAATGTAGAGACTTACCTGTCAGTCTCTTCATTTACCTGTCAAAGCACTCTGATTGGATGGCTTAAACCCACCAATCAGAGTGCTCTGAGCCTAATTGCAGGGCGGGCAAGCCTTTATAAGCCTTCCCCCACCCTGCAGAGCTCAGTCTGCGTGGAGCCCTCCAGATGAACATGGGTTTTTATTTTTTTTTGCGCTTTTTTTTGTTTAAAGTGCGTCGGTTATTATGGATTTTTATTTGGCCTTTTTTGGGGGCTGAACAAATAAGATTTTAGAAGAAAGAAGATTTCAAATGGTAAGTTTATTTTTTTTACAGGTATCTACAGGTATCTAGCCCCCCACATTATTTTTAGGATGAGGGGGGTAGGTAGGGGTTTTCTGGGGGGAGGGGGTGACGGGGGGGGTAAATTTTTATTTAGTGTCCCCACCCTCCGCTCAGGGGTGGGGTCGAGGGGGAGGACAATAGGTCCCCCCCTTATTCTAAATTTAGGGCCCCACCCACCGCTCAGGGGTGGGGGCCGGAGGGGAGGAAAATCGGTCCCCCCCTTATTCAAAATTTAGGGCCCCCACCCGCTGCTCAGGGGTGGGGCCTGGGGGGAGGACAGTAGGTCCCCCCCTCATTGTTATTTTGGCCCCCACACACCGTGCAGGGGTTGGGGCTGGGGGGAGTACATGAGGTGTGTCCCCCTCATTTTTATTTAAGTCCCACACCCACCGCGCAGGGGTGGGGGCCAGGGGGGAGGACAGTAGGTCATCCCCCCTCATTGTTATGTAGGGCCCCCACCCGCCACTCAGGGGTGGGGGCCAGGGGGGAGGACAATAGGTCCCCCCTTATTTTACTTTAAGGCCCCCACCCCTCAACGGCAATAGGTTATTTTTTTTTACAGTGAGCACCCACTGTTTACTAGGCATGCCCCTACTCGCGGTATAGCGAGTAGGGGCTGAATTTACTAATACTAAGTGCTCTTTACTTAGTATTAATAAATGTGGCTGAAAGACCAATTTAGGTCTTTCAGCCTTTTGGTAGATAGCTCCCTAATACCATGGGAATTAGGTTATCTACTAAGCAGCTGCTTATTTTCTGTTATTTCCCTATCCACATTTGTTTGCAGGGCACTTGCCCTACTCTTACCCCCATTTTACTTCCTTTTGCAGCCCTCTAGCCCTTTCCAGGACTTTTTTAGAGGCATTTTAGTCCCCTTAAGTTCGGGTCCCCATTGACTTTAATGGGGTTCGGGGTCAGGTTCGGGTCAAGTTAGAGCCCGAACTCGAACTTTCGACGAAGTTTGGCCGAACTCGGCGAACCCGAACATCCAGGTGTCCGCTCAACTCTAAATATAACACAACCTCATAATACTAATTCTAATTCTATTTAACAGGACACATTTATCTTACCTTTTCTTTATTTCATTTATAATTCCTGTAACATGACCTGTTAAAACCAGTTTTTTTTCTGACTACCAGTATTAGTAGGACACATGCTGGTAGTTAATGGATTTCAACTAAAATCAATGTAAATATTTTTTTATTTTTACAAAAAAACACACAAATGAGACATGGTTACTTAGATCCTCAATATTAGCAAATGTCACTTACAATATTTGAGTAAGCATTATTGTCACCCCCACCCAGTAATTATGCAGGCACCCATTGGTGGCCCTCTACCCAAAATTAATTGAAATGAATCGGAATATATATATATATATTGCGCCAAAGGATTCTCTCATTTTTTGTTTTTATTTAGTGACAGGCAGGTACTTTAATTCATCGTGTAGACGATAGTGCTTTAGGATTGTGCAGATGGTTAAAATGTAATTGTCTGGCTTTTTCTTCCCTCTCAATCACATTAAATCCAAGTTCATGACTCCAAAGATACTAAAGTAAATAATGGGTAAAAATAAATCTTCTCCTGCTGGCTCATTTAATAATAGTACAAAGAAGGAACAACAGTTTGCTGCTATGTTTTCCCTTTTCCCACAGTGTCTTTTGTCTTAAGCCTTAAAACATCATCGGTACATATCTTCAAGAAACAAAAAAGGGTGAAATATAATTTCCTTATATACTCATTCACAAAAATATGTAACTACCCAATTACAGTAAGGATTCTTGGGTACACAGGCAAATACGATTTTGGCACCCTCCCCCTCCCCCACCCACCCAAAAGCATCTTCACCTGTGTGCCCCTTAACCCATCTTTTGTTTCTTATCCCTCCTTTTAAATGGCTTACCCTTTTTAGTGTATCTTATCCCCTATTTTTCCCCATTGTGTGTCTTACACCTCCCTTGTGGATCTCTTACTCCCCCAAATCCTTTGTGTGTCTCTTTACTCTTACCAGCACCTTTGTGTGTTTCTCTTTCACCACCAGCCTGTCTATCTCCCCCAGCCCCCTTGTGTCTCTTTTTCCTCTTCTCCAGCCCCTCTGTGTCTCTTTCATCCCAGTCCATTTGTATTTCCACACCCAGGCCCTTCTGTGTGTTGCTTTTATCCCCAGCCCATCTGTGTACATTCTCACCCACAGGCCCATCTGTGTGTCTTTCTCAACCTCATGTCCCTCTGTGTGTCTTTCTCCATACTCAGGTCCCACTGTGTGCCACTCTCTCCTCCATGTCCCTTAGTGTACCTCTCTCCTCCCCTCCATATCCGTTAGTGTTCCTCTTCTCCCCCCCTTACCTGTCTCTTAGTGCCCCCCCATTCCCCTTAATGTTCCTCTCTCTTCTCTTTTAGTGGTTGCCCCCTACCCCAGTGTGTCTTTTCCCTTCCTTCCCCTGTACCTAAGTACCCCCCCCTTAATGTTCCTCTCTCTCTCCTGTAATGTTCCTCTCCCCTCCCTCTTTTTAGTGTTCTTTTCCCCCCTCCTCCATAGTGTTCTTTCCCCTCCCCATAGTGTTATTTCCCCCCCTCCCTCCCTCTTTCCCCCCTCGCCTTTCCCACAGTGTTCTTTCACCCCCGTCCCATAGTGTTCTTCCCCCTGTCCTATAGTGTTCTTTCCCCCTCCCCTGTGCTCAGTGTTCTTCCCCCCATAGTGTTCTCTCTCCCTTCCCTGTCCGATAGTGTCCTCCACCCCTCCCCTGTCTTCCACCCCCCTCCCCTGTCTCATAGTGTTCTTTCACCCCCCTTCCCTGTCCCATAGGGTTCCTTACCAACCCCCCTCCCCTGTCCATTAGTGTTCCTTACCATGCCCCCTTCCCTGTCCATTAGTGTTCCTTACCATCCCCCCTCCCCTGTCCCATAGTGTTCCTTACCACCCCCCTCCCTCATAGTGTTTTTTCCACCCCTCCCCTATCACACAGTTTTTCCACCAACCCGTCCCATAGTGTTACTTACCCACCTATCCCTTAGTGTCCCTCTTTCTTCCCCCCTTGGTCCCTGGTAAGTCTCCTACCTTTATTGTAGCATGACCGAGCGGAGCAGACCACGGTACAAGAACTTCCTTTCAGTCCGGCCGGATACAGGAAACATATGTACCTGTACCGCGGTGTGCACTGCTCAGCTCAGCTATGCTTCACAGAGTGACTGGCAGGATGGAGCGCTCTGGGCCCACTTCCTGCCGGTCACTCTAATCTAGCGCCTCCGGGCCAGTGCACACTAAGGCGGCCGCTTGTGCCGCCTATGGATGTGCTGGCCCTGAGTATCAATGTAGGCATTGATACCTAATCTAATGTCACCTGATACATATCTCTCTATTTTCTTGTGCATAGATATCCCATTTTTTTGTATAAATACATTTTTTATTATGTTTCTTGAGCAAAATGTAAATAGAAACAATGGGTAACATGCTAATGTATGTTTCCTGGAATTAGAATGTTTTATATGAACATAATTGCTGCATAACACAGTCATCAGATTACATTCAATTGTTTGAGGATTTAGAGAGGAAACAAAAGAGTGGGAGGGAAATAAAAAGTATGGAGAATTGGAAGAGTTGGGACAGACGCAGAAGAGTACAGTTACTCTGGAAGGGATATTAATCCAGGAGTTAGTTAACAGTTTTAGATGAAGAAATAATGATCCATTAGACCCTTATGTTGGTTTAAACATTTATTTTACTTGTGGAACTAAATAGTTCTTCCATTGTGAATTACTTTGCTTGTTTACGCACAGATACATAATTTCTAGGGAAGAGAAGTTTGCCTGTATTGGTTTCCATCCATTATCAAGATATTCAATATCTTGCATTTTACTGGACTTGTAGGCCATGCAGTCTGATTTGGCAACTGTCTTCTGAGTCATGTCATGGAAAACATAGTCCACAAGAAATACATAGACCAGCAACAAACAACTTGCTGCAAATAATCTCAATGCTTGTTTCTACTGTCCAGCATTTATGGTAGCCATAAATACAATGTGAGGAGATTCATTCTAAATGTTTATACATAGAGATATCCTATAAGGTTTAAATCCCCAATATATTGAATAAAGCTACTTAACATTATGCAATCTAAAAGGAACATGTCCCTTCCCTTTATGTTTAGACTTCCATCGGTAACAGAGTGATAGAGAACTACATTGAATCAACAAGGTTAAATTGCATGTCTCACACAATATTCTAAAAATGTGCTCTATTAAGAAATCAAATATCATCCTTTTAAGGTGCTGGTCTGATAGGACTAATTTTAATTTGTTACACATTTAATTTGATACAAATGGAATACCTTGGGCAAATAGTTCCATTCCTAATAGACACAATATATTCAGAAATTATATATTGAATGGTAGATTCTTGTTATTGCTTTATTTATTTGTTAACATTCCCAAAACAAACACAAACATGTGATTTTTTACAGTTTGACAGTTCAATTAATTCATTATTTTTTTTATCTTTATGTCAATTTTTAAATACGCTACAGATATAAACGATTATTAATAATTGTTGTATATTTGTCTATTAATAAAAGCATTCACTTGCAAAATTAATTTATATAATTATACTAAATATTCAAACAACAATTATAACCCAACTGCTCACATAACCCTCTGCTGTAGATAGGGGAATCGTCACTCTAAAAGTCAAAATATTCACTATTACTTTAGAAATCTATGTCTTCCTAACATGCTCCGGCATTCAGTTTATATAAATAAGGCCCAATTGCCCTATAGTTTTTATGATACTTCCAAATTCCCTTTTCCATTTTTATTTGATGTAATAATTGAGACTTTACTTCCTACCAATGCAGGGCCCTCGATGTTCTCCACAATTTAGCTATCGTAAGCTTTATTGCCATTAATATATTAATAGCAAAATAAAAGTTGTATTTCATTAATTTATTTTTTTTATACAATATGTATAAGAACAATTGCAGGGCTAAAACTAAGATTAAATACACAGTATTGTATTTTTTATTCTTTATGATATCCTGAAATAATTGCAAAGTTGGACACAAGCACCAAACATGGAGAAATTCACCTCTCTCCAATCCACATCTCCAATACAGAACTGAGAATCTTGTATATATCTTAGCCATTCATCTCAATTATAGTATTTCGATCTTGTCCCAATTTCCCTAAAACTTTTATGGTAACAGGTTTAATCTCCAATTAATTTTCTACATTATGTAAGCATTCTATTGTCATCCTTTTTCTTGAGCAATTCTGCTAATCTATCTATTAATTCCAATTCTCCCTTATATAAATATTTATTAATATATCAATTTTATCTTAAAAAAATTTTTTCCCTCTGATAAATTTAATTCTTGGTGTAACTGGACAAAGAATTTTAATTAATTATGAAATCATATAATCTATTTTACATATACCCAATTTTTTTACTGACTTTCTGTATATATATATAAATGTTGATATATATTTTTAGATTATATTTAAGGATGTCAATGTCACTTGCACCGATAACTTTCTTGTTCAAGCCCAATCTTTTTTTAATCTTATCCCAACTATCTGTTACATCGGAAATTACTTTAAATGAAGTTCTATTCTCCTGTATTTTATTTGTTCTGCCCATCTCATATGTTTCCCAAAAATAACTAAGATTTTGACAATTAGATAAACACTGTTCAATCTTATACCATTTTTTTAATAACTGCACTATTTAATTGAGTCTTAATTACATGTGCTATCCTACATGACATGTAGAATTACTCAATGTTCGGCATACCCATTCACCCCAAGATGATTTTAACATAATGGTTTTCATAATACCTCTCAATGGTTTTCCTTGCCAAACAAATTTCCTGAACCATGACTGTATCATTGTTAGCCAACATGTTGGAATATTGAGTGGGATTAATCTAAAGAGGTAAATCCCTCCAGGCAGAATGCACACCTTTAAGATATTTACTCTACCCAACCAGGAGAACTTCATGTTTCTCCACTCAATAAAACATCTATTAGTTTGTTTTAATAGAGATAAGAAATGTGATTAAATCATTTTGGAGATAACTGTACAAATATGAATTCCTAAATAGTTTAATTAATGTAGAGCCCATTTAAAACCATACCACGCATCAAGATATTTTATTTTTGTTATCTTGATCTTTATTGAACATTTTTTTTGTTTACAAATATATAGAAAAAAACAGTCATACAAATGTATTATCACAGCACATGATTAATAATATATTATACAAATACAATCAATCATATCACAGAGAAGAAGAAAAAAATTCAAAACAAAACATAACATCTCACATAATCTTGTACAAACAAGATTTGTACAAGATTTCCTCCCAATCAGTTCGTATAAGTTGCTGGGAGCCTTGCCATATGACACAGTAAGCTGCTCATTCAGGTCCATTAGATAGATATGATTAATTAATATTAGTGTTTACTTTTATGGTTTTTATTCAGTTATTCCATATTGAAATTTTTTTTTTCTCTGAATTTAGTAAATTGATACTTATATCTTTTTCCATTTGTATTTAGTAAATCAATTGACTTTTTGCTTTATACCACTGTGCAATACCACTGTGCAATACCACTGTGCAATGGTCTATTTGACCACCAATATTGTATGTAATATTGTATGTAATAGCATTTTATCTGATTAGGGCATTTTTGGGAGGACATTTTTAGACAAGACATATGAAGGAGTATTTCCTTTAGAGATTAATTTAATTTAACTTTAGTTATTTCTAATAACCATTTGTAGGTCTCACTTGAAATCTCGTTAATTTGTTTGCATTCCCACCAAATATGCATATATGTCCTTTTCATTTTATTACATCTCCAGCACATATGTGAGTAGAATGGGAAAATGTTTGCACTTTTGGTTGGGACCCAATACCATTTATTGATGATATTATATTGCATTTCTTATAGATTTAAAAATGAACATTTGATGAAGCATTATCTAAAGTTTTGTTCCATTCATCTTTATCTACATCAACTCGCAAATCTTTTACCATTTAGATATTGCAGGAATTTTAAATGACTTATCCAGAGATTCAGTTAGATTACTGGTTTTAGAGAATACTTTCTCAACTTTTGAGTATCTAAATATTTTTTGTAATTTGAAAACTAAATTTGAGTTATTATATAACAAATGTTTATCTGAAATATTTTTTTACTCTTTCGTAGTTAAATATTTGAGAGTTGGTTAGATTATATTTATCTTTGAGATCAAACAAGGGTTTTATTATATCTCTGTCTTTGGAAGCAAAATATTTAGCTATTTTGCTTACAAAGACTTAAATCTGTTGTCATTAATTGTATGATTTCAATTTTTACTGAAGGCATTATTGTATTTACTATCATTTTTTTTTTAATAATATACCATGCTTCTAATAGCTGGTTAAGTATTTTATTATGATTAGTAATCTGAGTAGCAAATAGTTTGTTTTACATTCCACACAGCTAAAGATAAATCTTTATTTCTCAGGGGATTGTTTCTGAAGCTTATATACATGTGTTATTATACTTTTACTTTTATACTATTATATTTTTTTTAACATTTGGAAAATCCATCTAAAAGATATCCCTCAAATCCAAAACATATTAGACTGCTCAAAGTAACTCTACCTGACCCCGTCAAAGGTTTTCTCAGCAGCAAGTGACAGGGCCAGGGGAGGAACCTCTTTTTTTTCTATAGCATTCATTACATCTATTAATCTACGAAAGTTGGTTGAGGATCTTCTATGGACAAATCCCACTTGGTCCGAATGTATAATATCTTTAAAGACCAAATTTAATCTGGCTAATTAATGTCTACATTCTGCAAAGTTACTGGACAATAATTAGCAACATTCAGGCATTTTTTTCCTCTTTTAGAATAGGAACTATATTATATTGTAACATTTATATTGGAAGAGGATTATTTATACCAAAACCATTAAAAACATCAAGAAGCTGTCCTTTAAAGCTGTGCAAAATCTGTTAGAGAATACATATGGCCCAAAGGATTTTCCCATATACAGTTTAAAACAAAGAAATGTGGGAGCACTAGGTATAAAGGGCAACGAGCAAAACAGGCAATGAGCAAAAAGAGGGCTTAACCCTAGATATGGTCATTACAAAACAAGAGCAGACCAGAGAGGCCCTCACCAGCCAGTATTAGGCAGCATGGAGTTAAAACAACTACTAATGGATCTAATTATTATTATTATTATTATTATTATTATTATTATTATTATTATTGCCATTCATATAGCGCCAACAGATTCCGTAGTGCTTTACACTATTATAAGAGGACTATAATAACTATAAATAGGACAATTACAAAAAACGTACAGCAACGATAGGATGAAGAGGACAATGCTCAAACAAGCTTACAGTCTAGATAAAAGAAGATAATAAATAAACTGAGACACTCCATATAAGACACAATAGATACAATTGACAAAATAGTGAAAGAATACAAAAAATGATATAAAGTATATACAATACTAATCTGAATACATATATATATATATATATGTATATATATATATATATATATATATATATTACATATATATAAATATATATATACACAAAAATATATATAAAATGATTGACTATTGTCTCTGACTGCCTCTCTGCTATTTCTAACTGGATGGCTGCCAACTTCCTTAACCCCTTAAGGACACATAATGTGTGTGACATGTCATGATTCCCTTTTATTCCAGAAATTTAAGGGGTTAAGATCAACTTGTCCAAAACAGAACTTCTGGTCTTTCCTCCCTCAAGTGTTACTACTCCCATTTCTGTCTCCCTCCTAAATGGTGCTACAATCACCTCCACCATGCAAGCTCGTTGCATATGTGTTATCTTTGACTCTGACCTCTCCTTCATGTCCAGTCTATCACCAAATTCTGCCACTTCCATCTCAAAAACATTGTGCGCATCCGCCCCTACTTTACGCCAGATGCAGCTAAGGTGCACTGTCCTCTTTCGCCTTGACTTCTGCAATCCGCTTCTCACTGGTCTTACGTGCTCCCAACTAGACATATGCATTCATTTTTGTACGAATACGATTTAGTAAGATAATTCATTTTTTTTTCGTATTCGTTTACTAAAACGTTAACGAAAGCCCTACAAATGAAATATAAACGAAACGAAAGGGCAAATGCTGAATGCATGACCTTTTTATTTAGTTTCGTCCGTTAGTTTAATAGACTCCGTGCTACAGGGGAATTAAAAAAAAAAAACAAGGACGGATCTGGCAGCGCTACCAGCTCCCTCCTTGTACTAAATAACTATTCCTACCCACCTTGCATTAATACCCCATACTAATAGAAGGGAGGATAAATCCTCCCACATGACCCTACTAGTGACATGCCGTGAGTCAGGGCATGCAACTAAACAAATTTAATAGTACTAATGACTGGGAATCTGTTGCTGCCCAGTTGCTAGTGCAATAAGGGAGGGCCTGGCCACTAGAATGGGGGAGGACATAGTGTCCCATCTGCGCCCCCACCCGTGACCTGCAGTCCCCAATGGTCCCCACCCATGAGCGGCGGGTGGGGACCCTAAATAAATAAATAATGAGGGGGGGCCAGGTGGGGACCCTAAAAAGGGGAGCCTAATGTCCTCCCTGGTCCCAACCCATGAGCAGCGGGTGGGGCCCTAAATAAATGAATGTGGGAACCCTAAATAAATAAATAATGGGGGGACCTAATGTCCCCCCCAGGTCCCCACCAATGAGCGATGGGTGGGGACCCTAAATAAATAAATAATGGAGGGACCTAATGTCCCCCCCAGGTCCCCACCCATGACCAGCGTGTGGGGACCACAAATAATAAAGTGAATAGGGGTCCCCAAGCCCCTAGTCACTCCCCTCCCAATAAAAATACCCTACCTACCCCCACACCCTAATAATAGTGAGGGGGGAACTAACCCTGTAAAACACAATTTCATACTTACCATTTGATGTCTTCTTTCTTCTTTTTTTTTCGTGAGTAGGAGCATATGGGAGGATTTCACCTCCCTTTTATTAATATTGGGGTCAGAGAGACCCCCATAGGTTTTAATGCAGGGGTGGGTAGGAATAGTTATCTATTACGAGGACGGAGCTGGTAGTGCTGCCAGCTCCCGCCTTGCTTTTTTTTTGGGGGGGGGGCTGGCGCATGCGCAGTGCTGTTTTCATCCTAATGGACAAAAAATTATTATTTTTTAACAAATTTTGTTCAAACACGAATGGTTGTGGACGAAATTCAGGATTGACAGATGACATTTTTTGTCCATTGTAAAGTGCTATGGAAATCTGATTATAAGGTACCAAACATATATAAGGGTTTTGTGCCTGTGCCAGTGCCAGAAAAAATAAAACACCTTGGAAGAAAAAAAATATATATATTTATATATATATATATTACTGTCTTAAACTTCCAATTCAAGCAAAGTAATGCTTAACATCCAGGTATAGGAATCACTGGCTAGAGGACAGAGCCAAACCCTGACATATGTTTTTCCAGTCCGGCTGCTTTTGTCAACAGTCATAGCATGTTAGTGATGGGCGTATGGATTGCCCAGTAATGGCAATGTCTTTCCTTAGACTCTCCCAATCTCTACCTACTCCCATTCCTCTACCACCAGCTAAGAGTGAAATTGATTGCCATGCTTCCTAGTCACTAATTTCTATGCTTTTATGTTCAACAATGTATTTCTATGAGAAGCATTTTATCTGCACCACAAATTCAGCATTGGGGGGCATCATTGCAGTCAGATAGGGCTACATGGAGAAATTGGCCTTGGTGCTGATTTGAAGGTGAGTCATTACTTTTATTATTTTTTTTCTTTCTTTCTTAACCCCTTTAGGACGAGTGACGGACAAGGTCCGTCACTCAGGGGAATGCGTTAATGACGAGTGACGGACCTCGTC
This sequence comes from Pelobates fuscus, assembly GCF_036172605.1. Taxonomy (NCBI): domain Eukaryota; kingdom Metazoa; phylum Chordata; class Amphibia; order Anura; family Pelobatidae; genus Pelobates; species Pelobates fuscus. Next base: position 132,822,646 of record NC_086322.1, read on the forward strand.
CGTCATGCGTTAAAATTAACGCCGCGATCGTGCAGTGCCGGCGATCGCGGGGTTAATGCTGTTGCTGGGTCCCTCCGAGTCAGGAGCACACCAGCAGCAGCAAATCCGGATATCCCAGCACATGTGATCGCTGTGACAGCCAGTCACAGGGGTCACAATGCTGCTGGGATATCTGATCCGCCTCCCTCCACCTCGTGTGGGTTTGTGAAGTGGAGAGAGACGGATCGGTGCAACATTGTGTCCCAGAAGAAAAGTCAAAGGTTTTAAGAAGTTCCCAATCCCTTTCCCCTGTATAAAAAAAAAATACTTAACCCTTTCCCTGTTTTTTTTTAACCCTAAGGGGTTAAATTTTATTATTTGATTTTATTAGTGTATGCTTTAGTTACTTGGGTGGGTGGAATTTAGTGGGAATGAGGGAATTTAAAATTTTAAAAAAAAAAAAATTATTTAGTTAAAGTTTTGTTAGCTTTGTTAACTGTATTTAACAATGTTCAGGAAGTATAGTGCAGAGGAGGCTTATGCACTGTTAGCGGCCGACTCAGAGGCGACAGACACTGCCTCAGAGAGTGACGCAGGGGATGCAGGGGACTATGTGCCAGATACTGCAGGACCATCAGGGGAAATTGCCAATTCCCCTAATGCTGAACATGGCGCAGATGACTGGGTACCCCCTAATAAATTTTCCTCAGACATCCCAGTGTTTACAGCCAATCCTGGCATACAGGCTGACCTGTCTGGCTATAGTGTGCTGGATGTTATGCAGCTGTTCTTGGGGGATGAGATTTTTGGGGAGATAGTCACCCAGACTAATCTCTATGCAGAGCAATATCTGGCACGCAATCCAGACTCTCTTATCTCCAGGAAAGAGAGATGGAACCCAACCAGTGTGCCAGAATTTAAACAATTCTGGGCACTGACCATGTTAATGGGGCTAATTAAAAAGCCCGCAATTAGGATGTATTGGTCCAAACGTCCTATTTGCAATACCCCCATTTTTGCCGAGACAATGCCGAGGGAAAGATATGAAGACATACTGCGGTTTATGCACTTTAGTGATAATAGCAAGTGCTCCCAAAAGGTGATCCGCAGTATGATCTTCTATATAAAATCCGCCCTTTAATTGCCCACTTTAACCATAAATTTGCCACTATATATACCCCCAATAAAAACATTTCCATTGATGAGTCCCTGATGAAGTTCAAGGGAAGACTGGGATTTAAACAATATATCCCATCCAAAAGATCCCGATATGGGATCAAATTGTATAAGCTGTGGGAAAGTGGCAGTGGCTACGTATACATCTTCCGTGTATACGAAGGAAGGGATAGCCACCTTGATCCCCCAGGTTGCCCAGATATAGTAGGGACAAGTGGGAAAATTGTCTGGGACTTAATAATGCCCTTACTTAACTACGGTTATGACTTGTACATCGATAACTTTTATAACAGCATCCCACTCTTACAAATGTTATACTGCTTCGAGACCGTGGCCTGTGGCACTATTCGAAAGACTCGCACAGGTTTCCCAAAGGCTCTGGCAAACAAAAAAATTTAAAGGGGGGAAACAGCAGCTCTCTGCCAGAATGAACTGCTGGCACTCAAATACAGGGACAAAAATGATGTTTTCCTCTTAACCACCATTCATGGTGAAAACACTCAGAGGGTCGCAGTTCGTGGCAGAGAGGAATGCAAACGAGTGCCAGTCTGCATATGGCAATATAATCGGCATATGGGGGGCGTTGACCTGTCCGATCAACTGATGCAGCCGTATTTGATCATGCGTAAGACCAGGGCATGGTATAAAAAAGTGGGCATATACCTGATGCAGATGGCAATACACAATGCATTTGTCATTTTCAAAAAGGCAAATGCTGGGCTGAATATATCCTTTCTTTCGTTCCAGTTTAACCTCATTACTGGGCTACTTGAGTGCCACACAAGGAGACCATCAGTGGAGCCTAGCAGAAGAATGTAGGCAGGTCACTTCTGCTTTAAGATTCCACCAACCCCTAAAAAACAAAACCCCCAGAAAAGGTGCAGGGTGTGTTACAAGAGGGGCGTAAGAGTTGAGACCAGCTATTACTGCCCCGATTGCCCCTCTCAGCCCGGCCTATGTATTGGCCACTGTTTAAAAAAATTTCACACCCAAGCTGAATAAGTAGACCAGTTTTGGGTTGTGATTTTTTTTTTAGTTACCTGTCTGATTGGTAACCGAATCTTGGCTTTGTCTCCCGCTTATCCTGTCTTCTCTGATCCTTGACCTCGGCTTGTCCTATCGTTGTTCTGTTTCTCTTTACTCCTTTGACCTCGGCTTGTACCTTGACAATTCTCTGCTTGTATAGCCCGGCCATTCTAAGGACCGGTATTACAAGTTTCTCTCTGTGTTCTCTCTCTTTGTGGTCTGTCTGTGTTTTGGTTTCGGAATCCATGACAGCTTTGCCCGGGATGCAGTTTACCCCAACTGTTCCCCCTTTTCACAGCAAATAGTATGCACTTGTTCATAATTTGAATTGATGAGCTGCCTATACTTAAAAATATATGTGGCCTTTGAGAGGCAATTTGCAGTCCTGAGTTGCTACAATGAGACTTGGGCCCAGCATCCACTTTTGAAAAATATGGAAGTGGTGTTTCTCCAATGTGCCCCTTCAACATCCACATAACCCTGAGAAAGGTACGCATTGGGTTATCGTTGCACTAACATGACATAGCTGAGCAACATGGTAGGTGTTATACTGCCATAGCACACATAAGGATATCAAAATATACAGTAACATCTCCAAGTGTGTGTCAAAAAGGCAGAAACAATGCTAATTGCAACTAGACTTGGTACAAACTAACAAAAAAAATATCATACACTAAGGTTTAGAATATACCTTTTGAAATACCCTGGGGTATCTACTTTAAGAAATGGTAGGCCTTTGTGGGGTAGTTTGAATTTAAAGCCTCATAAGATGCTTGGAAATTGCACATAGGCCCAGCAGCAAAATTCAAAGTTCGGTTAAAAACTGATATGACTTGGTCTCCAATGTGCCCCTTCAACATCCACATAACTCTGAAAAAGGTACACATGGGGTTATTGTATCACTAAGATGACATAGCTGAGCAACATGGTAGGTGTTATACTGCCGTAGCACACATAAGGATAGCAAAATATACAGTAACATCTCCAAGTGTGTGTCAAAAAGGCAGAAAAAATGCTAATTGCAACTAGAATTGGTACAAACTAACAAAAAAATTATCCTACACTAAGGTTTAGACTATACCTTTTGAAATACCCTGACGGTATCTACTTTAAGAAATGGTAGGCCTTTGTGGGATAGTTTGAATTTAAAATCTGCTAAGATGCTTTGAAATTGCACATAGGCCCAGCGTCAAAATTCAAAGTTTGGTTAAAAACTGAAATGGCTTGGTCTCCTATATGGCACTTTAGCTTCCTGAAATAGTGCCAAAGACATACAATGGTGGTGTCCTTTTACTCAGAAGACTTAGCTGAACATAATTTGGGGTGTTTGAACTTAGTAGCACATGTTAAAAATGCAAGATGCCCAGCAAAAATGCAATCCATGTGTAAAAAACGCACAAAATTATTTTTTACCACATAAGTTGGCATTTATTGGTGAAAAAATGGGGGCATGTTAAGGCACAATATGCACCTTATGAGATACCCTGGAGTGTCTACTTTTACAAATGGTAGGCCTTTGTGGTTTTTTTTTGAACAGTCAAACTGTTATAATACCCCAAACGGAAGCATAGGCTCATTAATTCCGTCTCTCAAAATTCTACTGTGAGTACTGAAAAGGACAGGTCTCCTATATGGCACTGTAGCTTCACGAAATAGTGCCAAAGACATACAATGGGGGTGTCCTTTTACTCAGAAGACTTAGCTGAACATAATTTGGGGGGTTTGAACTTAGTGGCTCATGTTAAAAATACAAAATGCCCAGAAAAAATGCAATCCATATGTAAAAAACGCACAAAATTCTTTTTTACCACATACTTTGGCATTTATTGGTGAACAAATGGGGGCATGTTAAGGCACAATATGCACCTTATGAGATACCCTGGAGTGTCTACTTTTACAAATGGTAGGCCTTTGTGGTTTTTTTTTGAACAGTCAAACTGTTATAATACCCCAAACGGAAGCATAGTCTCATTTAATCCGTCTCTCAAAATTTTACTGTGAGTACTGAAAAGGACAGGTCTCCTATATGGCACTGTAGCTTCACGAAATAGTGCCAACGACATACAATGGGGGTGTCCTTTTACTCAGAAGACTTAGCTGAACATAATTTGGGGGGTTGAACTTAGTGGCACATGTTAAAAATACAAAATGCCCAGCAAAAATGCAATCCATATGTAAAAAACGCACAAAATTCTTTTTTACCACATACTTTGGCATTTATTGGTGAAAAAATGGGGGCATGTTAAGGCACAATATGCACCTTATGAGATACCCTGGAGTGTCTACTTTTACAAATGGTAGGCCTTTGTGGGTTTTTTTTGAACAGTCAAACTGTTATAATACCCCAAACGGAAGCATAGTCTCATTTAATCCGTCTCTCAAAATTCTACTGTGAGTACTGAAAAGGACAGGTCTCCTATATGGCACTGTAGCTTCACGAAATAGTGCCAACGACATACAATGGGGATGTCCTTTTACTCAGAAGACTTAGCTGAACATAATTTGGGGGGGTTGAACTTAGTGGCACATGTTAAAAATACAAAATGCCCAGCAAAAATGCAATCCATATGTAAAAAACGCACAAAATTCTTTTTTACCACATACTTTGGCATTTATTGGTGAAAAAATGGGGGCATGTTAAGGCACAATATGCACCTTATGAGATACCCTGGAGTGTCTACTTTTACAAATGGTAGGCCTTTGCGGGTTTTTTTTTTAACAGTCAAACTGTTATAATACCCCAAATGGAAGCATAGGCTCATTAAATCCGTCTCTCAAAATTCTACTGTGAGTACTGAAAAGGACAGGTTTCCTATATGGCACTGTAGCTTCACGAAATAGTGCCAAAGACATACAATGGGGGTGTCATTTTACTCAGCAGATGTAACTGAACACAAAATAAAACTTTGTACAGATATAGCACACACCAACTTTACAAAATACACACAAGAAGTTCTTTGTTATAAGTTTGTGTGCCAAAAACTAAATAAAACACAATTTTACTCCAATATTTAGCAGAGGTTTGCGGTGAAATGGCTACGTAGAAATTGTCAAAACAACCCTAGGTAAATAGCCTGTGATGTCTACTTTCTATAAATATATACTTTTGTGTGACAATTTTGTTTTCTTTTATGGCTATTAAGCTTACAAGACAAACATACCAAATTCTAAAATCGCTCCACATTAAAAGTTTATTTTACTCCTTGTGCTTTGTGACCTGTAACTACCAAAAAAAACTTTAAATCCCAGACACATTATATATTCTGTAAATCAGGACAACTAAATGAATTTATTTTTAATTACTTTCCTTAACCTGCACTAATTATGAACACATTATTATTGCAAAAACTGTAAAAAAGATTAAGCTAGCCACAGCAGACAGCAGTCGCACCAAACCGGAGCTCCTGGGCCCAAACGAGAAAACCGAGCCATTATACCCAATCTGTGTACCCCCCAGAACAGAACCGGGAACCCTGGTACACCCCCCACGACATGGGACGCAAATCAAAGAAAATCCACGCAGACAAAGCCACCCCAGGGCTTACGATAGGAGATATGTGGAGACAAGCGCATGGCGCCAGCGGGCACAACATGGCGCGCTCCACGGATGCTGCTCAGACTTCTCCGACGACCTGTCGGGGGAAGAATACACACCAGCTCCGGCGCCAAGAATACCTCCACAGCCTAACAGACCCTCACCGGATTCTGCTCCGGTAACCACGTTGATCCTCAAACAACTGCTCGCGGATCTTCAAACCAGCTTGCAAGCAGATATATTGGCATTAAGGGGGGACCTGAGAGGCCTGACAACCCGTATGGACACCCTCGAAACCACCTCCACAAAGAACGCCCAAGACATTGGGGAACTCCAAAAAAACGTGAGTGACTTACAACAGCAGCAGCGGAGCATGGAGCGCCGCATGGCGGACCAGGAGGATGTCAGAAGGCGCAATAATATTAAACTGAGAGGGATCTCTGAGGCAATACCCACAGCGGCATTACCACCACTCATTAATCGGCTGCTCACGACCATACTGTCGCACGCTCAAGCTGAAAGAACAGGCCCTGAACGTATCTTCCGGATCCCCATCTCACCCAAAGCGCCACCTTCAGCCTCCAGGGATATCATCCTGGCCTTCCGCACGCACCAAGACAGGGCGGCAATCCTCACTGCCATACGGGGAAAATCACCACTCCAATTTGAGGGCATGACTCTGTCTTTCTTTGCGGACCTATCGAGCGACACCCAAGCGTGGCGGCGCTCTTTCAGGCCACTCACCACGCTCCTACGAGACCGAGACCTCCAGTATCGATGGCAGCCAGCACACGCACTAACAATTCATCAGGGTACAGACTCCCACCAAATCCGCGACATGAGCGAGGCAGCACAGCTACTACAGGCCTTAGAAATCACTGGTTTAAGTCCGCAATACAAAAATTTATGTGTGAAGAACCACATGTGGAAGAAGAAGTGATTTTAAGTGATAATTTAGATTTTATGACTGACCAATTAGAGAAACTGTTAAGCAGAGAAATTAAAGTAAAATGGGAAGTGTTTACGCTTGAAAAATATCTTAAGGATAAAATAACCCCTAGGGGGCTGAGGTTTACCAAATTCCCCACTTTTGATCTAGAGAATACCAAATTTATGAATATTTGGACATCTGCTCTGGAATCCTTTTCGGTAACAATGATAAACATAATCATAACACAAAGAAAAGAAGATCTCAAAGAAATTGATGAAAACATCAATAAACTACGTGCCAAACTAGAACCTTTTGTTGGCACTAGAGACTTTGACATGCTGTCCGAAAGGATAAAAATAAATCTTGAAAAATTAGAAAACTCTATAATCTTGAACAAAAAGAAAAAATTTAAAAGAGACACAGAAGATTATGCAAACAATAGGGTGAGGAAAATTCCTAAAAGCAATAATAAAAGAGATCAAAATCGCCCCAGAATTCCTTCAAATAACCTGAGATATGAAAAGAGAAACTATAAAACCCAAGTTCACCAAAACAATTATTCTAAACCATATAATCAGTATGACCAACAGAAAAGTAAAACTCCAGTTAGGACTGAAAGAACGTATTCGAGCGTAGTACAGAGAGGACCAAAAAGTCCCCAAATGTTCAGATCTACCAGACCTAAAACATTTCAAAGATTTTCACCTAAATACGACCCAAAACCAAGACGTGAGCAACGAGGGAATAGAAATTTTATAACAGAGGAAGAAAAATCGTTTCGTATTCCAACTAGAAACAGATTTGAAAAATTAAGAGACGATCACAATGAGGACATTTTTTTAGACCAGGGGTGGAGGGGAAGAGAAACCCTCAAAACACCAAAAAGGCAAAGAATACTAGAAGAGGAAATAGAGGAGGGAGAGATAAGTCAGAAAAAGAAAAAGACATTAATGAGATAAAGGTTTTTAACTTATCTAATGTTAATTTATCCCCGACACAAACAAAAATTTTAAGTAAGGGTTTTAAGTATGCACCGAGCTGCCCAATAAACAAATTCGAAGCTTTTATTGATATTAATCGTTTTACCAGAAAGTTATGTCTTAAAAACAATTTTAATCAAAAAGAAGAAGTAGTGGAAGTATGTAACAGAGAAGAGTCTATAACAAAACACACAGATTTTAAGAAAAAATCCACTTTTTATCCCCAATTTTTAAAAACACAGAGTATGAGGGTGTTTGAAAAAGCATGTTTGGAGGATTTGTACAAGATAAAACCCCTGAACAAATATAACCAGAATTTAACCGCTAAAGAAAGACAGGCCATTAAAGATCTAAAACAAAATAATTCTATTGTTATAAAACCGGCCGATAAAGGCGGAGGTGTGGTCATTATGGATAATGATATGTACTTAAACGAAATTATAAGACAATTGAACGATGTAAATACATACAGGAAATTGAATAAAAACCCTACTATGGAGATAATAGCCAAATTTGATAAATTTCTCCAAGAAGGAATCGATAACAATGTGCTAAATAAAAATGAATATTCTTTCCTGAAAGTAGAACACCCACGAATCCCGGTAATCTATGTTCTACCTAAAATTCACAAAAGTCTGGAAAACCCACCTGGAAGACCCATAGTTTCAAGGATAAACTCGGTTCTAACCCAATTATCCCAATACATAGATTATTTTTTGCAACTATTGGTTAAATCTTGTCCAGCTTATCTAAAGGACTCTATGAGTCTTTTGGGTATTCTAAATGATTTTGAGTGGAAAGAGGAATATTTTTTAGTCACATGTGACGTGACAAGCTTATATACGATCATTGAGCATCAAAAAGGACTGGAAGCAGTAGAATTTTATCTTAGAGAATCTAAAGAATTCTCAGAAACACAAATTGCTTTTTTAACTCAGGGGATATTTATGATTTTAACTAACAATTACTTCTGGTTTCAAAATGATTTTTTTCTTCAAACACGTGGCACAGCTATGGGGACCAAGTTTGCCCCAAGTTACGCCAATTTATTCATGTCCTTCTGGGAGAATACGTTTGTATACCAGGGACATGAATTTGGGGCAAACTTGGTCCTCTACAAGAGATATATAGATGATGTTTTTATGGTATGGAAGGGCACAGAGAGGGATTTTACTATTTTTTTTGACTACCTCAATCTAAACAATTGGGGGATTAGACTGACTAAGAATATTAGTTCGACTTCAATAGACTTTTTAGACCTTAATATTTTTATTCTGAACAACCAAGTTAAAACTAAAACTTTTTTTAAACAGGTTGATATTAATAGTTTTATCGATATTAAAAGTTGCCATTATGACCCCTGGCTACAGAACATACCAAAAGGGCAATTTTTACGCCTGAAACGTAACTGTACGGAACAAAAGGATTTGAATGAACAATCTCAATTTTTAAAAAAACAATTCTTGCAAAAGGGTTATAAGGAAGAGATACTTGAGAGAAGCCTCAGAAGTATAGATACTGTTGATAGGACTGACTTGTTGAAATATAAAGAAAAGAAAGAAGTGGTAAAATCAAATCAAATTCCCTTCATTTTTAATTATTCCAGCAATATTGGCTTTTTAAAAAAGACTATTGGCAAAAACTGGCACATTCTTAACCAAGAGCACGATATTAAGGAATTTTTAGGAGAGAAACCAAAATTCATCTTCAGAGGTGCCAGGAATTTAAAGCAAATTTTAACATCTAGTTTTATCAATAGTGAAGAAAAGCAAACATTTATAGAGGACTGGTCCAAAAAACAAAAAGGTTTTTTCCATTGTGGAAACTGTAACGCCTGTAAAAATACTAAAATCAGCAAAAGAAAAAAAGAGACGTTTTTATCAAACATAACCAAAAAACAATATCCTGTACGTTCCTTCATCTCCTGTGAATCCAAAAATGTTATTTATTTATTACAATGCCCCTGTGGTTTACAATATGTAGGGAAAACCTCCAGATTATTAAAAATTCGTATAAACGAACATATTAGAAATATAAAAAAAGGTTTTCCCAACCACAGCGTGTCGAAACATTTTTTAGAAACCCATCAATCAAATCCAAAAGATCTAGAATTTATGGCCATTCAAAAAGTTTTAACAAATTGGAGAGGGGGAAATGTTGCTTTAAATCTTAGCAGAAAAGAAAGCTCTTGGATTTTTGATATGCAAACTTTATATCCAAGAGGTTTAAATTTAGATTTTGACATAGGTCCGATTTTATAAAACTGTTGCCTGTTTTAGTAAGAAGTATTTTTTAAAGATTTTAGATTATATATCTCTTCTATATTATGTATATTCTATGTTTAATACATATGATAACACCTCGATTTCTTTATCTCTTTTCTCCCACCCCCTATTGAGCTAAACTGGTACTTTGTACTGGACTTTGGACTTTTATTGAAATATTTTCTTTATTTTGCACATTCCCTTACCCTTGTACGTTTTTTGCCCACACGGAAATGACGTTTGACACATGTAATTGTGAATACACTGTATTGGAATACGGAAGAATGAAAACACCCGAAAACGGAAATGACGTATCGGCATGAGCCGGCGGATATGACGTATCGGCAGTAAGACTGATAATCACGTGAGCGGATACGAGCTTGTGAAACGCACGGCCATGATGAGAAGGTCAATTCTCATGGACTGAAACAGGATATAACGCCATATTGGATGGGAACAAGCACCGGAATCTCCTTATATGGGCATGGAGGGTGGGAATTTTATTGTATACACATATGTTCGGAATATTTTAATTAGATATGTAACATAAAAGCAGAAACTGTTGATGTAACAGCATTGCACCTGAGGAAGACCAAGAGAGTGGTCGAAACGCGTTGTGCTTATTTATTGTTTTAATTGTTAATAAAATACTTGATTACCAACTTTTCCTGGTTCCTGATTATATCCAGACGAAATTTGCTGTCCGTTTCTGGTGGGACCTACCTGCACAAATCACTTTCCAAAGATCATCTGATGTGCCTTTAAAGTAGAGAGCCGACTGATATGGCTCTCTAAAGTGTGAGTGCTTCTATTTATTTGCTCTAAGAAATATTGGGATTTTATATATTGCCCTATGAAAGCTGTTTATTTTGCAGAGTACATCAAATATCCAAATATCCAAAGTGTGCGCAGAAACTCCTTTTCTTTTGTCTAAAACTACAGGCCTTGGGCCTACCTCGAGACTCCCTCACGCCGCCAAACTGCCAGAGCACTCCATCCCGAACCGCACCTGGGACCCATCCCGAACAACCCCATTTGTACCACAGGGACTAACACCCAACCCATATGCTACAGTTACCACATGACCGGACTGCGGAGATTTAACACCCTGCCCGGGTTTCAGTGACTGTTACTACGAGGCCAAGCAACCCACATACTGCAGGCCTGACTAATGTTTCCATGTGTTATTTTTGGTTTCGATCATCTTAATTTTAATATTGATTTAACTGTTTATGTTTATCCTGCATGCCTCCTATTAAGGTCTCACTGCTAGTTGATTGCGGCCAAGGCATTACCGTAACACGTAGCACCTGTTGCTTAACACACCGTGAGTGCTAATCACACCACCCCTTGCTACTGCCCCACCGCCTGCTCCGGCACAAAGTAATTAGAAGGCTCCTGCCTTACCTGCTCGCCTAACGGCAGCACGCCCGCATACTAGATAAGGCACCCTATGTTTTATTTACCCCCTGGCACCTAGTCTCTCCCCTGGATATACAACACGGCTAAACTACCCACACTAGTGGAACACAAGTCACTACCAATTAGTTCAACTGTACTCACTTCTCCGTTTATTTATCTCACTGTTTAACAATTTTACCACACCATAGGGGCAGGCAGCCAGGAGAATAGTACATTCCCCTATAGCCAGCATATATAGTTATGCTCCAAGCAGGTCTTGACCAGCAGAGTACACCATACACACAACGGTCCATGAATTACAACATAAACTAGCACTGCATTAGGCCACCTGCTAACATATGCTAAGGATACAATTCGCATCAGCTTTTCACTGACATTTCATTGATGGTATACCTCCTTGTTACTGGGCCTGACACACGCTAATAATAACCGAATGTAACGATATTCTCCTTGACTTGAAAACCACTACTATATGCTCTGCAGCCCTTGTATGTTGCCTAGATGCAGTTTTAAATTTACACTTTAGAGCCGATTACATAAGCAGCACTCAAAGGAATTCATGTGATCAGAAGTTATTGTATAGAATGCTGTGTTATCTTAATCTCACTACCCTTATTGCTACGGCACAAAACCAGCAAACGAGCGACCTACTGTGTACTACCAGTACATTAGAGTTGAAGACAGTTCCTAGCACTAACCTGCAGTACCCACTTGAAATGCAACATATGCATAATCTAGGAGGTCAGCAGATCAGCTACCGGGCAGACTAAGTTTGATTATAGCTATACACATACACCCTACAGTCAATTACGTAAGCAGTATATAATATAATTCATGTGGTCAGACGTTTTTATATGGCTTGTTGCTTTTTTTTTTTTTTTCCTGCCATGGCTTAGAACCAACAAACGTGCAACCTATTGTAATCTGTCGATTAACGAAGTAGACAATTTTTAGTGCCAGCCCGTAGTACTCTCGGGAATCCTTATGAAGGCAGAAATTATGATGTTAAAAGACGCGCAGAATTTATGATGTTAACAGACGCGCTGACGCGCAGACTAAGCCTAATCATAGTTTTAAACATACACTTTGAAGTCGACGACTCCAACATAATATGTCAGAACAATATAGCCAGACGTTTATGTAAAACCAGTTGTTCAGTTTGTACCTACTATGCCAAGAATAATTCCAAGTACTGTTACACCCTAATCTTACTCAACTTAATACTAAAAATGTGCAAGAACTGTTATATACCCCACTGTACTTTATGTTTGCAAAAGCATGTGGATTGCCTTTGGGGTACCGCATGTGCACCATGTTACGTCTATACGCACAACAAAAATAAAGAATTCAAAAAAAAAAAAACTGTAAAAAAAAAAAAAAAAATATTTTTTTTTGCATATTTATGTATTTTTTTAATAATAAATAACCATTTATATATATATATATGTGTGTGCTACATCAAATTAAAGCCCTTTCTGTCCTTTAAAAAACGATATATAATATGTGTCCGTGCAATAAATTACAGTTGAACGCAAACAGCAAAAAATGCAAAAAATGCCGTTGTCATAAAGTGAAAGACAAGCTTCCGAATCTCTGTCCTTAAGGGGTTAAAAGCAAAGGGGCAGTAACTGCAAGCATTACTCCAATCAAAAACAGTGTTTAAACAATCATTGATTTTGGGTTGGAATTACCGTTAAATTTCTTACTAGATAGCAATATTTTATTATAACCATTGGTCTTTTAAAGTGTATGTAATTAAACCATAATTTATTTAATCAAACAATTGACCTTAGCATGGGATCATATTTAAAAAAATAAACAAAATTACAAATTTAAAACATTTCTAGAAAAGTAATTGGGAGGGTTACAGGATTAGTGCATTCTGTTCATGACAAACATTTACTTCTTCAAATACATTCTTAACATTATTCTTGCAGGTTTTTACAGCAACAATAATGTCAGATTCAACTGCTTGCCTTTTATTGCTTTTCTGACCAATTGTGGTCAGTTATTACTGCTTAACAGTGACAGCCAAACCGAAAAGCAAACATAAATTCATTGACAATACGTAACTGTACATACATCCAGTTCAGTAATGATGCCATATTGACACCATAGATATATGTATAATTTTTTGGCTGAGTCAAAGACTTGGCATATTGGTAATAACTGCTTCCTCTTTCCTGTCTCCATAAATCGAGGGTGAACTTGGCAGCTTGTATGCATCAGTAATTTAATTGAAGCACATTATTTCTCTTTATATGAAATTAGCAAAATTTATTTCTGAAAGTACAGGAACAAATCAGAACTTTTAGGTTTAAAGACAGAATCCCAACTATACCCTGTTAATAAATTACATAATTAGCTTTTTTCCTGATTTTAGAACTTTTACTTATGCAATTACATGCATATATGTGTGTTTTATTTATACAATTCAAAGTTAAATATGGAAAAATAATTCAAATTATATCACCTGTGCATCATATTATCAAAATACTTGCAGTCAAAGCCAAGTACAGTAAGTGGATTGCACTTATGTGGTATATGATCAATTTCTCTGATGCACACTTTACGTTGCTCAGCTGCAATAAAAGCTTTCCAAAGGCATGTTAAAGACAATTAATGTAGGGTTTTTATATTTTTATTATATTTCTAAGTTTGCCAGATCCCATCCTGCTCCTTGAAATTCACTTTTTCTGCAATAGTATAAACTCAGTATGCGGAACATCAGCACCCTTAATTGCTGGCCCTTAATAGCAAGCATTAGGCTGCTAGAGTAGGATCTGCCAAGAATGGGGTACTTTGATGCAGTTGGCAGGCTTATGCAATGTATGATCATATAATGTAACCAAACCCCCATTATTTTTTACCTAGATGAGGTGTTTTTACATAGTACTATTTAGGATTTGCAATCACTATTTAGTTAAAAAGCGAGTGCACTGGTTTGTGTATTTTTTGTATTTTGGTCCCAGTAGCACCCTATAATATATGCATGTTTAGGTGAGTGCAGCCTCCCTGACTTTGTTTATAATTGTGCGGGTCTAGGCCAACCCCTGGGTTTTGCACCCCTCCCTGTCACATGTGTCTCATTCCAGGACCCTATTTAGCCTTGACTTGCAGAGAGTCCCAGAAAGGAAGCATTTCCCAAGTAAGTAGATTAATCTCATAAGAGCAAGCATTAGGCTGCTAGAGTAGGACCTGCCAAGAATGGGGTACTTTGATGCAGTTGGCAGGCTTATGCAATGTATGATCATATAATGTAACCAAACCCCCATTATTTTTTACCTAGGTGAGGTGTTTTTACATAGTACTATTTAGGATTTACAATCACTATTTAGTTAATAAGCGAGTGCACTGGTTTGTGTATTTTTTGTATTTTGGTCCCAGTAGCACCCTATAAGATATGCATGTTTAGGTGAGTGCAGCCCTCCTGACTTTGTGTGTATATATATATATATATATATATATATATATATATATATATATATATATACAAAGATGATGGGAGTTGCACTCCAGCCTTCCCTCAGTGTTCTGCCCGGTGCTCAGCTGCACAAGTATATACCAATTGAAAAAAGCTAGCACTCAGGGACTTCAATAAGTAAAAAGTAAAAACCTTTTATTCCAGTGTCAAAAAAGCAGGGTCGACGTTTCAGTCCACCGTTGTGAACTTTCCTCAGGACATAAAATACATTGTACAATGTTCAACTTAAATAAGGAAACTAACTTACCAAAATACCTTCACCTGTGTGTTGGCGTGTTCCGCTCCCTTCTGCGCATGCGTGAATGCCGCTATTCACTTCCGGTGTCAAAGTGCTACTAGATAAATCACCATAGAAACGAGTAAACAGATCGTGAAAATAGCAGTCCGGTTAGACTTGCACATATATTAACTTGGCAAGTGTTCAGTGTCCATACTGCAGCTAGATGGAAATGATTGCTGCAACCTATTAGCACCCAGTTAACACCCAGTGAAATAATAAGTGACTAAAAAAAGCCGATCGTGATATATGAAATCACGTGAAGAAAATATATTTAAAGGCATAGTGATAGCATGCCATATGAAAACTATCCATGTAGATACCATTCAAAATATTGATGGTAAGGTGTTTTTCTTTATGTTATTTTACTTATATTTTTTTTGCCATGGTTTGCCTATTTTTTTACACTCGTTTCTTAAAGTGAGCATTCTCCTAGAATCCTATGCAAATCACCATATAGGTGATCATTTGTTGATAAATTGTTCCAAGGGACTTGCGTCCTGGTAACTTATGTACATAGTCCTTATAAACGGATAAGCCAGCCCCTATATGGGGATAAGTGAATTTTTCACATAATCTCAGATCATAATGGAAATGCTGACCAGAACCTAGGTTTTTTCCATATAGATATGTACTGAACCAATATCTATCCAACACAGTTTTTATTCCTGGGCATCCCAGTCCGAATTATCTATATGGTAATCAGGATTTTGATTCCAGTTTAGGATCTTTGGACTCATACAGAGATGTGTGTTAGGCAACCATTTGCTTTTTAAAGTTTCTTTATTAATTATATGTTTAAAGGTAGTTTTGTTTTGTCACATAGCCTGGCTATACTAGCCCCTCGAGAGCCATATGCCCTCCCCTTCTATAATATAGTCATTAGGTGGAACATAGAACATAGATTATGTTTGCTGTCTATGTATAAGTCACTTCACAGTGTCACCTCTGTCTGTGTACATGTATATTGAACATATATCTAGTTTGTTTTTTTTGCACATGTCACTTTAAATAGTCTCAACAATATCACGGCTTTCATATGAGCACTGTTTAACAAGTTTATTTTAATATACATATTGGGTAAAATTATAGTTACCCTGGTGTTCAGCACTACACACCTTACCATCAATATTTTGAATGGAATCTACATGGATAGTTTTCATATGGCATGCTATCACTATGCCTTTAAATATATTTTCTTCACGTGATTTCATATATCACGATCGGCTTTTTTTAGTCACTTATTATTTCACTGGGTGTTAACTGGGTGCTAATAGGTTGCAGCAATCATTTCCATCTAGCTGCAGTATGGACACTGAACACTTGCCAAGTTAATATATGTGCAAGTTTAACCGGACTGCTATTTTCACAATCTGTTTACTCGTTTCTATGGTGATGTATCTAGTAGCACTTTGACACCGGAAGGTAATAGCGGCATTCACGCATGCGCAGAAGGGAGCGGAACACGCCAACACACAGGTGAAGGTATTTTGGTAAGTTAGTTTCCTTATTTAAGTTGAACATTGTACAATGTATTTTATGTCCTGAGGAAAGTTCACAACGGTGGACTGAAACGTCGACCCTGCTTTTTTGACACTGGAATAAAAGGTTTTTACTTTTTACTTATTGAAGTCCCTGAGTGCTAGCTTTTTTCAATTGGTATATATATATAAAACAATAAATCATATAATGGTTTTGAAAACACGTGCAGGCCTACATGATATGATACTAGTTTCCCAAAAGGTTATACCATCTGACACAAGATGAATGAGCCTCTAGGGAAGAAAAAAGTCACAAAGAACTAGTTTTATCAAAGGGATGTGTATCGGTGTAGTGACATAAGCAAGGCATTGATAGCAAACTACTTCCACTAAACTGCTCATTTAACAATATGCAATGGGAGAATGTGAGTACCATAGTATACTGAGGCCATTAGACCAGGTTCTATGCATCTTTTTTAAACAAACACAAGTGAGTTTTATATTGTATGTTGTAGCCATGATAAAATGTAAGCACTGGGAAGTTATTATATACAGTATAATTGAATGCATTAGCCGTTTCCAACATTATATATTAATATTCATATATTTCTAATTAAAATACTTTGCCCTAATTATAAATCACACGGATTATGATGCATGGAAATCATATGAAACCTCAATCAACAAAATCCATTGATTATATCAACAGTATTATCTTTATCAGCTCAAGACTGTGATTAGAAATCGTGCAGTTTAGGAATGAACTGATAATTCCCAATCAGCTTTAAAATGACACTCACAATTGCATATAATTGACTTTGATTTTGTCCAGATTGCCTACATGAGCATTATTGCACTTCAGTCCCAGAGGAACTCAGGCACGCAGTTTTCTAAGTAATACTTTTTTTTTTCATTGCCTTTTTCATTGCAGTAGCCAATAAGACTTTTTTCATATAGATTTTATTACATTTTATAACACAATTAAAGGGAAAAAACAGTGGGAAGGGTACAAAGAGAAAAAAAGAAAATATGGAGCAAACAAAATCTCCATCAATAAAAAAGTATACATATATTGAAACATAGGACATTACATTAAGCACCTTAATCACCAGGTACTGGAACCAAGTGATAATCCCTCCCATTGGAGAGACAGTTGCCTTTATAACTGAAAACAAGAGTTATGAGATATCAACCAGGCAACTTTCTCCAATGGTGACACAACTGACTAAATTATGGGACATAATTTATATATATATATACATATAGTTATACAATATATATAGTGGATTTTACACTGCTATATTATGTGAAGAGCTCTCCCCTCTTCCCTATTATTCTTTCTTACTCTTATTTTCTCCCCTCCTCTCTCCTCTTTTATTCTATCACAAAAAATTGACTTTATGATTGTATACTTTATATAAAATATGTGTTAAATGACTAAGCATTAATGTAACAACACTTTGTGGATAACCACATAATTTATGTACACTATATTTATTTGTAATTATTTTATTGTTTATGCAAACACATTTTT
The DNA here is from genome assembly GCF_036172605.1 of Pelobates fuscus. Lineage (NCBI taxonomy): Eukaryota > Metazoa > Chordata > Amphibia > Anura > Pelobatidae > Pelobates > Pelobates fuscus. The sequence continues at coordinate 132,840,735 of NC_086322.1, forward strand.
GATCCAAGTTTTTTTTTTTTTTTATAATTCTTTATTTTTGTTGTGCGGGGGGTTACAGACATATCAACATACGCCACAACAGCGTGTCACAGTTTGTACATAGAGTAAACAATGGCTGAAGGATTCGCACATTTTTGTAGAATTGGTATGTTAGGCTAAACAGTTATTTCAACATAGGGAAAAGTATTTATAAAGAGTAGCGTAGATAGGGTAACATATTGAAGTTTGATCATGAATATAACATAAGTAAACGTGGTTCATATGAAACAGCATAGGAGAACATGTCTAAGTTCGCTCTAGGTGATGTTTTAATGTAATGCATCTTGCGTGTTCCCTGAACCGAAAGTTAAGTGCGGCAGGTCTTTAAGTGGCTTTGAGCCATATACAGTAAATTAGTTGGTAAGAGGCTTATGTGGTAAAGTGGAGAAACCCCTCTCCGGGCATCTGAATTTGCCTCCGCTGCGTGTGGTTAGATTAATGGTTACACAATGTGTGTAGGCCTGACTCGCTGTGTATAGCTATAGCTGCCTCTCAAGCTGTTAATCGCATAGGTTGAAATAAACAAGCATTCGGAAGCCTATGATTAAATACTAAGTTGAACATAAGAAAGATTGTGAAGCTTGCAAAAAAGTCGTACATTTAAGCTATACATGACCCCCAGAGGGTGACCTGTGGGTTTATAGCCGTGCCAGCAGGTGTGGGTTGCATAAAATAGGGTTAGCAACTTGGTCTATACATGACAGCTATCCGGTATTGGGCTATTTTCCTGGAGCATTTAGGTGAAAGCTGGCATTTAGTAGCTATTAAAACAAGAATAAATTTGAAATCTGAACAAATCCGAACGTGATCTAGCCTGGGAGGTATAACTAAATTGCATACATCCAGTTTGGTAACTCAGATAGCCAGCTAGGTATGGAGGTATGAATAATTATCACATTAGGTTGACTTGCTAAGAAACTATGGCGGGCTAATATTCCACTGGGTCACGCAGTCAACATCTCTTCCTCCTCGCTAGCATGGAGAGGTGGCCTAAACAGTGAGTTGTAGAGTTCAACATTAAAGTATAAGGGAAAAACATAAAATAAAAAAGAAACCACAGGAAAAACTATAACATTTGCAAATAGCCGTGTGGGGCTTCTATAGGGTCTAGAGTCCCGGTCAGCCTACCCCCGCAAGAGGTATATCACAGTCCCACTCTGGTGCCTCTGCGAGTCCTTGTCTCGGTCGCGGCTTGTGTTCAGGGGTTGCCCCGTGATGTGGTTGTGGGACGTCGTTGGGCTTACCCGGCACTGCCGCCATTTTGGGCCCTGTGCCTCGCCATCTCCACTCCCGGTCTAATGGCACTCCCTTTTTAGGCAATGTGGTTCCCAGCCGGTAAGCCTTCTGCATGCCCGTGTGCCCCATGCTCCGAGATCCTCCGCACCTCTGTGTCCTGACCGCCCTCGAGTAGCACAGTCCGTGAGTCGGTTTAGGCCCAGAGGGTCCTCTTTGTGGCTTCAGGCGTCGCTGTACTATGTGCCTCCTCTGACTGTGTGGAGCGCGGCGTCGGACTTTACTAGGTCGGCAGAATGGCGGGAATGCCGGCTTGTCTTGGCGCCCTGTTAGGGTAAGTGAGGGCGTTTGGTGATTGCGCGGGTGCCGTTTCGCTTGATGGGAGTGGGTAAGTGATGCCCGCCTTGCGGGAGTGATTGGTCGTGGTGAGGCAGGTGGATTCAGCTTACCCACCAGCTTTCTCCAGAATGCCTTGAAGTGGTGGTTTATTCGAGTGAGGATGTCGTGTGAGTTGTCGCTGAAGTCGTAGGCAAACACTGTGTCCGCCATCTTAGGGAGGTCTCCGCTTGTTTCCTTCGGCGGTGTTCCCCTTCTCCTCTCGCTTAGGGTTGCCACCTCAGGGTGGACCGGGATTACCCCCGCCGGTCCGAGGGGGGGGTAGCAGGGCTTGCTCGTGTGGTGGGCAGCTTCAGGGTGCCTCCAGGACAGGGGAGCGGCCGCCTCCCCCGCCCGCTGCAGACCAGGCCGCGTTGTCGGTCGCGGTTTCATCTGGCCCCAGTCCTGTTGCTTAGGAGTCCATTGTGTGCCCTCTATCGCGGCTGGCATGTGGGTGCCTGGCAGAGTTGGTTGTGTCGCTTGGGTGAGCTGATTGCCGCTGTTTTTTTCAAGCTTTTGCGGGAGCTCATGAAAAGCACATCTATCCGCCATGATGGTCAGGCCCCGCCCCCTTGATCCAAGTTTTTATCTGAAAAAATATAGTACCAAATAAAAAATATTTGAAACGTATTCTATATATAACCATTATATGCAGTATTCCATAAAAGAAATAAGAATCAGTAGCCTGATTTAGAATCATAAAAATATAAGTAGTAGTTTTATTATTATTAATATTATTATTATTAATAAAGCGCCAACAAATTCCGTAGCGCTGGACAATGGTTGGGCTAACAGACACATATTTGTAACCAGACAAGTTTGACGTATAGGAACAGAGGGATTGAGGGCCCTGCTCAATGAGCTTACATGCTAGAGGGGGTGGGGTATAGTGATGCAGAAGGTAAGGGTAGAAAAGTAGGTTGTTAGGATAGTATTCATTAAGGGCTTAGTGACAGTTTTAGGAGAGGAATCAGGGTGGGGGAGGGAAAGCTGTTCACAGTTTAATTGATATGCTTTTCTAAAGAAGTAAGTTTTCAAGGATTTTTGAAGGAGTGGAGATTGGGCTAGAGTCTAACAGAGAGGGGGAGGGTGTTCCATAGGAATGGTGCAGCCCTAGAGAAGTCTTTAAGGTGAGCATCAGAGGTAGCAGTATGAACAGAGGTTAGACGTAGGATGGATTGAATGACAAAGGGGAGAGGCATGGGAGGTGTGGGCAGACAGGAAGATGAGCCTTGCCGTCGCATTCATTATAGACTGTAACAGGGCAAGTATATAATATACCAACTATACCAAGTATATATAAGTATATGAGATACCAAGCCATAGGCACTACCCCTAAAATGGCAGTGTTTATGACATACATGGTAAAAAAAAAAAAGGGACCAAAAAAGGTTCTGTGAGGAAAAAAAATAAAAATAAATAAAAGGGGGAAAAAAATAAACATCAAAAATAGTCCTGGAGCATAATGAATAGAAAGTATGTCCCCTCAAATATAGAAGGCCTTTCAACGTTGGGGGTAAATGTATACAATTGTCTGAATAACATACAAATCTTGGCTTTATGTATTAGTATAATTATAAAATACACTAACACTAAACTTAATTCAAATAGCACATTATTAATGAAATTGAGGTGTGTAAAATGCCAGATGATGAAGACTTTGTCTTAAGTGCAGCATGTGACTGCTTGGAGTTAAGAAAGTCTAGTGGGGGATTTGAAAGTAATCTGATATATTATTCTTGTTGGCTAGACTAAATATCATTTTGATTGATTCTCATTTTTCACTCTCTTTAGTTGTATGAACTTGATTTCCATTAGTTATAAGTGCAATGTAAGTGATACTTAGTTTTTTCAAAGATTACACTATCATAGCTATTTGTGATTTATAATTAATAAAATTATGTAGTCAGGAATTGTTAGTGTGTTTTATATTTAACTTGTGTTACTCTTAGGCAGAGAAATCCCTAAACATTGGCAAGTCAATCTGTTCCAAAGCTTTACTACACAAACCACAGCATAAGGGTAGTGATGTCCCGGACGGTTCACTGGCGAATAGTTCCTGGTGAACAGAGCGTGTTCGCGTTCGCGGCGGCGGGCCAACATATGCAATGTTCGGTCCGCCCCCTATTCGTCATCATTGAGTAAAGTTTGACCACTGTACCTCACATTCAGCAGGCACATTCCAGCCAATCAGCAGCAGACCCTCCCACCTCCTGTACAGCATCCATTTAAGATTCATTCGGAAGCTGCATTAATTTTTTTTTTTTTCAATTTATAATTTTTTTTTTGTGCATATAAATGTTACAAGCAGATACTCCCCCCAGACACTCTGTATTACTGCAGATACTCCCCCCAGACACTCTGTATTACTGCAGATACTCCCCCCAGACACTCTGTATTACTGCAGATACTCCCCCCAGACACTCTGTGTTACTGCAGACCCTCCCTCCAGACACTCTGTGTTACTGCAGATACTCCCCCCAGACACTCTGTGTTAAAGCAGATACTCCCCCCAGACACTCTGTGTTACTGCATATACTCCCCGCAGATACTCCCTCCAGACACTCTGTGTTACTGCAGATACTCCCTCCAGACACTCTGTGTTACTGCAGATACTCCCCCAGACACTCTTTGTTACTGCAGATACTCCCTCCAGACACCCTGTGTTACTGCAGATACTCCCTCCAGACACTCTGTATTACTGCAGATACTCCCCCCAGACACTGACACAGAGCAGAATAGGGACTGTTCCTCCTACATAGGGTCACTTGGCAGATATGGATTGACACCTATCCTAAGGATCCCTGATACACACTGACACAGAGTAGAATAGGGACTGTTCCCCCTACATAGGGTCACTTGGCAGATATGGATTGACACCTATCCTAAGGATCCATGATACACACTGACACAGAGCAGAATAGGGACTGTTCCCCTACATAGGGTCACTTGGCAAATATGGATTGACACCTATCCTAAGGATCCCTGATACACACAGACAAAGAGCAGAATAGGGACTGTTCCCCCTACATAGGGTCACTTGGCAGATATGGATTGACACCTATCCTAAGGATCCCTGATACACACTGACACAGAGCAGAATAGGGACTGTTCCCCCTACATAGGGTCACTTGGCAGATATGGATTGACACCTATCCTAAGGATCCCTGATACACACTGACACAGAGCAGAATAGGGACTGTTCCCCCTACATAGGGTCACTTGGCAGATATGGATTGACACCTATCCTAAGGATCCCTGATACACACTGACACAGAGCAGAATAGGGACTGTTCCCCCTACATAGGGTCACTTGGCAGATATGGATTGACACCTATCCTAAGGATCCCTGATACACACTGACACAGAGCAGAATAGGGACTGTTCCCCCTAAATAGGGTTACTTGGCAGATATGGATTGACACCTGTCCTCAGGGACCCTGATACACACTGGGGGGGGACCTACTGTCCTACCCCCGCCCCCACCCCTGCGCGGAGGGTGGGGGCCATAAATCACAATGGGGGGACCTACTGTACTCCCCCCGGCCCCCACCCCTCTGCGGTGGGTGAGCCCCATAAATCACAATGGGGGGACCTACTGTCCTCCCCCTGCCCCGACCTCTCCACGGTGGGTGGGGGCCATAAAAATAATGAGGGGGGGACCTACTGTCCTCCCCCCGGCCCCTACCCCTAGGCGGTGGGTGGGGGCCATAAATCACAATGGGGGACCTACTGTCCTACCCCCGCCCCCACCCCTCCACGGTGGGTGGGGGCCATAAAAATAATGAGGGGGGGATCTACTGTCCTACCTTCCCGGCCCCCACCCCTGCGCGGTGGGAGGGGGCCATAAAAATAATGAAGGGGGACCTACTGTCCTACCTTCCCTGCCCCCACCCCTGCGCGGTGGGTGGGGGCCATAAAAATAATGAGGGGGGGACCTACTGTCCTCCCCCCGGCCCCCATCCCTAGGCGGTGGGTGGGGGCCATAAATCACAATGGGGGGACCTTCTGTCCTCCCCCCGCCCCCACCCCTCCACGGTGGGTGGGGGCCATAAAAATAATGAGGGGGGGACCTACTGTCCTACCTTCCCGGCCCCCACCCCTGCGCGGTGGGTGGGGGCCATAAAAATAATGAGGGGGGACCTACTGTCCTACCTTCCCGGCCCCCACGCCTGCGCGGTGGGTGGGGGCCATAAAAAGAATGAGGGGGAACCTACTGTCCTCCCCCTTGCCCCCACCCATGCGCGGTGGGTGGAGGCCATGAAAATAATGAGGGGGAACCTACTGTCCTCCCCCCCCTTGCCCCCACCCCTGAGCAGTGGGTGGGGGCCCTAAGAAAAACAATAAGGGGGGGACCTACTGAGTGGTTGGTAGGGGCCCTAAATAAAAATCCCCCCCAATCAAAGGTGACTAGGGGTCCCCAAGCCCCTAGTCACCCCCCCCATCCCAAAAGAAGTTACCCCCTACCTACCCCCCTCACCCTAAAAAATAGTGAGGGGGAAATAAAATAACTAACCTGTAAAGAAAAATTCAACTTACCATTTGACGTCTTTTTTTTTCTAAAATATTCTTTTTTCAGCCCGAAAAAGGCCAAATAAAAAGCCATAAGAACCGACGCAATTTAAAAAAAAAAAAAAAAAGAGCGCAAAAAAATAATAATCCATCTTCCCCCATGGAGGGCTCCGCACAGACTGAGCTCTGCAGGGTGGGGGAAGGCTTATAAAGCCTTGCCACGCCCTGCAATTAATCTAAGAACACTCTGAATGGCTGGTTTAAGCCAATCAGAGTGCTCTTTGTCATTTTACACAGCGTGGGAAAATTCTAAAGAACATAGGGTCACTTGGCAAGTTCCAAATTTCCAAAGATGTGTAAAATAACACAGAGCACTGTGATTGGTGGGCTTGGAATCTAACCAATCAGAGTGCTCTGTGTCATTTTACACAGCGTGGGAAAGTTCTTTGGAATTTTCCCACGCTGTGTAAAATGACAAAGAGCACTCTGATTGGTGGGCTTGGAATCTAACCAATCAGAGTGCTCTGTGTCATTTTACACAGCGTGGGAAAGTTCTTCGGAATTTTCCCACGCTGTGTAAAATGACAAAGAGCACTCTGATTGGTGGGCTTGGAATCTAACCAATCAGAGTGCTCTGTGTCATTTTACACAGCGTGGGGAAGTTCTTTAGAATTTTCCCACGCTGTGTAAAATGACAAAGAGCACTCTGATTGGCTTAAACCAGCCAATCAGAGTGTTCTTAGCCTAATTGCAGGGTGTGGCAAGGCTTTATAAGCCTTCCCCCGCGCTGCAGAGTTCAGTCTGCGCGGAGCCCTCCATGGGTGAAGATGGATTATTATTTTTTGCGCTCGTTTTTTTTTTTTTTTTTTAAATTGCGTCGGTTCTTATGGCTTTTTATTTGGCCTTTTTTGGGGCTGAAAAAAAGAAGATTTTAGAAAAAAGAGGACGTCAAATGGTAAGTTGAATTTTTCTTTACAGGTTAGTTATTTTATTCACCCCTCACTATTTTTTAGGGGTAGGGGGTAACTTCTTTTAGGGTGGGGGGGGGGGGGGGTGCGTGACTAGAGGCTTGGGGACCCCTAGTCACCTTTGATTGGGGTATTTTATTTAGGGCCCCCACCCACCACTCAGGGGTGGGGGGACAGTAGGTCCCCCCCTTATAGTTTTTTTTATGGCCCCCACCCACCGCGCAAGGGTGGGGGCTAGGGGGGGGAGGACAGTAGTTCCCCCCCCTCATTATTTTTATGGCCCCCACCCACCGTGCAGGGGTGGGGGCCGGGGGGAGGACAGTAGGCCCCCCTCATTATTTTATGGCCCACACTGACAGTGCAGGGGTGGGGGCCGGGGGGGAGGACAGTGGGTCAGTGGGTCCCCCCCTCATTTTTATGGCCCCCACCCACCTTGTATGGGTGGGGGCGGGGGGAGGACAGTAGGTCCCCCCATTGTGATTTATGGCCCCCACCCTCCGCGCAGGGGTGGGGGCCAGGGGGGAGGACAGTAGGTCCCCCCTCTCATTATTGTTATAGACCCCACCCTCCATGAGGGGTGGGGGCGGGCGGAGGACAGTAGGTCCCCCCCAGTGTGTATCAGGGTCCCCGAGGACAGGTGTCAATCCATATCTGCCAAGTGACCCTATGTAGGGGGAACAGTCCCTATTCTGCTCTGTGTCAGTGTGTATCAGGGATCCTTAGGATAGGTGTCAATCCATATCTGCCAAGTGACCCTATGTAGGGGGAACAGTCCCTATTCTGCTCTGTGTCAGTGTGTATCAGGGATCCTTAGGATAGGTGTGAATCCATATCTGCCAAGTGACCCTATGTAGGGGGAACAGTCCCTATTCTGCTCTGTGTCAGTGTGTATCAGGGATCCTTAGGATAGGTGTCAATCCATATCTGCCAAGTGACCCTATGTAGGGGGAACAGTCCCTATTCTGCTCTGTGTCAGTGTGTATCAGGGATCCTTAGGATAGGTGTCAATCCATATCTGCCAAGTGACCATATGTAGGGGGAACAGTCCCTATTCTGCTCTGTGTCAGTGTGTATCAGGGATCCTTAGGATAGGTGTCAATCCATATCTGCCAAGTGACCCTATGTAGGGGGAACAGTCCCTATTCTGCTCTGTGTCAGTGTGTATCAGGGATCCTTAGGATAGGTGTGAATCCATATCTGCCAAGTGACCCTATGTAGGGGGAACAGTCCCTATTCTGCTTTGTGTCAGTGTGTATCAGGGATCCTTAGGATAGGTGTCAATCCATATCTGCCAAGTGACCCTATGTAGGGGGAACAGTCCCTATTCTGCTCTGTGTCAGTGTGTATCAGGGATCCTTAGGATAGGTGTCAATCCATATCTGCCAAGTGACCCTATGTAGGGGGAACAGTCCCTATTCTGCTCTGTGTCAGTGTGTATCAGGGATCCTTAGGATAGGTGTGAATCCATATCTGCCAAGTGACCCTATGTAGGGGGAACAGTCCCTATTCTGCTCTGTGTCAGTGTGTATCAGGGATCCTTAGGATAGGTGTGAATCCATATCTGCCAAGTGACCCTATGTAGGGGGAACAGTCCCTATTCTGCTCTGTGTCAGTGTGTATCAGGGATCCTTAGGATAGGTGTCAATCCATATCTGCCAAGTGACCCTATGTAGGGGGAACAGTCCCTATTCTGCTCTGTGTCAGTGTGTATCAGGGATCCTTAGGATAGGTGTCAATCCATATCTGCCAAGTGACCATATGTAGGGGGAACAGTCCCTATTCTGCTCTGTGTCAGTGTGTATCAGGGATCCTTAGGATAGGTGTCAATCCATATCTGCCAAGTGACCCTATGTAGGGGGAACAGTCCCTATTCTGCTCTGTGTCAGTGTGTATCAGGGATCCTTAGGATAGGTGTGAATCCATATCTGCCAAGTGACCCTATGTAGGGGGAACAGTCCCTATTCTGCTTTGTGTCAGTGTGTATCAGGGATCCTTAGGATAGGTGTCAATCCATATCTGCCAAGTGACCCTATGTAGGGGGAACAGTCCCTATTCTGCTCTGTGTCAGTGTGTATCAGGGATCCTTAGGATAGGTGTCAATCCATATCTGCCAAGTGACCCTATGTAGGGGGAACAGTCCCTATTCTGCTCTGTGTCAGTGTGTATCAGGGATCCTTAGGATAGGTGTGAATCCATATCTGCCAAGTGACCCTATGTAGGGGGAACAGTCCCTATTCTGCTCTGTGTCAGTGTGTATCAGGGATCCTTAGGATAGGTGTCAATCCATATCTGCCAAGTGACCCTATGTAGGGGGAACAGTCCCTATTCTGCTCTGTGTCAGTGTGTATCAGGGATCCTTAGGATAGGTGTCAATCCATATCTGCCAAGTGACCATATGTAGGGGGAACAGTCCCTATTCTGCTCTGTGTCAGTGTGTATCAGGGTCTCTGAGGACAGTGTCAATCCATATGTCAAGGTGTCAATATGTCATATGTCAGGTGTCAATCCATATCCATTGTGATTTAGGAATGTTAGGTGATTTATGCCCTTTATGGATTAAATCCAGACTCTGCATCAACTGTGTCATTTTCTATGGGAGTTTTGCCATGGATCCCCCTCCGGCATGCCACAGTCCAGGTGTTAGTCCCCTTGAAACAACTTTTCCATCACTATTGTGGCCAGAAAGAGTCCCTGTGGGTTTTAAAATTCGCCTGCCCATTGAAGTCTATGGCGGTTCGCCCAGTTCGCCGGTTCGCGAACGTTTGCGGAAGCTCGCGTTCGCCGTTCGCGAACCGAAAATTTTATGTTCGCGACATCACTACATAAGGGTTGTGCGAATAAGAGGGATATGGCAGTTTGTAAATAGCGGAAAAAATATTGTGCAGAACTCTTGTATGACCAGACATCTTTCAAGTATCTTTCAGTTTATATTCTCTACACAGATTGCAGAGTCTGGGAACACTGTTTTTTATTGATTGATGTTGTCCATTCCTTCTCCTCCAACAGCAGGAACCACTTCAGCAATTCCTGCAGTAGATGGACAGGAACCTACTATCCTGCCCACTCATGCCTCCCAACCATCTCATGGTTCAACATTGAACTGTGCCCAAAACGTGAAAAGTGAGTGCATCATTAGACATGATTTCATTACACTAAGGCACAGTGGGATGCCATGACTGGTTATCAGACAGCCTGGCATGCATTCACATCAGACTGACCTGCCAGTAATTCAAGTGAAACTACCCCATTTCTTCCCATTTTAATAGAGACAGTGACACAATCCTTTTACCACCTCCCACTGGCATCATGACTCTCAGGGCAACAATGTTGGGGGTATGGCCACTCTTATTTCCTGGCAGGTATTGATATCTCTTTCTGCTTATAACACAATATTTACATGGACAACAGCTCTTCAGACTTTGCAGCAGATCCCTACTGCCAGCAAGCAGTACAGCTAAAAAGCCAACCATTAAACTCTGTCGCTAGACCCAAAAATTCGGGTGACACAAAACAACTAATTATGCATTTGAAACATGTAGGAAATTTAAAGAGGAAACTGTATTTTAGGTTTAAGGAGATCATGAACTGGCAGGGATGATAATTAGCATTTTGAATATAATAGTCATCCGTTGCCAATTCTGCCATCAGAGGTCCCTGCACTTCAACATGATTGCAGTTCTGAGTTCTTTGATAAGAGGTTTACAAACAAGATGTTACATAGTAGATGTTTTATTACTGATTACTACAGCATGTCTTCCCTGAAAGGTATCTGTAACATCTGGTACCTGGGAAAAGAGGCCAGTTGGAGTTAATCCTTGCAATTCTAGATGGTTGCAACGTCATAGTATGTAATTATACAATAACTTTAATGCATTATTTTTAAAACTTAATCCTTTAAAAATCATTCATACTGGGTTCTGTTTTGAACTTCATAGTTTGTACGTCTTTAAATTATTTAGCTTTGGCATTTATTGAGGAGACATCAAATATTTCCTCATTTTATATATTCCATCATCTCCAATAAATATTGTTTGTATTCACAAGTTTAAAATTTCAAGTCTTGTGTTTCTAGACTAGACTTAAAGTTCCTTGGCAGAATCTTATCTACAAGATATAAATATAAAACATAACATAGTGTATACTGTGTAATACAAATATGTACTGAATAAAATTGGACTACCACTCACATTTGACAGAGCCGTACCAGGCTCTGTATAGCAGGCTCAAAGGTGCCGATATGTTTCTAGCACCATATGTTATCAGGGTTTAAAATTGTCACTTTCTTCATGTCATTGGTGAATGAAAATTCAAGTCATGGTGAGTACAAATTCACCCATGTTGAATGTGCCATGGGCCATCCAGATTTTCAGTGCCAAGGAACTTTAATACAAAATAGGAGATAGTGAGTAGGCGCTTCTCAAAATGGAGCAAAGATGAATATAGAGCAGTGATTGATACAACAGTGTTTCCCAGACACTAAATCAGAGTAAATATTGGTAAAGAGTGTGTATCAAAACCACATAGGGATGGATAGTCCCAAAAACAGGTGTAGTGGTAGAAAACAACCATAAAATACAACCTGAACGTAGGCAGATGGCAGAATCTTATCTACAAGATATAAATATAAAACATAACATAGTGTATACTGTGTAATACAAATATGTACTGAATAAAATTGGACTACCACTCACATTTGACAGAGCCGTACCAGGCTCTGTATAGCAGGCTCAAAGGTGCCAATTCAGGCTAACGAAACTCCAAGGAATGAATGGAAAAATTCCGTAGTGAAAAAAGTATATATTTATTTAAATAAAGATAAAATAAGCAAACTCCTGGTTATAAGGGGGTGGAACCCAAATGCAAGTGATATAAAAAGAAGGTATCCACTTACCCGAACAATATTAACCATAGGAGTAATATAAAACGAATATAAAAAACAATCAAATATTAGGATAGCAGCACTATGCTGCTATCCTAATATTTGATTGGTTTTTATATTCGCTATCCTAATATTTGATTGTTTTTTATATTCGTTTTATATTACTCCTATGGTTAATATTGTTATACTAGTGGCATTAAATGGAGGATACAGCGGATGATAGTGGTGGGTCAGGATATTTCTTTTGCCAATCTCGGTAAAATCGATCGTACACCCTATATACTCCAAGATTCAGGAAATAGGTGAAGAAAAAGATAATTTATTGGACAAAAACAATAATAAAAACGACCTCACAGAAAACATAAAAGTCCACTGTCCACTCAACGCATTTCGACTTTCTCAAAACTCCTCATTCTCTCCCTAGTCACTTCTTGCTGTACAATTTACAGTTTGCAATGAACCCTTCTGAGCAACAGTCCAAGTAATGCTTCAGCACAATATGCCTCAACCTTTGGTCTTGTGGCTGATGAAAATGGAGGTAAGATAGCTTTGGTGACAGTGGACACTGCCTGTACACTAGCACTTGGTTGACTAATGATTGTGGGAAGGGATGTGGTGGTGTTAATAATTATATCACTGGGTGAGCAACGTATTGACTGGTAGATGATATGCTAAATATTTCCATTAAATGAGGTGATTCTACAGCAGATAAACACGGACTCAGACAAAGTGGTGAATGTACAGTAGGTGAAAAAAATAGAGGGCTGCTTCTTGGAGTTCCTGTAATTTCTCTTTATCACAGTTGATTTGTTCCTAGAACAGACTTAACCCCTTAAGGACACATGACATGTGTGACATGTCATAATTCCCTTTTATTCCAGAAGTTTGGTCCTTAAGGGGTTAAACGAATGAGGGGGAAATAGCAATATTATCATCACCAGATTACTTACTACCAAGAACAGACGTTGGGGACACTACTTGGGAACTCTGTTCTACCTTTTCAATATTTTCAAAAAAGAGTTCTGAGGGTACTGACAAAGTCTCTGCTGAGCCTTCCCTATGTTTCTTCTTGGTGGGGCGCTACAACAAGGTAACATAGGCAGCAGCATCTGGTTTCACTGATCCCTTGCTCTGAGCATCATAAACACAGAAGCTGTACCACTTGAACTAGCTGATGTAATAGGAGCTTCAATGCCAATGGAATTAACAGCCGCAGGTATTGCAGCATGAAAAGACTTGGGAAAAAAAACAATTACCTTTTGGATGGTGAAGAAGACCTAACTTACTTGATGCTGAGGCTGAATACTACTAATATTGGAGGTTAAGGAAGTGATGGTGGGGGCAGTGGTGGCTGAGGCGTCAGCAGTCATAAAAAAAAGCTTTTCAGAGTCTCAGAGGTCATAGCACTACTGCTGATGGTGGATTGGGGAACAATACCCCCTCCCCTTTCTTCGTCTTGTAATTAGTGAGCAACATTGATGATGGTGGGTTACTTTTTATTATTACAATACATTTGAGTTATGAATTATTGCGTATTCTGCACACTAACACAACTTTATCCATCAAAAATAATTGTTTTGCAAAGTGACTTGGTGCTTGGTGGATTTATTACTGTAATGTTATCAAGTTTGAATTTAAGAAACACTACACAGCAAACAATGCACTGCTCAGTCAACACTACACTGAACACACTCAGGAAAAAAAAGGATTATCTTTCTACAAAGACTTCACAAAAAAAAAAACTTGTCAAACTGTGAATTGGCTAGCAGTAGACACAGCGCTAACCATAACCTGAAGTCTCATAAAGCAGGCTAGATCTCACTAAAAGTTTGCGTGAGTGCCACTGCAGCATTAGCTAGGCAAGAGGAACTTTTTTATTATTTTTTGCCTTTTTACTGAAGAACAAACTCCCCAAAAATGGATTTTCTTTCTAAAGATCACAAACTGATTTAAATATTAAGCTGCAGTGTGTATCCTACAATTCTAGTTGTAAGTATGTTTAGGTATACCACCATTTCACAGTATGTATACATTGGTGTTAACAAACTTTCTTTGTTTCTTTCTTATACATTTTGTATATAAGCGTTATGATTTTCTCATTTGTTTCATTGACTGTTACTAGTTATAATATTTAATTTTTCCCCTTCTCTTGCTATTCCAGTTTGAGGTGCTCTCATTTTTTTTTACCACCACATAATACAGGGGAGCAGGGCCGCCACCAGAAATTTTTGGGCCCCTAACAGAACAAATGGTCTGGGCCCCCCCCCCAATTCACAAAAAGTGCAAATAAATAATAAATATAAATATCAAAACAAACAAATAACGCAGGAAACAATGAGCAAATATATACAAAAATGTGCAAATAGTGCAGTGCAAACAAATTTTACACAAATTGACTTGCTCGATGTGTTTTAATACAACTTACCAATGTAGTAATCTTCACATGTCCTAGGAAGTTACAAGCACGTACGTGGTCATGTAACAGGCAGAAATACTCACCTTTCAGGAAAATTGCAGGTGTCCATCAGTCGCAAGGTCTGAGCAACAAGAAACAAACAAACACACTGATGCACAGAGAAACACACAAACAAACATACATTCACAATGTGCATTTGGCTCTGTGTATTTCTAAATGTGTCTGAGAGTGTGTGTCAGACAGCAAGTATCCTTGTAAGTGAATGTGTGTCTCTGTGAGCATGTGTGTGTCTGGGACCATGTGAGCAAGTGGAAGCTCCTATGTATGGGGGGCTGATTGTGATCTTTGTGCATTGTGTTTATGGAGAAGCTATATTTCACGACTGTGTATGATTACTGTCTTCAGGGTGTAACTGTGAAGGGGGAATATAGGGGTAACTTGGCAGAGTAAGTGTGACAGGCAGGGGCGTATTAGCCGCGAGGCAAACAAGGCATTTGCCTTGGGCGGCATTTTCCAGGGGGCGGCAAAAAAAGCCGCCCCCAAATGCCCAAGGCAAATGTCTTGTTAGCCTTGCCTAGGGCAGCACAAAACCAGGATACACCACTGGTGACAGGGCGAGTGTGACAGAATTGGGGTGAATGTGGGGCTTAACCCCTTACGGACCAAATTTCTGGAATAAAAGGGAATCTTGACATGTCACACATGTCATGTGTCCTTAAGGGGTTAAAGTGACAGGGTGAGTGTGGCAGGGAAAGATTTGGGGATGAGTGTGACATAGTTGGAGGAGGCAGTGTAACAGGATGAGGGGTGTTAATAGAAACAGAGAATGTGACTGCAGATAAGAACCATTCGGCCCACCTAGTCTGCCCAATTTTCTAAATACTTTCATTAGTCCCTGGCCTTATCTTATAGTTAGGATAGCTTTATGCATATCCCACGCATGCTTAACCCCTTAAGGACCAAACATCTGGAATAAAAGGGAATCATGACATGTCATGTGTCCTTAACCCCTTAAGGACACAAGACATGTCTGACATGTCATGATTCCCTTTTATTCCAGAAGTTTGGTCCTTAAGGGGTTAAAGGACCACTATAGTGCCCTGAGGGTGCCCCCACCCTCAGGGTCCCCCTCCCACCAGGCTCTGGGGAGAGGAAAGGGGTTAAAACTTACCTTTCTCCAGCGCCGGGCGGGGAGCTCTTCTCCTCCGATCCTCCTCCTCTCCTCCCATTTGGCTGAATGCGCACGCGGGGCAAGAGCTACCACTAGAGGCTTTGAGGGCTGGATTAACCCATTTATAAACATAGCAGTTTCTCTGAAACTGCTATGTTTATAAAAAAAATGGGTTAACCCTAGCTGGACCTAGTACCAAGACCACTTCATTAAGCTGAAGTGGTCTGGGTGCCTAGAGTGGTCCTTTAAGGGGTTAAAGGGACACTCCAGTGCCAGGAAAACACTGCAGGTCCCCTCTCCCTCCCACCCCCCATGCCAAGTTGCTGAGGGGGTTAAAACCCCTTCAGTGACTTACCTGTATCCAGCGCCGATGTCCCTCGGCACTGGGTCAGGATCCACTCACGCTCCTCCCCCACCGACATCAGACGGGGAGACCTATAGAGCATGCGCGGCCGTCGGCGGGGGAGACGCACACAAACAAACGCGCATTAGACCTCCCCATAGGAAAACATTGAAAAATGCTTTCCTATGGGGATTTCAGCGACGCTGGAGGTCCTCACATAGCGTGAGGACGTCTTGTGCCGTTATAGCACACTTTTCATGTGCTATAAACACAGACGTGTCCTCTAGTGGCTGTCTAGTCTAGAAGACCGCCATTAGAGGAGTTAACTCTGCAAGGTAAATATTGTAGTTTATGAAACTGCAATAATTACACTTGCAGGGTTAAGGGTAGTGGGAGTTGGCACCCAGACCACTCCAATGGGCAGAAGTGGTCTGGGTGCCTGGAGTGTCCCTTTAAGGAGGATTAATATTCAGGTTCAGTGTGACATGGTTGAAGTGTGAATCAGTGAGTGTGACAGCATTTGGTGCTAGTGTGGCATGGTTGGAGGATGGAGTGTGACAGGATTGAGGGATTATTATGACATGGTGAGTGTGGAAGAGCGAAGGGTGTTGAGTGTGACAGGATTGGATGTATTAATGTGAGTGTGGCAACGTTGTTGGAGGGGAGTGTGATACAGGATTAGCAGGGATAGATGTGAGTGTGGCATGGTAAAGGGGATGACTTTGTGTGGGGGTGAGGGTGACAGTGAGTGAGTGGAGGTGTGGGTAGCAGTGAGTGGGGGAGGGGAGGGTAGCAGTGAGTGGGGGAGGTGAGGGTGGCAGACTCGCATTGAGTGGGGGAGGGGATGGTGGCAGTGAGTGGAGGGAGGTGAGGGTGGCAGTGAGTGGGGAGGGTGGCAGTGATTGGGGGAAGGGAGGATGGCAGTGATGGGGGGAAGGAAGGATGGCAGTGAGTGGGGAGGGGAGGGTGGCAGTGAGTGGGGGAGGGGAGGGTGGCAGACTGGCATTGAGTGGGGGAGCGGAGGGTGGCAGTGATGGGGGGAAGGGAGGGTGGCCGTGATGGGGGGAGGGGAGGGTGGCAGTGATGGGGGAGGGGAGGGTGGCAGTGATAGGGTGGAAGGGAGGATGGCAGAGAGTGGGGGAGGTGAGGGTGGCAGTGAGGGGAGCGTGGCAGTGAGACAATAAATTAACTTACCTCAAGAGTGAAGTGACTCCCTGTCCCTGGTGATCTTCTTTCCTGCAGCAGCAGGAGGGTGGCAGTGAGTGGGGGAGGTGAGAGTAGCAGTGAGTGGGGGAGGTGAGGGTGGCAGTGAATGGGGGAGGTGAGGGTGGCAGACTGGCATTGAGTGGGGGAGGGGAGGGTGGCAGTGAGTGGAGGGAGGTGGGGGTGGCAGTGAGTGGGGTGGCAGTGATGGGGGAAGGGAGGATGGCAGTGATGGGGGAAGGGAGGATGGCAGTGATGGGGGAAGGGGGGATGGCCGTGAGTGGGGGAAGGGAGGATGGTAGTGAGTGGGGGAAGGGAGGATGGTAGTGAGTGGGGGAAGGGAGGGTGGCAGTGAGTGGGGATGGGAGGGTGGCAGTGAGTGGGGAGGGTGGCAGTGATGGGGGAAGGGAGGATGGCAGTGATGGGGGGAGGTGAGGGTGGCAGTGAGTGGGGGGGTGAGGGTGGCAGACTGGCATTGAGTGGGAGAGGGGAGGGTGGCAGTGAGTGGGGAGGGTGGCAGTGAGTGGGGAGGGTGGCAGTGATGGGGGAAGGGAGGATGGCAGTGATGGGGGAGGTGAGGGTGGCAGTGAGTTGGGGGTGAGGGTGGCAGACTGGCATTGAGTGGGAGAGGGGAGGGTGGCAGTGAGTGGGGAGGGTGGCAGTGAGTGGGGATGGGAGGGTGGCAGTGAGTGGGGAGGGTGGCAGTGAGTGGGGATGGGAGGGTGGCAGTGAGTGGGGTGGGTGGCAGTGATGGGGGAAGGGAGGATGGCAGTGATGGGGGGAGGTGAGGGTGGCAGTGAGTGGGGGGGTGAGGGTGGCAGACTGGCATTGAGTGGGAGAGGGGAGGGTGGCAGTGAGTGGGGAGGGTGGCAGTGATGGGGGAAGGGAGGATGGCAGTGATGGGGGGAGGTGAGGGTGGCAGTGAGTGGGGGGGTGAGGGTGGCAGACTGGCATTGAGTGGGAGAGGGGAGGGTGGCAGTGAGTGGGGAGGGTGGCAGTGAGTGGGGATGGGAGGGTGGCAGTGAGTGGGGAGGGTGGCAGTGAGTGGGGAGGGTGGCAGTGAGTGGGGTGGGTGGCAGTGATGGGGGAAGGGAGGATGGCAGTGATGGGGGGAGGTGAGGGTGGCAGTGAGTGGGGGGGTGAGGGTGGCAGACTGGCATTGAGTGGGAGAGGGGAGGGTGGCAGTGAGTGGGGAGGGTGGCAGTGAGTGGGGATGGGAGGGTGGCAGTGAGTGGGGAGGGTGGCAGTGAGTGGGGATGGGAGGGTGGCAGTGAGTGGGGTGGGTGGCAGTGATGGGGGAAGGGAGGATGGCAGTGATGGGGGGAGGTGAGGGTGGCAGTGAGTGGGGGGGTGAGGGTGGCAGACTGGCATTGAGTGGGAGAGGGGAGGGTGGCAGTGAGTGGGGAGGGTGGCAGTGATGGGGGAAGGGAGGATGGCAGTGATGGGGGGAGGTGAGGGTGGCAGTGAGTGGGGGATGAGGGTGGCAGACTGGCATTGAGTGGGAGAGGGGAGGGTGGCAGTGAGTGGGGAGGGTGGCAGTGAGTGGGGATGGGAGGGTGGCAGTGAGTGGGGAGGGTGGCAGTGAGTGGGGATGGGAGGGTGGCAGTGAGTGGGGTGGGTGGCAATGATGGGGGAATGAAGGATGGCAGTGATGTGGGGAGGTGAAGGTGGCAGTGAGTGGGGGGTGAGGGTGGCAGACTGGCATTGAGTGGGAGAGGGGAGGGTGGCAGTGAGTGGGGAGGGTGGCAGTGATGGGGGAAGGGAGGATGGCAGTGATGGGGGGAGGTGAGGGTGGCAGTGAGTGGGGGGGTGAGGGTGGCAGACTGGCATTGAGTGGGAGAGGGGAGGGTGGCAGTGAGTGGGGAGGGTGGCAGTGAGTGGGGATGGGAGGGTGGCAGTGAGTGGGGAGGGTGGCAGTGAGTGGGGATGGGAGGGTGGCAGTGAGTGGGGTGGGTGGCAGTGATGGGGGAAGGGAGGATGGCAGTGATGGGGGGAGGTGAGGGTGGCAGTGAGTGGGGGGGTGAGGGTGGCAGACTGGCATTGAGTGGGAGAGGGGAGGGTGGCAGTGAGTGGGGAGGGTGGCAGTGAGTGGGGAGGGTGGCAGTGAGTGGGGAGGGTGGCAGTGAGTGGGGGGGTGAGGGTGTCAGACTGGCATTGAGTGGGAGAGGGGAGGGTGGCAGTGAGTGGGGAGGGTGGCAGTGAGTGGGGAGGGTGGCAGTGAGTGGGGGAAGGGAGGGTGGCAGTGAGTGGGGAGGGTGGCAGTGAGTGGGGATGGGAGGGTGGCAGTGAGTGGGGAGGGTGGCAGTGAGTGGGGATGGGAGGGTGGCAGTGAGTGGGGTGGGTGGCAGTGATGGGGGAAGGGAGGATGGCAGTGATGGGGGGAGGTGAGGGTGGCAGTGAGTGGGGGGGTGAGGGTGGCAGACTGGCATTGAGTGGGAGAGGGGAGGGTGGCAGTGAGTGGGGAGGGTGGCAGTGATGGGGGAAGGGAGGATGGCAGTGATGGGGGGAGGTGAGGGTGGCAGACTGGCATTGAGTGGGAGAGGGGAGGGTGGCAGTGAGTGGGGAGGGTGGCAGTGAGTGGGGATGGGAGGGTGGCAGTGAGTGGGGAGGGTGGCAGTGAGTGGGGAGGGTGGCAGTGAGTGGGGTGGGTGGCAGTGATGGGGGAAGGGAGGATGGCAGTGATGGGGGGAGGTGAGGGTGGCAGTGAGTGGGGGGTGAGGGTGGCAGACTGGCATTGAGTGGGAGAGGGGAGGGTGGCAGTGAGTGGGGAGGGTGGCAGTGAGTGGGGAGGGTGGCAGTGAGTGGGGATGGGAGGGTGGCAGTGAGTGGGGAGGGTGGCAGTGAGTGGGGATGGGAGGGTGGCAGTGAGTGGGGTGGGTGGCAGTGATGGGGGAAGGGAGGATGGCAGTGATGGGGGGAGGTGAGGGTGGCATTGAGTGGGGGGGTGAGGGTGGCAGACTGGCATTGAGTGGGAGAGGGGAGGGTGGCAGTGAGTGGGGAGGGTGGCAGTGATGGGGGAAGGGAGGATGGCAGTGATGGGGGGAGGTGAGGGTGGCAGTGAGTGGGGGATGAGGGTGGCAGACTGGCATTGAGTGGGAGAGGGGAGGGTGGCAGTGAGTGGGGATGGGAGGGTGGCAGTGAGTGGGGAGGGTGGCAGTGAGTGGGGATGGGAGGGTGGCAGTGAGTGGGGTGGGTGGCAATGATGGGGGAATGAAGGATGGCAGTGATGTGGGGAGGTGAAGGTGGCAGTGAGTGGGGGGTGAGGGTGGCAGACTGGCATTGAGTGGGAGAGGGGAGGGTGGCAGTGAGTGGGGAGGGTGGCAGTGATGGGGGGAGGTGAGGGTGGCAGTGAGTGGGGGGGTGAGGGTGGCAGACTGGCATTGAGTGGGAGAGGGGAGGGTGGCAGTGAGTGGGGAGGGTGGCAGTGAGTGGGGATGGGAGGGTGGCAGTGAGTGGGGAGGGTGGCAGTGAGTGGGGATGGGAGGGTGGCAGTGAGTGGGGTGGGTGACAGTGATGGGGGAAGGGCGGATGGCAGTGATGGGGGGAGGTGAGGGTGGCAGTGAGTGGGGGGGTGAGGGTGGCAGACTGGCATTGAGTGGGAGAGGGGAGGGTGGCAGTGAGTGGGGAGGGTGGCAGTGAGTGGGGAGGGTGGCAGTGAGTGGGGAGGGTGGCAGTGAGTGGGGGGGTGAGGGTGTCAGACTGGCATTGAGTGGGAGAGGGGAGGGTGGCAGTGAGTGGGGAGGGTGGCAGTGAGTGGGGAGGGTGGCAGTGAGTGGGGGAAGGGAGGATGGCAGTGAGTGGGGAAGGTGAGGGTGTCAGTGAGGGGAGGGTGGCAGTGAGTGGGGAGGGTGGCAGTGAGTGGGGAGGGTGGCAGTGAGTGGGGAGGGTGGCAGTGAGTGGGGGAAGGGAGGATGGCAGTGAGTGGGGAAGGTGAGGGTGGCAGTGAGGGGAGGTTGGCAGTGAGAGTGAGACAATAAAATAACTTACCTCTGTCCCTGGTGATCTTCTTTCCTGCAGCAGCAGCACCCTCGTGGTCCCATGCTCTCCTTCCTGTCTGCAGCTCCGCCTCCACGGGTTCAGAGCTGCAGTCAGACCATGTGGAGATTGTCTCGCGAGCTCTGATTGGCTGAGCTCACTGACAATCAATCATGGTCTGCAGCTCTGCACCCGTGGAGGCGGAGCTGCAGACAGGAGTCACAGGGATCCGGATTTGTGCACTGTCTGCAGTCACAGTGCACGGTGACAGGCAGCTCTCTCCCGGCAGCACACAGGGGGGCCCAGCATCCAGCGGCACAGAGGCTAAGCTGCTGGGCCCCCCTACTGTCGGGACTCGAGCCCGCCCGACAAATGAGTCCTCTTCTCAGTCACGGTTGTCATGCCCTGATGGCGGCCCTGCAGGGGAGTATGTATTTCATGAACTTTAAACCTGGAATTTGAACATTATGCCTTTTCTTATCAGATTATTTTTGCTGCACCCTGGCTGTAACTAGAAGATTTTTGATCTTGCTGAATAAAGATTGAACTTTTATCCAGACTATTTTGTAATCATTTTGCTCTGGATAAGTCATTCTTTTGATGGATTATTGTATGGATTCTGTCCACAATAAGGAATAGGAGTTAAGGATATTGGAGTCCAGAGCGAAGCACTCACAACAAGCTACTCGTTCAAATTTGTGATGGTTTAGGGCAGTATAAGTCTCCTTGCTTTAATGTACACAATCTTCTATCTTTCACTTAAAGTTGTTTCAAGTACTACTATTAGTAGCTAACTAAGTAGGTCTCTATCTCATTAGAGATATCTTTGCCAGAAGCTCAAAGAAGCAAGGTGAATGGTTATTGTTGGACCCACCTGAGAGGTTTGCCTTGACGTGGCAGGCGGGCATTCCCTTTAATGGTCATTGGAGTAACTAAATAACCTCCATTTGTTTATCTATACATAGGGATTTGGGAGAGAGCACAGGTAACTTGTTTTTCTTTGTTTTTTACTGTATGTATTGGGGCTGATGTGTACTATGGTGGTTGCTGCCACCCAAGAATAGTGGGAGTTTGAGCGCAGGACTTGTTTTTTTTTGTATTTAGATACAGCAGTAAGCTAAACCTAGTATCCCACTAGGATCAATGACATAGCCAAGGTGATAGCCAGGGAAAAGAACACTGTTCCTCTTTTTTTCCTTGTACTGGTCAGTTGTCACTAGATGTGTGAATAAAATCTACATTTACTGGCTGTCCCATACCCATCAATCATCTTTTGCTTTCCAAGTCTTGATTGAACAGAAGACAGAGCCAATATAACCTCCTATTAAAGAGGTGGTTTATCCTTTCAAAAAGTTATTTACATGAACTAGAATAGCAGCTCTAAACAATAGTGGATGACACACAGCCCTGGGTGCTTCTTAGTCCTTACAAGGACTTTCCCCACTGCATCCTCCATTAGCTTGAACAGTGATTAACCCTTTCCCTCCAGTAACAGGACGAGACACCGCTCTGGAGGTAAAAACACTGACAATCATTTATTGGTACACACAGCTTTTATGCACAGACCCCCAAGGTGGGTCTCCACTCTTTCAACACACTTTCCTTTGTCCCAGGCAGGAGAAGGGGAGTGAGTTACAGATAACCATCTTCGCTCTGGGAGATACCAACAGGACACAGTTACACATATTACATATATGGGGGAACAATGTGGTACACACATTAAATATATATCTCTGGATAGTTCCGGGTCCCAGCTAGGATCCCTGCAAATAGCAAAGCTAACGGATGTACAAAGCCCAAGAAACCAGTATAAAGTCTGTGGGTCAAGGCTCTGTACATCCCTGAAATCAGTTCCACAGCGTTGCCTGGTTTAGTCCAGTGAATTCAAACTTCGCGCCCAAACTAAACAATAGCCAATCCGGAAAAAGGGCGCAAACCAAATCGCGCCAATCACTCACATTTGATGGAGCCTATATGTATTGGCTCTGTATTTAAAGCTGTTATACAGTATCACACCACTCCCTCAATGGAATATACCCTCCAAAAAGAGAAGAAGACAAAAATGGGCCACCATACATTTTTCAGGTAGGTATTGAGCTCATCTTATATAAAGCCTAAGTCCCGGCTCTAAGGTATGTAGTTATAGTACCACTATTAGGGGGATGTCACTTTCCCCAATAGAGGTTTCTGAGGCTGCAAAGGACTCTTAATATATCAATTTATTAACAATATAAGTAATAAAAATAGTAATACTAAAAACAAAAGTATAACTCACTGTCCACATTGTATAAAAGGTCCTTGCCAGGCAAAGCATGTTTCACTCCTCCTGAGCTTCTTCAGTCAGCTGTAATTCCGTCCCAGGAATTATCCATCTTTAATAGTCTTATGGTCACTCCTCTTCAGTCCCATGTGATTTAGGATTAGCCAATTATGTCAAATGTAGGCTGTCTGCTCCTCTAATGAATCATATTCACTTGTACTAAGTGCCCTTTATTGGATATTGTAATTACTGCCAATATTGTCCTTAAAAAAATCATTGGTGGTTCGTGGGGAAATGTCAAGTAGGTCCTTCATGGCTGTCAGAAGTGATGTCACGGAATACATTGCTCGCAATATCCGTGAACCATCCCAGGTCTCTTGTCCACCATGGCAAGCTAAGCTGCTTAATTACTTGCACAAGAAAAATAAAAAATGTTTTATCCATTTAATCACCCTTTTTTGTGCCACAGGGAACAGCACTCAAAATCATGAAGAAAAAAAAATACATTTATACATTGCACAAGTCATTTATCTAGTGATTCTGGAAGTGAGTTGTGAGGAGCTAACCCAATCGACCCACATTCTGATGAATTGCAGTTTAGTACTAAATAATCTCCAATTCCAATTAATATTAATCAAGTGGTTCAGATATGAAAACTGAGAAAAAGCACTATGTTGCTAACATTTCACTTAATGATCACACGTACAAACATTATATTCACACATATAGTATTGTTTTATGATGTATTTTTTACATGCAGAAAATAACCTCTTAAAATACTTGTGTCCAAAACTTTAATTCAGATCACTTTAAAAAGGCTTTTGTGTACTTATTGTGAAAGAAGGCCTGTCATTTTTTTTTAGTTACCCTTAAAGGGGAATTGTCCCTTTCCCGGTATTTACACTTTGAATAAAACATTGGAAATCACCTATAAATTGTGTTAGTCTTTTCCTATGCAATACTCAGTTTTCTTTTAATTTTATATTAAAGATTTAGTAAACACCATCTTAATCTAATTCAGACAAGGCAAAGCAGTGCAGATATAGCAAATAAAGAGGAGAAATAGAAAAAAATGTTTAAAGGACCACTCTAGTGCCAGGAAAACATACTCGTTTTCCTGGCACTAGAGTACCCTGAGGGTGCCCCCACCCTCAGGGACCCCCTCCCGCCGGGCTCTGGAGAGAGGAAGGGGTTAAACTTACCTCTTTTTCCAGCGCCGGGCGGGGAGCTTTCCTCCTCCTCTCCATCTTGATCGCGACGTCATCGGCTGAATGCGCATGCGCGGCAGGAGCCGCGCTCGCATTCAGCCGGTCGCATAGGAAAGCATTTACAATGCTTTCCTATGGACGCTTGCGTGCTCTCACTGTGATTTTCACAGTGAGAAGCACGCAAGCGCCTCTTGCGGCTGTCAATGAGACAGCCACTAGAGGATTTGGAGGCTGGATTAACCCTCATTATAAACATAGCAGTTTCTCTGAAACTGCTATGTTTATAAAAAAAAGGGTTAATCCTAGAGGTACCTGGCACCCAGACCACTTCATTAAGCTGAAGTCGTCTGGGTGCCTAGAGTGGTCCTTTAATTCCTCCTTTTTTCTACAAGTTTTCTCTATGCTGACTGCCAGATGCAAAGGATAGAGCTTATAACAATGACTAATATGAAGCTACGATGGAGGCGCCCAGTTGCAAGATAAAGAAATGCTGATTTCTATATCTAACTTCATTTTTAACAATTCACAAATGGACATCTGGTATTTATGGGGCTAGTTAGACAAAATGTAAAAGTTGTAGGAAGTGGCAGTAGCCTTTTACGAGGCTTCATCTCATTTATTTACATAGTTCTCAGTTTGGAAGTCTGCTTAGATTGTCCTAAGCAGTATCACTCATCACCTTGTATTTCCTATAATATAAGTTTATTTGTAGCTCTACTACATAGTATATCCACATGTAGCATGGTAGTGCTTTATCATTATGTAAGCAGAAGTGTAGATAAGGAAAATAAAATATCTAACTTAGTAAAAAAAAATATTGCCCTTTTCACAAAGCAGCGAACATGTCTAAACCTGAGATGTTGTTATTTAAATACATAACACCTACACAATAATTCATCATATCACTTTTTAACACAATCTGCTAAATTGAATGATAAAAAGTCCTCCAGCTTTTTTGCATTTATAAACAGCTGCTGTAAAGTAATTTGAACAGTATCGGGGTTACCAGGGTGGACATAAACAGATGTTTAGTAATTCAGCACCTATTTTTAGATGGAATACAGAAAAAAGAAAAGAGAGAATGTTTCTTCTTATGCTAAATTCTTGTTTCATTTGCACAGAGAGAACTATCATAAACTTCCTATGTGACGACAATGGAATTTTCAAGGGTGCTTGAATCTCTTGTGCAGGCTTTGAAAGTTTGTGACAGCTCAGACATACTGCAGAGCCTTAATCTCTTCACCTATTGTCACAAAACAATTTTTCAGTCCCTTCAGAGTCATTTTGTCTTCTATTTCACACCACTTTTCTCTCTTCTTATTGGATTCCGAGGTTGTCATGGTTGCAGTTTCCCTGTGTTGCTATACTAGGCTCAGTGAATGTCCTCAGGGTTTTGAGGTTTATTAAATGGCTGAGATATACCTCAGTAGTTTTTTTTTCTCCTCTTTTAAGGCACCTTCCATCTAAAATTGTGCTGTGCAGTTAGTCTAGATAGCAAGAATATTATGCCATGCACAGCTATGCCCTACATTTACCTATCTATTCCATTTTGTTTTTCATTCTAACAAGACAGGAAAATAATGTCTAAAACAATTTAAAAGTATTGTGTTTACAACAAACTGGATTGAAGTAGAAATAAAAAAAATGTTATAATACGGTTGGTGAATATAATTTTGCTGGCAGAGAGTTAAATCATTTCCGTTGTGGTGTTTACCTCTGGAACATGATCTAAGCCGCAAATTTTGCTGTCTGGAACAAACAAGCAAGTTACTATTTAAAGCATTAGCGGAATTTCAGCTTTCAAACAATGCAATACCAAAGGAATTGACAGCTGCTAAATGATGTGTAGGCTACGATCATGTAAATCAATTCTCTTAGTTCAGCTAAAATTTCGAAGAGTTTACAGCTGGCCAGTGACTTTATTTCAGCTTCTGTCTAGATTCTCGCTAGGCACTGGAATGGAAAGGTCATTGCACAGGCCTGTCCCTGTCTATGGATTAGTTTCATTAGCTTCTGCTTCAACAGACTGCTAGAATTGCTGCTCTTTCCAAAGGTGATAATCATCTTTTACCTCAGTTAATATGCTGTGTGGTTTTAGATTTACATATGACTTGGAATATTTAAGATAGAAATTAGTCTGAATCTGTTTTGTACACTAGAGACCATATTAATAATTTTCCAAGGCTTTGATGTATAACAGGTAATTAATTACTGAATTTATTATATAAATAATGAATCTATCTGTGGATGTATTTAGTGCATAAACAGAGCAATCGCTCCATATATGCGCACATACACATTGTACAAACATATATTATAATCAAACCAATGAATTGCACAATTAAAATATAAGCATAATTACCCACTAAGATTTTTTTTTTCCTTGTATCAAAAACCATTGGAGTTATTTGATAAAATTTGAAGAGAAGATTTTCTTGCCATTATCCGGAAAATTGCAATCCCATCTGGAAAGTGATTTGAATAAGCTTTAAGTGGTATGCCATTTGCAAATTAGTCTGAATTGTGTAAAAAAGGTGGATTATGTCACTAACTAACCAACTCTACTCCTGAGGAAGTACTTAGTAACCTGTTTTATGATTGCCGAACATCTAACTCATTATTCATTTGGCATGCTTGTACATATCTTCAATGTTCACATTTTCTTTTTACATTTTCAACCAAACATTTTATTTTACCACCATGAGTATTTTCCACTTTAGCATCACAGGTAATGGCATTTCTCATGCAACTATACCCTGTAGTCCGATTACTAGTGATCTAACACCATAGCATCACAGGTAATGGCATTTCTCATGCAACTATACCCTGTAGTCCGATTACTAGTGATCTAACACCATAGCATCACAGGTAATGGCATTTCTCATGCAACTATACCCTGTAGTCCGACCACTACTGATCTAACACCACTGGATTGAAGTAGAAATAAAAAGTTTTATAATACGTTTGGTGAAAATAATTTTGCTAGCAGAGAGTTAAATCATTTCTGTTATGGTGTTTACCTCTGGAACATGATCTAAGCCGCAACCTGTGTTTATTATACATTAACCCATCCTGGGTTCCTCTTTATCGTGTATTTTCTGTAAAGTATTACATTCTGTGTTTTGAGCCCATAAGGGGTTTTAATGCCTTTTCTACTTACCTATCTTTTTCAATTGTAATTCCTGTGTACCACACTATTCTACCCCTACCTATTATTGAATTATCCTTCTATTTCACTTCTTTCATATCTTTCAATCTCTCACTCCTTTTTTCTTCCTTTTTTTCATTTTATTTTTTTATAAACCTTTGTATCCTTCCTACACACTGTGTTGAAGTAGTACATGATACGATACTGGTACTGGCAAGCCACTTAACTAAGCACCATGATTTTAATCACTTGATCAAATACTATGCTTTATCATGGACAATTCATGAATACAAAAGACCAGAATGTTGATATCAAACTGAGCAATAGAAATATATAACATTTTAACTGGCCCTTCATTTCTGCTACTTCACTATTGCAAGTACCATTGGAATCTTTTTATTTCATCTTTGTTCTCTATATATTCCAAGTCATATTAACTTATGGCTCACAGGATTAGACCATTACATGCGATTCCCACACTAGCCTAATTTTAGATGGTAAATGCAATGTTGTACTCTTTGTAGCGGTGGACAGAATGTACATTTTATCCTCCATTGCTACTTCCACCATATCCAGAAATGACACATTGTTTAGTCAGTTGATACTTAATACCACTCTGTCTGACATAAAGAGAGTACAACACCCCAAAATTCACAGTTTTCACTTTTATCCCCCCATAGCCAGTAACCTGTGTTTATTATACATTATCCCCCATAGCCAGTAACCTGTGTTTATTATACATTATCTTCCTATAGCCAGTAACCTGTGTTTATTACACATTATCCTCCCATAGCCAGTAACCTGTGTTTATTATACATTATCCCTCCATAGCCTGTAACCTGTGTTTATTATACATTATCCCCATAGTCATTTATTGTTGGAACTAGGCAGCATGATGTCTTAGGCCGGCCCAGAGGGTGAGTGAGTGAGTGAATAATATAATATATATGTTCAGAAACATATTAGTAATATATGTAAATCGGGTTCATGCAAAGAGGATGAAAAGGTATTAAAGAAAAACACATTGCATCAAATTTACAAAGCCAAACTTTTAAAAGCTTTCCTCATTTCTTTCTCGGGATGAGGAATATATCGGTTGTAGACTGAGGATTTCCATCTGCCCAATCTTTTAATAATATGCACTGGAGTGTCAGTGTTGAAGGAGACCGAAGCTGCCCCTATTCTAAATGAAAGACCCGAGACATGGATACAACCCAATCTTAGGAGTAGTGTTCTGATGTAGAAGATGAATTTAGCCGTAGTCAGAGGGATTCAGTGAGAGTAGTGGTGAAATGTGTGTGGCATGACTGAGTGTGGGGTAAGTAAGAGTCAAGTATTTTAACTGGGCACTAGTTCTAGGTGGGCTAAAGTGGTATAGCGAATGGATGAGTAGTTTGGTTCGTTTTAGAGGTTTGTAGAGAAAGTATATAGTAATCATGATTCTTAGCGATATCCAATATTTTTAAGGTGGTCTCAAACAAACATAAAATGCTATATAAAATTTGTGGGAATATCGAATAGTCGTGTACAGTAAATCAAAGTGGGCTCAGAATATCAAACCATCGATCGGTATCCAACCTTGTGCAAATGGGGAGTTTGCGGTTGTGCAAATGGACTGTTTGCGGTTGTTTGCGGTGCGTTAAACGGGGAGTTGGGTCTGTCACTGTGAAGCGGGCGTAACCCTTACACTACCTGATCGATACAACATCATACCTGATGTTTTAAAGCACGTTATTACAAACAATTTAGGAATGTTAGGTGATTTATGCCCTTTATGGATTAAAACCAGACTCTGCATCAACTATGTCATTTTCCATGGGAGTTTTGCCATGGATCCCCCTCCGGCATGCTACAGTCCAGGTGTTAGTCCCCTTGAAACAACTTTTCCATCACTATTGTGGCCAGAAAGAGTCCCTGTGGGTTTTAAAATTCGCCTGCCTATTGAAGTCTATGGCGGTTCGCCCGGTTCGCCCGTTCGAGAACATTTGCGGAAGTTCGCGTTCGCAGTTTGCGAACTGAAAATTTTATGTTCGCGACATCACTACTTGTTAAGAGCACTCAGGGGGCAACAATGTATGACGCGTCTTCTGATTCAGCTATGTTTTCTTTATTGTTTGAATGTCAATAAGATCATTTATTAACTGTATATATTTACCCTATTTGCTGTTTAGCATAACTCACATATGTTGCCATGGATAATCAGGAAAAATGAAAGCTATTCATCACTTTATTTTAGCAAAGGTTTCCGTTTTGACTCCTGGATAACGTTTTCTATAGCCACATCCTAGATGACTATTTTGTATCTTGCAACCTCTCCAATATATATATACATATATGTAACCATAAAACTACAGTCTTTAATTTTAGTGATAGTAATTTAACTTTACAAGTTTGTGGATGTCACAAAACATATTCAATAAAAACGTAGACACTACACTTCCTATCACTTAGATGAGAATTATTTAAATTATGAAAATTAATCGAACAAGAATGTAAATTAAAAATGTGAATACAATTTGCAGCTGATTTAGTGTCATGGATCCAAAAATACTCCTATGTGACAGTTCCTCTGTATTCCTCCTTGCATTGCCATGATCAGAGCATTGTCAAAAAACATAGCAATTGTAATTTTTTTTCGTACATAAATAGGAAACAACAACCTGTATTTTTGTACATGCATGGATGGTACAAATAAAACAAACTACTGTGTCCGTGATGAAATGCATAAGCAACCAAACATGACAACAAAGTCAGAACCAATAAAAAAACTGTCAGTGTTTTAGTTATTTTTTTCTAAAATATGTTGTAATTGCATTTCTTGGAGAAAGTCTCTGCAAAATAATTTTGTGTCTTATACTGCTTATCTGGCACTGACCTTGTAATTCAGAATGGGAGAATAAAGATGCGTAAATATACTTGGACGTACAAAAATGCTCAGGAAATTATTTGATGTGGAAGTTATTTTACGCATATATCACACATTCATGTGAGAGGGTGTCAGAAGAATTTTATTAATTTTTGTGTAGTGATGTGCTTCACACTGACTGTTATATAACCCCATGGGATAGTATGGTTTACAGATATTTAACAGCTCATTATTGCAAGTATGAGGTTTTTGGTGTATATTATAGGTGCACTCAAAATGTATATATACTAAAATCATGGTTTTAATGTATTTGGGATTAAGATTAAGGTTAAAAAAGTCTGTAAATAAATCCTTTCAATCAACTCTTTAAAGTAAGACCATACCAATTTACTTGCAAATTGTGTTGCTGACTTCCTATCATATATATTTCTAACCATCAATCATATCTTTAATTTACATAACATAAATCCTGCATTTCACAATGTTAATCTGTTCCTGACATCTCGTGGATTTGGGGTTTATATGGCTATTGGTTACCTGTTGTTTTCTGAAGCTACGCTTTCATAAATCAGGATCAGCCTAAAAAAAATAATAATCTTACTGACATTAAAACAATGAAGAAAACATAGCTGAGTCCAGAGATACATCATGCTCTGTTGCCCCCCGAGTGCTCTTCACAAGTGTAATTGAAGAGAACACGATACTTAAAGGAACACTATAGGCACAGAGACCACTTCCTCTTAATGAAATGGTCAGGTTGCCATGTGCTCCCTAACCGAGGTTTGCATCTGAAATCCAAGACATAGTGAGTAGCATTTTAAATCAATATTGATAAGTAAATAAGAAAGATTTGTTTTACAATATTTTGCATGGCATATTTCTAGATAGTGTCTGCAAACATCATAGTGCCAACTGATGACTCTGTTGTACGTAAAGGAATACTATTATTATTTGTGTTCATTTAGTGCCAATATATTCCGCAGTGCTTTACAATTATAGAAAGGGGATAGATGCAGCTAAGGCCCTGCTCAAATAAGCTTACAATGAGGATTTGAGCCAACACAATAAGGCTGAAGACAACCAAATTTCACACTGGAGTTACTTTCTTATGTATTTAACTTTTCCATGAAGCAGAGCCCTCACCTATGTTCAAAGTAGAAATTATTATTTTACCAATGTTAAGACATTTTAATCAATGTTCCACATTATGTGACTTCTAATTTATATTGATACAAAGACTTGTAGTGTTAAGGTGCTTATAAATGCATAAACAAAAATACTCAAAGTGTTTCATAAAGACCAGTTAATTATTATTCTTGTAGTAAAAACCAAAGAAAAAAAGTTACCTTTGCTCTTTCCACATCCCTATTTATTTTTAAACAAATGGAGGTTTTTAGTTACCTCCAATGGCCACGAGAGGGTATGCCCACCTGCCATGTCAAGGCAGACCTCTTAGGTGGGTCATAACTCTAACCATTCCTTGAGCTTCTTTGAGCTTCTGGCAAAAATATCTCTAATTCGACAGAAAGGGGTATTTTTTATATATATATCCCTACATGCTTATTAATCCTTACTAGGGAACACACGCGATGGGCAGCACCATTGCAACCTGGCTGTGTGATACAAAAATGAATACAAATACAAAGAAACAAGTCCTGTGCTCAAACTCCCATTACTCCTGGGCGGCAGCAATGACCATAGTACACATCAGCCAAAATACATATAGTAAAAACCAAAGAAAAAAGTTACTTGTGCTCTTTCCACATCCCTATGTATTTTTAAACAAATGGAGGTTTTTAGTTACCTCCAATGGCCATGAGAGGGTATGCCCACCTGCCACGTCAAGGCAGCCCTCTTAGGTGGGTCCTAACTAGGTGTTCCCTATTAAGCATGTAGGGATGTATATAAAAAAAATACCCCTTTCTGTCTCATTAGAGATATTTTTGCCAGAGGCTCAAGGGTTAGAATGGTTAGAGTGCATAAAGTCAGTTTAAAAATTATATATATTTTTACATAGTGTATATGGGGGCTGTGTTAGTCACAGGTAGGGGAGGTTTATCTAGGGCTGCATAAACAAAATCATTTAACTCCCAAATGGCAGAGACTAGAGAATATATTGAGTGGGCATGATTTATACAGCAAAACCCCTTCATTAAGCTAATGTGTTTTCTGCTTAGGGTGTCCCTTTAAAAACTTGCCATTTTTCTTTCTTGGTGTAGGGCAACCTCTGCATTTATGATTGTAAAGCTGATCCTATGTCTAAGATGAGCTACATTCAGAAGTCTGTTTTCAAACCATAATCGAAAATATCACAGATCTTTTCAATACTTTGTTTTATACACCATTTTTTTGTTTTTTACGACACTTAGTAAATCAGAGTGTAAATTGCTAGTGGAGAAAAGAGAAAATTGATAGTAACTTTTTTAGTAATGATACTTGCAAAGATACTCACTGATGGTCGAAAAGCTGTTTCCAACCAGTAGCTCCATACAGTACCTCTTTAAACTCTTAGGATATTTCTTGTTTCCTAGGAAACACAGCCTTACATTGTACTGTACTGAGGCATAGTGTGAAAGAAAATATACGCAAACTATATATGTGTCTTCCACAGAGCATCAATCTATTAAAACTAGCTATAGAATATTAGGGCTCTCTAAAACTTTTTTGTTCTAAAAACTCCTATTAAATATGCATAAACTGCCTAGTTGTCACTTTAGGAGCTGAAATAGCAAAAAATATGTTTTTAGTTTCATACCCCTGTCATGTTACCAGAAGACATCCTGAAATGACCTGCCTTGAGTGTCCAAACGCTATGCCAAAAGTTATAGTTCAAATAACTTTTCCCCACTGCAGTTATGTATTCAGTCCACCAAGTTCAAAAGTCACAGCAACAAGCTGTATATGTAGATTCAAAAATATATATGGTACATGTTAACCGGGCAGTTATACACTATTCGAGGGTCCACTTTGTCTAACAGGATCCTTCAAAACTAGACCACCGACATATTCCACAGTGATTTAAAATTTTAGAAAGATGTTCTAACCAAAAGTAAGAGCAAATCTATTACAAATTGTTACATGGAATATGAACAGGAACAGGAACAAGAGGTAAGCAAAGGTCCAGCTCAAACAAGCTTACAATCTAGAGGAGGTGAGGTATAAAACTACATACAGCTCACTGATCTGCGGCTGGAGCCATCAGTAAGCTAATTTTACCACATGACAGGAGGCTTCATATTTTGCATTAACTCTCTTTACTAACTCACATAGCAGTAAAGAAAAAGGTGAAAACATTAACCAATCAAAAGAAAGTAGGAGGTATAGTATTCACAGTAATGAGGCTCCTCCCCCTCTTTCTTTACTGCTCCATCAGCAGACAGGTCAGAGTTTTTGGCTCTTCCCTTTTCACTATTGTATATGTAATTTTTTATGTAATTTTTTATATAATACTGTATTTATCTTATATATAGAAGGCGTATGCCTGAAGTTGTGGGAGGGATTTAGGCATATATAAACCCAGCAAACCCCTACTCACCTGTCTTCGTCGATTCCGGAAGTTCGCCTTCATTCCGCTTCACAGACCCTCTGACGTCATTCGTCCGCGACGTTCGCACAGCCCGCCGGTCAGCGCAGTTTCCACCAGAACGCTGGCATCAGTAAAGTCACCCGACAACTGTAAGTCCACTCCGTTAGATTAATTCATGTCGTTTATGCTTTCGCGTTCGGCTAACACAAACAGCTCATAATATCACTTACTCACGTTTCAAAAACGCCGTTCAAACTACGCATCTGATGTCGGCAGTACAATCACTTATCCTCCATAACGCTATTCTTAGGCTCAAATTCTCGTTAGTTTCGGTCTATGTTGGTAGTACTAAACTAGTTATTTTATCCTTAGAGTGGCATGCTATTAAACACATATAACATTCTAATTTACAACCAATTTCAAGCACATGAACGTTTCTGCGTAACAGGAAGGTATTTTTGTCTAGTATAGTGAGTCATGGTGACAGATTGGCAATAATTTGGGTTACATTAAATTCTACACATTACCATATCTTGAATTTCACTAGCAGTTGTTGTGGTATATACAAATGGGTTAAACCTAGTATGTGTATATTTTCATTTACTTGCTAAATTAATTTCTTTATTGATTGCTAAATTCATGGGTCTCCTCTGTATGCTTTGTTTTAAAATTTA
This sequence comes from Pelobates fuscus, assembly GCF_036172605.1. Classification (NCBI taxonomy): domain Eukaryota; kingdom Metazoa; phylum Chordata; class Amphibia; order Anura; family Pelobatidae; genus Pelobates; species Pelobates fuscus. The sequence continues at coordinate 132,875,531 of NC_086322.1, forward strand.
CAGGGGTAATTCTTCCAGGATACGTTCTGCAAATTAAAGCTGTATTACAAGTTACGGTTTGGTTAGTAATATTTCCCTTCCTACACTACGTTATTCCTTCCTACCTTGCTCATTACTAATAGGAGTCGGTAAAAAATTTTTCATAAACTAAAAATTGGCTTGTTTCTTTTTTATTTTATCTAACATCACCTGTGTCCATTTTCTGCAATTCGGGACGTCAGCAGTACAAGCCGACAGTGTAAATTACTCTCTAGGTCATCTTAAGTTAATCCTGTCACTAATTCATCGTGCAGGTAAGTCTAATAATATCACAATACGAGCACGTTCAGTCGCCGCTATTCCCCGTCCAGTTAGTCGTTGCTGGTTGCTAGGGTTTCAGGAGCCCAATAGCGGTAATCTTCCCCTGGCTTCTTCGCCTAGGTTAGTGGTCCCGCGAGGCCAACTCCCATCCTCAACTCGGAGGTACTACGCCCCTCGGGCCAAATCATAGTTAGCCGCCTCGCATTTTGTATAGAGAGGGCCTCACCAGTCACCCCCAGTCTGTCTTATGATTACTTCTCACCGAGAGGCCAACACCCCGCCACAACGCTCAGTGGCCTCAAATCCCCTCGCGCCAACTCATAGATAGAGTCTCTCAAGCCACTTGGCACTTAGCAGGGCCTCACCAGTCACCAACCTAGTTTAATTGCTTCGCCACGGTGGCACTAGCTAGTCAACCAGCACACACACACACACACACAACAAAACAAAACAAAAAAAAAAAAAAAAAATTAACACTATGTTTCCTCTCATGCCGTAGCATGTCAACAGCCTCGGTTCCAGACGATGAACAATCAGTCGCAAGCACTCCGTCCAGATCTAGCTCCCAGCCAAGTCAGCCTAGTGCCTCATCCAGCTACAGATCCTGGACTATTCCAAAGATTACGGCCGAGCTGAATAGGAGGAATATTCCCTTCCCGGCTACAGCCAGGAAAGCTGAACTCTTCCGTTTGCTTAACGCCCAAATTGCGGAGGATTCACCAGGCCCTAGTTCTGACGGTTCTATACAGAATAGTTTAGCTGAACTGCGGAGCATGATGTCCTCTTTGGTCTCCTCTGTAGCCGGCATTAGTACCAGGCTAGATACCCTGGAAGCCTCTGGTCGGTCCGGCGTTACGGAAGTTCAGGTTCCTCTGGTACAACCAGAGTCCGACTTAGGAGGTAACGCCACTACTACTCCTGTCAAAAAGTCTAATATCATTAATCCTGTTCATTTAATCCCACAAAACCTTAGACGGGACATAATAGAAGGGAAGGATGTTAACTTAGCTTCCCTCCTCATCGCATCACAGGATGTTATCGAGAACAGGGCTTACACCTTTGAAGATATATCTGTAGTGATGAAAGCCAGGGACCCTAGGCTTAATAAAAAACTTAATATTCCCGAGTTCGTATTAGCCTTTGGATTATATAGAGACGTAATTTGCTCCGCTTTCCCGTACCGTAGGGAAGAGCTGGACTTATATTTGCACAAGCTGGTGGACCTAGCCTACAAGTACGGTGGTTATGCGTTCTACGACTACCACAAGTCCTTTTCAGCCAGATCAGCCGCATCCCTGGCACAGTTCAACACTCCCACTGATTGGAGTCAGTTGGACACTGAATTATTTTGTAGGCATTTCGCCGGGCTTAAGACACCAGCATGTGCAATATGCGCTTCAGCTTCTCATACTTCGAACTTTTGTCCTAGTACCGCAGTTAGTCCGTCTACTAGTTTCGCTTACCCAGACTATTCTAGTCAAAGGGAAATGAAGGACAAATTAGGCAGACCCATAGTGTTTCTCGGGAAAACGCAGGTTTGTAATAACTTTAATGAAGGGGGATGTAGTTATAGCGCATGTAGATTGCTCCACGTTTGTTCTGTCTGTTTCAGGGCACACGCAAAAACGATGTGCCCGAACAAACTGTTTCCGAAAAAGGCAATTACTCCAATAAATGTACCAAATTTGCAACGCTACCTGACTGCACATCCTTCTTCTCAATTAGCGGACTTTCTCATCTCCGGTTTCACCAAAGGCTTTCACACAGGTTTTGTGGCACTCCCTTCAGGCACACTAGAATGCCCCAACCTGCAGTCGGCAATATCCGACCCAGCCAGTCTAAAACATCTCCTCGACAAAGAGGTGGTAAATGGTTTCATGATAGGTCCCTTCACCACACCACCTTTCACGTCCTGGAGAACGAGTCCTTTAGGTATAGCCACGGGTAAATTCAACGAAAAAAAGAGGTTAATAATTGACTTCTCTGCACCGCACTCTTCCACCTCCCCAAGTTTAAATTCCCTTATTCCATCCGAAGACTTCTCACTGCAATACGCCAAGATTGACGATGCCATTCAAGCCATTGTCAACCTCGGTAAGGCAGCCTGGTTGAGCAAAACGGATATCTCGAATGCTTTTAAGCTGCTACCTATTAAGCAGTCGCTCTGGCACCTACACGGGGTCAAGTGGCAAGGGGAATATTATTTTGCAACCAGGCTGACCTTTGGCTCAAAAAGTAGCCCGAAACTTTTCGACTTGTTTGCAGAGACCCTGAATTGGCTGTTACTCAACGAGTCCAGATGCCCAGTAGTAATCCACTACCTTGACGATTTTCTGTATATAGAACCTCACTACTGCACACCGCTCAGCCTACATAGGGCACTCTCCTTATTTGAGGAACTTGGTGTTCCCATAGCCGCAAATAAGACTGAGGGTCCCGATACAGAAATCACCTTTTTAGGGATCACGATCAATTCTGTATCCATGCAAACTAGCCTCCCTCAAATCAAGGTGGATAGGATTTTAGATTGCATTCACACCTGCACCAACCTCGGGTCTTGCACCAGGAAAGAATTACAGTCTCTCTTGGGCTCTCTTAACTTTGCCATGAGAGTTATCCCGCAAGGCAGATCTTTTATCTCCAGGTTACTCTCGCTACTACACGGCCTCCCTGACGACGACACTAAGATCAATTTAGACAATTCAGCAAGGGCTGACCTAGAAATGTGGAAACTATTCTTGTCCTCGTGGAATGGTAGGTCATTGTTCATTCCTCCCATCTCCGACGATTCTCCAGTTATCTGGACAGACGCTGCAGCTTCAGTCGGGTACGCAGCAATATTTGGGGACGAATGGGTATATGACAGTTGGCCGCCTGAGACTAACACACTAGATAACTTCGACAAAACCTCAGCGTTATTCGAAATCTTTCCCATAGTAGCAGCAGCACACATTTGGGGTGAAAATTGGAGGGGTAAAGCGGTTAAGTGTCTTTCGGATAACATCGCAGCCTGCAATATAATTAACAAAGGCCGGTCTCAGTCCCTGTCTATCATGAAGTTAGTAAGAAGGCTCACTTGGTTAGCAGCAAACTGGCAGTTTTACATTTGTTGTATTCATGTTCCAGGAATGTTCAATAACGCTGCTGACGCATTGTCACGTTTCAATTTTCAGGAATTTTTCCGCCTTCACCCTACTGCGAACAAGCAACCCAAAACTCCCCCACAGTTCGCAGATCTAATCATGCTTTAGATCAATTATTGGCCCAGGGTAGAGTTCTAGCACAGGCCGGGTTATCGGCAAACACAAAAAAAGCGTACAATAGGGCATTTGAAATGTTTAATAATTTTGTACGCAACTTTAACATAATAAATCGATTTTCAGTAGAAACTATGGTTGCATTTTCAACTTTTTGCCACATCTCATTAAAGCTTGCATACAACACCATCAAACTATACTTAACAGGTATACAACACTTCATGCTTACTATCTATCCCGATAAGACCCCTTTCTTGTCCACATACCCAATTAAAAACGTTCTTAAAGGTATCCAGAGACTAAATAACCATAAAACCCTTGAGAGACTCCCAATTGATAGTAACATCTTTGAGAAGATCTCTGAGCTCTTAGATAAAGGTCCTTTTGATTGCCCTACTAATCTGATAATTAAATCCGCAGCTTATTTGGCTTTTTTCGGATTCCTACGGCCCAAAGAGTTTTCAGTAGAAAAAATAACAGACACAGACACTTGCCTTAAACAGAAAAATTTGTCCAAAATAAATGATCATTATATATTAGTTATTCCCCGTACAAAAACAAGTCAAACAGGCCCCCCCGTGGAGGTTAAGTATTTCCCTACAGGGTCTAAGTGTTGCCCAGTCCAGGTGCTGGATAACTTGTTAAGTCAGCAGATTAGGAATCCAGAACTGCCGCTTTTGTCCCTACAAGGAAAACCACTCACGACAAAACACTTCATGCTATACATACGTTCATTATTACTTAGACTTGGCCTCAATCCAAACTCCTTCTCAGGACACTCGTTTCGAATCGGAGCAGCCACCACGGCTTCAAGTAATCATGTCCCATCGCACATAATAAAGAAAATGGGACGCTGGAAATCTGCAGTATATAACCGGTACATTCCAAACCCAGAGAAAGAGATCAGACTCGCTTTTCACAGTATGTCTAAATAATGTTTATTATTGTGATGTTAATAAATATATAAACGTTACTTACTTTTTGGCCTCTTTTTTACAGGCCTAGCCTCTCGTCGGTTTCGGCACACCTCAACCGACTATTATTTGTTAAAACTAAACCTACTTGGAATGTACGCCCCTTTTCATAATCCCGTACACAAATAGAAGGCGTATGCCTGAAGTTGTGGGAGGGATTTAGGCATATATAAACCCAGCAAACCCCTACTCACCTGTCTTCGTCGATTCCGGAAGTTCCCCTCCCACCACACCCTCTTCACATATCATTATAACCAGGCGGGCCCTCTTTTTTACAGGCCTAGCCTCTCGTCGGTTTCGGCACACCTCAACCGACTATTATTTGTTAAAACTAAACCTACTTGGAATGTACGCCCCTTTTCATAATCCCGTACACAAATGTAGTTTTATTTTGCTACTATTGTTGTTTTCTACCTTTATTTCATCTGCCCTCTTGGGGTTTTTCGCTCTTGGGGGAGTCTTTTCCCCCTCCCTGTTTTCCTCACAGGGTCTCTCTTCTTTTCTTCACCTCTCGGTCCGCCGGCTTCTCCGCCGTCGGACCGACTGTCTCTCACTTCCCTGAGGGTAACGCTCACCCTCCACCCCCCCCTTTTTTCCTCCACACGGCTTCACAGCCGCTTTCACTGTAGCCGCACGGCGGGAAACCGTTTTTTCCCGCTCCTCCGGCGGCCATCTTGGATCTCGCGTCTCGCGAGATCCACGGCCGCCATCTTGGGAGCATTGCGGTCTCCTCATTCCGGCGCCCGTACACACAGTAACCGGACACAACCAGGCAGGGGTCCCCAGGTCAGTCAAATTATTTACCTGTGCTTGGGGTGTGGCCCCATAATCGAAAAATATTTACTGCCTACTGGTGCTTTTGCACACTTACAGGGTGAAGCCCTATATTTAATACCGCTGCTATCAGGTGGATTTCGTGCCACCTATATATATTTGAGCATTTATACCTGGGTGTGGCCCAGAAGAAAATCCCAATATTCCCTGCTGGGGAAACTGGTGCTTTTTTACTGCCAGAATTGTCATATTCACCCTGCTGGGGTTTTGCCTTTTTTACATTTCACGGTTTATATATACATACCTATACCTACCCTGCTGGGGTTAACTGGGTACTGCAGGTACCCCCCCTTTTTATCACTAACTGGGACAGACCCCTAGCCCAACATTTTCTGTGCCTCAGCTATTACAGCGGCCCAACTCCTATTACCATGGATACACCTCAAAACCCTGCAGACTTCCAAACCATGATTGCGGAAGCCATCTCCGCCTCTATGGAGAAAGCATTATCCAGGGTTATGACGGCGACTGCCGATCAGACTAAAAAAGCCACAACAGCCCAAGCCCATGACTATGATTCTGAGGCTTCAGAATCCCATGCCCAGGCCGACTCTCGGCCCAGCAAACGCCACTGGAAGGGCAAGGAAAGGAATGACAACATGGGCAAAGGCAAGGCTCCTGCCAAACGCCACAGGCCAGCACCACCCACCCCCGCCCATTACTCCTCGGACGAGGGGGAAGAACAAACACGATCCATGGCTGTGTTAGATGAGTGGCAGGCCGCAGATTCCGATCCAGACAATGACTGGGGTTCGGACACGGGATCCCAAACGGGTCTCCTAAAAGGCACCTTCTTGGACGACATCCATCTACCGGACGACCCCACACCGGTCCAAGAAGAAGGGGAAGCCATTCTGGACCCCACGGGGCAACGTCTATTCGACCCCCGCAACATACGGCACCCGCGTTCGGGGGACTGGACCCCTCCCGACCATCTCTCCAAATTTATGCACCGTTGGCTCCGCAAACCCCTGGACAAAACGGTGCGCAACCGACTACGTTCGGAATGCCCTCGCCCTTCCCTTCCCGACAACGTGGCCCAAACCCCCGAATTCGACCAGGTCATGAACACATTCATGTCTAGGGGTGGCCGCGACCCCAGGAGAGGAGTGGAGAAGGGCTTTCACGGAGTTCAAGACAAACTCCTAGACTCTATTGGCCCACTTTCCCGCATCATGTTTTTGGCGGACGATGCTTTTACAAGGGCTGACGAATTTGATACCAGTATGGTTAAAGAGTGGGCACACGATATAAGAGAATGGGCACAGAGGTGCTTTTGTTTTGTTGGTAACACCAACGTAGCCCTCTCCTCTGAGAGGCGAAAAGCAGCGCTGCTCCGTATTGACGGAAAGCTGGTGGAATTGGGCACCAAAGAGTTGGGACCGCTTGCACAGGGCAAATTGTTTGGGGAAGCCTTCCTCAAAGAGCTTAATAAGCACGTAAACATTTTCACCTCGCTCAATAAGGCTCAAACTTCAATGAAGCGAGTATTCAGGGGCTACCCCAGTCGGGGTGTTTTTGGACGGGCTGGCCGCTACAGGGGCCGAGCAGCCAGCCGTTTTTGGCCCTCTGGCCCCCGCTCACACAGACCCCAACCCTTCTACCCGGAAGTGGGTTTCAGGCAGCCCTTCTCCTACACCCGTGGAGCAGACAGAGGCAGAGGACCTCGTAGCCGTGGCAGAGCACGCTTCCCCACAGGTAAGCATCATTATGCCTCAATGTCCACTAACCCCGTATACTGCAGGTCGTATCGCTCTGTCTTTTCAGAACTGGACAGCCATCTCCACGGACGCATGGATCCTCCAGACGGTCCAAGGCTACATCATAGATTTTGTGGAAACCCCGTCCCAGACCGCCCCTCCGTACCCCATTCAGTGCTCCAAGGAAGATCGCCTTCTAATCGATGGCGAACTACGGGAACTCAGGGCCAAAGGAGCGATAGAACCCGCTCACGACCAAAACGGCTTCTTCAGCAACATTTTCCTAGTGAAAAAGAAATCTGGAGACTTTCGGCCGGTTATAAACCTAAGGAAGCTCAATGCTTTCGTAACATACAGACATTTCAAGATGGAAGGCATCCATCTCCTAAGAGATCTGCTCCAAGAAGGGGACTGGTTCACAAGACTGGACCTCAAGGACGCCTACCTATCGGTACCCGTCCATACATCCTGCCGACAGTTCCTCAGATTCCGATGGCAAGGCCGCCCCTGGCAGTTTACATGCCTCCCCTTCGGCCTCAGCTCAGCACCGTGGTGCTTCACCAAACTCCTGAAGCCAGTAGTGTCTCGACTACGCACTCAAGGAATTCGGTGCATTATTTACCTGGACGACCTGCTACTGTTTTCCTCAGACAGGTACAGTCTAACGCAACACACACAATATACCACCCGACTCCTCACGTCCCTAGGTTTCGTGGTGAACTTTCAAAAATCGGAAGTATCCCCAGCCCAGAAGATAGATTCCAAGACCAGCACACTTCGGCTCCCAACCTCAAAGATCACAGCCATCAAGAAGGAAATACGCAGAGCCATTCGCAGCCACTCCATTCCACTCCGCAACCTGGCTCGGATCGTGGGCTTGCTATCCGCATCTATCCAGGCGATATTCCCGGGTCCACTCCACTACAGAGCGATGCAGCGCTTGAAGGCTTCCTTTCTCCGCCAGAACCCTTCGTACGACCAAACGGTTCCGGTGACGGAGGAAGTCAAAGAAGAACTGGGATGGTGGCTGGACAGCATGGAAGCGTGGAATGGCCGAGCTATCTTCGGGAACACGCCCGACATGGTCCTGGAATCAGACGCCAGCCTCTGGGGATGGGGCGCCACCTGCGAAGGCAGTTCGACGGGAGGCGCTTGGACTTCCCAAGAACTCAAACTCCACATCAACTGCCTAGAACTTCTAGCGGGGTCGTTTGCAATTCGCAGCCTAGCGAGAAACCGGACCAACTGCTGCATCCTCCTCCGGATGGACAATGTGTCAGCGGTCCGTTACATCAACAGACTGGGAGGGGCCCGATCCAGACTCCTCTCAGAGATTACGAAAGAAATATTCGAGTTTTGCCTTCCCCGGAAAATCTCCCTCATGGCAGAATATCTCCCGGGCGAAACGAACCTGACAGCGGACTGGTTCTCTCGCCATTGGCGGGACAGCAGCGACTGGAGACTGGACCCTACAATCTTCCATCGCCTCTCGGTCAGGAGAGGCCCCCTCCACCTGGACCTCTTCGCATCTCGGAACAACAGGCAGACGGACGAGTACTTCAGCTGGCTACCAGATCCGGACAGCAAAGCAGTAGACGCCTTTCTCCAACCATGGCCACCCAGGGGCGCTTACGCCTTTCCCCCATTTGCCATGGTGGCAAGGACGATACAATACTTAAAGACGCAACGCGGGTCTCTGCTCCTCATCACTCCCCTATGGCCGAGCCAACCATGGTTCCCGGACCTTCTAGCTTCATCCTACAGGGATCCTCTCCTCATACCGTCCTACCGGACGCTCCTCACAGACCCGAGAGGGAACCCCCATCCTCTCATTCTGGAAGACCGCCTCACTCTAGTAGCCTGGACTCTTTCAGGGGTGCCTGGCAGACCGAGGACTTATCGCAGACAGCTAGAGACCTCTTATGGGATTCGTGGGCACCAGGAACCAGACGATGCTATCTTGCAGCATGGAATTCCTGGTCCACTTGGTGCAGTGAACGGAACTTTGATCCCTTTACGGCACCTGTAACGGCCATCTTGAATTTTCTCTCTCACCTATACTCCGCGGGCAGGTCTTACCGATCCCTCAACGTCGTGCGCTCCGCGATCTCAGCGGCCCACGTTCCGGTCCTGGGTTCACCCGTCGGGAAACACCCTCTGGTATGCCGCCTCCTCAGGGGCATCAGACTTCAAAGGCCCCCCAGACCCAAGTACACTCGGCTATGGGACGTGGAAGTCGTCCTACAGTTTCTGCGAGACTGGCCAGATAACGACAGACTCTCACTTCGACAACTGTCGGCCAAACTAACACTCCTACTTTGTCTGGTATCGTTCCGCAGAGTTTCGGACGTGCGGGCTTTCGACATCGACGCCTTCTCGGTCTCCCCAGAGGGAGTTACCTTCCAAGTGTCTCGTCGTACTAAATCGGACTCATCGTCGGTCTTCTACCCCTTTTTTCCTACGGAACCGCTGCTTTGCGTGGTCTCTGCTCTGCGTCGTTATGTTCAGGTCACTTCCCTCCTTCGGGTTTCATCTTCGGGACAACTATTGGTGTCTTACGTTAGACCTCACGTTCCCGTCTCTACTACCACCCTGGCCAGATGGGTTCGCTGGATCCTGTCTCTAGCAGGTGTGGAAGACACCTTCGGTGCCCACTCCGTTCGCGGAGCGGCGGCCTCGTCGGCTTTCTCCGCGGGAGCATCACTGTCAGACATCCTACGAGCCGCGGATTGGTCACGCGAAGCGACCTTTCGGACCTTCTATTTCCGCCCAAACTCGGGGGCAGCCACGTCTCTCCTTCATCAGCGTTAAAAATGCAAAATATGAAGCCTCCTGTCATGTGGTAAAATTGAAGATTATGCTAGCGTTAGTGTACTTATAATCTTAATTTTAGTAATGACAGGAGGCGAGTATTTTCCCACCCTCCGCACCCTCGAGGGATGAAATCTCATGTAAGTATACCTATACTCTATTTTGTCCTTCATATTTTCTACCTGGTATATATAAGACGTGTGCTACCTGGTATATATAAGACGTGTACCTTATTTAACTACAGCTTCGTTACTGTTATTGTCATACTTAGACTAGGTACATTTCGTTAGAGTTTGTGCTGGGTTTATTACATTACTGCAAACAGTTGCCAGACCGGTTCCTAACCTTTTCCACACTCTCTTTCAGCATAACTTCAAGACAGTACAGCTTACACTCAGGATGGACATGTTTGGACCTTCCTTCAGAAACCAGGACTTCGCAATTGGAAAAGTCATCTGTTGGTGCATGTTTGGATCACCCTAGGACTTCGTATTTGAAAAGTCACCCGTTGGTGCATGTTGCAAGACTTTATCCGTTCTTTTTTTTTTTAAAAAAAATTTTTATTGTATTTGATGTCGCTCTCGAAAGAGGGGGAGGAGCCTCATTACTGTGAATACTATACCTCCTACTTTCTTTTGATTGGTTAATGTTTTCACCTTTTTCTTTACTGCTATGTGAGTTAGTAAAGAGAGTTAATGCAAAATACTCGCCTCCTGTCATTACTAAAATTAAGATTATAAGTACACTAACGCTAGCATAATCTTCAATTGTGGTCTATGTGCAGTTACCACTAGCTAACCTAATGAAAGGAATTGCTTTTGAGTGCTGAACTATACCTCAACAAACCAAGCTTGGCAAAGGTATGCTAAGTTCCAACTAAAATCAATGGAAACACTAGGATTGACTGACAAGTAACTGCTACTTCCTGATTTCAGCAGTGCTCAATACAGGAAGATATAATCCATGGGGATATGCTCTTACATTAAATGAAGAGAAAATATTTAGATGTTAATGGAACAATTTTTTGTTAATGTAACTAAATTGTACATTGGATGTTAACATAGTATGCTTTCTAAAAGTAAAATGGAGCATGAAAGAAAACTTCTGTTTTATTTATAACTTTAAAACCAAGTAATGTCTCACTTGTTTCACTATTGATTTTTTAATGAAGCTCAAAGAATTGAGATAATTGCTGTGTAAGCAGAATCCTTCCAATTTGCTGTCCATCTGATCCTAGTCTAAGCAGGTCTTGACAATGAAGTTTCAAGGTTCTTTTAACAGTAAATATCAAAAATTGATTTTACTTCCCTCAAAGTAAAAGTAACATCATTTCAGGTGAAATACACAGTGAGTCTAAATATTTACTATTTCATTACCTTAAATTAAATTAGAAAAAAGAATGAGGGTGATCTATAATAATTTAAATGTTTTACTCACTATGTACAAATATGAGGCAGTATGCAATCAAGTTAGACTTGTTACTCCTCCCTGTGCTGGACTGGCCTGACTAGTAACCTTTAATCTTGTTTGCTTCTTCTATCTCAGAAAGTGAGAATATGATGGGTTGCAAACTATATATATATATAAAGTTTATATTTATATATCTATCTATCTTGTCATGTGACAACTGTTGGCATTTTGGCATGATTATATATATATATATATATATATATATATTTATTTTTAATTAAAAGTTTTAAAGACATGCCAAAATGCCAACAGTCATCATGTGACACAGCTATAGCCAGGAATGACAAGTCATAGAAAATTGCAACAACAGTGATGCATCTATTCCACATATTAATGCAGTATACTCAATAATGAGAGTGGAATTAACAATACTATTAAAGTATATGGAATGATATTTGTTAGGTAGGTTCCTTTTAAAACTATTTTGGGGAACAGTATGACATACTTTGGCAGAGAGACAAGTCAAGGTAATATACTGGATGGAACTAATATCCGAATGGAAAATAATAATGATAGAGTGTAGTGCCGTCCATGAATTAAAAAAAAATTGAAATAACCATAGTAAATAACTTATGCTCTTGTGTGGCATCCCAACATTCATGTATTCTAAAGATATCTTCATTAAGTGAAGTCAATGGTTTTAAATGATTGTTTGTGTGTGACTTTGTTGATTGGGTAAGGCACTGTCAGGACTGACCAAATCTCCAAAAGTTGGTATTATCTCAGACTCCCCTTCCTCCTGCCTTCGCCTGCCCCCTCTCCCTCCCTCAGGTAAACCAGCCAGGGTTGCCAAATGCTAAGATACAAGATTGTTTTACACATTGATGCCCAGTGAAGCTCTTCAAGTACTCTGTATTGTTCAATTTTAGCAAGCCAGGCCATTATCGATGGAGCTTGCACACTTTTCCATGTGGAGGTTATGATCACTTTAGCTTCTGTCAGGAGAAACAGTATAAGGAGTATTTATATTTGCCGAAGGAGATATTGGCCAAATGAAATAACAATGTTGATAGGATAAAGAGAATGTCAAAACCTGCAGCTTTGTGTGCTTTGTCCCGTACATCAGTCCATAACCCAGTTACCTCTTTATATGACAGGTTGCAAACTATTTGGATAAGTGTGCACTGGAACCAAAATACATGAATAACCCAATAGCCCCACCATAGGTGTATATAAATAGCTTCTGAAAAACAAAAAATTGTGAACTTAAAGTTTGCAATTTTCTAACCATTCAGCATGACTGATGTTATACAATGAAGTGTTACTTACCTTAATACTATTAAAAGCTCCTATTTTAAATTATTTCCTTCACCCATGCCTTCAGCAGAGAGCATCAATTATGTTATCAGTGGATGTCACACACTGTAAGTCACACCTTTCCTGCATACCCCTCTTTAGGAGGCACATACTTTTTATAACAGTCCCTAGCACTTTATATTGGCTTTGTCTAAATAAAATGTATCAGTTCTATCTCTCCATTCTTAGATTGCCTTTCCAAAGCTTCAGCAATGAATCATTCTAGATGTTTCTATTTTTGCTGCTGCTGCTGCGCTAATACAGAGCCTGCCTCTTCTCCCTTCTTCATCTTGCAGGCATTGCTTTCCATTAGGTTGAATTAAAACAGGAAAGATGCAATAACAGACATGCAGAGCACTGCTCTCTGTGCTGATTGGCACAAGCTTGGCACAGATTAAACTGATTGATAGGAAGGGAAAGGGCTAATTAACCTCTGATTTTAGAGAAATCTAGACATTTGCTAACAATTCTGCTACAACAATGTAAAGATGAAATGTGATTCTCTATCATTTGAGATTAAGTTGTATTTGTCATAGCAAGTACATCTTAAATGTGTTGTATTTACTTTGACAGATACCTAAAGATCTACATCTTATAAGAAGGTTCTCCTGCACTATCCTGTCCATCGTTTTTTTAAAAATAGGACTCTATGCCATACTTTTAAAAGACCCAACAGACTCAAAGAGATTCTTTACTTTTTCACCTGGTCATGTGAGTGGAGGCAGCTCTGTAACCAGCAGAGGGAACCAAGCCATTCACAAATATATATAATGCAAATCTTAATGTATTTTATTATCTTGTGTTCAATGTCAATGTATTCATACTATGTTCTTATCGCTATACTTATAACAAAGCTATAACAGTAGCCTCATTTAACAACCAATATCAATATATATATATTATTTTCTAGACGTGCAATTAGTTACAGTCCAAATTTATATTCAGACGAATTTCGTCAATTCGGACATTCGGATCCTTCCGAATGTCCGAATTGCTGAATTGCCTAAGTGCCGAACCAAACCGAATTGCAGAAGTGCCGAAGTGCTTCGGATTTCTGAAAAGTGGCAAAACAGGAGAGGGAGGAAAGATTAAGGGAATGATGACAGGAATCTAACCCTCACTCTAACCCTAACCCTACCCCTACCACTACCCCTACCCCTAACTCTACCCCTACCCCTCACCCTAATATCTAACCCTACCCCTAACCCCTAACCCTTACCCTAGCCCTACCCCTAACCCTTAACCCTTACCCCTAACCCTTACTCTACCCCTAACCTTGACCCTAACCATAACCCCTAACCCTACCCTTAACTCTACCCCTACCCTAAACCCTAACCCCAACTCTAACCCTAGTAGGGTTAGGGGTAGGGTTAGGGGTAGGGGTAAGGTTTGGGGTTAGGGTTAGGGGTAGGGATAGGGGGTAGGGTTAGATTTATAGATGTATAATCAATGAGAGATTGGAACAATGCATCGAAGACTACCATGATCACTATATGAAACGCATTTATGTTTCTGAGCAATAGTGTTATTTTTTCTGTAAATTGACCTGAATTTAAAGCAGGACTTGAGACTCCAGCATCTATTAGCAAACTAAAATTTAACCAGAGGTTTTACTTTTATTTGACTAAATAGTTTTGACTAATTTACTTTTCTATTTGCATGGGATGCTGGGCACGCAAATTAAATTAGCCCTGCAGTGTTATTTGCATGGATGCACACATACATCATGATTGCATGAATGTGCCCAAAACATCATTGGGTGGAAATATCACCCTGAACACATGAACACAGAAGTGCCACAGATGTATGTTTATTACTTACCTCTGCAGTACAATTCACCCCAGGAAATGCCTCAGTAGAGTTTATTGGGACGAGGGCAATTAATTGAAGTGACAGCTCTGTTTTAACTCCTGATAATACTGATAATTCAAGATATAATAAGCTCTTTATATCAATGTATGATCATACATGTTTGCTATATATAAAATAATGTTTTATAAAGTCCAAATATAAAGGATTAAAATATTTCCAGAGAACATAAATAGCATTCTTGTTTCAGACAGTTTTTTGGGGGGTTGTATATTGCAGCAATCAATTATTAACTGTTCTTAGCAAGCGTGAAGGGAAAATTTCAAATTGTTTGCATGGAGGGAGCTAAATAAAATAGCAGTGTTTAGCTATATTCTACCTTTAAAATGAGCATGCTACCTAACAACACTTTATAAGTAAAAAAATAAATGAAGTGCTGATATCTTCTGTAGTAGTATATTTAGGAGTCAATCTGTAAAGATCTGACATTCATCTAATTTTTAAAGGACATTTTTCGAAGAAAGCTGGGTGATGTTCAAGATGGTTTCTTGCAGCTGGGACACACTCAAGCTCCATACAGAGAAATTAAATACGCTATCCATATTTAGCATTCTTTGCTTGACTCTTAAGGGCAAAAGATTCAGCAAATACGAAAGATAGGATAAGCACTACACAAACAATTAATATAAATAGTGAAATAAGCTGCAAACACTGAATGTAAGGAATATCCCCAACACCTTACTGGCAAGAAGCAAATTATAAAAAACACAAAAAACAGGATGCCCTGCATTCTGTGCGTCCAATAAAACAGTTCTTTGGAAGATCCTGACTTGGAATCGTCCAGGCTTCAGTTGGTGATAATAAAAACCAAAGAAAAAAAAGTTACCAGCACTCTCTCCTTAATCCCTATGTATATTTAGACAAATGGAGGTCATTTAGTTGCTCCAATGGCCATTAGAGGGAATGCCCGCCTGCCAACGTCAAGGCAGACCCCCCTAAGCGGGTCCTACACTGACCCTTCACCTTGCTTCCTTGAGCTTCTGGCAAAGATATCTCTAATGTGACAGAGAGGGGTATTTTTTATATACACCCCTATATACTTATTAACCCTTAATAGGGAACACATGGGATTGGCAGCAGCATTGTAACAAAACTGTGTGATACAAAAAATGAATACAAATACAAAAAGATAAGTTCAGTTGGTGATAGATATATAACAAAACAGAAAATAGCGAATAACAGTGAAGATAGTAAAATACTTAATTCAGTATACACAAAAAGGATATTATTATTATTATTATTATTATTATTAGCATTTATATAGCTCCAACAAATTCCGTAGCGCTTTACAATATTATAAAGAGGAAGATTTAACAATAAAAAAGCCAATTACAAAAAACAGGAACTAGGTTGAAGAGGGCCCTGCTCAAACGAGCTTACAGTCTATAGGGGGTGGGGTAAAAAAACACAATAGGATATATGGAATCACACTCACATTTGTTAGAGAAAACAGTGTACAGTATACAGCATATAGCAGTATAGTCCCCAGTGGTGAATATGTAGCTCTTTAGGGGTCTCACAGCATCCAGATAAATATAAAAAACATAAAACATAAAACGCAAACAATGGTGCTTACTTAGTATGACCAAAAACATGTAAAAATATAGATGGTAATTTACTCAGATTTAGTAGAGCAGTAATACCACTCAAGAGATAGTGCTTGGGTGGTATGATCCCCACCAAGGATATATTGAGTAGATTCTCGTGAAGGCAATCTACTGAAATATGTAGAGTAGAGTAGATACTTCAGGAGTTTTAAATGTGACAGGAACAATAAAAAAACAATAAAAAGCATAAAAAGTATTAAAAGTGGTCTTGCACTATAACATAGATGTAAGCCAAATACACTTTAGTGCTTAAAAACAATATTAAAACACACACAACTCATTTTGCCAAACAAGGTGCTCCTTGAAGTGGTGCTTAAAAACAATTAAACGACACACCATGTTTTGCCAAAAATGGGGCTTCTGGAAGTGGTACTTTCAAACAATATTAAAGCACACACAATGCGTTTTGCCAAACAAGGGGCTTCTTCAACTTTACACACAGTATTCAGGGCAACTTGTTTTTTTTTTGTTTTTTTTATATCGTTTTGCCCGACTCTTACAGCACTCTTGATAATCATTTGCTGTTAGGTATCATGTCTGTTAGCTATATTGGACTTCTGCCTGCATCTACAGCCTGAACTGTTCGCATCAGCATTTTTAAAGGCCTGGTTCAGTGCAATTGATTTAAGATACAGTATATTATTTTCTTGCAGTGCCTAAAGATTCTATTTACTAAAAATTGAATGTAATGCGTGTAACTATAATGCTTTCTTTAGTGTGGTACGTTTGTCTTGTAGTTAGCATATACCACTGAAAAAGATAATGCTGGTTATAAGATGTTAGTATTAAAGAAACACTTCATACAATATAGGGCCCTGGCTCACTGCTAGACTGATCTATCAAATTATTAAGGAACAGTTTGACAACTTACCTGGGTCTTCCTTGGCGCCCCCAGCTGTAGCTCTGATTTCTGGATTCTATTCTTATGAGAATCTAATCAGCTCCATTTAACCAGGTTATGCAGGGCTGCTCTCATTGGCTGAGTGTTTCCCTGTATTGCCAGTGAATGTGGCCCTGTATTGGGCTGTACTTAGCTTAGGGGAGACATCTGGCTTCTCCTGCAGGAGAAGATTGATGCAGTGTGATTACCCGGCGTATCCATGCAAAATATAAAACTGTTCTTAAACAATTTGAAAGATTACCTTGGGAGAGCACCACAGCACTCCTTGGACCATAACCACCACAGCAGGCTATAGTGGTTATGATGCTTGAAATCTTCCTTTAAAGGACATGTACGTTGTAGACTGTGTTGTAAGTTTTTGTTTATTTTTAGGTGTTTTGTGGATATATTTTAGTGTGCAGTGTGTCTTGCAGTAGGTGTTGAATGGAATCTTTTTTCCCACATATATAGTGGAAATAAAGCTTGTAATATATGTGTGATCCTGTTGTGTGTTTTCAATCTGCATTAGATATCTTAGTAGGTTCGATAGAATATTCTGACAGCGTTAAATAATTGTGCTTGATCCATTTGTTTTATATGTCAAAAGTCCCACTAACTCACAGCAGGAAGAATCCATGCTCAAATCTGAAAAGCACACCATCGACTATAGGCATTCTGAAAAAAACAAAAAACAGAGAATAGGTCAGGAAAGTTCACATGCGATCATTGTGCAAGTAGCCATCATGCTGCGTATTGACTTATTGCACATGAGCAATACACAGAGAGCTCACTTGGTAGTCATCCCTCCAAACATTTCACAGAGAATAACTAGGAAGCATTATAATCTTATAGCATATAAACATTTTTAAACTTGCATTTCTTTGTGTATTCTATAGGCTTGAAGTTATAAAATGACATCAGTTTATTGTGTGCAGATTCATTTTTACTGCTAACTGAGATTTTGTTTTGCCTGAGTGCTGTGCAAACATAATAATAAATTAATACTCTCATTTACTGACTTTGCAATATCCATGTCTTCATAGTTGTTTGCATAGTATTTCTTAGAAAGTCATGGTTAAATGAGTAGCCCGTAAAAAACTGTCGATGCAGCTTTTTATAAATGTAATCATTTCACTACACATTCCATTGATTATTGTTGTAACAAATCTATTTCACCCACAAGTAAAGCAGTAAAATAATCAACACTCTGAAGACTCAACAGTTCAACCCATTTAGTATACAGACTATATTTGTATGGTGGATCAATACTAAATGAATAAAATCCACCTTAGGATCTATACAAAATCCCCACACCCTAAATTGCAATTGTAAAATAAAATGTAGTTGTATCGCTGATGGAGAGATCATAATAAAACCAAATAAATTCCCTGTATGTTGGCTGCATAAAGTCTTTTCATTTAATGAACCGTAACAAGCAAAAACAATATTAACGCTTGTTTTTTTGTGTTGTTTTTTTTGTAAGAAATACTAATATTTTTCCTTTTTTAATAAGAATGCACTTTTTAATAAAAATAATGTACAGGGGATTTGTAGACTATATTAATAGTGCTGTGTTTCTTTTTAAAATCACTACATGTGATACGTTTGTGGTATCACACTTTTGTGGCTTCTGATTTAAAGACTAATTGTTGTACATCAAGAGTTCTTTCTACTGTCTTAAATAATTAACAAATGAAAGAACAACAGATTCAATTTTCCTATTAAATACCAGTAACTTCACAGCTTTCTTCAAAATGAATGGTGGCACATTGCCTACACATCAGGCGGCCTAGTGACATTTGGCAAAGCAATTTTGGAACGTCACATGGCCTGAAAAGTCTGCAATGCATCTGAAAATTCTGCAATGTATCTGAAAATTCAGCAATGTATCTAGAAATTACAAATTCCTTTAATATGCATAGTAAGCTAGAATCAATACATGATTTAGTGGTAACTACCCCTGTTTAATTTCGGTCAACGTCTAATTGATTAGGCAAAGCTCTGGCTTTCCAACATTTCCACCAAAGTCTAATAATTCATTTAAAGGTACACTATACTCACCAAAACAACATTAGCTTAATGAAGCAGTCTTTGGGCATAGAAAACGCCTCTGTTGTTTCACTGTTTAATTTACTGCCATTTAGGATGTAGATCACTTGCGTTTCTGTTTATTCAGCCCTAGCCACACCTCCCCTGTTTGTGATTGACACAGCTTGCACGAAAATAAAATAGTTTCATTTTCAGTTAGATATAACTGATGTTAAACGTTTTTATGTACTGCTCTGTAAATTGAAATTTAATTACACACAGGATGCTCCTGCAGGCTCTAGCAATCAATTGACAGAGCAGGAGATAAGACATTCTAAATTAAACAGAATTTTCAATAAAGGAAGTATAAACATTAGATGACTCTGTACTGGATGTGTTTACGGAGGCTGTGTAAGTAACATGCATGTAGGTGTGACTATGGTAGCACAAATTGATTTCACTCCTAAATGGGAAAGAATTGAGCAGTGAGATTGCAGGCGCATGATCTATACACCAACACTAAGCTAAAGTTAATTTGGTGACTATAGTGTCCATTTAATCTTGAAAAAGTCTCTATTTAGCTGAAACGTGATTACTCAAAGCATTTAAGACCATTGAACTGCTATACTACCAGCTTAACTATTCATTTGAACCAGTGCAGTAGCTATAAGTAATGGCATTCTGCAAACATAGTATACTGCTTGACATAGAATTGGATACAATGATACATTTTCAGCCTATCTGATACTTTGTGATTTCACCCACTTGAAGCCTCACTGGAAGAGAGTAGTCTTGACACAATGTTCCATTGATCACTTATTTCTCTTTCAATTTATTGTTACTATGTGATTAACTTGCAAAGCAATACGTTCATATATAGTTGTTGTTTTTTTTTTCCAGAGTTCATTCAATGAGCTTTCCAGCATTCCTGTTAAGAACAATGGAGAAGCTCTGTTACTTTGTCACTGTTCAGTCTTGGCTGCTTGTCCTGATAAATGTTCAGTCAGTTCATTTATCTGTATTGTGTTGGTAAACTTACAAGCATAAGGATTTTTTCAAATGGCTTTGAACCACTTTCAAAGATCCTGCGTGTATGTTTCTCGATGCCTAATTAACCTCATATGAAGTCACTAATCAGAGAATAGCTCCAAGAAAGCAGTCTTTCTATAGTCTATACTTTGCAGAAGGAATGAAAGTTGCAAGACCTTTTATTTGTTGTGTGCAACCATATCTAAGCTTTCTTATAGATCCAAAGTTGGTTTTCTTGGTTACCAACTCTTTTGTTTTTGCATAATGTAAGATATTTGCAATTATCCCAGAGTCTAGAATTGTGCATTCGGTTTAAAACAAATCCCAGTTTGGCCAACTTTTAGGTAATCAGCAGATCATCCATATTCCATTATTCTAATTCACCATATAACTGAATCATGAATCTAACAAAACAGACAATGTAAGAACAATTTTATATGTTTCATGACTTGGAGTTCCATCTGTCGTGGATCTGGGGGATAATAGCGAAAACCGAAGCTCAGAGGCATCGCTGGGGAGTCAGGTGGCTCTTTGAGCCACATCTAGACTATTTTGTTTCCTTTTCAGTCAGCATGCGGCACCATAAGGGTCACTCCACACTACATTAGAGGGGAACACCTCCCCCTTGTGCTCTGTGTAGGTACACTAGGTATCATGTGACTACCCAGCTCTCAGTCTGGCAGAAACAGTGCGCCATGCTGGACATCAACCTGTATGTCAGCAGAGCTGGCACTTTCTTCGCCTAGGGTGATGGTTCTGTGAGGGAGACAGTTAACTGCCACTTGGGATGGGGGGATATATATTGTTGATATAGGTTGGAGAGACATGGATGGAGGGGAAGGAGAAATGCATGGAAGTGGAGAAATTGATGGAAAGTGTGGAGGGAGAAATGCATGGAAGTGGGGAGAAATGAGAAGGGAGGAATTAATGTAAAGGAGGGAGAGAGAAATGCATGGAAGCCAGGAGTAATGGATGGAAAAGGGGGAATACATTGATGCAAAGTGGGAGGCAAAATTGGATGGAAGGGGGGAAAAAGAGACATGGATGGAAGAGGGAAAATAAGAGACATGGATGGAAGAGGGGGAAGAACAGACATAGATGGAAAGGGGGAGAAGAAGAGACATGGATGGAAAGAGGGGAAGGAAAGACCTGGATGGTAGAAGGAGTGAAGCGGAAAGTGAATCTTCACCTAAGGTGGGACACCTTACCTACCTGGCTGAGACTGCAGTTTGCACAGGGACTGAGCGAGTGGAGCAGACAGTGACATTAATACTGAGACAGTAAGTTGTGCTACCAAAACAGCTCTGAGGCATTATGGCATGGACTATACTAGATCTCTGAATGTATCCTATGGTATTTGGCACCAAGACATTAGCAGCAGATCCTTTAGATCCTGCAAGGTGGGGCTTCCAAGGATCAGATCTGAGGAATTTGGCGGCCAAGGTGTGGCGAACAGAACCTCACCACAGGTTTTGGAGGGACCTGTTTGCAAACCTCCTGCTAAAAAACTATGGGCCAGGTCATTATTAAACAGAAAAAAAGAAGGTTCTAATTCACCAGCACAGATACCCGAATCGGTAGTGTGCCAGGAAAAAGATGTACAACCCTTGAAAACTCGTTCTTATGATTAAAAAGTCGTAGTTTATTGAATAAAGCTAAAAACCTTAGTCTCCAGTCCACTAGGAACTAATTGTCGTAGGTCAAAATTAAATATTCTATGTCAAAGACTCAAGGCAGCCATCAGGGATAATAGGCAGCTTACTATAGACAAAAGTTCTAGCGAGAACTAATCGTAGGTATCCAGCAGGTATTAATACACTCCTGTCAGTGCTACACGGTTTCAATACATCCGTAAATTCTCTAAATCAATTGACCAGTTGAGTGCTGCCCGAATACTGTCCCTATTCCCTCAGCATAGCATAGAGCTCATGCCTACTAACGAGGTTCTAGCAGGAACTGATCATAGGTATCCAGCAGGCATTAATACACTCCTATCTGTGTTACACAGTTTCTCTGAATCAATTAGTCAGCTAAGTGCTGCCTAAATACTGTCCCTATTACCTCAGCATAGCATAGAGCTCATGCCTACTATCACAATAGTCCTATGGAGTGACTAAAAAAACACAGAAAAAGGTTAAGTAAAGTGCTAACCCCCACACCCCAAGTGCATAGTTAAAATAAACAAGGATCAAAGCCCAACGCGCGTTTCAGCGTATCTAGACGCCGTCATCAGGGGCAAGTGTGAAACACTTGCTGGTGAAGTCAGGGGGACTTAGCCACGAATGCCCTGAAACTATTTTCAGTCCCCCAGCGGCACTTAGCCGTGATTCTATGGAACTATTTTCGGCAGGAAGACTTTGTGGTTTCCGGTCGGTCCCCAGCGGCACTTAGCCGCGAATCTATGGAACTGTTTTGGGCATGGGACCATCTGTGCGGTCGGCCAAAACTATGACTTCAAGGAAATTCCTGAACCCCTTTTTATGATTCAGACGTGTACCAGCCTAGTGTTTTGTTTTTTTCTCCTGGTGCATCTGTGATTCAGGCCTTGGTACTTTTGTCATCATGAACATATCCTGACATTTATTAAGTGTTTTGTATGTTTTAAAGGTACTTTTGGGTTTTTATGAAAATGTGTGTTTTGTGTCTGGAGATAATTGAGTTAATACAGTACTTGACTCTAGGCTTTGCTCTGCACATGCATCAATGAGCCTTGGGTGCCCATGACCCTGACGTCTGTTCACCAGTTTCATTTCTCACACCACTTTTGGTAGGTGATAATTACTGCATACCAGAAACACCCAGCAAGACTTGCCATTTGTTAGAGTCTCTGATGCAGTCGTCTAGCCATCACTATTTGGTCCCTGTCAAAGTCACTCAGATATTTTCACTTGCCCATTTTTCCTGCTTCCAACACATGAAATTAAGAAATGACTATTGCTGCCTCATATATCCCACCATTTTGACAGGTGCCATTGTAACAATAAAACAAATGTTCTTCACTTCACCTGTGAGTGGGTTTAATGTTGTGGCTGATCAGTGTATAACGCACCAAGAATGCACAAAGAAAAAAATGAAACTCCTATCAAACTCTGAGGCTTTGAAGGTTAAATAGATGGTTTATTATTCAGAATATGTTGGAGAAGTTAAGCCTGTCTTATTTATGTTGAGTGGTTCACTGGCTTTGCTTCTTTTCCAAAGCTGTTGTATACAGCAAACACAGACTCAAAGTAATCCATGTTTAAAATGGAATGAGGCAAAAATGTGATTCTTTGTTAAACTAATTTGCATATGCCCACCCAGAATCCTTTGTGGTAGTAACATCACTGCAAATTTGTGATTTCTGTGGGAAAAGCAAGTCTTATGACTTGACTGGTGTGCAGATTTTTGTTTAACATTGTATTAACTATCCACAGACTTATGTTTAATATGAAAGAGTAGATTTAAACTCAAACCTAAATCAAACATTAAAAAGCAAAATATTTTGCTAAATAGTTGTAATCCATTTATCTCAGAAGAAAATCATTAGTTAATCTGTTTAACTGTGTATATTGTATCTTATTTATAAAAGCACAATTTAAGTTAATTTCCCTGAACAGACAAATTCACTGATGAGGAAAACTAACTTAACATTCTACCTGTTTTGTTCTCAGCAAGATACATTTTATGCACTCAAGCGGATAAATACAGAAGTCAGATAATTTAGTACATAATATTACAGGATTTATATTCAATAAATAACACAGAAAATGAAAGGATAACTAAACCTAATACTTGTAGATGCAGGATGATAACTATATATCAAATTCACTGAAACACCTATTATATGACTGCAGCACTCTTTCTCTGCATGGGTCTCTATTTCAGGAGAGGGCAGGCAACTTTTGGCGTGTGATGCAAATAGGAACTTATGGTATTTTATGCATGAGTCTCACAATCCTCACCTTGGAGGGTTCTACCCATGTAGAGCAGATGTATATACTCAATATCCCACACTCTGCCACAACCCCAAATGACTATTTCACACTTTTAATGCTCTCTTTGCCCTGTTGCTCCCCCTCCTCCCACCACCCTGTCCGACTCAAACTATGCAACTCACTTCACTGAGAACATTTCTACAATCAGTGAAGAGATCTCTAACCTCTCTCCCTCCCCTTCCAATACATCACCCAACCCCACTCCCTCTGCTGTTCTATGTTCATTCGCACCTACCACAACAGAAGAGGTTTCTGCTCTGCTCTGGTTCTCCCACCCCACCACCAATTCCCTCAATCCTATTCCCTCATATCTCATCCACACTCTGTCTCCCTCTCTTGCCCTTCTTCTCACTAAAATTTTCAATCTCTCCCTTTCCTCCGGCATATTTTCTTCACCCTTCAAGCATGCAACCATAATGCCAATTCTTTAAAAGCCCAAACCTTGACTCCAACTCCCTATCCAACTACCGACCTATATCGCTACTGCCGTTTGCCTCCAAGATCCTTGAGAGAGTTGTGTTCAAGCCAGAGCAGGAACAGGTGAGTGTTAATGGCGAAACTACCCTTTGGTAGTTTGCCATGACAACTATATACATTAGACATCTCAACATTATGTTTAGATTAGACATTCATTCATTTTTATCCATAGGCATTGTTAGGGGTCACTTGAGACGTAAAGCAGCAGCTGGGTCTGAGGTGGCAGGATAATAGCACAAATTTCTTTCCTAGCCACTTTACTAGAGTGGTGAGTCATAAGGCTCAGGGAAGTTATACAGAAAGTGTATAGAGATGAGTAGAGAGATACAGGAGGGTTTATATGAGGTGGAGAGAGAGAGAGAGATAAATATATGGAAAGTAGCATAAGAAAAAGATAGGAAAATAAAATGACAGTTTTGAAATGATGGTTACAGGACTGAAGAGGTAAAATGATGACATTGGGAATATGCATTGGATGCAGCCATCAGGAAAGTGGTGTCATATTTTAGCATGTACTAAAGCCTCAGGAGGTTATACAATGCCCCTGCCTTTGCTGAGTATTAAAGAAACACTAGAGTGTCAGGAACACAAACATGTATTCCTATCACTATAGTTGTTAAATTGATATTCATGTAAAGCACCCCCATTACCCTCTTTTAAAAAGGTGATTATACTCAAATTTTTTCCCAACGCTGCACTGGTTTCACCATGGCTGGTCCCGCCTCCATTGCTGAGATTATCCTATTTGACAATCTCAGCCAATCCAATGCTTTACCATAGGAAAGCATAGAGAGACTATTATGCATGTGCGACAAAATACCATGCTTCGCAATCAGCATCTCCTCATAGAAATGCATTGAACTATGCAGAGTGTGGAGACACTAAATGCCAGTGCTGCACGCTTTGAAGTACTGACCAAGGAAGCACCTCTAGTGGCCATCTGAGTGAATGCCACTATAGGCATCACTAGGGAGTGAAAAGGCAGTGTTTACATTAAATGTCAGCATGGACAGGCTATAAACACCAGAACAACTACTTTAAACTGTAGTTAATCTGGTGACTAAATTCTCCCTTTAAGAAGCGTGCATACCTATTGGGTTAGACTGTAAGCTAGCTCTCATAATAACAATCCCAGTCTAAAGAAAATTTTACTTCTGTACATATAATATTTGCTTACATTAATACAAATACAAGCTTTTATAATTTTGAATAATTTGTTTTTCGTGTTTTCAGTTAAAGATCTGAGAAAGCTAGTTTTTTTTTTTTTTAATTCTTTATTTTTGAGTGCAAAGTACAAAACAGCCCGCCTGGCCAACAGCCTTGCGGGTGATGGTTTTTACAAGACTTCACAGCGTAGTCAATGCATACTTTTGTCTATCAGTTCTGAGTGTGATGTCAGCTAGATCTGCACTTTTTATTTTTACAAGTTGACTAGTGTGGAACTAAGGCCGTCATAGAGTGTTTACATAGGGTATGTCATTCCCCCTCAAGTTCCGGAATCGTGTTAGTTCGGGGTGTGGGTACCTGAAGGTTGTCAGTCTGCAGGTAGTTGTCAGCGTGATTGTACACCGTGATGTGTTTCGTGTTGGGGTTGTGTGTGTGTGCGCATGGCTGTCCTTAGTGTTGATCATGTCTGCGGGTGAATTCTATGATGTTTGTTTATGTCAGCGTGTGTGCGTGGGGCGAGCGGAAGTGCTCCTGGAGCCCGTTTATTCTTAGTGGTCTACCGATTGGTTGGGGTTTTGACTTCTAACCAAGGAAGTCACGGGGGGTGGGAGTTGGTATATTCTCCCCGGAGCCTGTGATGTTCTTTGTCCGAGCACGTCACGGCTGATGGCGGTCAGTCGCTATTGTGGTATTGCGAAAGCTATACTTGTCGAGTGTGTGTGTAGTAATATCAAAGCACAGAAACCATAAAAATCATAAAAAACAAGCACAGGGTAAAACAGGGTATAACAAGAGGTGAGCCAGCCCACAGAGCTCTAGAGAGGGGACAATGTCTGGATAATGCGTTAAAGTTGCTGGCCACCATTAATGCAGTTCAGATCGGCTGTTCCTCAGCGCCTGTGGAGGTCACATAGGAGGTCGAAGACCTGGCGCAGTGGGGCAGTTCAGGTTGGGGCTTCGTTTCTCTCAGCGTTCCTGGGAGTGAAAGAGATTACTGTCTCTGGATTCCATGTGTGTGACGTCGTGGCTTTCTCCCTTACATTCTCTCTTGTTTGGGTTAGAGCTGGCATCCCCAGTGCCCTCAGGAATGGTTCCGCATCCTGTAGCGAGTAGAGGCTGTGCGTGGTACCCCCCTTGGTCACTGTCAGGGATCTTGGGAATGACCATTTATATTCGATCTTTGCTTCTCTCAGTTGATTTGTGACCGGGGCCAGGGATCTGCGCCACAGTAATGTGTTGCGAGTCAGGTCTTGGTAAAAGGTAATTTGAGAATTTTCGAATGTTAGTGGAGTCTTTCCTCTGACTGCCGTGAGAAGCTTAATTTTGTCGGTCACGGAGTGACATCGGATAATGACATCTTGAGGGGCATCTGTTGGCGCTTGTCTGGCTTTTCTGATTCGGAAACAGCCGTCTAAAACAAGTTTTTTTGCCTGAGCGGGTGGCAGAAGCGTCGCTATGAGACGTCTTATGTATTGAGGTAGTTCTAAGGAGTCTATGGTGTCTGGGATCCCCCTTAGTTTCAGATTAGCGCGTCTGTTGCGGTCTTCTGTTTGGTCTAGTCTTGTGATTAGGGCGGTCTGCGTGGCCTGCATATGGTAGCAAGTGTCTTGTATCTCTCTCACCTCTCTTTTGAGATCTAGGATGTCCTCCTCTGTGGTCTGTGTGCGTGCGGTCATCGCTTGCATTTCTGTCTTCATCAGGTTGAGATCTGCAGCATGCATTCTCCTCATTTCCCTCAGGAGGTCAGCAATATCTTGCTTAGTTGCCGGGGTTTGTGTGTCCCGGCCGGTTAGTAGTTCTGTGACTTGGGGTGCGGTGGGTATCTCTAATCCAGCCCCATTCTGTTCCCCCTCGTCTGGGGGTGCTGGTGTGCGTTCCGGCGGGGCCGCCATCTTGGGCGCCATCGGCCTCAGCAGCATGTCGCCGATATCTTGGGTGTCTCTGCCGGCGGTTGGTGGAGGCTTTTGGGACCTGCGACCCATTGTGTAGCCACCCGGTTCCACGGGATCACTTAAAAGGTAAGTGCCGTGTCGAGCGTCTATTGCTGCGACCTCCGTCGCGTACCTTGTGGTTTGGAGTGTCAGGTAGGCCCCAGATTTTCGCCGGGTCTTTTTGTCAATCTCTTTTTATTGAAATTTTTGTTTTTTCATACCCGTGCGGGTCAAGAATATTTGAAACATACATCAAACATAATCATGAAAACATAGTATGGCATGAACAACAGCATGTAAACGAGATCATGTACTAGAGAATGTGGGCCTGCAATGGTATGTTATCGTGAGTGTGTGAATTGCCTCGGGAGAATGGGCGAGGAACCAGAATATGTGTGTAGTAACCCTCTCGGGTTCTGAGTTATGGCCTTCTTCTATGTGTACCCAGGGCCCTGGGGGACCTGAGGGGGGGTACGTAGGTTTGGAGCGGTCGCTCCCTCTTGTCAGTGGGGGGGAATGGGGTGAGCTAGGAGTGGCTCAGGGCCAGCAGATTGTGTGTAGTTATAACTGTGCAACATAGAACATGTGTGGTAAAGTCTCTATTATTGGAATCAGGCATCAGGAGTAGGTCGCTTGTCAATGGCCCGGTTGGGTGCGGGTATGCCCAAAGCGTGGCAGAATGTCGGGAACTCCTCAAGTGTGGAGATTTTGTGAACAGTTCCGTGTCTAGTGACCACCAGGAATCTGGATGACCTCCAATGGTATTCTATCCCCGCTTCTCTGAGGGTGCTGGTGACTTGGTTCAGCGATCTGCGCCATTGTAGCATGGCTCTGGTGAGGTCTTGGTAGATGTTAAGCTGTGCGCCTTCAAATGTGAGTGGCGTCTTGCCCCGGAGAGCAGTCATCAGGATTCTTTTGTCTTGGGAGGTAGCACAGCGGACAATCACGTCTCGGGCCAAGTTTGGGGCTGTCCTGCCCGAAGGTGGCAGGCGGTATATCCCATCCGTATTAAATTTCTTGGCCTGTGTGGGTGGCAGGATGGCGGCCACGAGGCGTCTCAGGTAGTGGGGTAATTCGTCTGATGAGACGTTGTCTGGTACTCCTCTTATTTTTATGTGGTTTCGCCTCGTCCTGTCGTCGAGGGCGATATAGTGGAGGGAGAGTGCTTGCTGCTGATTCTGGAGTGCCAGTACTGTGTCCTGCAAGGTGGCTAGTCCCTGTTTGATGTCAGTAACATCGTTCTCTGTGGTCTGGACCCTGCCAGCTATAGCCTGCACGTCAGACTTAATGGCGTCTATGCTGGTCGCCAAGAGGGTTTTGATTTCCCCAATTAAGTGTTGGAAGTCCCGCTGGGTGACTGGGGCAGACCCATCAGTGGTTCCCCCTGGTGTAGGTACCTGTTCTGGGGGTTGGGCATGTGGGCTGGGACCCCTGTGTGCCTTCATGGTGTCCTGCTCCGCTGTTCCCGCCATTGTGGCTGGCGGCCTGTGTTGTTGCAGCATGGTGCTGATATCCCTGGACCCTGAGGCAGTCTCCGGTGGGGGTTTCTGGGACCGGCGGCCCATTTCTGCCCAAGTGTGTAGGGGTGCCGTATAGGGATCGTCCCCTGCTGAGTCCTCAGGCTGATCGAGGCCGTCGAAGAATGCCGCCCAATCGAGGGCTGCAGCCGGCTTGTAGGCCGCAGGTCTGCGTTTCCGGCGGTTCACCCGTGCCGGGCACACAAACGGCATGGGAGGTGGTAGGGGAGAGTGCCGATGATGCCCCTGGTCAGGAGTGGGTGAGTTGGGGGTGTTAATCCCCACTTGTCGGGATTTTTGCGGGTTACGGTCGGGAGCTGTGTTGAGGTGCGACCGCTCCGGCTCGTGGTCAGGCTCCGCCCCCCCTCGCCGGGTCTTTTTACCCGTTTGCGGGAACTGGAATGGCATTCGCTCGTGCCTTGGGCTCTAGGGGTACTCGGGTGGGTGTCTGGGTTGTCGGATGGCACCCTGGTACCTCGGATTGAAGCAGGTTTTCGTCGATTGTTCGGAGCTCTCTGTAAGTGCGTCCGTTCAGGTTCAGCTCCCAGAAAGCTAGTTTTTAAAGCAGATATTTAACAGCAATGTTTAATTGGAAACCATTACTAATTGCAAGCTACTATGATTAAAAAAAAAATAGTGAATTAATAACTCACAACAGACTGTTTATTTTTTTTAAATCTAAAATATTCACTCATTTGTTGGGGGAGTTTGTTGACCTAAATGAAATTATCCACAGTTAGATATGATGTTGGGAGAACTTCTTACGAAAGGACCAATGATGATCAACAGATCATTACAAGCATTATATTCCCCAAATTAGAGGTTAGACTTAAATATTTTCTCAGTACTAATGCACATATACATGTATTGATGTAGAGGAGTTTATCTAATAAAGGGAAGTGCTTAGATGGTGCAATGTTTTATATAATGACTTTCTGTGAATGAGGGCTACCCTTTAAAACATATATGTCAAGGATCTTACCTGATTGGCGAGGAACTCTCCTCTTCATGCACATTGATGGGGTGGATCTATCCTAGAGTACATCTCCAGACAGACAGAAGGATGCTGGCCGCTTTCAGGACACTTAATTTATGATGTCAAAGCACTCCACCCATCTCTTCTGGTCCAGCAGAGACCACATCACAAACGCAATCTCATTCTTGTACTTTTTGGGGTTCACAGGAGTCACATAGACCAATCAGTTTGCACATAATCATATTAATGGCACATATACACCTTTTTCATTGGCCTGTCATAGTTTCTGTTCTAGAACCTAATTAGGGTGTTATTATTTTTGTTACTTTCTGGTTTGACCTTGGCTTGTTTCTGGATTTTATGTGCCTCTGTAACTCTGATTTGGCTAGTTTATACAGTATCCTGAATTTCTGTGATCCTGATCTGGCTAGTTATTCTGTTTATCCATTTATCTGTAATCCTGACCTTGGCTTGTACACCAATTTTGATTTCTCTCTTTTACACATTAAGCCGGGCCACTCTAAGGTCCCATAATGCATAATTTCTATCCTCTCTATCTAATGTCCCATGTGTTGCATTTCTAGGTATACTCACCTTGATAGTATAGAACATGGCAAAAAATACTAATGGCTTTGCTATGCAATGTTTGATTAATGCAAGTGTTTAATTAATTTGTCTTACAGAGTTTACATTTTTAAAATGATTATAAAGCCTATTCACTACTAATTAAAATAAAAGTTAATGAGAAAGGGAGTTGGCGGTTACTTAATGTAATAACATCCCAGCTTTTAGTGAGGAAACAACCAAAAATGTGTCACTCAAAAATGGTGATATATTTTAGTTAATTCAGCCTATGAAGCAATAAATGATGAAATTGAAAAAAATATGAACAACAAAATGAATAATAATAATAAAAACTTTGTAAACAAAATATGGATATTCTGTATGAATTTTTAAGGTATATCATTTAAAAAGAATGCCCTGAGTGGATTAATCTTTGGCATGTGTAATTTCTTTTATAAAATATGATTTATGGTTGCAGTATGAGTACGCTTTCATAACCAAGGATCATTGCTCAGTAACTTATTTAAGTGTGTGGCAAAAAAATATGAGATTGCTTGTTCATTAACATGAGCAAACATGCATGCATGTAGGAACCAGTGTTATTGATTTTAACTCACCCTTATATCACAGCAGTATCTAATTGTTTATCTATAACCAAAAGAAAGAGTGTACGCTTTTGATAAAATAGATTCATTATCAAGAGCAATGTTGCAGCTTCATTCAATAGAGAAGATCTTGACATCTCCATCATTCTTCTTTTCCTCTGTCCACTGATCAGGTGATGTCTATCCCGTAGTTTAATATGTGTTATATATTGTGCTAATCAATTTCTGACATCTTGTAGGACTAAAGAGTGCCTGAAACCTTTCTTGCCATGTAACAACACAGAATGGTTTTGCATCATTTCTCATGGGACCGCATTCCTTGTTACAAAGTGTATTTGGCGGCTCGAAACACAGTAGCAATGCTGTATACATAGAAACACCAGTTGCAATTATGTGTCTAAAGAAAAATGCAATCAGTACCATGTCTTCTCACAATTATATTTTCTGGATTAGTGATCAAAACTGAATTGTGTTGTTTTTATTTTGTTTATGTTTCCACCATTGCCCTGCACATGGCACCGTGTACTAGTGTAAATGCACAGTCTCTCCTAGCTGGTCACTGTATATTTGATTAAGTAGGAAAAGGTAGCAGCATCTAGGTAAAGTCCTCAAATACCAGTTGATATGAAACATAATATAACAGAATAGCATTTACAGTATTTGGAGCTATAAACTAGCTCCAATTGATGCTCCTGAATGGTACAATTCCCAGCTATAGATATTGACTTGGTGTCTTGATCCAAAAGGGTATTGTACAAGAATATAGAAAAAAACAGAACAATAGCACTATTATGATATAGTATTTCAAGTGTCCAAAGTAATGGACAAAGTGTATATTAAGCGCACACTCACATTTAATGGAGTCTAGTGATGACTCCTTATGGAATGATTCCCTATTTTGGATTTATGTACGATTCCCACTCTTGGCTGTATGTAGATTACATTCCTCATAGTGATGTTTGGAAAATACATTTGTATTAATGTTTTTTTACATACAGCTCCAAATACTGTATTCTTACTTTTTTCCTCCACACAATAGTCACCTGACTAAAGTCAGATGCTAGACACTTTTGGTCATACTCTATTTATCCCTGGCTTTTAGTATTATAATATTACCCAGACAAGTACCCTAGCCATGCAGGGAATGCAAAGTGGATTCAGATTGAATTTTAAGTTGAAGGCCCAAGTAGCTGAAGGCTATGAAAGCATAGCTGATTGGGGGAATGTTTCCTGTTATTTTGAAATGTATCCTGAAATTTTAAATTCACTTTGCATTCGCTTTGAATTCCCTGCAATGCTCATACCCTGGTCATGTTTTACCCTTGTTGTGCTTGTGTAGGAGTGGGATAAATGCTGGGTCATTAATTCTAGTTTAAGACTAGGTTTAGCTTGCTGTTGTATCTAGCTAGCCTGTGCAATTGGCAATTGAAACAGCTTTGAAACAGCTTTGAAACAGCTTTGAGTGGGGGACAAGAGATTGACATGTTGTCATTGATTATAAGACTAGTTTACCAAAATACTGTTAAAAGTTTCTTATATTCTGATAACTACTTGTAAAAAGGAAAATCCATTTTGGGGGGAGTGAGTTGTATAGTGATATGCCTAGCTACTCCAATATTTGCACTCACACAAACGTTAAGTGATTAAAATAGCCTGGCCTGCTTTAGTCATATGAATGTGACACAGTTGTTTACATCTAGTACAGTGTTGCACTGCTAGCCACTACCATTTTACACCAAGTTGAATCATCAGTTTACAGTTATTAAAAGGTGTTTTTGTTTATTTTATTTTTTTTACAGCTTGTGGAAAGAAAATCATTTTTAGGGGGTAGTCTATTGTTTAATAAAAAGAAGAAAAGAGTTTCTCTTGCCTAGCCAGTCCCATATTGGCACTCATGCACGTTTTGAGTGGTGGAGATAGCCTGCTTAATTTATTATTATTATTATAATTTTATTATTTATATAGCGCCAGCAAATTCCATATTTATCAGTGAATCCGTAGCAGCATATTTCCTTTGATAGGGATAAAAATATGCCATGTTAAAGCTTAATTTACAAATTCCCAAATTCTGTCCTGTTTAGAGCCATCCGGTAGTACTTCATGTTGGATTCCGATCACTTGGCATGTTTCGCTCTATCACGGGCTTCCTCAGACAGTTCATCACTGCTCTCTTGCTCTCTGCTTTTAAAGTGTGGTACTGACTCCTTCTTTCACTCTTGATTGTTAAAATCACAAGCTAGAGGGCATACCCTTAGGTCTGAATGTCAATCTTCATCTGTCAGAACTCTCTCTCATGATTTAGACATGCCATGGAATGGGAATGTCGGACACAAAAAGCAAAAATAAAGAGTGAAGCAATATTAGACTTATTTAACAGTCCCACAAAATTACATACCATTTGGTGTGAATAAACATATGAATTAAAATACACCAAATAAAATAAAATGCATAACTATGTGTACAGTTTCAACCTTTTATTAAAAAAATCCTAAGCTATATGTACAAAAATTTGCAAAATGATAGTAATATAAAAATATATTGCAAATGTAATTAGTTCTTTATCACTAAAAATGTATAAATGAGTGTAAATCCACTAACAACAATATAAAAAGATATATAAAAAAACATATTTTTTTTCAAAGTGGTTTAAGAGAACCTTTCATGCAATATACATAAGCAGATTACAAAGATCTGCACTTAAACTTATATTTAAGAACCTTTCATGCAATTCACATGAGGCTTAAATATATGTAGGACAATAACATAAAAAAAAACCAATAAAACATTTTGAATAAAACACCTTAACATTTTATAAAAAATTACATTACGCCAAATCATTATTAAAACTAACAGGACTCATTGAATTTAATTTGAATATCCATTGCATTTCAATCTCTACAAATATTTGATCTTTGCCAATATTGAAACACTTTTTTGAATCCCCATAAAATGTAAATGCTTAAATATCCACCATGCTTTTGGTTGAAATGGGTTAAAGCACACTATATCTCATACTTTCCTTTTATGTTGTAAGTGCATTCCAATATAATTGAAACCACAGGAACAATCAGATTTATAGATTCCATTTTTGGTAAAACAAGTGATTGATTCTTTTATCTTGCATGTTTTACTTCACTCCTTAAAAATGTTCTGTTTTTCTTTTGTGGGGATCAGTGTTTTTACATTCACAAAATTGTCAACATAAATACAATCCCACCTTGCTATTTAGAAAACATGTCTTTCTTTCTCCTTTGTCCCATGCATTTTTCACTGGTTGATTTATAATTATTATTACTAACTACAGTATTACTAGCTAGGATGAGTCTGTATTACTCGTGAAAGATGCAGAACAATAAAGTGCTAGAACAGGCAGCAGGTACACTGATACTTTATCCCTCCTGCTCTACTTCTCCCATTATTACTACTAATACCTACCAGTGCCACATACACCTACTTTGATTCACTAGCTAGAATTGTTTTGCTTACTTGTACGTTTTTACATTTATATATATATACACTAAGAGAAAACTTTTTCATTAGAGGTGTGCTTCTGTGTCACTGCTTGAGCTCTGGAAATTGCAAGATTCTTCCCTCAGTAATATACACATTGTGTAGTTGCAGTTTTCGGCACAAGTAAAACCTGCCTGCATTGTGATTGTTAGGTATTTACTTTTAATTCTTTGTATTCTACAATCAACCAATCAGATTGCTCAGACTGAGCTTGCATGATGTGGGGGAAGCTCTTATAAGGGTCAGGTCGGTTATTATGGATTTGTAGTTGGCATTTTGTGGGGCTAACTAAAGAAGATTTAAGAAAACAGAAGACATCTAATAAGTTTAAAATGTTTCTCTTACATAACAGGAATTACATGTATTGGGCCTGCCCCACTATTATTAGTGCATGGCAGGTAAATAGGTTTGTTTTTTTAATTGGATACAAATGCAGAAAGAAAAGTCCTGCGCTCACTCCCATCACTACTGGGCAGCTGCAATGACTACAGTACACATCAGCCCCAATATATAGTAAAAACCAAAGAAAAACAAGTTACCTGCGCTCTCTCCTTTATCCCTATGTATTTTTAAAACAAATGGAGGCCTTTTAGTTACCTCCAATGGCCATGAGAGGATGAGCCCACCTGCCAACATCAAGGCAGACCCACCTATGAGAGGATGGCCATTGGAGGTAACTAAAAGACCTCCATTTGTTTTAAAAATACATAGGGATAAAGGAGAGAGCGCAGGTAACTTGTTTTTCTTTTGTTTTTTTAATTGTTGGATTTGTGGTTAGGGGCTTGAGGACCCCTAGTCACATGTGGCTGTCAATTGGATTTTAGATTTTTTTTAGATTAACCTGTAAGCCCTAATCCATCCAAACAGTAATTCTTCCGAAACCAATTTCTTCAGTCTAGTGCCATGGTATGGTGTTGGTAGTGGATGACGTCCAACCTTACTGTAAACTATACTTGCGAATTACAAGAGGATTGCCAGGCATTTCCACTGTACGTGAGGACTAGACAGGAGGAGGCAGCATGAGAACAAAAAAAGATTCCCACACAATGTCTAAGACAGGATGTTGGCACACAGTAGAACTCCACTTTAAACATGGTGAAAATAAATTTTAAACAGCAGAGGGCAATCCATACTCTTCTCACCCCTCCATTGACATTGAGTCTCGACTGGGGTGTGAGGATTGGACAATAATAGGGCAACTAATATAATTTCTGAATCCATTTAGGGTTTTGACAGAAGCCAGGTTGGATCAGGTCATCCCCTTGTTCACCCACCTCAGAAAAAATAAATAAATAAGTCCTTCTGCTTCCCTTTTCTCAAACGTCTTTTTTATTGTTGTTGTCTTGCCCTGCCTGACTGAGTATTGAGTGTCTGTTACCCCCCCCCCCCTCCAGCAGTGGTGTACGGTACCTACCATAGTTTCAGGGGTCGCTGCTTGGCTGGGCCCGTTACTCCAGGGGGCCTGGGGCCTACAGTTGCTGGGTGACTGGCAGGAGGGGAGTGCTGTGATGTACTATGCTGCTCCCCTCCTGCTGCTGAGAGTAGCATCGGTCTTAGAGGAAGCGCTCACTGAGAGAACACTTTCTGTCAGACAGGTACAGCAGCATTGAACAGGTTCAGGAAGGGAGAGGGGTGTGGTGAAACGAACCTCGCCACTGGGCATTGAAGAAGCCTGTTTGCCCGCCTCCTGCCTGCTTACTGTGGCCCCTGGGAGATTTGACCCTTTAAATACAGTATTTGGGCATATTGTATTGTATTATGCTGTTGCTGGCACTTTAAGAACCATCTGGGGACATACTGTGACTTTTGTGAACAATGCCCCTGTAAGACTTTGGAAGATATTGCCTGTTAAAGAATATTTTAGCAGATTGGATTTTGAAAGACTTGCTGCCCCTTTAAATTGTATTGGAGCAGTTCTGCAGCTTTAAATTGGCACTTCGGATGCAGCCAAAGTGCCGAAGTAGTCGAAGTGGCTGCCATTCGACAAACAAACATGTGGCAGCGGCCATCTTTGTTCATTCGAACAAGGTCAGCGGTATGTGTAGCCAAATCCATGGATCTGAAATCGGCTACACATTTCAACGAACACTGCTGACCCTTACCTTCTCCTACACTCCGTTTTCAGCTGCAGAGACTAAGTCCCGTTCGGCAGTTTGAACTCACTGCTATACTAAGCTAAATGCACGAATGGCCCCGTCATTTTTTCAGTCTGAAATTGACCGACTGCACAGCCCAAATCTATGGAACTGTTTTGGGCAGGAAAATGTGCCTGTGGTCGGTCACAAAGGACTTCCAACAGCGACTAAATCTACACTATCAGTTGCCATTATTTCCACAAGTTAATGGATCTTATTCCCTAAACTGTGAGCATTTGTAGACATGTCATTCTGAGTGTTATGCCGAGGCAGAACTTCAGAGAATGATAGTGTGGAAGCAACCTGCTGTATATCATTGGCAAAAACACTAAAAACGTCCTTAACCTCTGAAACCTCATTGCAAGCCAAGTCATTTGTCCCTAGATGGACAAGTACATCCAATTCCCCTTCCTGCTTTGCTCGCTTAACAATATTACAGATACGTCTCCTGTCTCTGTGAGCAGTAGCTCCGGGAAGACACCTCACAAGACCACCATTGTCCACCTCCACACCTCGTATGATGGAATCCCCCAACAACAACTGCTTTCTTGTAGGCCTCACCATAGTCTCCAAGCCTCTCTCCACATCACCACTAGCCTGAGTGCCTGTCTCCATAACACCATTACACTCTGAAAGTGCAGAAAATGAATTATGTAGAGCAACAGACTGTGCAATATGGCTTTTATTTATACAAGTTATTTTTTAAAAATTTTATATATATATATATATATATATATATATATATATAATGTCATTTTGGCAACTCAAAATTTCAAAATTGGCATTGAAAAAACGGCTAGTTTTCTGTAGCCATTAGGCCAGGCAATATTGTAGTTATTATTCGATGTCAACATAGTCAGCATTTTACCTGCTGTTCAGACTGCTGGCATGGACTTCCTGACTTCATTTTTATAATTGTGTTGAGCCAAGCAGCACCATGAACTAATTTCTGCTGGCCCCAAAATATATATTTTTCCTGTTAAAATGGTTGGAAGCAGCAAAATTTGATTCCCTGCACAACTCTAGAATTAGTATGTTTTAAGAGATTGTTTGTCTACAAATGCACCTCTCATCATTGCTTTCCTGTTTTCCTCAAACACTTTATCAAAGTGTGTGAATTTAGAGCTGCACCTATTACAACTACAACCATATTTCAATATAATGATTTAAGTGTCTTTTGAAATAACTATTAACCATAAACTCTATTTTGTATCACTATATTATCTACAACTTTCATCCCCAGGTAACTTATCACAGTTAGAAAGTTTCAATATCATGTCCTGTTTCTTTGTGTATTTATGTAAATAAAGCTTAATGTTTTTAAATGAGTTTTTTTTTTAAATTCCTCTTCATATGTGTGAAGGACCCTCTGGTCACCTAGCTGTGTACATGTCTCCCCAAATCTCCACCCCTCTCTCAAAAAACTATCATAACTATAAACTTGCCAGATCCCCCACCCCCGCTACGCTCGCAGCGACCTGGCTTACCTCTTCACAGCGAGCGGCTCTGCAGTGTGCAGTGTCAGACACACTGCCAGTCTGGAGACAGGGACCAGATGAAGCCGCTCGCAGTGATGAGGTAAGAAAGGTCGCTGCTAGCAGCTCGGGGGCAGGGGACCTGGCAGAACTAATCCTCCAGCCAAGTGCCCCTTTTTGGCCATCTCAGAGGCAATTATCGTCCATCAGAGGGCTGGTATGCCTGATCAAAAGCAACACTAAACTTTCGGGGAACACTAAAGTGGATTGCAGAGTCGTTACGGTCTGGTAAAACTTCAACCAAAGTGCTCTTGGTCCCAGAACCATTAACCAGTGGGCTTTTTGGAGGGTTAACAGAAGGGGTGGTGAGGCATCGAAGGATATCAAGGACTTGGAGGAATTCCATGTACCCACGAAAAGTGCTGTGTTTTTTAGGTGATCTCTACCAATCACTCTGAAGCACTGCACCTGATCAGAGGCTAGCCGCAACCCACTGAACCTTGGACTTTAATCTAATTCGGGCTAGCCACATTCAATCCGGTTGCTTTTTGGACAGAATTGGACCTTTCTGGGACAATTATCTCACAGACACAGAAGTACCTGGGCAGGCTTGTGTTGTACTAAATCGAGACCCCATGCTCGGTGTTTGGGTATATAATCCTGTGTTTTTGCTGAATAAAATCAGTTCATTTTTGCCCTTTACTAAGTCTCAGCTAGGGTTTTGGTGAGACAGTGATACTCTCAGGAGAGCTTAATCATTTGGATGGTAGTAACCCAGCTACTCATTGGTATACCGCCACAATATGTTATCAGAGCATTCTGATGGTATGCTGTACATTGTGTTTGCTGTAAACAATAATTAATAAATGTCCCTGTTTAACCCCTTAAGGACACAGCTTCAGAAGCTTGTCTTACGCTTAATGACACAAGCAATTTTTGCATTTTCTTGCTGTATGCATTCAACAGCAATTTGCATCTCTCTCATTTATTGCACCAACACATATTATATACTGTTTTTTAAAGGACAGAAAGGGCTACATTTGATGTAACATATATATATATATATATATATATATATATATATATATATATATATATATATATATATATATACACACTTATTTATTATAAAAAAAATACAGACAAATGCAAAAAAAAAAAAAAAAATTGTGTTTCGTGTACAGTTTTTGCAATAATAATGTGTGCCTACTTAGTGCAGGTTAAAGAAAGTAATTAAAAATAAATTCATTTAGTTGTTCTGATTTACAGAATATATAATGTGTCTGGGATTTTACGTTTTTTGGGTAATTACAGGTCACAAAGCACAAGGAGTAAAATAAACTTTTAATGTGGAGCGATTTTAGAATTTGGTATGTTTGTCTTGTAAGCTTAATAGCCATTTGATATGTTTTGTCTTGTAACCTTAATAGCCAAAATAAAACAAAATTGCCACACAAAAGTATATATTTATATAAAGTAGACATCACAGGCTATTTACCTAAGGTTGTTTTGACACTTTCTACATAGCCATTTCACCACCAATCTATCAAATATTGGAGTACAATTTAGTTTTTGGGGGTTTTTGGCACACAAACTTATAACAAAGAACTTCTCATGTGTATTTTGTAAAGTTGGTGTGTGCTATTCCTGTACAAAGTTTTATTTTGTTTCAGTTACTTCTACTGAGTACAACGATACCCCCATTGTATGTCTTTGGCACTATTTCGTGAAGCTACAGTGCCATATAGGAGACCTGTCCGTTTCAACATTTACAGTAGAATTTTTAGATTTGGATTTAATGCGCCTATGCTTCAATTTGGGGTATTATAGCAGTTTGACTGTTCAAAAAAACAAAACACAAAGGCCTACCATTTGTAAAAATAGACCCTCCAGGGTATTTCATATGGTGCATATTGTGCCTTAACATGCCCCCATTTTTTCACCAATATATGCCAAAGTATGTGGTAAAAAATAATTTTGGGCATTTTTTACATACGGATTAAATTTTGTACATTTTGTACATTTCATATGTGCCACTAAGTTCAAACCCCCCAAATTATGCTCAGCTAAGTCTTCTGAGTAAAACAATATGCCCAATGTATGAGCTAGACACTATTTTGTGAAGTTACACTGCTGTAAAAGAGACGTGAGAAGTTTTTTGAGGGTTTTGATGCGTCCGTGTCCCACTTTGGAGCACTTGAGCAGTCTACATATTACAACTACACCATAAAGGCATACCATTTCTTAAAGAACACATCCCAGGGTATTTCAAAAGACATATTTTGAACCTTAGCGTGGGATACTTTTTCCGCTAGCTTGTACCAAGTGTAGTGGTAATAAGCGTTTTTTTGCCCTTTTGACACACAAAATGAGTTTGCACAGTATATTTTGTAAATCGTATGTGTGCTACGACTGTATAATACTTCAAATGTTGCTCACTATGCCGGCTGAGTACAGCAATACCCCCGTATGTAACTTTGCCTGGTATATGTGGACATCGGAGGGGCACATTTGGGACACAGACATTCCAGTTCTTTTCAAACTTTCAATTTTTACACTGTGCCCATGTCCCATTTTAGAGTATTTTACCAAGCTATATAATCCAAATACCCCATAAAGCCATACCATTTCTTAAAGAAGACATCTCAGCGCAATTCAAAAGGTATATTTTGGACCTTAGCGTGGGATCATTTTTCCGCTAGCTTGTACCAAGTGTATTGGTAATAAGCATTTTTCTGCCTTTTTGACACAAAGTGAGTTTGCGCAGTATATTTTGCAAACCTCATGTGTGCTACGACTGTATAATACATTATATGTTGCTCAGCTATGTCTGCTGAGTACAGCAATACCCCCATATGTACCTTTGCCAGGTATATGTGGATATTGAAGGGGCACACTTGAGACACAGCCATTCCAGTTTTTCTCAAATTTAGAATTTTTACGCTGTGTCCATGTCCCATTTTAGAGTATCTTACAAGGCTATATAATCCAATTACACCATAAAGGCATACCATTCCTTAAAGAAGACATCCCAGGGTAATTCAAAAGGCATATTTTGAACCTTAGCGTGGGATCATTTTTCCGCTAGCTTTTACCAAGTGTAGTGGTAATGAGCATTTTGTTATGTATTTTTTTACTTTGTAAAACTTTTTTTACTTTGTAAAACCCGTTTTTTAACTTTTTTTTACTTATTAAATGTTTTACACTTTCTTAAATTTTTTTACACTTTTAAATTTTTTTCTAAACTTTTCTTTTACCGTTAACCTTTAACCCCTAACTAGCAGTAAGCAGCACTAACAGTAAATTCCCATAACTCCCATCCACTCCAGCTAGCAAAATATATAATTATAAACAAAAAATAAAAAAGTATCAATTTAAGAGCTAGCTACTTGTATATGACAATGCATATATTTTACAACAATACTGTAAAAATATAATTATTTTTACATAAAAAAAAATTAAAACTTGATGTACAAAACCGGTATGATTATTCGTGATAAAAAAAGGGCAATTGACAGAATGAATCAATAATTTAAGCTCGCTAAAATTATTTTTCGTGAATAATCATAACTTCTGAAAAATAAACTTGCATAAATGCATTTCAGCAAGCAGCAGCTGTGATCAAATATCAAATCAATAAAAATATAATGGGGCATTAATCTAACTGGAATTATTTATGAGTAACTAATTAACATATTCAACTGGCTCTTTGAAAAATAGATTCTGATCTAGTCTCAATAAAAATAACATTGCAGCTAACTGTGAAAACTGAGAAAAGGAGTCACATGGTGCCCATTTATTAAGTTGAATAGGTTTTGAATGCCAAGTAAGCTCTGTGTAAACCGTACTCAGCTGATGCTCACCAGAGTTCATGGAAATTCCATAGACTTTGTCTAAACTCCAAAATTGTAAATACAAGGTAGAAAAAGGAAGTCACAAACTTGTGGGTAATGAACATATATGTATAATTGTATACACAGTGAAGGGAACTACCAAAAACACCATTGTGTTAAGGTGATTTGGAGTTGATATCAAGGCATAGGTGGCAGAGATATTACAGAAAAAAATGTAAAAAATAAAGGAACTGTGCAATAGTCTAACATGGTTATATAACAACTAAAATAAATAGATATATTCAGTTATTTGGAATTTTATAACATGACAGGAGGCTTCGT
This sequence comes from Pelobates fuscus, assembly GCF_036172605.1. Taxonomy (NCBI): domain Eukaryota; kingdom Metazoa; phylum Chordata; class Amphibia; order Anura; family Pelobatidae; genus Pelobates; species Pelobates fuscus. Next base: position 132,918,092 of record NC_086322.1, read on the forward strand.
ATTTTGCTCAAGTCTCTCTTTACTAGAACTCGTTCAGCTTCTTCTCAGAGCCGCGGGCAGCCGACTGGGCAGAGGAAAGTGCGCCTACACGCGGCCCCCCCTCCACCCACGGTTTTGGAGCTCAGTTGTTGTCACCCTGCTGGGATTTACCGGCGGATTGCTTCAATGTTGCCAGGTTTCCTTCAGTGTATATCTCAGGCTCACTGTGTGTCTTATGGTTTTTTACCTGTAAGATTTCTGGGCTTCTATGACAGGAGTTTTATTGGCATAACATACCTCAGATTGCTGTGATTGTTGCTTGCAAGTATATATCACAGATTCTGTGGGTTTTTGCTAACGGTGTATTTCACGGATCGCTGTGTGTTTTTACTGCCTGTGTATAGCTCAGATTTAGTTTTCTGACTGTGTACAGCTCTGATTTAGTTTTACTGCCTGTGTATAGCTCAAATTTAGTTTTTCTGACTGTGTATAGCTCTGATTTAGTTTTTCTGACTGTGTATAGCTCTGATTTAGTTTTTCTGACTGTGTATAGCTCTGATTTAGTTTTTCTGACTGTGTATAGCTCTGATTTAGTTTTACTGACTGTGCATAGCTCAGATTTAGTTTTTCTACTGTGTATAGCTCAGATTTAGTTTTTCTGACTGTGTATAGCTCAGATTTAGTTTTTCTACTGTGTATAGCTCAGATTTAGTTTTACTGACTGTGTATAGCTCAGATTTAGTTTTACTGACTGTGCATAGCTCAGATTTAGTTTTTCTGACTGTGTATAGCTCAGATTTAGTTTTGCCGACTGTGTATAGCTCAGATTTAGTTTTTCTGACTGTGTATAGCTCAGATTTAGTTTTTCTGACTGTGTATAGTTCAGATTTAGTTTTTACCGACAGTGTATATCACAGATTGTTGTGAGTTTTTACTGACAGTGTATATCACAGATTACTGTGTGTTTTACTGGCAGTGTATATCAGAGTTTGCTGGGAGTTTTACTGACAGTGTATATCACGCTGACAGTGTAGATCATGGATTACTGTGAGTTACAGGCATTATGAACTGGGATTCATGTGCTTCACGGTATATATTTTTTCGGATCCAGTTATGGGGTCTCAGAGGAGACTGCCCTGGTATGTATTCGCTGTCCATGGCATTTATATATAAAGCTAACAGACCTGGATCTGGCTCAAACTGGTATGGGAGACCAGTCTGCACTGATACTATACAATTTTTTCAAATATGATGATGGTATCTATATTAATGATGGAAACATCAAACAGATCTGTGTGAGCATGTGCATTCCAATTCACAGTTTAAGGAGAGTATCGCTCAATTTATCTTACTTTCATGGACATCGTAATCACTGAAACAACTTCCACTTATACCCAAAACAGCGGGGATACCGCTATTTGCCTGCTGGGCATTCAGGGACTGCCAGTCCCGGTTCAAGTTATTCACACGGCATTAGGCTGTCTAAAAGGGTTGATGTCTGGGGGTCCTATGTCAGGGTGCTCTGAGGATCTACAATTTTTGGGGAACTCTACCCAAGCTCGGACGTCCCTATTACTCATTCAAGACCCATGGTAAAGCGCTGCGGAATTGGATGGCGCTATATAAATAACAGATACTCATATGATATAACATACAACCCAGGATTGGCCTGCTATGTCTGTGCCCCATTGATTGGCCTGCTATGTCTGTGCCCATAAGAACGGCCTGCTATGTCTGTGCCCATAAGAACGGCCTGCTATGTCTGTGCCCATAAGAATGGCCTGCTATGTCTGTGCCCATAATAATGGCCTGCTATGTCTGTGCCCATAAGAATGGCCTGCTATGTCTGTGCCCATAAGAACGGCTTGCTATGTCTGTGCCCATAAGAACGGCCTGCTATGTCTGTGCCCATTTAAACGGCCTGCTATGTCTGTGCCCATTTAAACGGCCTGCTATGTCTGTGCCCATTTAAACGGCCTGCTATGTCTGTGCCCATTTAAACGGCCTGCTTTGTCTGTGCCTATTAAGATGGCCTGCTATGTCTGTGCCCATTTAAATGGCCTGCTATGTCTGTGCCCATTTAAATGGCCTGCTATGTCTGTGCCCCATTGTTTGGCCTACTATGTCGGTGCCTATCTGAATGGCCTGTTATGTCCTTGCCTATTTGCTTGACCAACTATTCTTTGTCCATTCGTATGGCCTTCTGGGCCTGTGCCCTTCTGACGGGCCTGCTCTATTGGTGCCGAACCCCTTTTAGGCCACAGGCCTGGGGGAATATCACTGAGGTAATGCCAGTGCCCACCAGTGACAGGGAAATAGGCAGGTGTCCAGACAAGCACCATTGCCATACTATCCAAGAGGACACCCGTGTACGGCCATCTGAATATGGTGGGTAGGGTGAAGGCCCTAAACCTCATGCCTGAAGGGCAGGGTTTCTTATGAAGACCCCGGTCATACATTTCCAAGGAGAACTTCGCACAGGCAAGGATCGATGCTCAGACACCTACAGGGGAACGCAGTGTTTTCCTTGTCTTTAACAACTAACTCCGTAACCGCCTCCCGGTATCCATATAGGTATTGGTAGTTATTTCCTGCGTTAGGTTAGCTCCTGGCCCTGTTCGGTGGGGCTTACTTGTCTTACCTTTCCGGCCTGCTATTTGCCTTCAAGCTGAGATAGAATTTGTGTTTTTACTCTTATCTACGTTATTGTCCTGGGTGCTTGTGGATTGCGTAGAACGTCTCCAGCTTTCCTCAGATTACCAACGGTCAGCCTGGACCCAGCGCGCGCGCACGGGATCCGGACGGTCAGTTGATAGTTTTTCCATCGTTATTCCTAAGATTGTCCTCAGCCTTATGCTGATCTAGTGTTCGGTGTACCCTGCAATTGGTCACCCTGAGTCTCTAGGGACCCTAGTTTGGATCACAGGAGGGTGCGGCCCTTCATCACTTCGATCTGAGAATATTTTATCTTCAGGAACAGAGAGCGAACCCCTCTCAGATACGGGACCGGACGCTGATTTGTTATTAGAGGGCGCAGCCCTCCATCAACCTCAGCCAGGGACTGAGCTGGATACGGGAGACATGTTTGGAGGACACATCCTCATAGAGAGGACCGGTCACGGAGGTAGACTCCACTGTTTGGTTATTTACGGGTGCGGCCCGCTCAGGCTATCGGCCGGACGCTATCACGATATTCGATCACATTAGTAGAGGGCACGGCTCTCTTATACACTCGACGCTCTACAGTGCCGACCACTTATAAACAATAAAAGATGAATAAAAAATCCCTAAAATAAAATGGTGCTACAATCACCTCTGTGGGCCACACCGCCACAAAAAAACAGTGATACAGAAAATATATAAAATTGGTGAGAGCACTCAGAATAAAACAACTTTACCCAAACTTGGTCTGTCAGTCTAAAATGTTAAAACAGAAAAGCAGACATGTCTTTCTTTTCTGTTTTAACATTTTAGACTGACAGACCAAGTTTGGGTAAAGTTGTTTTATTCTGAGTGCTCTCACCAATTTTATATATTTTCTGTAGTGCCGACCACTTGTTCGTCACACAGGCTTGTACCTGTGAAAGACATATATGGCTACATGGAGGGGCGTCCCTCCTGCATTCAATTAGATCTGACGTCCATGCTACTGATTTCATTATAGAGGACTGCCTGGTCATGCAAGATATGCATATTTAGACTGGATCCCTCTATTCTATCTCCTGTAATGGATCTACTGGATCCGGACCGCTCTAACACACGCAAGACATTCTCACGGAGGTGTAACGGGGGGAGACTCCCACCTATTTACACACACTCCTGGAGATGGTATGGCTAACGGATGGACCTCAGATATTATGTGAGTGCAGGTTTTGGTATTTCTGCACCATTTTTGTTTTCTGTTTTTGGATATCCAGACCATTGCGAACAACTGCGCAGACAGTACTTCCATATCTAGGTGACAGGAGATATGGAGACCTTCATGGAGCAAACAGGCACTGCCTTGCTCGAGTAACGAGATTAAGGAAGGCCTATTACCCGGTCTGAAGGTAAATAGTTCGCATGGATCACATGGTGAGACCGGTAACCCCGGTCGTACTGAGTTCCCCGATCATTACGATCTTAGGATAAGATGGCAGGACTGCCCCATCTCCTTGGAACGCATACCTGGTGAACAGGGTTCGGATATGGGGGTCCTCCGTCTATACTCTTTTTGTCCCTCACGGGAGCCGTTTTGTTCTGGATTCGCGCTACCTATTTTTCAACTACCGTCATGGAGACCTACAAGGCCTGGTGGGGGTACCGGGTGTGCCCCGATTCCTACGCAGACATCTTTCACTCTTTAACGATCTTGGATGGAAATCTACACTCCGGTTGACACTTCCCATCCCTTTGAATATTCCTGGGATTCACTACTCCCAGAATAGTCGATCACCGTTCCTCCACACAAGTTCAGTTCGGAACCCTGAATGGAGGTCCTTTTGGAGTCTTTCCTCTACCGTGTCTGAGGATTACAGAATTCACTTGGAATATTGGAATCACTTAGGATACGGCTAGTTTGACCACACTCTTGCCTGCATTATAAATTTACTCTCGGAGGAGACATCTCACCAGGTAGGCCAGGAGGGAACGAAAGATCCTACTCGGTTCAATTGCGATTTGGTAGTGGACTTAGACGTATTCCTTGAGATTGAAGATCTGCCTGCAAGGCCACATTGCCGGGTGACCCTGGCAAGATCGGTGGAGCAACCTTATACATCAAGAGTTGAGACATGGTGGCAGTGTATTATCGCGGCCCTAGGTCCGCAAATGACCTTCAACATTTCATATCTGCAGGGAAATGGCTAATAGGTCAGTCTGCCAGCTCTTGGCCCAGCTGGTAGGTAACAGGTCGCGACCCCACGCACATTGGATCTATCAGCGGAGGATGGTTTTTCCGTTTTTGGGGTACTTCATCAACTGGCATCTCCATCGGTCGGTGTATTATCATCTAACGCAGTTGGAAAGTCCATTTAGGATTGCTCGGGTATCCGAGAATAGGTACCAGCGAAACAAACAGCGTTGGATTTGTTGAATGAGCGTTGAAACAGCAAATACGAAGCCTCCTGTCATGTTATAAAATTGCAGATTATGCTAGCTTTAGTGCACCTATAATCTTAATTTTATTAATGATAGTAGGCGAGTATTTCCCACCCATTCTTATCCCTCCCATGTTTAATTTTATAGTTTAGATTGATCAGGTACGTATGCAACTCTGCTTGTTGTCCCTGCTACCTGTCGCTTGTTTCTTATATCTATTTGTCATAGTAGGGTTGGGATATCTACAGGTTAGGATAAATTTGGTTGCTACATTGTGTACCTGCATGTTTATTCAGAGTACATTTAATTGGATAATCAACCTGTTTGATTCTGTTTTTTCTCTCGTTTCAGTTTACAGTCCATCAACGCTATCTGGTTTGACAGCTCTTCTCGGAGGGTGGACATTGTTGTATTCATCGTATCTAGGACTTCGTTTCTTCCCCATTATATTTTCTGCCTCTTGTTCTGTTTGTCGCAGCTTGAAAGAGGAAATGATGCATGAGGAGGGGAGTTTTATAGTACCTAACTTTTTTCTGATTGGTTGTTTTTCTATGCTGCTGTGGAGTTCTAGTAAAGAGAGACTTAAGCAAAATGTTCATCTCCTGTCATTAATAAAATTAAGATTATAGGTACACTAAAGCTAGCATAATCTACAATTATATCCCATCCATATGCAATCTAGAAATCCTCCTTTGTTGTATGATAGCTCAGAAGGCAACAGTAAAGTGTAATAGTCACAGACAAATGTAGCAAGTAGCCCCAGCATTACACCAAATATCACTGCAGCAATATGTAAACACCATTAGACATATATCTAGTACTCATGATTATAAACATAAGCACACAATCCAAATGTGAATAAGAAATATAAATTTAAAAAAGGCACAAAATTGGTCCAATCCCCAAATTATTCACTTCATCACTGCATCTAAAAGAAAGATAATAGACTCATAGTGCTCCCTGTAAAACTATATAGCAAAAGTTGGTTGCAGGAACCACACTCACTCCCAACGGCCACAGGTGCTCTGGAACAGGACCAGCAACCCCAATACGACAAGGAAATACGAAGAATTCACAGGCACTCCAAATGTGAAAGCCACAGGCAGATTTATTGCAACAAAATGGACAGCAACGTAAAACTATATTCCAAACAAGATTAAAAGTACTTACAGGATCACAGAGTAAAGGATCACATAGCAGGAGAGTCAGCTTTTCCACACTGCTTTTTACTTAAATCTTTGTGTACAAGTCTCCCACAAACTGGCATTTAGAATAAAACTAGTCAACAAAAGATCTCATCAAAGCAACATGCTTTGAGTTTGGTGTGTGTTTAAGTACAATTCAACCAATTTACATTGCACTGATGCAGACCTCTCTCCAATGAAACTGCTTCACTTCATCAGAGGTAATAGTACACTACAGTATGAAGACTATTCTATAAATATCTAGCACCAATTAGAAATGAGTAACTAGTAATTGTAGCGGAATGCAGTGAGCCTGTCCTGCAAAATGCCTGTGTGACTGTGTTTGTATATGTTTTCCCTATGTTGAAATTGCTATTCGTGTGTGTATTATGTGAATTGTATGGTATTCGGTAGTTTCCATCCGTACTATATACTTATGGAAACTACCGAACGGAGGGACCACCCCAGAGAGAAGTGTGCCGGCTATTAAAGTTCACATTCCTTCCAACCGCAAGTTAACCGGCTCATTAGCATTGTATCTGGGTGGCCGCCATTCGGCATGCGTACACGTGGCGGCGGCCATCTTACGCATGAAAATCCCAGCGGTGTTTGGTCGTCGAGTGCCTGGAACTCAAATCGGACACTCAAACAACCAAACACCGCTGAGACCTCCAGAGCTCCGTAACTGCCGAACGGAGAAACATAACGAATCCCCATTCGGTAGTAATAAAGTACCGAATGAGGGAATCACTATCTAGGTGAATGTAACTGTGGATGGCAATTATAAATGCCTGTTTTAACTGCCGAACGGAGACCGACCGCAGGGCCCATTCTCGTGGAACCCTTTTCGGATACCAACTCGTGTGCGGTCGGTCAAACTTCCCCTGCCTGTAACTACCGAACCCCTGGTCCGATCTGGGTGAATTTTGGATATTATATTCACCCAGATCAGGGCTACCTAGCGGTACCCTGATATTAAGGATATGTGATGGTTATGGGGTACATCCAAGTTTGGGGTAAAGTACGGTACAACTTAAGGGGATTATGACTCACTCTGAGGGGAGGAGATGTGTGGGAGGTAACAAGAATGGTATTGGTTACTGTCATAATTACTGTAGTTCCCTCCCTTGCATGGGAGCAGGCTTTATAAGAAACCTTGGAATAAACGATTGTCAGTTCTACTCCTGAAACTGTGTGTCGTCCAGTTATTGGGAGTGCTGTGGGGATTTCGCTGAACCTTTTTACCTGCTGGAAACTCTGCTGTGGATTTACTAATGACTTGTTCCTGAGCCTCCCTTGGATCTAAAGTGGAGAATAGCTGCGAGAAATCAGCTCTCCGCTACATTGGTTGGCAGCGCTGGGATCCAGACTCACAGAGGAACAAGGATTAATGGAGATTGACCTTTCTACGCTAAAAAGAACCACATTGAAAGACCTTCTGGAAGCGAAAGGTGTTTCTGCCAGCAGCAAATCCAAAGCAACGCTTATCACCGAAGTAATGGCAGAATACAGAGCAGAGGAGGTCCAGGCCACGGAACAAAGACCTGAAACAGAACAGGAGGAGTTCCAAAGGCAGTTACAATACAGACTGGCCTTTTATGGGGAAAACCCACCCACAGAGATCATCTCTAAAACCATGACAGAGGTGCAGGAGTTTGTGAAGAGAAATAGGAGACCACAAACACCAGAAAGAAGTACAGCAGGAGCTGTGGCACAAGAGGGTAAGCCCAAAATTCCCTATCAAGCTTTTAAAACGTATGTGGAAGCAGAGGAGGATATAGATGCCTTCCTCCAGGACTTTGAGAGACTGTGTACACTGCATAACATACCAAGGGAAGAGTGGGTACCCATATTAGCAGGACGGCTGTCAGGAAGGGCAGCGGAAGCCTACCGCACTGTACCAGATGTGGAAATTAGGAACTATAACCGGGTGAAAGAGATTATCCTGGCCCGGTATGCAATAACAGCAGAGGCATACCGGAGACGTTTCAGGGAATTGAAAAAGGTGGACAAAGATTCACATGCAGAGTGGGCTTGCCGACTAGAAAGGGCAGCTCTTGGGTGGATGCAGTCGAGTAAAGCGAGGTCCATGGAGGACTTGTTACAAATGCTGCTGTTGGAGCAGTTTTATGAGGGTATATCCTCAGAACTACAGGAATGGGTGAGGGATCGTAACCCCACCACCCTCACCGAGGCTGCCAAAAAGGCAGATGACTTTATGGATGCTCGCAGACAAACCAAGGCAGTGGGTACCAAACCGGCCATGCGGCCACTAGGGGTAAATTCATTTTCTCCTAACCCTCAACCCCCACCAAGACCCCTTCCTCCACCAGCACCAGCAGCAGCGCAGCAGAGATACCGCACACCTGCTTCTGTGCAATGCCACCGATGCCAGAGGTGGGGACATTACCAGCGAGATTGTCCGCAGTCCAGGGAACGCAACACCTGGATCCGACCAGGGCCTCCACCACCACCACCAAGAGCAGCAGCACATCATTACCAGGACGAGGTACCACTTCCCTACAGCTCTGCCGTTCCAGTCACGACTGTGGAACAGTGGGAAGTGCTGCATGAGGCCAACCCCTTACAGGCACATGCGGATAACCGCCAGCACCATAGGCAGACCGTATATCTGGAAGGGAAGCCTATGCAGGGGCTCCGAGACTCGGGAGCCACTATCACCCTGGTGCAAAGCCATTTGGTTTCGGACAAGGCCAAGCTGAATAAGACTGTGGCTGTCAGGGTTGCAGGGGGAGCCGTGTATCGGCTAGACACAGCCAGGGTACATTTGCATTGGGGTGCGGGGTTCGGGAATGTGGAAGTGGGACTAATGCCGCAATTACCTGCTGAGGTGGTCCTGGGGAATGATCTGGGCAAACTCACCTCCGCATTTGAACCACAAACTACTGAAGAAGCACACCCAGTAGTCACCAGGCAACAGGCCCGCACCCAACAAAACAACGCACTGCCGGAGGTCCAGGTAAGAAATTTCTCCCCTTCCCTAGACTGTATCCCTTGGGCCCCTCCTGACGAGTTTGTAGCCGAGGTAATCACTGACCCTACCTTACAGGTATACCGAGACAAGGTCACCTCTATCCAACCGGGGGCAGAGGGGGAAAGATTTGTATGGGACAGACAGCTATTGTACCGGGAAACAAGTAAACAGATAGATGGGTCAGACCCCATTGCTACAAGGCAGCTGGTGGTACCTCAGAGGTACCGAACCGAATTACTCCGGATAGCGCACGATATTCCGCTATCCGGACATTTGGGGGTCAGCTGTACCAGATATCGATTGACCCAAAGTTTCTTCTGGCCAGGGATTAGCCAGGAGGTACGCAGGTACTGTAATACCTGCGACACGTGCCAGAGGGTGGGAAAGAGGGGGGATAAGCGTAAGGCGAGGCTGCACCCCCTACCCATAATTGAAGAACCCTTTCATAGGGTTGCCGTAGATATTGTAGGCCCCTTCCGGAAACCTAGCCCCTCGGGCAAACGGTACATCCTGACCGTAGTGGACTATGCCACTCGCTACCCCGAGGCGGTAGCTTTAACCAATATACATGCAGAGACGGTGGCTGAGGCGCTGATGCAGATTTTCTCCCGGATGGGGTTACCCAGGGAGATCATCTCGGATCAGGGCACTCAGTTCACGGCAGAGGTTACCCAACAACTCTGGAAGTTCTGCAAAATTAAACCTATAATTAGTGCTCCGTACCACCCCCAGACTAATGGGCTCTGCGAACGGTTCAATGGCACCTTAAAACAGATGCTCCGAACCTTCGCCGAGACTCACCGAGACTGGGAAAAATTCCTGCCGCACTTACTGTTTGCTTACAGGGAGGTGCCGCAGGAATCTACAGGATTTTCCCCCTTTGAACTGCTGTTTGGGAGGAGGGTAAGGGGACCCCTAGACTTGATTAGAGAGCACTGGGAGGGAGACCGTAGCGTGGACGGTACCCCTATTGTACCATATGTGTTGGCCCTCCGAGATCGCCTGGAAGCACTCACCAAGACGGTAAAGGAAAACCTACAGGCAGCTCAGACGCGTCAGCGCACCTGGTACGATAGGGGCGCCAGGGACCGCAGCTTTCAGGTCGGACAGAAAGTTTTAATTTTAAAACCTGTCCGACACGATAAGCTACAGGCCGCCTGGCAAGGCCCTTATAAAGTGGTAGAACAACGATGTGACACCACGTATATAATTGGCCACTGCGCAGGGAATGGGGGGCGACGCATGATCCATGTGAACATGCTGAAACCTTACCAGGAGCGTTCAGAGGAGGTGACAGCTATCTGCGCCCCCACCTCTGAAGAGAGCGACAGCCTACCCCTCCCCGATCTGTTAGAAGATGGACAGCTGGCTGGGGATTTAGGAGCAGTTGTATTGGGGGATCGGTTGAGCCCACAGGAGTGTATCGAGGTACAACAACTCCTGCAGGAAAAACAGGAGACCTTTTCTAATGTACCTGGATACACCCCTCTGGCCACCCACCGAGTAGACACCCCCGGTCAACTTCCCATGCGCCAGACCCCATACCGCATCCCTGAAGCGGTCCGGGAGAATATGCGCAAAGAGATTGAGGAGATGATACAGTTAGGAGTGATTGAGCCCTCAGATAGTCCCTGGGCATCTCCAGTGGTCCTCGTACCAAAGCGGGACGGCACGACCCGCTTTTGCGTGGACTACAGGAGACTGAATGAGAAGACCGTATCCGACGCATACCCGATGCCTAGGATCGATGAATTACTAGACCGGATGGCCAGGGGACAATACCTTACCACAATTGATCTGTGCAAAGGGTATTGGCAGATTCCCTTAGCCCCGGAAGCCATCCCTAAGTCCGCCTTTGTCACCCCATTCGGCCTGTACCAATTTAAGGTCATGCCGTTTGGGATGAAAAACGCGCCGGCTACCTTCCAGCGGATGGTGGACCGCCTCCTAGATGGGTTCCAAGACTATACCTGCGCATATCTCGATGATATTGCCATATTTAGCGATACCTGGCAGGAACACTTGGCCCATATAGGAGCGGTTCTAGACAGGATCCGGGAGGCTGGTTTGACCCTAAAACCAGCTAAATGTAGTATTGGGATGGCCGAGGTACAGTACCTGGGCCACAGAGTGGGCTGTGGTAAGCAGAAGCCGGAACCCGCCAAAGTAGAGGCAGTATCACAGTGGCCTACCCCGACAACTAAAACCCAGGTGTTAGCCTTCCTAGGGACAGCAGGGTATTACCGGAAATTTGTCCCCAATTATAGTGCCCTGGCCAAACCCCTCACGGACCTGACACGTAAAAACCTTCCCCGCCAAGTAACCTGGACCCCGGAGTGTGAGCAGGCATTCCAACACTTGAAAGATGCACTTGTTAATGCCCCTGTCTTGGCCGCTCCCAATCCAACTAAACGTTTTCTTGTTCACACAGACGCTTCTATGTTTGGATTGGGGGTAGTATTGAGCCAAGTCGGGGCCGATGGCGGAGAACATCCCGTGGCTTACATCAGTCGCAAACTTTTACCCCGGGAAGTAAGCTACGCCGCCATCGAGAAGGAATGCCTGGCTGTGGTGTGGGCCTTGAAGAAATTGCAACCCTACTTGTACGGACAGGCTTTTTCGCTGCTCACGGATCACAACCCGTTAGTCTGGCTGAACCGGGTGGCTGGGGACAATGCCAGGCTGCTGCGGTGGAGTTTGGCGCTGCAGCCTTTTGACTTTAACATTCAATACCGCCCGGGTAAGCAAAATGGAAACGCCGACGGGTTGTCGCGACAAACTGATCTGGAGAAATGATCCGTGAGCACCCCGGTCATCCCCAAGCCGATCCGTGTGGGATCAGACTGTGTATGCCGGCTTGTGGGCAAGGGGGAGCAGTGTAGCGGAATGCAGTGAGCCTGTCCTGCAAAATGCCTGTGTGACTGTGTTTGTATATGTTTTCCCTATGTTGAAATTGCTATTCGTGTGTGTATTATGTGAATTGTATGGTATTCGGTAGTTTCCATCCGTACTATATACTTATGGAAACTACCGAACGGAGGGACCACCCCAGAGAGAAGTGTGCCGGCTATTAAAGTTCACATTCCTTCCAACCGCAAGTTAACCGGCTCATTAGCATTGTATCTGGGTGGCCGCCATTCGGCATGCGTACACGTGGCGGCGGCCATCTTACGCATGAAAATCCCAGCGGTGTTTGGTCGTCGAGTGCCTGGAACTCAAATCGGACACTCAAACAACCAAACACCGCTGAGACCTCCAGAGCTCCGTAACTGCCGAACGGAGAAACATAACGAATCCCCATTCGGTAGTAATAAAGTACCGAATGAGGGAATCACTATCTAGGTGAATGTAACTGTGGATGGCAATTATAAATGCCTGTTTTAACTGCCGAATGGAGACCGACCGCAGGGCCCATTCTCGTGGAACCCTTTTCGGATACCAACTCGTGTGCGGTCGGTCAAACTTCCCCTGCCTGTAACTACCGAACCCCTGGTCCGATCTGGGTGAATTTTGGATTATATATTAAGGATATGTGATGGTTTAGGGGTACATCCAAGTTTGGGGTAAAGTACGGTACAACTTAAGGGGATTATGACTCACTCTGAGGGGAGGAGATGTGTGGGAGGTAACAAGAATGGTATTGGTTACTGTCATAATTACTGTAGTTCCCTCCCTTGCATGGGAGCAGGCTTTATAAGAAACCTTGGAATAAACGATTGTCAGTTCTACTCCTGAAACTGTGTGTCGTCCAGTTATTGGGAGTGCTGTGGGGATTTCGCTGAACCTTTTTACCTGCTGGAAACTCTGCTGTGGATTTACTAATGACTTGTTCCTGAGCCTCCCTTGGATCTAAAGTGGAGAATAGCTGCGAGAAATCAGCTCTCCGCTACAGTAATAAACACATATATAGTGCAATAAATCATTGAAATGTCCACATAAAATATTTACAGTGTCAAAGTAAAATATGATCTAAAATTATTATTATGTTATTTATATAGCGCCATCAAATTCCGCAGTGCTTTACTGTGGGTGGACGAACAAACATGTAGTTGTAACCAGACACGTTGGACACACAGGAACAGAATGGTTGAGGGTCCTGCTCAATGAGCTTACATGCTAGAGGGAGTGGGGTAAAGTGACACAAAAGGTAAGGATAGTATAAGACGAATGACAGTTGCAAGAGAGGAATCAGTCAGGAGCTATTAACAGTTTAATTGATACGCTTTTATAAAGAAGTGGGTTTTTAATAATTTTTAGAAGGAGTGGAGACTGGGTGAGCATCTAACGGAGGAGGTAAGTGAGTTCCACAGGAACGGTGCAGTCTTGAAGGCGAGCATCAGTGGTGGGAGTACGGACAGAAAATAGATGTAAATCTTCAGCAGAGCGTAAGGGTAGCACTGTTGATTCAGAGGGAGACAGATACAGGAGTAGCAACACTTGATGGAGGAAAAAACAGAATTTCAGTTTTGGTCAAGTTGAGTTTAAGGAAGTGGGCAGCCATCCAGTTAGAAATAGCAGAGGGCCAGTCAGAGACACTAGTCAAGAGGACGGGGAGAGATCAGGAGAGGACAGATAGATGTGTGTGTCATCCGCATAGAAATGATATTGGAAGCCAAAGGTTTACCAAGGGAGGCAGTATAGATGGAGAACAGTAGAGGACCAAGGACTGAACCTTGGAGTACACCAACAGAGAGGAGTTAGGGAGAAGAAGCAGAGCCAGAGAAATAAACACTGAAAACGCGTTGGGGGAGGTAGGAGGAGCACCAGGAGAGAGCAATATCTTGTAGACCGATATTGCGGAGGATGAGAAGAAGCTGTTGATGATCAACAGTGACAAAAGCCGCAGAAAGGTCAAGGAGAATTAGGATAGAGTAGTGACCACGAGATTTTGCAACTAGTAGATCATTGGATACTTTGGTCAGTGCAGTTTCCGTAGAGTGCTTACCGCGGAAACCAGACTGAAGCAGGTCTAGCAGAGAGTTGGACTTAAGGAAGCCTGTCAATCTCGCATACACAACTCTTTCAAGGATCTTGGATGCAAAAGGCAGTAGCAAAATAGGATGGTAGTTGGATGGGGAGTTATGGTCAAGGTTGGGCTTCCTTAGAATTGGGGTTATAGTTGCATGTATGAAGGGCGATTGAAATATTCCAGAGGAGAGAGAGAGAGATTGAGAGGTAGAGAAAGAGAAGAATATAGAGTATGGATGAGATGCAAGGGAATTGGATCTATGGAGCAGGTGGTGGGGTGGGAGGACTGGAGCAAAGAAATATCAGTATTCACAAAATTCACAACCTACTCTAAGATAATAATATACAGTCCAATTAATATAGTTAACAAACTAAGTACAACAATAAAGACACCTGTAAACCTTACAACTTCAAGTTATGCAATCTCGGACAGCGCAATATGAACCATGCATCTTTGTGTTACATTATATCAGTTAATTAAACCAATCATGTTCTCTAAATAGGAAAAAGGATACAAGTATACAGATGAAATCCCTTGTATACTTGACTAGATACAGAGAAGAAGAGGCAAACAAAAATGTTAGAGATCCAAAGCTCAAGTATTGGATATCTGAAAATACAATAAAAAAGGTATGGGATTTAAACTAAATATGTTGAAAGTGTCTAAAATGTGAAATCAATAATAAAAAGTATAATAAAAAAAATAACAAGGAATAAAATAAACAGAAATAAAATATGTTACAATAAATGAGTGAAAAAAATGAAGTACAAAAAAAGTAATTATATAAATAGAACATCTTTAATCTATATCACCATAAAAAAGACAAAACACTGAGGCATGACAAAAATATTACTTAAAATAGTGCCACAACTCAAAAACGTATTCGGCTTTAGTACTTACCGTATATACTCGAGTATAAGACGAGTTTTTCAGCACATTTTTTGTGCTGAAAAACACTAACTCGTCTTATACTCGAGTCAGTTGTCTGTATTATGGCAATTTACATTGCCATAATACAGACATGGACCGGGGGCTGTCAGGAAGCTGTTACTTACCTTCACAGCAGCTCCTGTCAGCTCCCTTCTCTCTTCTCCGGTGCGTGCAGCTCCCAGGTCAGCTCCCTCTGCAACTCTCGCGAGAGCCGCGGGGTCAGAGCGTTGCCACGGGTTACCGTGGCAACGCTCCGCGCGGCCGCGAGAGTTGCAGAGGGAGCTGACCTGGGAGCTGCACGCACCGGAGAAGAGAGAAGGGAGCTGACAGGAGCTGCTGTGAAGGTAAGTAACAGCTTCCTGACAGCCCCCTCCTACAGCCCATCCACTGGACCACCAGGGAGTGAGAGCCCCCCTCCCTGGCCAGCTAACAAGCAGGGAGGGGGGACGAAAAAATACAAATATTAATAATAAAACAAAAAATAATTAAAATAATAACATAAAAATAATAATACAAATAATAATAAAAAAAAAAAAATAGTTACCTAAAAAAAATAACATTAAAAAAAATATTAAAATAATAATTAAATAATAATTAATAAAATGCCCACCCCCCACCAATGCTCTGCACTCATACACACACACTGCACATACACACACTGCACTGCATTCATTATAAACACACTGCATTCATACACACTGCACTCACACACACTGCACTCATATACACACACTGCACTGCATTCATTATACACACACTGCATACACACTGCACTCATACACACACTGCACTGCATTCATTATATACACACTGCACTCATATACACACACTGCACTGCATTCATTATACACACACTGCATACACACTGCACTCATACATACACACTGCACTCATATACACACTGCACTGCACTCATTATACACACACTACACTGCACTGCACTCATTATACACACACTGCACTGCACTGCACTCATTATACACACACTGCACTGCATTCATTATACACACACTGCACTCATACACACACACACTGCACTCATACACACACACACACTGCACTCATACACACACACACTGCACTCATACACACACACACTGCACTCATACACACACACACTGCACTCATACACACACACACTGCACTCATACACACACACTGCACTCATACACACACACACACTGCACTCATACACACACACACACTGCACTCATACACACACACACACACTGCACTCATACACACACACACACACTGCACTCATACACACACACACACTGCACTCATACACACACACACACTGCACTCATACACACACACTGCACTCATACACACACACTGCACTCATGCACACACACTGCACTCATGCACACACACTGCACTCATGCACACACACTGCACTCATACATACACACTGCACTGCATTCATTATACACACACTGCACTCATACACACACACACTGCACTCCATTCATTATATACACACTGCACTCATACACACTGCACTCATACACACACTGCATACACACACACTGCATACACACACACTGCATACACACACACAGCACTCACACACACACACTGCATTAATTATATACACACACTGTAAATAAATATTCAGTTAATATAATTTTTTTAGGATCTAATTTTATTTAGAAATTTACCAGTAGCTGCTGCATTTCCCACCCTAGTCTTATACTCGAGTCAATAAGTTTTCCCAGTTTTTTGGGGTAAAATTAGGGGCCTCGGCTTATATTCGGGTCGGCTTATACTCGAGTATATACGGTACTTGAAAGCGCTTATAAAGTACATTATAGGTAAAACCAAGACCAATAAAGCATTCTAATGTGCTAAAAAAATCAATATAGTTTTTTTTATATAACCCGTTAAGGACGGAGGCAATTGCACTAGTTCTGACTAAAACAAAACCTAAAATCAGATATATATGTTTGTTCAACCATAATTTATATATTTGATATTAAGGGAACCTACACTTATTGTATATCATTCTGTTCAGGCGAAATAGAGCTTACATTTCACATAACAATATTTATATATCAAACATAATTTAACATGAATAAAATCACAAAAAGTATGAAAGTTCTGCATAGCATTTTTTTTTTTTTTTAAATAGATTTTTATTGAAAATTTTTCTTGTTTTTTTTTTTACCAATATAAGACAAATATACCGGTCCTGGAAAATATGATTCATATATAATACAACAAACAAATACATTCAATACATGAATTATTGCACATTATTTGCATTATACAGCATCATAGATATTGGTACAATGATCTCTTTAAGACCAGCATAAAATATCACATAAAACACAAAAAAGAAAGAAAACACCATCACCAAATTAAGAGCACAAGATCAATTATTTCCTTTATCGTCAATCTATGGGTCTTCACAACTATTTTATCTTTGGTTTGATTTCCAATTTTTAAATACCAACATATATATCCAAATACGGTTCAGATATATATAAAAAAAAAAAAAACTATCTAAGGAGAAGATTGTCCAAATAAACCCTTATATTTTTTTAACCAATCCCAATACCATTGTTTCCTCTTTGACATGAGAATCGAATTGTTAATTAGCTCATATTCCATTGATATTTGAAACATGATCTGGTCAATCAGTAGTCATTTATCAAATGGCTTTGATGATTTCCAGTGTCTCGCAATAATAATTTTGACAGCAACTAAACAATGAATAGCAAAACAAATATCTTTTTGAGGTTTGAATATCAAATTAAGATGCAAAAGAGCAGAGGCAGCATTTTCCAGAATTCTATTTGTAGTCATAGCTGTAAAAATATTAAAAGCCCATATCCATAGATGTTTAACACCGGGACAAGTCCACCAAATGTGTATATAGGTACCTGGATGACTACCACATCTCCAACACGTTGGATCAACAGAGTCATACATTCTGGCCAATCTGGCTGGAGTATAGTACCATCTATGGAGAACCTTAAAGTGGCACTCGGACAAATTCAGACAATGAATATGTTTGGTTACCAGAGTTAAAGAAGAGTTCCAGTCATCTACAGAAATTTGCAGTCCAAGTTCTTGTTCCCAGGTCTTAATTAATTTATAGGGAGACTCCTTGATAGCCTCCAACATAGATGCTGCAACAGAGGTGATCTTTTTTATAGATTGATTACCAAATATAAATTCCATTTTCTTAGCAAATATAGAAGAAGATTTAGTAACGGTTTTCTGAATAAAATTTTTAATGCGAAGATAAGTAAAAATTTCTCTTTGTGGAATATGGAAAGTATCAGTAATATTGTGGAAAGGCAAAATGTTGTCTCCCTGCATAATATCTGCAAACTTGAGTTTATCAGCATTGATCCAGTACTTTAACGAGAAATCTTTTATCAAAATTTTCAATATGTCAAGTGTGCATGACTTGGGTATAGAATTATTCAAGCCTAACTTCTTCCTAATGTCAAGCCATTCTTCCAGAGTTTGGAATAATATTGTCGAACTAGTTAAGGACGAATTCACAAGACTATTCCTTGTGACTGTCCACATCGAATGTTGTAATTTATCTATATGAGCCACTTTGGACTCAATGATATACCAAGGTTCGCGAACCTGTTTAGGATCCTGGAGAAGATAAATATGCCTAATAATATTTGCTTGATAACTATAAACTATACTCGGAAAATTTAGACCACCGTTAATCAACTTTTTGGTTAGAATCTTTTGAGTAATTCTAGGTTTTTTATTATTCCAAATAAAGTTATTAAAGCTGGATTGGATCATTGCTAACCAGGGTCTAGGAACTTTGAGTGGAATCATGGAGAACAAATATAGCCATTTAGGGAGAATATATGAATTAATAATATTTATTTTACCTTGCCATGAGGTTTCTAGCTTTCTCCATTTTTTAAGTTTGAGATTCATATTCCTCATGAGGGTCCAAACATTCCTCTCCATTATTCCAGCCACTTTGGTAGTTATAAGTAGTCCTAAATAATTTATTTCTGAATCTGTCCATATATATTTATAAGTATGGGATAGAATACTAACCTGATCACTATTCATGTTCAAGAACATTACTGTAGATTTATTTATATTTAATTTGAAATTTGAAACACTGGAGTATCTATCAATTTCAAACATTAAAGATTTCAGAGAAGACTCTGGAGATGAAAGAGTAAGTAGCGCATCATCCGCATAAAGGGATATTTTGACGTCGAGAGTATTCATTTGGACCCCTCTAATCAGTGGATTGTTCCTGATATTAATAGCCAAAGGCTCAATGGACAGAATATACAGCAAGGGAGACAAGGGGCAGCCTTGACGCGTACCATTTTTGAGTGAAAACCACCCTGCAGTAATATTAGGACCCACAGTTCGTGCAGAAGGGGCGGAATACAGGGCCATTATAGCCTTGTGTATCCAACCTGTAAACCCCAAAACAGTAAGAACTTCGCTTAAGTATCCCCACCCGACCCTGTCAAATGCTTTTTCGGCATCTAATGACAGGGCCAGGAGGGGAAAACGATCTCTATTAGCCAAGTCTACAATGTCTATTATTCTCCTAGTATTGTTAGACGCTAACCTTCCCGGGACAAACCCAATCTGATCCGGATGGATCAGAGTCGTAATAACAGTCTTAATTCTATCAGCGATAATAGCCGCATATAACTTCATATCCACGTTAATTAATGCTATAGGTCTATAATTACTAGGATCAGTGCTAATTTTATTTTGTTTCAATATTGGAATAATATTAAACTCTAGCCAAAGTTAGTCTTTATATTTCTTCTTTGCATTTTTCACATGAAATTATAAATTTTACTGCTCTAAAACACTCATACTTGTGTTCAGTGATGTCTTACAAGTACAACAGTACTACAAGGTTTATGGAGTTTTGGAAATTTACAGGGTCAAATATAGGGCTTGCCTATTTAATTGTTGCACATTGAAATTTACAAGAAACCTGTTGCATTAGAGAACGTATGGCAGCCCTGTAATGAAAACAACCCTATCATGCTATATAATTTGCAAAAGTAGACAACCCAGAATATTGAAAATGTCCAATCTTTTAGTAGACACTTAGTCACAAACCCTGGCCAAAGTTAGTGTTAATATAAGTTTTTTGCATTTTTCACACAAAAACTGCCCTTTCATTGATGATTAGAGTTGAGCGGACACCAGGATGTTCGGGTTCGCCAGGTTCGGCCAAAGTTCGGCAAAAAGTTTGAGTTCGGGACTCGAACTTGACCCGAACTTGACCCCAAACCCGAACCCCATTGAAGTCAATGGGGACCTGAACTTTTAGGCACTAAAATGGCTCTAAAAAGTCCTGGAAAGGGCTAGAGGGCTGCAAAAGGAAGTAAAATGTATTGTCTAAGTACCAATATACTTACCCAGTGGAAGAAGAAGAATGTTACACTGTATACAATTTTAAATAAAAAGTATACAAACATAGCCAGGATTCAGCTGTAAGCATTTGCAACACTTACAACAATCAAGTAACACACATTCATATAAAATGTAAGTTACTTGGCCAGTCAATGTAATGACAGGAATGAATAAGTAGATAACTCCCTAATTCCCAAGGTATTAGAGAGCTATCTACTAAAAGGCTGAAAGACCTGAATTGGACCTTGAAACATTAGGTCCCCCCCCTAATTGGTATTTAGGGCCCACACCCACCACGCAGGGGTGGGGGCCAGGGGGAAAGACATTAGGTCCCCCCCCCCAATTTTTATTTAGGGTCCCAACCCATCGCTCATGGGTGGGGTCAGGGGGAGGACATTAGGTCCCCCCTAATTGGTATTTAGGGCCCCCACCCACCACTCAGGGGTGGCGTCACATCAGAAATAAGGGATAGTATGGAGAAGGGCTAGCACGTGGAATATAGTTCCAGGAGGAGTGAAATGGAGAGGCTAGCAATGAGACAGTAAAGAGGATCAATGCCTATATGAATGTCTAAGGCAGCCAAAAACAAAGTATACGTTTCCCTCCATCAAAGGGATGAGAACACATAAAAACCTCCTCTCGACTAAACACCTAATTCTAAGCCCTAATTCTCCTACAAAACACCTTCATGGGTGTTCTGTTCAAATGTCTGACCGAAATAGAAAATACCGTCCTCCCCTCTGTCCTACCAAGACAAGATAAAAAATCAAAAAAGTTAATAACTACACCATTGTAGTGTGCATAGTGCTAAAGTGCTCAAAATAAGTAAAAAACAAATTAACTCATTTCGGTGCTAACAACAGCACCTTTGTCAAGGTATAACCTTCTCTCTGGAATAGACCTGGTATTTAAATGTAGGGGAACCAATCAGGATCTCCGTGTGTCCGTCCGTGTCACTGGTCTAAATTAAGACTCACGTCCGTCTCAGGCAGGGGGAGAGGGCGGAGCTGCAATGTACCATTCATAGTTGATTTGCTGTCTACTCGGAGTTGAATGAAATATCTCCCTCCTACCTCGATGTGGAGGGCATGTATGGGCATGGTTTTGGACCCCTCCCCTTGTATCAGCGATGTCAAATTTCTGTCTGTACTCGGCTTACAGAGCCCACTAAGTATAACACATCAGACATTTAAATAATGCTTTACCTTTTTTTGTATACTTTTGAAGCATTATAGCTGGAGGATCAGTACTTTTATCCTATCAAGTTTTGAAGCTATATTAGCTAGCTGAGTACCACTCTTTTTCTATTTCCCTTATACCAGTTAGAAATACCCCACTTCCACTGGGATTTTGTCTTATTTTTTTTTTTTTTTTATATTCAATTACTTCCAGAGTTCAGACCCAAGGTATATCTGGTACTAGAAACAAAGAAAATGGATCCAACAACCAAAAAGGTTCAGGATCCACAGTTTGTAGATATCAGAGTTGACTGTTAAAAACCTAAAGTTTATTGACACATCTATGACACTGAATAAAAAATAATAATAAATAAACCCAAGTAACAAAGATGGGGGTAAATTATAAAGGCTTGAATAGTGGGGAAGGGAGAACCAAAATGCATATGAGGGTAGAGAGACAGGAGGGAGTAAAAATATGACTCCTACAGTATCATAGGCAGAGTCTAATAGAAGGCCTAAATGTACTAGGAATAGTCCTCCCTGGACTATACTTAATCCAAGATAATGTCTTTAACCTAAATAATGTAGGGGGATAAGTACGAAAACCCTATATAAACACAGCAAGAGGATAGGCAGGATAGGTAGTAATAGGTCATAATACTCAGCTTTCAGGAGACAAGTCCCTATATTGCTAAGAGATTCAAAAGTGCTGAAACTAAACACTGCTAATCCTCTATATAGCTAGTATAAAGTCTGTATGCTTGATAGAAACACTGCTAGAGGGTAGGCAGGATAGATAGCAATAGATACTAATAGTCAGCTATAAGGAAGCAAGTCCCTATATTGCTGTGATATTCACAAGTGCTGAAACTAAACACTGCTAATCCTCTATATATAGCTAGTATAAAGTCTGTATACTTAATAGAAACACAGCTAGAGGGTAGGCAAGGTAGATGGCAATAGATACTAACAGTCAGCTGTCAGGAAGCAAGTCCCTATATTGCTATGATATTCAAAAGTGCTGAAACTAAACACTGCTAATCCTCTATATAGCTAGTATAAAGTCTGTATACTTAATAGAAACACAGCTAGAGGGTAGGCAAGGTAGATGGCAATAGATACTAACAGTCAGCTGTCAGGAAGCAAGTCCCTATATTGCTATGATATTCAAAAGTGCTGAAACTAAACACTGCTAATCCTCTATATAGCTAGTATAAAGTCTGTATACTTAATACAAACACAGCTAGAGGGTAGACAGGATAGGTAGCAATAGATAATAATATTCTGATGTCAGGAGACAAGTCCCTATATTGCTATGATATTCAAAAGTGCTAAAACTAGCAAGGGATGCTACCTGCTCTACTATTATCCTCTATAAAGCTAGGATAATAGTAGAGCATGTAGCATCCCTTGCTAAATAATAAAAGAGAATGTGCTGGAAACCCCCATTTTGAAAAGAAAAAGAAAAATACCAAACACCCTAAGTGTTAAAATAAAAGGTGATGTGATTAAAAAAATCATAATAGCGAGCCTAACGCGTATATATACACATATATTATATATAAATACGTATAATTAAAATAATAAATAAAATAAATAAAATATTGAAACAAAATTTAATATAAATTATATATGCATATGTAATTTCATTCTAACTGTATTTTGTTATTAATATATATATATATCGGTAACAAAATACACTTAGAATGACATTCTATATATATATATATATCTATCTATATATAAAATACAAATAACCGCAAATATATATATATACACAGATAAATACATATAATTACATAAAAGATTACATTAGTATACACGTAGAATTTAAATACCTTTAAATGCATATATATTAAAATTCTACGTGTATATTTAAATAATCTTTTAACGTAATTATGTTATTTGATTAATTAAAATTTGATTGACATGCCTGACAACACAGGGAGAAAGTGCAGAGAATTTAATTTGCAAGCACTATATTTGACCCTGTAACTCTCCAAGACACCATAAAACCTATACATAGGGGGTACTGTTTTACTCGGGAGACTTCGCTGAACTCAAATATTAGTGTTTTAAACTGGTAAATTGTATTACAACGATGATATTTTAAGTAAACGTGACGTTTTTTGCATTTTTTACAAGCGAACAGCACTTTTATGATCTATATTATTGTTGTAATATGTTTTACTGTTTTAAAACACTAATATTTGTGTTTAGTGAAGTCTCACGAGAATAACAGTACCCCCCCATGTACAGGTTTTATGGTGTTTTGGAAAGTTAGAGAGTCACATATAAGGCTTGCATTTCATTTTTTTCACATTGAAATTTGCCAGATTTGTTATGTTGCCTTTGAGAGCTTATGGTAGCCCAGGAATGAGAATTACCCCCATGATGGCATACCATTTGCAAAAGTAGACAACCCGAGGTATTGCAAGTGGGGTATGTCCAGTCTTTCTTAGTAGCCACTTAGTCACAAACACTGGCCAAATATTAGTTTTTTGCTTTTTTCACACAAAAACAAATATGAACGCTAACTTTGGCCAGTGTTTGTGACTAAGTGGCTACTAAAAAAGAGTAAACATACCCCACATTCAATACCTTGGCTTGTCTACTTTTTCAAATGCTATGCCATTATGGGGGTAATTCTCATTCCTGGGCTACCACACCGTCTCAAAGGTAACATTACTAATCTGGAAAATTTCAATTCAAAAATGGAATGTTCTATATTTGACCCTGTAACTTTCCAAAACAACATAAAACCTGTTAATGGGGGGTACTGTTGTACTCGTGAGACATCGCTGATTACAAATATGTGCATTTTTGTGTTATTATGACACAGTATTATGACATTCACAGTTAAAATGTCAGACGGAAATGCAAATTTAAAAAAAAAATCTTATTTTCTCACATTTTTTTTAATTTTATTCATAATAAATTATGTTCCATATATGAATAGTTAATGATAGATTAAAGCCCTGTTTCTCCTGAACAAAATGATATATAATAAGTGTGGGTGGATATAATTTGAAAGAGGGGAACTACGGGTGAACAGACATATAGCGCAAATTCTAGTTTTTGTTTACGTTTTGTTTTGATCAGAACGTGCACTATTGACTCCGTCCTGAAGGGGTTAAGCAAATAAACAGGACTTGTGTATACCTAAATAATAAAAGTACACATTCAGTAAACAAATAGAGAGTACTGATTAGTGGTAGTTCACTTTATTATGTCCCTAGAAAGCTATAGAATAAAACAGCCTGAAACATAGGCTGTTTATAAATAATAATAAACATGATGAATATATATATATGGACATAAAAATGTAGAAAATGTAGAAAATCTAGCACCCAATGATACAAATCACCTAGTAGTATATCACACTAGTTGCCTAGTAATCAACATTAGATGTCTATACTATATATATTTAAGTTATATTGTCTGTAGACAGGGACATAGTGTAAACGAAAATCTAGATATAATATCTAGTTTCTCTATAGTGAAGAAGAGATTATTTTTGGTAGGTATAAGACTGGTAGGATGTTTTCCTCAATTATTAGTGTAAAAAAATGTGATTATTAAGTAATATATGAGGGTAGTAACACGTTAACCTAATAGTGTATTTTTTCTTTATATCTGGTACTACCAAACTGACCACTTTCTCCCGAATCTAAGTGGATTGGATTCGGTGACATTGATTTATTTTGAAACATTTTCTAAACTATATCTGTGTATTACATTATAACATTTCCAAACATATATAATGCTATATATAAGGACAGGTTTGTATTGCAAATTTTATTGTGATGTTGAATAACATAATGGGTTTTAAAACATGTATTATGATCACTTATCATTACCCTCTGATACATGAACACAATTATAAAAGTCTCTTTTTACCCCGTAGAATGTTTTATTTTATTTGCAATAGAAGATATACCCTTTTGCTTTACTAATCCTGAGGATGAGCCAGCTTGAGAACTTTTAAATATCACGTATTTGGGTAACATGATTATTCAATTGATAAAAATCCTACAGATACTGGGTGGCATTTTGACTGTAAGGATGCTGATGTTGGTGTATAGAAGGAATCACAATAGTGTGTTCCAGGACCTGGTTTATTACAAAAATCTTGTTTCCACAAACAATCCCAGAGTCCACAGCTTGACATGCAAATGACAGGCATTCTGTTTCAGACTTTACACTGTATGTCTGCATACAGAGCAATGGACACAGCTTGTATAAACAACAAAGGGGAGGGAGGGAGAGAGAGAGAGGGAGGGAGAGAGAGAGAGAGATTCAAATTTACTATCATTTTGAAAACCAAATGTTGCATGTTACATAGTTCACTTTGGGGCTCTTTTTTGCAACAATAATGTTCTTTTTTATTATGCAACATCTGCAGTTATACAAGTTACTTAACAGCTGTTTGGTGTGATAAAAATACACATTTGTGTGTTTATGTGATATCTACATTTCCTGGGCTATAGGCACAATACAAAAAAAAATATATATATTTTTTGTAGTATGTATTAGTAAATACATCAAGATATTTTAGACTCCCAAGTTGCCTGTAGCAGAAAAATAAACTAAGGAGTTTATTTACTTTTTCTTAGGCAACGCTAATTAATTTAAAATCAATAGTGTTTCATTAATATGCTTGTAACCATGGCAACACAGAAATGTTGCACAGTGGTAGCTATTAATGTTGATTACTTCAGAAGCACATTGCCATAGATGCCTGTCAACTTCAGCTAGGTGGGAGTAAGTCAGATACCCCTGAAAATGAATCACGAGCTTTAAACCATAATTAATTCTGAGGTGTATCTCCTTTACGTTATTTATCTGTCTTTCACATTTATTTGCAAAATTATGATGTTGAAAAGATGATGCCGTAGTAAGTGCTACAATCTGAGATTGGACATTTAGTAGGCAGTTTTTTTTACATGTAGCAGAATTTTCCATTAACCCATTTCAACTATTAAACATAGTGACACTCCAAGCACAACAGCCACTACCATTTATAATAGTGCAAAGAGGCTAAGGTTGCAGTTTCTTCAAGATTTTGTAACATCCAAATATCGCTCCTTTTAATTTTGATGATACAGTAAAAATAAAAAAAAAATAAAACATTTTGAAATCAGCAACTGGCTACTGACTCCCTTATTTCTGTGTAGTCTGCATATGTGAATGTAGTTGGATTGTAAATGCAGGTTTGTTTATGTTTGAGCAGAATTGAGGGTTTTGTATCTTAAGAATTATAAATCGCAATAAACCCTTCACTGTCAGAGGGCTGCCTCTGTAATTCATTTTTGGAGTTTGCCCCTAGCGAGTATTAATCTCAATATTGCTAATTGTGGCAACCGTTCAAATCTTAAAGGCACTCTCTGTGGCTTTTTAAAGATCTATTTGGTTATATATTGAAATTGTTACCTTCAGCAGGATTATAGGATACTTTGTTTTTATTCACCTATTTTAATATTTGCACATTTAATATTATCAATATAAATTACAGCTATTATTAGTAACTATACACCGATCAGCCACAACATTAAAACCATTGACAGGTGAAGTGAATAACATTGATTGTATCATACAATGGCACCTGCCAAGGGGTGGGATATATTAGGCAGCAAGTGAACGGTCAGTTACTGAATTGTATGTGTTGGAAGAAAGAAATATGGGCAAGCGAAAAGATCTGAATGACTTTGACAAGGGCCAAACAGTGATGGTTAGATGACTGGATCAGAGTATTTCCAAAGTGGCAAGTCTTGTGGTGTTCCTGACATGCAGTGGTTAATACCTACCAGAAATTGGCACAAGGAAAGAAACTGGAGATCTGGTGTCGGGGTTTGAGCACCCAAAGCTCACCATGCACATGGGGAGCGAAGATCTGGTCCAGTCACACTGAAGTTATACGATAGCTCAAATTGGTGAAAAATGTAATGCTGTCCATGATAGGATAGTAAAAACAACAACAACTAAGATTCAGAGCTGAAGAGATACTGGTAATGTCAAGAAGGCAGCTGGGACAACCCAGTTGTTGGTAGTAGCGCTTTGTAATAGCTTCTGATGATATATGTAACCAAAAACATGAGGACAGAGGAAAGTGGTATGATGTAGTATATTATACAACTCATAAATCAGAAGAAAAGGAGATGCACTTAAAAAATGTGGAGTTGAAAAGCTCCTCTTGATTGCGCTCGAGCAGTATAATCCTTGCCTATGGATATCGAAGTACATCTCTTGATATTGGTACATGGTCCATAGATATCAAACAAAACACAGGAA
The DNA here is from genome assembly GCF_036172605.1 of Pelobates fuscus. Taxonomy (NCBI): domain Eukaryota; kingdom Metazoa; phylum Chordata; class Amphibia; order Anura; family Pelobatidae; genus Pelobates; species Pelobates fuscus. The sequence goes on from NC_086322.1 coordinate 132,946,085, forward strand.
CAGTGATGTCCCAAACGGTTCGCTGGTGAATAGTTCCCGGTGAACATAGCGTGTTCGCGTTCGCCACGGACGGCGAACATATGCGATGTTCGGTCCACCCCCTATTTTTTTTTTGTGGCCAAATTTACTACTACTAAGTAAAAATTACTTAGTATTAGTAAATTGTGCCCCTACTGTTAAAAAAAAAAAGGGTCCCCCCTCCCTGAGCAGGTGGGGGCCCTAAATACCAATGGGGGAGACCTATTGTCCTCCCCCCGGCCCCCACCCCTGAGCAGCGGGTGGGGGCCCTAAATACCAATGGGGGGACCTATTGTCCTCCCCCCAGCCCCCACCCCTGAGCGGTGGGTGGGGGCCCTAAAATTAAAAATAAGGGGGAGACCTACTGTCCCCCCCGGCCCCCACCCATGAGCCCTAAAAATAACAGTAAGGGGGGACCTATTGTCCCACCTGGCCCCCACCCCTGAGTGGTGGGTGGGGGCCCCGAAATACAAAGGGGGGACCCTAGTCACCCTTCCCCCCCCCAAAAAAAAAGCCAGCAAATCACAGTGCTCTGTGTCATTTTACACAGTGTGGGAAAGTGCTTTGGAATTTTCCCACGCTGTGTAAAATGACAAAGAGCACTCTGATTGGCTTAAACCAGCCAATCAGAGTGTTCTTAGCCTAATTGCAGGGCGTGGCAAGGCTTTATAAACCTTCCCCCGCCCTGCAGAGCTCAGTCTGCGCGGAGCCCTCCATGGGTGAAGATGGATTTTTTTTTTTTTGCACTCGTTTTTTTGGGGTTTTTTTTTCCAATTGCGTCGGTTCTTATGGCTTTTTATTTGGGGGCTGAAAAAAGAAGATTTTAGAAAAAAGAAGATGTCAAATGAAGAGGTCCGTCCACCAACAGAGGATGACAACACCCCGCCGGATCGCGAAGCAGGCCTGGGAAAGACGGCAATAGCCTGGGACAGTCCACCAACATCTCCACAAGCACCAGTTCGGTTTGTTGGCGCCAAACTTGAAGGAGCGTGCTTGGAATCATGGAGAAGGGGGGAAATGCCTACAGGAGACCCCCTTGCCAGTCTTGGAGGAAAGCGTCCACTGCCTCTGCCGCTGGTTCTGGTCTCCAGCTTAAGAACCAAGGGAGCTCGGCTTTGAGCCGTGAGGCAAAGAGGTCAATGACAAAAGGACCCCAGAGAGATACAGTTTAGAACACCTCTGTGTCCAATTGCAATTCGCTGTTGTCCAAAAGATACCGTGAATTCCAATCTGCCTGGACATTGCGTAGACCCAGTAGATATTCCGCTTGGACCACCAAGTTCCGAGCTAGACAGAACTCCCAAAATTCTCTTGCCAATCTGACCAAGACCGCTTACTGGGTGCCGCCCATGTGGTTGACATCCCTCACCGCTGAGATGTTGTCCATGCGGAGGCGAATGCACGCATGTGCCTTGTCCCTCACGAAACTCTGGATTGCGAAAGAACCTGCCAGAAGTTCTAATGCATTGATATTGAGCCGGGATTTGGAATCCAATCAACGACCCCCCGTAGTCACACCTTTGCAGTGGGCACCCCAGCCGTGTAGACTCACATCCGAGTCTATGGTGAACTCCGGTTGTGAACCAAAAATGACCCTGCCGTTCCATGCAGACAGGTTCACAATTAGAGTTCCTCACTCGTTTCACTATCCAGGGTAACTAGATCCGCGTAAGATGCGCCCTCTTGCAGATGAGCTATCTTTAACCTTTGGAGTGCCCTGTAATGGAGAGGGGCAGAGAACACCGAGATCAGCAGGCTGATAAGCTACGCCAAGTGACACAGGCTGATCAGCGGACAGAGGAGTGCCCTGCGAAGTTCCTTGCAAATCATCCAAATCTTGGAGGACAGAAGGCTCAACAATTCCTCCTCCGAGTCCACAAGGAAACGTAGAAATTTCGTGCACCTGGATGTGTTCAGGCAGGATTTCTCACAGTTGACTATTAACCCCAGATGGCTGAGCAGGTTCACAGTCCATTGCAGATGGAGCATGAGGATGGAGCCCTCCATGCCATGATCAGGATGTCGTCCAGGTAGACGATCAGTCGTACACCTTGACAGGGGAGCCAGGCCATCACTGGGCGCAGTTTTGTGAAGCACCAGGGCATGAGGAGAGACCAAAAGGAAGACATGTAAAGAGCCAAACTCTGTCCTTCCAACAGAATCAAAGTAGATCTCGAGAAGTTTCGACTACCAGCACCATCAGGTACACGCCCTTCAAATCTAGTTTTTCCAGCCAATCTCCATGTAGGAGTAGGTTTCTTTAGAAGATGGATGCCCTCCATCTTGAAATGGCGGTAGCGAACCATAGCATTGAGCAGACGTAAATTGATGACAGAGAGCATTTGCCCGACTTTCTTTTCCACTAGGAATATATTGATTAAGACCCCTTCGGGATCCGGAGCGGACAGCTCGACTGCCTCCTTGTCGCGGAAGGCAGACAATTCCTCGTCAATCAACCTGCGGTCTCTGAGTGAGAAACAGATCGGACAAGGAGTGCTCACAAGTTCTATATGAAAACCGTGTCGAATACCCATGTGCCTGAGGTAATTTTCGACCAAACTGGAAAAGAATTACGGAGTCTGCCCTGTACACAAACATGAGAAAAAACTTGAGGTGTATATAAACTCACCCTATGGGCATATTCAGCCGGTTTGTCCATGGAAACCTCTCAATCACCATTGTTGACCCTGTGATGGGAAGAAGGGGGACTGGGTACTCGTCTCCTGGAAATTGGAGCGGTGTTGGAAAGAGCATTGTCCCAAGCCACGAGACTGGAAATAGTTGTGGCCAGCCAGACTGCCCTGGTAGAAACCTGCTCCTGGAATACACTTCTCATGGAGGATTGGGTCTTATCAAGGGCCCAGATCTTCAATAAAGGAATAACCAAATAATAAGCACTGGGCATCTTTACCAGCTTCAGTGAGGGTGAGATTGGTCAATTTGGGCTCTATTTTAAACAGGATAGCTTTACTCCTTTCCATTGACAGGGAGGCATTCACACTCCCGGCAATGCAAATCACTCTCTGCACAGACCACGGAGTTCTTCCAGGTCCATATGGTTTTCAGCTCTGGCATCCTCCGCCAAGTCAAAAATTTTGTAAGTGGACCAAACACGTATCCAGCCCTTTAGCCATAAACTGGGTCATCTTATGGTCTACCTCCGGGGTGTCACATACTTTGTTAGGCACTACAGGCCTGGGACATTCCACCCTTAGTTTGTTGCAGGACACCTTGCTGAGTGGGCGCTGTACCCCGTTCTCAAGGTATCGGGCCAAATGGTGCGCAGGGAGCCACTCAGCTGACCTCGGGTGGTGGAGTGCATCCGGGACGAATAAGGGCTCACCCAACGGGTCCATGAGGGCAGTCCCACGTCCACGGGAGGAGTAGCCCCAATATCACCTCTGGACATCTCCGTCGCTCTCAGACTCCTCACCAGCCTCCTCACTACACCCGATTTCTGAGTCGGAGTCACTCTCTTTTTGTGTTCTCGCACATTTCCATTGCCGCGCCTGTTCTGCCTGGCTCAAATGGGACACGCTTTCTGCTGCGACTTTAGGTAGGCCAGCCATAGGGGTTCTGAAAGCAGAGGGGGAGGTATGTTTGGCCTTGTGTAGAGCCTTCCTGGGTGACACACCTGAAGCATCCAATGCCGGACACGCATGGCGCACCACGGAGTCAGTAAATGGAGCGTCCGCTGGACGTGTGAGCAGGGCCTGGGAAATGGTTTGAGACAGGGCTGATGACATGGACCCCATGGCTGCCATAATGACCTCCATAACTGAGCGCTAAGGCCTGTGCACCCTAGTCGTGGCCAGACAGGTCAACCAATGGGGACGGGGAGCCCGAGGTAGCGGGGTATCCATCTTCCCAGTGGTAGGTGAACAGATAGGCATCCTAGGTTTAGGCATGATACAGTGACCCACACTAAAGTTAGAAATATATATTTACTGACACTCAAACAGCTGTAAAGTAATCAGCACAGTAAGGGTTAATCACTCAAACTAAACAAAACCATGGAAAACGGTAAATAGGAGAGTTCTCACCAGGGCCCAGACCAGCAGTAACTACACGAGGCAGGCAAGGTAAAATGAAGGAGGGGGAGGAGAGAAAAAACGGAAGGAAAGCACAGTCCCCAAAGCTCACGAGACTCGCGGGAGGCAAATATCCTGTGAACACGGCCAAAAACTATTACCGAACGCGTCCAGTAAGGCAAAACCCATGAATGGGTAAAAGCAGCCGAACGTTTGGTCACACGAACACGAAATAGCATTCGCAAAACAAACGCGGCCACGAAACAAGCGTGCCGAATGCCAGCCCCACACTGGTCAAACTGAGCCAAAAAGGGTGCCAAAACGGTCAGAAACCCCAGGGAGCCCCAGAAACAGAGGGAAAACACAGGGGCATCAAAGGGAACAGAGCAGAATCCTACAAGGGCAGAACCAGACAGCAGGTACCAAAAACAGAAACCTCAAGTAGAGATGAAAGATATAGAGGAAAGTGAGAAAAGGACAGAGGTACAACAAAAGACCCCCAAACCAGACAAACGAGTCTACTGAATACCTAGTGAATACCATAGCCTAGTGAATACAGACTGAAAATGCCTGTAATATAACAGCAAATAATAACAAATCATCAAATTCTATGTATGCATTATTTTTCAATCTGTTTTGTATTCTTTGCTGCTATTGGTGAATAGTAAAGAAAGGGATATGCAATATGAGCCTTCTTGTCTTGTAATAAAATTAACTATTTAAAATGAATATATTAATAGTAGTAATATTAATAGTAACACAACATGTTTCACTACAGCATAGGGCTTTTTCAAGTGTTACAGAGATCTGGACACATAGCAGTAGAGTAGTGATCCAGAGCAGTATAGTAGTGAAAGAAGTCAACAACAACAAAAAAGGAAGACTAGAATAATGAAGAACCACACCATACAATCACCACCAAATGATAATTCAAAAACTATACCACATAATACTTGAGAAACAGTAATCTTTAACCTCTCTCAAAGATCACTAAAAGCTACAAAGATAGCAATCTTAAGTAAAGACCTAAAATGTGCCGCAAATCAAAATTTAAGCATATATTGATATTAATATTATTTATAAAGCACCACCAAATTCTGCAGCACTGTACAATGGGTGGACTAACAGACACATATTTGTAACCAGGCGAGTTGGACACAGGAACAGAGGGATTGAGGGCCCCATCTCATTAAGCTTACATGCTAAAAGTAGTGGGGTATAGTGACACAGAAGTTAAGGGTATGGTAGAAAAGTAGGTTGCCAGGATATTATTCACTGAGGGCTTAGTGTTTTGTTTTGATGACAGTTGCAGGTAAGGAATCAGGGTGCGAGTAGAGAAAACTGTTCACAGTTTAATTGATATGCTTTCCTGAAACATAGAAACATAGAGTGTGATGGCAGATAAGAACCTTTCAGCCCATCTAGTCTGCCCAATTTTCTAAATACTTTCATGAGTCCCTGGCCATATCTTTTAGCTAAGATAGCTTTATGCCTATCCCACGCATGCTTAACCCCTTAAGGACACATGACGTGTCTGACACGTCATGATTCCCTTTTATTCCAGAAGTTTGGTCCTTAAGGGGTTAAACTCCTTCACTGTGTTAACCTCTACCACTTCAGCTGGAAGGCCATTCCATGCATCCACTATTCTCTCAGTAAAGTAATACGTTGTGATGTTATTTTTAAACAGTTGCTCCTCTAATTTAAGACTATGTCCTCTTGTTGTGGTAGTTTTTTTTCTTTTGAAGAAGTAAGTGTTCAAAGATTTTTGATGGAGTGCAGACTGGGTGAAAGTCTAACAGAGATAGATTGGAAGGGCGTTCCAGAGGTAGGAGTACAATCAGAGGTTAGATGTAGGTCTCCGGCAGAGTGTAGGGGCCTAAATGGGACATATTTGTGTATTAGTGAGGATATGTAGATTGCATCATTGTGTATAGATTTGTAAGCAAGTATCAGGATCTTAAATTGAGTCCTATATTTTACAGATAGCCAATGTAGGAACTGACAGGGGGTGGAGACGTGTGAGGTGCAGGCGGACGGACAGCAAGATGAGCCTCGCCGCCGCATTCATTATAGACTGTAACAGGGCAAGATGGGAACACATACGACCGCTGAGAAGCGAATTACAGTAGTCAAGGCGAGAGAGGACAGCAGCATGGACAAGCACCTTAGCCGTACCAGGCGTTAAATTGGGGCGGATTCGCACTATGGTTTCTTTATGATATCAACAAATTCTTAAGGCATGCTACCATTAAAGTATTTTATGCTTGTTACACCATTAGTTAGATGAACATTATTCTTAATAGCACCCAAAATGCATCAGGGAATAAACCAAAATTAAACCAAAATCAACATTCTTTACCTACAATTTAAGAGATTTAAAGAAAATTAAAACCTATAGGATTGGCAAATATAATTCAACAAAAGAAGATAGAATAGCCATAAACAAATCTTAAAAATTATGAGAGCGTGATCATCAAGCCTGCTGATAAAGATGTGGGGGCTTACCTTAGTATATTACTAATGTAACTGATATAAGAGGAAGCTTACCACCAACTAAACAATATATTGATGGACAACCATCTCCTCTCAGATCCTTCTCTTGAAAATAAAAAAAACTTGCTAATACAAGACTGCTTTTAAGCTGTTGATGTCATTTGTGCCATATTTTCATATTATAAAAATTGTTTTGGAGCAAAACACAAAAGAATTGCTAATACAACTAGTACAAGATGGCAAAGACCAACTAATTCTAAATAAGCAAGAAAACCAAAATAGCGATATCCCCTATCCATCAATAATTTACTTTCTACCGATACACAAAGATTAAACCAACCCACTAAGCTTTCCAGTAGTCTGGATACATTCCATTCTATCAAACCTATCAGAGTACATTGACATTCTCCTTCAACCACCAGTTAAAAAAACAAAAAACATTGTACTTAAAATACAGTATGAGTGTACTACAGCACCTTAAAATGTTTAATTGTGACCCTAAATTTTATTTTTGTTACAAGGGATGCTCATTCCCTTTACACAAATATCCCTCATTATATAGGTTGAAAATCAGTTAAAAGGTATTTAGAAAAGGAAGCAAAACTCTCTAAAAAAAATAAATAGATTTTATTATTAAGGAAATTCAGTTAAATTTAAATGATAACAATTTTTTATTTTATTTTTTTATTTTATTTTTTTACAAATAAAAGGCACAACTATGGGGCCAAAGTTTGCCTCAAGTTACACCTATTTATTGATGGCAAAGTGGGAAGATCCTGTCATTCCTTTGGTTCAGAATTTCATTTGGGCAATGAAATTTTGATCCGAGCCATGGCTACATCTCAAAGCCGTTTAGCAGATAGCCCCCCTAAATCCCACAAGTATTAGGGAGCTATCTACTAAAATTAGTCTTTCAGCCAACTCTACTAATACTCAGTAAAAAATACTTAGTATTAGAAAACAAGGGATGTTATAACCTCCCTTCTGCCCCTACTCACCATGCCGCGAGTAGAGGCATGTAAAAAGTAAAAAAAAACACCTCTAAATAATTAGCAAGAGTGGGACATAGTCCCCCTCTCCACCCCCACACATGCCCTGCGAGTGCTGGCTATTAAACTAAACTAGGGACCTAGTGTCCCTCTCAGCCCCCACCCAATACACTAAGTAAAAAAACAAAAGGGGGGGGGGGGGAACCTATTGATCTCCTTCCAGCCTCTAGCCACTGCCGGCAGGTGAGGGCCCTAAGTATTATTCCCCCCAGCTCTCACCCACTGCAAGCGGATTGAGGCCCTAAATAATAAAGGTGGGAACCTATTGTTTCCCCCATTCCCCCACCCATTGCTGGTGGGTGGGGTCACTAAGTTATAATGGGGGGCAAACCTATTGCTCCCCCTCCAGCCCCCAGTTTGACAGCAACTTTTAATGAATTACCGGCGAGTAAGGTCTTTACAATCCTAGTGTCCCCCTCAGCCTCCACCCACTGCTAGTGGGTGGAGTCCTAAGTAATAATGGAGGAGGGAACCAATTGCTCCTCCCTTGCCTCCACCCATTAGCGGCAGGTGGGGTCTCTAAGTAATAATGGCGGAAAAAAAACATTGCTCCCCCCTGCAAACACCCATGAGCGGCAGGTGGGGTCCCTAAGTAATTATGGAGGGGAACCTATTGCTACCCCATCCCCTACCCATTAGCGGCAGGTGGGGGTTAATAGTAAAAATAACCCCCCACTAGTGGACCCCTAATAAATAAATACCTTATTACCCACTGTAACGAAAATATACCTCAACTTGCAGGATTCAACTTAACAAAAGACAACACAGAGGAGAGATACGTCTACCGGACCTTAGAATGGCCAGACTCGACGTATATGAGAGGAGACAGAGTCAGGAACGATCCGAGGTCAAGGGCACAAAGAGACAGCGTAAACTAGGAGTAGCCGGGGTCTGATACACAGTAAACAACAAGCCGGCAAACAGAACAGATAAGGATAAAGAGATAACGTAGTCAGAAACAAAGCCAAGGTCAATACGAAGGAACACAACTGAACACAACAAGCGCTATAGGGAACTGCAACAGAAACCACGATAGGGCAAGGACTAAGGGAAAAAGGTGAGTATAAGTACCTTCTAAATTAATGTGATTGTCTCCTGTCATATCCACACACCCAAAAGGTAAGTGTGGCATGACAGGTGCCAATGGGAGTCTTTTGCTAATTATGGCTCCCACTGTTTCTTTAAGAGCGCGCCCGAGACTCGTGGCGCGCTCTTAGATTCAGGATTCAGGCGGGACACGTGACTGCTTCTCGCGGTCACTGCCCGCCTTCCTGTTGCAGTCGTCGGATGAGCCGCGCGCGGCTCGTGCAGCAGCAGGACCGCGCGCGGCTCAAAGAGAGGACCGCGGCCGGCCCCTGGATAAGGTAAGTAACGCTACACCCATTCACTATAATAATAGTGAGTGGGGACAATAAACAAAATACCTGTAAAATAATACATTTATACCTACCATTAGATGTCTTTTTCTTCAATATTCTTTTTTTAACTCCAAAAAAGGGCAAATAAAAATCCATATATCCTGTCAAATTAATTTTAAAAAAAGTCCATCCTGAAAAACAAAAAATCTGGACGATAAAAATTAAACAATTTTTACCCAGTAAGAGCTCTGCACAGACTGAGCTTTGCAGATAGGGGAACGGCTTATACTTAGCCGATCATGTGATTTTACTACTCCCGCATGTTACAAAAAAAAAAAAAAATGTATGTTCTACAACAAATACAGCTTGTCTTTAATATAAATATCTTTTAGAATAATATTATAATCTACATTGATTATTATTTTATTGCAGGTTATGTTTTTATATACATTTTAATTGTTACATAGTGATGACGTCATCACGTAAATTTACTACAGAAATGGAATTATTTTCATTGCTATCAATACTGCATCTCTGTAACATGTGAAAACAGGAAATTGTTACCATACTTACCGTAATTTTCTTTTCCGTGCTAATACCCATGTCCTCGGTTAAGCTCCTCCCTCTCAGCAGATAGGACAGGCATCTAAAATGAAAATAATGATATAAAAGAGAGTGACCTCCCCATATCCAGCAGTTGCATGATTAAGTCAGTCCAGACATTGGGAGGCAGAGTTTATGCTGACATAGATAATAGCCACAAAAAGAAAATTACAGTAAATTTGGTGACAATTTTCTGTTTTCCTGGCTAATCCATGTCAGCATCACCTATGGGATTTCCCAGGTTTACTAACTGGGGGTAGGGGAATAAAACACAAATGCACCAATTCAATGCAAATCATATTTTTATTTAAACATTAATTGCAGAATCAAGGACTTTTCTCCCGAAAGAGGAGACAGATAAACCTGTAACGTTTAGAAAATAGTAATGCCTCACAAAAATGTTGGAGGAAAACCAGGAAGCCTCCCTGCAAATGTCCTCAGTTAAAGTATCCATCAAAGAAGCTCAAGAAACAGCTCTTAGAGTGAACCTTGAATCCCTCTGGTATCTTCTTTCCGGTCCAGCACGCAATTGGCAAACAAGAATATAGTAAAGCTCCAGGCCCAGACGGATATACACTTTATAAAGTGTTTCAGAAAACTGTTATTCTACCTTTGACAGCAACTTTTAATGAATTAGTAGCAAAGGGGGCGGGCTCTAAAGAGTTAAGAGTGAATATAATCCCCATTGGAAAACAGGATAAATTACACACTGATACATCAAACTACCATCCAATATCTTTAGTTAATATAGATATGAAAATATATGCTTCAATCTTATTGAAAGACTTAAAAATATCCTGTCTTTGGTCATTCACCCAGACCAGATAGGTGTTCTAACTGGAAGACAGTCATGTAATAATGCATAAGTAAGTCGGGTGGTAGACATATTGGACTAGGCCCAGCATGAAGGAGCTCCCCTTCTGACCCTGTCAGTGGATGCAGAGAAGGCCTCCGACAGGGTCGGATGGGGATTTTTGAGGTTTTGACCCGATTTGACCCAATAGCTAATGCGATTGGTACGTTATATTCATCCCCTTCAGCTAGATTGGTGGGACAGGATTTTTGTACAGATTGGTTCAATAAATCAAATGGAACGAGGCAGGGGTGCCCTTTATTATATACACACTATCTATAGAACCCCTTGCTATCAATATAAGAAGCAACCCTCAGATCAAAGGGGTGATATTAAAAGACATGAAATTAAAGGTATGTCTATATGCCGATGACATTCTTATTTCAGTAACAGATCCACATCTCTCTACCACATTTAATGCAGTTATTTAAAAGATATAGTATTGTATCGAATGATAAATGAAATATGAATAAAACATTGGTTCTAATTGTAGATTATGCTAACCTATAGATTAACCTGTAGATTATGCAGTGTACCTATATTCTTAATTTTATTCAGGACAGGAGGTGAGTATTTTGCATAATCTCTCTTTACTAAAACTCCAGCAGCACTGATTTAACAATAAAGTTTAGTGAAAAAAACAATGCAACAGGGTATAAAAGGCCCACCCCCTGTATCACTTCCTCTTTCTTTGATGTGATAACACCATAAATATATCCTGTAAATACAATAAACAACGATAACAATGAAGATTCATAGTGTAAACGATCCGAAACCCGAATGGATGATTGTCGTAGAGTGTGAAGACGATCCCATGTATTGATCCATGAAGAAGAATCAAACTGAAAAACAATGATATAGATTCTTTTAAGCAAACAAATAAGTTTGAATGACTATCTGTTCCTGTCCAAATTAGAGATGATTAAATTGCGTATACGCAGAAGTAAATTCACACTGACACACGGAGTTCAGGTTAAAAGAACTTCGAGTAAATTTAATGGCATATGAATAAAAAGCGGGCTCGCAGACCCTTATAAAAGCAATATTACATCATCATAGAATATCATGATAACAACAAATAAACATTATTAATTGGATTAGGTGTTAAGTGGTTAAGTCAATACCCTCCCATCAATATTATTAATTGGTCTAGGTGTTAAGTGGCTAGTTGGGTATCCTCACATCATGGGATGTCGTCATCTTTGACACGGGAGTGGACATAAGATACAAGCGTCATTGTTGTTTAGCACGAGGCTCGCTCGATGGGAGGGGGGGATCTGGCAGCCAGCCATTTTGAGTACTTGGCACCATTTAGCTTCAAGGTTAGTTTCTCAAGCTTTAGTGAATAGACATTTTATTAGTACAGTTCTCATGATCTAACTATGGCATACAATGTTTCATACTACAGGAACTTGACTGTTCCGGTGCTGCTCATAACCTTCTAGAAAAGCATTTCCTTCTAATATTCTAAATACTGTTAGGAAAATGAATAATAGTCAATCAATAATAGGTAATTTAATAATTCTACAACAACAAAAGACGTGAAAGGGACTTGGAAATGAACTGTTCGTCATTATTATGATCATTATTATTATTATTGCCGTTTATATAGGGCCAGCTTATTCCGCAGCGCTTTACAAAAGAGGGGAATTTACCAAATGAGACAATAACATTTTTGTAACAGAAATAATAGGTAGTTAAGGATAAATACATTAATATATATAGTCAAATTGTATGTAATAATAAATCATAACAGATAATAATAGCAAACTCAAGATGTGTGATATAAAATAAACCACATAATAATAAAATAAACACACCCCCCTGAATTCAAATCTTTATTGAAGTACAAACCAAGGAATCATATAAATAGGGAGGGGAGGAAAAGGGTGGGAAAATAATCGCCTCCTGTCCTTAATAAAATTTAAGATTATGGGTACACTGCGTTAGCATACTCTACAATTTTATAACATGACAGGAGGCTTTGTATTTTGCATTGTTAATGCTGTGGAAAGAACACAAGATGCGTGAAGAGTCTGATGAAGTAAGATACCCTGACGGTCTCTTCCCGCGACCAAACCGACGAAAATTGGCAAAGAAAACATGCGCCGTGGATGCCCGAGATGCATCCATGCCCTGAAAGACCAATACAACCGATCTCCACAAACATATGAACAATAGCCAACGTACCCACCCAGCTAAAGTGGTGGCCGTAACTGGTATGAAAGGTACGGTATACAAAAAGAGAGGCTGAAGGCCAAAGAGGTGTAGACACCGCCACATAACATGAAAGAAGTATGAGCTTCCCCAAGAGTTTGTTGAAGTGAAGATGCAAAACAGCTGGCCAAACCCGCAGGGAATAAAGAACCACATCTATGACCCATAACCGAGTGTATTTCGATACTGGTTCTGGATAGTATGACGCCCCGCAACATACGAAAGGTCCTGGAGTGGAATATGAGCTGCCAAAGTCTCCGATGGTATCTTGTGTATTTGTCAGTAAAATGGAAGACAATGGAAGGGGCAGTGGAAAGTCCAGAAATGGAGTCTATAGGTCCAGGAAGCCCCTTTGATTCTGCCATAGTGGCGAGGTGAGTGTCACCTAGGTCTCTGCAATGTGAAGGTGACCAAGGACTCTCGTAAACATCGACAAAGGTGACAAGCCCTTTGCGTTGTCCCAGGTTGGAGACATGCGTCCTGTTCGCATTGATGTCCAGAAGCCGATCCATTAGTATCATAGTATACCAAGGTGTCACGTTGCCAGACGCTGGCATGAAACCCAGTCCGCGTTTTAGGTGATCTCCTGAGGAAACTCTGGTCGGAGAGTAACCTTGCATGGAAGTTAGAAATGGTAAATGTCCTTCGTCATTACTATAAGAGTCCGAGACCAGACTCCACCCAGGCAGTTTATGTATCAGGTACAGGGTTCTGGTATTCACAAAAGTGAGTACGACAGAGAGTATAGAGGGAGTAAGAATTGAGAATGTGTTAGCTCAAAAACTGGAAGATAAGGATTTCACCAAATCCTATAGGAAAGAGTGCACTGATAGAGTGTGAGTCTCCAGGAGCTAGAACAGTAAGAATATATATAAAAATAGAACTTAAATTAGATATAACCTTGAATAGTAGTAGGAGTATTTATAAAAGTAGGTTTAACCTAAATTAAAGCCTTTTTATGCAAAAGGACCCAGATGACATAAAACAATAATATCTGGTTGTACTGCTGTTTGTGTTGGTTAAGATACCAAAATATGTGAGGAAAATTTAAATAAAAATCAGAATATATAAAAGTAGAATATAAAAACCAGAATCTATAAATACCAGTCCAATAAATAAATAATTCCAAAATGATAATCCAAAGTAGTTGGAAAATAATGAAAAGTCAACATTCAATATCTGATCAGTTTAACAATAATATAGCATAAGTGGCTTAGACCCAGCTTGTGGCAACAACGCAGGGTTTAAAAAGCACTTATGACTTAATCTACTTATGAAAATAGAAGATAAGATAATAATCCAAATATGATATGCTGAGCAATTTAGTATAGAGAACTAAATGCTCAAAAACAATATCACAATTCTTGAAGATAGTCACTTAGAAAGGGAATTGATAGGTAAAAATAGTAAGTTTATTAGAATATGAAAAAAATATAATAAAATACATACAAATATAAAAATAACGGTGAAAAACTGAGGTATGTGGATAGTCTAATAGATATCAGATGAAAAATAGCAAAAAACCTGCAGTCCAGACCCGGATGGATATGGATTGAGTTGGCGTATTTGCTCCTCTGTATCCTCGTAGCCGGTGAGGACAGTGTGTGAGTTCCCCTATGCTCCGCCTCCGACCTCACATCGAGGGGTTGGCTGTGGTCTCACGAAGAAGATACCGGGTCCGGAATACTTTGATCGGCAGAGGTGCTTGCAAAGACTATTGTTCCTCCTCCCAGATTCAACCATGTGGAATGCCTTACACGTTTCGTAGGGTAGTCCTACTTTATCAGAGTTTTGTGATTTTCAGTGTATTCAACAGTATATATATATGCTAATGCTGAAGTTGTTAATTGTGAGCTTAATCAGCTGTCAATACAGTGTATGTTTAACCAAGCTTGTTATTAACCCTTTCATTGCAAGTGACATGGAAATCATAACAGTATATCTCTAGTAGAAATAAACATAAAATGGTATAAGAAATTGTAATATATGTTTCAAATAATAAATGAACAATCAGAGTGAATCAATATGTATACAAATTAACATTGCATTTTCCATTATAACAATATGTGTCTTAATTTCCTTTTAATAAATAATTAAGCATTCTTATAATACATTGTAGAAATTCAAAAATAAAATAAAATATAAATTCATATAGAAAATGGTATAAAAAAATTCCATTAGGTTTTTCGAGTAGTGAATAAACCTTATCAATGAATAGAATTTGTATTTAAATAAACATTGATGAGTATATAATTAAACATTGAATTGTTTTATGTGGTTGTATGTGTCTTAATTTTCTTGCAATGCGTAATACATGGCATTTGGCCTCCTTATGTTGTATTATAAGGATTACTAGAAAAGCGCTAATTTTAGAAAACCGCATAAGATATAGAGATGTGTGTTAATCAGAGGAAGGAAAGACATACATAAACAAAAAATATCGGAGATGACATTTAGAATGATCGAGGCACATTTTAGGAATTAATTCATTAAGTTTGTCTAAAATCTTCGTTTTATTTAATGACATGAAAGCCACTTTTATGAATAATTAAATAGATTAATCAATAAATGGGTAGATCTTACACCTTGTTTTATTTATCACCTTTCTTGTTTGAGGCATCATTGACTTATGGTAGTGGGTAAGGTAGTGGAAATAAAATTATGTAAGGATATGGTGTGATCCTGAAATGGAGAGCAATACTGAATTAGAATAAACCGAAAGTGGAAACATAAATTATGGTGAGAAATAAACAATGTTTATTGAAGGACTACAACCAGATAAGAAAATAGATATACATCTTCTTGGTAGCATAAAATCCGAATTGAGCATGAAAATAGTTGTGGATGATCCTTTGGTTTAAATTTGTTAGTTCTTCAGACTCTGTCATATTTTTATGTAGAGATCGCAACATAAATTAACTTCTTGTAACCTGCATTTAGAATGACACATTGTTGTGTAGAAATTGCGATGGATATTTGTACAGAAAAAAATTAACAAATTAAGAACACTTCAACTGGACCAGGCAGATGTGGTATATTGTAAATATATTTTTTATATATTATATGAGGAGGAAAAAACTACTTGTTGAAAGAAGTTGGAAGGAGGTATAAGGGAGAACCTAATAAAAAACCTAATAAAAAGGAGAAAAATTCCTCTATGTGATAATAAATAGTAGGAGGACGTCATAATAAGAGAATAAAAACGAAGGAGAGATGGAGTACATAGAGATAAAAATATAAGTAGTGGTTAAAAATAAGAATAAAAAGCTAAAAATGTATAAAATATTGTGAAATAAAAATAAAATTAAAATTAAAATATGGATATAAACAAGGGCGTTTGTATATAAAACGACTAAAATGTAACCAAATAAAAGCAAGATAAAAACAGAACTGTAGGACCTATCATAAAAAAGCATTAAGTTCGAAGTCTACATTCAGGCCCTTCGGTACTAAAGTGTTGAGGGAGAAGATCCATGTGGCTTCTGTTTGGTCTAAGTTTTTTTTAAGATCCCCTCCCCTCCAGTGTGTGTCAACTTTTTCAATAGCTAAAAATTCCAGACCAGTAGGTTCTCCGCCACGTACCTCTTTTGATATTCTGAATCTGTTCGGCGATACACACTTTGAGGGATGTTATGTTCTCCCTACGTATTGTTTTGGACATGGACAAGTAATGAGGTAGATCACACCTTGGGTGTTACAGTTCATATGGGATTTCAGCTTGTGTTCTTTTTTTACCCTCCAAAGATGTAACTTTGAAACTGGTTGCTTTTTGAGAGGGATTGCTTTTGCACCCTTGGCATTTTTTGCACCATCTCTTTGGTTCCATCCCTATCCTTCGTAACATCAGTGGATTTTAGAGTTGGAGCTAACATTAGTTTTAGGTTCGGGGCTTTTTTGAAGATGACCTGAGGTTGATCGTCCAAAATACGTGCAAGTGTAGGATCACTTTTCAGAATACCTCAGTGTTTCCCGAGTATGTTTTGAATGACGTGTGATTGTTGTATTTGGTGATGAATGCTGGATCCTTATTTTGAGCTGTTAGGGGTTGGAGTAGCTATTGCTTTTCTCATTGATTCCTCTAAAAGTGGTGTTGGGTAACCTTTCGTTTCGAACCTTGATTTCATGTCCTCCATCTGTTCTTTGCAAATTTTCAATTGTGAACAGTTCCTTCTAATTCTCCTGAATTGACTGAGGGAAACTTTTGAGCTATGTGGGTTTGTGGTGGCTGTGATAGGGGATGAAGCTGTTGCAATCTTTATTTTTCTTAAAAGTCTTAGTGTGTAGTTGCCCTTCTTTTATGTATATACATAGGTTTCAGAAATTCAATTTGCTCTGTGGAGTGTGAAAATGTAAAATTCAAGTTATAAGGATCATGGTTAAGATATGTTTTAAAATCTTCCAATGACTCCAAGTCTCCTCTCCATATAAAAAAAACAATTGTCAATATACCTACGCCACAGGAACAGTTTTGCGCCATATGGGCAGTGGTCCCAGATATATTCGTCTTCCCACTTACCCATAAAAAGATTGGCATAACTCAACGCAAAACGTGTTCCCATGGCTGTGCCCTCCAGTTGAAGATAAAAATGACCATCCGACCAAAAATAGTTGTGTCCCAAAATAAAAGCTATACATCGGATTAAAAAGTCAATTTGGTCATCCTTGAGCTCTGAGTATATGGCCAGTGAATATTGTGTTGCTTCACACCCTTGTAGGTGCTCAATGACTGTATACAAAGAAGTGACATCAGCCGTCACTAAAATCATGTAAATCATGTAAAATCAGATAATAGGTTAAGAATTTGGGTGGAATCCTTAAGATAAGATCTGAGGCATACGACTAGGTCTTGTAAATAGTGGTCCACATATTCTGATAAGTTTGCGGTTAGTGAACCAATGCCTGATATGATAGGTCTGCCGGGAGGTTTATTGAGCCTTTTATGAATTTTGGGTAAGTGATTAAACACTGGTACCCTTGGATGTTTCCCACACATATATTTATACTCTCATTCATTTAGGATACCTCTTTCTTTGCCGTATTCTAGTATTTTGTTTAATCTTTCCATATATGTGGCTGTAGGAGCGCTCTCTAGTTGTTGGTAGGTAGAGTTATCGCTCAAAAATCTTAGACTTTTTTCATTCTTTCACTACCATTTTCTCAAAGACTTTATGGAGTCACTTTTTATGTGTTGAGGATAAAAGGTAGAAGTGGGATGTAAGTCTGTCTGTTTATAGTTTGGTTCTATATTAGGGAGAGAGGGGTCCTTATCTATAAAAAAAATTAATAGAGATTTTTCGAATTAATTTGTGGAGATCTATGAACATATTGAATTTTGAGTTGTTAGAGGTGGGAGCAAGCTTTACGCCTTTCTTTTATGTATCAGGTTGCTGATATATTGCTGATATATTGTCTATCTGTAGGAAAATACAACAATCGGACATGTCTTTGGGCAACTGTAGGTTGCAGGTGATCCCGCCGCCAGTCGTTTCTTCGCCAGACCATGGGCCCTTCAGTAGGAGTATGTGAAGTGAGCTTCCCAGCCATAGAGGCTGATGGTCGATTACACTATGAAATCTGGTGCAGATCCAAAGATGACTCTGTTGTTCCATGTTGGTATATCATGAATTTCCGTTCACCCCTCCGGTGACACCAGCATAAAGTGGTCCTAGGAGCGCCTTGTCCCCAGGTAATAGGCTTTGAGGTATTGCATAGCCCAGAAGTGTAGTCCCTGGGAAGGTCGACTGTGTAAAAAAAGGAAGGAGTCGCATCACTCTGGTCAGGAACCGAAGGGGAATGTAGTTCTTGTGGAGTAAGTAACCCATCTCCCTGTGAATTCTGGTCCTTTCATACAAGCCATCGAATCCCAGCATGTTGACTAAATAGGTAAGGCAACGGATTCCCTTGTGGCAAAGGTGCGCCATGACTGGCTTTAGGAGTTTCTTGAAGTACCATGGGTTGAACCCTTAATGGTAGACACGTGAATTGACTCGTTCCATCAATGAAACCAAAGGAACAGATGGGTCCGTGGTGTGACTAGCATGGACCGGTATGTGTCTGTCACGGTAATATACCCCAACACGCAGGAATAGTTCAGATAGTCAAAGAAACCAGGGTTCGTCTTACCGGACCTTAGAATGGCCGGACTGGAAGAGTATAAGAAAGACAGAGTCTAGAACAAGCCGAGGTCAAGGGAACTGAGAGACAGCGTAACGTAGAACAAGCCGAGGACTGGTACACAGAGGACAAAACAGCGGATAAGCAAGCAAGGATAAAGAGAGAGCAGAGTCAGGAACAAAGCCAAGGTCAAGCACCAAAAAACCAACTGAACGATACAAGCACTAAAGGGAACTGGACAGAAACCACGATAGGGCAAGGAGCAAAGAAAACAGGTGAGTATAAATACCCTAATGTTCACTTTGATTGGCCCCTGTCATATCCACGCCCCCAAAACGTGAGTGTATGGGGAACGTGGCATGACAGGGGCCAATGGGAGACTGATTCTAATTTAGTCTCCCACTGTCCCTTTAAGAGCGCGCCCGAGACGCGCGGCGCGCTCTTAGTGTCGGGCGGGACACGTGACCGCTTCTCGCGGTCACTGCCCTCCTGACTGATCTTATCGTTGGCTGAGCCGCGCGCGGCTCGTGCATGAGCAGGACCGCGCGCGGCGAGAAGAGAGGACCCCGGCCGGCCCCTGGAGAGGGTAAGTACCGCTACAGTACCCCCCCCGAAGACACGCCCACCGGGCGGGGAGGAGCAGGCCTGGCAGGAAAACGAGCGTGGAAAGAACGCACAAGGCGAGGAGCGTGAACAGCGCCAGCGGAAATCCAACTGCGTTCCTCAGACCCATAGCCCTTCCAATGTACCAGATATTGGAGGCGACCCCGAAGAAAACGAGAGTCAATTATAGCCGCCACTTCAAATTCCTCATGGCCCTCCACAGAAACCGGAGGAGGAGGAGGGACATGCCGAGTATAACGGTTGCACAGGAGGGGTTTTAACAAGGAGGTATGAAACACGTTAGGAATGCGTAGATTCCTAGGAAGATCCAATGCATACGAGACAGGATTAACCAAATGCAAGATACGAAAAGGACCAATAAAACGAGGGGCCAACTTCATAGAAGGCACACGAAGACGAATATTGCGAGTAGAAAGCCAAACCCGGTCTCCCACAGCATAGGATGGAGCCGCCCTGCGATGCTTGTCTGCCTGAACCTTCTGGCGAGCAGCGGAAGCCACCAAAGAACACTGAACCTGCTCCCAAGTATTACGTAGACTAGCCAAATGTTCATCCAGAGCTGGCATGCCCTGCAAGGAGAACGCAGCTGGAAGAACCACGGGATGCCGGCCATAAACAACGTAAAAAGGGCTGTTACCGGAGGATTCATGAGCAGCATTATTATGAGCAAACTCAGCCCAAGGAAGAAGGTCAGCCCAATTGTTCTGATGGTGGGACACGAAACAACGAAGATACTGCTCTAGAGATTGGTTGGCACGTTCAGCAGCTCCATTAGACTGGGGGTGGTAAGCGGAAGAAAACGAGAGGGAGATACCCATCTCTGTACAAAACGTTTTCCAGAATCTGGAGATAAACTGGCTACCCCTATCGGACACGATCGAAGTGGGAATACCATGCAACCGAAACACCTCCCTGGCAAAGATAGAGGCAAGTTCCTTGGATGATGGCAATTTGACAAGAGACACAAAATGAGCCATCTTAGAAAAACGATCCACAATCATCAGGATGACAGTTTTACCATTAGAGGGAGGTAATTCAACAATAAAATCCATGGATATATTGGACCACGGCCTCTCGGGTATGGGCAACGGATGCAACAACCCACAAGGAACTCTGTGGGAGGACTTCATACTGGCACAAGTACTACAGGCATTAATGTAATCGGTGACGTCCTTGCGCAAGGAAGCCCACCAGAAATATCTAGAAACTGCTGAGAATGTCTTAGAAATACCAGGGTGTCCAGCAGTTCTAGTGTCATGATATAATGACAAGATGTCTCGTCTCTCCGATATATCAACGAATAGCTTATCAGCAGGCCTCTCCCCAGGAGCCAAGTTTTGTTTAGCCTGAATAGCTTGTAAGAGGGAAGACGAAATAGAAAGAACAGTAGTAGCTATTATTCTGTCAGGCGGAATGACAGGGGTAACATCGATCTCGAGTTTGTCAGTAGTCTCGAATTGTCTGGACAGAGCGTCAGCTTTAGTATTACGATCACCTGGTCTGTATGTGATTATGTAATTAAAACGAGACAAAAACAGAGACCACCTGGCCTGCCTAGAAGACAATCTTTTTGCTTCACTGAGATAGGAGAGGTTTTTGTGATCTGTTAAAATGAGGATGGGATCCCTAGTACCCTCTAGCAGATGTCTCCATTCCTTGAGCGCCAAAATGATAGCAAGGAGTTCATGATTGCCTACATCATAATTCTTCTCTGCTTTGGACATCTGTCTGGAAAAGAAGCCACAAGGGTGTAACGGCTTTTCAGGTGAATCTCTTTGAGACAAGATAGCACCTACCCCTATCTCAGAAGCATCAACTTCAAGAATAAAGGGCAGTGAAGGGACAGGATGCTGTAAAATAGGAGCAGAGGCAAATTAAGCCTTCAGGAATTCAAAGGCCTCGAGTGCTTCTGGTTTCCAGACATGAGTATTACCATCCTTCTTGGTCATTCTGGTTATAGGTGCTACAATGGCAGAAAACCCTTTAATAAAACGCCTATAATAATTTGAGAACCCCAGAAAACGCTGAATGGCTTTCAAACCCTGAGGTAGAGGCCATTCCATAATGGCAGAAAGTTTCTTGGGATCCATACGAAAACCCTTGGCAGAGATTATATAACCCAAGAATTGGACTTCAGATTGATCGAATGAACATTTTTCGAGTTTGCAATAGAGACCGTTAACCAGAAGAGTTCTCAACACTAATTTAACATGCATGTGATGAGTCTGTAAATCAGTAGAATAAATTAATATGTCGTCCAAGTATACTATAACGAATGTATGTATATATTGACGTAGGACATCATTAATAAATTCTTGAAAAACTGCTGGGGCGTTACAAAGGCCAAAGGGCATCACAGTATATTCGTAGTGGCCACTCCTGGTATTGAATGCGGTCTTCCATTCGTGATCCTTTTTGATACGTATGAGATTGTAAGCACCCCTAAGGTCCAATTTAGTAAAAACTGTGGCCTGTTTAAGCCTATCAAATAGTTCTGTGATCAAAGGTATGGGGTACGCATTTTTGACAGTGATTTTATTTAGGCCCCTATAGTCAATACAAGGCCTTAATTCGCCATCTTTCTTAGATACAAAGAAGAAACCAGCCCCTGCCGGGGAAGAGGATCTTCTTATAAATCCCTTCTCTAAAGATTCCTTAATATATTCCTCCATAACCAGATTCTCCTGAGGAGATAAAGGATATATTCTCCCTTTGGGAGGCATCGTACCAGGTAGTAAATTAATAGCACAGTCGTAAGGCCTGTGAGGTGGCAATTTTTCAGCCTCCCTTTTATCAAAAACAGACTTAAGAGACAGGTACTGAGGGGGTATGACCGTAGGCACGGGAGGAATATTAGTAGAATTCAAAGGGGTGATTTTAACAATACAAGACTCTTGGCAAGAATCACTCCAAGAAACTATTTGTCCTGACTCCCAATCAATGGTGGGATTATGAGTACGCAACCAAGGATACCCTAACACGAGGTGAGAGGAAGGAGAAGTAATGATCTGAAACCGAATGGTCTCAGAGTGTAACACCCCTGTAGACATATGTAGTGGAACAGTTTCATGTGTGATAACTGGAGAGCATAATGGTCTACCATCTATGGCCTCAACGGCCAAGGGTGTCTCCTTCTCTCTGGTGGGTATGTTATTCTCCTTGACAAAACTGGAATCAATAAAGTTTTCGGCCGCTCCGGAATCAACCAGGGCTAGTATATTCCCTACTATGCAGTTACTACCAAGGTGCAGGGAAACAGGGAGAAGTAATTTATTAAGAGGCAAATGTGAGGACTGTGATGTCACACCCAAGGCCAGCCCTCTATACGGTCTTAGGTGCGATAGTTTCCCGGACGCACGGGACATTCTTGTCTCATATGACCCCTCCTACCACAATAAAGACAAAGTCCCTCCTTTCTCCTATAAAGCTTTTCAGCGTCAGTAAGTTTGGCAACCCCTAACTGCATAGGTTCCTCCTCTGACCCTTTAGATCCCTCGGGAGTCTCAGCTCTAGGTGAGTTAACGGGAACAAAACGTCTATTTCTGGACCTGGTATATAACCTGTCACGGATCCTGTTATCTATATCGATAAGATAGTCAATCAGGTCCTCCAGGGGTACAGGGAGGTCCTTAGCTGCTACCTCATCCAACATAGTTTCAGACAGACCTTCCATAAACGCAGTAGTAAGCCCATTATTAGTCCAATCTACCTGTGAGGCAAGGGTACGGAACTGAATAGCATAATCGGCTACAGATTTAGATCCTTGCTTTATTCTCATTAATGCCCTGGCGGCATTTTTTGACCTTTTAGTCGTGTCAAATGTTCTACGAAACGCTGTGAGGAAGCTATTGAAGTCGTGTACCATAGGCCCATTAGCCTCCCAAATAGGATTTGCCCATTCTAGTGCCTTATCCGTAAGCTGGTGCATAAGAAAACCCACCTTAGATCTATCAGTGGGAAATGAACGTGGGTACATTTCAAAGTGGAATTCCACTTGATTAAGGAATCCCCTACATGTCTTAGCGTCCCCTCCATACCTAGGTGGCGGGGTTAGATGTGCTGAAGCATTAGGCATATTAGCTGTGTCTGGTATAGGGTTTACAGGAGGCGCAGGTACAGGTACCGGAGCTGATCTGGATAACAGTGTCTGGATGGCTTGAGCCATTTGATCCATACGGTGATCCTGTTCTGCGAATCTAGCCTCATGAGTGGCCATCTGTTGTCCTAAACCTGCGGGGTCCATGGCCCTATCGTAATGTCACGGTAATATACCCCAACACGCAGGAATAGTTCAGATAGTCAAGAGACAAGAAACCAGGGTTCGTCTTACCGGACCTTAGAATGGCCGGACTGGACGAGTATAAGAAAGACAGAGTCTAGAACAAGCCGAGGTCAAGGGAACTGAGAGACAGCGTAACGTAGAACAAGCCGAGGACTGGTACACAGAGGACAAAACAGCGGATAAGCAAGCAAGGATAAAGAGAGAGCGGAGTCAGGAACAAAGCCAAGGTCAAGCACCAAAAAACCAACTGAACGATACAAGCACTAAAGGGAACTGGACAGAAACCACGATAGGGCAAGGAGCAAAGAAAACAGGTGAGTATAAATACCCTAATGTTCACTTTGATTGGCCCCTGTCATATCCACGCCCCCAAAACGTGAGTGTATGGGGAACGTGGCATGACAGGGGCCAATGGGAGACTGATTCTAATTTAGTCTCCCACTGTCCCTTTAAGAGCGCGCCCGAGACGCGCGGCACGCTCTTAGTGTCGGGCGGGACACGTGACTGCTTCTCGCGGTCACTGCCCGCCTGACTGATCTTATCGTTGGCTGAGCCGCGCGCGGCTCGTGCAGGAGCAGGACCGCGCGCGGCGAGAAGAGAGGACCCCGGCCGGCCCCTGGAGAGGGTAAGTACCGCTACAGTGTCCCACCAATCCAAATGAGTGAACCCATCTTTGGTGTGGAGGAGATCTCCCAGCAGATGAGTACCATCCATCTTGAAGTGACCATACACCAAGGAAACATTGGGTAGGTGTAGGATGGTGACAGGTTGTTAGTTTCCTGAAAAGTTTTGACCATAAAAATATCGCTGAGTTAACCATTGACGTCCAGAGCGAATTGCCAAGCGCTTCTTGGGAATAAGGTGTAAGTCTCCTCATCTATGAGGTTTGTGGTCCTCCGATACCCATAGAGGAGGCAGTTATGGAAAAGGGGAACTTCGACCCCTGAACAGGTAATCCTGATGAAGTATCAGCTCACAGCGCTAACTTACCCCACTGGGTCATTCTACCCGGGAGTATAGAGGAAATCTATGACATATTCTCCGACCGTCTGGAGTATTCTAGCATCCGTAGAGGGTTCTTCCCAATTTGAGAAAAAAGGTAGACCATTGCCCGTGGTTGCACCATGAGAGTGTTGAAACAGGAGAAATTTACAAATATACCTGTTTCTTCAGTAACATTAGGAACCACTCTCTGAACATGATATCATTGGCCAATGGACCCCCTTCCTTTTCACCAACTCTATGAGGGGGATATGAGGAGTCTCAACACTGTCTCAACACTGTGTTAGGGATTGACCCTAGTTATGTCCCACTAAAGTAGGGTCAGTACCACTGAGTATGCGTGGAATAGATGTGTCCCCTAGTTGCATCATAGAGGTTGATGTGGTATGGTACTGTTCCGGCATGCAGTCTATATATAGCACCAAGAAGGGGATTTACCCCTATTACGGTGTCTCAGTGATGTTAGAGTGCTTGGGAGTCACCCCAGCTTAATAGGGGGTCACCCCTAAAAACTGCTCGCCATTACTTGGCGTGTATAAATAAATATGCTGTGGTTCACCCTAGCAATACGGGGTCACCCCAATAATAATAGTGTGCATAGTCATCCCTTGGGGAATGCACATCTGTGAGGGGGGGTCACTCCAGTAGTAAGGGGGGGGTCACCCCAATAATAAAGTGCATAGTAATCCATTGGTGAAGGCACATCTGTGAGTGGGGGGGGGGGTCACACCAGTAGTAAGGGGGGTCACCCCAATAATAAAGTGCATAGTAATCCGTTGGTGAATGCACCTCTGAGTGGGGGGTCACCCCAGTAATAAAGTGCATAGAAATCTGTTGGTGAATGCACATCTGTGAGTGGGGTGTCACCCCAGTAGTAAGGGGAAACACCCCTTCATTGATAAGTCTCAGGATGCGGAAGGTCCACCTGGGGAGTCACCCCAGTGTGCCCAGTTTGAAGTGGAATAGTGAGAGACTAAATATGTGAGGGGTACACCCCCTAGTAAGATGGGGTTCCACCCCTTGGGAGCATTGTCAGTGTAGGCAAAGCATCCTGGTGATATAACATATATAACATTTATACCTATTATGTGATTACACAGATCTACATATTATACCTATTATACATATCATGTGATCATACATATACACCATCTAAAGTACATGCTATACACTGTGAGTAAGCATCTATTACACATTATACACACAATAAACATGAATATCACAACTCCTAACAGGCATTGAAGACCCTGCAGGAATTGTGTAGAACAGCCCAGATCGTGGGAATCACGATCTGGGTAAATTAAGATGGCCGCTGTGAGTCTCGCAAGATTCAAGATGGCCGCTATTCACACGCAATTTTGCCGGCGCAGCCCGCTGGAGAACATAATGGTGTCTTCCAAGCTCCCCCAGCCCGCAGTACCCCTCAGGCTAGCCCCAGAAGCACTCAAAAGAGCCAAAAACTGCACGATCGTGGCAAAAAACTGTGGTGCGCGAGTAATGGGAGTGAGTGAGAGGCTAGCAGAGCTAAGGTTTAGGCCCCCAGTAAGGAAGAGCAGGCTCTGGGTAGCAAAAAAAAAATGGAAAATAAACATTCAATAGATATAGAAATAAAGGGGTAAGACAGGAGAGGGAACAGGAGGGCAAACAAGTATAAATAGTAATCCAGGAAACTAAATCCAAGTACAATACCACAAATGTAACAAAATCTGCTCTGAACAAAATAATCTGACCTGTGTCTGACTGGAGCAGCAAAGAAAGAGGAAGTGACACAGGGCGAGGCGCCTTTTATACCCTGTTGCAATGTTTTTTCACTAAACTTTATTGTTAAATCTGTGCTGCTGGAGTTTTAGTAAAGAGACATTATGCAAAATATGAAGCCCCCTGTTATGTTATAAGATTAAAAATATTGAAGCCGATAACCTCAAAAGACTTAAAAAGGATTTTGATTTTACTTGGCCATACAATATTTGGGTATAGATATTAATGCAGATCCAAAAGTGATAATGGAAGTACATTTTTTAAGACTCATTAAACATACCGTGCTCGGTGGGGGAGAACCAAGCACGGTATATATCCTCTCCAAGTGGCCATACTTATTTCAAATTATCCCACTTGCAATTCCAAGTTAATAGTTAGATATCATACAATACA
Organism: Pelobates fuscus; assembly: GCF_036172605.1. Taxonomy (NCBI): domain Eukaryota; kingdom Metazoa; phylum Chordata; class Amphibia; order Anura; family Pelobatidae; genus Pelobates; species Pelobates fuscus. Next base: position 132,972,883 of record NC_086322.1, read on the forward strand.
GCATTACTAAGTATATCTGGAGAGGTAAAAGACCCTGAATAAATACTAGGATTTTGTCCAAAAAAGTCCATCAGGTGGGTATAGGATATCCGATAATCAGAAACACAGATCAGGTGAATTATCCATGCCCATAAATTACAAGTTAGCGATTTGAAGGATCAGGTGTGGTATAAGTTGGAAGCAAGTAGAGTTGTCATTGATAACCTGGATTTTCTATTGTGGAATCATGTAGGAAGGAAGACAAGTATTACTGATACAAAGAATTAATTAATTATATCACAAATATTGAAAGAATGGCAAGGTATAAAGAAAGATCTAAAAATTAATAATAAGATTTATGAAGGTTCTAATATTAGAATATTGGAGACAGTAATTGAAGACCTAACACTGATTTAAGAAGTTGGACTAAACAACGAAAATGTACAATATGGGAAATATGTTAGAATTATCAAATATTATCGTTTGATAAATTGAAGCAGAAATTGAACCTCTCTTAACAAGATATATTTAAATACCTTCGAGTTCAAGGGTTTCTTAAGGAACATCTATTAAAGTCAAATAATGATATAATTAACATACTTAAGAAAACATTCAATGGTACAAGTCAAAAAATATCTATTTCTAATGCAAGGGAATTATTAAACATGAAAACTTTGATATTAAAATAGTCTCCTATGAAACAATGGGAAAAAGACTTAGTGATCTCTATAAATTATAGGGTTTGGGATTCTACACTTTTAAAAATCCAAAAACATATACCGTATATACTCGAGTATAAGATGAGTTTTTCAGCACATTTTTTGTGCTGAAAACCCCCCACTCGTCTTATACTTGAGTCAATGCCTGTATTATGGCAACTTACATTGCCATAATACAGACCAGAACCGCTTGGCACATTACAAGCCCGGCGGTCCTGTTGGGGGCTGGCAGCAAGCTGTTACTTATGTTCACAGCAGCTCCTGTCAACTCTCTTCTCTCACCTCCGGTCCGGTCAACTCCCCACTGCAAATTTAAAAATGTAAAAATTTAAATAAAACAAAATAAAAATAATATATTAATAATATTTAAAAAATTATAATAATATAACAATAAAATAAATATATTTATAAAAAAGTTATATTAAAATAATAATAATAATAATTAAAAAAAATAATGAAAATGCCCACGCCCCACCAAGGCTCTGCATCACACACACAAACACACTCTGCATCACACACACACACTGCATTCGTACACACACTACACACACTGCATTCATACACACACTGCATTCATACACACACTGCATTCATACACAGATTGCATTCATACACATACACACTACATTCATACACACACACACTGCATTCATACACACACTGCATTCATACACACACTGCATTATATACACACACACACACACACACTGCATTCATACACACACTGCATTCATACACACACACTACACACACTGAATTCATACACACACACTGCAATCATACACACACTGCACTAATACACACACACTGCATTCATACACACACACTGCACTCATACACACACCGCATTCATACAAACACACTGTATTATGCACACACACACACACTGCATTCATTATATACACACACTGTAAATAAATATTCAATTAATATACTTTTTGGGGGATATAATTTTATTTAGAAATTTACCAGTAGCTGCTGCATTTCCCACCCTAGTCTTATACTCGAGTCAATAAGTTTTCCCAGTTTTTTTGAGTAAAATTAGGGGTCTCGACTTATATTCGGGTCGACTTATACTCGAGTATATACGGTACATTGTCTTAACACCTTAGAGAGATAAGTAAAAGTCATGTACAGGTGGTACATGGTGCCAGTAAAGCTTTATAGGATCTCCCCTTCTAATTCTCCAGTTTGTTGGAGATGTTTACATCAGGAGGGAACCATGTATCATATATGGTGTACTTGCCCTAGAATAGTTCAATTTGGGTTTGGGACTTCGTATTTTAAAACTGTAAAGGATATTATTGGAAGACTGTTGATTAAAAAAAACAAACTGCTCTGTTATATATAAATAGTATGGGGGTGTTAAAAAACATGATATTTTGATTACCCATTGCTTAATGGGAGCAAAGATATTAATTGCTCGACACTGGAAGCAAGTAATTATTCCAACTAAAGCATCGTTCATAAAACAATTGTTTTATCAGTTGGATATGGAAAAAAATATGCTACTTTATAATTATCACTTGGGATATAGATTTTCATCCATTTATAGAGAACTAATAGAAAGGGTTACTGCCCTTTATATTGAGCCCTCAAAAGAGCTTGTTTTTATCTAATACATTGGGAATAAAACAAGTTAAAGTAGTAATCGGTCTTGCTGTTGTAGTGTTTGTCTTAGCGATTGTTTGTTTAGGTGGCGTGGCTTTACGGTTATTTATTATGTATGGGAACCATGCTCACGACTGTATGTGATTTATGCATACATTGTCATAATGCCATTTTGTATGATATGTTTTGTATTGTATTGTATGATGTGTCAGAGATCTATTGATACCAAACCAAGGTCAGGTATGAATGGTTGAGTTGCCAGAAAGAAGCCTTTACTGCACAAATTTCACAAAAAAGCCCGGTTACAATATGCCTGACAACACCTTGACCCACTTCACAACTTCTAGCATATTCTAATTTGGAGTGACAAGACCAAAATAGAGCTTTATGGTCATAACCATATAGTTAAAAGAATACCATCCCCATTGTGAAGCATAGTATTGGCTCACTGATGTTTTGGGGTTGTGTGATCTCTAAAGGTACGGGGAAACTTGTGAAAAATGATGGCAAGATGAATGGAACATATCAGCTATGAAGAAAGGAAAACGTTGCCTGAGAGGGGATATGATAACATTATACAAATATATTCAGGGCCAATACAAACCATTGTGTGGAAATCTATTCTATTCACAAACCGGACTTTACATAGGAAATGTGTTTAGACTGGAAGAAAGAAGATTTCATCTAAGGCAAAGGAAAGGTTTTTTTACTGTAAGAACAATAAGGATGTAGAATTCTCTGCCTGAAGAAGTGGTTTTATCAGAGTCCATAAAGATGTTCAAACAGCTACTAGATGCATACTTGCAAAAACAGAATATTCAAGGATATACTCTTTCAATGTAGGGTAATAACTGCTTGATCCAAGGATAAATCTGACTGCCATTCTGGGGTCAAGAAGGAATTTTTTTCCTAGCTTGTTACAAAAGTGTGCTTCAAACTGGGTTTTTTGCCTTTTTTTGGATCAACAGCAAAAAACAAATGTGAGGAAGGCTGAATTTGATGGACACAAGTCTCTTTTCATCTATTTAACTATGTAACTATGTAACTATGAATGCAACATGTTAACAGAAAATATTGGCAGACTTTGCATTCTTCTGCACCAAGGCTGCACATTGGACACTCTTGGACTTTCCAGCATGACAATGACCATAAAAACAAGGCCAAGTTGACCCTCCTGTGGTTACAGCAGAAGGTTCTGGAGTGGCCATCACAGTCTCCTGACTTTAATATCGCGGCTGTGGCAACGCTCATCTCGTGGGAGTGAACTCTTCCCCAGAAACTGCAGGGTAGAGTTCACTCACCACTAGGACCAACAGGGACTGCAGCATGGGACAGCACCACCAGGGACTCCTCCATGGATGCACGGCTCCCCCCCTCCCAAGATAAAGGTAAGAAGGGAGGGGGGGATATGAAGTTTATTATTTTAAATATTTTTTTATTTATCCCCTATTTTTTAAATCTGATTTTATCCCACATTATTTTTAATTATAATAATAATTAAAAAAAAAAGAATCATAAATTTACACCTTGCCCCCCACACACAATCCCTCCAGACATATTCACACACACAGCACACACAGCACCCTCAGACACACACACACAACACCCTCACTCACACAGCACACTCACCCACACAGCACACTCACCCACACAGCAACCCTCAGACACACACAACATTGTTAGACACATACACAGCACACTAACAACACCCTCAGACACACACACACTGCACCCTCACACACAGCACCCCAGACACACACATCACCCTCAAACACACACTAACAGCACACTTACACACACAGCACACTTACCCACACAGCACCCTCACGCACACACAGCACGCTCAAACAGACAGCACGCTCAAACAGACAGCACGCTCACACACACAGCACACTCATAAACACAGCACATTTAGACAAACACACAGCACCCACACACAGCACACTTACCCACACAGCACCCTCATGCACACACAGCACGCTCAAACACACAGCACCCTCGCACACACACAGCACCCTCAAACACACACACACACATATATATATATATATATCATCTAAAATAACCCTCAGTGAATTAACAAAGATAATTTAAAAAATAGAATGTGATGGTAAGAACACCCTCACACACAACACACTGCACCCCTCACACACACATGCTGCCCCCCTTACACACACATGCTGCACCATTCACACACAACACACTGCACCTCTCACACAACACACTGCACCCATCACACACACATGCTGCACACATCAAGCCCAACACGCTGCACCCCTCACACACACATGCTGCACACAACAAACCCAACGCACTGTGACCCTCACACACACATGCTGCACACAGCACACCTAACACACTGTGACCCTGACATATACATATATATTTGGATGTATATAGTATATATATATATATATATATATATATATATATATATACACACACACACATACTATAGCACCGCTCACACTGCACCACTACACACATTACGCTCCAGATACACGCTAGATCCCTTACCCAACTCTGGATCATCTAATCTACACACAGTAGATCTCTATATACACTAAAAATCCTCCACACACACACACAAAATCTCCTATACACACTCTGTGTCCTTTACACACTAGATCCCCTACACACACACACACTGCACCACCTACACACACTACATTGCTGACATACAAACTCTGGATCCCCTATGCACACACTACATTCCTTGTTAACAAACACATGCTACATTCTCTAAACACAAACTCTCTACAACCCTTACACACACTACAGCCAGTATGCACACACTCGCTACATCCTCAATACACACTATGACCCCTATACACACACTCTACAGCCCCTAGCACGATACGCTTTCCTGGCCCTTTTGTCCTCCGGTATCCCACTTACTGAGACACCAGAGACAAGTGAAAAGCAAACACAGCGCAAGCATGTTATTAAATTTGCTTGTGCTGCGCAGACCAAATTCAGGGCCTTTTTCTCATGCTAGAGCTCTTCAGCAGGGCTCTGTGCATTGAACTAACATGCTCACTTTGAGAGGGGGTGTGCTTGTCCTTAGTGATGACAAAACACACCCTCTCTGGCCCCGCCCCCTTCTCAGGGGCCGCTGTGATTAAAAATGCCCGGGCCGAATTTTTTTCCCAGTCCGGCCCTGCCTGGAACCTCTACCAAGATCAAGAGACGCACTGTAAGATTCACAGGTAGGGTTTATACAGCTCAAGTGCAATCAAAATTAGCTTTTCAGCTTCACCTGTTGTAAATGCATCTCTTTCTCTTCTGATTTACGAGTTGTATAACATACTATACTTTTCCTCTGTCCCCCTGTTTTTTGTTACATATATCATCAGAGGTTATTAGGAGGCACTACTCCTAACTCCTTCCCTTCACTACGATGATAGAGAGGTGTCAGAACACATAGTGCATCACAGTTTGTTGCAAATGGAGTTGTGTAGCCACAGACTGTGGGGATGTAAGAATCAGAACTTATCATAGAGGAATGGAAGAAGGATGCCTGGTCTGATAAATTACATTTTCTTCTAGGTAAGGTGAGTGGCCAGGTGCATATGCATCATTTACCTGGGGAAGAGATGGCAGCAGTCTGCACAATGGGAAAAAGGCAGACAGGCGGAGGCTGTCCTCAGGGCATTGTTCGGCTGGGAAACTTTGGGTGCTGACATTTATGTGGATGCTACATTGACACATACCGCCAGCCTATGGATTGTTACAGACCACATACATCCCTTTATGGTTATGGTGTTCCTTAATGGCAGTGCCCTCTTTCAGTAGGATAATGCATACTGCCACACTGCAGAAATTGTTCAGGAATGGTTTGAGGAACATGATAAAGAGTTCAAGGTCTTCCCTTGGCCTCCAAATTTCTCAGATTTTCATACAGTTGAACATCTGTGAGATGTGCTGGAACAACAAATCTGATCATTGGACGCCCCACCTTATAACTTGCAGGACTTCAAAGAAGTTCTGCTAATGTCTTGATGCCAGATAAAACAGGACATGTTCAGTGGTCTTGTAAAGTTGATGCCTCGATGCATCAGAGCTGCTTTGGTAGCATGAGGGGGACCTACATGATATTAGACAGGTGGTTTTAATGTTGTGGCTGATCAATGTGAGTCATTCTTGGGAACCACTTTACAAGTTTAAATGTTTAAATGTGTTGTGTTTTAACTTTTGTAAAATATAGTAAAGAAAGAAATTAGACAATTAATATCTTTTGAACATTTATATGGCCCTGCATTTAATGAGTGGTACCATTAATTTTAATGAGTGGTTCCCTCGAGCCTAATGAAAGGTTGTGTCGTGAGGTAAAACCCCAACACACAGGTTTAGGACAGTAAGGGATGAAACAAGCATAAAATGTCTTACCGGTCCTGAATAATTTGAAAGGTTTAGTAGATAACCAAATAACCTAACCTTTAATGGTAAATTTGAAATCGTTTCAGCTCATATGATTAATTTCAGATAAATGCTTATTTTAAAAAAAAATTGATAAAAGTTAACTGTATACATAGATGAATGGGCCCTATTATGTATATAGATCTTACACAAGATCTCAACATACTTTATTTTTAGTAATTATTCATAGTGTGCTTTGTTTCACATGTATGTCTTCGTTCTGACTGCTCAGTAGGCTTGCTTTATTTCATCCTGAAATTTGTATCATTTTAGTTGTAAATGAAGCCCATTTTGTTTACAGAAGCACACAAATGACTCAAAATATGTCTCATGATTCATTATTGTCTTCTGTCCTTGAAAAGGATTGTTAAAAAAATTATAAAACAATAGGAGAAAATGGAGATAGCCCTGCAATTATGCCATTACTGCAATCAGTTCTAAAAACGGAATTTCAACTTCCACCTGCTCGTTCTCTATAATTTTTCGCCATAGGAATACCAAGCATTTTCTTATTTGATTTTCAGGATTATTTTTCAACATTATGAAATTTAAAATAAAAAAAAATAAAAAAATCCCCTATTTGTTTAAAAAAATAAAGGGGGCGATTTATTACACAAAGACTAATCACCATAGCAACCAATGGAATGTTTCTCAACATTAGCAGTTTGAACATAGAATAGCACCTATTTTCCTTTAAACAATACCAAGCAACATTAATGAATGGCACATTGTTAGTGATATTATTTTATCCTAGCTAACATCTTTACTATATTTTTCCTGCAGTTACGTACCTATGTTGAATGGTTTGTGTCTTCTATTCACTTGTATATCTCAACGTTTCTGCACCTGCTACAAGTGTACTGTTTTAACAAGAACAGCACCACACTGGGAACACATGGTTATTTCTTTGTTAAACCCATAGTACTATTATAGAAGCATTCTGAAGTCACGGTTATTTTCTGCTGTTGGTCTCTTCAGTAAATTACTGTATCTCTAGTAAAAAGTTATTATTGTCGCTACACTTATTAATGTTGTAATCATTTTTCTCTGTTAATGCAATTTAAACTCATAGCAATGTTGTTACATAATTTGTTATTTACTGTAATATAATATTCTCTGTGGATATTTATTATTAATTGACCATACTTCTTATTAAATGCCAGGGTCCTCTAATCTGAAGTCATTGTTCTTTGAAGAATAAGCAAGACAATTGTGCATGTTTACTTAGTCCATATACAGTGAAATTAAATCCTGAATAGTAATTATGTTTTGCATTGTTGACACTAGCTGTAGAAATTAAGGCACACAATTAAAAGTGTAAATTAATTTACGATTGATTTTAGCCAACAAAGTAAAGCTAAGAACTTTTATTCCAATCAAATGTTCCATTTTAAATATAGCAGAAGTCTCCAATTGTTATTTATATCTAAGAACTAATTTATTTTAGTTTTTTTTGTAATTTAGAATCATATGATTGGACTTTTTTTGGATGAAAAAGGAATTCTTGATTGCATGTTTGTGAGATTTAAGCATTGTTCAGCCTCATCTGAAAATGTTTGACAGATGATATTTTGCAGTTGGAAGCACCAGCTGATTCATCTGGATTTTTCAACAAATACTTTTTGCATTCACCCTCATTTATCCTTATAAAATGCCTGCAAGTTTGCTGAAAACAGTACAGGAAGTCTTAATGGGTCTTATTTCATTCCTACAGTCAGGGAGGGTGGGAGGAGTGCATGGATTCTACTATTTCTCCATTAACATTACAGAGACTAAAAACATTTGCTATATCAGCTTCAAATACATGTATTTGTATTTCATTTTGGGAAAAATATTATGACTATATCTGATTAATATGTGCTTGATTAAGTCTGTGTGCATGAGGAATGAGGGATAGATAGAAATGTATACTGCTTCAAACGTGTTTCACTTTAGAAAATACACCTACATGTAACTTTGGATAGAGCGAGGTCTATATAACCTTGGGAGAGTTTACAAGTAAATAAAACAAGATGGATAACACGTTGTGCCTTGGGAAAGGAATTTACATATCAATTAGGCACAGGACGTGGCTATTTACAACATGTATTAAATTGGGCAGATTTTAGGTAAAATGTTCTCTCTGGTAGAAACTGTGGTGCTGACTGTTTAACGTTACAGTGTAATACAACAGTGTAATACTGAGCAGAATACCGTAGTAGTACTAAAACATATTTATCTGGATAAGGGTATAACATTCTATGTTTAATCTTGGGATAGGTGACACATTGCATTCACTATTAATACACAACACAGAGTGCTTTATTCACATGGGCTACCAATTGGAATTAGTTGTGATGAGAGAAAAAATGTACAACATATGATTTAAAGGGACACTACAGTCACCAGAACAACTACAGCTTATTGGATTTGTTCTGGTGATTAAAGTAATTACCTTCAGGCTTTTTTGCTGTGAACACTGTCTTTTCAGAGAAAATGCAGTCTTTACATTACAACCTAGTGATAACTTCACTGTCCACTCCTTAGATGTCTGTCAGAGATCCTTCCTGGGTCATGGCTGCCTAAAATGCATCCAAACATTCAGTGTCTCCTCCCTCAGCATGCAGACACCAAACTTTCCTCATAGAGATTAATTGATTCAATGTATCTCTATGAGGAGATGCTGATTGGCCAGGGCTGTGTTTAAATTGTGCTTGCTCTGCCCCTGATCTGCCTCTTTGTCAGTCTCAGCCAATCCTATGGGGAAGCGTTGTGATTGGCTCAGGCCACCACTTCTGATGATGTCAGCAGACAGTGGGCAGGTCTAAAGGAAACATGGACAAACTATGCAGCTGCAGGCTTGAATTCAAATAAGAGTTTACTTTATTTTTTTGAGGCATGAGGGGACCAGGGTGGCTAGATGGTGGATTTAACCCTGTAGGGTCAGGGAATACATGTTTGTGTTCCTGACCCTATAGTGCTCCTTTAAGCTTCAATTAACATACTAGAGGATAATAACTTCCATTGTAAACACACTGTGCTGTAAGTTCAGTTTGAATATGAAACATTTTTTTCATGGAGGCTGTGAGTTAAAGACTGGAAAAGTGTCACTAGTGATGCATAAACAAAGTGATTTTTACTCCCAGATGACAGAATTGTGTAGTGAGACTGCAGGAGCACGAGTTAAAAATTGCATGGTGCTTAGAGTATCTCTGTAATATGCAAGGTTATAAATTAAGCAAAGCAATCCAATTAATAATTTCATGTCAATTTTTTTTTTATATTTTAAATCTGTTTTCAATAAAGAGAATTTAAAAAAAAAGCCTGATATTGCCAGGATAAAAATTATTTATAGCAAAGATTATAGTCAAAATCATCTGCGAGACTAAAAAGGAATTATATTTTGGGAACAGTAAAGATTTTCCCATATTAACAACATGAGCATAAAACAGTTTATTTTGCTGTATCTGATAATTTAATAGTTATAGTTATGCAGGCAATAAACAGTACATAATCTGTTTAGAGTGTATTTATGGTGTAGTTCAAGTAAAGCAAACACACAATTAAATATTAATGGCACATTCTCAGCCTATCAGCTAGTGTGTAGGGTCTGTACAACATGGCACCATAATCTGCAAACATTTCCATATCTTTCCCAGCAAGACACAGAAGAATGTCTTGACAAGTGTCTATTGTGGAGGTAGTGAATGCAGCAGGTGCTGAGGACATTGCTGAAAATCACAGTTGCGTCTACAGATAAATACAGCCGTATCCAATTAAAAAGACAGCTCCATTCATCTATTTCTACGACAGCCAGGAGGTCTCTAATTGTTTTGCAGATCACTTAGCGATTAATGATGCTGTTGCCTTTGGATGGACCATTTTACAAATCAATACATGTTGGCAAAGTCGAGCTATTGAGTAGACATAATGATAGGAAGCTGAAGTCACTCTATTAATGGACAAAACCCACAGGCTAAGGAAATACTGCTTTAGCCACTTAAAATAGATTGCACAGTTTTTTTCTGCTCTACATCTGTCCTTTGTATTGTTCAGGTTAGAATATATATATATGTTGAGAAATGCAACTGTTTTATTTGGTTGTTTATTTTTATAAATATCTGCACAGGGTCTATTAATAACAAATTCTGAGTGACACATTCAACATTATATTGATCTTCGTTACATCAGAAGAAAGGAGTAACTGATTTGCATTTTTCCCTCTAGATTAGTCAAGCATGCCTTTTCACAGGCTGTAGCCTGGGAGCTATGCTAGGAGGTGACTTCAACAGTCTACAACAAGCATGAAACTTTTATGAATCAAGCCTGTCACATATCCAAGTCAGCACATTAGTAGTTGACGTAAATTCCTCTTTCACTTCTAGGCGCTTATCTTCCGTTACTTACAATTTTATTCCTTCCTGAGTCATTATCTCCATGTTGTGCTGTCAGTGTCTTAAAAGTAAATAAGCAGGAAAGGCTTTGACTAACACAAGTTGACCAGATACACCTGTCTATATTCACAAGTCCAGAAAGAAAAGTCCTGCGCTCAACTCCCATCACTACTGGGCGGCTGCAATGACTACAGTAAACATCAGCCCCAATACATAGTAAAAACCAAAGAAAAACATGTTACTTGCACTCTCTCCTTTATCCCTATGTATTTTTAAAACAAATGGAGGTCTTTTAGTTACCTCCAATGGCCATGAGAGGATTGAGCCCACCTGCCACATCAAGGCAGACCCCCCTAGGTGGGTCCTAACTCTAACCATTCACGTTGCTTCCTTGAGCCTCTGTCAAAAATCTCTAATGAGACAGAAAGGGGTATTTTTTATATGTTTTTCTTTGTTTTTTACTATGTATTGGGGCTGATGTGTACTGTAGTCATTGCAGCCGCCCAGTAGTGATGGGAGTTGAGCGCAGGACTTTTCTTTCTGCATTTGTATCCAATTTTTGTATTACTCAGCCTTGTTACAATGCAGCCGCCCATCCCATGTGTTCCCTATTAAGGGTTAATATTGTATAGGGGTGTATATAAAAAATACCCCTTTCTGTCTCATTAGAGATTTTTGCCAGAGGCTCAAGGAAGCAAGGTGAATGGTTAGAGTTAGGACCCACCTAGGGGGGTCTGCCTTGATGTGGCAGGTGGGCTCAATCCTCTCATGGCCATTGGAGGTAACTAAAAGACCTCCATTTGTTTTAAAAATACATAGGGATAAAGGAGAGAGCGCAAGTAACATGTTTTTCTTTGGTTTTTACTATGTATTGGGGCTGATGTGTACTGTAGTCATTGCAGCCGCCCAGTAGTGATGGGAGTTGAGCGCAGGACTTTTCTTTCTGCATTTGTATCCAATTTTTGTATTACTCAGCCTTGTTACAATGCAGCCGCCCATCCCATGTGTTCCCTATTAAGGGTTAATAATGTATAGGGGTGTATATAAAAAATACCCCTTTCTGTCTCATTAGAGATTTTTGCCAGAGGCTCAAGGAAGCAAGGTGAATGGTTAGAGTTAGGACCCACCTAGGGGGGTCTGCCTTGATGTGGCAGGTGGGCTCAATCCTCTCATGGCCATTGGAGGTAACTAAAAGACCTCCATTTGTTTTAAAAATACATAGGGATAAAGGAGAGAGCGCAAGTAACATGTTTTTCTTTGGTTTTTACTATGTATTGGGGCTGATGTGTACTGTAGTCATTGCAGCCGCCCAGTAGTGATGGGAGTTGAGCGCAGGACTTTTCTTTCTGCATTTGTATCCAAATTTTGTATTACTCAGCCTTGTTACAATGCAGCCGCCCATCCCATGTGTTCCCTATTAAGGGTTAATAATGTATAAGGGTGTATATAAAAAAAAACCCTTTCTGTCTCATTAGAGATTTTTGCCAGAGGCTCAAGGAAGCAAGGTGAATGGTTAGAGTTAGGACCCACCTAGGGGGGTCTGCCTTGATGTGGCAGGTGGGCTCAATCCTCTCATGGCCATTGGAGGTAACTAAAAGACCTCCATTTGTTTTAAAAATACATAGGGATAAAGGAGAGAGCGCAAGTAACATGTTTTTCTTTGGTTTTTACTATATATTCACAAGTCCCCCTATACAATTTGCAGATATGTATGTACACACACACACACACACACACACACACTTTAACCCCTTAAGGACCAAACTTATGGAATAAAAGGGAATCATGACATGTCACACATGTCATGTGTCCTTAAGGGGTTAAAGGACAGCATTATACTGTGCACTGCATAACACAAACAATGTGCTATGGGAAAATAATGCCATCAGAGATTCTGGAGACATTAAATTAAACTGAAAATTGAAAGTCAAATGATTTATATATGGATTCATAAATTAGAGATGCCATTATGTTCCCATAACATATTCATTACTTTTATGTATCTCTTACAGTACACACCATTTGTAGTTAGGGTTAGTTTTGGGGTTAATGTGCAATGTTGGAGCGGATTTTTATTGATGGCGTAGTGTTTTAGAAAAATGTAGGAGTCTATTGTAAGGGTTTATGCACAGTATAGTCTGTTAGTGTAGTATTAAGGGGAGGATTTGCTGTAAGGACAGCACTTCAATATACATTCCCCAGCACTGACTGATATTAATCCAAGTTATATTCTTAGACTGCAGCTATTTGAGTTAATTGACCAACTTAAACGTTGTCTCTCCTCAGGGCAATGTTATGGTTAGCATCTCACAGTCTTTTTTATCTTTCTTCTAACTCCAACCTGATTGAGAAAGTCTTGCAGTACAGCAACCTTTTTTGTTGGAATTTACAAAATGTATTATTTGATGAACACATTTTAACTTGTTTAATGCAATTTGTGTATATTCATCCTGCAAGTAAACTCAAACCTTGTCAAAAGGTTCATGTATGTACCCTTTAGCTCTACAAAAGTGTCAGCAATTATGCAAATAAACAAGATAATAATGCTGGCATCTACTGGAACTCAAAAGTCTATTCCCACCAGGACACAGTAGCCCATGCCTGGATCATCCTTTACAGTTTGGGAAACTGAGGGATTGATTGTGTTAGCAGGGTACGTGTTTATTCCCCTTACTAAATGGCAATCAAAGCATATGGGGAGATTTTATTCCATAAGTAGAGTAAATCTTTACTTTGCTAAGAGAATAAATTCCAAAGAATCTGAAAATGAGTCAAAATAGTAAAAGAGAACATACAGAATGTATAAATGCAATATTTGCAAAAACATTTGAAACCTGAGTGATAATTTACCATGGGGAAGACAGTTCTGCATTTTCCCTTCCCATGATCTTGCATATTTCCTTTATTGGATTATTCCTATATTCTTAGAGTCTCCTTAAGTAAAAAGGAAAGTTCAAACATGACTTTCTGGAGATGCCAAAATTCATGACTTGCTCTGCTATATATCTTGTGAAAAAGTAATAACTATTTAAGTAACAGTCTAATAGTGTAGGTGAGTTATATGGCAAACATGAATAAAACCTGTTTATCATCAGGACTATCTTATACAGTTTTTTTTTTTCCGTTTTTTTTCCTTGTCTTGTATTATTTATAAAGAGCCAAATAAATATCCAGCACTGTAGAATAGGTGGAATAACAGACAGAATAGGTGGAATAACAGTTGCATGTGCAGAAACACAGGATGTTGAGCCCTGCTACAGGTCTCTGGATACAGGGGGACAGCCAGCTGGCACAGGAACTCAGGATAAAAAAGGACCAGCCCAACAACATTAATGAACTGGCAATCAAGAAAGGGTGAGGCTCAACTAAATAGGGCGAAGTTAATCACAAAGTAAGGGCAGCTGGGAACAGAGAGAGATCTCGGCCTGGGTGCAGCAGCCTGGAATAGCACCAGAGACAGGTAGTGGCACTGTGAGGTACTGCACCAGACTGAGAATAAACCGAATCGTGACAGACGCAGGTCTTCGGCAGAGTGTAAGTGAGCAGCCATCAAGTTAGAAATAGCAGAGAGGAAGTCATGAGACATGAGTCACAAACGGCAGTGAGAAGTTAGGAGAGGATAGATCGATTTGGGGGTTGGTGGGTTAATTTTGAGACATTGCAGAATACAAATATGTGTGTAATATTACAGTAAAACAGTAAAAACTGGACTGAACTTTAAAAAATAAAATGTATTAATTTCTCACACTTGTTTAGATTTTATTATTTAAAGATTTAAAGATTTAAATTATGGTCATATATAATTATTTGATGTAGAAAGAAAGTCATATTTATCCTTAACAAAAGGATATCTAATAAGTGTGGATGCACTTAATGTAAAAGAGTTCAATTATGGTTGGACAAACAAATAGCAAACATTTTAGTTTTTGTTCATGTTCAGAACTTGCATCTGTCCTTAACCCCTTAAGGACCAAACTTCTGGAATAAAAGGGAATCATGACATGTCACACATGTCATGTGTCCTTAAGGGGTTAACGGGATATGATAGCCATCAGAACAAATACAGCTTAATGTAGTTGTTTTGGTGAGTATAGTCAGTCCTTGCAGGCTTTTTGTTGTAAACACTGTTGTCACAAACGCACCTTACTTTAAGAGGGTGCGTGACGTAGTTGTGGTGGTGAAAGGGTTAAAGTTCACTATTTGTCTGCACTAGACCAGAAATAATGATAAAATCCCCCTTAACACCACCCACACCTAAGCATGATAATATAAATATTACTATTTTAATGCTGCCACCACCAAGACAATTTATAAACGGAGTGCCTTGGTCCCCCAGGTAACTTAATAATAAAAACCCACCAAGTACAACTTAGCACAATATTTAAGCAATTACAAAACACTAATTAGTCTCTTCAGGTAACGTGATATTTTACCAGGCAAGGCAAAACTTAATGTAGGAATATTTACTATGAGAAAAAAAAACTGGCACAGTGCATACAAAAAATAGATGATAAACAAATGATTTACACCAACAACAGATAGAAACAAAAGGGATAAAATAACAGAAGTCCTAATTACACACTCAGGTTTTCAAAGTAAAACATCTGCCCCAGGGGGTCTCTGTTAAGAAAGATGGTGACTCACTTAGAATTAGATTCTGGCCCCTCAAGCAAGTACAAATACACATCTCCGTATCATTGGACATATACCCTGTAAATTACCATGCCTCGTCCAGAGGTGGAGTTAAGGCTTACCTATAGTAACTATAAGTGACCCCCTTGTGTTCCAGACCAACATCAATCCATGTGGAAACATTTGGTTCTATCTCATCTTATGTACTTGCCACAGAAATAATAATTGCATCTATGAATTTGTTACCATTTTCCCAATCCATAGATATATCACATTCCTTACTTGTGACCCAATATAGCGGACATCACAATCCATTCCCCTATGGTTAAGTTACGCAAATCATGTTTGGGCATGTTTAGAAGGTGGTGCTTGTCCCATTCTAAATATAATAAAAATGAGACTTAATTATTATTCTGTGGGTACATATTAATGTTTCTTTTGGATATGATACTTGAACACAAAGCTAATGATCATTAACATATTAAAGAAATTAACTCATCAATTAAGAGGCAGTGGCCATATAGCTGTAGGCAGTTAGTTTACATTGAAACTAGACTTCCAGGCCACTTATGTGGGACATCTCTCACCTTACAGAGCCGTTGATTAATCAAATGATCAAATCCATGTTGTAAACCATCTGCCTCCTTTCACATTCCTATGCAATTTACATTATCTCTTCTGTCATCCGACCTTGCAACCAAGTGACCAATTCATATATGCACTACACAAATTACATTACATGGCAATATTCTGTTGTGCAACAATGAATTATGCACCCTTGGTGTGACAACTTTCTTTTCAGAAAAAGTTTATATTAATGCCTAGGGACAATGCCAGTATCCACTCCTCAGATGGCTACTGGAAGTGCTTCACAGTGTGCAGCACTGACATTCAGCATCTCCATGATCTTTCTCAAAAGAGATGCATTGATTCAATGCACCTCTATGAGGAAACGCTGATTGGCCAGGCCAGCGACCCATGTGGGACCATGGTAGAGGTTCTTTATTCTATACTCAGCTTGACAGAGACCTACTTAAAGCATATACAGTGGAGGAGGCAGGGATATACACTCAGCTGCTTTCAGATGAGGTATCTTTGACCGTGTCCTTAAGTCACAAGTCATGAAGTGGTTATGCACACCATATTACTTCCAACATGAGTGAACATCTCACACCTGCAGATAAAGAGGAAATAATTTTCTACCTATTCCCTGTGTTGAAAAATACAACATCTTGTGTGCTGGAGATGAGAACTCACCCCTCTGACACCGCTTGAAAAACTGTGAATATGTATATTTACTACCATATACAGATAAAAGATGAAATAAAAAAATAAAAGCATGCATTGTTATCACCACCACAATAAGACCACAGAACAACCACACAGTTAACATGAAAATACAATAAAACAAAGTATTTACATTCTCTTTGTTCATTGTTGAGTCTAGTTAGGAAAAAAACAAACCAGAAAAAGATATATTATTTAGTTTGTAGATGATGTGGCTTATATAATGGAAAAAAATAATTACATACAAAGGGACATTAAATATAATTCCTCAATGTTAAAACAGGGGGTCACACTTCGATGTAAAATTCTAAATGCTTTTCTTATGTTTACTTTTCTATTTGACAAGCATTCTTCTCCATTATGGGTTGTGTTAGTTTTAATATTGCTGTGAAATTTTATGCAGAGATAGTAATACACAGTTCTGTCAAACATTGCCTCTTGAAGGTGGTCTTAGAAAAGATCAGTTCAAATAAAACTCATTTTTGCAGTGCCATGGGAAATAAACAATATATTGCTTTTCAGAGTACTGAGGGGGGATTGGGGCTATATAACTTGTTCTATTCAGTCCTAACCTTAGAAGTAATAACTTATTAGTCTGTGATTTTAACCTTGGGGATCGTATTTGCCTGGTGTATACACATATTAACATTACAGTGCACAGGATGCATTGTAAATGTTGAGTAGCACAATGTACATTTTTGTGTATTGGTTAAAGTCAAAATAATTAGATACATAAAATAACCTTGTCTCTTGAAATGACAACTTTAACTGCTCTGTCATGGAGATACTGCTTATATATTTAATGTACAACAATATAATATTAATCAAAAATATAGGCGGTCACATACTGCTTTTAACATTGTATTATGTGTACAATAACACATGATCAGTTGTAAGTTTAACTTCATGTGATGTTATATATTATTTAAAGGTTCTGTTCCTGGTGACACCACTTTATATACGCTTTTGAACATAATTTTAACCTAATCTTCACTCAGTTAGGACTACACCTATTAGTTATGAGTTGACAAATAAATTAAAACCAGTACTCAAACGGCGATATTAAAATGCATGTACTTTTTTTTTGTACACAAAATTAAAAAACAGCCATGGTACGCCACAACAGCGGAATCAAGGTATATAGAAGTTCAGTTCACAATACAGGTTGTGACAGGTTGTGATATTTGTTAGTCAGGCACATTTTTTTTTATAGTAGGAGCAAGGTTTCAACAGTTAGAGTTCTCTTTTTGTTGTGTTAAAATAGAAAGGCATACATGCGAAAGGAGAAGTGATCAGAGGAGTGACAAAGTGGGAAAACATGACATGCATAATTATATATTTTTTTTAAATAAAGAGTGAACTCATGTGAGTTGTATAGCTATGGAAACATGCTAGGCTAAGTGGCGTATAGTTAAGCACGCTGACTACTTGTATACAGATGCTGCTGGCTCTAAGAACACAACGTTTGCTGCAAAGACACTTTCATTACATTCTATGGAGCTGCACGATGTTATGAGTTTCAGAATAAAACAAGTCTAACACGCCTCAAATTGTATCAGGTATTAAGGTAAAATATAGGAAGAGACAAATAAACATGCAGTTAGGGCATGAATCTCATAGAACTGAAATCGCATACAGAAACTCCCAAACACCGCTGGATCCACGTGTATATATATATATATATATATATATATATATATATATATATATGCACATGGATCCAGCACTCACTCATATACTGTAACTAAACCCCCATTATTTTTGCCTAGATTAGATGTTGTTTTTAATTTAAAAGAGCAAGAGCTAGTAGTGATAGCTGTATAGCAGTTCCCTACAATAAGAGACAGAACTCTAGATTGAGGGTAAAGTAAATCTGCTTTAATGGTAGCCACACTGGCCTTTTATGCAAGTCCCCAAGAAAGGGATACGCCCACATGAACCTTATTGAGGACAGGGACACCAAGCTTACAAACCAGAACAGTGATTAAATGCACGACACTCCCATAACAAACATACAATCCCTCCCCTCTGCCTGTGAGATAATTTGATAAAGTACTGTACATAACTCAATTATCTCCAGGCAGGAAAACCACATATTTTATAAAGTCCCATAAGTACCCCAAAACACAACATATTCCCATAAATGTTACATCCCATGATAGTCCTGATCTGGGTGAACAGCATATCTAAAAATCACCCAGATCAGAGCAGGGGGTTCAGGAAATTCCTGGAAGTCTCTTTATGACTGACCGCACACATGGTTTCATGCCCAAAACATTTCCAGAGAATCAGGGCTTGCGGCTGGTCTAGTTCGGTAGTTTGCAAATGAACAAACTACCGAACAGAGTCAATAGTCTTACCCTGGAGCTTGTTCCCTTCATCTAGACCAGGGGTTCTCAACCCAGTCCTCAAGGACCCCCACCAGTCCAGGATTTAGGGATTACCTGGATGAATCTAAGGTGTTTAGATTCACCTTAGACCAGGGGTCCTCAATATAACTCCCATGATTCTCTGGCTATCTATGTAAATCAAAGAATCATGGGAGTTGTAGTTCAGCAACATCTGGGGTTTGAGGACCCCTGTCTTAGACTCTAAGGTTTTTTGTTTTTTTGAGAACCCCTGATCTAGATGAATAATCCCGCCAAACAGTGCCCTTCTAAATTGAATAGAACCGAATGCAGGTGATGATGGAAGTCCAGCAGTGTTCGGGAGTTTCTGTATCCGATTTCAGTTCCATAAGATTCATGCCCGAACACCACTGCCTGAATTCATGCAAACAAGATGGCCACCACCTTGTGGTTGTCTATAGGAATTTGCGTCCACCCCGACGAACAATTAGCAGTGAGAAACGTTCCATAGGTTCCAAAGGTTCAATACGTGTTAACAAGCTCCAGGGTGGTCTCTGTTCGTGCGGTTGTTCGGTAAATGAACCATATAATCCCAATTGCACGAACAGAGCCTGTTTGAAGTCTATTAGCCAGTTCTATTGCAGGGGCCATAGTCACAGGGTAGGAGGCTGGCAAACAGGCTCCAAAAAACAGTGGCAAGGTTACTTTCGCCACATAACTCACTGAGCTTGCTCACTTGGAGTTGCTCAATTTATTCTTTTTTAAGTAGGAGTAGAAAACCAGAAATTTTAAATAAACCAGGTGATTACTGTTTTGCATACTTGTTTTTCAATCTGTGAAAATGAGTGATAGTCAAATTGAAAGTTTGACATATGCGCATGCCTGGAATAATCTTTCCAGAGTCCATACCTCTGTGGAATGGGTGAGCGAATGGTTTCTCTAAAAGGTAGGATTTGAGATAGAAGCAAATCGCAACATTAAGACAGATTTACATTCTTGAAAGGGGTCTGCTGCTCACTGAACAGAGTTTAATGGGGTAATCTAGTGGAGTGGAAAAGATAAGGCAGCTGGGTTACAGTTACATGTGGTAGCAAGGGGGCAGTTGTATAGCTGGGCAGGGTGGAGGGGCCATTTGACCCTAGTGGCACTCTTTTGGGATCAGCATTTTTCATGTGAGACACAGGGAAACAATGTTGTAAATAAATATATATGTATTAAATTATTATATGTTATAACATGAGAATACCCATATCGAGAGAATTAAGGCATTTTAACATGTGTTTAAAGACACTTTGTGTGAAGTGTTTAGTAGAGGTGGGTGGGGGGAGGGGGGGTGAGAACTAGCCTTTCCATTGGAATGTGCTCAAGCAAATTTACATCCCTCTGCCAGGAGGTCTCCCATCGCTTGTGTGTATTGACAAATACAGCATCATTTATGGCTCTCTATGAGTTCGTATTTCCATTGATGTAAATACATTTCATTTGTGCTGTGGTCTTTAAGAAATCTGGGAACTCTAGAATTAAGTCAGTTACTCCTGTTTGCAGCAAGAAGAAACTTGTTTTGTCTCATTCTTGAAGTAACTATTCCTACACCCTGTTCCAAATTAATATGCAAATTCTATTTAAGTGTAACAAAGATTAAATATTTTGTTTTTCAGTTTAACTCATGGATGGCATTGTGTCTCAGGGCTTTTTTGATCATTGGATCAAGAGAGCAGGTGCTAAAATACCATTACATAGCAGCAAACAGATATTTGAATCTGCTGGTGCCTCTGGAGTCCCACGGACAACAAGGTGTAGAGTCCTCCAGAGTCTTGCAACTGTGCATCAACCTTCTATTTGGCCACCACTAACTAATGCTCACAAGCAGAAACGGCTGCATTGGAAAGAAAAATACATAAAGACTAATTTTCAAACAGTCCTGTTCACTGATGAGTGCCGTGCAACCCTGAATGGTCCAGATGGATGGAGTAGTGGATGGTTGGTGGACAGCCACCCTGTTCCAACAAGGCTGCGACGTCAGCAAGGTGGTGGTGGAGTATGTATTGGGCCGGAATCATGAGAAGAGAGCTGGTCGGCTCCTTTAGGGTCCCCAAAGGTGTAAAGATGACCTCTGCAAAGTATATGGAGTTTCTGACTGACCACTTTCTTCCCTGGTACAGAAGGAAGAACTATGCTTTCCGTAAAAAAATCATCTTCATGCATGACAATGCACCATCTCATGCTGCAAGGAATACCTCTGCATCAATGGCTGCTATGGGGATGAAAGGAGAGAAAATCATGGTGTGGCATCCATCCTCCCCTGACCTTGATCCTATTGATAACCTTTGGAGCATCCTCAAGCAAAAGATCTATGAGGGTGGGAGGCAGTTTACATCCAAACAGCAGCACTGGGAGGCTATTCTGATATCTTGCAAACAAATTCAAGCAGAAACTGTCCAAAAACTCACAAGTTCAATGGATGCAAGACTTGTGAAGCTGCTATCAAATAAGGGGTCCTATGTTAAAATGTAACGTGACACGTTAATATGTTTAAAAAGTTAAAATGTTGTTATAAGTTTGATTGAAATAGCTTTTGATTTCAGTAAATATGCTGCAAACACAACAAATGACAATTTTTAACGTGTTTTGAAACTTACTGTGCGTAATAATTTGGAACAGTGCATTGTAAGTTTTTTATGTTTTAAAAAATACTGTTATCATTGGGAGGTTTGTTTAATAAAATTTGAATTGTACTCTTAATAGTTGATAAGATGAAAATTATCCTGACTGTTATTTACATCAATTATTTAGGTAAATGAGAAAAATATCATTTGCATAATAATTTGGAACAGGTTGTATGTCTATCGCCCACTATAGTGTGTTACTTGTTCAGTAATTGCCATTGGCACTTTGCGGTAGAATAGCTTGTAATATCTGGAGTTAACTCTGCAGTATATCCTGCATTGCCTGTGGATATGCTACCAAAGCTGAGGCCTTGCATTTAGTGTAGCGTTAGTGGTAGGTTAGGTAAAATAAATCCACAGATGACAGCTTATCTGAACTGGTACACATTCAGTGCCAGAGATGCCAGGGCCATATCATCACAGTAGTCTATTAAAAAAATCTGCAAGACATTTTTAAACAGAGTAAGTTGTAACGACTTCCTAACACTAAGCCTCTAATACCAAAATAACAACCCACTACACTGTTGTTCACTATAGTTTATTACAAATATATCCATAGAAAAGGAATCCCATAAGGTACCCTAGGTTGTGTGCTATTGTGTACTATTGCATGTAGTATGCATTTATGCAGTAATTGTGACTAGTTTATCTTTTAAGGTTCACTATAGTCATCAAAACAACTTTAGCTTTATAAAGCTGTTTTAGTGTATAGTGTTAGTGTACCTTATGTGTTGGCACAGGCTGTGTCACACACTGGAGACATCTTGCAAGTTAAAGGTTCCAGAGGTTCTCGTGCCGGCTGCTATAGCCTCGCCCCTTTTTATGACTTGGCGTGTGCGTGCGCTGAAGTCATGACGCTAATGATGTCACGGCCTGCCAACATTTTTTAATTCAAGCATTTTGTGGGCATGGCTACAAATGAAAGGAACACAGTATATAAGGGAGAACATTGCTCTGTTGTGGTTCTTATAGTCCCAATAGAGTTTTATATATTTGTATTCTTCTCTAGGTTCTGACTTTGGCTACTTTTGACTATTCTACCTTCTGTACTCTTTTGACCCGGTTTTAATACTCTCGCTGTTCCTTATTTCTGACTCCCCTGGGGTTTGTTCCTGATTACTCTCTATCCTTGGGACGTTAGCCCGGCCATTCTAAGGTCCGGTATACGTTACTATTCTACTACACTCTGTGTAGGATCCCTAGATATCCCTGACATTTAGATCACATATCATTGCTCAGTTCTCTTCCATTTAGGAGTTAAATCACTTTATTTATGCAGCTCTAGTTACACCTCAAAGCATGTGACTTGCAAAGCCTTTCTAAACTCTTTCTGTAAATATTCATCTAATATTTACACTTCCTTTATTGCAATTTCTGTTTGATTTAGAACTGCTAATGCCCTGCTCTGTTAATAGCTTTCTAGAACCTGCAGGAGGCTCCTGTATGTAATTAGAGTCTAAGTTACAAAGCAGGAGATTAAAACTTGTAAAGTAAGTTATGTCTAATTGAAAATGAAACATTTGCTTTCATGCAGGCTGTGTCAGTCACAGCCAAGAGAGGTGATTCAACTCCTAAATGGTTGAGAACTAAAAAGTGAAAAATTAAAAGCATTAACTATACCCCAAAACAACTTCACTATGAAAGTTGTTTTGGTGACTACAGTGTCCCTTTAAATAATTTGGCACAGATTCAATATATATTTTTTTAATTTGAAATAAAAAAAAATATCAAATTAAATGGACAGCTCTCTAATTTGGTTCCATAACTTCATAAAACGTTTTATGTATTGCATATTGATATTGACAGAAAAAATAGCTATTTGTGTATAAAATGCACAATACATTTCCAATTTTCCAAACATACTAAAGTTTTAAAACTAGGAACTTCTATTATGCCCTCCGTAATTTGTGACCTTTAACTGCTAAAATAGTTTAACTTTCTAGACATATGGTAAACCCAAAACTTTTTGGAAACTAATGTAATCTACAAATTGTGGTTGAACAATCATATAGCAAACAAAATTGTTTTTGGAAATTTAGATCTGGAAAAGCTAAAACAGGATGCAGCACTAAGGGTTTAAAAGAGTGTGGGAGACACACGCATTCAGGATTTGAGTTTATATTACACAGCCAGTCCATTATTGCCCCTGCATTGGCTTCCCGTAAGATATAAGGCTCAATATAAAATTCTGGTTCTTGCTTTCAAATCTCTACATAATGCTACTCCCACCTATTTATCCTCCCTAATACACAAGTATGTCCCATATAGACCTATGCCTATCCTCTGTTCGTACTCCCACCTCTGATGCTCGCCTTAAAGACTTCTCTAGGGCTGTACCATTCCTGAGCAACTCCCTTTCCTTTTCCATTAGATGATAACCTAGTCTCCACTCCTTCAAAAAAAATCATTAAAAACTCACTTTTTCACAAATGCATATTAATTAAACTGTTAATGGCTCCCAAGTGATTCATCTCCTGCAACTGTCATTTAAAAAAAAAAAAAAACACACACTAAGTCTTCATTGAATATTATTCTAACAATCTACCTCCCTACACTTCCCTTACCTTTTGTGTCATGTAAGCTCATTGAGCAGGACCCTCAACCCCTCTGTTTCTGTGCGTCCAACTTGTCTGGTTACAAATATGTGTCTGCTAGTCCACCCATTGTATAGTGCTGTGGAATGTGTTGGCACTATATAAATATAATAATAATGATTAATTATTTGTGCGGCATGATCAACACTGTTTAGTTTTTCTATATTGTATTTGTACTGTGTCTCCCTGTATCAAACTTAGTATTCAAGGGTGTTTCTACTTTGAAATGTAATATTTCTTGACTTTATTAGTTGCCTTTAATATTGGAAGATTAATCAGAATTGACAAACATTTCATTTTTTTTTTTCATTTAAATTAGTTTATCCTTCTACCAAAGATGCATGGAATATTTTACAATGCTTTTATGTGCATTTGAGAGTGATTGGTGTGTCACTACAGTACAGACATCTCACACAATTATTGAAAAGGAAAAGATCGGTATAGATATTTGTAATGTCAACTTGATAACTGTGTGAAAGTCAAGAGACAAACATGGCTTAATTAGGAATCAATAAATAGAAATTTATGGAAACCTGATGTTGTAACTATTATTCAGCTATTGCCTCCATGTATAGACCTATAACTCTGCATTACTTTCTTTTTAATTAAATTAATGCATTGCATGTTTTTACTTTTTTTGTATGTTTACACATTTAAACAGCAATTTGCTTAAATGTTTAATTTTGGGGGCTTTGAAATAGGGCAGCATCATGGAAGGCATTTCAGTTATAAGGAATAACAGTACTTAAAGACTTTTTCTCCCATCACAGTGGAGTGAGCTTGTCATTTAAGGGATATTCTAAACACCAAAACAACATTAGCTCAATTAAAGAGTTTTTGT
This sequence comes from Pelobates fuscus, assembly GCF_036172605.1. NCBI lineage: Eukaryota > Metazoa > Chordata > Amphibia > Anura > Pelobatidae > Pelobates > Pelobates fuscus. Next base: position 132,998,352 of record NC_086322.1, read on the forward strand.
GTAAAGATATTGTTCCCTGAGTCTCATTGTTTAATTATCTGCTAATAAGTAGTAAAATCACTTTATTAATGTAGCCCTAAGCACAATTCCCCTGGTTGTGACTCGTACAAACTCCATGATAAAAGGTTTCATTTTTAAAGCACAATGTGTTTACTTTGGAAGGTCTTATCTCCTGTTCTGTTAATTAAAGTTTAAAAGCATACAGGAGGCTACTTCATGCTCTAGCAGGCAATTAACAGAGTAGACAATATGACAATGAGTAATAAGGGAAGTAAAAAATAAAAATTCGAGCACTTTTTCAGTTCCAGGAGGGAGCAGAATCCCAACATGCAAATGTAGAACAGTACAAAGTAAAGCACATATTACCAGCCCTAAGAGGAGGCTGGGCTTAAGGTATAAGACTGAAACTGAATAGTCGAGGAACAAGTCAAGGTCAAATAGTACAGCAAAATGGATAGACTAGTAAAGATATTGCTTAGAGAGATCAGGAAAGACAAAATACAAGCCAAGTCAATAAATGGAAAATCTGAAAACATTCAAAATGTACTGTCGGACAACTAGAGACCTTGACAGGGCACTGATTGGGTATAAATAGCCCCAGTGTCTGATGCATGATAGAAGGGTAATACTATAATTGAGCTGTTTCTGTGTCATTTTGGCTATATAAATGGCTCTGGGTGAAGTATTTTGAGTCCTTATGGTGTTATAATTGTGATGCACAATTGGTTGGGAACAGCTCACATAATGTTTTGCCACTAAATGGTACACAGTGTCAACTAACTTAATTGCATTCTACAATGAAGTAAGTAGACGTATAGATCAGGGTGTTACAGTGGATATGATCTACTTGGATTTTGCCAAGGTGTTTGATACGGTTCACAATAGGTAAGTGTTCAAACGCAAAGACATTGGTCTAGATCAGTGGTTCCCATCCCTGTTCTCAAGTATCCCCTAACAGTCCAGGATTTAGGGATTACCCAATTATGTTTAAGGTGTTTTTATAAAAAAAAAAAAAAAAAAAAATAGTTTAGACACAACAGGGTAATCCATAAATCCCGGACTGGTAGGGGGCACTTAAGGACATGGTTGGGAACCACTGGTCTAGATGAAAATTCTTGTTCTTGGGTAGAACATTGGCTTTAAAAAAAGAGTACAGAGAGTTGTCATTAATGGTACATTTTCAAGCTGGACAAACGTGGCAAGTTGGAACCCTCAGGGTTCTGTTCTGGGACCGCTTATATTTATAAATGATCTTAAAATAGGCATTGAAAGTCAAGTTTCAGTGTTTGCAGATGACCAAAAATCTGTAACGTAATACAATGAGAGTGAGATATTACCGTGCTACAGATGTATTTAGATAGATTGGGAGACTGGGCACTTAAATGGCAGATGAAATTTAATGTAGAAAAATGCAAAGTTATGCACTTTGGGGTAAATAATGCAGAAGCAACTTATACCCTAAATGGTAGTGAATTATGGATAAGTACACACGAGAAGGATTTGAAAATTGTTATGGACAATGTTAATCAGCAGTAGCCAATAAGGTATTGTCATTTATTAAAAAAGGGCCAACATTTCTTGGGATGAGAATATAATTTTGCCTATCTAGAAATCACTGGTAAGACAACATCTTGAATATGCTGTGCAATTTGGGCACCTGTTCTAAAGAAGGATATTATGGCACTAGAAAAAGTGCAAAGGCAGGCTACAAAATTAATAAAAGGAATGGAACATTTTAGTTCTGAAGAAAGTTTAACAAAATTAAACCTCTTTAGTTTAGGAAAACAGTGCATCAGAGGGAATATGATAACATTATACAAATATAGCTGCGGCCAATACATGTCAACACCACATGTCTTAAGCACACCCCAATTTAAATTATTGCAAAAATGACTAAAATTTGCACCCACTAAGAATCTAAACAAATTTGAAATGTATGTGGATCTAAATAGATTCAAGAGAAATCTTTGCTTAAAGAAACATTTTTAAAGAAAATCCCATTATGACCAATTCTAACATAAAGGAGAAAGATGAATACAGACATACAGACCTAAAAGAAAAGTCCACCTTCTTTTGAAGGGTTTTCATATAAAGTGAGATGATAACCATTGAGAAGATGGTGATGAAATACATTAATAAGATAAAGAAACTGGACAAATATCAACAAAACCCAACAAAAAGGGAATATAATATATTACAAAAAATTCAAAAAGACAATGCAATAATAATCAACAAGCTGATAAGGTGGGGGTGTAGTCCTTATGACATTAGATGATTACAATAAAGAATCTCAAAGATTGTTGGAAGATAATAACACTTATAAAAAACTAAAGACCGAGCCTACAAATATTTTAAAAGATACATTTCATATTTTCCTAATTAGGAGACAAGAAAAGTACACAAAAATCCCACTCAACCACCTGGTAGGTCAATAGTGTTGGGCATCGGATCAATATCATGCAGACTATCCGAGTACATCGATAGATGCCTACAACCTATAGTCCAAAAAATACCCAGTTACCTCAAAGACACAGGGAATGTATTAAGACATATTAATGACTTGGTTTGGGAAGATAATTATTTCCTAGTAACTGCTGACGTAAGGTCCCTCTACACCATTATTGCACATGAGAGGTACTGCGCTGCAACAAGATATTTTGTAGAAAATTCTGATAGTTTTAACCCTGAACACATTGATTTTATTATGGAAGGGATTCACCTTATTTTAACCAGTAATTATTTCTGGTATCGCAGGGACTTTTATTTACAGGCCTGTGGGACGGCGATGTGGAAGAGGTTTGCACCCAGCTATGCCAATCTTTTTATGGCTTACTGGGAACTACAATTGATACATCAAGGGGATGGCTGGGTGGATGACCTCATTACCTATCGCCGTTACATAGATGACCTGTTTTTTATTTGGAGAGGCACGGAAGATTCCCTAATATATTTTATCAACAAACTTAATGAAAATTATTGGGGTATATTACTAACCACCAATTATAGCAAACAACTAGTCAATTTTCTAGATTTAGATATATTTATTGAAGACCACAAAATCAAAACTAGTACGCACTTTAAAAAAAGTTGATGTTAACAGCTTTATACATACCTCAAGCTACCATTTTGCACCTATGTTGAAGGCCATCCAAAAATCCCAACTGGTTAAAATTAGGAGAAATTGCACAGAGGAAAGTAAATTTAAAAAACAAGTGGATAAACTTAATGAGTCTACTTAAGAAAGGATATAAGGAAGAGAACCTAACAGAAAGTTGTAATCAAGTTTCAAATATTAAAAGGGAAACCTTACTAGAAGAAAAAGTTAAAATTAAAAATGACATGGGAATGGATATACCAATTATTTGTAACTATAGTCATGACAATAAACAACTCAGGAAGATTATAAATGAACACTGGCCCATTTTAAAAGAAGACCCTACCTTATCCAATATTTTATCAGAAAAACCTAGGGTGATATTTAGAAGAGCCCTAACATGAAGCAATTACTGGTCAAAAAACACATTAAAAAGGAGTGCCACATAAAACAAATAGATACAAGGAATGTTTTTTTTTGGATGTGATATATGTCTAGCATGTAGAAAAAAACATATGCTCAAGTTCACTAATCTTATCACCTGTCACTCAAAAAATGTAATCTACCTATTGGAGTGCCTGTGCAGTCTATTTAATTCCCCTACTTTAACCCTTCGTGTCAATATACCCCACTCCCTCTAGCATGTAAGCTCATCGAGCAGAGCCCTCAACCCCCTCTGTTCCTGTACGTCCAGTTGTCTGATCTCAATTATGTGTCTGTTAGTCCACCCATTGTACAGCGCTACGGAATTTGTTGGCGCTATATAAATAATAAAATAATAATAATAATAATAATAATAATAATAAATACGTAGGCTGCACCAAACGTAATCTACACAAAAAAAAATAAAAGAACATAAAAGGACAATTAAAATAGGATATGAGGGCCATAGTGTATCACACCACTTTAAAACTAGACACAACAATAATCCCCAGGGATTATAATTTTGAGGTATTCACAAGGTTTTAGGCAAATTGGCAAGGGGGGGATTTTAATAAGATTTTAGGTCAAAACTAAATGAGATGGATTTTTAACCTTGGGACTTTGCAACCCCAAGGTTAAAAACATTGATTTTGAATTATGCAATTTCCTATAAATTCCTACTACATCTTTAAAAACATTATTCCCTTACAAATTTAGTACCAATTATATATGTATCTTCAATTTTACATGTATCACTCAATATTTATTATTTTTTATCTATAGATACTTCACAAAAATAACTGTTTCTTCTCTCTTCTTTCTCTTTATAAGAGTCTCTTTTCCGATGGTTTTCCATTTCCTTTTCATTAGGTTTTAATATCCCTTTAAAATAATTTCCAATGTTTCCCTTCTTACTGGGGAGTACACATTTTCTCCCCTCAATCAAAATGAACATTATGATTGCGGTTATAAAATATTATTTTAAATATTATTTTCAATTGTAAATATATCTAATTGATTATATTTGTAAAAATATGTTTCTAATGTATCTTTTTTATATTCAGTCCTTTTCCCTTCTGGTCTATTTACCCTTATTCCTTAGTGCCCACATTCAATATGGTGGAAATCGTTACAGCCAGTACTAAAGGGGTTTGGGCTGACGCACACCTTTGTAACGTCATTACGGCCACCCTCCAGTTACGACTGATAGTAAAATAAGATACCCGCCCATTTGAACCAACCTCCCAAGTGAGCTGATCCACAGGACATAAAGGCAGAAGATTTCTGAGGCTAAATCAAAGGTGACTGAGGAAGCTCATGGATGAGTGACACGCGTTTGAGCTAATTTGGACTTTATATTGAACTTTTTTTTATTTTCCATAGTATATACTATTGTAATAAATATGTAATAAATCAAATTTTAATATTTTTAAAAACAAAGTCCCTTGAAGCCTTAGAGAATCTTCATTGGGGTGGTGCCATCCCCTGAAAATTGGCACTCTGCTTGTTACCCTTAGAGCCAGGATTTGAAGACTCTAAACAAGGTTAGCTTAATATTTACTATTAGATTGAAGTTCACAACTGAAAGATACTGCACATTGGTTGTTTTTCTTTTTATGTCCCCTCTGGAGGAAACGATACCATGAGAGTGGTGTGTTGCTGCCCTAGAAGGAAAAAAGGTTCATCCTATGGAGCCAATATTATAAAGGCTCCAGAACATGTGAGTGTTTCTAACTTTGTGCTTACTATCAGACCAGAACTATTCTGTACTATCTGCACTATTATTTTTTTGTCTTGTTTTTTTTGTCATTTTTTTGTACCTTCGAGTTTATTATCACATTGTATTTGCGGGGTAAGTTTAAAACACCCCTACACAGACCAGATAGAATTATTTAGCGCTCCACTAAGAGGTATTTTATACAACATTTTTGTTGCTATTTTATGTAGTGTGGATAAAAGGGTATTCTACATTAAGTGGTGAGATGTCGATCACCAAGACACTTTATTGTACCACATATTACCTCCCGTCAGAGGTAATTTTCCACTTTTATATAGGATACACCCTGAAGATTAGCCAATAGTATAGAAAAGATAGCTAAAAAATATGTAAATAAATGCTTCAGGGTAACCCCTCATAAACTAGATATAGCCAGTGTGAAATAAGCTAAACACTGTTGCTTCAAGGCAACCTATCATCTACCTAAAATAGCAGATACAAACTCATTTGCTGCTGCCTAAAAATAGAAACTGCCTATTTGCCCAGGGAGATCGTTAAGATTTATAGTAATAGCAAGTTGCTAAGGTATGCAATAGCTGTCCAAGTATTAAAAATTACTAGTGGAGCGTCTGCATGACAATCGTTTTGTCGCTTATATGCGCCTTTGTCAAGAGATCAGGCTGAAATCTTGCTTTCTTTTAAAGCGAAAATAGAGTTGCCCTTATTTTTTTTTGTGAGGTCAGTGACAACAGCATATCCAATTAGGCAGAGAAAGAGGAGGAGGGTCATTAGAACCATCAAATTAACCCCTCCAATGCCAGAGGGACATGAAAGCAAAGTAACTATTCCAATGCCAGAAAGCATTTACTGAATTCAGTCAATCTTAAAGTATATATCCCTAACAGGAAGAGGAAAGATATTGAGAAAGTCTTTCAAAATTGGATTTCCGGTGTAGGTATCAGATGTAGGCATGTGCATGGGGAAAATTTCCGGTTCGGCATTCCGAAATTCGGGACTTTTGCAATTCGGGAGTTCAGCAATTCGGGACTTCAACACTTCAGAACTTCGGCACTTCGGAATTTCGGCTACTTCGGCAACTTCGGCACATCGGGAACTTCGGAACTTCGGAATTTCGGAACTTTGGCATTTCGGAAATTCGGGACTTCGGCACTTCGGGACTTCTTTTGCAGCCGCTTAGTAGATAACTCCCTAATTCCCACGGTATTAGGGAGTTATCTACCAAAAGGCTGAAAGACCTAAATTGGTCTTTCAGCCAAATTTACTAATACTAAGTAAAAATTACTTAGTATTAGTAAATTTTGCCCCTACTCGCTATACCGCGAGTAGGGGCATGTATAGTAAACAGGGAGCAGCCTGTGGCTGCTCACTGTGAAAAAAATAAAAATAGGGTCCCCCCTCCTATTGTCCTCCCCCTCAGCCCCCACCCCTGAGCGGTGGGTGGGGGCCCTAAATACTAATAAAGGGGGGTCCTAATGTCCTCCCCCTGCCCCCACCCCTGAGCTGCGGGTGGGGGGCCTAAAGTAAAATAAGGGGGGAACCTAATGTCCTCCCCCCTGGCCCCCACCCCTGAGTGGTGGGTGGAGGCCCTAAATACTAATAAGGGGCGACCTAATGTCCTACCTCCTGGCCCCCACCCCTGAGCAGCGAGTGGGGGCCCTAAATTGGAATAGGGGGGGACCTAATGTCCTCCCTCTGGCCCCCACCTCTGAGCGGTGGGTGGGGGCCCTAAATTGGAATAGGGGGGACCTATTGTCCTCCCCCCTGGCCCCCACCCCTGAGTGGTGGGTGGGGGCCCTAAATACTAATAAGGGGGGGACCTAATGTCCTCCCCCTGGCCCCCACCCCTGAGCAGCGGGTGGGGGCCCTAAATACCAATAGGGGGGGAACTATTGTCCTCCCTCACTGGCCCCCACCCCTGAGCGGCGGGTGGGGGCCCTACAAAAAAATGTTCCCCCCTCCCAGGTGACTAGGGGTCCCCAAACCCCTAGTGACCCCCTCCCCCCCTAAAAAAGATATTTCCCTACCTACCCCCCTAACCCTAAAAATAATGAGGGGGGGACCTTTAACCCCTTAAGGACACATGACATGTGTGACATGTCATGATTCCCTTTTATTCCAGAAGTTTGGTCCTTAAGGGGTTAACCAAGTACCTGTAAAAAAAAATAAAACTTACCATTCAATGTTTTCTTTCTTCTAAACTCTTCTTTTTTCAGCCCCCAAAAAGGCCAAATAAAAACCCATAATAACCGACGCAATAAAAAAAAAAACTAGCGCAAAAATAATTAATCCATCTTCACCCATGGAGGGCTCTGCACAGATTGAGCTCTGCAGGGCGGGGGAAGCTTGCCCCGCCCTTCAATTAGGCTCAGAGCACTCTGATTGGTGGGTTTAAGCCATCCAATCAGAGTGCTCTGACAGGTAAATGAAGAGACTGACAGGTGTGTCTCTACATTTACCTGTCACAGCACTCTGATTGGTTGGTTTGAAATCCACCAATCAGAGTGCGCTGTGTCATTTTACACAATGTGGGGAAGTTCTTTGGAATTTTCCCACGCTGTGTAATTTGACTCATAACACTCTGATTGGTGCCACAGGATGCTCACTGTTAAATAGACATGATAATTTACTAATACTAAGTAATCTTTACTTAGTAGTAGTAAATTTGGCTGAAAGACCAATTCAGGTCTTTCAGCCTTTTAATACATAGCTCCCTAATACCGTGGGAATTAGGGAGTTATCTACTTATTCATTCCTGTCATTACACTGACTGGCCAAGTAACTTTCATTTTATTTGAATGTATGTTACTTGACTGTTGTAAGTGTTGCAAATGCTTACAGCTGAATCCTGGCTATGTTTGTATACTTTTTATTTAAAATTGTATACAATGTAACATTCTTCTTCTTTCACTGGGTAAGTATATTAGTACTTAGGCAATACTGTACTTCGGCACTTTGACACTTCGGAAATTTGGTAATTTATTCAGTAATTTATTATCCGGTAATAACATTGGAATATTTTTGACGGTGATATTAATTTACCAAATGAATTTAAGAATCCTCCCCTATTTTCTTACCAAAGAGCACAGAATCTGAGAGATAAATTAGTACACTCTGATATAGGCAGCAATATAAAACAAAACATATTTTTTTCTGAACCTAAGAAAGGCACTTTTCCATGCCTTAATTGTATACATTGCAAAAGCATAATCAGGGGTGAGTGCTTTGTTCACCCACGCTCAGGCAAATCTTTTAAAATACTTGATTATTATATGTGCAACTCAGAATATATGGTTTATATCTTGAAATGTCCATGTGGGTTTCTCTCTGTTGGAGAAACAATTAGACCAGTGAAAGAACGTATTGGAGAACATAAGAGGGACATAAGAGCGGCCATCCAGAAAGGGACTTGTGAGAAACCAGTACCAAGGCATTTTTTACAACAAGGTCACAATGTCAATCAATTACATTTTCAAGTGATTGACAGTGTTAAACCTCTACGGAGGGGTGGAGACAGACAGAAGGTGCTTTTACGTAAAGAAACAAAGTGGATCAGCACTTTGGAGACATTGCATCCAGATGGTCTAAATGAGGACTATGACCTCAAACATTTTTTGTAAACTGATCCTTGTATGAATAGACTATTCCTCTGGTAGTACCCTCCCTTGTCCTTTTAGACTAATGTCTTATTTTACACTTACAGCATGCTATTGGGACTATATATGGTGCGCCTGTCTCCTTTACTCCCCAAAAGTTTTTAAAGAAGTTGACCAATTGTGGTCCGTAACCCAACTGACAGCAGGGTCCAACGTAAGGGAAACCATGGGCACTTTTTCACACATTACACTGCTGGTGAGTATGCCTTTTTTTCCTTAAATCTATAATCTTTGGAATGGTGAACGGTTAACCTCTAATTACCTGTTGCAATATTATTTATTGTCATTTGGAGTATAGTACATTTTCATAATAATATCTATTCTTGAAAAAATGTCTCTATAAAAAATCATGAGAAAAGCCACTCAATATAAATGGAAACCCTTCTTGATTGCTAGTATAATCTTTGTCTCTAGATGAACTTTTTTGGAGATGGTATCCCCTTACAATACAATATTAAAATTGAGATCTCAGATTTCTTTATGGGATTCATTTGCTCCATCTCTGTACCTTAGATACATTTGGGAAGGAACAGGAGTTAGTGTTCCTATATTTCATTTGCCTTCTTGTGTATCCTGCTAAATTAGCAGGTTAGTTTAATCACTTCGTGTTTGTTTTTATGATTTTATATACATATAGGATGGAAAAGTGTGATTTTGCACTCCTTTGTACAGTATCTTTAGGTACAGTAGGAATTGTTTAATATTGACTTCGGTAATAGACCGTATAGAGGGCGGATGGTATCCCTTTAATCCCTGCTACATGGTATTTGGCCTCCAGTGTATGTCTATTGGAGGTGCACACGCAAGCGCATTCAAAGGGATACGCATGCGCAATAAGAGACTAATACGCATGCGCATTTTAGGAGCCGCACGCCAGCACCACAAGACGTGTGCGCCATGACGTCATCCGGGCGCGACCCGCGTGACCAAGCGGACGGGCCATGTTAGGATATAAATATGGACACTTTTTCTTTTCTTACCTGCACAGGGCCATCGAAAGGGCTATTAAGGTCTCGAGCGCGCAGCCCAGCACCCTACCGACACTCAAAGAGCCCAACACTTCACAGACATCTGACAAAGACGGTCAGCCCCTCACTCAGAAAGGAAGAACAGGATCATTGTGAGAACAGTGCATTGTGGATACTCTACCTGGAACAGGACTTTTTCCAACAGGATACTTTATATACATTTTTTCTTTTTTCATTTGTCATATTTTTTCATTTTTATATATTTTAAAAATTTTTTTTTTTTATTTCACTTTTTTCCACTATTATATATATATTTTTTTGTCAGAATCATGTATACTACAATTTGGACTCTCCAATAATATAATGCAGTTTAGCATTTTTTGTACTTAAGTAAGTCGGCTCTTGAAGGGATTTTTTTACGCATGGAGTTACATTGGTTGCTACAGGATATATTATCCTCATGAAATTAATATTTTATTTTTCTCTTTCTTTTTCTGTATATATTTAAATACTTATGAAATTTATGAATTATTAAATAGAGCATTATATATTCAAAATTATTTAGTGCGGTATCATTAGTTGTTTTATGTTTGTTAGGAGGTAAATGGGCTACCTTGATACCCTGCACCAACACGGATAAAAGAGTGCCTGTATATATGATTATTTTTGTAATCTGAGTCACTGATTGGTACACTCAATTACTGTTTTCAGCATTTTCAGTTTGGTTTTCTCTAAATACACCCGTACATCCTAATTGCAGAGTTGGTGGTCTTGCAGAGATTACAGTTCCTCTTGCAGTTTCCTGAAATCCCTCTTTCTGATAGACAGCATGGTCCTGCCGTTTGTCTGTCAGACTGTGGTGCTTGATTGTGCTTAACTCATTCTCAAAACGTGCGATGAACTGACCTTTATCACCCAGCCCTACTAAATATGCATTACGCATAATTTCTGCATTATCCATAACTCTACTCTCCTACAATGGAAGCAGTACAGTGTCCAGGAGCCTGGATTAGGCTACCAATCTCTTTCATATTAGAAATGTGATGTAGAGAGTATTAGAACCTTAACAGCTCCGTTAATTCACTATGGTATTGATCAAGTATCTCTTTTACCTGTCTAACTATTCCATCTGCTTTAATCTGCTCCATCTCTCAGTCGGTTTGTTTTATATACTGCTAATAATAAAACTGTGCTCATTTTACATTTGCATCACTGTGTTAATAGACCTCAAAATCCTAAAGCTAGATTGATTTAAAATGTTAATGAGAAACTATTAGATTATATGAAGATTTGTCTTTCTAGCTTCTTTTGATTTGTGTGGCTTTACTCCATTTGTTTTAATTTTTTATTCTTGTTTTTTTTGCTGTCGGGTTGGCTAGAAGAACAAGATAGTAATTGGATGAAGAAGGACATGCATTAATTACTAGCATGCTATTTTGTTTTGTTTAGACTTGTCTGTACACTTCTAATGCAGAATACAGAACACAGATCAGCATGGGCGTCCGCAGGAATTTTTCCAGAAGGGGGGCATAATTGTAATGACATCTATGCTTGGCCCCTTTTTGACAGTGTCATGAAGGGGAGGAGCATAGTGATTATCACATAAAGCCAGGGTGAATAGCGTTTTCACAACTATGGTTTCAGGAATACATGTTTGTATTCCTGACACTATAGTGTTCCTTTAAGCAAATTAAAGGAACGTTCTGGTCACCATAACAACTTCATCTAAATGAAAATGCTATGATGCCAGGAAGCCCCTGGGTGCTCTTTTCTTTAAGGGGTTAAACCGCTCTCAAATGGTTTGACCCCATAGGCTTCCTCCAGCTCCAGGTCCCTCAGTGGTATTCGGCATCTAAAAAGGAGTGTCAGGAAGTGCAGATTGACGTCAGGCATGGGTGCCGCTGATTGGCAAGAGTTGACAGTTGACGCTCTAAGCCAATCGCTAGTTCTTGGTTCATAATTATTTGTAACTTTTTTATGAATGGGGAGCTACTGATTGGCTTAGAGTGCCAGCTGACCCAGCGGCACTCTGTGCTTCCTGACACTCAGTAAATAAAAGTGAACACATTAACACTGATATTTGTTTTTACCTGGGGAGATGAGAAGAAATGAGAGTTTCCTGCCAGGCCCAGGTACCAAAGCATTATGATGTGGTGTCCAGAATAAAGTAGAGGGTTCACTTCATTTGTCCTTCCTGCTCCAATCTCCTTTTCTTCTCCTTCATTTGACAGTCTTCTTTTTCTTCTGACACTGTCTTCTATATTTGGCTCCTTCTGCTCCTTTACCTTTCTGCTCCTTTCTGCTTATTTTGCGCCCTTCTGCTCCTTTCTCATTCTGATTCCTTTCTGCTCCTTGCAGACCCTTTGTGCTCCTTCTCCTACTTTAGCTTTGTGCTCCTTGCTGTCCCTTTCTGCTCCTTCTTCAACTTTTCCTTTGTGCTCCTTCTGATTCTTTCTGCTCCTTTACCTTTGTGCTCCTTCTGTCCCTTTCTGCTCCTTGCAGACCCTTCCTGCCCCTGCTCCTTGCATACCCTTCCTGCTCCTTGCTGCCCCTGCTCCTTGCTGCCCCTGCTCCTTGCAGACCGTTCCTGCTCCTTGCTGACTCTTCATTTAGCCCCTCCTCCCCCATGCCCTACTCCCCTAATCTATAGGCTGCCCCCCATGCCTCACTCCCCTAATATATAGGCTGCCCCCCATGCCTTACTCCCCTAATATATAGGCTGCCCCCCATGCCTTACTCCCCTAATATATAGGCTGCTCCCCATGCCTTACTCCCCTAATATATAGGCTGCCCCCCATGCCTTACTCCCTTAATATATAGGCTGCCCCCCATGCCTTACTCCCCTAATATATAGGCTGCCCCCCATGCCTTACTCCCCTAAAATATAGGCTGCCCCCATGCCTCACTCCCCTAATATATAGGCTGCCCCCCCATCCCTCACTCCCCTAATATATAGGCTGCCCCCCTCCATCCCTCACTCCCCTAATATATAGGTTGCTGCCCCCCATGCCATACTCCCCTAATATATAGGCTATTTTAACCCCCCCCCCACCCCATCCCTCACTTACCTGATCTGTAGGCTGTATCTGCCTGCATGTGTTGCTCCCTTGCGGTTACACTCAGCAGAGAGAAGCAGAGATAGATGCAGCTTCCTGTCCCTGTCTCTCTCTATATACAGCGCCACCTACTGGCCGGCGCAGGTATTGCAGTACATTTTAAATCTCACACGAAAAATAGCAGAACAAGCTGAAAAATCCAGAGGGGGGCAAGTGCTCCCCCTTGCCCCCCCCTGCGGACGCCCATGCAGATCAGGAATGATCGTAATACTACTCACTTATAATGATTGTATTAAACCAGTGTAATATATACAGTTGCAAGAAAAAGTATGTGAACCCTTTGGAATGATATGGATTTCTGCACAAATTGGTCATAAAATGTGATCTGATCGTCATCTAAGTCACAGCAATAGACAATCACAGTCTGCTTAAATTAAAAACACACAAAGAATGAAATGTTGCCATGTTTTTATTGAACACACCATGAAAAATTCACAGTGCAGGTGGAAAAAGTATGTGAACCCCTGGATTTAATAACTGGTTGAACCTCCTTTGACAGCAATAACTTCTAGCAAACGTTTCCTGTAGTTGCAGATCAGACGTGCACAACGGTCAGGAGTAATTCTTGACCATTCCTCTTTACAGAACTGTTTCAGTTCAACAATATTCTTGGGATGTCTGGTGTGAATCGCTTTCTTGAGGTCACAACATCTCAATCGGGTTGAGGTCAGGACTCTGACTGGGCCACTTCAGAAGGTGTATTTTCTTCAGTTTAAGCCATTCTGTTGTTGATTTACTTCTATGCTTTGGGTCATTGTCCTGTTGCAACACCCATCTTCTGTTGAGCTTCAGTTGGTAGACAGATGGCCTTAAGTTCTCCTGCAAAATGTCTTGATAAACTTGGGAATTCATTTTTCCTTCGATGATAGCAAAATCCGGTATTTTGTGTGTACCAGTGACGTTTTAATATGCTGTTCGAACATTTGGCACTATTCCCTTCCGTATTTTGTTTTGCCGACCTAACCACTTAACACCGGCGACCCTCCTGGCTTGTTAACTTGAAGCAAACCACAAGAATGCAGTGCTCTCTTTATGTGGCCGCCATTCGTATAGCCAAATGCCACGTGGTAGAGAAAACGGCAGCCATCTTGTCGCACAAATGCAGGCAGCAGGGTCGTCGAGTGCATGAAACTCTGAGGCGGCTACTGGACGACCCCGAACACTGGTCAAAACGCACTCACTGCGGCAAGCTAGGAGAACTTGGTTCGATGGTTTGTTCAACTGAAACTACCGAACCAGTACTGTAACATGAGCCAGGGGGTTCATTCACCTTTTTTTTTTTATTTCTCCACTTTCCATTCGAATGAAAACACATGAACTAGACCGACCCTTATAGCTAAAAGCATGGAACTAATTCTGGACAAACATATGCAGAACGGTCGGTGAACTCTTTTAACCCCATGGCGATTTGACTGTGTTCGTGGGATCTGACCGCTTTTTGGATATATTGAGCACTCAGACCCAAGCTATCTGGGTATATGTTGACCATGGGGGTTTGGTTATGTGAAAGATGATTTTATGTATTTTAAAGTGTTTTGTGAAGTTTATAACTTGGAAATATTTTCTGTACCTGGAGATAATTAAATTTACTACGGCCACTTAACCCAATTATCTCCAGGATAGAGTGCAGGGATTTTACTGTTTATGTGGGAGTGTTTTATATTGTAACTGTATGTTGATTGGTTACTGTAATATATATATACAGATCCCCTATACTCTAGCTGAGTGTATCCATGCAGAATCTCCCGAAATCCAAGTGTAGCAGAAAGTGTAGTGAATTATAGCTCCTAATCCGCCAAACATGAGCCCAAACTTCATGAAGGGGTAAAACGATCTGTTTAATGGTGGTCACAGCTTGGCCTTTTATGCAAGTTCCCCAGCAATGTATACTCCTACATATATAAAATCTATTTAGCAGTTTAGTTGAGATCTTGCATAACATGTAAATGTATTTTTTTATTGAATGCAAGTATCCCAAAAACTCCTTTATTAGGGTTTTTCCTCCCACATAGACCATCTTTATTCATTTTTTGTGTGTATTTTAATGAAAACCAAGTCTCTCTTCCATATTCCTCCTTACTTTTTTTGTTGTACCATGACACTCTTCTTTCTCATTGATGTTTTACACAATGGCAACAATACTCATGTCTCAGAATGTAAAATGTTGGGTGTTTATCTGGTAAATAATATTGTTGATTGTATGTCATCTTGTGCAATATGCTATTTTAAATTCATTTAATTTTTTAATCATACAAACATTATTAGTGGCGGTAGCATATGAAAAAAACTCAACGATCCTCAAAGGTACAAAGACCGTTATTCTATTTCTAAGAAATTGATAACATAACAGTGTTGAAAATTTCCCAAAAGTGCTTGTCCAAATTGTGTACGAGAATTAAACGGTACCTCGAGGGTTAAAGGGATACTACAGTGCAAGGAATACAAAGCTGTGTTCCTTACACTATACTTCCCTCTAGACTGCCCATCGTACCTCCTGGCACTGGAAGGGTTAAAAACACCTTACTTTAGTCCAGCTATTCGAGTGCCTATCTCCCTTGGCGCTGAGTTGGCACTCCATGAGAAAATTAGGCCCTCTGTCACAAACATACATTAAACCGGTGCCCAATGCGCTCCTCTCCTCCGGCCACGTGGGCAGAACATACTGCGTGGCCGCATTACCTCAGTCATCTGGCCACGTGACATGAATGCTCCACGTGGCCGCATGGCATGAATATAATACCTTCAGTCCCGCAAACGGTTCCCTCTGCTGGTTTGTGGGATGAACTGCAACCCCAAAAAATAAAAGAATAAGCCATGACGTCATTACCTTAAAGGGACCACGTCATCTAGATGACCAAATGCTGTTTTGGCTCGCAGAGATGACGTGGACCAATGGGAACTCTTTTGAGCCTATTTAAGGCTTGTTTTATCCTCCATTCTTTGCTACTTTTTCTATAGTGGTTTCTGTTAGAACCTCGTTCAGAATAGAAGCCAAAGGGAATCACGGTTGCCCAGATACATTCAACATGTTGCCTGACAGTTTTTGTTAATAGCTTGTAACCTTGCAGATGTTAAGCACCACCCAGACCAGGGGTAGGCAACCTTCAGCACTCCAGATGTTGTGGACTACATCTCCCTTGATGCTTTGCTTGCATTTGTGCCTTTAGGAGCATTCTGGGTGATGCAGTCCACACCATCTGGACTGCCGAAGGTTGCGTACCCCTGAACTAGACTCTAGTATATAATTTGACTCCTGATGTGGACTATGGGTGATTAAGGAAATGTTTTTTTTATCATTTGGGTGGTGTCAGGTGTATGTTAAGATTGGATTCACATTCTGCTGTAAAAGAGAAATCCATAATTATTGGTTCCCTCTTGGTTTTATGGTAGAAGAAAGAAATCAAATGAGGTTCCACTGGAGTAGTAGTACAGAAATAGGTTAGGGGAGTGTCAGTGAAGTCTGTATAGGTAATGATTTAATTTACTATTTAACTTTATAGTAATTAAAAAGGTCTAATAATTAATATTTCCCTATCTTTGTGAATTTGTCCATACATGGATCCAACGTAAAATTAAAATCCACACCTAGAACAACTTCCTCCTGTAAAGTATCTAAGACACTCATGGTCCTCTTAAATTGATTACACTGTTTGATATTTGGAAGCTAAATGTTAACAAATGTATACATTTGCACTGTTAACAAACTTTTAACCTTAATATGTCTACCATTATCATCATCCAGAAATGCTCCATACTGGAAAGCTATAGAACATGTGCAAGGCTGTGTCTTTTATTTTGACATTGTGATTATTACTATTGTATCGCAAAGGAAAGTGAGTATTGCAGATTGTGTGAGCCACAAAAATGCATTTCTTGAATAAAGACAGAAACATTCTCACAGAGCCTTTTGCTAGTTTATATTGATTGTTTTATCAGCCAATCAATGTCAAGTCAATGTCAAGTTCCTGCTAAATTAAAACAACCTTAAAGTTTAAAGACTTCAAAAATCTGTAAATAGGAATGCTTGTCAGTTTTTTATTCCATTTTGCTGGAACACTGAGACAGTGAACCAGCTGCAGAATGTTGATTGTTGGATTGTATTCCGTTTTCTTGTAGTGTGCAGTCTTACTAATGAAAAAAAATGAGCTAGCTGGTGTTGATTAATCGGGAGTGTTAAAACCACTGTCAAAAAGCAAATGAATATGAATTTATGAATGTGCACCCTACTGGATGCATTTGGATCTTTGTTAATATTCAGAATCCGATACTTTGTATCAGGTTGGGATGCGATAAACACTGATTTTAATTTGGACACAGAATGCATCTGGTTGATTGATGCAGATTAGCTCTGCATAATATACTTATATGACATCATTGAAGATATCAATATGTCCATTGGAATGGCTCCCACCAGTGTAACTGAGCTACAAAAAATGACTTGTATGCTTAAACATCACCTCTCTATTTCTCCCTCTGACATGAAGTTTCAGTCTTCCAACAGAACTTAACTTATGCAAGTGGTGGCTACTCCATGTTAGCTAGAGCAAACCGTGCTAGTAAACTGTACTGATTGTATTTCCAATTTATGAGTGTAACTCTTATACTTTGCTATGCATACTTTAAAGGGCACTAGTAAATCTAGTAAAGGTGGTTCTCATTTAACAACCTGCCTGTTTTATGATGGCTCACACCTATGTCTGGGGGAATTCCCCCGACCGTAGACCTGCTCTCTTACGCATGCTCGCTAGTGCAGACTAATCTACCGACCGATTCGTTTTACGACCGTATCGTGAGAACAAAACACAGTCGGTAAGTAAGGACAGCCTGTATTACAAAAGGTGAGGTATCTAGTGCTTGTTTGTAGTGCAGGTAAGCAGATTGAACAATCCAAACTCAAATCTCTTCTTTCTGGTTGTGGATGATGTGGAAAAATGAGGGAAGCAGTACCTTAAATATATTCTCAGACTCTAAGTCAGGACAATTCAATATGCAAAAGAGACGACAAAAACTAAATATGGTGTAGTATTTCAGGAAGTTTGTGAGATAAATAAAAAGAAAAGCACAAGCACTTTTTTGCAGCTAGTAATTAGCTCCAAAACTGCTTTTCTTTTTATCTCACCAACCATCTGAAAATACTACACAATATTTACTTTTGTCCTCTCTTTTGCATATTGAATTTTCCTGATGATATATTTAAGGCATTGCTTCCCTCTGTCCCTTTTACACTAGTAAACCTAGTGTATGTGCATATATAAATTACAAGGAAATATATATATTGCTCATATGTATCTTTTGTACATTTAAAGACAATAGTGTGTCCTATATTTGTAATGGTATTAATAAGCAAAGATTTTAAGGCATATCTAAAAAATCATCAGACATTTAAAATTAAACTGCTGCAAGAGAATTATTGTAGTTTTAAAAGAAACTGACGAGTAATGGGTCAAATCAGCATATGTGCAATTAAAATGAAACCACTTATTTTTAATACATCTTTGTAACTGATTGATTTTATGGCATCAGTGTTGACTTTATGCTGGGAAACACATTAGAAGCCAGTTTAAAACAAAGTTTTTAATCCCTGTTTAATGGATTTTAGTACCTCAGGCAGTGCAGTGCTGTAAAAATGATTAAAATGTGCCCTGTCTTTAATCAATAAACCTTCCTCTAAAAGGCTGGTTTAGTTCCAAATTCTTCTTACCAGACCTGGCTAGGCTGTGGCTGTAGAATTCCAAATAAGCAATCTATCACTATTTATATACACAACATTCATTAGACACCAAATCCTTGAGCTTATTAGCACAGAAGTCATCCAAACATTCAAAGCAAAAGGTCACCTTTTAGCAAATATGTACTTTAACCAAAACATGCATCACATCTGACAGAAAAGTGTCAAATGAAGACATGACTGGTTATGCAGGGTTAATGTAAGACTGCTGAGAGGCATGAAATTTGTATATGCAAAGTCAGGAAAAGAATAAATACTTTTTTATACTTGGCAACAGACGTGAATGGCTAAATGTGTATATAGATAGATAGAATGCTCTGCATTATCGGAAAAAGTCAATTTGGGGCTTTGGAGACATCCATTAAAGAAACACTATAGGGTCAGGAACCCAAACATGTATTCCTGACCCTATAGTGTTTAATTCACCATTTAGGTGGCTTGCCCCCCTTAGAAAAGGTGAAAACGTACATTATTTCCAGCACCAGTCTGCTGACACAGGCCCCGCCCCGATACGCCTCCTTGTTGATATCACCAGAATTGCCCATTTTTAGCCAATCCAATGCTTTCCGGAAGGCATTGGATTGGCTGAAATCGGCAAGGCAGCAGTATGGGGGAGGGGTCAAACACAGTTTTAGTCAATCAGTACCTCCTCATAGAGATGCATTGAACCAAAGCATCTCTTTGAGGAAACTTCAGCGTCCCAATGCAGAGCATGGAGACACTAAATGGCAGTGCTACCTACTGTGCAGCACTGACCCAGGAAGCACCTTCAGTAGCCATTTGAGGAGTGGCCACTGGAATTGTCCCTTAGGGGGTATTTAAGCACTGCGTTTTTTTCTAAAACGGCAGTGTTTGCATTAAAATGCCTGCAAGCATTGATTATACTCACCATACCAACTACTTTAAGCTGTAGTTGTTCTAGTGACAATAGTTCCCTTTAACTACTTAGCCTTAATTCTTGTAGTTGGTTGACCCCATCCTGATATTAACACGCCCCAACGAACTGGCACTACTCCAGACCACTTACATACTAAGAAGGTAGATCATGGTCTGGTGGTCTGCCAGAAATCCAGGTTGTTTCCCTGAATCCAGTCTTGGAGATCCAAGTCATGTGATTGAAGTGACGGCTTGTCTCAGCCAATGAATTGTAAAATGTCTCAGCCAATAAATTGTAACATGAGATATTCTTCTCTGCCCCTCTATTTCCTCACTTTGATCAGAGGTGAGAGAGGAAGAGAGATTATTGATACCGTAAAAAAAGTGTTAACAAGTGTGTACTCGTAATGGCCGTAACGAGTATTGAAGGCTGATTTCAATTCATCCCCCTCACGGATTTGAACCAAATTGTAAGTCCCTCTTAAGTCTAACTTAGTAAAAATTGTGGAGCCCTTTAATCTGTTGAACAACTCGGTAATCAGAGGAATGGGGTATGCATTTCTAATAGGTTTCTTGCTTAACCTCCTGTAATCAATGCAAGGTCTAAGATCACCTTTTTTTTTAGACACAAAGAAGAATCCAGCTCCAGCAGGAGAAGAAGACCTTCTGATAAACCCTTTTTAACATTTTCGTTTATGTATTCCTCTAACACTATGTTCTCTTTAGTGGATAGCGGACATATTGTGCATCTCGGGGGCATGGTACCTGGTAACTGGTAAAAGGTCTATAGTGCAGTCATAAGACCTATGTGGAGGTAAAGACTCGGCTTTGCTTTTGTTGAAAAGTACTTTAAGGTCTAGATATTGGGGCGTATCTCTGTTGACAGAGGAGAAATAGTAAGTATGTTTACCAAAAGAACTGGTTTGATTCTCTGTAAACATCCCTGAGTACACCCTTGGCTCCATGATACAATATATCCTTTATCCCAGTCAATAATGTTTCTTCAAAAAGGGAAACCCCAAGACGACTGGAAAGGCTGGAGAGGAGATCAATTGGAGGTTCTAGATTCATCTTACTCATCATAGTGATTTAGAATCTTTGTGGCCTTTCACTGTCTCCTTTTTAATTTCCTTTAGGAAAGTTGAAAACAGGAAAATTATGTATATCAAACAGAAATTCCAAATTTGAGTCAGAGTATCCTGACCTTGAGCATTCTGGTCCTAAAACCTAAAAAAATGCTTTTGGACCTGATCGTTCTGAGAAGTGGCCATCAGATCTACATAGGGTATCAGTCAAATCTGAGTCAACCCTGAGGATACGTCAGGACAAAGCTGTCCCTTAGGGGGAACAACCTTGTCCACTGTTGCTCGACTCAGGTAATCAGATATTGTATTCTGAGTCCCTGGTTGTTCTTCTGTGCCCTGATCATCATGGGCTGTAATTCCCTCATCAAAAAGTGGCTGTGAGACCCACCTGACTATTGATATAGAAAACAGTCGCATTGATATTTGAGCAAATTCGTATTCTAATTGGTCTTCAGCAACCTTCTGAAGTGAAGAAGAGCCCTGAAAACGACTAATTATTCCATAAAATTGCAGGAAATTATTGTTCCTTCCTTTATCCACAGACCTTGTATAACATGGTCCAGACAATGTGCATCCAATCCTTAAAAACTGGAATCCGAGCTTATAATTGCACAATGAGGTTCTGTTCACTGGCAACCCAGAGATGTATTCTCTCTTTTCAGCTATCAGGTAAGGTGTAGCTCCACTGATGGTGACATTGTCAATGGCTGGCTCCAATTCAGCTTTCTCTTGTTGAACTGAGACCTATGAGGAATCCTGAGATGCCATTGAGCCCATCTGACAAGTCTGATGGTGGAAGCCAGGATTCCTAGTAGTTGTATTTACTTTCTTGCTGTTACCAAGCGAATATGAAGAAACTGGAAGAGAAAACTTCCACAATCTGTGGAACTGTTCCTGAGGTAGGGAAAATACAGAGCATAGATTTCTCCACTAAGAAATGTCATCCTCTGAGCTGGTGTGAGACTGCTTTTCTTGATATTCATCAAGCAGACAAACTTCAAGCGTTCTGAAGGAAATAAATCCCTCTGTGCACCTGCCTTCTGTGGGTCTGAGGCTACCAGAAGTAGATCGTCCAGATAATGGAACCAGGTGGTATATATAGGTGCAACAAGTACCTTGACATAAGGTTATTGGGGCTGCAGTGGGGCCAAATGGTATGGCACCAAATTGAAAGTTCTCTTCTGAGATAATGCTGATGATCTACGACTATTGGAATGTGATAGTAAGCATCCTTGAGATATATAGAGATAAGGAAATTGTTCTTCCAAATTGCTGGGGATATGGATCTCATTGACTCCATCCAGAAGGCTCTGACATTCAGCCTTTTATTAGCCCTTCTTAGGTCCAGTATAGGGTTCCATGTGCCTTTTATTTTTGCACCAGAAGATAGGTGAATATTGTCCCTGGAACTGTTCTTGTTATGGGACCTAAGAAATCACCTTTTCATCCAGAAGGTTTCTTGCATATTCCTTCAGTGCTATACCTTTTGATTCATCTGTCTGAATTTTCTTGTTGGTATAGAGACTCCCATGTCTGAAGAAAATTCCAGTCTATACCCAATCTGGACTATGGATACCACCCAAGTCTCTAGAATGTGACGAGCCCAGGTATGTCTGATCAGAAACAGTAATGCTCCTAGTGCTGGAGGACAGACACAAGTTCATTGCTGAAGAGTGAAATTATGGCTTCATAGCTCTTTTAGAACCTTGAAAGGCAGGTTTATCAACTGCCATGAGTTACATCTGGAGTATTCCCTGCAGGGTCAGTAACTCCATGCATCTTAAAAATGCTGATCACTGGAGGTTCTCCTGTCTGACAATGAGGAGTTTTTAATGGAGTTATCCAAAGTTTCCCAAACAGCAGCTCCTCTTCAAATATAATGGTGTAGAGGGCAGACTTGGAGGATGAATCATCATCCCAGAAACATAACTATAATGCTCTCCTAGCTGCTATAGATAAAGCCATTTGTTCAAGAGAATACCCTAGTTACATCTAGGGAAGCTTCTGTGAAGAAGTCAGTTGCCTCCTGAAGACTCCAGACTGCATTGTCAATATTGGATCTTAAAATCTCTTTCCACAGTAGCATTTAGATCTTCTTTCTCACTTTCCATGGCTCTAGAAACAGCAGTTAAAGCTACAGCTGGATGGCATCCTGCATCGGCAGGGGTATACATTTGAAAAGGTTTATGTCCACTTTTGATCCATAAGCTTGTTGTTAAGCCGAGTCGGCAATGGTAGCATCGTCCCACAGGCTTCCCCAGAAATAGGTGCACCCACCTTAGGTGGTGTAGTCCAGGGGGTGGAAATACCTTCCTCCACATAGTAAAGTTTGGCCTCTTGTTATTACCTCTAAGGCCTCTGGAAATACCTTGAAACTGCCTTTGTGAGTCATGCGGCTGCCCAGGTATAGATGATGCTGAAGCGGTTACCTTCTGGAGACAGTCAGTGCATAACTGTTTTCCTTTCACTGCAGTCCCATCACAATCAATCAGAAAATGGTGAAGATTCAGACAATACCCTGCAACTTCCTTTGTAAGCTATGATAACATGTCCTGCGACTGCACAGGTATAGGTGATTCTTAAGAGGTTACCTTCTGAAGACCGTCAATGCATAATTGTTTTCCTTCCACTGCATTCCTATCACAACCAAAACATGGTGTAGATTCAGACATCAAACAAACAATAAATTATATATTACATGTGGCAAAGTACTAAAGTATAAAAGGGCACTGTCAAATTCTATTACCAAGAAAACAGTCAAACAGATTTAAAACTGGCTGAAAACAGCACTTATTCCCATAATGCAAGTCATCGATATAGGGAAGGGCCCTCTAAGGCACAAACTGCACATGCGCGGGTGTCTTCTGCATGCATTTTCCATTTAGAGACCGGGAAGAGAGCTCGGTCTGCAGGATACATGGCATCTGAACACCCAGGGAACAGGGAATAAATCTCCGGGACCGAGGGGAAGCATAAAAAATTAAGTAAAAGTGCCTGCAAGGTGATTAAAAGGCAACAAGGTGTCATCAGAGTTTAAAGGCATTACAGCATAATGCACAGCTGCATAATGCACCACAGTTTAAAGACATCACAGTCTAAAGGTATCACATATAAAGACATTACAGCATAAGGCACAGCAGCATACTGCACTACAGTTTAAATACATCACAGTTTAAAGGCAGCACAGTGTAAAGGTACCATTGTATAAAGGCACCACAGTATAAAAGTACCATAATATAACAACACCACAGTATAAAAGGCACCATAATATAAAGGCATCACAGTATAAAGGCATTACAGTGTAAAAGTATAAATAGTATAAAAAAAAACACCTCAGCATAAGGCACCACAGAATAAAGGCACCATAATTTAAAGGCATCACAGAATAAAGGCACCCTGTGATGGATGACCTGATTTGTTTGGCACAAGCCATAAGCTTGTGGCGACATTTTTGTGACAGTTTTCCATGTATCCTGATATCACTGTAATGTGTATGTGTATTATACATAGAGCAGTGTGTGCGTTTTATTGTGTATTTTGTATATATATATATATATATATATATATATATATATAATAAACAATACACAAGATCCAGCGCACTCTCCTATCTACTAAACAGCAACTTCAATGTTGACAGATTTTATTAGTTTTTAAAAGGTTTTTTTTAAAAACACCTTATCTAGGCAAAAAATAATGGGGATTTAGTTACATTATATGATCATACATTGCATAAGCCTGCCACAACGTCAATGTACCCCATCTTTGGCAGGTCCTACTCTCACAGTCTAATGTCTGCTCTTATGAGATTAACCCACTTACTTGGGAAAAAAATTCCATCTGAGGCTCTCTGCAGTACAAGGCTAAATAGGGACCTGAGATGAGGCACCTGTGACAGGGAGGGGTGCAAAACCAAGGAGTTGGCTAGACTCCCAAATATATACATATGGAACATGGGGGGGTGGCTGCACTCACCTGAACATGCTTAAATGTGGTGCTGCTGGGGGCCATATTATACAATAACCTTTGACCTGCCAAAGATGGGGTACATTGACGTTGTAGCAGGCTTATGCAATGTATGATCATATAATGTAACTAAATCCCCATTATTTTTTGCCTAGATAAGGTGTTTTTAAAAAAAACCTTTTAAAAACTAATAAAATCTGTCAACATTGAAGTTGCTGTTTAGTAGATAGGAGAGTGCGCTGGATCTTGTGTATTGTTTATTGTATAATATGGCCCCCAGCAGCACCCCATTTAAGCATAGGGACCTGAGATGAGGTCATGTGAGAGTAGGACCTGCCAAAGATGGGGTGCATTGACGTTGTGGCAGGCTTATGCAATGTATGATCATATAATGTAACTAAATTGCCATTATTTTTTTGCCTAGATTAGGTGTTTAAAAAAAACAAAAAAAAACCCATTTACAAACTAATAAAATCTGTCAACATTGAAGTTGCTGTTTAGTAGATAGGAGAGTGCGCTGGATCTTGTGTATTGTTTATTGTATAATATGGCCCCCAGCAGCACCCCATTTAAGCATAGGGACCTGAGATGAGGTCATGTGAGAGTAGGACCTGCCAAAGATGGGGTGCATTGACGTTGTGGCAGGCTTATGCAATGTATGATCATATAATGTAACTAAATTGCCATTATTTTTTTGCCTAGATTAGGTGTTTAAAAAAAACAAAAAAAAAACCCATTTACAAACTAATAAAATCTGTCAACATTGAAGTTGCTGTTTAGTAGATAGGAGAGTGCGCTGGATCTTGTGTATTGTATAATATGGCCCCCAGCAGCACCCCATTTAAGCATGTTTAGGTGAGTGCAACCATCCCCCCCATGTTTCCTATATATTTGGGAGTCTAGCCATGTGGCGAAACCAACCTCGCCACTGAGCATTGGAGAGGCCTGTTTGCCCGCCTCCTGCCCGCTGACTATGGCCCCTGGACATATTGCACTTTAAAAACTACATTTGGGCATGTTTTATTTTATATTGGGCTGCTGCTGGCCCTTTAAGAACTGTCTGGGGCCATATTGAGACTTTGGGTAACAATACCCTTTAAGACTATGGCCCCTGGAAGGTATTACCTGTTAAAGACTCTTTTAGCAGATTGGATTTTATAAGACTGTCCCTTTAAATAATTTGGAACAGTGCTGCAGCTTTAAATGGACACTTCGGATGCAGCCGAAGTGCCGAAATAGTCGAAGTGGCCGCCATTCGACAAACGAACACGTGGCGGCGGCCATCTTTGTTCATTCGAACGAGGTCAGCGGTATGTGTAGCCAAATTCATGGAACTGAAATCGGCTACACATTTTACCGAATACCGCTGACCCTTACCTTCTCCTACACTTCGTTTTTCAGCTCCAGAGACTAAGTCCCGTTCGAAATGGGACTTAGTCGTTTTTCGGCATGAAATTGACCGACCGCACAGCCCAAATCTATGGAACTGTTTTGGGCAGGAAATTGTGCTTGCGGTCGGTCATAAAGGGACCTCCAGCTAACTTTTGATCCACTGGAGGGATTTGGCTGATTTTTGGAAGTGTTTATGTGTAAAGTGTGCTGATTCCAATATTGTTATGAAGATTAGATGTATGGTTTTAAAGTTATAGCACATGTATAAAAACTGTATTTTCCCTGGCTGTAATAATTATGTTAACTGGTTATCTGAGGGGAGGGAACCTGGGGGTTGTAACCATTCTGCTATTGGTTGTTTTGTCCCTCCCTGTGGGCGGTCCTGTATTCTCAACACTTGTAATAAAAGCCAGGCTGGATGTGCCAGTCCAGAGTTCCTGCTTAACCCTCAAAGCGATGTGTCGTCTCGTTCTTTGGGGGAATTGGATTGTATGCTGACTGCCAGGAGTGTAAGCGGATTGTATGCTTTTCTTGTTCAGCTGTTCCAGTGTTCGTTTGGTTCCAGTCGGGAGAGTGGTGTTTGCAGTAGCTGCCTGTGCATCTGGAAAGGGGGATATCGCCTAAACTGGGTTTTATCCTCTTGTAAGTGAAACGGTTACAAGCCAACTCCTGGGTTTTGCACCCCTCCCTGTTACAGGTGCCTCATCTCAGGTCCCTATTTAGCCTTGTACTGCAGAGAGCCTCAGATGGATTTTTTTCCCAAGTAAGTGGTTAATCTCATAAGAGCAGACATTAGACTGTGAGAGTAGGACCTGCCAAAGATGGGGTACATTGACGTTGTGGCAGGCTTATGCAATGTATGATCATATAATGTAACTAAATCCCCATTTTTTTTGCCTAGATTAGGTGTTTTAAAAAAACACCTAAATTCCTAGCACTATAGTGTCCCTTTAAACTTATTTTTTTTTTGTCTAATTTCAAATGCTCCTTTTTAATCTATATACTTAGTTCATGTTTCATTTACATGTTTAATTTGGTCACAAATGCTTTAAACTTAATAAGGGAGCAATTCCAGATAAATAGTAGTTCCAATAGAAAAAACGTATTACTTAAATAGTAAAACAACGTATACTTCGATAATTCATTAGTTTGTGCATATATCACTGGATTGACATATCTACTCCAAACAACCTCAGATTTATAAATCAGTAGATATAATTTGTTTGCAATGTTTTTCAGTGTCTGCAGAACAGAATGTGACTGGGATTAACTACAAAACAAACCTGATTGATCCAAAATTTCTATAATTCCATTATGTATCTACATTTTTGAAATAATGTTTATGAATGTTTTTAAACATTCTAAAGTTGGGTTAAATGTACCAACATTATAATTATTCTGGATCAAAACTGAGCATTGTTAATATTACCATATATCCACAAAATATCTCTTTAACTAACTCACAGTAACTCTAATTCTAACTTTGATCTTATAAAAATCTGAATATTTTACAGTTCTTGTGAAGTTATTAAAAGACACCTGTTGTGGTACCTACACCTCTGCTCATAACATTTCATGAAAAAGATGTGCTGGTAGACTTGCAATCAAATATAGATTTGGGGAGAAAATTCTAGTTAAAATTATTTTATTATCCCACCTATCAATTACTAGGCACAATTATAGAAGAAACCCCTCCTCCGACACAACTCGTCCTGCTTTTCACACATAGCAACCATAGCATATGCACTTTGGTTGCTATGGTAACTCCCCAGCCAATAGTGCTAGTGCTGGCTAAGGAGTTTAGGAATGGACAAAACTCTGTTAGGATGCCAGCATGCTGCCAATGAAAAAGAGACCCATCAGAGCCCAGGCAGAACAGGGGTAGGTGTTACAGATGAGTATTTTCCATGATGCCGAGAACATGTTAAAGGAGGATTATAGGTTAGGTAAGTTTATTTCTCAAAACATTGAATGCATCATGTATCTCTGTGAAATATAACGTATTCAATGCATTTGGGGAAGATTTATGTTAATGTGATTCATGACGCCTTCAAGTCCATATTGTATTTGCGAAAGAGTGTGTGGGGACTATTGTGTGTGAGGATCTCACCTAGTATTACAGGAAACGTGGGGACCCATGATATGCTTTATTTGTGTCTTATTTTAATGGGAGGGTTTTCACACAGTAAATCAGACGATAAGTGACTGATATGTTGTCCTTTTCATGTTGGAGTGCTTCATGTTCTACAGCACATGAAAAAACTCCCATTGGTGAAAAGTCAATATTTCAGCCCAATGTTTATCAAGTATTTTAATCACAACTAAAATAAATTAATAGCTCACATCAAAATGTGTAACCATCTGTTTAATCAGCACACTCAAGTTCAACCATCAAGCTATACAGTGATGATGTGAGAACAATTGAGTTAACGTAATAATACTCTTGCATGTGATATTCCTTTTCATATGTAATTAGCCTAAACAGGGCTATTATCTTTGTATAATTGCATCACATAACTAATTTATTACAGTATAATGCACATTCATTTGCAAATAAAAAATAGCTGCCACATATATCATTTTTTAGGCTTTCAAGCTTTTTGCATGATATAAAAAAAGATTGTATTAATCATGTGTGCGCTTATTTTGTGTAGGCTGTTCTATTAATCTGCTCGCTTGCACAAAGCTGTGATCTGATTTCTAACACTAAGTGCAGAACAGTGTAGCAAGATTAATGCAGTGAACTTTATTTCATCTTAGGTGACAGAAAGGCATGACATTTGTTCCATTTATGAATCTTAAAGATGTGAAATTGAAATCAGTAACAGAAGAGCATTGCTTTTTTACTTTTGTCCTACTTTCTATGTGAAACAGAGAGCATTGCAAATGCTATTATGTTAATATTATGCATGTTAAAAAAAAAATACAAAATAATGGCAGGTTTTAAAGAGATTGTTGGTTTAACCAGCAGTCTTGCTTTCTAAAATATTTATTGAACAGATTTTGTGCAGAAGTTAATTAAGTGGAGGGGGGTGGGGCCTGACATCTCCAGCGAGCTCCTCCACTACTCTATCATAATACAGAATCTACCTGCACAATCTTCACAAATCGAGACACAGTTTGAAATGCTATTACCTACAAACCAACCTGTCACCTTTCACTGTGGGCGAGGAGCTGCAGGGAGCTCTCCAACTTCCATTATGTGGATGCGGCCTGGTGCAGGCCGGGTGGGAGAAGTGGACGATCTCCCGGTCCGGGGATGCACACAGGAAGCTGCTTTCCGACAGGAGCCCCTTTATACCCCCATTTCCACCCCAGGGAGGCAGCCCAGCTCCAGCTTCCACACGAGTAGAAGCCACCCTCACGGAAAAACGTCTATGCGAGACACACAAAAAGTTGGAGACCACGTGTTCCCCTAGCGTCAGCGACGTGCAGACTACTTTGCCGGACACCACGGCACCCGCAGGATTCCCCACACTGTCTCCGGACATCACAGCCCCAACAGGTATTCACAATACTACCAGCAGTGAGGGCCCCAAAATGGCGGAGACACAAGCGATGGAACCCACCTGCACTGAAAGCAGCACGGAGGTCACAGCCATCACAGACCAAGCCTGAAGCTGGCAACAAGCAGAGGATGTTGGGGAGAGCAATGTATCAAATTGCTGGTGCGCAATGCATTAAAAACAGTACTAATCAGTATCTTAGATATAGAAGCCCAAAAATCTAATATAGCTTATAATTTGCAGAATGCACACATGTAATGAACCAAAGTGCAATATTAGTGTTTCACATGCAATCAAAAAGTGCAATATGTGATGGTTGAACAAAGTGACATATCCATATACTTGCGAGATATAGGTTCAAGTATCTATGAGGAAGACAAAACAAGAGAGAGAGCTCCTAGTGCAATACATTATAACACTTATACAGAATATAAATATGGGTCTTTAAGAATATCACTCACAAAACCAGAGTGGTTAAGCACCACTCTTGGCTATAGAGCTCAGGGAGGATCAGTCCCTGGCTTACATGGGATCTGTATGATACAGAGGTGACAAGGATGCTTGGTGCATAAAAATCCCTCTATTCCAGAGATATAATTAAAAACATGTGTCAAAATATGGAGTCCATAAACAGCTCACTAACCCTAGGCAATGGATAGTTGAAGTATAGTGATGTACCGAACTGTCCGCCGGCGAACAGTTCCCGGCGAACTTAGCGCGTTCGCGTTCGCCACGGCGGGCGGACACATGCGCAGTTCGATCCGCCCCCTATTCGTCATCATTGGGCAAACTTTGACCCTGTGCCTCTCGGTCAGCAGACACATTCCAGCCAATCAGCAGCACTCCCTCCCTTCCACACCCTCCAACCTCCCTCCCAGCATCCATTTTCGATTCATTCTGAAGCTGCATGCTTAGTGAGAGGAGGGAAAGTTTAGCTGCTGCTGATTAGATAGGGAAATTGAAAGCTAGGCTAGGGTATTCAGTGTCCACTACAATCCTGAAGGACTCATCTGATCTCTGCTGTAAGGACAGCACCCCAAAAAGCCCTTTTTAGGGCTAGAACATCAGGCTGCTTTTTTTTTTCTGTGTAATGTAATTGCAGGTGCCTGCCTGCCAGCTTCTGTGTGAGGTTCACATTGGATACTGTGCCCACTTGCCCAGTGCCACCACTCATATCTGTTTTTACAATAGCTTAAGCTTTAGATTAAAAAATATATATTTTTTTCACTGTAATAGAAGAGCAGTTAGTTGTCTGCAAGCGTCTTGGTGTCAGGCCTCCTTCAGCGTGTGCTCTGCAGACCTGTGCCAGCGTACTTTGACAGTTGCCACTCATATCTGGTGTCTCTATAGCGTGCTTTTAAAATCAAATTTTTTTCCCACTGTAATAGAAGAGCAGTTGCCTGCCTGCCAGCTTTTGTGTGAGGTTCACAGTGGATAATGTGCCCTCTTGCCCAGTGTAATACACCACTCATATTTGTTTTTACAATAGCTTAAGCTATAGATTTAAAAAAAAAAAAAAAAAACATTTCACTGTAATAGAAGAGCAGTTAGTTGTCTGCAAGCGTCTTGGTGTCAGGCCTCCTTCAGCGTGTGCTCTGTAGACCTGTGCCAGCGTACTTTGACAGTTGCCACTCATATCTGGTGTCTCTATAGCGTGCTTTTACAAAGAAAAAAGGTTTCCAGTGTAAGCTAATAGCAGCCAGTCAGTGTCCTTCAAGCGGCTCTGTCAGGCCTACAGTGTGTGCTCTGCAGAACTGTTACAGTGCAGATTGCCAATCATATCTGGTGTCTCTATAGCGTGCTTTTAAAACCAAAATTTTGTTTCCACTGTAATAGAAGAGCAGTTGCCTGCCTGCCAGCTTCTGTTGAGGTTCACAGTGGATACTGTGCCCTCTTGCCCAGTGCCACCACTCATATCTGTTTTTACAATAGCTTAAGCTTTAGATTTAAAATAAATATTTTTTTTTCACTGTAATAGAAGAGCAGTTAGTTGTCTGCAAGGGTCTTGGTGTCAGGCCTCCTTCAGCGTGTGCTCTGTAGACCTGTGCCAGCGTACTTTGACAGTTGCCACTCATATCTGGTGTCTCTATAGCGTGCTTTTACAAAGAAAAAAGGTTTCGAGTGTAAGCTAATAGCAGCCAGTCAGTGTCCTTCAAGCGGCTCTGTCAGTCCTTCCTTCAGCATGTGCTCTCCAGAACTGTTCCAGTGCACATTGCCAATCATATCTGGTGTCTCTATAGCGTGCTTTTAAAACCAAAATTTGTTTTTCACTGTTATAGATTGAATAGCAGTTACTTGTCTTCAAGCGGTTGTGTCAGGCCTACAGTGTATGCTCTGCAGAACTGTTACAGTTCACATTGCCAATCATATCTGGTCTCACAGTAGCTTGCACGCATAGTACCACTAATCCCCCAAAAAATGACAGGCAGAGGCAGGCCACCCCGCAGGGGCCGTCGTGGTCGTGGTGCTGTGATTCCCTTTTGCCCTAGAATAATGCCCAGTTTTCAGAAGCCACGTACCCTGAACTTGAAAAGTTCTGAGGACATAGTTGACTGGCTAACACAGGACACCCAATCTTGTACAGCCTTTCCGCTCGGAACCTTGACGCACCATCCTCCTCCAGCTTAGCTTCAGGCACCTCTCAAGATACCACTCACCCGCCTGCCGCCACCACCAAAACTAGCACCACAGCCGCTTTACTTGGCATGTCAGAGGAGTTATTCACACACCCGTTTGAAGAAATGAGTGATGCGCAACCATTATTGCTAGAGGATGTAGATAACAGGGATATGTCTCAGGCAGGCAGCATTAAACACATGGAGGTACGGTGTGATGATGATGATGTTGTACCCGCTGCTGCTTCCTTTTCTGAGTTGTCAGATACAAGCGAAGCAGTTGATGATGACGATGCGTCCATAGATGTCACGTGGGTGCCCGCTCGGCAAGAAGAAGAACAGGGCGAAAGTTCAGATAGGGAGACAGAGAGGAGGAGGAGGAGACGAGTTGGAAGCAGGGGGGGGTCGTCGCAAGGAGCTAGTGGCACAGTCAGACAGCATGCATCGGCACCCTGGGTCAGCCCGCAGCACGCCAATCAACGCATGCTGTGTCCACCACCAGAATGCCGTCATTGCAGAGCTCAACAGTGTGGCATTTTTTTTGTGTGTCTGCCTCTGACAACAGCAATGCCATTTGCAACCTGTGCCAAAGGAAACTGAGTCGTGGGAGGTCCAACACCCACCTAGGCACAACTGCTTTGCGTAGGCACATGATCTCACATCACAAAGGCCTATGGGATCAACACATGAGTACAAGCATCACGCCTACTCTAAGCCGCCACCCTCCTCCTGGTCCAGCATCTTCAGCCACATCAACCACTGCTGTCCTCCTTGCCCCTCTCAACCATCCGCCACTCTGTCTCCCGCCTTGAGCAGTTCCCGCTCATCTGCTCACAGTCATGTGTCTGTCAAGGACATGTTTGAGCGTAAGAAGACAATGTCACCAAGTCACCCCCTTGCCCAGCGTCTGACAGCTGGCTTGTCCGAACTATTAGCCCGCCAGCTTTTACCATACAATCTGGTTGAGTCTGAGGCGTTCAAAAAATTATTAGCTATTGGGACACCGCAGTGGAAGGTACCCGTCCGGAATTTCTTTTCACAAAAGGCAATCCCCAACCTGTACTCGATTGTGCAAAAGGAAGTCATGGCATGTCTGGCACACAGTGTTGGGGCAAGGGTCCATCTGACCACTGATACCTGGTCTGCAAAGCATGGTCAGGGCAGGTATATCACCTACACTGCGCATTGGGTAAACCTGCTGACGGCTGACAAGCAAGGAATGCGTGGCATTGCAGAGGAGTTGGTGACACCGCCACGAATTGCAGGCAGTCCTGCTGCAACCTCCTCTACTCCTCCTACTCCATCCTCTTCCATAACCTCCTCGGCTGAGTCCTCTTGTGCTGCTGCGTCTTGCTCCACATCAACGGCACCCCCGCAGCTCCACAGGTACTATTCCACATCCCGGATACGGCAGTGTCACGCCGTCTTGGGTTTGACTTGCTTGAAAGCAGAGAGTCACACCGGACAAGCACTCCTGTCCGCCCTGAACGCACAGGTGGAAAAGTGGCTGACTCCGCAGCAACTGGATATCGGCAAAGTGGTGTGTGACAATGGAAAAAATTTGATAGCGGCATTGAAGTTGGGCAAGTTGACACATGTGCCGTGCATGGCACATGTGTGTAATCTGATCGTACAACGCTTTGTGCATAAGTACACAGGCTTACAGGACGTCCTGAAGCAGGCCAGGAAGGTGTGTGGCCATTTCAGGCGTTCCTACACGGCCATGGCTCACTTTGCCGATATCCATCGGCGAAACAACATGCCAGTGAGGCGCTTGATTTGCGACAGCCCTACACATTGGAATTCAACACTCCTAATGTTCGACCGCCTGCTCCAACAAGAAAAAGCTGTTAATGAATATTTGTATGACCGGGGTGCTAGGACAGCCTCTGGGGAGCTGGGAATTTTTTTGCCACGTTACTGGACGCTCATGCGCAATGCCTGTAGGCTCATGCGTCCTTTTGAGGAGGTGACAAACCTAGTCAGTCGCAACGAAGGCACCATCAGCGACATCATACCATTTGTTTTCTTCCTGGAGCGTGCCCTGCGAAGAGTGCTGGATAAGGCCGTAGATGAGCGTGAAGAGGAAGAGGAAGAGTTGTGGTCACCATCACCACCAGAAACAGCCTTATCAGCATCGCTTGCTGGACCTGCGGCAATGCTGGAAGAGGATTGTGAGGAAGAGGAGTCAGAGGAGGAATGTAGCTTTGAGGAGGAGGAGGAGGAGCAAGACCAAACACAACAGGCATCCCAGGGTGCTCGTTGTCACCTATCTGGTACCCGTGGTGTTGTACATGGCTGGGGGGAAGAACATACCTTCAATGACATCAGTGAGGAGGAGGAACGGGAAATGAGTAGCTCGGCATCCAAGCTTGTGCAAATGGGGTCTTTCATGCTGTCCTGCCTGTTGAGGGACCCTCGTATAAAAAGGCTGAAGGAGAACGACCTGTACTGGGTGTCCACGCTACTAGACCCCCGGTATAAGCAGAAAGTGGCGGAAATGTTACTGAATTACAACAAGTCGGAAAGGATGCAGCATTTGCAAAATAAATTGAAAAGTATGCTTTACACAGCGTATAAGGGTGATGTCACAGCACAACGGGAATCTAACAGGGGGAGAGGTGGAAGTCATCCTCCTCCTCCCACGACCACGCCGGCAAGGACAGGACGCTTTAAAGACGTGTTGTTGATGGAGGATCCACCCTCAGAGAGCGACTCGACCGACAGGTAGCAGACTACCTCGCCTTAATTGCAGATATCGACACTCTGAGGAGCGATGAACCCCTTGACTACTGGGTGTGCAGGCTTGACCTGTGGCCTGAGCTATCCCAATTTG
Source organism: Pelobates fuscus (assembly GCF_036172605.1). Taxonomy (NCBI): domain Eukaryota; kingdom Metazoa; phylum Chordata; class Amphibia; order Anura; family Pelobatidae; genus Pelobates; species Pelobates fuscus. Next base: position 133,033,348 of record NC_086322.1, read on the forward strand.
CGATTGAACTTCTGGCCTGCCCCGCTTCAAGTGTCCTGTCAGAAAGGACCTTCAGTGCATCAGGAGGTATTGTCACTGAGAAGAGAAGTCGCCTAGGTCAAAAAAGTCTAGATTACCTCACCTTTATTAAGATGAATGAGGGATGGATCCCGAAGGGACTGACACTGGGCAATACATTCGATTAAAAAAGGCCTGATGAGATGAGCTGCCTTGGGCTAAATATGGTCCACACGCTGCTGTATTTTAGCTCTGAATGACGTTTGACTTGCGTGACTTATCCGCCACCAACTAGGGTTCAAGCCGCCATGTTTTAGGGCACTTTCTGCCTGTGAAACAAACATCAATTTTTCTGGCCGCTGCTACAGCAGCGGCTGCAACAATACCACATTTTTCAGGCATGTGTACATGCCTAATTTTTAGGCCCACTGGTGCAGCACTGTGGCTTCAAAAACCAAACCAAAAAAAAAATCCTCCAAGATGGCACCAATATACCAGTGGTCTAAGCATCTTCCTACCTTGGCCTAAAAAGGGGAGGTGATTCAACAATTAAAAATCGCTGCCATTAACACGTCCACTGATAGGAGACCCGGAAGGTATTAAACTGATATGAACAATACTAAACTCACCACTCCTATCTGGTGGCACATTAGCTTGCCCGCGCAGTGCCCCAAATTTCAAGTAAGAGGACTGACCAAGAATCTTCTTCCATCTCCCTGTTACATAAATCAATGCCATATCCATAGAAATTGTACATAATATCCAGGAGAGTTTTACAGGGCCAAATCTTGTCGCCTGTTGAAAGAGGTGACCTTGCTCGGGTCCCAGGTGTGCGGTTCCTAAAATGGCTGCCATATACACGTCCACTGATAGGAGACGCGGAAGGTATTAAACTGATATGAACATTTACTAAACTCACCACTCCGAGTGCTGTTATTTATTTAATTTTTTTGTGGTGAGGCTTTACAGGACAGAGTGCTTCTCCACGGGACATGTTAACTCACGGGCAGCTGGCTCATCAAGGAACCAGAGCAGCTTGAACGAGGTGACCTTGCTCGGGTCCCAGGTGTGCGGTTCCTAAAATGGCTGTCCACTGATAGGAGACGCGGAAGGTATTAAACTGATATGAACAATACTCCACTCCTATCAGTAGGTCCGTCCCATTGTGATTTATGCCCCCCACCCACCGTGCAGGGATGGGGGCTGGGGGGGAGGAAAGTAGGCCCCCCATTGTGATTTATGGCCCCCAACCACCATGCAGGGGTGGGGGCCGAGGGGGGGAGGACAGTAGGTCCCCCATTGTGATTTATGGCCCCCACCCACCGCGCAGGGGTTGGGGAGGAAAGTAGCTCCCCCCAGTGTGTATCATGGGCTTTGAGGACAGGTGTCAATCCATACCTGCCAAGTGACCCTATGTAGGGGGAACAGTCCCTATTCTGCTCTGTGTCAGTGTGTATCATGGTCTCTGTGGACGGGGAACAGTCTCTATTCTGCTCTGTGTCAGTGTGTATCATGGTCTCTGTGGACAGGGAACAGTCTCTATTCTGCTCTGTGTCAGTGTGTATCAGGGGCTTTGAGGACAGGTGTCAATCCATACCTGCCAAGTGACCCTATGCAGGGGGAACAGTCTCTATTCTGCTCTGTGTCAGTGTGTATCATGGTCTCTGTGGACGGGGAACAGTCTCTATTCTGCTCTGTGTCAGTGTGTATCATGGTCTCTGTGGACAGGGAACAGTCTCTATTCTGCTCTGTGTCAGTGTGTATCAGGGGCTTTGAGGACAGGTGTCAATCCATACCTGCCAAGTGACCCTATGTAGGGGGAACAGTCCCTATTCTGCTCTGTGTCAGTGTGTATCAGGGGTTTTGAGGACAGGTGTCAATCCATATCTGCCAAGTGACCCTATGTAGGAGGAACAGTCCCTATTCTGCTCTGTGTCAGTGTGTATCAGGGGTTTTGAGGACAGGTGTCAATCCATATCTGCCAAGTGACCCTATGTAGGGGGAACAGTCTCTATTCTGCTCTGTGTCAGTGTGTATCATGGTCTCTGTGGACAGGGAACAGTCTCTATTCTGCTCTGTGTCAGTGTGTATCAGGGGCTTTGAGTACAGGTGTCAATCCATACCTGCCAAGTGACCCTATGTAGGGGGAACAGTCTCTATTCTGCTCTGTGTCAGTGTGTATCATGGTCTCTGTGGACAGGGAACAGTCTCTATCCTGCTCTGTGTCAGTGTGTATCAGGGGCTTTGAGGACAGGTGTCAATCCATACCTGCCAAGTGACCCTATGTAGGGGGAACAGTCCCTATTCTGCTCTGTGTCAGTGTGTATCAGGGGTTTTGAGGACAGGTGTCAATCCATATCTGCCAAGTGACCCTATGTAGGAGGAACAGTCCCTATTCTGCTCTGTGTCAGTGTGTATCAGGGGTTTTGAGGACAGGTGTCAATCCATACCTGCCAAGTGACCCTATGTAGGGGGGACAGTCTCTATTCTGCTCTGTGTCAGTGTGTATCATGGTCTCTGTGGACGGAGAACAGTCTCTATTCTGCTCTGTGTCAGTGTGTATCATGGTCTCTGTGGACAGGGATCAGTCTCTATTCTGCTCTGTGTCAGTGTGTATCAGGGGCTTTGAGGGCAGGTGTCAATCCATACCTGCCAAGTGACCCTATGTAGGGGGAACAGTCCCTATTCTGCTCTGTGTCAGTGTGTATCAGGGGTTTTGAGGACAGGTGTCAATCCATATCTGCCAAGTGACCCTATGTAGGGGGAACAGTCTCTATTCTGCTCTGTGTCAGTGTGTATCATGGTCTCTGTGGACAGGGAACAGTCTCTATTCTGCTCTGTGTCAGTGTGTATCAGGGGCTTTGAGGACAGGTGTCAATCCATACCTGCCAAATGACCCTATGTAGGGGTAATATTCTCTATTCTGCTCTGTGTCAGTGTGTATCATGGTCTCTGTGGACGGGGAACAGTCTCTATTCTGCTCTGTGTCAGTGTGTATAAGGGTTTTGAGGACAGGTGTCAATCCATATCTGTCAAGTGACCCTATGTAGGGGGAACAGTCTCTATTCTGCTGTGTGTCAGTGTGTATCATGGTCTCTGTGGACAGGGAACAGTCTCTATTCTGCTCTGTGTCAGTGTGTATCAGGGGCTTTGAGGACAGGTGTCAATCCATACCTGCCAAGTGACCCTATGTAGGGGGGACAGTCTCTATTCTGCTCTGTGTCAGTGTGTATCATGGTCTCTGTGGACGGAGAACAGTCTCTATTCTGCTCTGTGTCAGTGTGTATCATGGTCTCTGTGGACAGGGATCAGTCTCTATTCTGCTCTGTGTCAGTGTGTATCAGGGGCTTTGAGGGCAGGTGTCAATCCATACCTGCCAAGTGACCCTATGTATGGGGAACAGTCCCTATTCTGCTCTGTGTCAGTGTGTATCATGGGTTTTGAGGACAGGTGTCAATCCATATCTGCCAAGTGACCCTATGTAGGAGTAACAGTCTCTATTCTGCTCTGTGTCAGTGTGTATCAGGGGTTTTGAGGACAGGTGTCAATCCATATCTGCCAAGTGACCCTATGTAGGGGGAACAGTCTCTATTCTGCTCTGTGTCAGTGTGTATCATGGTCTCTGTGGACAGGGAACAGTCTCTATTCTGCTCTGTGTCAGTGTGTATCAGGGGCTTTGAGGACAGGTGTCAATCCATACCTGCCAAATGACCCTATGTAGGGGTAACATTCTCTATTCTGCTCTGTGTCAGTGTGTATCATGGTCTCTGTGGACGAGGAACAGTCTCTATTCTGCTCTGTGTCAGTGTGTATCAGGGGTTTTGAGGACAGGTGTCAATCCATTTCTGTCAAGTGACCCTATGTAGGGGGAGCAGTCTCTATTATGCTCTTTGTCAGTGTGTATCAGGGGCTTTGAGGACAGGTGTCAATCCATATCTGCCAAGTGACCCTATGTAGGGGGAACAGTCCCTATTCTGCTCTGTGTGAGAAAGAGGAATGGGAAATGAGTAGCTCGGCATCCAACCTTGTGCAAATGGGGTCTTTCATGCTGTCGTGCCTGTTGAGGGACCCTCGTATAAAAAGACTGAAGGAGAACGACCTGTGCTGGGTTTCCACGCTACTAGACCCCCGGTCTCTATTCTGCTCTGTGTCAGTGTGTATCATGGTCTCTGAGGACGGGGAACAGTCTCTATTCTGCTCTGTGTCAGTGTGTATCAGGGGCTTTGAGGACAGGTGTCAATGTTAGGTGATTTCTGCCCTTTATGGATTAAAAGCAGACTCTGCATCAACTGTGTAATTTTCCATGGGAGTTTTGCCATGGATCCCCCTCCGGCATGCCACAGTCCAGGTGTTAGTCCCCTTGAAACAACTTTTCCATCACTTTTGTGGCCAGAAAGAGTCCCTGTTGGTTTTAAAATTCGCCTGCCCATTGAAGTCAATGGCGGATCGCGCGGTTCGCCGGTTCGCAAACATTTGCGGAAGTTCGCGTTCGCCGTTCGCGAACCGAAAATTTCGGGTTCGCGACAACACTATTGAAGTATATGTCAAGCAGTTCTGCTTTTTGCTATATTGAGCTGGCTCAGCCGAAAAGACATCCACAGTACTTCCTGCTTCCTGCTTCCTGGTCTGTATTCCGTATCCCGCTCTCTGATCAGATCTGCCGATTTTTACCTGGGTCCCAATGCCTGAAGTGTTCCTGTATATTCATGCACTCTGATCTTCGAACTGCTGGCATCGGGTGACTGTGGACTTATTTCACATAACTCTGCGTGCTTCCCACATACAGCCTAAGTCCCAGTGCCATTTTCTGGCTGACACCCACTCACCTACTAAGCACTTGCTCAAATAAACCTCCACACATACGCCTATCTAACCAGGTAACCTGCTTGAAGCCTCCTGGGGGAAGCATGCCATTAGTTATCCTGTTGGAATAAGCATGTTATTAATCTAAAGTATGTTACCACTACTGTTTTAGTTTATTTTTAGCTACAGACATGCTAGTTTACACACTCTGATTTTACTACTACTCATAACACATGTCTGTACTCAATAGTTTCTGCATGTCATAATTTAAAAATGTGCAGTACTTACACTTGCCATGTTACTGTTTCAATCTATATAACAATATGTAGCTTGTTAATTCTCTTGTGGTAATAGAAACTTGCTTGTAATCTTTTGCATACAAAAATAAAGAATAAGAAAAAAAAGTTAATTCAGTGGAGTGTTCTCACCCTTTAATTACGGGATTTCACCTTACTGTTTAGGGAGATATTTGTCAGGATTCAGTGAAGTCAAAAGTTAGCACTGAGGCTGTTGACAAATGGCAGCTGAGTTACAATTCCTGGGTGCAGGCAAATCATGCATCAAGGGAGCTGTAGTTTAAGAACAGCTGTAGAGTTAGATGTTGCCCCAGCACACTCTGACAACACTGAGATTCTTAATATGTAACATATACCAAGTTATGTACCCCCTAAAAAGACACCCATGTAGTTACCCACTTTGTCACACACAACTACTTATCAAGTAAATCAAACCCCTAAACCATTTACAAACCAAGTTACCTACTCTCTAGCCAAATGTATTCACCAACCGACCGTCATAATCCAATCACATCCAGTCACCCATTATTACATAAACACATAATGCTAGGATCAGACACAGGGAATAGTAAAAGGTGAAGAAAAGATAACTATACTCATAAGAGGAGCCAACAAAAAGTTCCCAACCAAGGGCCACTGACCTTTCTCTTACACCATATTTGCAAAAAACATGGCAGATTTATAAATGAAACCAAACGTGCTTAAATGCAATTTTGACTGCTATAAAAAAATATCATAAAACAAATAGTTATCTTTAAAAGAAAGATATACTTATCTAATAAAATGGATTAATTATATTCCAAGTAATTTTGCAGTTCCAACTAATTAGCAGTTCTGACTAGTGTTAAAATGAAAATTAAATGTCACTCATGAACAGTAAATGCCAAGCAATAGTAAACATAATGTCAAACCCATAGGTTTATTCAAATTGTTAATATGCTCAGTCTGTCAAATTAAAATTAGCTTTTAGAGTTCCAGAAGGAATTTTAACACCAAACATTTTAACATTTTTTTTCATCACACCCCAGCTGTCACTCACAGGGTTTCTGAATGTTTTCTTTACACTATCAAACATGACTTGCATCTTATATAGGCATTTTTAGGAATGCTGTTTAGGGTTCAGTTGTAAAGAAGTGCATCCATCATTCTATTTATATTAGTTATATTTGATACATTCCATGAAAACACATTTTAATGTTTTTCTAATAAACAAGTCAACCTAAAATTATTTAATTGAATAATTTATATTGCAATTATAAGAAGTCACTCTTTTTTCCATTGATCCTTAAATTGAGAAAATCATGGGAACTCCAGTAGTAGGAATCATGGGTACTCCAAACATCCCACTGGACGAGGGATGAGGGAATGAAAAGTAGTATGGGCAGCCATTGACTTTCTAGTTCCACTCTGGTTCCACGAGTACTTATCCCACTTTCCACATGCATAATCCTAAATAAGTGTGCAGAAATCATCCCAGTTTTTTTTTTTTTAGGTTTTTATTTTCTGCTTACCATTATGAGTTGTTTTTTACAGACCACTTAGAAAGTTTCTGGGATGTCCTGTAGTCTCAGAGTTTTAGTGGGAAGTACCTCCAACAAACTAAATTAATTTATTTACCAAAGGAAACTATATGGCTGGTGTGATAAAGTGAATGGTGTGGTATGTGAGGCTATTTTTATTCCCTCTATCTTCTTCAAAGAGGCATATGACATTTAACCCCAGGGGGAGTATGCGTTGTATGCAACACAAATTAATGTTTAGTTATGGGCCCATGGGGTGGAGCATTTGAAGAGTAGGGCAGGCCGGAGCTCCACTCCTCAGTTTATATACAACAGGGAGAAATAAGGTCCAGGGTTTTGGACTGTCTCCAACCTGTTGCTCAGCTGCAAGTAATCAGCTGCAGCAGTGGGAATAAACTCCTCCCTACTAGACAGGTAAAGGGGGATTTTTATAAAACCATAAATAGCACGACCTAAAAGTACAAAGGGAGACCAATAGTGCAGACAGAAAAAACGAAATACATCAAAAGGGGGAACTATAAAACACTCACAAACATAGAAGTAAAAAGGCAGGGTATAACCAGTCTTCTTCAAGTGTATTTAGTTTATACTGGTTATACCCTGCCTTTTTACTTCTATGTTTGTGAGTGTTTTATAGTTCCCCCTTTTGATGTATTTAGTTTTTTCTGTCTGCATTATTGGTCTTCCTTTGTACTTTTAGGTCGTGCTATTTATGGTTTTATGTTTAAGATATTGAAGACATTGAGGAGTCTTCGCACTTCCTATTTCTGGGTATTTATATAAATTTTATATTTTGCCTTTGTAATAGCGAGGGTTTTTTTTGGGGGGGATTTTTTAGTGCAAATCACTTTTTTCTGCAAAGAGGGATTTTTGGTTCCCCTTTGGAGGTTGGAAGCAGCAGGTTGGCTTGGAGCATTGGGGTGCAGAAGGATAGCAGTCAAGGTGACTGAGCACTGGAGTGCAGAGAGTTGCTATTAAACAAGGTTGGTGACACCTTTAATAGGTTTAAGTTTAACCTTTGATAGAGAGGGAAATTGAATGTTAGTAAGCGCTCAGACGAGCTAGGATTTTGTTTGCAGCAATTTCTCTTACATTATTATTTCTTTGGTGTTGTTCCTGATGCTGCCTCCTGTGTAGATTTCCAAATAAAGTGACTGAACTTATATTAAAACAAAAGACTGTGCTAATTGCTATACTGGATCACACTGGATAAACTCAAATGCTAAAATCTTTATTAGAAACATATTAAAATCAACTGCAAACATAAAATACAAAATGTATCCACAAATGCTTTTAAGTGGCACTGCCATGTCCAATATTGTTGAATGGGTAAGGCAGTGGCTGAGTGGCAGGCAACAGAGGGATATAGTCAATGCAGTATATTCGAAGCATGGACTTGTCACCAGTGGGGTATGTCAGCGATCTGTACTTGGATCCATTCTCTTTAATATTTTTATTAGTGATATTGCAGAAGGTCTTGATGGTAAGGTATGTCTTTTTGCTGATGGTACTTAGATATGTAATAGGGTGGATGTTCTAGGAGGGATAAGCCAAATGGCAAATGATTTAGATAAACAAGAAAAATGGTCAGAGTTATGGCAACTGACATTTAATGTGGATAAGGGCAAGATAATGCATCTTGGACGTAAAAACCCAAGGGCAGAGTACAGAATATTTGATAGTCCTAACTTCAACATCTGAGGAAAGGGATTTAGGGGTGATTATTTCTGATGACTTAAAGGTAGGCAGACAATGTAGTAGAGCAGCAGGACGTGCTAGCAGAATGCTTGGTTGTAAAGGAAGAGGTAAGTGCTCATGCCATTGTACAGAACAATGGTGAGACCTCACTTGGAGTATTGTACGCAGTACTGGAGACCGTATGTCCAGGAGGATATTGATACTTTAGAGAGAGTTCAGAGAAGGGCTACTAAACTAGTTCATGGATTGCAGGATAAAACTTACAAGGGAAGGTTAAAGGAACTGAACATGTATAGCTTGGAGGAAAGACGAGACAAGGGGGATATGACAGAAACGTTTAAATACATAAAGGGAATCAACACAGTAAAGGAGGAGACTATATTTAAAATAAGTAAAACTACCACAACAAGAGAACATAGTCTTATATTAGAGGGGCAAAGGTTTAAAAATAATATAAGGAAGTATTACTTTACTGAGAGGGTAGTGGATGCATGGAATAGCCTTCCACCGGAAGTGGTAGAGGTTAACACAGTAAAGGAGTTTAAGCATGCGTGGCATAGGCATAAGGCTATCCTAACTATAAAATAAGGCCAGGGACCAATTAAAGTATTTATAAAATTGGGCCGAATGGTTCTTATGTGCCGTCACATTCTATGTTTCTATCCATTTTTCTTTAGCCCATTAAGGACTGTTTTGGCCATGTTGTACGTTAAGGACCAGAACTGTTTTAATTCTTTTGTGGTGTTTGTGTTTAGCTGTAATTTTCCTCACTCTCATTTACTGTTCCCATACAAATTATATTTTTTTTTTCAGGACAAGAAGGGCTTTCTCTACATACCATTATTTGTATCAAGTCATATAATTTACTTTTAAAAAAATAAAAAATAAAATATATGGTGAAAATTTGGAAAAAAAAAACATGTTTTTTTTTTACTTTTACTTGAAAAATATTTTACTCATCTACTAAAGCTAATGAAAAAAACTGCTACATAGATTCTAGATTTTGTCCTGAGTTTAAAAACACCCAGTGTTTATATGCTTTTTTTGCAAGTTATAGGGCTATGAGTACAAGTAGGATATGGCTGTTTCAAAATATAATTTTTTTTGAAAATGTATCAATAGTGACATTGTATCACTGTTATCTTTCATAAATCTCTGAATCACACTTCACATGTACATTTCTTTTTTTTCTTATGGGATTCATATTCAGCTGTAGGTCATAACAGAATGGCACAATCCTAAAACAAAACATGACAACAAAGAAAAAAATAAATTACCCCTGTTCAAAAGTCTGCATACCCTTAGTTATTAATACTGTGTATTGCCCCCTTTAGTATCAATTATAGCGTGCAGTCTTTTGTAAACGTTTTCTATGAGGTCCCTAATTCTTGCAGGTGATATAGCTGCCAATTTTTCTGCTGAAGTCACTGGAGGGTCAACTTGCCCTTGTGCTTAGGGTATTGTCATGCTTGAAAAAAGAGTGTCCCATGTGCAGGCTTCAAGCAGAAGAATGCAATTGTCCGCCAGGTTTTTCTGATAACATGCTGCATTCATCGTGCCATCAATTTTCACAAGATTCCCCGTGCCTTTAGAGTTCACACACCCCAAAATATCAGTGAGCCACCACCATGCTTCAGAGTGGAGATGACATTCTATACTATAGGCCTTGTTGACCCTTCTCAAAACATAGCGGTTACGGTTGTGACCATAAGGCTCTACTTTGGTCTTGTCACTCCAAATTAGTGTGCCAGAAGTTGTGAGGCATGTCAACGTATTGTCGGCCATATTGTAACTGGCCTTTTTTGTGACATTGGTGCAGCAAAGGCTTTTTTCTGGCAACTCGGCAGCTAATTTTTGTTTAATTTTTGGCTTGGTATTAAGAGATCCCTGAATATTCCACTCCTTAAGTGATTTAACAGTACTGACTGGTATTTTCAAGGCTTTGGATATCTTTTTGTATCCTTTTGCATCTTTATCAAGTTCCATTACCTTGTTACGCAGGTCAATTCTCAGTTCTTTTTTTTTTTTGCTCCCCATGGCTCAGTATCTAACCTACTCAGTGCATCCACATGACAGCTAACAAACGCATTGACTATTTATACACAGACACTTATTGCAATTTAAAGAGGCACAGGTGTTGAAAAATAACCTTTAATTGATATTTTAACCTGTGTGTGTCTGTAACAAGGCCAAACATTCAAGGGTATGTAAAGTTTTGATCAGGCCATTTGGGAGATTTATGTTATCATTATGATTTATAAAGGAGCCAAACAACTATGTGATAATGAATGGCTTCATATGAACACTATTCTTCAATAAAATATTTTTTTTTTCTTTTGCATTATCAGTCATATTTTCAAAATCAATGCCAACATTTCACAATTTCTCCCAGGGTATGCAAACTTTTGAGCACAACTGTATGTATATTATAAACATATTATATATTTCCAAAATACCAGCATATTGCAGTACGCAATGATACATTTTTTTATTGGACTAACATATTATTTCAAAGACAAGATTTCGAGAGTTGTCCTCTCTCTCAGGTCTGAAGAAACACTGGGCTAATCCAATCTAATATATTTATATATTTTTGTAACCTTGGAACTCACCCCTTTAAATGTCTCCAATGTTTTTTTGCCTTGGTGCAACCCGCGTACATATATATATTATACCCCAAGAATTGAGAGGTGCACTCACAGGTTTTTTAAAGTGATTCTTTTATTCTTGATGCATAACAAATGTCTTTCCCGATCAACATTTTGACCCACTAATATAGTATGGCTGATTACTACAACAAGCAACAAGCATACAACGTCAATTTACTTTACAAATGTGAACACTAATCTTCGATCACATAAAATGTTACATTACCAAAATATCTATTATCGGGTTTTACCACAAAAAATGCAAACATATTTACCACATTAACACACTGTATGCAGGGCCTATTGTTACCTTTTTAAAAGTAATACGAAAAAAAACAATTTCTTGTCATATTGTTGGGAGGCAATTGTTTCATGACCATCATATACACTGCGTGCAGAATTATTAGGCAAATGAGTATTTTGACCACATCATCCTCTTTATGCATGTTGTCTTACTCCAAGCTGTATAGGCTCGAAAGCCTACTACCAATTAAGCATATTAGGTGATGTGCATCTCTGTAATGAGAAGGGGTGTGGTCTAATGACATCAACACCCTATATCAGGTGTGCATAATTATTAGGCAACCTCCTTTCCTTTGGCAAAATGGGTCAAAAGAAGGACTTGACAGGCTCAGAAAAGTTATAAAATAGTGAGATATCTTGCAGAGGGATGCAGCACTCTTAAAATTTCAAAGCTTCTGAAGCGTGATTATCGAACAATCAAGCGTTTCATTCAAAATAGTCAACAGGGTCGCAAGAAGTGTGTGGAAAAACCAAGGCGCAAAATAACTGCCCATGAACTGAGAAAAGTCAAGCGTGCAGCTGCCAAGATGCCACTTGCCACCAGTTTGGCCATATTTCAGAGCTGCAACATCACTGGAGTGCCCAAAAGCACAAGGTGTGCAATACTCAGAGACATGGCCAAGGTAAGAAAGGCTGAAAGACGACCACCACTGAACAAGACACAGAAGCTGAAACGTCAAGACTGGGCCAAGAAATATCTCAAGACTGATTTTTCTAAGGTTTTATGGACTGATGAAATGAGAGTGAGTCTTGATGGGCCAGATGGATGGGCCCGTGGCTGGATTGGTAAAGGGCAGAGAGCTCCAGTCCGACTCAGACGCCAGCAAGGTGGAGGTGGAGTACTGGTTTGGGCTGGTATCATCAAAGATGAGCTTGTGGGGCCTTTTCGGGTTGAGGATGGAGTCAAGCTCAACTCCCAGTCCTACTGCCAGTTTCTGGAAGACACCTTCTTCAAGCAGTGGTACAGGAAGAAGTCTGCATCCTTCAAGAAAAACATGATTTTCATGCAGGACAATGCTCCATCACACGCGTCCAAGTACTCCACAGCGTGGCTGGCAAGAAAGGGTATAAAAGAAGAAAATCTAATGACATGGCCTCCTTGTTCACCTGATCTGAACCCCATTGAGAACGTGTGGTCCATCATCAAATGTGAGATTTACAAGGAGGGAAAACAGTACACCTCTCTGAACAGTGTCTGGGAGGCTGTGGTTGCTGCTGCACGCCATGTTGATGGTGAACAGATCAAAACACTGACAGAATCCATGGATGGCAGGCTTTTGAGTGTCCTTGCAAAGAAAGGTGGCTATATTGGTCACTGATTTGTTTTTGTTATGTTTTTGAATGTCAGAAATGTATATTTGTGAATGTTGAGATGTTATATTGGTTTCACTGGTAAAAATAAATAATTGAAATGGGTATATATTTGTTTTTTGTTAAGTTGCCTAATAATTATGCACAGTAATAGTCACCTGCACACACAGATATCCCCCTAAAATAGCTATAACTAAAAACAAACTAAAAACTACTTCCAAAAATATTCAGCTTTGATATTAATGAGTTTTTTGGGTTCATTGAGAACATGGTTGTTGTTCAATAATAAAATTAATCCTCAAAAAAACAACTTGCCTAATAATTCTGCACTCCCTGTATGTTCTCTGTATTTGTCAATGTACATCGCAAAGATATATATCTATATCTCTTCTAAGTACATGACATTGACAATGAATGCTCTTTCATGCTTGTTTTTATATTCTACTTGTGAACGGCCTAGTAGATGGTACACTCAATTTTCTGTGAACAACAATATAATTCTTTATGAATGTGAATCATTTATCCTTGCTTTTTTTTGCAGTCGCTCTTGAGTAAATCACCAGTTTTTGAGCACATCGGAAAGAGTTGTTGTAGTGGAAAATACAGTGTGTGTGTCAGTATAAACCCCACACATGAACTTTAACATTACATTTCAAAAGTTTATAAGGATATTTGAATTTATGAATGCAAATATGACAGTGAATTGACTGATAATTATTTGCTAAACTGAGGTCAGCCCATCCTCTCATTCAGGAGAATAGACCTTCAAAATTAAGCCCAGCAGCATTTCACCAGAGAACACAGGAATCCAGATACCTAAATCAGTAAAAATGCGTTAGTAGTACAGGCAAGTTTGGCACAGTTCGTTCCTGCTTTTTTTACGCAAACTAATACTGCAGCAACCTAAGTCTAGCTTATTTGGCCCTTGTTCAGCCATTTTGTGTGTAGAAATAGACCCCCATTCGCTTCTCTCAGCTATTTAAACTCATTTGACAATATTTTGGGTATTATAGCCTATTCAGCAACTCTGCAGCAGGTGTTCGGCCCTCGTTCAGTCACAATGAATATGCCAAGCTTCATTTGATAAAACCATAGTAGACATTAAGCCAGTTATTCTTTTATTTCCAATTGATCTACATGTTAAGTTATTATAACCAGTTGCATTAAATTCAGTCAACAGTAGTAGAGCTTTACAATTTTTATCATAGTAGTTCTATTTAATTTGATGGCAAGACAGGAGGCTTCATATTTGCTTTATCTTTCTTTACTGAACCTCCCAGCAGCAAAGGAACAGTTAACAGTAATGTAAAAAGTTCAACCAATCAGATAGTATAACAGTATTATATGATGTCATCAAACTCCTCCCATATCCTCTTTCTTTGCTGCTTGCCTCCCAGGTGAGTCTACTCCAATTATATTGCTGTATCATTTAACCTTTAATACACTATTTCAATTAAAAAATGTATTACAATGGTCATATACCTTTAACACTTTATTCACTTATCACTTTAACAACACTTTCTGTGGAAACATTTATGCTCTATTTATTTTAATTTCATTCTATTCAATCTTGGACTACTTTGTCAATTTCCTATTAAACTTTATTTAGGTTTCCCCTTTAAATCGCAGGAGGTTTTTCCTCCTGCGACTCATTACTGCTTTTTACTATTCTAAGTTTTGCGCCCTCGCGTTACCCCGCCCATTCGCATCAGCACTTAGCAAGTGCATTGTTTCCCGCCCTTTTGCTGGCGGCGGCCATTTTATTCGCATTCCAGTCACCAGAGCAGTGATCAACTCGCCTGACTTCGGATCTGGTAAGTACTATTTTCCTCTTCTGTTTATAGCACCTTAAAGTGCTAATAACTTAATTTCTTTTAGTGATTTTTTCCCCCCTTTTATTTCCTTCTCAGGATTTTTTCCAACACCTGCTGTATTATCATTGTTGTTACTAAATTAAGGAAGGCTTTGTGGGTGACCCCCACCATTTTATTATCTGCCACTTCATTATATTGAGTGTCTTTAATATCAATTCTTAAGGTGTTTTTAACACCAATATTACTGTTCAGGGTGACCCCCTTATACAAATGCACTATAATTAAAGTGATACAACACTTTAATATCAATTCTTAAGGTGTTTTAACACCAATATTACTGTTAAGGGTTACCCCCTTATACAAATACACTATAATTAAAGTGATACAACACTTTAATATCAATTCTTAAGGTGTTTTAACACCAATATTACTGTTAAGGGTGACCCCCTTATACAAATGCACTATAATTAAAGTGATACAACACTTTAATATCAATTCTTGAGGTGTTTTAACACCAATATTACTGTTAAGGGTGACCCCCTTATACAAATGCACTATAATTAAAGTGATACAACACTTTAATATCAATTCTTAAGGTGTTTTAACACCAATATTACTGTTAAGGGTGACCCCCTTATACAAATGCACTATAATTAAAGTGATACAACACTTTAATATATATTTTTAAGGTGTTTTAACACCAATATTACTGTTAAGGCTGACCCCCTTATACAAATACACTATAATTAAGTGATACAACACTTTATTACTACTCAGCGGTGAACCCCACTGTCTATGGTTATAATTAAGTGGTTAACCCCACTGTTTACTATCATAGTGGTACAACCCACTTGTGTATATTTTAGTGGACAACCCCACTAAATATTGAGTGCCGCCTACGTATTAAACTACACAAATATTTTGGGTGACCCCCATCTATACTCTGAAATAATTTTGGGTGAACCCCATTCAACTCCATTCTTTCAAATTAATATACTTAACTGTTTGGCAACCGCTCTAAGACATATCATGTCTGACAATAATGAGCCCGCTATATCCCAGGTACTCAGAGCCTGGTTGGTTTCAACCATTGCAGATTCCATAACCCAAGGCATTAGCAGCCTTTCATGAGAAGACTTCGGCCGAAGTCACCCCTACTGCACGTCAACTCTCTGATTCCGAGGACTCTCAACCCTCGGATCAGGAGGTTACACGCAAACGCCCCTGGAAAGGGGAGAGTAGGTCTGTGGGCAAGGGCAAGGCTCCTGCCAAGTCCCAAAAATTGATTGCCACTCGCCCCGTTCAAACTAACTTTAACCCCTTAGAGGGTCTACATCCCACACGTTAGACGGGGTTGACGATTATTTCCTTGGATATTCTGATGAGGACCCCTCGGCGAATGCGCTAGGGGATACCCCATCGGAATTTGTCAAGGAAACCTTTCTCACACATAAAGATCTAGATGCTATACTACCTAATCAAAAGGACCCAATTCAGACATCCTTCTGGATGCTTCGGGTGTCCCTTTATTTGACCCCAGGGTCATCAGACACCCACGGTCGGCAGAATGGGCTCCACCAGAGCACATTTCCAACTTTTGTAAAATTTGGTTATGCAAACCACTGGACAAAGAAATTAGGGCAAAACTCAGAGCCGAGTGCCCTCGACCGACCATTCCAAACAAGGTAGCTCTCACGCCAGATTTGACCCAAACACAGTTAGAGAGTGGGCCCAGAGAGCCTTATGCTTACTAGGCAACGCTAATGTGGCCATGTCCACCGAGAGACGCTAGGCGGCACTGTACAAACTGGATGCAAAATTAGCCGATCTGAGCTCCCGAGAACTGGGACCAGAGGCAATGGATTACTGTTTGGGGACTCGTTCATGAAAGACCTTTCCAAACATGTAGCGGTGTTCACCACCATAAATAAGGCCCAACCCTCCTTGCGCAGGGTTTTTCGTTCTCAGTCAGGCCGTTTTTCTGGGAGAGCTGGACGTTATAGAGGCCGAACGAACAGCAGAATCGCCTTCACAGGCTACAGGCCTCGCCCCTCTGAAAACTATTGGCAATCGGGACAACCCCGACCCTACCACAGGCAACTATTCACTAATAGAGGGTCTATCCGGGGACGTGGATCAGCCTCCCTACGCGGAAGAGCTGCTCCAGGTAATAAATCTCCCTTCTTTCAATGTACCTATAGCAGGTCGATTAACCAGTTTTTCCAACAGTGGGAATTACTTTCTCAGGATATATGGATCCTACACACAGTCCAAGGGTTCAAATAGATTTCCTTTCCACCCCTTCCAGGACACCCCACCTACACCACTACAGATGTCTGCAGCAGACAACCTGACACTACAAACCGAACTGCGCAAGCTAGTAAAAAAAAAGGGCCAATAGAGAAATCCCCTTTCCCGCATACTTTTCTAAGCAACATTTTTTTGGCCACAAAAAGCTGGAGACCTACGCCCAATTATCAACTTAAAAAAACCTGAATCACTTTGTCAGGTATCGCCACTTCAAGATGGAGGGCATCCATCTACTCAGGGACCTCCTTTGCGTGGGAGATTGGTTCTCCAGCTTCGATCTCAAAGACGCATACCTCACAGTTCCTATTGCTCGCAACCATCGAGCTTTCCTTCAATTCCTCTGGCAAGAGGAAATCTGGCAATTCACATGCCTCCCATTCGGACTATGCTCCGCACCATGATGTTTCACGAAACTGATGAAACCAGTGATGGCGCTACTCCGATCACAGGGAATTCAATCCATCATATATTTGGATGACATCCTGATAATGGCACAAGACATTCGCAAATTGTTATCAACCCATCAGATTCGCTTACGCGATCTGGCCCATACTATAGGCCTACTGTCCGCCTCTATCCAAGCCATTTACCCAGGACCTTTACACTACCGAGTCATGCAACGGCTCAAGACATACTACCTACATCGTTCCACCTCCTACGATCAGTACATCCAACTGACAGACGAAGTTCGTATAGAACTTCACTGGTGGCTTCACAATATGGAAGCCTGGAATGGCAAAGCCATCTTCGGATCACAAACAGATTTTATTCTGGAATCCGATGCCAGTCTCCTGGGATGGGGCGCCACATGCGCCCAAGGGTCCACAGGGGGACTTTGGTCCCCATCCGAACAAGCACTGCACATCAATTGTTTGGAATTGATTACAGGATCTTTCGCAATTCGCAGTTTCGCGAAAGACTGTTTCAACTGTTCACTAGTACTGCGCATGGACAACGTCTCTGCAGTGCGCTATGTGAATCGGTTAGGAGGCTCCCGATCCAAGCTACAATCCGATCTGACCAAAGATCTTTACCAATTCTGTCTAGAACGGAACTTATCTATCAGAGCGGAATATCTTCCGGGCACGGACAACCTAGTCGCGGATTGGTTCTCTCGCCATTGGAGGGATGTAAGCGACTGGCAATTAGACCCCTGCGTGTTCCACCAAATTCATTGCCTTCGTGGGCTCCTTACACTGGACCTGTTTGCATCCCGTCTGAACCGCCAGACGGAAGCCTTTATCAGCTGGCTCCCAGACCCCAGTCATGGGCAGTCGACGCCTTTCTACATCCTTGGCCGGAGACAGGAGCCTATGCGTTCCCACCTTTCTCCATGATCCAACGCACCCTCTACCGGGTCAAAGCCCTAATAGTGACGATAGTCATTGTCACTCCACTAAGGAGAACCCAGACTTGGTTTCCAATCCTGTTAGAATTATCAGTGAACTATCCAATTCTTCTACCTCGATCACCCGACATCCTCAGGAACCCAACAGGGCACTTTCACCCACTCGCCCTTCAGGACCGGCTCCAGCTTGTAGCTTGGACCGTTTCAGGGGATCTTGGAACGTCTCAGGACTTTCGGAGACAACTCAGGCTCTCCTATGGGACTCCTGGGCCCCAGGCACTAGTCGAGCTTACATCGCTGCATGGAAGACATGGGTCAGCTGGTGTATGGAAAGGGACATCGATCCCTTTTCAGCACCTCTGACGATCATCCTAAATTTTCTCTCTACCCTATTTGATCAAGGTAAATCCTATCGATCAATAAATGTCTAAGATGCACTATCTCTGCGGCCCATAATCCCATTGACAATGCGTCAATAGGGAAACAACCTTCAGTCTGTAGACTTTTACGAGGGATCAGGTTAGCCAGACCCCCTCTTCCTAAATACTCCTGTTTCTGGGATATCACTCAAGTCTTTTCCCTTTTAGAATCCTGGACCGCTAATGAAAATTTGTCGCTACGTCAACTTTTGGCCAAACTGGCCTTACTCCTATGCCTGGTATCCTTCCGTAGGGTCTCGGATATCCGAGCATTTGATTCCCACGCAGTAGTCTTCTCGCCTGAAGGCGTTAAGTTTCACATCACCAGACGAACGAAACTAATTCTTCCTCCGTATTCTACCTTACTTTCCTAATAGACAGTCACTCTGCGTGGCACTCTGCGTAAGGCATTATTTAGATGCCACTACCACTCTACGCCCCCCTACGGGACCCCTCCTCGTGTCTTATGTAAAACCACACAAACCGGTATCCGCACCCACCGTCGCACGGTGGATCAGATGGATACAAGCGCAAGCAGGCATTGACTCAAATTTTGGCGCATATTCAGTCAGAGGAGCAGCCGCATCCTCAGCCTTTCACGCGGGGAGCTCCCTCTCAGACATTTTGTCATCTGCAGATTGGTCCAGAGAGTCCACATTCCGTACATTTTATTTCAAACCTATGACACATGCTCCATCTTCTATCATATAGGAGCGTTAAAACAGCAAATATGAAGCCTCCTGTCTTGCCATAAAATAAGGGATTATTCTAGCTTTAGTGACTGAATAATCTAAATTTTATTAACGACAGGAGGCGAATATTTTCCCCCCTTCTTTATTTTCACTTTCTAACACCCGCCCAGGTAAGTTACTATGCATTGTACTGGTTACACACACTTTATACACCATCTGCCATAGGTTCACGCCATAACACTTCTAATCTAGTGTTTGAAATATTCAATATTATATTCAAATAGTAACTACAATTTGTTCTTAACATACATGCCATAAATTGCATTCACCTAGTATGAGAACCTATACTCTCACGTCTTTTCTCTATTCCCTTAGTGTGAAAAATACCTACTTTTGTATATATGGCTCCTTCAAGCACGCTGAAGATTCCACATGTTGACTACTTCAGGACTCCAACTTAGTCCGCAGTTCATCGTTACAGTTTACACGGTTGACACAGACATATCATCGACCACAGCAAGAAAGAGGATATGGGAGGAGTTTGATGACATCATATAATACTGTTATACTATCTGATTGGTTGAACTTTTTACATTACTGTTAACTGTTCCTTTGCTGCTGGGAGGTTCAGTAAAGAAAGATAAAGCAAATATTCGCCTCCTGTCGTTAATAAAATTTAGATTATTCAGTCACTAAAGCTAGAATAATCCCTAATTACTTATCTGTTTTTCCAAGTTTACTGTTTATAATTATGATACATTGACAATGCTCACAATACAAAAAGTGTACATAAATAAGGTAGCATTTACTCTGGCCTTGTTACATCATGTTTTGCAAGTTATTGTTGAATGCTTATCACCCAAGTCCGTGTTCATATTATCTATGTTCATTTCAAGGGAGGAAGCTTACAGGTTCTGCTATAACACATTCTATACATATTTGGCAATTAATTAAAATCCAATTTGTTCTCACAGATATGGCTATACCTGGGTCTAAATAATTGTGCCCAGGCCATGAATACAAACTTTGGTCCCATGTGAATATTATTACAGGAATTTACTTTATCAAATTTTTCTTATTTCTAATTTTTTTTCTTTCTCTCCATCTGCTTATTTAACATATGCTTTTTATATTTTTAAAGGGACACTACTCACCCAGAACACTTCATCTCATTGAAGTGGTCTGGGTGCAATGTCCCTGGCCTTAGTACTGATAAACTGCAATAATTACATTGTAGGTTTCAGACTTCCTCTAGTGCCTGTCAATCACACAGCCACTAGAGGAACTTTTTGTTGCCTAACTGACAATGGATGTCCTCACACTACGGTTAAAATCCCCATAAGAAAGCATTGTAGCAGTGCTTGCCAATGGGGAGGGCCTAATGCACTAGCGGTGCTCTTCCTAAAATATATTGGAACCTTTTTTAAAACAAGGTTTATGCACATATAAAGAACTACAGTCACTTCTAAAGTCTCTCAATTTACAATGAGAATTATCCTCCCCAAGGACATTTATTTCTAGATTCTTGTGCTTCTACATGTCCCGACAATGACAGCAGGGTCTCACACAAGTCACAAGCTAGGGCAGATATTACCATGTGTCAACTTTTTATTACCACTTGGAATGGTAGATTCATGTTCATGCCCCCTGTTTCAGACAACTCTCCTGTTGTCTGGAAGAAACTGTAGGCTATGCAACTATATATGATAATGAATGAGTCCAAGCTCATTGGCATCCTGAAACTTCCGAATTACACATTTTCAACAATTCCTCCAAACCGTTTAAAGTTTTTCCTCTAGTAGTAGCAACATATGTTTGTTGTTGTTTGTGGAAAGTTCAAGCAGCCGGGTGTTTTACTGATAATAAGGCTTTCTGACCCATAATTAATAAAGGGTGGTCACAATCTCTTACAATCATGAAATTATTCAGGAAGTTGACTTGGCTAGCAGCTATTCACCAGTTTTACATTGAATGAATGTACAAACATACCAGAAGTTCATAATATAGCTGCTGATGCTTTATCACTTTTGAAATATCAGGATTTTTTTTTCAGGAAAGTTCATTCCCCATTGAACACATGCCACAGAAATCAAGACTTCTGGGATCTAATCTTGGGTTAAATTTATCACTGGCTCACAGCAAAACACTTGCTCAAGCAGGACTGTGTGAATATACATCTTACTACAGAGCATATATGATATTTAAAATGTTTGTTTCAGACTTTCTTATAATAAGTGTTTCCTGTTGAAACCCTGGTTGCTTTCACACCTTTTTGCCACTTCTCACTCAAACTTCCAAAAGTAAGCCATTTTGATAATCTTATTTAGTTAAGTGTATATTGAAAGGAATCCAAAAACTTAACATCACCCAATTGCTAGAACAACTCAAATTTACTGGACATGGCTCCCTTCTAAAAACATACCAATGTTGCCATAAAAGCCACCATTTACTTGGACTTTTATGGGTTTCTTAGACCCAAGGAATTCAGTCACTAACTATCCAGATACCAACAAAATGACTAACAATTCATACTTTAGTTAAGACTAACAATTATGTTCTATTGCTTAAACAAACTAAGACTAGCCTATTAGGAACCCCTGGTAGAAATTCCATCTTATTCATCAAGTACTGAATTGTATCCAGTAAAGGTACTAGATGAACTCACCAAGTCATGTACAGTCAATGTCCTGCCAGTTCTCCGTTGCTACTGTTGAATGGGAACCCTCTCACAACATATACATTCATGCTATATAGTAGGATTCTCCTAGTCTGGTTAGGCCTCAACCTGCATCTTTCCACAACACTCTTTGTGCATAGGATCAGTTTCCACAGCATTGAGTCATAATATTCCCACACATATCATAAAGAGTATATACATCAACCAGACCTAGGTATTAGACATGCTTTCAATATTATTTCTCCGTAAATGATTCATAGATGTTTATATAATAAAGTAAGGAATTTATATTTTGTGCCCTCTTTAGGCCTAACCACTCATTGATTTTTAGCACACCACAAGTGCCTTTTTGTCAGAATCCTTACTCATATTTCTTACTACTCTATTGGCTTATGTTCCCAAGATCACAAATAAAAAGGCGGGAGTCTCTAATTATGTGAGGGGTTATTTGGCATATTTAACCTAGACCCCCTTCCCTAATTGTTGTTCCTTCACTGTTGTTTTCCTTCCACCTCACCTCTTTTTATAATCTACTCACAGGTGGGCATTTTTTATTAAAGGCCGAACCACTCGTCGGCTTCGGCAGACCAAAACCAATTTTTATCATTACTCGCATTTCTTACTGCTCAATTGGCTTATCATCCTCGAACACTAATATATATATATATATATATATATATATATATATATATTAGATTTTCTCACACCTCCTGGGTTGTATGTTTTATTCCTCATTCTCTGGTCCTCTACCAGAGGCCTGGGAGTTTGAGGGTTCTGCGAAATATCTTAGCTGTTCCTAGAACTGAGTGCTTCTATCACAACTTGGACTACTACTGCCTTCACGTTCCACATCCTTTCTAGTTCTTCTTTCAGACATTGGTATTTCTCTACCTTCTCATGTTCCTTCTTCCTGATTTTATAGTTACTGGGTATTGCCACCTCCACCATGACTGCAGTCTTCCATTCCTTGTCTACCACCATGATGTCGGGTTAGTTGGCCAGCACTTGCTTGTCTGTCTGGATCATGAAGTCCCACAGGATCTTAGCCCTGTAATTCTCGACTACCCTTTGTGGTATCTCCCATCTTGACTTAGGCAGGTCCAATCCATGTTCTGTGCAGATGTTTCAGTACACAATCCCAACAACTTGGTTGTGTCTCTCTGTATATGCTGTTCCTGTTAACATCTTGCATCCAGATACTAGGTGCCAGAATGTCTCAGAGGCCTCTTTGTACAGTCTGCACCATGGGTCTTGCCTGGTGTGGTAGACGCCAGCTTCAATTGATCTGGTGCTGAGTGCCTGTTCCTGTGCTGCTAGGATTAGTGCCTCAGTATTGTCTTTCCGTCTTGCCTTTTCCATCCACTGGTAGAATTTTGTCATGTGAGCCACACTGCCAGTGGTACACCCCATGGGGAGGTTTGTCTTGCCAAGGAACCTAATCTATATATATATATATATATATATATATATATATATGTATATATGTGTATATATATATATATATATATATATATATATATATATATATATATATATATATATATATATATATATAGAAGATCCAAATGAGACAGGCTGCTCTCCGGGCTTAAAAGTTCCAAATTTTATTATAATTGATTAAAAATATGACCAAGGTTTCGGTCCCCGCTCGGGACCTTCCTCAGGGTCAAGTTCAACAGGACAAACGTTGGTATACAGTAAATGTGAGTGCTGGGGATTTAAAGTATTTTTTATATAAATATATATATATATATATATATATATATTTTTTTTTTTGCATCCTCTATCTATTGAAGTCACAGGCATTCCTTTAGCAGTTCATCTTTGCGAGCCATCTTCATGATGTATTTGTGGATGCTCTGTGTTTCATCCAGGACTGTAGCCTTGACACTCATTAGGCCCCAACCTCCTTCCTTCCTGCAGGTGTACAGTCTGTGGGTGCTGGACTTCGGGTGGAATTCTCCATTTATAGTGAGTAGTTTTCTGGTCTTGACATCCATGGTGACCAGTTCTTCTCTTGGCCAGGTTATTATTCTGGCTGGGTACCTGATGAACGGTAGGACATATGTGTTGATGGCTTGAATCTTGTTCTTGCCATTGAGCTTGGACTTCAGGACCTGTCTGACTCTTTGGAGCTATTTGGATGTTGCTATCCTCCTTGCCTCTTCCTCATGGTTGCCATGCATTTTTTGTACCCACTGGTACTTGTAGTTGTCCTCTACATATTCTATTTGGCCTTCTGGAACTCCTGATGCGCTATTCACAAATATATATATATATTATTGTACTTTGTATTTTCCTTTCCTTTTTAAATTATATATAAATACATATATTTTCCTCATTTTTATTTTTATTCCAATAATCTCTTTTTTTGTAAGTGGATTCAGAGGACACTCCAACTCTCTGCTAGACCCACTTCAGTCTGGTTTCCGCGCTAAGCACTCTGTAGAAACGGCACTGACCAAAGTATGGAATGATCTACTCGCTGCAAAATCTCGTGGTCACTACTCTATCCTAATTCTCCTTCACCTGTCTGCGGCTTTTGACACTCTTGATCATCAACAGCTTCTTCTCATCCTCCGCAATATCGGTATACAAGATATTGCTCTCTCCTGGTGCTCCTCCTACCTCTCCCAGCACTCTTTCAGTGTTTCTTTCTCTGCCTCTGCCTCTGCTTCTTCTCCCCAACTCCTCTATGTTGGTGTCCCCCAAGGTTCAGTCCTTGGTCCCCTACAGTTCTCCATCTATACTGCCTCCCTTGGAAAACTCATTAGCTCATTTGGCTTCCAATATAATTTCTATGCAGATGACACGCAAATCTACCTGTCCTCTCCTGATCTCTCCCCGTCCCTCTTGACTAGTGTCTCTGACTGCCTCTCTGCTGTTTCTAACTAGATGGCTGCCCACTTCCTTAAACTAAACTTAACCAAAACTGAAATTCTGGTCATACTCCCTCAAGTGTTGTTACTCCTGTGCCTGTCTCCCTCCAAGTCAACGGTGCTACCATCAGCTCCACCATGCGGGCTCGCTGCCTCGGTGTTCTCTTTGACTCCGACCTCTCCTTCAAGCCTCATGCTCAATCTATCGCCAAATCCTGTCATTTCCATCTCAAAAACATTGCGCGCATCCGCCCCTACTTAACGCCAGATGCGACTAAGGTGTTGGTCCATTCCACTGTACTTTCTCGCCTTGACTACTGTAATCCGCTTCTCAGTGGTCTTACGTGCTCCCAACTTGCACCGTTACAGTCCATAATGAATGCGGCGGCGAGGCTCATCTTCCTGTCCACCTCCCATGCCTCACCCTTCTGTCAGTCCCTACAGTTCCTATAAAATATAGAGCTCAATTAAAAATTCTGGTTCTTGCTTTCAAAACTCTACATCATGCTGCTCCCACCTATCTATCCTCCCTTATACACAAGTATGTCCCGTCTAGGCCCTTACGATCTGCTGAAGACTTACTTCTATCTTCTGTCCGTACTTCCACCTCTGATGCTCGCCTTCAAGACTTCTCGAGGGCTGCACCGTTCCTGTGGAACTCACTTCCCTCCTCCGTTAGATGCTCACCCAGTCTCCACTCCTGCAAAAAAATCCTTAAAAACCCACTTCTTCATAAAAGCGTATCAATTAAACTGTTACTAGCTCCCAACTGATTTCTCTCTTACAACGGTCCTTAGTCCAATACTATCCTTACCTTTTCTGTTACTTTACCCCACTCCCTCTAGAATGTAAGTTCACTGAGCAGGGCCTTCAATATAAATAATAACATAATAATAATAATAATAACTGTGAAGAATCCCCCTCCATTCATTCGGTACTTTCCCTCCCTGCTACTTTATTCATGGATTTATTACTGTGACGAAGTGCCCCTCGCCACTTGTGCCTGGAGAGGACTGCTTGCCCGCCTCTTACCCTGTGACTATGGATCCTGGGAGATTTGGCCCATTCAATTCAGTATGATAGGAGTTATGTATTTTTGTATCCTTTTGTGTTTTACTGGTAACATGTGCTCAATGGAGTCTGCCTCTATCCCTGGATATAATTGGATTATTTTCCCCATTGTCTCCATGATAGAGGGCTCTGTAAAACCGGTTTGGGCCAGATAGCCATGCTGCCAGCCAGGCCCCAAAAGATACTTTACTAACTTCTGAACCCCTGGTCTGATTCATGCCATTTTTTTGATATGTTGTTCCCCTGAATGGATTGATTGTGAATATATAATGAATGTGATGTATATTTTAGAAGTTATGAATATGCTGTAAAAACTGTATTTTTCCTACTTGTGATCATCTTCTATTTTATAAGATAATTGAATCACAGGCAGAGGGGAGGATTTTGTGTGGGCTGTAACCTCTGTTTTATTGGCTACTGTAGATAACGTGTGTGTCCCTCCCCTGCATGGGAGCAGGGCATAAAATAAACTGTAGCTGGAATACCTGTTGTTGTTACTTCCAGTAAAGTTCTGTTCCAGCATTAAGCTTTGGCTCATGTGTGGATTATTTGGCGACACCGGCGATATTTATTCATGTGGATTATTAGGAATATTATTTTATGGGAAGAAGGGAATGCTTGACGGAGTAAAGGATTGTACCGTCACAATAACTGTTTGTGAGTTCCCTTTGGGACAATGTTAATTTTGTTGACTAACCATTTTAGTCGACAACATTTTTTGAGATTTAGTCGAACAAAACTAGACTAAAACAATTCAGATGACTAAAATACAACAAAAAACTATGACTAAAACTAAATTGAAATTTGCCGCCAAAATTAGCACTGCTCCAGGACACATGCTTATGGGTTTCTCTATTATTACTATTATGTATTCGGTTCAAATAGATATCTGTTTCTGTGTATGTCTTTAGATTTCTATATGGTATCAAGTATTTTGCTCATTACATTGTATAGTGTGAAGAAGTCAAACAAGACAAAACGTGTGGAATTTTTTTTTTTATTTTTTTTTTACTATATACATACTTTATTTTGTCTTTTCCTGTTGAATCATGTGAAATTTCCAGTCTGAAGTTTCCTGTACTTCTTATCTGGACCACTGGACCACATTTTTTTTATTTTGTTAGTGCATTTTAGTATTGAAACTTGATTGTTAAATACATTATTGAATTATCTTGCTGGATTTTTTTATGGTTCCACATTTTAAAAGTTGTATTGATTGAGAAGAAAACTTTAAAACCGATATACCCCTAAGGGGGAAACAAGCCTGAAAACCTTCTGTCTTTGTGAGTGCATATTAAAAACATATTTTAATTACAATGTGCCATTCAGTGTTACACTATGTACAGTTTATTTGACCAGTGACTTCCAACTCCATGATATATCTGGAATGGCTACTATTCCCACATTTATTATGCATGTTGTATGTATTTTGATTTTAAGTTTTGTTAAAGTGTTATTAGTATTATAGATAATTTTTATGTGTTTTCACTACTTTGGGTATTATTGTGAGGTAGCGCATAAGAGGAATTTTACAAGCTGTTGTTAAATGAACAGTAGTCAAAACAACTTTATTTTAATGAAGCAGTTTTGTGTATAGATCATGCCCCTGCAGTCTCACTGCCCAATTCTCTGCTATTAAGGAGCTCAATCATTTTTGTTTCTGTCCATGCAGCCATAACCACATTTCCCTGGTTGTGACTGACACAGCTTGCATGGAAAATGGTTTAATTTTTAATCAGATGTTCACAGCAACAGCTGTGAAGAACAAAGGATGATTGTATCAGCAGAACAGGTGATCTAGGTGATAAAGGAGTCCAATAGGAAGAAGGAAGATGCCCACTGGATCACCAATGAACTTGGGGATTAGCCCTATTTAAATGGACTCATTGGTTGGGGTTGTTAGGATGTTTTTTTTTGTGGCATTGTCACTTTGTAATTTCGCTCTAACGGCATAGTCTCTGAGGAAGTCCTAATCTGAAGGACGAAACGCGTAGGACCGACCATACATTATTATTGCCATTTAAATAGCGCCAACAGATTCCGTAGCACTTTACAATATTATGAAAGGGGGGATGTAACTATAAATAGGACAATTACAAGAGAACTTACAGGAACAATAGGTTGAAGAGGACCCTGCTCAGACGAGCTTACAGTCTATAGGACGTGGGGTATAAGACACGTTAGGACAGTAAATTTCAATCAAATAGGGTGGGAGTGAAGCAGTTCTGGAGGAGAGAGTAAAGCACTGCCCTATAGGAGAGCGCAAGAGACAGGTATGCAAGGTAGAGGTTACTCTGCGAGGCCCATAAGCTTTCCTAAAGAGATGAGTTTTAAGGCACTTCTTAAGGGATTGAAGACTAGGGCAGTGTCTGATGGGGTAGGCAGGCTATTCCATAGGAAAGGAGCCACCCGCGAGAAGTCCTGCAAGCGCGAGTTGGCCATACGGGTGCGAGAAGCGGATAGGAGTAGGTCACAGGCAGAGCGGAGGGAACAAGGAGGGACATACCTATGGATCTGTGAAAAGATATGAGGGGCTAAAATTGTTCAGTGCTTTAAATGTATGGGTTAGCATTTTGAATTGACTACTATAGGATACAGGGAGTCAATGTAAGGACTGGCAGAGGGGTGAGGTGTGAGAGGACCAACTAGAGAGGAAAATCAGTCTGGCAGCGGCATTTATTACAGACTGTAGCGGGGCAATATGGCTTTTGGGGAGACCGATCAGGAGAGGCTTACAATAATCCATTCGTGAAATTACTAGATCATGGACAAGCTCCTTGGTAGCATCTTGTGTAAGAAAGGGGCGGATGCGAGCTATGTTTTTTTTTTTAATTCTTTATTTTTGTAGTGCATGGTTTAGTTAACAAGCTTACATTGACATTTTTAAACGAGAATGTACATTGACGTTGGGAGTACGATTGTTGTAAAATGTCATCAGTCCAGCACTTTTTGTTTTTAAAGGTAACATGGAAATACAATAATGAGAACTGTATAGTTCCTATGAATGAGAATAAAACAAGGTTTGTCCTAGCGATTACGTTATTGGCACTTATATTAAGTGCCCCCATTAATAATACGCTTGGGTACACATAGGTTATTATGCAACAGTATTGTGTAGTATCACATGCGAAGCTAGATATGCACAAATTCAGGTTAGTTGCGTTGTAGGTTATAGGTAATATCGAAGCACCGTTTCATAATAGTACAAACAAGAGTTAACGTTTAACGAGAATCCGGTCTGTTCTCTCTAGTGTATATATACAGGCTTAATGAATTACATGTGAGACGGTTATATGGCATGCTTGGTGCGATATTAGGAGATA
Source organism: Pelobates fuscus (assembly GCF_036172605.1). Lineage (NCBI taxonomy): Eukaryota > Metazoa > Chordata > Amphibia > Anura > Pelobatidae > Pelobates > Pelobates fuscus. Next base: position 133,062,457 of record NC_086322.1, read on the forward strand.
ACCAATTGGTCCATGACCAGGCCAACCAGGCTATGCTATGTTATGATTGTGAGTAAACATGTCGCCACAACAGCTCTCTGACCGGTGCTTTAAGGTTAGATAATGGCTTAAGAGATTACACTTTTTAGGTAATGATAACAGGCTTGGCTAGACAGTGTGATTGTCAAATCAAAGTAAAACAAAATAATATATAGCGTTTCAGCCAGTGAGCCCTGGTTAAGCTCGGTAATCTACCTCTAAGTGTGGCCGCCATTGTATTATATGATTGACGCAAGATGGCCGTGTCTGGCTACTAAGTTAAAGCTAGGACAGCCAGCGTAGCCAGTTTATGCATACTAGTAGGACCGTATATAAATAATATAAATGAATAAAATATAAATTATAAATAATATAAATTAATTAATATAAATTATCTAGATAATGCCCAACATAGGGAGGAGGATAAAAAATATAAGGCAAAGCATGAAACAAAAAACAGAACACTCTAAGGATCACGAGTGAGTACAGGCAGGATAGCGTTCGTTTCTGTGAGGTTACATGCCAAGTCTCTTGCATATAGTTGGTGGCCATAGGGTCATCACAGTGGGGACAGTTAGCCCGATACCCGCCTGGTGTTGCACAGAGTTCCGTGGCCATGTAGTATACTGCAGGTTGTCTGTGGTGGATCGGTAGGTGAGGTTTTGTTCTGGGTTATACGGAGCAAATTAATGTGGCTTGTATGATGGCTTCAGTAGTTATAATCCTGTCCAGTGTCTCTGCATAACTGCACCGCGTCCTTAATGGTTGCGGGGAAGGGTATGCTGCCCGTCTGTTATGGGATTAGCCGATTCCTTTAGGTGAGGCTTGCACTGATGGCGTCGTGTAGATTTTGCGTGTCGTGCCCGTGGTGCTTATCTCAGGGGCTCCTCTGGGCCGGGAGTCACCTCCTTCAGCATTCCATAGGGTGTGCACCTTTGCGGCTCCTCGCCTAGCGGCAGTGGCGTGAGGAGGATGGTATAAGTTCCCGGTTCCCAGATCAGGTGAGTGGCTTGTGTGGGGGCCATGTTTGGCATTATATCTCTCATGCCAGGCGTCTTTTCTGGCCTGTGGGGTCGCTGGCAGTTGCGTATCGTGGCGGCCTTTCTGGGTGCCTGCGGTGGGTGCCTGTAATGGAGGCGACGGGTTTTCGGACGGAGCCATGTGGCCACCAACTTGACAGCCATTCTGTAAGCCATTCCGCGGTCGCACAGCATTGCCCAGAGGCTTGCGCAGAGCCGATCGAGTGTCAGTAAAGGGTCTGTGGCATGTCGGGCGTGTGTGCTCCGCTTCTTGGGCCTACGATGGGCGGCCATCTTGGCTTCGTCCCCGCGGTCCAGTGCCTCTCAGTGGGATATTCTCGCTTGTGCAGGTGCCGTGATGTCCCTCACGGCAGGGGGGGGGGGGGGGAACAGGGGTCCTGTTCACCTCTCTGTGCCACAGCAGTATAGGCAGCCAGGAGACCGGCCATATCCTCTCGGCTGCGCCCGCGTGTAGGCCCGAAGAGGCTTCTGGGTGCGACCTCCGGTATAGTAGCCAGTAGCCCTAAAAAGCAGTCTCCCGTGTTTGGAGAGGTATTCCTGCCGAGTCCCAGCTAGTTCTCCCGAGTGGAAAGTCGTTAGTTGTACGGTTTTAATAGGTTTTCAGCAGGAGCTCTCTCTATGTGCGACTTGTCAGCATGGCGGTCAGGCCCCGCCCCCGCGAGCTATGTTTTTAAGTTGGAATTTACAGGATTTGGCAACAAACTGGATGTGAGGCTCAAAGGTGATGCCTCATGCCAGAGTCAAGTATGACGCCAAGACAGGGTGCTTGCAAGGATGTACTTATTTGGATACCACTGACTTGAAGGGAGAGCGAGAGAGGAGGATCAGTATTAGGAGGAAAGACAAGAAGTTAAGTTTTAGAGAGGTTGAGTTTCAAAATGCTTGAGGACATCTAGTCAGAGATGGAAGAAAGGCTAGCATTGACACGTTGCAGGACGGCAGGGGAGAGGTATATCTGAGTGTCATCAGCGTACAGGTGGTAGTGGCATCCAAAAGAGGCAATAAATTTGCAAGAGAGGCAGTATAAAGAGAAAATAGAAGGGGACCAAGGACAGAGTCTTGGGGAACTCCAACCGAGAGAGGATGAGGGGAGGAGGTATCCTTGGAAAAGGAGACACTGAATTGGCATTAGGAGAGATAAGAGGAAAACCATGAGAGGACAGAGTCACAGAGACCGAGCGATGGAAGAGTTTGAAGGAGGAGACTATGATCAACAGTGTCAAAGGCAGCAAAGAGGTCAAGGGGAATTAATATGGTGTAGTGACCTCTAGATTTTGCTGCAATTAGGTCATTAGTAACTTTGATAAGAGCAGTCTCAGAAGAGTGGAGAGGGCAGAAGCCAGACTGAAGAGGGTCAAGGAGAGAGTTGGAATTGAGGAAGAGAGACACACGTGTAAAGACAAGTCTTTCCAAAAGCTTTGTAGAAAAAGGCAGCAGGTATATGGGACGATAGTTAGAGGGGGAGGATGGATCAAGAGATACATATATTTTTATCTTAACTGATTTTAAAGATTTTACTTTACATGCTATATACCAGTGATGGCGAACCTATGGCACGCGTGCCACAGGTGGCACGCCGTGCCCTCTCTGTGGGCACGCGGCCACAGGTCCGCCATCACTGCAGAGTAGGCACCTGCCTGCCCGAAACGGCAGGCGCCTACTCTGCTTCCGTGTCGGGAGGCAGGGGGAGGGATCTGTGATGCTGATCCCCTGTCCTCCCGCGCGATGCTGTGTGGAGTGTTGCCGAGCGTTACCATGGCAACACTCCACACAGCATCGCGCAGGAGGACAGGGGAGCTGCTTCACAGATCCCTCCCCCTGCCTCCCGACACGGAAGCACTGCCTGCCGCCACCGGACCACCAGGGATGACGGTACCACCACCGGACCACCAGGGATGGCTGCCCCCCCACTTCATTAAAGGTAAGAAGGAGGGAGGGAGGGATACTGACACACAGCACCCCTACCCCCCCAGAAGTACCCTTACCCCCCCAGCACCACCCCTATCTCCCCAGCACCACCCCTACCCCCCCACAGCAGCACCCTACCCCCCACAGCACCACCCCACCCCCCCCCAGAAGTACCCCTACCACCCCAGCAGTACTCCTACTCCCCCACAACAGTACCCCTACTACCCCCAGCAACACCCTACCCCCCAGCAGTACCCCTACCCCCCCAGCAGTACCCCTACCCCCCAGCAGTACCCCTACCCCCCAGATGTACCCCTACCCCCCAGAAGTATCCCTACCACCCCCAGCAGTACCCCTACCCCCCAGCAGTACCCCTACCCCCCAGCAGTACCCCTACTCCCCCACAACAGTACCCCTACTCCCCCACAGCAGTACCCCTACCCCCCCAGCACCCCTACCCCCCAGCACCCCTACCCCCCAGCACCCCTACCACCCCCAGCAGTACCCCTACCACCATCATCAGTACCCCTACCACCCCCAGCAGTACCCCTACCACCCCCCAGCAGTACCCCCATCCACCCCCAGCAGTACCCCTACCACCCCCAGCAGTACCCCTACCCCCCCACACACAGCACCCCTACCCCCCACACACAGTACCCCTACCCCCCCACAGCACCCCTACCCCCCACACACAGTACCCATACCCCGCCAGCAGTATCCCTACCCCACACACAGTACCCCTACCCCCCCACAGCACCCCTCTCACACACACATACAGCACCCCTACCCCACGCACAGCACCCGTCTCACACACACACAGCACCCGTCTCACACACACACAGCACCCGTCTTACACACACACAGCACCCCCCTCACACACACACAGCACCCCCCTCACACACACACACAGCACCCCCCTCACACACACACACAGCACCCCCCAAACACACACACACAGCACCCCCCAAACACACACACACAGCACCCCCCCAAACACACACACACAGCACCCCCCCAAACACACACAGCACCCCCCCAAACACACACACAGCACCCCCCAAACACACACACAGCGCACCCCCCCACACACACACAGCACCCCCCCACACACACACAGCACCGCCCCCACACACACAGCACCCCCCCACACACACACAGCAACCCCACACACACACACAGCACCCCCCCACACACACACAGCACCCCCCCACACACACAGCACCTCCCCACACACACTCAGCACCCCCCCCCACACACACACACAGCACTCCCCCCACACACACACACACAGCACCCCCCACACACACACACACACAGCACCCCTCATACACACACACACACACATCACCCCTCATACACACACACACAGCACCCCTCATACACACACACACAGCACCCCTCATACACACGCACCCCCACACACACGCACCCCCCCACACACACACACACGCACCCCCCCACCCACACACACACGCACGCACCCCCCCCCCACACACACACACGCAATTGCCGTGTTGGCACTTTAAGGAAAAAAAAGTTGGCATGTATTGCGGTTTGGGCACTCGGGCTCAAAAAGGTTCGCCATCACTGCTATATACAATAAAAGCTATTTTTTTCATTTATCATCTGGAGTCCTGTATCTCAGTGGTGAACACCGATTAAGGAAGTGGATTCTGGTCCCCCACTGCCATCTGGGGAGGCACCCTATGAATGCCCGTTTTCACTACATTCTCGTGAGTGCATCTAATAACAGTGCATATAATTTTTGTCATACAGATTTACACTATGTTCTGTGTATTCTTTTATTTTAAGATCATCAGTTGTTTCCCATTCTGTTATGTATTTACATTTTGATATGGAGAGACAACCTTAGGGAGGAATTCGGGTCTGGAACTAAGAATGACCTTATCATGATAGAATGTGGTATTGTCAGGATCGGGACAGGGATCCAACACGCAGAGTACAAACAGTAGCCAGATACGTATACCGGACCTTAGAATGGCCGGACTAACGTAAGTAGTACAGTATAGAATGGTCAAAGACAAGCCGAGGTCGAGGGTAACAGAAGACAGGTAAGCGAGAGACAAGCCGAATCAAGGGTAACAGAGATAAGCAGAGTAAGGTAAACAAGCCGGGTCAAAACCAAAAGGGATAATAGAATACACAAGCACTGAGTGACTAGAACAAGCTAGAACCACGACAGGGCAATGAGCTAATGAAAGAAGCTCTGTTAAATACCCTGTTCAGAGCAGTAACCACGCCTCCAAGGCGTCCTGATTGGTCCTGCAGCCATTGACTGACAGGTTGTTCCGGGGGAGTGTCCTGATGACTACTTCCTGCCTAGATGCTGTAAAAGGCAGTCACTCCCTCGCGGCCGGTCTAGCATGACCGGATAGACCGCGGGGAAGGGAGCCATCAGACCGTCTGGATGGAGGAACAGCTAAGTCTCTACCTCTTTCGGAGGTAGAGACCACAGGTACCCTGACAGTACCCCCCCTCTCAGATACGCCCACCGGGCGGAATGAACCGGGATGAGATGGGAAGCGAGAGTGATACGCCCTGCGGAGACGGGGAGCATGAACATCCTCCTGAGGTACCCAACTCCTCTCCTCAGGACCATATCCCTTCCAATCAACCAGATATTGTACTCTCCCCCGGGAGATTCGAGAATCAATAATAGAGTTAACCTCATACTCCTCCTGACCCTCCACCTGAACGGGGCGAGGAGGGGCTATTGTGGAGGAAAATCTGTTACATATGAGTGGTTTCAGCAATGAAACGTGAAACGAGTTCGGGATGCGTAAGGTATTAGGAAGAGCTAAACGATACGCAACTGGATTGATACGGGTCAGCACCCTGTAGGGTCCAATATAACGAGGAGCGAACTTCATGGAGGGCACTTTTAAACGGATGTTCCTCGTGCTCAGCCATACCCTATCACCTGGAACAAAGACCGGAGCCGCCCTTCTACGTTTATCAGCGTGTTTCTTGACCAACATAGAGTTGTGCACAAGGATTTGTCGAGTTTGATCCCACAACTTCCTCAAATTGGCAACATGAACATCAACCGACGGCACCCCCTGGGAAGGGGAATCCGAAGGAAGAATAGACGGATGAAAACCATAATTCATGAAGAAGGGGCTTGAATGAGTAGAATCGCAAACGAGATTGTTGTGTGCAAACTCCGCCCAAGGAATCAAACCGACCCAATCATCCTGGTGTTCAGAAACAAAGCATCGTAAATATTGTTCGATTTTCTGGTTGGTACGTTCAGCAGCTCCGTTAGACTGAGGATGATAGGCAGAAGAAAAGTTTAATTTAATACCAAGTTGAGAGCAGAAGGACCTCCAAAAGCGGGAAACAAATTGGGAGCCTCTGTCCGATACAATTTGAGAGGGTATCCCATGTAGGCGAAAAATCTCCTTAGCGAATATCTCTGCCAATTCGGGAGAAGACGGGAGTTTAGGCAGGGGAATGAAGTGTGCCATCTTAGTAAACCTGTCAACCACGGTGAGGATAACAGTCTGTCTTTTAGAGATAGGTAGATCGACAATAAAGTCCATGGCCAAACAGGACCATGGTTTTTCTGGAACCTCCAAGGGGTGCAGGAATCCACATGGAAGCGTATGGGGTTGTTTGGTTTTAGTACAAACTTCACATGCAGCGATGAACTCCTCAATATCCCTCCGTAAAGCAGGCCACCAGAAGTCCATAGAGATCAACGCGTAAGTTTTGCGAATACCAGGATGTCCCGCCATCTTGCTATTATGTAAACACTGTAAAAGTTCCAGTTGAAGAGCAGGAGGAACGAAATGACGGCCCGCAGGAGTCTGTTTAGGTGCTAGATGTTGCAACTTAATGATCTCGGCCAGTAATGGAGAATGAATCCTGAGATTCGTATTAGCAATGATATTGCATTTCGGAACTATAGAAGAAAGAACTGGTTCAGGTACAGTAGAAGGTTCATATTGGCGAGATAATGCATCGGCTTTAGAGTTTTTAGAACCAGGTCTGTAAGTCAGTACATAATTGAAGTGAGTCAGGAATAAGGACCAACGAGCTTGTCTAGAGGATAAGCGCTTAGCCTCCCCAATATAGGACAAGTTTTTGTGGTCCGTCAAAATCGTAATAGGGTGTAGGGTCCCCTCCAACAAATGTCTCCACTCCTTTAAGGCTTTAATGACTGCTAACAGTTCCCTTTCCCTGATGTCATATCTGCTCTCAGGCCCAGAAAATTTCTTAGAGAAAAAACCACAAGGGTGTAACGGTTTATCCACCCCTAACCTTTGAGACAGAACAGCCCCAACTGCTGTCTCAGAGGCATCGACCTCGAGCAAGAAAGGCAGAGTCGTATCAGGATGGACTAGAATGGGAGCCGAGGCAAAAAGTTCCTTGAGAGTCTTGAAAGCACCAAGAGCTTCCTTAGACCAGAACTTAGTATCAGCCCCTTGTTTGGTCATATTGGTAATAGGCGCAATGATAGAGGAGTATCCTTTAATGAAGCGCCTATAGTAGTTGGAAAAACCAATAAACCTTTGGATAGCCTTGAGTCCTTTGGGCAAGGGCCAGTCTAAAATAGATTGGAGTTTTACAGGATCCATTTTAAAACCCTCCCCAGAAATCACGTATCCAAGAAAGTCTACCTGAGACTGATCAAAACTGCACTTTTCCAATTTGCAATATAGACCATGTTGCAGCAGCTTGTGTAATACCTTTCTGACCTGTCTATGGTGAGTCTCAATCTCCTTAGAGTGTATTAGTATGTCGTCCAGGTAAACAATAACACAATCATGCTGAAACTCCCTAAGTACCTCATTAATCAAATCTTGAAATACTGCAGGAGCATTGCATAGTCCAAATGGCATCACAGTGTATTCGTAATGGCCATACCGGGTATTGAATGCCGTCATCCACTCGTGACCTTGCTGGATTCTCACCAAATTGTAAGCCCCTCTGAGATCTAACTTGGTGAAGATTTTGGAGCCCTTAAGACGATCAAATAACTCGGTAATCAGTGGGATAGGATAGGCATTTCTGACAGTTATTTTATTCAAGCCTCGGTAATCGATACAAGGTCTCAGCGTGCCATCCTTCTTCTTAATGAAAAAGAACCCAGCCCCGGCCGGAGAAGAAGACCTCCTGATGAATCCCTTTTCTAAATTCTCCCGAATATACTCCTCTAGAACCGAGTTTTCCTGAACAGACAAAGGATATACATGGCCCCTCGGAGGCATAGTGCCGGGTAGCAGCTTAATCTTACAGTCAAATGACCTGTGTGGAGGCAAAGAATCGGCATTCTTCTTGTCAAACACTGCCCTTAAGTCTAGGTAAAGGTCTGGTATTTGTCTTTCTGTGGACTGAGTAGGATTCTCCGGTATGTTAATATTAGCTAATGGAGAAAACTTGCACAAACACCGATCCTGGCAGCCCTGGCCCCACGAGAGTATCTCTCCTAACTCCCAATCGATAATAGGGTTATGTTTTTTCAACCATGGGTACCCCAGAACTATGGGAACGGAAGGAGACGAAATGAGCAGAAGAGATAAATTCTCCACGTGTAGGATACCAACATTTAAATCAATGGGTACGGTCTCACGAAAGATAACAGGGTCTAGTAGTGGTCTACCATCTATGGCCTCAACGGCCAAAGGTGTCTCCCTTAGCTGGGATGGAAAATTGTTCTTACTAGCAAAGGCTTGGTCGATAAAATTCTCAGCAGCACCGGAATCTATCAATGCCATAGCCCTTACTACTTCCTTCCCCCAAGTTAAGGAAACTGGTAGCAGAAGCCTGTGATCCTTATAATTAGGAGTAGAGGACAAAATAGAAACACCCAAGGCCTGTCCTCTAGAGGGACTTAGGTGCGAGCGTTTCCCGGGCGGTTAGAACAGTTCGAGAGTAAATGACCCTTGGCTCCACAATACATACACAAACCCTCTCTTCTCCTGTGCTGTCTTTCCTCCTCAGAGAGGCGGGTATACCCTATCTGCATAGGTTCAGTAAGCAAAGATATCGTGGAGTCAGGACTTGGAAAAGCAGGAGCTAACCTAAAAGAAGGTCTCTGGTTCCTCTCTCGAGTGTTCTGTCTCTCTCTTAGACGTTCATCTATACGAGAGATGAACGAAATTAAATCCTCTAAATTCTCAGGGAGTTCTCTGGTAGCAACCTCATCAAGGATTACATCAGATAGGCCATTCAAAAATACATCCCTATACGCCTGCTCATTCCACTTGATTTCTGCCGCCAGAGACCTGAACTCTAGTGCATAATCCACCAGTGTTCGGTTCTCCTGTCTCAGGCGCAACAGTAATCTGGCTGCATTAACCTTTCTACCTGGAGGGTCAAATGTTCTTCTAAAAGCAGCTACAAATGCGTTATAGTTATAAACTAATGGGTTATCGTTCTCCCATAGTGGGTTGGCCCATCTCAGAGCTTTCTCAATGAGTAGGGTGATAATAAATCCTACTTTTGCCCTATCTGTAGGATAAGAGCGAGGTTGCAATTCAAAGTGGATACTAATTTGGTTTAAAAAACCACGACACTTCTCAGGAGCCCCACCATAGCGTACTGGGGGGGTAATGCGAGAAGAAGCACCCACTGTGGTTGCCTCTAGACCTGAACAGACAGGAGAAACAGGGGTATTACGTATCTCCTCTGGTGGGTTATTGGCACAAGCTAATAGAGCCTGTAGCGCAAGCGCCATCTGATCCATTCTGTGATCCATGGCTTCAAACCTAGGATCAGGAGCAGCCAGCTGACTGTTTGTACTTGCAGGATCCATTGGCCCTGTCGTAATGTCAGGATCGGGACAGGGATCCAACACGCAGAGTACAAACAGTAGCCAGATACGTATACCGGACCTTAGAATGGCCGGACTAACGTAAGTAGTACAGTATAGAATGGTCAAAGACAAGCCGAGGTCGAGGGTAACAGAAGACAGGTAAGCGAGAGACAAGCCGAATCAAGGGTAACAGAGATAAGCAGAGTAAGGTAAACAAGCCGGGTCAAAACCAAAAGGGATAATAGAATACACAAGCACTGAGTGACTAGAACAAGCTAGAACCACGACAGGGCAATGAGCTAATGAAAGAAGCTCTGTTAAATACCCTGTTCAGAGCAGTAACCACGCCTCCAAGGCGTCCTGATTGGTCCTGCAGCCATTGACTGACAGGTTGTTCCGGGGGAGTGTCCTGATGACTACTTCCTGCCTAGATGCTGTAAAAGGCAGTCACTCCCTCGCGGCCGGTCTAGCATGACCGGATAGACCGCGGGGAAGGGAGCCATCAGACCGTCTGGATGGAGGAACAGCTAAGTCTCTACCTCTTTCGGAGGTAGAGACCACAGGTACCCTGACAGGTATAAGGTTCTTCCACTGAAAGGCCCTTTATGTTTGCTATCCTTCTAGCTGAGACTAGTGCTAAAAGAAGTAGAGTCTTTTGTGTCAGGGATAACATAGCTATTTCTTCCAATGGTTTCTATGGATGTTCCGTTAAGGCCTGGAGAGCCAGAGGTAAATACCAGGGACATGTAAATGAAGGTATAATCCTGATGACTGCTTTCATAAAGAGAATTACCATGGGGTTTTCCACCCATCTGACACATGAAATGGCAGAGATGGCGGAACAATGTACTTTGAGAGTGTAGGCGTGCCAAAAAAGCTGCTCTTATATTTGGGGGGAGATGACGAGTGGGAAGGGACCATATTGCTTGAATGAAGTGGTCTTTCAAATGTGCTCCCCATTCGTCTTGACTTGCATCCGTTATTTTATTTTTCATTTGAAAAATGTAATCCATATACATTTTTTCAAAAATAGATTTGAAATACAGTACATTATATTGCATTACAGTAAATAAATAGTTATACATATTTTTCTTAGAACCATATTTCATGCATTTATACATTTTCTGCATTATCTACAATCAAACAGAAAAATCAAGCAGAAATAGCATACAATACAATTCCTCTTACTTACTAACATTTCACATTGCGCTGCTACCTAGAAGTGGCTATCTATGGGGGGTGGAGGGAGGGGGGTCGAGTTTTACGGTTAAGGTATCTAGCCCAAAGGGCCCAAATTTCATCATATTTCTCTCTGGATATCTTATTTAATGATATCCCAGCTTCCATTCTGCATTGATATTCTATTTGTATACATATATCTTGCCAATTTAACGAACCCATATTTCTCCAATTTCTAGCCATAACTATTTTTATTGTGATAAAGATGTGAATCATAAGGATTTTTAATTTTATATTGATTTTTGGCAAATCTAAATGAAACAGGAGCATTTGAGGCGTAATAACAGTTTGAACCGTCAAAATAAAATCTACCAGTTCCAATAAAGTTTATTTTCACAGGTTTCAACTCCTCACAGTCCCACCAGATGTGGGAGAATGAGCCTAGCTCCCTGCCGCATCTCCAACAATCTGGTAGGAGTGTGGGTTGAAATCTGTGAAGGCGAGTAGGCACCAAGTACCAACGGTATACAAGTTTAAAGTACACTTCCTGTATATTCACCCCATGTATATATCTTTTTACTAATTGTAAACCCAAAATCCAATCTTCAACCGAGGATGAAAAATTGAGTTCTTGCGCCCATTTGTTCATTGCTAACACTTTATCTATTTGCCTTTGGCTTCTCATAAATTGGTTAAATCTAGATGCAATTTTTTTTTGTAATGGAATGCTACAAACTGGTCAATTGGAGAAGTTTCCGAAAAGACTTTTCCCATAGTAAAGGATTTTATTCTTAAGTAATTAAATATTTCCTTCGAGGGGAGGTTATACTTAGACTGTAACATTGGAAATGGCATTATTTTGTTATCGTTTAGAAGTTCCGCAAATTTTACAATTCCACACTTTTCCCAATCTTTAATATTTATATCCTTTATATAAAGTTTTAAACATGTTAATGGGGCATTTCTTGATATATATTTAGTTCCATATTTTTCTTTCAAGTGCTTAACAATATAAATCATTGTGTTGTTCATCGGATTGCTAGACCTTATATTTTTTACAAATTCACTGTCGCACCACCAGAGAAATAAGGGTTCAATATTGCAAAGATCCGATTTTTCAATATCTAACCAATTTGGTCTTGACATTGTAAAATTGTCGCACTTACCGTATATACTTGAGTATAAGACGAGTTTTTCAGCACATTTTTTGTGCTGAAAAACCCCCACTCGTCTTATACTCGAGTCAATTGTCTGTATTATGGCAACTTGCACGTACCGGAGGAGAGAGAAGGGAGCTGACAGGAGCTGCAGGAAAGGTAAGTTACAGCTCTCTGCCAGCCCCCCTCCTACACAGTGCACATCACTGGACCACCAGGGAGTGAGAGCCCCCCTCCCTGACCAGCTAACAAGCAGGGAGGGGGGACGAAAAAAAAATAAAAATTTTTTTTATAATAAAAAATAATAATAATATAAGAAAAAAAATAATATTAAAATAATAATTAAATAATAATAAAAAAATGCCCACCCCCCACCAATTCTCTGCATCACACACACACACACACACACACACACACACTGCACTCATATACACACTGCATTCATAAACACACACACACACACACACTGCATTCATACACACACACACACTGCATTCATACACACACACACACACACTGCACTCATACACACACTGCACTCATACACACACTGCACTCATACACACACTGCATTCATACACACACACTGCACTCATACACACACACTGCACTCATACACACACTGCACTCACACACACACACAATGCATTCAGACACACACACACACTGCACTCATACACACACACACACACACTGCATTCATACAAACACACACTGCATTATATACACACACACACTGCACTCATACACACACACACACTGCATTCATACACACACTGCATTATATACACACACTGTAAATAAATATTCAATTAATATAATTTTTGTAGGATCTAATTTTATTTAGAAATATACCAGTACCTGCTGCATTTCCAACCCTAGTCTTATACTCGAGTCAATATGTTTTCCCAGTTTTTTGGGGTAAAATTAGGGGCCTCGGCTTATAATCGGGTCGGCTTATACTCGAGTATATACGGTAATTAAATGTGCTACCATATTGTTCATATATAATTTCTGTATATCTGGAAAAGACATTCCCCGACTTGCATCCGTTATAATTAATATCCAGTCTATCTCCTTTAGAGGGAGTCCTCTGGAAATGTTGTCCCAAGAAAGCCACCAATTGAGGGACTTCTGGAATAAATATCATCTTCTCCTATTCATGAGAGCTGGCTTCAAACTTATCTAGAAAGTATCTCTGCAATTGATGGATACTTCCATTCTCAGATGCGTGAGAGATTCAATTTTCTTTCGTGAGCTAGGGAAACCACTGCTGATATGATGTTGATATGGTGTTGAAGTTGGCTCCTAGGAAAACTAATTCTCTGGAAGAAAGTAGTTGGCTTTTCTGGTAATTGATCAACTGGCCGAAACGATCTAGAGTCTGTAGTACTAATGAGCCACGTCTCAGTAGAATCTTGTATTCTGGAGCGACTATCAAAACATCTTTGAGATAATGGAATATTGACCATTTCCTTCTAAGTAAGGCAACAACCTTTACCAGTACCTTTTGTGAAACCCAAATGGCAGTGCTTAAAACTGGAAATGTTGTTTGTTTATGCAAAATCTGAGGAATCTCTGGTGATGTTGAGCTATTGGAATATAAAAGTATGCATCCTTTGAGATCCACTGATATACGCCAGTCACCCTGATGTACCACAATAGATTGAAGATATTCTATTTGGAATTTATTTATCTTCATATGTAAGTTGAGTTGTGAGATCTAAAATGGGTCTCCATTTTCCTTCCCCAGGAAGAGAGAGGAATAATACCCTCAATCTCTCCCATTCTGGTACAGTTAAAATCACCTGTTGTTGTAGAAGATCTCCCGTGTAATAAGCAATGCCTTCCTTTTTATAGGATTCAAGGGTAGACTTATGTTTACGAATCTTGAGTGGGAAATATCCATGAGTTCCAGAAAATAACCCTCTGTAATTATTGACCTTACCCAAATGTCTGGGATCTCTTCCCAGACCCTTTGGAAATGAATAAGTCTTGCTCCCAGCAAAGGAGTCTGGGCATAGTAACTTTCAGAGTTGTTTGTTGGAATGAAAGGAAGAGGAAGAAATCTTCCCTCTAGTAGTCTTGCTGGTTTGACCGCTTGTCCAAGTAGATAGTCTGTAGTATTCTCGGCCAGGTCTGTACACCTTGCTCTCTCTATAAGATGGGTGTTCTCTGTAAGAACAACGGTCTTGTGGTGGTCTTCTTGGTCTTCTATCTTGGGGAAGTAATACTTGTTTGACATATAGTGCCTTCTTGGTTGCTTCCTCCAGAAGTTTCCCAAATAACACCTCTCCTGAAAATGGTAGCGAACAGAGATTGTGTTTTGAGGCAATATACGCTCCCCAGGATCTTAGCCATAGTTACTAATGACCTAATCACAGCTAAATACAAATGCCACTACTCCATACTCTCCTTCTTCAAACTCTTCAATCATTCGGTCTCTGTGACACTGTCCTCTCGTGGTTTTCCTCTTATCTCTCCCAACCATCATTCAGTGGCTCCTTTTCTAATGATGCTTCCTCCCCTCGTCCTGTCACTGTTGGAGTCCCCCAAGGCTCTTTCCTTGGTCCCCTTCTGTTTTCTATTTATACTGCCTCTCTTGGCAAACTTATTACCTCATTTGGATTCCACGATTACCTGTACGCTGATGACACCCAGGTATATCTCTCCTCCCCCCGCCGTCCTGCAACGTGTCACTGCTTGCCTTTCTTCCATCTCTGTCTGGATGTTCTCCTGCTTTCTGAAACTCAATCTCTCTAAAACTGAGCTCCTTGTCTTTCCTTCCCCTGATACTGATCCTCCTCTTTCGCTCTCCCTTCAGGTTCCCCTTCTGCCCCTTTCTTACACAAGGTGCTACCAAGGAGCTTGTCCATGCTTTAGTAATTTCCAGCATTGATTATTGTAACCCACTCCTAATTGGCCTTTTCAAAAGCTGTATTTACCATCTACAGTTTGTAATGAATGCTGCCTCCAGTCTTATTTTCCTTTCTAGTTGGTCCTTTCAAACATCACCTCTCTAGTTGGTCCTTACATTGGCTTCCTGTATCCTATAGAAGTCAATTCAAAATGCTAACCCATACCTATAAAGCACTGAACAATTCTAGACCCTTTTATATCTCTTTACAGATCCATAGGTATGCCCCTTTTCTGTCTCTCTGCTCTGCCCATGACCTTCTCCTGTCTGCTGCTCGCACCCGTACGGCCAACTCACACTTGCAGGACTTCTCACAGGTGGCTCCCTTCCTATGGATTAGCCTGCCTTCCGCCATCAGACTCTCCCCTAGTCTTCAATCATTGAAGTGCCTTAAAACACATCTTGTTAGGAAAGCTTATGGCCTCCCAGAGTAACCTCTATCTCACATACCTGTCTCTTGCTCTCTCCTAAAGGGCAGCACTCTCTCTCCTCCAGCTCTGCATCACTCCCACCATATTTGATTTCCTGTCCTAATGTGTTTTATACCCCACCTCCTATAGACTGTAAGCTCATTTGAGCAGGGTACTCTTCAACCTATTGTTCCTGTAAGTTTTCTTGTAATTGTCCTATTTATAGTTAAATCCCTCCCTCTTATATTATTGTAAATTGCCACAGAATCTGTTGGCGCTATATACATTTCCAATAATAATAATAATAGGGCTCTTCTGGCTGCTACCGAGAAGGCCATAACCTTTCACATGACCTTAATCATGTCCATGGAAGCTTCTAAAAGCCATTCGCTGGCTAATCTGACCTCCCTCAAGGAGTCTGCAATATGGTGTCTTCCAACACCTTTTTCTAAGTCCTCTTCTATGTCCAGGATCCATGATCTTAGAGCTCTGGACATAAGAGAAATACAAACTGCTGGATGACATCCTATCCCAGCTTTCAGGAAACACTTTGAGAGGTCTGCATCTATTCTTTTCACCATTGTGTCCCTTATCCCCTTCCGGACCACGGACGTACCAGGTATGTCCGACAAAAAACGATCCTTAAGGACCGCGGACATACCTGATCCGTCCGTGGTAAATTTGAGCGCTGGATATTGAGGCATCGTGTAATACCCCCCTACACTCTGCTGGGGACCCGATTGATCGCCTGCCCCCCCCCCCCCCCCCCCGAGCAAACACTTTCGGGTTTGCCGCACGTGGCGTCCAGCATGGGAGTGCCAGTGTAAGCCAGCCGCAGGCTTCAGATACTCTTACCTTTACTGAGTGACCTTTACTCAGATATAGTAAAAAAAAAAATGTAATTTAAAAAAATTAACCCCTACCCTCCCTCCAAAGAGGTCAGGGGAGGATGGAGGCCACACCATGACTTTCATTTTATCCCCATAGCAGCCATTGATGCAGAGGTATTCTTTGCAGCATGAGATGGTGCATTGTCATGCATGAAGATGATTTTATTACAGAAAGCATAGTTCTTCCTTCAGTACCAGGGAAGAAAGTGGTCAGTCAGAAACTCCACATACCTTGCAGAGGTCATCTTTACACCTTCAGGGACCCTAAAGGGTCCGACCAGCTCTCTTCCCATGATTCTGGCCCAAAACATGACTCCACCACTGCCTTGCTGACGTCGCAGTCTTGTTGGAACAAGGTGGTCGTCCACCAACCATCCACTACACCATCCAGGGTTGCACGGCACTCATCAGTGAACAGGACTGTTTGAAAATTAGTCTTTATGTATTTTTCTGCCCAATGCAGCCATTTCTGCTTGTGAGCATTGGTTAGTGGTAGCCGAATAGAAGGTTTATGCACAGTTGCAAGACTCTGGAGCCCTCTACACCTTGATGTCCGTGGGACTCCAGAAGCACCAGCAGCTTAAAATATCTGTTTGCTGCTGTGTAATGGTATTTTAGCAGCTGCTCTCTTCATCCGATGCATGGATCTGGCAGAAATCTTCCTCAATGTGCCTTTATCTGCATGAACCCGTCTGTGCTCTGAATCAGCCACAAATCTCTTAATAGTGCGATGATCATGCTTACGTTTTCATGAAATATCTAATGTTTCCATACCTCGTCCAAGGCATTGAACTATTTCACTCTTTTTGGCAGCAGAGGGATCCTTTTTCTTCCCCACATTGCATGAAAATGGTGCACTGCTTAATAATGTGGAACACCCTCCTTTAGTAGTTTTTCCTTAAATTGGGCTCACCTGGCAATCCAATTATCACAGGTGTCCAAGATTGTTTTCAGTGATCAAAAGAGCCCTGAAACACAATGCCATCCATGAGTTAAACAGAAAAACAAAATATTTAAACTTTGTGACACTTAAATAGAATTTGCATAATAATTTGGAACAGGGTGTGTGTATATATATATATATATATATATATATATATATATATATATATATATATATATATATATATATATATATATAAATTACATTGGCCAGCTTCAAAAATGTCCCAAATAGGACATAGCTGCATAATGACCAGCTGAGAAAATTCCAAGTTGGAAAACTGTAATGCACACCCTCCAAATAAGGTCATTTAGCCCCCAAAGAAGCTGACACATTTATACATGGGGGGTATCACTGTACTCAGGAGATGTTGCTGAACATATATTGGGGTGTTCTTTGGCAGTAACTCTTAAAGTTCTCCGTACATGTATTCTTAATTTTCTATGTGTGTCAAAAAATCACCAATTTTTGTTTGTTTTAATTTGGCATAGATTGGTGGTAAAATGGTTGCATGAAAAGAGTCAAAATACCCCAAGTTTAATACCTTAGGTTGTCTTCTTTTAAAAAATATATACATGTGTGGATTATTCCGGGATTCCTGACAGATATCAGTGTTACAATGTAACTTGCGTTAATTAAAAAAAAAATGGTTTGGGAATAGCAAAGTGCTACTTGTACTTATAGCCCTATAACTTTCCAAAAAAAAAAGAACATGTTTACATTGGGCATTTCTAAACGCAGGACAAATTTTAGAAACTATTTAGCATGGGTGTTATTTGGCGGATGTAGATGCGTAACAGATTTTGGGGGTCAAAGTTTGAAAAAGTGTGGTGTTTGTTTTTGTTTTTTTTCACCATATTTTATAAAAAAATGAATAGTAAATTATGATATGATGAAAATAATGGTATCTTTACAAAGACCATTTAATGTCGAGAAAAACAATATATAATATGTGTGGGTACAGTAAATGAGTAAGAGGAAAATTACAGCTAAACACAAACACCGCAGAAATGTAAAAAGAGCCCTGGTCCATAACGGTTAGAAAATGTAAAAATTGTCTGGTCACTAAAGGGTTAAGGAAGCATTACAATCAATAGGAAGGATAGAGCATTTAGTAACCTTGATAATTAAAGCATCTACTTTTGGATTGGAAGTCCACAAACTGGAATCTTCTTCTCTGATGGTAAATAGTATGGGGAGTCTGCTTTGAAGTGAAAATATTTTCTCTGGAGTAATCCACTTGTTACGTATAAGATCTTTAATGGATTTATGTACCGGAAATTAAGGTTTCTTTCTGCTGAAATCTCTGAAATGTCTGTCCGTAACTGAGGTTTCTGGAACCTCATCTCGTAATTCCAGTGTTCTACTTACCAGAGTAATCAGATGTTCTATAACTTAGAATCTAGAGGCTATTCATCTTCACTTGGAGATATAGGCTCTAGTTCCAGGGATACTGAATCTCTCCCGAATTCTTCATCTGAGGATTCAAAATCTAATTGTGGAAATTCACATCTGTGAATAGAAGGTAAAAGCTTGTAGATATTGTTAAAACTCTGATTCTCCAGCAATCCATGCTAGGCACCTCTTGCAGAGCCTGCAGTTGTCCAATGGTCTGGAACCACATCCTGCACAGGCCACCGGTTTATCCCTTCTCCTGGATGGAGAGCTAGGGCCAGATTGGTCTTAAGGGCTGTAAATACAAAAGTCAACAGACTGTACTGTCTAGTGCACTCTTCTTATTATGTAAAATGATTTTTTTTACAAGTTATAAATTAATGCCACCTATGGCTAATTGTTGCTGATTTTGCTGAAGTTGGAGAATGAACCAACTTTTGAAAAAAACAGGCCAAAAGGAGATTGTAATGAAGTGTAAGAAAACTTAAATTCCTTTTTAAAGAATAAAGCTTGCTGAAGGAAGCAGATAAATCCTTGTTGTGCTGCTTTAATTTTGCTGTAAAATTGCCCTTTTAAATATTTTGGCATGTCGTGCCGTTAATGTTTTGCACATGCGCGATTAGCCACGAGCACCCCTAACCACCATATTGGATCCTGGCGGAAATCAGGCTACTCGCGAGAATTAGGGATTATTCTAGCCCTAGTGACTGAATAATCTACATTTTATTAACGACAGGAGGCGAATATTTGCTTTATCTTTCTTTACTGAACCTCCCAGCAGCAAAGAAATAGTTAACAGTAGTGTAAAACAATTCAACCAATCAGAGTATACAACAGTATTATATGATGTCATGAAGCTCCTCCCAATTCCTCTTTCTTGCTGTAGCCGACGATATTTGAGTATCAACCATGTAAACCATAACTGTGGACTAAGTCGAGGTCCTGATGTAGTCAACCCTATAAACCTTGAACGGGATTGGTGGATCCATATATTACAAGTGTTCTTCACACTAAAGAGAAGAAGAGAAAAAACCATGAGAGTATAGGTTCTCATACTAGTTGAGTGCAAGTTTATAGCACGCATACTAGGAAGTGACAAATTATTTCAATGTATTTCATGTAAATGATGTGAAGTATATCAAACTCCCGGTTAGAGTGTTGTAGTGTAAACCTATGACAGATGATTAGTGATGTACCGAACTGTCCGCCGGCGAACAGTTCCCGGCGAAATTAGCGTGTTCGCGTTCACCGCGGCGGGCGGACACATGCGCAGTTCGATCCGCCCCCTATTCGTCATCATTGGGCAAACTTTGACCCTGTGTCTCTCGGTCAGCAGACACATTACAGCCAATCAGCAGCACTCCCTCCCTTCCACACCGTCCAACCTCCCTCCCAGCATCCATTTTCGATTCATTCGGAAGATGCATGCTTAGTGAGAGGAGGGAAAGTTTAGCTGCTGCTGATTACATAGGGAAATTGATAGCTAGGCTAGGGTATTCAGTGTCCACTACAATCCTGAAGGACTCATCTGATCTCTGCTGTAAGGACAGCACCCCAAAAAGCCCTTTTTAGGGCTATAACATCAGGCTGCTTTTTTTTTTTTTCCTGTGTAATGTAATTGCAGGTGCCTGCCTGCCAGCTTCTGTGTGAGGTTCACATTGGATACTGTGCCTATTTGCCCAGTGCCACCACTCATATCTGTTTTAACAATAGGTTAAGCTTTACATTTAAAATAAATATTTTTTTTTCACTGTAATAGAAGAGCAGTTAGTTGTCTGCAAGCGTCTGTGTTTCAGGCCTACTTCAGCGTGTGCTCTGCAGACCTGTGCCAGCGTGCTTTGACAGTTGCCAATCATATCTGGTGTCTCTATAGCGTGCTTTTACAACCAACATTTTGTTTCCACTGTAATAGAAGAGCAGTTGCCTGCCTGCCAGCTTCTGTGTGAGGTTCACATTGGATACTGTGCCTATTTGCCCAGTGCCACCACTCATATCTGTTTTAACAATAGGATAAGCTTTACATTTAAAATAAATATTTTTTTTTCACTGTAATAGAAGAGCAGTTAGTTGTCTGCAAGCGTCTGTGTTTCAGGCCTACTTCAGCGTGTGCTCTGCAGACCTGTGCCAGCGTGCTTTGACAGTTGCCAATCATATTTGGTGTCTCTATAGCGTGCTTTTACAACCAACATTTTGTTTCCACTGTAATAGAAGAGCAGTTGCCTGCCTGCCAGCTTCTGTGTGAGGTTCACATTGGATACTGTGCCTATTTGCCCAGTGCCACCACTCATATCTGTTTTAACAATAGGTTAAGCTTTACATTTAAAAGAAATATTTTTTTTTCACTGTAATAGAAGAGCAGTTAGTTGTCTGCAAGCGTCTGTGTTTCAGGCCTACTTCAGCGTGTGCTCTGCAGACCTGTGCCAGCGTGCTTTGACAGTTGCCAATCATATCTGGTGTCTCTATAGCAGGCTTTTACAACCAAAATTTTGTTTCCACTGTAATAGAAGAGCAGTTGTCTGCCTGCCAGCTTCTGTGTGAGGTTCACATTGGATACTGTGCCTATTTGCCCAGTGCCACCACTCATATCTGTTTTAACAATAGGTTAAGCTTTACATTTAAAATAAATATTTTTTTTTCACTGTAATAGAAGAGCAGTTAGTTGTCTGCAAGCGTCTGTGTTTCAGGCCTACTTCAGCGTGTGCTCTGCAGACCTGTGCCAGCGTGCTTTGACAGTTGCCAATCATATCTGGTGTCTCTATAGCGTGCTTTTACAACCAAAATTTTGTTTCCACTGTAATAGAAGAGCAGTTGCCTGAATGCCAGCTTCTGTGTGAGGTTCACATTGGATACTGTGCCTATTTGCCAAGTGCCACCACTCATATCTGTTTTAACAATAGGTTAAGCTTTACATTTAAAATAAATATTTTTTTTTCACTGTAATAGAAGAGCAGTTGCCTGCCTGACAGCTTCTGTGTGAGGTTCACATTGGATACTGTGCCTATTTGCCCAGTGCCACCACTCATATCTGTTTTAACAATAGGTTAAGCTTTACATTTAAAATAATTTTTTTTTCACTGTAATAGAAGAGCAGTTGCCTGCCTGCCAGCTTCTGTGTGAGGTTCACATTGGATACTGTGCCTATTTGCCCAGTGCCACCACTCATATCTGTTTTAACAATAGGTTAAGCTTTAAATTTAAAATAAATATTTTTTTTTCACTGTAATAGAAGAGCAGTTAGTTGTCTGCAAGCGTCTGTGTTTCAGGCCTACTTCAGCGTGTGCTCTGCAGACCTGTGCCAGCATGCTTTGACAGTTGCCAATCATATCTGGTGTCTCTTTAGCGTGCTTTTACAACCAAAATTTTGTTTCCACTGTAATAGAAGAGCAGTTGCCTGCCTGCCAGCTTCTGTGTGAGGTTCACATTGGATACTGTGCCTATTTGCCCAGTGCCACCACTCATATCTGTTTTAACAATTGGTTAAGCTTTCGATTTAAAAGAAATAATTTTTTTTCACTGTAATAGAAGAGCAGTTAGTTGTCTGCAAGCGTCTGTGTTTCAGGCCTACTTCAGCGTGTGCTCTGCAGACCTGTGCCAGCATGCTTTGACAGTTGCCAATCATATCTGGTGTCTCTTTAGCGTGCTTTTACAACCAAAATTTTGTTTCCACTGTAATAGAAGAGCAGTTGCCTGCCTGCCAGCTTCTGTGTGAGGTTCACATTGGATACTGTGCCTATTTGCCCAGTGCCACCACTCATATCTGTTTTAACAATTGGTTAAGCTTTACATTTAAAAGAAATAATTTTTTTTCACTGTAATAGAAGAGCAGTTAGTTGTCTGCAAGCGTCTGTGTTTCAGGCCTACTTCAGCGTGTGCTCTGCAGACCTGTGCCAGCGTGCTTTGACAGTTGTCACTCATATCTTGTGTCTCTATAGCGTGCTTTTACAACCAAAATTTTGTTTCCACTCTAATAGAAGAGCAGTTGCCTGCCTGCCAGCTTCTGTGTGAGGTTCACATTGGATACTGTGCCCACTAGCCCAGTGCCACCACTCATATTTGTTTTAACAATTGGTTAAGCTTTAGATTTAAAATAAATAATTTTTTTTCACTGTAATAGAAGAGCAGTTGCCTGCCTGCCAGCTTCTGTGTCAGGTTGGATGCCTTGCCCATTTGCACAGTCAGTGCCACCACTCATATCTGTTTTAACAATAGCTTAAGCTTTAGATTTTAAAGAAATCATTTTTTTTCACCGTAATAGAAGATCAGTTAGTTGTCTGCAAGCATCTGGGTGTCAGGCCTACTTCAGCGTGTGCTCTGCAGACCTGTGCCAGCGTGCTTTGACAGTTGCCAATCATATCTGGTGTCTCTTTAGCGTGCTTTTACAAAGAAAAAAGGTTTCCAGTGTAAGCTAATAGCAGACAGTCAGTGTCCTTCAAGCGGCTCTGTCAGGCCTTCCTTCAGCGTGTGCCCTGCACAACCCTGCCAGCGTACTTTGACAGTTGCCACTCATATCTGGTGTCTCTATAGCGTGCTTTTAAAACCAAAATTTGTTTTTCACTGTTATAGATTGAATAGCAGTTACTTGTCTTCAATCGGCTCTGTCAGTCCTTCCTTCAGCGTGTGCTCTGCAGAACTGTTCCAGTGCACGTTGCCAATTTACGTTGCACTCATTAGAACCAAACACTGTGGGGTGATTTCACCAAGGACCACACGACGGAACAGGATCTGATTTTTAGGGTCCTTCAAATTGAAAAGGAGGATCCGGTATTTATTCTTATATCTGCTGTCAGTACACAGGAAAAGTTAAAATATTTCTTGTTCTACGTTCTCTGCAACTCCACGCACCGACTCATCCAATACGTGAAGATCTGGGGTTTCTCTGACTCTCCTCAGTAGTGTATCAAACAGAGTCTGCACTGTGGTAACACGGACATCTTCAGGACATAACTCAACTATTTGCAGATAGGCAGTCTGCAGCTTCTCTTTTTCACCTGTTCTCTTCTTTCTCTTATGCGTATTCTTGTCTATATGCAGGTGGTCTCTTGCCTTTCTTTTAACCAATTCGTTCCTTCCATATGGTTTCAAAAGATCTCTGGCATCATTACTTTCAACGCAAGTAACGTCATCTTAGTTAGTCTCCTCATTATTCACCGGGAAGAGAGTGTTTGCACTGACTACCCACAGCATGCTCTTGCCATTGCCTACTCCACCTTCAACGACAGGGTGCAAGTCCCAAGGAGAAGGATCATTCACTTTATTATCTGTCTTTATTTCACAAGTAGTGCCTGGAACATCCTCATGGGTCACAAGATGTAAATCTGGACTAATGTCAACCCCAGGGTCTGGAAAATCATCAATTTGAAATTTTTCGAATAATCCCAGTGGGCTGCCACATTCTTCCTCCTCTGATGGTATTAAAGTTTGCAGAGATTCACTATGGGGTGGTGTCAAGCATTTTGGAGAACAATTAAGCATCTCCATCCCAATACGTTTCAGATGTCCTATCAGCTCTTCCACCCTATGCGATACTATGGGCAGGCTACCCGTGACGTCATTACTCACGGCCCTATTTCACGCGGACACTCTGTGTCAGTGTGTATCATGGTCTCTGAGGACAGGGAACAGTCTCTATTCTGCTCTGTGTCAGTGTGTATCAGGGGTTTTGAGGACAGGTGTCAATCCATATCTGCCAAGTGACCCTATGTAGGGGGAACAGTCCATATTCTGCTCTGTGTCAGTGTGTATCAGGGGTTTTGAGGACAGGTGTCAATCCATATCTGCCAAGTGACCCTATGTAGGGGGAACAGTCCCTATTCTGCTCTGTGTCAGTGTGTATCATGGTCTCTGTGGACAGGGAACAGTCTCTATTCTGCTCTGTGTCAGTGTGTATCAGGGGTTTTAAGGACAGGTGTCAATCCATATCTGCCAAGTGACCCTATGTAGGGGGAACAGTCCCTATTCTGCTCTGTGTCAGTGTGTATCATGGTCTCTGTGGACAGGGAACAGTCTCTATTCTGCTCTGTGTCAGTGTGTATCAGGGGTTTTGAGGACAGGTGTCAATCCATATCTGCCAAGTGACCCTATGTAGGGGGTACAGTCCCTATTCTGCTCTGTGTCAGTGTGTATCATGGTCTCTGTGGACGGTGAACAGTCTCTATTCTGCTCTGTGTCAGTGTGTATCATGGTCTCTGTGGACAGGGAACAGTCTCTATTCTGCTCTGTGTCAGTGTGTATCAGGGGTTTTGAGGACAGGTGTCAATCCATATCTGCCAAGTGACCCTATGTAGGGGGAACAGTCCCTATTCTGCTCTGTGTCAGTGTGTATCAGGGGTTTTGAGGACAGGTGTCAATCCATATCTGCCAAGTGACCCTATGTAGGGGGAACAGTCCCTATTCTGCTCTGTGTCAGTGTGTATCATGGTCTCTGTGGACAGGGAACAGTCTCTATTCTGCTCTGTGTCAGTGTGTATCAGGGGTTTTGAGGACAGGTGTCAATCCATATCTGCCAAGTGACCCTATGTAGGGGGAACAGTCCCTATTCTGCTCTGTGTCAGTGTGTATCAGGGGTTTTTAGGACAGGTGTCAATCCATATCTGCCAAGTAACCCTATGTAGGGGGAACAGTCTCTATTCTGCTCTGTGTCAGTGTGTATCAGGGCTGGGCTTTGAGGACAGGTGTCAATGTTAGGTGATTTCTGCCCTTTATGGATTAAAAGCAGACTCTGCATCAACTGTGCAATTTTCCATGGGAGTTTTGCCATGGATCCCCCTCTGGCATGCCACAGTCCAGGTGTTAGTCCCCTTGAAACAACTTTTCCATCACTATTGTGGCCAGAAAGAGTCCCTGTTGTTTTTAAAATTCGCCTGCCCATTGAAGTCAATGGCGGTTCGCGCGGTTCGCCGGTTCGCGAACATTTGCGGAAGTTTGCGTTCGCCGTTCGCGAACCGAAAATTCCGGGTTCGCGACAACACTACAGATGATGTGTGAATGTGTCTGAGACATATTGACTAGGAGAGAATATATAGTAACTTACCTCAGGGCAGGTAGAAATGATACTGAAGACAAGGGTGGGAAAATATTCGCCTCCTGTCGTTAATAAAATTTAGATTATTCAGTCACTAGGGCTAGAATAATCCCTAATTTTATGGCAAGACAGAAGACTTCATATTTGCTGTTTTAACGCTCCTATATAATAGAAGATGCAGCATGTGGCATAGGTTTGAAGTAGAATGTACGAAAGGTAGACTCCCTGGACCAATCTGCCGACGACAAAATGTCTGAGAGGGAGCTACCCGCACGAAAGGCTGAGGATGCGGGTGCTCCTCTGACTGAATGCGCACCAAAGGAGGAGTCAATGTTTGCTTGGGCTAGTATCCAACTGATCCACCGTGCGACTGTGGGAGCGAAAACTGGTTTGTGTGGTTTGACATAGGACACGAGAAGGGGTCCTGTAGGGGGATGCAGAGTGGTTGTGGCAGCTATATAGTGCCTTAAGCAGAGCGCCACACAGAGTGACTGTCTATTCGGAAAGTAGGGGTAGAATACAGAGGAAGAATTAGTCTTTGTTCGCCTAGTGATGCGAAATGTAACGCCTTCCGGCGAGAAAACTATAGCGTGGAAATCGAATGCTCGAATGTCGGAGACCCTACGGAAGGATACTAGACATAGGAGTAAGGCTAGTTTGGCAGAGAGTTGACATAACATCAAGTTCTCATTAGAGGGCCAAGATTCTTAGAGGGAAAAGACCTGAGCGACATCCCAGAAATTGGAGTATTTAGGAAGAGGGGGTCTGGCTAGCCTGACCCCATGTAACAGTCTACAAACTGAAGGGTGTTTTCCTATTGATGTGTAGGGTTGTGGGCCGCAGAAATAGCTGATCTAAAAACATTAATCGATCTATAGGACATGCCCTGATCAAATAAGGTAGACAGGAAATTTAGAATTATCGTCAGAGGAGCTGAAAAGGGATGGGTATCCCTTTCCAAACACCAGCTGACGCATGTTCGCCATGCAGCGAGGTAAGCTCGTCTAGTGCCTGGGGCCCAGGAATCCCATAGGAGTGCCTGAGCTGTCTCTGAAAGTCCCGAGACATTCCAGGATCCCCTGAAACGGTCCAAGCTACAAGAGGGAAAGAGGGTGATAGTGCCCTGCTGGGTTCCTGAGGATGTCGGGGGATTGAGGCAGTAAAATTGGACAATTCACAGACATTTCTAACAGGGTTGGAAACCAAGTCTGGGCTCTCCATAATGGAGTGACAATGACTATTGTCACTACTAGGGCTTTGACCCGGTAAAGGGTGCATTGGATCATGGAGAAAGGCGGGAACGCATAAGCTCCTGTCTCCGGCCAAGGGTGTAGGAAGGCATCGACTGCCCAGCTGATAAAGGCTTCGGTCTGGTGATTCAGTCGCGATGCAAACAGGTCCAGTGTGAGGGACCCGCGAAGACAAAGAATTTGATAAAACAAGCGGGGGTCCAATTGCCAGTCGCTTACATCCCTCCAATGGCGAGAGAACCAGTCTGCGACTAGGTTGTCCATGCACGAGAGATATTCCGCTCTGATGGATAAATTCCGCTCTAGGCAGAACTGGTAGAGTTTCTTGGTAAGGTCGGACAATAGTTTGGACCGGGAACCTCCTAACCGATTCACATAACGCACTCCAGAGACGTTGTCCATGCGCAGTACTAGTGAACAATTGAAACAATCTTTTGCAAAACTGTGAATCACGAAAGATCCTGCAATCAATTCTAGGCAATTGATGTGCAGTGCTCATTCGGAGTGGGACCATAGTCCCCCGGTGGACCTTTCGGCGCACGTTTCAGAATGAAGTCTGGTTGCGATCCGAAAATGGCTTTGCCATTCCAGGCTTCCATGTTGTGAACCAGTGAAGTGCTATCTGAACTTCGTCTGTTAGGTAGATGTACTGATCGTAAGAAGTGGAGCGGTGTAGGTAGTGTGTCTTGAGCCGTTGCATGGCTCGGTAGTGTAAAGGTCCCCTTTACACTACCGAGCCATGCAACGGCTCAAGACACACTACCTACAACGCTCCACTTCTTATGATCAGTACATCTACCTAACAGACGAAGTTCAGATAGCACTTCACTGGTGGCTTCACAACATGGAAGCCTGGAATGGCAAAGCCATTTTCGGATCGCAACCAGGTAAATGGCCTGGATAGAGGTGGACAATAGACCTATGGTATGGGCCAGATCGCGTAGGCGAATCTGATGGGCTGATAGCAGTTTGCGAATCTCTTTCTTTATAGATTTGACTTTTGTGGAGGGTAGTTGTAAAATCGCCTGTACGGAATCTATCAGAAATCCGAGGAACTGAACCTTCTGAGAAGGTTCCAGGGCCGATTTCTGAAAATTGATCACAAAATCTAGGTTTTGTAGCAAGGCTGTCGTCATGTCCGTGTGTTTGCGTAAGAGATCTGAGTCTTGAGCCATTATCAGGATGTCGTCCAAATATATGATGGACTGAATCCCCTGAGATCGGAGTAACGCCATCACTGGTTTCATCAGTTTCGTGAAACACCATGGTGCAGAACAAAGACCAAATGGGAGGCATGTGAACTGCCAGAATTCGTCCTGCCATAGAAACTGAAGAATGGCTCGATGGTTGCGAACGATTGGAACTGTGACATATGCGTCTTTGAGATCGAATCTGGAGAACCAATCTCCCACGCAAAGGAGGTCCCTGAGTAGATGGATGCCCTCCATCTTGAAGTGGCAGTACCTGACAAAGTGATTCAGGTCTTTCAAATTGATAATTGGACGTAGGTTTTTTGTGGACCAGGAATATGTTGCTGAGAAAGGTCTGCGGGAACGGGATTTTTCTATCGCCCCTTTTTGTAGAAGTTTGTGCAATTCTGTTTGCAATGTCAGATTGTCTGATATAGACATATGTAGTGGTGTAGGTGGTGTGTCCTGGAAGGGAGTGGAAAGGAAATCTATTGTGAACCCTTGGACTGTGTGTAGGACCTATAGGTCTTGTGAAAGCAACTCCCACTGTGGGATAAAATGGGTTAGTCGACCTGCAATAGGTACATTTAAAAAAGGAAGGTTTATTACCTGGAGCAGTTCGTCCGCGTAAGGAGGCAGATCCACGTCCCCGGATAGATCCTCTATTTGTGAATAACTGCCTGTGGTAGGGTCGGGGTTGTCCCGAGTGCCAGTAATTCTCTGAAGGGCGAGGCCTGTAGCCTGTGAAGGCAACTCTGCTGTTCGTTCGGCCTCTAAAACATCCAGCTCTCCCAGAAAAACGACTTGACCGGGAACGAAAAACCCTGCGCAAGGAGGATTGGGCCTTATTTAGTGTAGTGAATACTGCTACATGTTTGGAGAGATCCCTCATAAACGAGTCTCCAACTAGCAATCCATTGGCCTCTGGTCCCAGTTCTCGGGAGCTCAAATCGGCTAGTTTAGCATCTAGCTTGTATAGTGCCGCCCTGCGCCTCTCAGTGGATATAGCCACATTTGCGTTGCCCAGGAGGCATAAGGCTCTCTGGGCCCATTCTCTGACTGTATTGGGGTCAAACTGCCCACTAGAAAATTTGAATGATTCGGCCAGCGATGTCCAGGAGTTTATCCTGGGTTGTCTTGAGGCCCTGCTCAATTCCCTTGCAGGGATCTTTCCCCGTCTTAGTGAGGAAGGTCACACATAGTGGGTCAAACTCTGGTGTGAGAGCCACCTTGTTTGGAATGGTTGGTCGAGGGCACTCGGCTCTGAGTTACGTAACCACATCTTTCAGAAGCTAGCAATAGGGTCCGGTGGGGCCCATTCGGCCGACCGTGGATGCCTGATGACCCTGGGGTCAAAAAGGGGACACCCGAAGCATCCAGAAGGATGTCTGAGTCGGGTCCCTTCTGCATAGATACTTTAGCATCAGTGTCCTTTGGTATAATGAAAGTCTCCTTGACAAATTCCGATGGGGTATCCCCTAGCGCATTCGCTAGCCAAGGTAATAATCTTCAACCCTGTCGCCCGTGTGGGATGTAGAACCCTCTAAGGGATCGGAGATAATGTGGGCGGGGTGAGAAACAGACAATTTCAGGGACTTGGCAGGAGCCTTACCCTTGCCTGCAGACCTACTATCCCCTTTCCAAGGGCGCTTGCGTGTGGTCTCCTGATCCGAGGGCTGAGAATCCTCGGAATCAGAAAGCAAGCGTGCAGTAGGATTGACTTCGGTAGAGTCTTGTCATGGAAGGCTGCCAACGCCTTGGGGATAGATTCGGCAATGGTTGAGACCAGCCAAGCTCTAAGTTCTTGTGAGATTGCTGGCTCAGTATTATCAGACATGGTTGGTCTTTTAGAGAGGTTTGACCAATAGTCAAATGTTAAGAACAAATATGGTATAAAATGGGGTTCACCCAACAGTGTTAAATAAAGTTTTTATAAATTGGGGGTCACCCAAGCTATTTGCAAAGTTAATATGTAAAGGGCGGCACAATAATAATTAGTGGGGTTACCACTAAAATACACAAGTGGGTTGTACCACTACAATAACAGCAAGTGGGGTTCACCACTAAAATTGATTAGACAGATGGTTATGTCTTATAATATAAATAAGTGTGGGATCACTTTAAGTTACTTTATTTGTAGGAGTGGGGTTCACCCTCTGCAATAGTGGTGTTAAGACACCTGTTATAGATTGATTATAAGGAATGGATAGAGAGGTGGGGGTCACCCACAGCAAACACTCATGCACAGAGTAACAGAGTAAAAAAGGTGGGGGTCCCCCACAAGGCCTCTTTATTAATAATAAAAAACAGCAGGTATTTCATTTTTTTTTTTTAAACCTGTCAAGAAAAAACAGATAGGCGAAATGAGTATTTGAAAAGGAGTGTTAGCACTTTAAATGTGCTAAAAACAATAAAGAAATGATGTACTTACCGGATCCAGCGATAGAGGGAGCGAGCGCGCCGAGAATAGAAGAAGACTTCGATTTAAAATGGCCACCGCCAACAAAAGGGCGGGAGGAAGCGCGTCGTGTAAGATACAGACGCGGGAGGGCGGGGAGCCGGAAGGGCGCGAAAAACTGAGCCGCGGACTCCTGGGAATTGGAGTCCGCGGCACTGACAGGAATAGGTGATAGAATTAAGCCACGGTCTCCTAGAATTGTGGGAGAAAACCGCGGCCACTAAATAAAATTATAAAAAACAAATAGTATAAGAAATAAATTGCGGAAACATCCGACGATTTAAAGGGAAAAACAATATAAATAAAAACTTAGAAAATTATCTAGGAATATACATGTAAAACAAACATGTAATGTGTAATCAGAGAGCTTGATGAAAAAATGTGTGAAAACATTAAATGAACATAAATGCTGGATTTACCAGAGAAAAGTTTATTTAAAGTGAGAGATGAATGTATGATATTAGAAAACTATCATTTAATAAGGAAAATTATTCAAAAATGGTATTAAAGGCATAAATATATAGCAATATAATTGGAGTAGACTCACCTGGGAGGCAAGCAGTAAAGAAAGAGGAATTGGGAGGAGCTTAATGACATCATATAATACTGTTGTATACTCTGATTGGTTGAATTGTTTTACACTACTGTTAACTATTTCTTTGCTACTGGGAGGTTCAGTAAAGAAAGAAAGCAAATATGAAGCCTCCTGTCTTGCCATAAAATTATTCAATCACATGCGTCGGCGTCCATGCTCAGATGGGGAAGGAATGGTGTCAAATTTGGACACCACGTACCTGCAGGGATCCAATTTTGTTGCACGATGTAATTTCCTGCCGAGGGGAACAAACCCTTTCCCCAGGGGTCCCCAGCTACAAAGAGGTGGGTTTCTGTACTTGGTCTTCCTACAGAGGGAGGCTGACCACTTAGGGAAAGGGCTACAATCATAGCCTCTCTTCACTGATCCAGAGGTATGCCCCTCCTCGTACCCACCCCGCTCTGCCCGCGACCACCTCCTGACCGCTGCTCGCACCCGTACGGCCAACTCACGCTTGCAGGACCTCTCACGGGCGGCTCCTCTCCTATGGAATAACTTGCCTACTGCCATCAGACTCTCCCCTAGTCTTCAATCATTTAAGAAGGGCCTTAAATCCCATCTCTTCAGGAAAGCGTATGGCCTCCCAGAGTAATCTCTCCCTTACATACCTGTCTCTTGCTCTCCTATGGGATAGTGCTTTGCTCTCTCCTCCAGCTCTGCTTCACTCCTACTTGATATTTCCTATCCTAATGTTTCTAATACCCCACCTCCTATAGACTGTAAGCTCATTTGAGCAGGGTCCTCTTCAACCTATTATTCCTGTAAGTTTTCTTGTAATTGTCTTATTTATTGTTACATCCCCCCCTCTCAAAATATTGTAAAGCGCTACGGAATCTGTTGGCGCTATATAAATGGCAATAATAATAATAATAATAATAATAGCCAAGTGAGCATAAAATATATATTTTTTGTATTAAATACAAACTGTCCTGTCTGGCTAGGAGGAGAGGAAAAAAGACTGGGGAACTGAGGCTTCTGGGATCTCTTTATACCTAAGGTTAATTGATTAAAATTCTTTAATTGGTATTCCTGTCCTATTGGCTTGAGGGAGGCGCTAACCCATAAGCTAGATGCTGCCATGGTTAGACAGAAAATGTCTAGTACCCTATTCTTACAATCTGAAAACTAGGAAGTGAAATAAACGTGTTGTATCACAGTTGTGATTATGTATTTAGATACCTCGTTCAAAAAAATTGTGATCTGTGTAAAAACTGTAAAACATTTCTTAACCTGTATAAACTGATTGAATTATTTTCTAAAATTCTTAGTTTGTATATATGTATAAAACAGAAAAGAAATATGTAAATTTATATCACTTACGCACGAAGGTGTACCATGTACAATTTTAAACAATACATGCTTTTGTTGATAAATATAAATATCATACAATCTATGAAATATTTAACAGATTTCTATTGTTATTTGTTGTTATGTTGGTTATTGATCGTTCAAGGTAAAAGAAGTGTAGGCTTAAACATAGGGACGAAGGAGAGAATGCATAATACAAAATATATGTAAAATGTGTGTGTATATATACCCTATATATACCCTATATATATTTTTTTTTTTTTTTTTTTTTTCTGGCAGCAAGCTGTTAAAATTACTAATTCACAGCACTTACATTTTCTAAAGTAATTCATCAAAGTCCACAACTATTATGATTTGAAATGTATGTTCTATAATGTGATTTCTTAAAAGATTAAACCTGTTCTGTGAGAAATACAGTGCTGCAGAATGGCTAAATTAATAAAATCCCTGCTGATAAAGAAAAATGTTGCATCAAGATTTGCTAAATAAAGATGCCACGGGCATTAAATACTATGGCATATATGCAGGGCCGGCGCGTCCATAAGGCGGCACAGGCGGCCGCCTTAGGGCACACCGGCGCTGGGGGCGCAAAATTCCAGTGACCGGCAGGAGGGAAGTGCTCCCTCCTGCCTGGTCACCTCCTGGATCCCCGGAGCGGAGCGGCGTGCGGCACAAGTTGATTAGGAGGCGGCGAGGGAGCTCTCTGATCTCTCTGACCGGCTCCCTCGCACGCCTTTTGCTGATGCCGCGGGAGCCGGGATATGACGTCATATTCCGGCTCCCGCGGCATCAGTTAACAGCCTGCGAGGGAGCCGGTCAGAGAGATCAGAGAGCTCCCTCGCCGCCTCCTAATCAACTTCAGCCGCACGCCTCCCAGCAGCCCCACTGGACCACCAATGAAAGACCCACGCCAGCACTCCAGGTAGGGAGGCTGGGTGGGAAATTTAAATTTAATTTAGATAATTAATTACTGTGTGTGTATGTGTGTGTGTGTGTGTGTGTCTGTGTGTGTGTCTGTCTGTGTGTGCGTCTGTCAGTGTGTGTGTGTGTGTGTGTGTCTGTCAGTGTGTGTGTGTCTGTCAGTGTGTGTGTGTGTGTGTCTGTCAGTCAGTGTGTGTGTGTCTGTCAGTGTGTGTGTGTGTCTGTCAGTGTGTGTGTGCATGTGAGTATCTGTGTGTTCGAGTATGTGTCTGTGAGTTTGCGTGTGTGTGTGAGTATGTATTTTTCTGTAAGCCTGTCTGTATGTATGTATCTGTATGATGGTATGCCTCTGTATGTATGTATGTGTCTGTATGTCTTGTACGTATGTTTCTGTATGTCTCTGTATGCATGTATGTAACTGGATGTATGTTTGTCTCTGAATGTCTGTATATATGTCTCTGTATGCATGTATGTAACTGTATGCCTTTATGTCTCTGTATGTACGTATGTGTGTGTCTCTGTATGCCTGTATGTCTTTGTATGCATGTTTCTGTATGTATGTGTCTGTATGACGGTATGCCTCTGTATGTGTCTGTGTGACGGTATGCCTCTGTATGTATGTATGTGTCTGCATGCCTGTATGTCTCTGTATGTATGTTTCTTTATGCCTGTATGTCTGTATGTATGTGCCTGAATGTCTTTCTATGTATGTTTCTGTATGCCTGTCTGTATGTATGTGTCTGTATGACGGTATGCCTCTGTATGCATGTATGTCTTTATATGCCTGCATGTCTCTGTATGCATGTATATCTCTGCTTGTATGTCTCTGACTGTATGTGTCTGTATGTCTCTGTATGATTATTTCTGTCTTTGTATGACAGTGTACCTGTATGACTTTGACTGTGTGACTGAAAAATGATGCCTGTGTGCCTGTGGCTTGGGAGGAAAGACACACAGGTGAAGATGCATTTTTTTTTTTTTTTTTTAATGAGGGTTGGGGGTGTTATGGTACTTTTTGAAAGTAAACCAAAATGTTCAGAGTCTATCTGTTCCTGTCCAAATCAATAAAATTAAATTGCGTATATACGCTGAAGTAATTAAGTCTGACACACGAGGTTCAGGTTAAAATAACTTCGAGAAAGTTTATTGGCAAGTGAAGTAAAAGCGGGCGCGCAGGCCCTTTTAAGAGGCATTTTGCGTCATCATTGATTATTAGAATATCAGCAAATAAACATCATCAATTGGATTAATTGTTAAGTGACGGAGTTAGTGTCTTACCTATTGGTTAGTAAAATTAAGAGGTTAGTCCCGTGCCCACCCATCAGAGGTGGGATTATTCTGGACACGGGTGGGGGACAAGGGGGTCCTAAGCGTCATTTTACACGGTCAATGATATCAGGCTTTATGTCCAGGTGCAAGGTCTCTTATGAATAGAACATTTCATTACTACTGTGTTCTGTGGCCTTCAAACTGTACTATCTTATAAGCTCTTAAGGAGTAGCCAGCAAGTCTTAAGGAGTAGCCAGCACCTCCTGGTACTTGTCCTTGAAGGAAACACGGTCTTTGTCTACTGTATTAATTGGGTTGAGAAGTTCAGTCACGTAATGTAGTTTTAAAATGAACAAGTTAAGTCATGAGGACAAAATGGAGGATTGAAGAAGTCAGGTTAGGAGGACAAAATGGAGGACGAAGTCACAGTATAAAGTTAAAATGGAGTTAGTACAATAATTCAATACAAGTACAATAAGGATTTTTAATAATTCCACATCAGTCCCCCCTATGAAATGTTAGATTCTAAGAGATAAAACTTTATTATATTAGTATCAGAAGACGTGTTAACCCAAAGGCACAGAAACCCCGTGGCCGCTAGCTAGGTGTTAATGCAAAGTGCAAGGCTGTCCCTAGATCTGACCCTAATAGGCTAACCATCCGTCAGTATGGCTCTCGAACGCTTCACACCCAAGGGTATCCCATGGCAGCTAACCCACCACTTCTCCACATGGGGCCTTTACCATTCACTGACAGATGCTGTCCCTGAGCTAGTCCCTTCCTAGAATTCCTGCACTTTATCAACAAAAGGGAATGTTTGCAGCGGCAGACAGGGTGAGTTGATGTCTTGGAATTCTTGGTCATCAACTTCGAGATGGGTCAAAGTGGGTGCCGCTTGGTCAACAGTCTTCATGAGGGATTTTCTCAGACATGGGAGGACACAACAAAAGAGAAGAGCAAAAATAAAAAGAAAAATTAGTATAGCCATACCAATCTGCATTAAAGCCTTTTGCCATCCTGTCATCCAACCAAACCATCTTTCCCAGGGATCTTTTATCCCAGAATTCCTTTTTAACTCTTCAGACAGGTCATTTAATTTTTCTATAGCTAGTGTGACTTTACCATTAGGGCCTGTGTTTTCTGGGATGTAGGTACAGCATGTCATAGTGTCGGGCAAAATCTTACAAACCCCTCCTTTTTCGGCTAAGATCATATCTAGGGCCATTCTATTCTGGAAAGTCATTTGGGATGTGGCCTGCAACTGTTCGGCCAACCCTTGGAGGGCGTCTCTGGTGTAATTGACAAAACGCTGTTGATTATAATAAATGTAATTTATCCAATTTAGATTCTTGTTTGCGGTAACTATGGTAAAAATTGATTCAAATCCTGCAGCAACTTCATCCCTAGCTTTAAACTCATTGGGCACCCCCCTGGGCACTCCGATGGCATCAATATATACATGAGGATCAAAACTTCCTTTCACTGGGGCGTCACGTTTAACCTTAGTGTGGCTGAACTCATGGGTGTTGAGGTGTGTGTCAGAAATAATATGTATAGGCATAATGGCCTTAGTCAAAGTACACTCTCCCCACCATTCTGTGTCCATTCTGGATCTTAGCTGTAAATCCCCACACAACCAATAAATGTCCCCTAGTGACCTAGTGTGATGTTGCAGCAGAC
The DNA here is from genome assembly GCF_036172605.1 of Pelobates fuscus. Classification (NCBI taxonomy): domain Eukaryota; kingdom Metazoa; phylum Chordata; class Amphibia; order Anura; family Pelobatidae; genus Pelobates; species Pelobates fuscus. Next base: position 133,098,787 of record NC_086322.1, read on the forward strand.
GTACAGGGACAGTTCTGTATGTAGCACAATAGCCTTTGGAAAAGTTACCCACAAATTTACCAATACCATCGTACATGGCATAGCAAGTGTAATTACCTTTATATACGGTAATACCGTCAGGGGGTTTGACATCGTTGGCTAGGAGAGGATACTCCTTTGTCCATGCAATACATATGGACCTGTTAAAATTATAGTGATAGGCAAAAAGGCTTAAAATACATTCTTCTATATCTACAGGTAGGATTAAAGGTACGGTACCTAGGTGAGGCCGGGCACCTCCACACACGTAACATGCAGTTCTATTATGCTTATTAGCGTTATATTTCATCCATTCTAACCATAAATTTACATCATTAAAACCTGTTTCAGCGGCCATGGTATCTTCAAAGGTGGGGTTAGCAATGGCCATCATGTCTTGAAAGGTCTGGATATGAGGTTTTAATGGGTTAGGGACCATATGGGTGGCCCCTTGCCACTCAGAAGAGTTGCACATATCTTTAAGGTAGAAATGCCCTAACTTTTGGTAGGAACCCTTTTTCCAATACATTCCCATCACATACTGGTCTGCATCTGTTGGACTTGGATGCTCAATGTTAAGGATTAATTTCATTGGTGTACTCCCCCCAGGCTTTCTCAAAGTCATTCTCTGGAGGAGCGATCTACCATGATCATCTACTTTAGCTACGGCACTTTTTGGTTTGTAACCCCAGGCAGGCCCGGCATTCCACCCCGCCGCCCCCCAATGGTCACAATTGTGCCCCCATTGCTTGTCAACTACACAAACATATGGGTCTTTCGAATGAGGGATATCTCTATAGATGCTCTGGATTTGTGGTGTGGGAAATGGGCATTCTACAATATCACAGTAGTCAAAGGTATAAGTAGCCACCTGGGTGCATGATGAATTATACCAGAAGGTGTACCCACTAATGTCTTTGGTAATGGCTACTTGTTGGGCCTTCATAAGGCTAATTAAGGAGAAGATGTACCAGAGATACATGTTTGTGCGATATTCGCTTCCTCTGGGGCAGGAGATTTCTTGCAGTGGGAAGCGTGGATCCAATTTGGCCTACCGGCCAATTTGACGGAGGTTGCAGTAATCAGGAGAACTTGGAATGGACCGTCAAATCTTGGTTCCAGGGTATTTTTCCGCACAAACTTCTTAACCAGGACCCAATCTCCGGGAAGTAGGTTATGGGAACCTGTATCCAATTCGGGATCTGGAATTGAAGAGAAAACTTGGGCATGTATTTTGTTTAGGACATTTGCAAGTTCAGTTACATAGTCTACTAAAACATCTGATTGGAGTTGCAACTGCTGCGGATAATAACAACCTAGTCTGGGTGCTGTCCCAAACAGAACCTCATATGGGGACAGTGAATGCTTCCCTCTAGGTGTGTGCCTAACACTAAATAGAGCTATTGGTAGGCTTTCTGGCCAGGGCATCTTTGTTTCTTGTGACATTTTTAACATTCTAGTTTTTAGGGTGCCATTCATGCGCTCCACTTTACCACTACTTTGTGGGTGGTAAGGGGTGTGGAAGGCTAGAGTCACCCCTAGAGCAGTCCAAATTTCTTTAGTCACAGTTGCTGTAAAGGCTGGGCCTTGATCGCTTTCAATAACTTCTGGGAGTCCGAATCTACATACAATATCTGTAAGTAGGCGCTTTGCGGTTGTTTTTGCAGTGATATTGGCCACTGGGTAGGCTTCTGGCCAGCCTGAGAACATGTCCACTATTACTAGTGCATATTCATGGGGCCCACTCTTGGGCATTTGGATGTGGTCAATTTGAATCCGCTGGAAGGGGTACATGGGCTTTGCCAGGTGTTTCGCAGGTACTTTAACTGGTCTTCCTGGATTGCATTTTGCACAAATGACACAGGCCTTGCAGAAGCTATTGATCAATGTTGTGATTCCAGGTGCTTCATAATACTTCTGTATGAGGGCGGCCATCAATTCTTTTGACAGGTGTGCAGGCCCATGTGCCCATTGGACAACTGCTGGATACAAATTTCTGGGAAGACAAAATTTGAAGTTGTTGTAATATATTCCGTCCTTTTGGACAGCTCCTTTCTTTTTCCATTTCTGGACTTCTTCAGGAGTGACTGCAGCTTGTTGTTCTTGTAAAATTCGCAAATCAGTAGGAAGAGTTTGCAGAGCAAAAATAGGGACTTCTTCTTCTTGTCCGGACACTTCTTCATCCACTTCCTGCAAATCCCTGGCCGCTAACTTAGCAGCCTGATCAGCCAAATGGTTGCCCTTTGCTTCATCTGTATCCAATTTCCCATGGGCCTTTACTTTCAAAACGGCCACTTCTTTGGGGAGTAGGAGGGCATCCATTAGCTCCTTGATTGCAGTGCTGTGTTTGACTGGTGTACCGGCGGTGGTAAGAAATCCTCTAGTCTTCCAAATTAGGCCGAAGTCATGTGCCACGCCTAGAGCATATCTTGAATCTGTATAGATGTTGGCACGTTTTCCTTCGGAAATTTTGCATGCTGAAGTCAGAGCCTGTAATTCAGCTTCTTGTGCAGACATTGCTGGCGGTAAGGATGATGATTTAATAACTTCATCTGTTGTGGTTACGGCATATCCTGTATGATATGTTCCTCCTTCATCGGCATATCTCGATCCGTCCACAAACAGGGTAAAATCCGGATCTGGTAATGGGTTCTCATGCACAGTTGGTAAGTGCACTGTTTCCATTTTCATCTGTTCAAAACAGTCATGAGGTGTTTCTGGGTCATAATCATTCTTTATGACCAGATCTTGAAATTCCTTTTCCAGGAAATGGCGTGGCCATGCTTCTAGAAGGTCAGTTGTTGGGTATTTGACAATACCATTTTCCTGTAGCTGTTCTTCATTCATGGTGGCCCATAGTTTTGCCATGGGCCCAAGGTCATTCCATGACCTTGTCTTCAATTTGGTAACAGGAATATGTGGGATAGCAGTATCCCAATGACGGTAAAGGTAGTTAAGTTGTTGAGGTAGCTGGATCAAGACCATACTATTGCCGTCAGAGTCACAATAGAAGTCTTGTGCAGTAAGCTTTACATCGGTCCGGTGGTAAAGCTCATCTTCATAGCAAGGTTCAGGGGTAATGTTTGGTTTGTACCACGTGGTGCAGAAGGCGTGATCTGGGCCTTCACAGAGAGGTTTTTCACCTTCATAAAATGTCAAATGTGGATGCATGACTTTCTTGATACATCCACAGAGCAGGTGAATGTAGGTTTCATCCGTGATAAATCCATAGTAGATACCCCCCTCAGGGAGTGGAAGAAGAGTGGACGGATTAAGTACCTGACATCTTTGGATGGAAATGTTGTCAGGCAAAAGAAGATGACACTGTAAGCGCAGGTGTCTGGCTGGAGACACGTGCTTGAGCTGGACTTGGTTGATGATGGCAGAGATGTCATGAGGGGCCAAAACAACCAGAGGGTGGCCAAGGACCAGGTCTGAGGTCTTCTCTATGAGTTCTCTCGCAGCAAAAACAGCCCTGAGACAGGAAGGAGTCCCTCTGGCCACAATGTCCAGTTGACATGAGAAATATCCAATAGGCCTCTGGCGGCCTCTTAAGTCATTAGTTTGGGTGAGCACTCCTGTTGCGTGGCCTTGTCTTTCAGAGACAAACAATTTGAAAGGTTTGGAGTAGTCAGGTAGGCCCAAGGCAGGAGCAGAAGCAATGGCTCGTTTGAGAGCATTAAAATTGTCCATAGCTTCATCAGTTAAGCAGAAAGGGTCAGACTTAAGTGCGTCATAGAGAGGTTGCATGAGCAGAGAGGCTTCAGGGATCCATGCTCTGCAGTAGGAAATGAGGCCTAGGAAGGCATGAAGAGACTTAGAAGTCCTTGGAGGCGGAATATCCAGCACAGCTCTTACCCGGTCCCGAGTAAGATGTCTGGTACCTTGAGATAGGCAGTGTCCAAGGAAAACTACTGAAGGTTGGCAGAACTGTAGCTTGATGAGCGAAGCTTTGCATCCTTGTTCTGCCAAATAACAAAGCAGACTAATTGAGCACTCTTCGGTAGTGGGTATGTCATCTCCACAGAGCAGCAAATCATCCACATATTGAAGCAAAACAACTTCTGGGTGCTCGGCTTGCCATGGGTCAAGGATGGTGGCCATGGCCTTTGCAAATTGACTTGGTGAATTTTGTGCCCCTTGGGGCATGACAGTCCAGGTATACTGCTGCATCTCATGGGTGAAAGCAAACAGGTATTGGCAGGATGGGTCCAGTGGGACACTGAAAAAGGCATTTGCTAGGTCAATGACTGTGAAGAATTTTGCAGATGGTGGGACTCCAGAAAGCAGAGTATGAGGATTTGGTACAAGAGGGGTGTCCAGGACTGTAGCTTCATTAACAGCACGGAGATCCTGAACCATCCTGTACTTCTCTGGCTCACCCTTCGGAGTTTTCTTCTTCACAGGAAATAACGGGGTGTTGCATTCAGATTTACATTTGACAAGGGCACCCTTCTCCAAGAGTGCCTTAATGTGGACAGAAATTGCAGCTGACTGTGCTGGTTTTAATGGATATTGTGGTTTTCTTGGTAACTTAGCTCCTGGAATAAGCTTTACCACCACAGGGGGAACATTTAGGTGACCTATGTCCTCTGGGCCTGAGGACCATAACTTTGCGGGCACCTGTGTTTTTAATTCTTCTGGGAAATTGGACCTTAATTCTGCTGTCTCCTCACGGGGCTTTTCTAAATGCAGCATCAGAGGCAGAGAGCATAGGGCTGAAGTGTCTGATACAGACAGAGGTGTAAACATTTCTACCTGCCCATCCGGGGTAAAGGTGATGGATGCTTGCAGGCGTGAGAGGACATCAGCACCTAACAGGTTAATGGGGCATGTGGAGGATACTACAAAGCGAGCGAGCAGGCTAGAGCCAACTCGTAGCGGGGTTGTTAGAGGGCTATGTCTCGGCTGGCCATCCACTCCAACACAAGAGACATCAATATTGGACAGGAAAGATGGGTCTGGCAAGTCTCGTTCTCGTAGAACACTACGGGCTGCACCTGTGTCAACAAGAAATGTGGTAGGGTGGCCTTCAATGGGCAAAGTTACTGTAGCAAGTGGCCCCCCCTTATCCCCTGTAGACACTGCCATAACAGGGGTCAATGACACAGGCTTGCCAATTTCCTAGTCATCTGGTTCCTCAATTATTGGGACCTCCTTCTCAGTCTTAGGGGCCGGGGCAGGCCTGTGTGGCTTTCTTGGCTCTCTCTTGGGTTCCGGGCAATCACTTTTAAAATGCCCTTTGACCTTACAATTAAAACAAACACCTTCCTCTGGTCTAGTACCCTTGGGAATAGGGGTAGTGCGTGCCACCATGAGGGGAGCAGAACTTGGCCTTCTAAGGGTCTGGGCAGACTCTAGGCCCCTAGCAACTAGGAGTAAAGTATCTAGGGGAACAACCTTATATTCGGGGCGTGCAGCAATGATTCCCTTGCGTATTGGGTCTTTAACACCTTGGACGAATGCACCGGACAACATTTGTGAATGAATCTTGTCAGTGAGATCAAACCCCAAATCTGTGAACATTTGGTACAGTCTTGCATGAAACCTTTCCACTGATTCTCCTTTTTCTTGAATAACATCAGTAAGGCCAGCAGCCTGATCCGCAAGTTTGTCCTTAGCCCATTCTCTTAGTTGGGTGCAAAAAGTTACTCCAGAGGGGTAATCAACATCACTGCTGAGTAGATCAGTACTGAGGTGTCGGGCCATGCTCGGCCAATATGCATCCCCTGCTTTAATAGCACAAATACTCAGTAGATCACGCCATGCGGCGGAATAAGTCTTTTGAATTTGAACTACCCCTCGGTAGAAGGGCATAGGCTGTTTTTCTGGGTCAGGGAGTGATTTCATTAGAGCACTAGCTTGAGTGGGATTGAAAGCAACATATTTAGGAGGGACCTGTTCTCCCCGACCCTTGTGGCCAAAGGGGTCATCGATAGAACGATGAGTTGGGGCTCCCGCGGCAAGCTCTGATGAGACATGGGACACCCTGTCCATCTCGTCATCATCGAATTCTATGATATTGGCTCTTTTGCGTGGTGCAGGGCCCGAATTAGGTGAAAGGATCGGTGGTTGGGAACGAGCCCCAGATGCAGGGGTAGCTAGCGAGTCATAACCTGGGGATAGGTAGTCACCGGGGATTACCGGCATCAGGGCCGAACTGGGGGCCGCCATATTGGTGGCCGGAGAAGGTACTACGTTAGGGTTAAGGGAAGAAGCGGCGGCCATGTTGGAAGAGGGCACATCCGGAGCAGACTGTGCCGGACTGGGCATGACCGGAACCTGGGGAGCGGCTTGGGGAGTGGGTAGTGGATATCCGGGATAGGGCAGGGCCATGGGATATGGGAAGGGGTAGGGCCAGGCTGGGGTGGAGATGGGAGGGAACGGAGAGGGATTGGTAGGGGTGGGTGTAGAGGGAGGAGCCGGGGCAAGGGTGGAGGAGGTGGTTAGTTGGGCGGAGGAAGAGGGGAGGGGATCATTAACGGAGAGAGAGTGTAGGGAAGGAATGGCAGGTGAAATTTTAGGGGGAGGTACAGCAGGTAACGTAGGGATGGATGAGGATGATGGGAATGTTAGAGACGGGGAGGGGGAAAAGAAAGATCCATCAGAATTCAGGACCGGGCAGACAGGGGAGGTGACGGGATGGGTGTTGGGAGTGGGGAACATAGTCAGCTGGCTATCACCTACTGCTGACTGAACCTTGGGTATAGACGTCCCCTGGGCGCCACTTTGGGGCGCTGGCTGAGGGTAAACTCCAGCAACACAGTTATTATGATACACAAACAATTTCACACCTTTGTGATTTATCTCTTCCTCAACCCAACCTTCTAGCTGAATAGCCTTCGCTACTCTATACCATGCTTCAGCAGTTTTTAATAAACCATTATCTGTAAGCTTGCCTTTCTTTTCTGTCAGTAACCTACGCCAACTTTCTGGTTGCAATCTTCCACATGTCGGTACAGCAATTTTACATACTTTTGCAATCTTTTCAACACCTTTAACCATTTCCTCACCCTCTCTGTCTTCAACTAAATCACATGCTAACCAGCCCTTACTGGGCTTGTTTAAATCCTGTCCCATAATCCCTTTACCCCTATACCAGCGTCCTAGATATAGGGAGAGAGAAGGAAAACTGAACAAGAACGTCTACAATGCTCGACTGCCACCCGAGAATCGTAGGATTTTCTCAGGTGCGTCTTCCCAAAACGTAGACTAGTCACTGAATCCGCCTACCCGGGGTGGTAGACACGGATTGGAGCGAGGTGAGAAGTGTGTGACCAATCACTTCTCTTTCAAGAGAAATGGGAGTGGACAGTATAATAATATAGGAAGTTTAGAAAAGATGAAAGGTAAGGAAAAATCCTTAGAGACAGACACAGGAGTTCATGAGACTCCTAATAAAACAGACAAGACAACAATACAATTGAAATACAGTGCATGCATTACAGTTCAAATAAAATCAACAATAATCCCTTTCCTTCTACATGTGCTTACTCCAAAGTCACCTTTCTCAACCTCGTAGTGTCCCCGTTCGGAGAACGACTTTCATAAATCTCACTACTACGTGATGCGAAAAACAAGCAATACCTGCCTGAATTCCCCCTCACAAATAAAACAGAAAACTGGAATTCCACAAGCCCCAGCGCTCAGGGTTGTGGTTACCAAAGAAAACCGGACTCCCCTCAGCCAAAGCTGTGGGTTACCAAAACCGGACTCCCCTCAGCCGAAGCTGTGGGTTACCAAAACCGGACTCCCCTCAGCCGAAGCTGTGGGTTACCAAAACCGGACTCCCCTCAGCCAAAGCTGTGGGTTACCAAAACCGGACTCCCCTCAGCCGAAGCTGTGGGTTACCAAAACCGGACTCCCCTCAGCCGAAGCTGTGGGTTACCAAAACCGGACTCCCCTCAGCCAAAGCTGTGGGTTACCAAAACCGGACTCCCCTCAGCCAAAGCTGTGGGTTACCAAAACCGGACTCCCCTCAGCCGAAGCTGTGGGTTACCAAAACGCTAGCTAGACTGTAAAACAGGCAACAGAAGACCCCCAGGAACACATCCACAGGTCCACCCCCCTTTATCCCAAAAAGGGGCAAAATACAAACAGATAAGCAGACAAACCGAAGACCCAGGCAAATCCCCTCAGGTCCACCCCCCTTTATCCCAAAAAGGGGAAAACAAGCAAGACAGAACCCCAGGCAAATCCCCTGCAGGTCCACCCCCCCTTTATCTCAAAATGGGGAAACAGGCAAACAATTCAAACACACCCAGGCAACAGATAGACTAAAATGCAGGTAAACAAGTGAGTAACGAGGCACCGGGCAAGATATTACCTGTCTTTGATGTCCTCCCGGGAAGCAGTCACAGACACGTGGACGGGTCAATCAAAGGGGCCGGAACGTACCGGTGGCTCTGCAGAAGTCTCTACCGTGTATCTGGAGGTGATCAATCTCCCTTCCTTCCCCCTGGATTCCTCCGTCCAACAGCGTCTTCCTTAGGACGGCTCACCGGCCAGACATAGCCCGGTGCCCCACGTTGGGCGCCAAGTTGTTATGGTACTTTTTGAAAGTAAACCAAAATGTTCAGAGTCTATCTGTTCCTGTCCAAATCAATAAAATTAAATTGCGTATATACGCTGAAGTAATTAAGTCTGACACACGAGGTTCAGGTTAAAATAACTTCGAGAAAGTTTATTGGCAAGTGAAGTAAAAGCGGGCGCGCAGGCCCTTTTAAGAGGCATTTTGCGTCATCATTGATTATTAGAATATCAGCAAATAAACATCATCAATTGGATTAATTGTTAAGTGACGGAGTTAGTGTCTTACCTATTGGTTAGTAAAATTAAGAGGTTAGTCCCGTGCCCACCCATCAGAGGTGGGATTATTCTGGACACGGGTGGGGGACAAGGGGGTCCTAAGCGTCATTTTACACGGTCAATGATATCAGGCTTTATGTCCAGGTGCAAGGTCTCTTATGAATAGAACATTTCATTACTACTGTGTTCTGTGGCCTTCAAACTGTACTATCTTATAAGCTCTTAAGGAGTAGCCAGCAAGTCTTAAGGAGTAGCCAGCACCTCCTGGTACTTGTCCTTGAAGGAAACACGGTCTTTGTCTACTGTATTAATTGGGTTGAGAAGTTCAGTCACGTAATGTAGTTTTAAAATGAACAAGTTAAGTCATGAGGACAAAATGGAGGATTGAAGAAGTCAGGTTAGGAGGACAAAATGGAGGACGAAGTCACAGTATAAAGTTAAAATGGAGTTAGTACAATAATTCAATACAAGTACAATAAGGATTTTTAATAATTCCACATCAGGGGCGCCAAAATGCATCTTCGCCTGTGTAACTAAAAATCCTAGCACCGGCCCTGCATATATGTATGGTGGCAATACAGGGTTAATTTTCCTATTAGTACAGTTAAGTTAAGGAAAGCTTAGAGAGTTCATGACCCCTGGTTAGATTGTTGGGCAGATGTAGTGACATAGCTGTTGCTGGGGACAAGAGCTGGCTTAGGATTGTTTGCTGGCCGCGAGCCAGCGAAGCGCGGGAAGCCAGGTAAGAATAAAAGGTGGCAGCATGAGCGCAATCCCTGTCAGCTGTTTGCAGGACAGAAGAAGCACAGACGGACCCCCCAGCATCTCACCTGTTCCAGCCACAACATGCCCTCTGAAGACCTGATGTCCCATCTGGAAGAAATCCTGTTATCGCCTGGAGGGGAATACTGGTTAAGAGACTGCTTAATTTCAGAGCCGGGGGCTTCCAACGTCTACAGGGAGCCTTCCGTAGCAGCATACTACTCTGCAGAGTGTTCCCGACGTCTGACGGATGTTCTGGCCGGCAGCAGGATGTACACAGCTGGAAAGAGACGCGAGGTACTACCTTAGTAGAGCGCCACGTGCTGAAAAAAAGAGAATGCACACCGAAAAAATTGTCTCCAGAAGTTAAAGAAACAGCTCATGGAAAGAAGAGAAGGTGTAAAAGAAGCTTGCCCTCCTCCCCTGTACATGTTGTGGGTCAGGGTAGACGACATGCCAGTCCTAGAAGAAATGGAGGTGCAAGGCAGAGCTGATACTTCAGGCGGTGAGTATGAACAAAACTCTACTGAACTGGCTACGATTAGTGAGGCATTAGCAGTGGTAACTAGAATGGTAAAGGTTTTTACAGAAAAAAGTCCAGCTCAGGCTTGGGGTAGTGGGAGTAGTAGTTCTAAAAAAAAAAAAAAAAAAGATTTATTAGCGAATATTGTAAGAAAGAAGCTCTGCCATGTGAAAGTTCACCGGTTTTCACTTGACTCATGTAAAAGAGAAAATTTAGAAAGGTGAATATGTTGATTTGCTGTTGCTTATGCCTTCAGCAAAAGATTTTCACAGAGCAAAGAGTGACAAGGATGAGGAAAAGTGTAGATTGATCCCACGTAATTTTAATAACTGGCTGCAAGCATTTTGTATTTTCTCAACCGTACTGGAGAGAAGAAGACAAAATTATGTAGCGGGCTTTTCCAACATGTTGAAGTTATATTAGAGGCTTTGATGAATTTTGGATTGGCGTGGTTTACCTATGATGAACTTTTCAGACAGAAACTGTCTACTCTTCCCTGAAATGGGGAATGAACGATGTTGGTCTTTGGCTGAATCTGATGCTGCCTCAAAGATTGTCGGTTAAACCAGCAACTAATATCGGCACTTCTAGCATAGTAGGAGCGAAGAAAAAAGGCCTATTTTGGACATTTAATGAAGGGCATTGTAAATGGCCCGATGCATGTATGTTTAAGCATGAATGCTCAAACTGTGGCAGAAATCATTCAGCCTTTCGCTGCTTTCAAAGAATTGCAGCAGGATCTAGTCAAGGAAAAGATCATTTTCAAAAAGGCATGGACGCCAGTACAGCTGGAAAGGCTTCATCCGTTTCTTCAGGAGTACCAAAGCAGTGAGAGAGAGCTAAGTTATTGCTTCAAGGTTTTGCAGAAGGTTTTAAGATTACAATAATTTCCGGTTCAGGTTGTTAAAGGGACACTATAGTCACCAGTGCAGCTACATGTATTCCTAACCCTATAGTGTTAACATGACCATCTAGCCCCCCTGGGCCCCTCATGCCTCCATAAATATAGTAAAAATCTTACTGTATTCAAGCCAGAAGCTGTAAATCTGCATGCTGAGACTCAAGAAAAACAAGCACCTTGCTGACATGTGATAGCCTGATCCAATCACAATGCTTCCCCATAGGATTGACTGAGACTGACAAGGAGGCAGATCAGGGGCAGAGCCAACATGATTCAAACGCAGCCCTGGCCAATTAGCATCTATTAATCTCTATGAGGAAAGTTCAGTGTCTGCATGCAGTGGGAGGAGATACTGAATCACAGGATGCTCGTGCACAGCAGATCTGAGTGGATGGAGGCATATTATGCCTCCATCAACTCAGAAGTCCCTCTGGTTCACTCTGAGTGACTGCAACTGGAGGTGTTCCTTGCTTTCAATGTAAACACTGTATTTTCTTAGAAAATACAGTGTTTACATGAGAGGCTGCAGTGAGCTATAGTTCTCACCTGAACAACCTCATTAAAGGACCACTCTAGGCACCCAGACCACTTCAGCTTAATGAAGCGGTCTGGGTGCCAGGTCCAGCTAGGGTTAACCCAATTTTTTATAAACACAGCAGTTTCAGAGAAACTGCTATGTTTATAAATTGGTTAAGCCTTCCCCCTAATCCTCTAGTGGCTGTCTCATTGACAGCTGCTAGAGGCGCTTGCGTGATTCTCACTGTGAAAATCACAGTGAGAGCACGCAAGCGTCCATAGGAAAGCATTGTAAATGCTTTCCTACGCGACCGGCTGAATGCGCGCGCAGCTCTTGCCGCGCGTGCGCATTCAGCCGACGGGGCGGAGAGTATGCGGAGAGGAGGAGGAGAGCTCCCCGCCCAGTGCTGGAAAAAGGTAAGTTTTACCCCTTTTCCCCTTTCCAGAGCCAGGCGGGAGGGGGACCCTGAGGGTGGGGGCACCCTCAGGGCACTCTAGTGCCAGGAAAACGAGTATGTTTTCCTGGCACTAGAGTGGTCCTTTAAGCTGAAAGTGGTTCAGGTGACTATAGTATCCCTTTAATAATTTAAAATCTGCTTTGCAGGATGTTGAATCTGTCAGCAGGAAATTGCAAAGGGAGTTAAAATAAGGTAGAATAGTGGGTCCTTTTGACCGCCCTCCTTTTGCTAATTTTCACCTTTCTCCTTTAGGTTTAATTCCTAGAAAGAGCCAGGGTCGTTCAGGCTAATTCACCATTTATCTTACCCAGCTGGTGCGTCACTAAATGACGAACTTGACAAGGATACGGGGTCAGTGTCCTATGCATATTTTGATGATGCACTCAGATGGGTATGTGAATTTGGACTGGGTGCACTGAAGGACATTGAGTCAGCCTTTAGGCTATGACTGTGCATCTGGAAGGTTACAACTCATTGGGTTTTTCATTCCTTGGCAATTTTTTTTGGGTGGGGGGTAAATGTTTACCAATGGGTTGCTTAATTTCCTTTATTTTTTTTTATTTTTTTTAAGCCTTTTCTTCATTCTTGGAATGAGTTGTTGATGTTGAGACCAGTTTATATGCTATTGTACATTATCTGCATGTTTTTTTTTTTTTTTGCTCATTGGTCCTAGTTCCGTTTCAGAATTTGTTCTGTTGTTAGTTTTTCTGTAGTTTAGCCGAATGGTTTGGTATTGCGTTAGCAGTGGAGAAGACAGTGGGGCCAATTAACCAATTAACTTGGTTGCCTTTGAATGTAAACTGCCGGCATAAAAGATTTCTAAGCTCAAATAAAAAATTGGTTTCTTTTTAGCAAGCAAAAGCAACATTTAAGTAGTTTCAGTTGTTATTAAGCCTATTAGTATTTGTAGGTTGTATTATGCCTATAGGAAGAATTTTTTTGTAGGCGAATGGCTTTGGTTTTTGTAAAAAAGAAATTGGTTCACTGTTTCACAAGTATTTCTGCAGAAATTAAGAAAGATTTGAAAGTGTGGCATCAATTCCTGCAACCATACAATGGCTGTTCATTCTTGCAGAGGGAATTTCAGGATAATGAAGCTTTAGAATTATTTGTGGATGCTGCAGGGTCAGTTGGTTTTGGCATATTGTGGAACAAAAAATGTTCAGTGCGCAGTGGCCAGATGAATGGGTGAAGCAAGGGTTGACCAAGAATTTAACTCTGCTGGAATTGTTACCAATTGTATCAGCAATTTTGGTATGGGGTGAGGAACTGCAGAATAAACAGATTTTGTTGCACTGTGACAATACCTCAGTGGTACAGGTCATTAATTCCATGCATTCTAAATGTTGCTTGGTTATTTAATTTGTTGCGAAATCTAGTATTATGTTTAAAACATAATATTTGGGTGAAGGCTATGCATATTCCAGGTATTGAGAATAAAATAGCTGATGCTATTTCTCGTTTTCAGCTCAGTGCTTTCAGGAGTTTAGTGCCGGATGCAGAGTAAAAGAGCGTGGAATTTCCAAAACGCCTTTTGCAATTAATCTGGGAAGAGCCGGGCAATTTCTCATGAAAGCACTTGAACAGGGCACGTGGAGTGCATACATGTCAGCATGGAATGAATGGTATAAATTCCATGAACTAATCCGTGTTGATCCAGTAGGTGGTAATATATAAGCTGCCTTCTCTTTTGTGGTTCAATGTATTAACAATGGTATATCAAAAAAACGATATCTCCAAATGCTTAGCAGGTGTAACATATTTGTTTGAGGTTTTTAGCTAAGCCAGTAGTAGTGAATGCATTTGTGATTTAAACAGTTGTTAAATGGTTATTTTAAAGGGGTTTGAGTTGCTGATGTTGGGCGTCCCATAACTTATTCAGTGTTAGGAGATTTGCTTGATGTTTTAAACACTGTTTGTTATTCACAATTCAAAATATATTTGTTTTCAGCAGCCTTTTCTATAGCATTTTTTGAAGCATTTAGGATCAGTGAGTTGGTTACTTTCAGTAGATTCAGACTGTCAGGTTAACAGTCTAATAATGTGATTATAAGGGATTCAAAGGTAGGTATTTGTTTGCAATCTTCAAAAACCGATCAAATGGGTAAAGGCAGATGGATTCATTTGTCAAGTATCAAGGAAGGTAGAGTTTGCCCAGTGGAGACATTGCCAGCTTATTTAGCTGTCCGCCCAGTGGTTCATGGTCCTCTGCTGGTGCATATCTCAGGCTCGCTTCTAACACGTTTTCAATTCCAGAGAGTTTTGCAGTTATGTTTCAAAAGGCTTGGTTATAAAGGCAAGTTTACAACTCATTCCTTCAGAATTGGGGCAGCAACTGAAGTGGCAAAAGTAGGTTTTGGTGGAGATGCTATTAAGAAGATTGGGAGGTGGGAGCCAAACTGTTTCTTTTTTAGTTATATGTGCGAAATTACATGATGTAATGTTTTGTTTTGTTTTGTCAGGTTAGTTATGGTCTAAGTTATTCATGCAAAATATTGCCTACTATACATATACAGGCGCTGCTTCTCTTATGCATATCAACATTCTGTTAAGAGTATCAATATGTTTTCTGACTAGCATGTGCAGTACTCCAGGCTCACACATCTTTTTCTCCATTATGGGTGTATAGTATTATCTGGATGTGAAAATACAGATTTTATAACATGACAGGAGGCTTCGTATTTGCTTAAGCCTTTCTTTACTTGAGCTTCACAGCAGCACTTTTTTACTTAGTAACAAGGTAACCAATCAGAAAAAAGGGATAACAAGGTATATAAGTCCCTCCCAGTGATGCCATTTCCTCTTTCTTTGCTGCTTCACACCAGTACAGGTCAGAGTGCCACTGTCTCCTACTTCTGTGGGTTTCTGTTGTTTAACTATTATTTTATCTATTAATTTTTCTGTCATACTTCTTCACTGTTATTTATTTACATATTCTTGTATGCTTTGAGCTTACTACCTACTTTCCTAAACTCATCTTTTGTTTATATATATATATCTCTTTCCTTATATAATTATTTTGTTAAGTATTTCCTTATTTATTTATTGTGTAAAGTTTGTTACTGATTATTTCATTTAATTTAGTTTTACCTTCACTCCAGCCCGGTTTTATTCGGCGGCATTCTCGCCCCGTTTTCCCGGGCTTTTCAGACTGTGGAGAACGCCTTCAGCGGTCCTCAGTGCGCACGGCGGCCATCTTGGATCTCGCGCTCCCCCGCGGGATCCAAACGGCTTCCTCTCTAGTGCGCACGCGCGAGATCGCGGCGGCCATTTTCTTGGAGCCGCGATCTGCTTTTTCCTCTGGCCGTGCGGCGGCCATTATACCGCTTTACACAACGGTCAGATTCTATTACACAAGTACAAATACATCAATGTCATTGATCTATATTATTAAGGTCATATATATTTTCCCTGCATATTTCCCTACACTAAAGAAGGAAGTTTTTCACTACTAATACTGGTACATCTTTACCTCTGTCTAGCTCCCCCTAGGGTTATATTACATCTGTTTTACTTGGATTTAAACCCATTTTATTCCTATATAACTGGAATCATTTTTCTCAAATATTTATTTTGAACAATTCCACATATATAATTTATGATTGATACATCTCAAATTTACACAATTCATGTGTATAAGGTTGATGAACTATTAAATATGATTGCTGTCATTTTATACAGCCCATGATTGGCCCGCTTTGTCTGTGCCACTATACCTCTATACGGGTGTGAAAAAGTATTCCCTGAGGTGATTTATTACTGGGTGACCCCCAGTTTCAGATTGCAATGTGGAATTATAACAAACTGTAATATTCCGTGACGGCCTTAAAATACATTCTAACACTGGCCTATTTTGCCCCATAGGTTTCAACACTGTTGCTATGGAGGCTTCAAATCAAGACCAAAATTTGCAAGCAATTATTAATGCAGCTGTAGCTGCTTCACTAGAAAAGGCCCTGGCTCGGGTGCTGCCCGTGGATTCAAAAGAGCCAAACATTTTGGAAACCCCGCATTCTGATGAAGATGTGGAGGATTCCGACTCCATAAATAGAAACCCTTCCAAACCCAGTAAACGTTATTGGAAAGGGAATGGGCCTGAACCACTTAAACGTAAGGGGAAAGAGCCGGCGAAACTCCCTAAACAGGCAGATGTTAGAGAGAAACACTCCATCCAGCCTACTCTGTCGGAAGAGGAGGAAGACTCCTTCGACCTACACCCCTTAGCCATCTTGAATGGCAGGCTGACCACTCCTCAGATGAAGAGGAAGACTGGCCCGAAGCACCCTTTAAAGGAGCTCCTCTCCCTCAATCTATCATGGGAGATCTCCCAACTGAAAGTGCGATACCCGGATCGAATCCATCTGGGGACGCTGAATCTTTCCTGGATGCGCTTGGCCAACCTCTGTTTGACCCGAAGCAAATTAGATATCCCCGATCATCCGAATGGTCACTACCAGACCATCTTGCTCAGTATATTCATTTCTGGATCAGAAGGCCCCTAGAGTGGGAGATCCGTAAAAAACTACGAGCAGAATGCCCTAGACCCACTCTACCGGATGGAGTTGCGGTGACCCCGGAGTTTGATACGCTGCTCTACACATATCTGGCCAGATCGGGCCGTGACCCAAAGAAGGGCATTGAGCGCAGCCTACGCCTGACCCAAGACAAAATGCTAGATATCCTAGGACCTCTAGCTAAAATTATTCTACTGGCTGATGAAGCCCTATCTAATGAAGGCCCTCTAGACCCATCTGTGATTAGAGAATGGGCACTACGCTCTATTTGCCTGCTGGGCAATGCTAATACATCTCTCTGTACTGAGCGTAGAAAAGCAGTGCTGCTGCGTATGGATACCAAGCTGGCTGACTTGGGAACCAAAGAATTGGGCCTCAAAGCAAAGGGTCTATTGTTTGGAGAACCATATATTAAAGAACTGCATAAGCATGTAAACCTATACGTCATGCTAAACAAGGCGCAGTCATCCATGAAAAGGGTATTTCATTATCAACCCTCACGGGTTTTTGGCAGGGCTGGCCGTACAAGGGGTCGTACAGTCAGCCGTTTCTGGACCACAAACCCACGCCAGAGAACCCCAACTTCATCATCTTTTTTCCCCAACTATCAAACAAGAGGCTCTTACGCCCAAAGGGCAGATAGAGGAAGAGGATACAGATCCCGCGGACGCAACAGATACCCAACAGGTGAGATTTCCTACCCTTCACCCTTTTACTGTTTATCATGCGGGCAGGTTGTCACACTGTGTAGACATGTGGAAGACTCTGTCTTCAGATACCTGGGTCCTGAACACAGTTCAGGGTTATTCCATAGAGTTTCATTCTCTCCCTTCTCAAACAGGTTATCCTCAATATCCAAAAATGTCAAAGTCTCAGAGCCTTCTTCTAGATTCAGAACTGCGTTCTCTTCAAACAAAAGGAGCGATTCAACTCGCTCCTCTAGACGGAGGTTTCCTCAGCTCCATCTTCTTAGTCCAGAAGAAATCAGGGGACTTTCGCCCAGTAATCAATCTCTGTCAACTGAACTCTTTCGTTGTCTACAGACATTTCAAAATGGAAGGGATTCACCTCCTCAGAGACATTCTACGACAAGGCGATTGGTTCTCTCGTCTCGACCTCAAGGACGCTTACCTCTCGGTACCGGTACACCCATCCAGTCAACGTTTTCTCCGCTTTCATTGGCACCACCGAATTTTCCAATTCACCTGCCTTCCATTCGGCCTGAGTTCCGCCCCGTGGTGTTTCACCAAACTACTCAAACCAGTCACCGCACATCTTCGAGAAAGGGGCATTCGTTGTTTGATCTACCTCGGCGACCTCTTACTTCTCTGCGAAGATGCATCCAGGCTACGTTCGCAGACGAACTACACATCTGGATTAATCGAATCCTTGGGGTTTGTCATAAACCAAGAGAAATCATCACTGTCCCCGTCCAGAGTCATCCAATTTCTCGGCTTCGAGATCGACTCTTCAACCTGTGTTCTTCGCCTACCCCAGTCCAAGTTAACTGCAATCAGAAAGGAACTACGCAAAGTCCCTCGTCAAGAGGATTTACCTCTTCGAGGTTTAGCTCGGATTGTATGCCTGCTTTCTGCTTCGATTCAGGCAATCTACCCAGGCCCCCTTCACTACCGGGCCATGCAACGCTTGAAAGTTCAATTCCTCCGGTCTCATCCATCATACGACCAGAGGGTCCCGATTACTGCAGAGGTGAGGAAAGAACTCTTTTGGTGGCTCCGTCACATGTCGGCCTGGAATGGCAAGGCAATTTTCGGTCCCACCCCGGACTATGTAGTGGAATCAGATGCGAGCCTCCAAGGTTGGGGTGCAACCTGTCATACGACCTCCACCGGAGGACCATGGACAGCCTCAGAACACTTTCTCCACATCAATTGTCTGGAATTAATTGCAGGCTCGTTCGCAATTCGCAGTCTGACCAATCACCTCTCGAACTGCTGTATTCTCCTTCGGATGGACAATGTCTCAGCTGTCCAATACATCAACAAATTGGGCGGGGCCAGATCCCACATCCTCTCCGAAGTGACAAAAGACATCTACGAGTTTTGCTTCCAACGCAACATCACACTTCGAGCAGAATATCTCCCAGGGGAATCGAACATCACTGTGGTTTGGTTCTCCCGACATTGGAGGGACACCAGCGACTGGCGCCTACACAGAACAGTTTTCCTCCACATCTCCAAACGCAGGGGCCCGTTTTCCCTAGACCTATTCGCCTCCCGGACGAATTTTCAAGTCCCACGGTTTTTCAGCTGGCTTCCAGACCCAGAATGTTTAGCGGTAGATGCCTTCCTTCAGAGTTGGCCGACAACGGGAGCCTATGCTTTTCCTCCATTTGCGATGATTCCCAGAACCCTCCTCCAGATTCGCAGACAACAGATCACTCTTGTATTACTCACACCGCTCTGGCGGGGCCAAGCATGGTTTCCGGATCTTCTGGACCTCTCCTGCCAAGATCCCCTCCTTCTGCCTCCATGGCCCAATCTCCTAGAAGACCCTCAAGGGAACCCTCATCCAATGATAACGCAAGGCCACCTCCACCTTGTAGCCTGGACTCTTTCAGGGGTACCTGGCACTTCGGAGAACTATCATAGAGATCTAAGGAACTCCTCTGGGATTCATGGGCCCCTGGAACTAGAAGATGCTATCTTTCTTCCTGGAACACTTGGTGCAATTGGTGCCTGGAACGGAATACCGATCCCCTTACGGCCCCTAGACAGTACATTTTGAACTTCCTCTCTCATCTATTCGATCTAGGCCGCTCCTACAGATCCATCAACGTTTCTCGTTCAGCCATCTCGGCAGCCCATGTTCCTCTAGACGGAGTTCCAGTGGGCCAGGACCACCTGGTTTGTAGACTATTGCGGGGCATCAAACTAGCTCGCCCCCTAAACCAAAATACTCCCATCTGTGGGACGTTAATGTCATGATCAGTTTCCTTGAGACTTGGCCGGACAACGAAGATCTCTCCCTCCGTCAACTCTCGGCAAAATTCACCCTATTACTTTGCTTAGTGTCCTTCAGATGAATATCAGATGTTCGAGCATTTGACCATGACGCTATCAATTTCTCCCCAGAGGGTGTCACATTCTCCGTCTCCAGACGAACAAAATCGAACTCCTCTTCTATATTCTACCCTTACTTTCCTAACCACCCAAAATTGTGTGTGGTGTCTCTTCTTTCTCGTTACTTATTACTCACCTCCTCACTTCGTTCTACGACTTCCAGCCAACTATTGGCCTCATACGTCCAGCCACATAATCCAGTGTCATCCACAACTCTGGCCCGATGGGTTAGGTGGTTGCTCTCCCTAGCCGGGATTGAAACCTCCTTCGGAGCCCACTCCATCAGAGGGGCGGCGGCATCAGGGGCATTCAACGCGGGAGCCTCACTTCGAGACATTCTTCAATCGGCAGACTGGTCCCGAGAACAGACATTCCGCAACTTCTACTTTCGTTCGGCTGTGCACGCTTCCTTGGCCCTCCTTGGGGAGCGTTAAAACAGCAAATACGAAGCCTCCTGTCATGTTATAAAATTGTAGATTATGCTAGCTTTAGTGTACCTATAATCTTAATTTTATTAATGACAGGAGGCGAGTATTTCCCACCACTGTTACCTTTGTTTCTAAGGCTAGAACGAACACACTATACCTTACTTCCATGGGGTCAGCTATTGGTGTCTTTGTTGTATAGCTTAACTGTTCTAACAAATTATAACATATGTTGCATAACAACCGGTTATCATGATTTCCAAGTCCAATTCACGGATTAATCCTTGGTTTCGACTCTGCTCTCTCGTTTCAGCGTAAAACTCCCTTAAGAAGTCAAGGCTAGTTGCTGTTCCTTCACAAGTTTCACCTCTACTCTTCAAGAACGCAAGTCTACGTTCCTGTTTCCCTCTCAAGCATCTCTCTTTTCGTATGACATCCTGAATTCCTCATCTGGTTCCTTCAGTTCCGGTTCCTGTTTGTTCGCAGCCAGAAAGAGGAAATGACATCACTGGGAGGGACTTATATACCTTGTTATCCCTTTTTTCTGATTGGGTACCTTGTTACTAAGTAAAAAAGTGCTGCTGTGAAGCTCAAGTAAAGAAAGTCTTAAGCAAATACTCGCCTCCTGTCATTAATAAAATTAAGATTATAGGTACACTAAAGCTAGCATAATCTACAATTATAGATGCACAAAGTCACTTCTGTAAAACTGATGATTTATATCATCTTTTTTATAATGATAACTCAGATTTGGATTGCTTGCCTAGGGTGACAACTCTAATTTTGCTATTTTTATTTTATTTAATTCACAAATCACCTAGGTGACAGCCCTACTTAGAGGTACACTATAGTCACTAAAACAGCTTTAGCTTAATGAAGCTGTTTTGGTGTATAGATCATGCCCCTGCAATCTCACTGTTTAATTCTCTGCCAAATAGGTGTTAAATTACTATGTTAATTCAGCCGTAGTCACACCTCCCTGTATGTAACTTACACAGACTTCCTAAACACCTCATCTAATGTTTAAACTTTAACCTTAATTGCACAGTCTGTTTAGTGCAGGGTATAACAACATCTGATTGAAAATAAACCTTTTCTTCATGCAGGATGTGTGAGTCACAGCCAGGGGAGGTGTAACAATGGCTGCATAAACAAAAACAAAAGTGATTGGAATTCTAAATGGCAGAGAATTGAGCAGTGATACCACAGGAGCATGATCTATACACAAAAACTGCTTCTTTAAGCTAAAGTTCTTTTTGTGGCTAGAGTGTCCCTTTAAGGCAACACTAAAATAGTACTTAATTGCAAACATAGTGTGCAGTAGTCACTATCACTGGGAGCAGAAGTACACTTTACAGATTTGTTTTTGTTTTAGTCACCCTGTACCCATTATAGCTTTATAGCTGCCAAGTGTGTATGATATGGTTGTGGTTAAAGTTTTTGTATGCTCTCCGGTCCAGCTGATGCTTGCTAACAATTAGGTGGATTTGGCTATGGAGCCTTTATAGCACCATCTGTTGGTAGGAACTGCTATATGCACTACCTGAATAGCAAGGCTGTTAAATTGCATATTTAGGTAGATTTCCATATTGCTAATTCCACAGGCAAGAGATATTTTGTGCTAAATATTGCTTTCCTATCTGTTTATAAATATGTTCTAATGTTATCATTTGTTGCTGTATGCTGTCTCATATGATTTAGTTATTTATATTTTATTAAAGGTGTCACATCAATCTAAGCGTCATAAGTATATCGGCTCATCCCAACTAAAAATAAAGCTGTGTATATTAGTTCCTTTTGGAACTGTGTGTCCCTTGTGGATTTTAAGGCATCCTAGTCACAAAGTTGTCATACCTGTTGGCTGGCAGCACAATCCCACTGGGACAAATCAAAGAGAGCATGGCCTGAGAGACACAAGCATGGCTTGAGAGACAATAGCTATCACATTGCAGGCAGAGGTGCATACCTGCCTGGAAGGAAAGCTGCAGAGGAGATATAACCTGTCTGGAAGAAGGGCTGCAGTCGAATAGGCAGAGGGGACAATACCTGCACTAGTGCTAAGTTACCTTAGTCATTCAGTAGTGCTGGACCAGAAGTATTCATGGGGATCTTTACCTATATAACATCAAAACAAAATGCTCCACCCATTGGACAACAATTGATACTGCTCTTTTTTGGACAACCGGAGGGCACATTCCTGGTGGGATGTGATATGTTAGCTGTGTGTTGTGCAAATGGACTGTGTGTGTTTTCTATGTGGAAGGCTGTGTGTGACTTGTGTGTTTGTTGCACATGTGAAGTCTTCTTCAACAATTTCAATAGTATATAGTGTGTGTGTGTGTGTGTGTGTATACATACAGTGCCTTGCAAAAGTATTCACCACCTTGACTTTTTACCTATTTTGTTACATTACTGCTTTAATTTCAATGCTTTATTAATCTGAATTTTATGTGATGGATCAGAACACAATAGTCTAAGTTGGTGAAGTGAAATGAGAAAAATATATACATAAAACTATTTTTTTTAAAAAGATAACAGAAAATTGTCATGTGCGTATGTATTCACCCCCTTTGTTATGAAGCCCATAAAAAGCTCTGGTGCAACCAATTACCTTCAGAAGTCACATAATTAGTGAAATGATGTCCACCTGTGTGCAATCTAAGAGTCACATGATCTGTCATTACATATACACACCTTTTTTGAAAGGCCTCAGAGGCTGCAACACCTAAGCAAGATGCACCACTAACCAAACACTGCCATGAAGACCAAGGAACTCTCCAAACAAGTAAGGGACAATGTTGTTGAGAAGTACAAGTTAGGGTTATGTTAGGTTTAGGGTTATAAAAAACAATATCCAAATCTTTGATGATCCCCAGGAGCACCATCAAATCTATCATGTAGGAACATAAAATGAATATATATATATATATATATATATATATTGTGAGGCGGAGCGTCACATGATGATGTCAGGTCAGATTACATCATGTTAAGGTCAGATGACGTTAATGTTCTCAATTAGCTAGCATAAAGAGCGATTAGGCATACAAAAAAACAGGGAAGGAGGGTGAGTGGAAAAAAAACGAAAAACGTCCCATACACATTATAATCAACTACATGTGTTAAAATGTCCACATTGCAGAAGTGCCTAATTAACAATATTGTAAGCAAAATAACTGACACATTCTTTACGTATGATAATTAAAAACAAACATGTTTTCTTTGTAAATGTACCATGATGCTGGTTATATATACTTTTATATAAAAGTGTGTGTGTGTATATATATATATATATATGTAAGCATCTTAACAATTAAAGAAACAGTCTCAAATACAACATCCATTGTAAGTGGTGATGGAAAATATGTATGTTTGTTTTTTAAACCTTTTGGGTCTTGGTTATGGTATTTTTAAAAATAGTCTGAGACACTGTGGTTTTCATAACCTTTGCGGATATTGTGTACAACCTACATATTGTAGCCCACATGGACAAATTAAAAGATAAATTAAATTTTTACTAAACATATAATAAAGTCCTTTAAAAAAAAAAAACTCCTCGTATTTATATTTTGTCCGAAACTTATTGATGCCTTTTTAAACTTCTATTTTTGCTGCATTTACAAACTGCACGTAATCCGCATGAATAAGAACCTTTTTTTTATCATTTAAAAAAGTTTTATGGGATTCTTCTTTAGGGTGGTTAAAACTAGAAATGTCGCGAACATAAAATTTTCCGTTCGCGAACGGCGAACGTGAATTTCCGCAAATGTTCGCGAACGGGCGAACCGGGCGAACCGCCATAGACTTCAATAGGCAGGCGAATTTTAAAACCCACAGGGACTCTTTCTGGCCACAATAGTGATGGAAAAGTTGTTTCAAGGGGACTAACACCTGGACTGTGGCATGCCGGAGGGGGATCCATGGCAAAACTCCCATGGAAAATCACATAGTTGATGCAGAGTCTGGTTTTAATCCATAAAGGGCATAAATCACCTAACATTCCTAAATTGTTTGGAATAACGTGCTTTAAAACATCAGGTATGATGTTGTATCGATCAGGTAGTGTAAGGGTTACGCCCGCTTCACAGTGACAGACCAAACTCCCCGTTTAACGCACCGGAAACAACCGCAAACAGTCCATTTGCACAACCGCAAACTCCCCATTTGCACAAGGTTGGATACCAAGCTAGCCATGTCCTGTTCCTTGTCCTCAATGATGTCATTGAAGGTCTCTTCCTCCACCCAGCAACATACAACACCAAGGGCCCCCGAAAGGTGACAACAAGCCCACTGGGACGCATGCTGTGTTTTATCTTCCACCTCCACAAAGCCTCCTTCCTCCTCTGACTCCTCTTCTTCAGACTCCTCTCTTTGCGTTATTATAAGGTGTGTTAAGTAGTACTATTCCTATCAGTTTAATCCCTGTTACGTCCCCTATCAGGGGACGTGTATATGGCATCGATTTTAGGAACCGGGAGATGGAAAAATATGCTTGGTCGGTCCTCCTACTTCAAATTTGGGGCACTGCGCGTGTAATCTAATGTGCCACCAGATAGGAGTGGTGTGTTAAGTAGTACTATTCTTATCAGTTTAATCCCTGTTACGTCCCCCTCATCAGGCCTTTTTTAGTTGAATGTATCGCCCACTGTCAGTCCCTTCGGGATCCATTCCTCATTCATCTTAATAAAGGTGAGGAATCTAGACTTTTTTGACCTAGGCGACTTCTCTTCTCAGTGACAATACCTCCTGCTGCACTGAAGGTCCTTTCTGACAGGACACTTGAAGCGGGGCAGGCCAGAAGTTCTATCGCAAATTGGGATAGCTCAGGCCACAGGTCAAGCCTGCACACCCAGTAGTCAAGGGGTTCATCGCTCCTCAGAGTGCCGATATCTGCAGTTAAGGCGAGGTAGTCTGCTACCTGTCGGTTGAGTCGTTCTCTGAGGGTGGACCACGAAGGGCTGTGGCGATGCGTAGGACTTAAAAAGCTCTGCATGTCCTCCATCAACAACATGTCTGTAAAGAGTCCGTGCCGGCGTGGTCGTGGGAGGAGGATTACTTTCACCTCTTCCCCTGTTAGATTCCCGTTGTGCTGTGACATCACCCTTATACGCTGTGTAAAGCATACTTTTTAATTTATTTTGGAACTGCTGCATCCTTTCCGACTTATACCGGGGGTCTAGTAGCGTGGACACCCAGTACGGGTCGTTCTCCTTCAGCCTTTTTATAAGAGGGTCCCTCAACAGGCAAAACAGCATGAAAGACCCCATTTGCACAAGGTTGGATGCCGAGCTACCCATGTCCGTTTCCTCGTCCTCAGTGATCTCACTGAAGGTATGTTCTTCCCCCCAGCCACGTACAACACCACGGGTACCAGATAGGTGACAACGAGCACCCTGGGATGCCTGTTGTGGTTGGTCTTCCTCCTCCTCCTCAAAGCCACATTCCTCCTCTGACTCCTCTTCCTCACAATCCTCTTCCAGCATTGCCGCAGGTCCAGCAAGCGATGCTGGACCTGGCTGTTTCTGGTGGTGATGGTGACCACAACTCTCCCTTTTCACGCTCATCTACATCCTGATCCAGCACTCTTCGTAGGGCACGCTCCAGGAAGAAAACAAATGGTATGATGTCGCTGATGGTGCCTTCGGTGCGACTGACTAGGTTTGTCACCTCCTCAAAAGGACGCATGAGCCTACAGGCATTGCGCATGAGTGTCCAGTAACGTGGCAAAAAAATTCCCAGCTCCGCAGAGGCTGTCCTAGCACCCTGGTCATACAAATAGTCGTTAACGGCTTTTTCTTGTTGGAGCAGGCGGTCGAACATTAGGAGTGTTGAATTCCAACGTGTCGGGCTGTCGCAAATCAAGCGCCTCAATGGCATGTTGTTTCGCCGCTGGATATCTGAAAAGTGAGCCATGGCCGTGTAGGAATGCCGGAAATGGCCACACACCTTCCTGGCCTGCTTCAGGACATCCTGTAAGCCTGGGTACTTATGCACAAAGCGTTGTACGATCAGATTACACACATGTGCCATGCACGGCACATGTGTCAACTTGCCCAAATTCAATGCCGCCAACAAATTTCTTCCGTTGTCACAAACCAGTTTGCCGATCTCCACTTGGTGCGGAGTCAGCCACTGATCCACCTGTGTGTTCAGGGCAGACAGGAGTGCTGGTCCGGTGTGACTCTCTGCTTTCAGGCAAGTCAACCCCAAGACGGCGTGACACTGCCATATCCGGGATGTGGAATTGTACCTGGGGAGCTGAAGGAGTGCCGTTGATGTGGAGCAAGACGCAGCAGCAGAAGAGGACTCAGCCGAGGCGGTTATGGAAGAGGATGGAGTAGGACGAGGAGAGGAGGTAGCAGCAGGCCTGCCTGCAAGTCATGGCGGTGTCACCAACTCGTCTGCAGAGCCACGCATTCCATGCTTGGCAGTCGTCAGCAGGTTTACCCAATGCGCAGTGTAGGTGATATGCCTGCCCTGACCATGCTTTGCAGACCAGGTATCATTCGTCAGATGGACCCTTGCCCCAACACTGTGTGCCAGACATGCCATTACTTCCTTTTGCACAATCGAGTACATGTTGGGGATTGCCTTTTGTGCAAAGAAATTTTGGCCGGGTACTTTCCACTGCGGTGTCCCAATAGCTACAAATTTTTGGAATGCCTCAGACTCCACCAGCTTGTATGGTAAAAGCTGGCGGGCTAAGAGTTCAGACAAGCCAGCTGTCAGATGCTGGGCAAGGGGGTGACTTTGTGACATTGGCTTCTTACGCTCAAACATGTACTTGACAGACACCTGACTGTGGGCTGATGAGCAGGAACTGCTCAAGGCGAGAGATGGAGTGGCGGATGGTTGAGAGGGGGCAAGGAGGTCAGCAGTGGTTGACGTGGCTGAAGATGCTGGACCAGGAGGAGGATGGCGGCTTTGCTTTTGTGTGCTGCTTGTACTCATGTGTTGATCCCATAGGTGTTTGTAATGTGAGATCATGTGCCTTCGCAAAGCAGTTGTACCTAGGTGGGTGTTGGACTTCCCACGACTCAGTTTCTTTTGGCACAGGTTGCAAATGGCATCGCTGTTGTCAGAGGCAGACACACACAAACAATGCCACACTGTTGAGCTCTGCAATGATGGCATTCTGGTGGTGGCAACAGCATGCGTTGATTGGCGTGCTGTCTGGCTGACCCCGGGTGCCGATGCATGCTTTCTGACTCTGCCACTAGCTCCTTGCGACGACCTCCCCCTGCTTCCAACTCGTCTCCTCCTCCTCTCTGTCTCCCCATCTGAACTTTCCCCCTGTTCTTCTTCTCATCTAGCATGCACCCACGTGACATCCACGGACGCATCGTCATCATCAACCGCTTCACTTGTATCTGACAACTCGGCAAAGGAAGCAGCAGCGGGTACAACATCATCATCACACCGTACGTCCATGTGTGTAATGCTGCCTGACTGAGACATATCCCTGTTATCTACATCCTCTGGAAATAATGGTTGCGCATCACTCATTTCTTCAAACGGATGTGTAAATAACTCCTATGACAGATAAAGTGAAGCAGCTGTGGTGCTAGTGTTGGTGGTGGCAGCAGGCGGGTGAGTGGTATCTTGAGAGTTGCCCGAAACTAAGCTGGAGGAGAATGGTGCGTCAAGGTTCCGAGCGGAAGCTGTAGAAGATTGGGTGTCCTGTGTTAGCCAGTCAACTATGTCCTCAGAACTTTAAGTTCAGGGTACGTGGCCTCTGAAAACTGGGCATTATTCTAGGGCAAAAGGGAATCACAACACCACGACCACGACGGCCCCTGCGGGGTGGCCTGCCTCTGCCTGTCATTTTTTTTTTTTGGATTAGTGGTACTATACGTGCAAGCTACTGTGAGATCAGATATGAGTGGCACTGTGCAGTGGCAGAGGTTGGCAGAGTACACTCTGTAGGCCTGACACACTCACTTGAAGACAACTAACTGCTATTCAATCTATAACAGTGAAAACATTTTTTTTTTAATGCACGCTATTATGACACCAGATTTGAGTGGCACTGTGCACTGGCAGAGGTTGGCAGAGTAGACACTGTAGGCGTGACACACATGCTTGAAGACAACTAACTGCTATTCAATCTATACAGTGAAATGTTTTTTTGTTTTTAAATGCACGCTTTTATGACACCAGATATGAGTGGCACTGTGCACTGGCAGAGGTTGGCAGAGTACACGCTGTAGGCCTGACACACAGACGCTTGCAGACAACTAACTGCTATTCAATATATTACAGTGAAAAAAAAATAGTTTTTAAATGCAAGCTATTGGGACACCAGATATGAGTGGTGGCACTGGGCAAGGGGGCACAGTATCCACTGTGAGCCTGACAAAGAAGCTGGCAGGCAGGCAACTGCAATTACATTACAGTTAAAAAAAAAGCAGACTGATGTTCTAGCCCTAAAAAGGGCTTTTTGGGGTGCTGTCCATACAGCAGAGATCAGATGAGTCCTTCAGGACTGTAGTGGACACTGAATACACTAGCCTAGCTATCCATTTCCCTATCAAATCAGCAGCAGCTACACTTTCCCTCCTCTCACTAAGAATGCAGCTTCAGAATGAATCTAAAATGGATGCTGTACAGGAGGTGGGAGGGTCTGTAAGGGAGGGTCTGCTGCTGATTGGCTGCAATGTGTCTGCTGACTGTGAGGCACAGGGTCAAAGTTTACTCAATGAATAGGGGGCGGATCGAACCGCGCATTTGTTCGCCCGCCGTGGCGAACGCGAACACGCTAGCGAACCGTTCGGTACATCACTAGTGGTCACCACCTGCAGAACCACTCCTTTATTTGGGGTGTCTTGCTAATTGCCTATAATTTCCACCTGCTGTCTATCCCATTTGCAAGACAGCATGTGAAATTGATTGTCACTCAGTGTTGCTTCCTAAGTGGACAGTTGGATTTCACAGAAGTGTGATTCACTAGTTAGCGTTATCCCCCAGTCATTAATATTTAATTGAATTAAAAACTATTTTGGTTTACTTTGGAACCATTCCATACAAAATATAAATCATCAATGTACCTGCAATAGGAGACCAGGTTTGTCCCCCAGGACTGGCTACTATATATGAACTTATCCTCCCATCCTGATATGTATAAGTTCGCACAGCTGGGGGCAAACCTGGTCCCCATAGTTGTACCTTGGCGCTGTAAATAAAACTTAGAACTAAAAGAAAAATAATTGTTATTTAAAATCCACATTATACTGTCATTTAAAAATTCTACATGTTCCTCTGAAAAATTATTAGATTCAATTAAAATATCCCTTAGAGTGAGGGATGGATGTGTATAGGGAGGAAACATCGCTGGTTACTAAAATACATGTTTCTTCCCATTTAATATTCTTTACTATCTTTAAAACATCTGTAGTATCTTTCACATATGAAGGCAAGGTCTTAACCAGGTCCTGTAGCCAGATGTCTACATATTTTGATAGGTTAGCCGACACTGAACCTATCCCCGAGCCGATGGGTCTACCGGAGGGGTGGGGTGTTGGGCATCCTTATGAATTTGGGGAAGGGTATAAAAAGTCAGGACTCTAGGATGTTGTTGGAATAAAAATTTATATTCATTATTATTAAGTATACCTTTCTCTCTACCCCTATCCAAAAGAACACTGAGAGATTTAATAATTTCTTCCATGGGGTCTGTTTTTAATTCAACATACTTTGTCATCTTTTACTTGTTTAAAACATTCTTTTAGATAATCTTTAGTGTCCTGTATGACTATGCTACCCCCTTTATCTGCCAGCTTTATAACAATTTCCTTATTTTTTCTTAAATCCTGTAGGACCTCCCATTCTATTTTACTAAGATTGTTTGGATTTTTCTTATTTTGTTCTAACATTTTAAAATCTTCAACAACTGATTTCTCAAAAATATTTATTGCACTAGATTTGTATGATCTAGGGTAAAAATGTGATTTTCCTCTTAAAAAGGTGTGGGTACTCTCTATAACCTTTTCTTGGCATTTATGTATCTCAAAAAAATCTCTTTAATATAAGTGTTCTAGAATATTTTAAAATGTCAATGTAGGCCAAGAATGAATTGTACTTCCTATCTGGTGCAAATTTTAAACCCCTGTTTAAAACTTTGATCTCGGTCTGAGTGGCATGATAATTTGATAAATTATTTACTCCCTCCAGTTCAATATGCTTCCTCTTTTTCCAGTATTGTTATCTGATGCTTGAGGGACCTGGGAACGTTTCTGCCAGAGGGACCCGGGTGAATTTTATGTTATTTTAACCTGCTTGCAATAAAGGCTTTTCACTTACCATACCAGCTACAGTGGAAGTCTTTCCCTCTGGGCCATTCAAGGTAGAGCAGGCTAATCTGCTCTGTTTGTGAGTTCATTTCCTATCTCACCTTAAATTCTGTGCTACTTTTTACAATATCACACTATATATATTCTTTTTATGTTCCTACATATGATGATGAAATTTATCTGAGAATCTGTTGCTATTTGTAAGTTGCCATTTTTGCACACTATATCACTTTAAAGCGGCTTTTTTGAAATTTGCTAATTTTTGCACTTAAAGTTGTTTTACCACACACGATGTATATGTGAATAAGAGTGTTATTTACACTGATTTATGCAATTTATGCTATTGCACCGTATATTTGCACTGGTGGCGACTGCCTGGATCTCCTTTTGCATGAGAGCAGTCTGCCGCCATCATTATATGGAGGTCTGTCAGCAAGGCCCTGAGAACATCCTTTGTTGCTGGTGCTGACCCCCCTCCTGGGGAGGCTGTAGAGCTGCCTCGGGTGTCTGAGTGGGCCCTGGTCCATGAGCCTCCAGTGCTTGCTGTGATGTGGCCGCTTCTGGGTGGTCCCCTGCCGGGTTGTTTTAGCTTGCAAGGATTTTTGAAGCATGACTCCTATGTCCCTGCCTTCAGGCTTCTGAGACCGTCGACCCTGTGCCCCAGTGCACTATGGAGATGGAGGCGGTGAGCAGGGAGAAGCGTGGCGGTTCAGGCCCCTTCATCTTAGGTCTGCTGTAATAACTACCAGTGTTTTTATGAACAATCTTGGGGCTGATGAAAGACCAAAAGATGAACTATGAACTGAAAATGAAGAATCGGATTTGGACAATTTATGATGAATCTTAGAAATGTCTTGCTCTCTACTGGTATTGGAATGTGCAGATATGTGCAGATACGCATCCATCAAGTCTAGTGAACTTAGCCAATGCCTAGGTTGGATCATATGAGTGGCTGAACTAATCCTTTCCATACAAAACTTATTTTTTATTATTAAATTGTTTACTTACCTTAGATCCAGAATGGGTCTGAATGTACAGTCTCGATTTGTGACAAGATCAATTCTCAAGTAAGTGCCAAACAATTCTTCTGCTTGGATGCTTTCTATAAAAAATTTTTTGATGCAAACTTGATACTTCTTTCATAAGCGCTGTTTCTGCAGTAGAATAATTGATTGTGGAACAAAAAGGTTTTATGGGAATTTGTACGGGTTTCAGGTGATACCCATTTTCTATAACAGAATGCATCCATCTGTCTGATGTAGTCCATTTCTATGTTGTCAAAGAGTGAGTCAGCCTTACCACTACAGGCTTCATATGTTTATACTCTTTTTATCAGAGTATTTGTCTTTTTTCTGTAATCAAATGCCCTACTCTGTTTACCTCTGAAAGGAGTCCTTGTAGAATGATCTATCCCTGAAAAAAAATCTTATTCCAATGTTTCTTCTTATTTTCCTCCGGCAAAGCTTTCTTACCTTCCATCATTTGGATCTTCTGTGGGCTCTCCTGCATGCTCTTCTTTGCTCCTCTCGCCCCACCACTTGCCCGCTCGATCCTGTCCCATCTCACCTTATCAGATCTCTCTCCACTTGTCTCGTGCCTTCTCTAACACACATCTTCAACTGCTCACTCTCTTCTGGCATCGTCCCTGCTGACCTTAAACATGCCACTGTAGTACCTATACTAAAAAAAACATCCCTCGACTCATCCACCCTCTCTAATTACCGTCCCATATCCCTGCTCCCTTTTTCCTCAAAGCTTCTGGAAAGGCTTGTCTTTACCCGTGTGTCTCATTTCCTCAAATCCAACTCTCTCCTTGACCCCCTTCAATCTGGCTTCCGCCCTCTCCACTCTACAGAGACTGCCCTTATCAAAGTCACTAACGACCTAATCGCAGCTAAATCCAAAGGCCACTACTCCATACTAATTCTTCTTGACCTCTCAGCGGCCTTTGACACCGTTGATCATGCTCTCCTTCTTCAAACTCTTCAATCACTTGGTCTCTGTGACTCTGTCCTCTCGTGGTTTTCCTCTTATCTCTCCCAACGCTCATTCAGTGTCTCCTTTTCTAATGATACCTCCTCCCCTCGCCCTGTCTCGGTTGGAGTTCCCCAAGGCTCCGTCCTTGGTCCACTTCTATTTTCTCTTTATACTGCCTCTCTTGGCAAACTTATTACCTCTTTTGGATTCCACTACCACCTGTATGCTGATGACACCCAGCTATATCTCTCCTCCCCGGACCTCTCCCCTGCCATCCTGCAACGTGTCACTGCTTGCCTTTCTTCCATCTCTGACTGGATGTCCTCCCGCTTTCTGAAACTCAATATCTCAAAAACTGAGCTCCTTGTCTTTCCTCCTCCTAATACTGATCCTCCTCTTTCGCTCTCCCTTCAAGTTTGTGGTACCAACATCAGTCCATCCTTGCAAGCGCGCTGTCTTGGCGTCATACTTGACTCTGGTCTCACCTTTGAGCCTCACATCCAGCATGTTGCCAAATCCTGTAGATTCCATCTTAAAAACATAGCCCGCATCCGCCCCTTTCTTGCACCAGATACTACCAAGGAGCTTGTCCATGCTCTGGTAATCTCCCGCATGGATTACTGTAACCCTCTCCTGATTGGTCTTCCCAAAAGCCGTACTGCACCCCTACAGTCCGTAATGAACACTGCTGCTAGACTGATTTTCCTCTCTAGTCGTTTCTCTCACACCTCACCCCTCTGCCAGTCCTTACATTGGCTTCCTGTATGCTATAGGAGACAATTCAAGGTACTAACTCACACCTATAAAGCACTGAACAACTCTAGCCCCTCTTATATCTCCTCACAGATCCATAGGTATGTCCCTTCTCGGTCTCTCCGCTCTGCCCGTGACCACCTCCTGTCCGTTGTCCGCACTCGTACGGCCAACTCGCGCTTGCAGGACTTCTCGCGGGCGGCTCCCTTCCTATGGAATAGCCTGCCTACCGCCATCAGACTCTCCCCTAGTCTTGCATCTTTTAAGAAGTGCCTTAAAACCCATCTCTTTAGGAAAGCATATGGCCTCCAAGACTAACCCTTACCTCACATACCTGTCTCTTGCCCTCTCCTAAAGGGCAGTCCACCTTATTTGATTGCAAATTCCTGTCCTAATGTGTTTTACACCCACCTCCTATAGAATGTAAGCTCGATCGAGCAGGGTCCTCTTCAACCTATTGTTCCTGTAAGTTTATTTGTAATTGTCCTATCTATAGTTAAATCCCTTCTCATAATATTGTAAAGCGCTACGGAATCTGTTGACGCTATATAAATTGCAATAATAATAATAATAATATAGCTTCTCTTGAGCTTTTAACCAGAGGTTCTGAGCCTTGGTCACTAAAGTACTTGCAATTAGAGCTTTACTATGAGATGCTGAGGAGAGAAAAAGCTTTTTTAAAAGAGGAGTCAATACGTTTATCCATGGCAGCTGGAATCCCCAATGAACACTGTAAAGAAATCACCAAGTAATTTAGTTTATTTTACCTTGTTCCATTCGGTAGGTGTAACTACCGAACACCGACCACCCCCTGGCTCATTAACTTCAAAGAGTACAGTTGTTTAAGCACACTCTTCCTGTGTGGCCGCCGTTCGTATAGTCGAACGCCACGGGCATGAGAAAACGGCAGCCATCTTGTTCATTCGAGAGGAGGCAGTGGTACTTGGTCGTCAAGTGTCTGGAACTAAAATCGGACACTAGACTTCCCGAACACCGGTCCAAACTGTACGAACTCCCGCTTACTTTTACAGAACAACTAGGAGGGCACTGTTTGGTAGTTTTTGTTCCCACAAACGAGGGGAACAATCGCTACTATGAGCCAGGGGGAGTTCGTGCATTTATTTGTTTTTTCTAGACAAACCACAAAAACGTATGGAACTATTTTGGGCAGGAGCCTCGTGTGTGGCCGGTCACCTAAGACTTCCGTAGAATTTGAAAACCCATGAACTGATCTGGGTTATTTTTGGATATGTTGGTCACCCAGATCGGGGCTATCAGGGGATATGTGAGAATATTCTAGACTTTTGTGAGAATATTTAGTTTTAGGGTACATTTCATGTTTTGGGGAAATTGTACATTTTCTGCTTGGAGATAATTGAGTTATTACTTACTTGACCTAATTATCTCCAGGCAAAGAAGAGGGGATTATATGTTTGTACTGGGAGTGTCACAGTTTTACCCTCTATTATTATTGGCTGTATGATTTGTGTCCCTGTCCACGTGGGAGGTCCCCTCGCATGGGGACTTGCATAAAAGCCAGTGTGGCACCCATTAAAATCCAGTTCTGTTACACTTATTTCCCAAGAATTGTGTACTTCAATTCCCGAACGGTGAGTTATAATCACTCATGCTCTGGCCGTTCGGGAGGAAACAGATGATCAGGTATAGGACATACCAGCATTCGTTACAAACACAGTTATTTTATTTCCCATTTGGTCTATAGGAATTTCTACCTGGTATGTCCTCTAATTCACACTCTGGTCCCTCTTTAATATAAAATATTGTTTTGAAGTGTTTGAATATAACATTTTTGCTGGATATTTCCATTCCTTGAAAAGCAAATCTTTTGAGGATGAAATTGAAAAGATGTTTCATAGTTGTTCATTTTCCATATGCTTTTGCACTTTTTTAATAAGCTTTCTGATCCATTCTTATGGAAAACAACACTCCATCAGAGGAATAACTTCTACTTATATTACAAGGCTTGTCACTTGCTTAGAACTGTTGAATGGTCAAAGAAGAAGGTCTTTAAGATGTAGAAGACCGTGGAAGAGGGGGAAGCTCATGGGACATGGTTGCTGAGGAGAGGAGAAGAGGGGTATTCCGTGTTTACATGAGACACATTACAGACGTGTCAACTAATGCTGGGTAGATATAGCCTTTTAGCATTCTAGTTCCATTTGCTCCCCTTGATGTGTAATAAAGATTTTTAACCAGGGATGGACCCTAAGGCTTTTTGGTTTAAATGGTTTTTGTTTTGTACTTGATAAAGGCAGAAAGATAGCAAAATTAGTAATCAGTTTCACGTGTGGCTTCACAGAGGCTACTGAAATCATCAGAAAGCATATAAGTGATATAGTCAAGTAAAGAGAAAAGTATGCATAACTAAAGTTTTTTTTTCTAATAATCATTTACAGCATTGGGCAGACCTTGTATTCCGGTGCAGAGGATCGAATAAACATCTCGGTTGAATTGAAGTGGTGTGAGCTGTACCTACTTTGCTCTGGTTTGTTCAGTGTTGTCCTAAATAGTGAGGAATCTTGTGTAATCGGGAGATGATAGGAACTCTAACCAGTAAAACCATTGTTGGGTGTTTCTTTCACGGTCTCTGGCTGTTGTGAGTTTCAGATCTGCAAATCGTCTGGTGCCTTCCACCTCTTCATCCCATCTGCGTAGTGACTGCACTCGTTGTTATCTTCATTATATTGAGATCATGACCTTTGCCGCACAGATTGTTTGTAGCTCTGCGTCCCCAGTTGGATGTGGTGAAGCAGATAAATGGCTTTTTCCATCGGGGGAGGCTCCTCTGAGTTTTGCGATCACGTGGCTGATTGCTTTCCAAAACAGGCGGATTTGCAAGAAGGTCCACCAAACACAAAGGCACGTGCCACTCTCCTCACCGCAGCGCCAACAGGTATCTGGCGTTGTGGAATCAAGTCTGTGGAGAGTTTGTGGAGTCAAGTACCAGCATGTAAAAGACTTTATAGGAGTTCTCCTGTACTTGTTGTTTTCTTTTGTATCAGGAGAATCATCTTGTCCCATTCAGCTTCTGTGAATGATTCATCAGTTCCTCCTCCCATCTTCTCTAACATGGAAGGGTTAGCTGGTATCAGTTGACGATCAGCATGTTATAGATTGTGGAGATAACCTTGTGTACCACAGAGTCTCGGAGGTATAAGCTCTCGAAATCTGTTGTATCTCTAATATGGCATGGTTTCTGAGTGATTGAGGAGATGTATCCGGTTATTTGTGATCTTGCCATGGCGTGTTGAAGCGAGCATCTTGCGTCTGGGAATAGTTCCTCCACTGGGTGCACCCTCCCCTTTGGGCTCACCACATCTCTCACTCGGGGGCAGGGGTTATCACCCCTTGGGATCTGCATGGGGCCCTCTGATTTTTGGGAGCGTTAGTTGGGAATGTGCTATTCTGGGTGATCTGTCTTTCCATATGAACTTTCTGATTTCTGCTAAAAGGAAGCCGGGACTGAAATGGGCACTGTCTGGAGTGCAAACAGTATCTTCAGCAATAATATCATCTTTAAACACCCAGGTGTGTAGTTCCTATATTGTTTTCCTTAATAGCGATTGATAGTTATAAACGTATAGTTCGGTCGGGTCTTTCATGAGCCATATCCCCAGGTAACGCATGGCGTTTTGTCTGAGGGACTGTGATTTCCAGAATTACAGATTTTGTATAGTTGATCAGGAGTTTCAAGACGTGGCTGTATTCCGCAAATTCCTTCATGATCTCTCTCAGAGTGGTGGTCGGATTTGTCACTAGGAAGAGCAGGTCATCCGCATAGGCTAGTACTTTATGAGGGTTTTCCCAGTGTGCAGTCCCTGGATGCCTGTATTCTCATGTATCTTATTCAGGAATGGCTCGAGGGATAGTGCAAAGAAGAGAGGGGACAGGGGGTAGCCCTGCCACGTTCTGTTGGAGATGGGGAAAGGGTCCAAGAGGGCTCTGTTTATTCGTAGTCGTGTGGTTGGGTTATGGTACAGTGCTAATTTCCACATGGTGGCTCATGCGAGAAACACTCCAGAAGACTGGTCCAATGCCAGTCTTCTGGAGTGTTTCTCGCATGAGCCACCCTGTTGAATGCTTTTTCAGCGTCCGTTGACAGGAGTAGGACTGGGGAGCCCCTGTGCCTGGCCTCTGCTATCATGTTAAGGGCTCTTACCTTGTGGTCCTAGACCTCTCTTCCGGGGATGAACCCTGTCTGGTTTGGTTGAATAGCACCACATAGGAGAGTTGAGATGCGGTTGGCCAGGATTTTAGAGTAGTTTGCGGTCCACATTCAGGACTGATATTGGCTGGTAGTTTTGGCAGAGGGTTGGGTCTTTGTTGTCCTTGGGTAGGAGCGTGACATTGGCTGAAGTGAAGTGTAAAGTAGGTGTTGCAACCTCCAATATTGAGTTTAGTGCAATCAGAAGTTTTGGGAGTAGTTCGGGTGAGAACGTTTTGTTGTATAGAAGTGGGAGGCCCAGGGATTTGCCAGATTGTGAGGTTTTGATGGCGTAAGCTAGTTCCTCCAGTGCTATGGGTGCTTCTAGAGATTTGATGTCCTGGTCGTCGAAACGATTCAGGTTGGCTGACTTTAGATAGCGCTGGATCTCCTCCTCACGGGCCTCGGTGAGGGCCTGATTAGATACTGTGTATAGATTATAGAGGGAACTATATATTGATGAAATGTGCTGGCGATCTGGTCGGGGAAGTATTGCAAGGTCTGTGATGCGTCCTTGATTTTGGGTATGTAAAGGTGCGTCTCGCGTCTCCTGAGCAGGTTCACCAATAGGCTCCTACATTTGTTTCCAGGTATATGGATCATGGATTGGAAGAGCTGGAATGAGCGTTTGATGGATTGGTTAAGTAGTATCAAGAGTTGCGTTCACTTCAGGAGGAGGTCTCGCTATATATTTTTTGCCAGTGTTTGTTTGTAAAACCTCTCTAAGTCCGCTATATCTCTGCCTAGGTCATGAGGATTTGAGTCTATTCTCGTTTCCTTGCCGAGCATTTTGTGGTGAAGTAAGCACTGCCTCGTGTGCCTCCCAGGTTATCATGGCTGTGACGGACCGCTGGCACTCCGACCGACTACCTCCATCAATCA
The DNA here is from genome assembly GCF_036172605.1 of Pelobates fuscus. NCBI lineage: Eukaryota > Metazoa > Chordata > Amphibia > Anura > Pelobatidae > Pelobates > Pelobates fuscus. The sequence continues at coordinate 133,136,921 of NC_086322.1, forward strand.
ATGCTCCTAGTGCTTGCCAAGGACTCCAAGCACTCTACCAGACATCCCACTTCCAGCATTGCAGCTGCGCCAGGATCTCGCCGTCCTCCACCCACCCTGGACCCGAGACCAGGATCCAGCTTCCAGTGGGTAGACCTCTCCTAATCTAGAGAGCGTATCAGGAACAAGCTCTTACAAGAGCTTATACTCATATATTGTGATATAGTAATCCCCAAGAGTGTAGTTTTCCCATCCCCCAAGCATGAGCCAAGGCTTCAAGAAAGGGTCAAGCAAGTCTGTTAAGCACCAAAGGGCTTTCTTTTTTTTTTTTTTTTAAACATCAGATAATGGTATTTGATACATATTAGATTGTTATGGTGGAATGCTTAATATCAGATACCCTATCATCATTTGTTAACCAGTTTTATCTTTTCATTCTTTTTATTATCAATTATATAATTGTACGTGGTGACGTAGCAGCAATTCACCTCAACTTCACGTCTTTCATCACATTCATCCATTCTTGAGCGATGTCGGGGGGAGGGGGGGCCGCCTTCTAGGCTACCCCTGAGTTATCCAAAACCATCTCCCAAGGATTCCATATACTATGATACTCCTGTTTTTTCCCTAAATTAGCGTACACTGCTTTTTCCATTGTTTTTTGGAAGTTTATCTGTGCTTGTATCTCCTTCCATGATGGAATTATACTTGTTTTCCATCTCCTAGCTAGGCATATCTTTGCTGCCATTAATATATGTATTGTCAATCTATTAGAGTAGGTATTACTATCTGGTAGCTCCAAATGAAATAGGAATGAGTGAGACGTTAATCTAATATTCATTCCATAGATTCTACCCAGTACTAAGTCCAGTTTGTTTTTCACTGGTTGTAACTTTGGGCAGTCCCACCAGATATGTAAATGTGTACCCGTGGTCCCATTACATCGCCAACATATATCACTAGCGCCATTTTGGAATTTAAAGAGTTTTGCTGGTACCATGTACCACCGGTGTAAAATCTTAATATAATTCTCATAAATAATAATGTTGTGTATTGTTTTTTTGGTTAGAGTAAGTGCCTTTGCCCATTCTTCTACACTGAACTCTTTATTTATTTCTAGTTCCCACGTGCTGATTTTATTCATTTTATTCCTGGGTATATATTCATATATTTTGTTTATTTTTGATATTAGCTTATCTTTCCCATTTATAGAAACAATTTTGTCAAAGAGATCTTCTTCAACTCGTTTATTTTTCAAAATGTTTCTTATTTTCTGGTACGTTAGAAACTCGGGTTTTAAAAGAGAGTTTACTTCATAAATTTCTTGAAAGGTCTTTATGTTATTATCCATGAAAAAATCACCTATAACTTTGTATCCTTCCTGTTTCCATTTACTCAGATCTATATCATTTATATATCCCTTCAATACTTCTATTGGGGCGGAAGCGGAGATATTATTTTCGATTTTATATCTTTTTTTTAGGTAGTTCATTTTTAGGTAGTTATATAGTTCTGTCAGAATATCATTTTGTACATTTAATTTCTTAAAAGCAGTTTTATCCAGCCAGATTAGAGCAATTGGATCTAAATTTTTCGGTATTCTTTAAATATTTACCCAGGGATTCTGTTCCAAGTCTTTATGCTTTGAGTTAATTAGATGCATAATCATAATTGCGTCATGTCTCATTATTAAATCTGGAAAGGATACCCCTCCCTCATTTTGTGTCCTACATAACGTCTTATATGATGTTCTTGGCTTTTTAGATCCCCAAACGAATTTCAGGAAGGTTTCGTGAAACTCAATCAATATTTTTTTTGGTATCCTCATTGGGATCGATCTCATTAAGTATTCGAGTTTAGGTAGTATATAATCTTTGATAACACTTATTCTTCCCATCCATGAGATATATAAAGGTTTCCATATGGATAAAATGTTTTTTATATCCTGAAGAAGAGGTAGATAATTTATCTCAATAATTTTATTCCATTTAAATCCCAATCTGACTCCCAAATATTCAATATGTTCAGTTGACCATTTAAATTTATACTTCTCTTTTAAAGTAATAAGATCTGATTCTGAGATGTTATTGTGCAAAACAAGAGATTTGGTCAAGTTAATTTTATAATTTGAAAAAAGGCTATATTGTTCGATACATGAAATAACTGCGGGGATAGATGAGTTAGGTGAAGATAATGTGAGGATTACATCATCCGCATAAAGAGAGATTTTATGCTCTAAAGCTGCAATATTAATTCCCTGTATCTCTTTTGTTTGTCTGATCATTGCAGCCAATGGTTCAATAGAGAGAATATATAGCATTGGGGCCAGTGGGCATCCCTGTCTCGTCCCGTTATTTATCATAAATCCTTTGGAGTTCAGTCCCCCCCCACACACTTTTGCCGATGGTGATTTATATAGGCTCATTATTCGATCGTGGAAAATATCTTGTATACCTAGAGTTATTAAAACTTCCGACATAAATTCCCATCTTACTCTATCGAAAGCCTTCTCGGCGTCTAAGGCAGCAAAAACTGCAGGGACTTTGGTTCTACTTGTTTTTTGAAATAAGTTCATTATTTTACGTATGTTATCGCTTCCGCTCCTTTTAGGCACGAAGCCTGTTTGATCTAAATGAATTAAAGTGTGTATAACATATTTCAGTCTTTCCGCCAGAATCTTTGAATATATCTTAATATCGATATTTATTAACGAGATCGGACGGTAGTTACTAACATAATTCGGGTCCTTACCAGCCTTAGGAATTGGAATTATATTAGTTTGTAACATTTCTTTAGGAAAATTCGTATTATTAGAGATACCATTGAATAGTTTATTTAATATATTAAGAACCGATCCCCCAAATTTCCTAAAAAACAAAGGGGTAAACCCATCTGGGCCTGGAGCTTTGCCTGTTTTTAATTCTTTAATATTCTTCTCTATCTCTTCGTTAGTTATGGGAGCGTTCAACTCTTCTAGAATTATATTATCCACCTTTGGGAGTTTAATATTCTTCAGAAAGTCTCTGATATCAGATGTAGATACCTTAGGAGTATTCAGATTATATAATGATTTATAATATTCTTCAAAGGCATCACTGATTGATTCAGGAGACAGACAAACCTTATCTCCTACCACTATTTTCTTTATTAGAGATAGGTTTTTCTTAGGTTTTAATTTATTTGAAAAAACTTTCCCAACTCTATTATCTGTGTAATACCATGTTTGATTTAATTTCAATATAGCATTAGATGTTTTAATTTCTATTCTCTTTTTTATTTCTTCTTGGAGATCATTTATTTTTTGTGTATTATATTCTGTTACCTTCTGTTTGTTCACCTGTTCTAGTAGTGCCAAGGAAATATATAAATCTTGTAATGGTTTACCCATCTTACGCTTTTGTCTAATCCCCATTTTGATTAAGACTCCTCTTATATAACATTTGAAGGTGCACCATAGAGTACCCGTATTTACCTCCCCATTGTCATTATTTCTAAAAAATTCGTCGATTTTGGATTGCAAGAATTTATTATTCTCTTCAGATTTCAATATACCTTCATCTAATCTCCATTGAGGTCTATTTACCCATTTGTTTTCCTCAGTTATCTCCAAGGTTATTGGGGCATGATCTGACCATGTAATAACTTCTATCTTAGAATTTACAAACGTTCTTAAATTATATGCATCTGTGATAAATAAATCAATTCTAGAATAAACCTTGTGAACCTTTGAAAAATACGAATAGTCTCTTTCTCTGGGGTGATGCACCCTCCATATGTCATAATAATTAAATTCTGACATAAGAGCTTGGAATTTTTTAATTTTCTTCCTATCCCCTTGGTTTTTGTTATTTATTATCTGTTTTTTTGTTCTGTCTAGTTTATCATCTGGGGCCACATTCATATCACCCGCTATTATCAATCTTCCTTTTTGAATTTTAAGAATTCTTGAAAAAACCTTCCTGAAAATTTTTTGGGAGTATACGTTTGGGGCGTAGATATTTACTAATGTATACTGTATGTCATTAATCTTACAGATAATTATGATATATCTGCCTTCAGTATCCTTTTGTTCTAGTATCAATTCAAATTTTAAACGTGCAGCAATCATTATAGCGACCCCTCTCTTCTTATTTTTATCTAGTCTGGAGTCGAAAACAAGTGGAAATTTTGCAAATCTCCATCTTTGTTTGTCTCCCTCTTTCCAGTGTGTCTCTTGTGTAAAACAGATATCTATCTTTCCTTTTATTAATGAGTTATACAGACAACCCCTTTTCTGTGGTGAATTTAAGCCCTGGGAGTTTATTGAGAGCACCTTAATCGTCATGAATTACGATAGGTGCTATGTTCTTATCAGGAGCGACCCAGGCCGCCACCCCGCTCCCGAACCGACATCGCTCAATCATACATTCTAACACTTTCATACCATTTGAATCCATGCCTAGACTAATGCTAAGCAAATTCCTAGCTAAAGAAAAATATGAATCCAAACTAAAATATCCAAAAATAAAAAAACGAATTACTTAGCTAGATACTGTTGCTGGCGCGGTGAGGGACCTAGAGCGAGTGAGAGAACATATTATATTTTATCCCCAGTCCTTCCTGCGTAGAATTGGGACACCTCACGTAATTTCCTCCCTTATCCTACTATGATATTATTAATAGTCATCTTCCTCTACCCCCTCCCTTTATGCTTATGTGAACAGATCTTTTCAGTCATCTCTATTTCTTTAGATGTGTTTTTTTTTTTTTTTTTAGGATGAACGGTATTCTTGCCCCCTTCTTATTTGGCGGGGACTAATATTCAATTTTAATCTCTCCTACCTATATAAGACTGTAAAGGAATAACCATATATAAAAAAGATTCCCCCTACCCTAATCTTTACAACCCCAAGTGAGTGGTTTATTTTAGTGTATAATCGTTTTTAAATCATTCTATGGTGAGTATTCCTATTTCTGATATCATTTTATCCTGTCATCTCTTTAGATGCTTTTTAGTGTGTAAATTTCTCAAATATATATACATTTCCTCTCTGCATTCATTTATATTGTGAGTTGTATCTACTGATTGTATATTTTATTAGTGCTTATAACTTTAAATTTTTATTGTTTGTGTGTATATATTTTTTTTTTCCCACCCCACCCTTCCCTGCCCCTAGCTACCTTAATTATTATTATGTCCCCTCTATAGTTACGAGAAATTATCTCCCGGATTCCCCTTTAAAATTCTTATCCCATAATTCTTTAACCGGGATAGTTCTCTACGTATTAGATTGGGATCTGATGGAGGCGTACCAAATAATGGGTTAGCAATCTTCCGTATGTCCATCAGTCCTGCTATAAGGAGGTATAAATAACTCCTGCGAATTTTGCTTATTACACATCTATTTCCTTGGGAGGGGGATATGTTTGTTGTTTTAATTCTCATATTCTATTAAATTCCCCTTAGTACCCACTTTTCTCTTTAAACTCCTCATCCCATTGTGCCTTGCCCATGATGGTTCTCTGAATATTGAGATGATATCTTGGTGGGAGACATCCCTCTTTATGGGATAGCAATTTTCCATTTGTTAATCTTCCCAGATATGAGGAGGTATATAGTGTCTCCTTCCATTCTTATTGTACAGCTATATCCTTAGTAGGAGGATATAATTGTTAATTTATTTCACATTTAATGTGGAAGTCACTGTGATACCCGCTTTTCATAGTAGGAGGGAAGGATTGTTAGTTTATTTCTCATTTACTGTGGAAGTCACTTTGGTACCCGCTTTCCAGAGTAGGAGGATATGATTGTTAATTTATTTCTCATATACTGTGGAGGTCACTTTGGTACCCGCTTTTCAGAGATTTGAGGGGGTTCATAATGGGTCTTCTTAGAATCATCTTATGTTTTCAGTTCTTCACTAGTTGTATCAAAGTGCTTCATACATGTTAAATTTTTTTTTTTTTTTTTTTTTTTTACATAGTACATAGTCCAATCTGGATACCCAATTTATCTAGCTCCTCTGTTGGGTTCTTAGCCACGATTATTTTCTCCTTATACGTAATAAGAAGCTTAGTGGGGAACCCCCACCTATAGGGAATATTATGATTCCTCAATGTAGTGGTCATATCCCTAAATCGTTTGCGGTTGTTCCTAGTGGCTTGTGACAAGTCTGGAAATATTACTATATTCATGTATTTTCCTTCTTGAAGTTTTTTGTATCGGACTTTCTTCATCAGGGAATCTTTAATTGCACAATTTAAAAATCGTACTATAACATCCCTTGGTTCTGTTGATTTTATGTTAGGAGGTTTTTGAATTCTGTGTATTCGCTCAAATGGTGCTTCTCCTATTTCGTGGGTTTCCATATATTGAGCCATGTAATCTTTTAGATAATCCTCCATTTTGTCTGATTTAATTTCTTCGGGGACTCCTCTGAATCTCAGGTTATTCCTTCTTGACCTATCTTCAATATCCGTGGTCCTACTTTCTAGTACACTCACTTGTTCTTTTAATATATTATTTTGTGTTTGAAGAAGATGTATTTCTTGTCTTGTTTCTTTAATATGTTCGTCTTGTTCTCTCACTTTCTGCTTTAATTCCGTTACTTCCGACTTTAATTCGAGCATGAGTTCTTTGAAGTCTTTGCTAATTTTCCCGTAAAGATTGTCTAGAGCTTCCACCAAGCTTTCTTGAGAAACCGTTTTGCCTTTGACAATATTCTGTTTATCTGTCTGTCCTGAGTCTATAGAGGGGTTCATTAACTCATGCTGCTCTGGAGATATTGATCGTCTTTGATCTTTCCGAGAAGGGACGTTTATTTTTGGTGAAAGGAGGGTATTTATATTTGATGTTTTATTTTTCTCCAGTTCCGTTATTTTCTCTTTTTTTGGACCCATTTTCAGGGTTTTTTTATTTTTTTTCCCCCTCCTTAAGTATAGAGTCCTGGTAGAAGGATCTAAATAGAGGATTAAATTCTTGAGAATGTTAGCTCAGTATTAACTCAGTATTAGCTCAAATTAATTCTGCTGCATTCCCGGTTGTGTTGTGGAATATTCTAACCACGTTATATGTTTTCCGCTATTACCCCAGGTGTCACTGGTTCGTCTGGGTAGTCTGGAAAGGCTTATAGAGGCTTTATGCTAATTGTTTTCTAATCATCCAAATTCATCCAAGGTATAGTACCCAGATAAAAGGATCTGTATAGAGATGTTTAGTTCTGGGGAGTATTAGCTCAGTATTAGCTCAATGTTAGCTCAATATTAGCTCAGGTTGATACTACTGCATTCCCAATAATATCGTGGAATGTTCTATCCCCGTTATCTGTTTTCCGCTTATTACCCCAGGTGTCGCTGGTTCGATCTGGTGGGGTCTGGAGAGGCTTATAGAAGCTTATAAAAGCTTATAGAGGCTTTATACTAATTATTTTGCTAATCATCCAAAATTCATTTATCCAATGTTTAGGAGTGTGTGTTGCTTAAAAGAAAAAAGAGGGAACATTTTTTTTTTAACCTGTCTAAATTGCCGGTTGCTAGTTAAGCCTTGTATTGCTGAAACTATAAAAAGAGACTTAGCAGTATCTAACAACCCCCCATATCTAATCTTGAATGATATGCAAATATACTAAAAAAAACCTATTCCTTTTGCGGTACAGCAGGTAACCAAACAATTATTGCCAAATTGCCAAACAATTATATGGTGACAAGTGTTATTGTAGTTATTGCAATAATATTAATTTAAAATACTTGCGACCTCCATCGGCACCATCGTTTTTTTTTTTTTCCCGCCAGTACTTGAGATAGGTTTGCCAGTGCTGCACAACCTCCCGAAAACCCACTGGTACCATCCAGTGTCCAGCCAGCCAGTGATTCAGTATGCCGCCGGTTCAGTAAGCCGCCGGTATCCCACTTGTCTGTTCAGATGATTAGCGTTCGTCGAGCCGGCATTTCTGAGCTGTTCCGACCACCCCTGTACCGAAGCCTCTGCAGCGCTCTCTCTCTCTTCCCGCTCAGCCGCCCTCCTCGCGCACCCGCAACGTCACTCCGCTGTCTACGTCATCACGCCCACCACGTGAAAGACAAGGGCTTTCTTTATGCAAGTTTTACACACAAAGTACCACCCACATGGTTTTGTAGAACAGCCAATCAAACACTTATAATACAGTTAAACACTCCCATTCAGCACAGCAAAATCCTCCCCTCTGCCTGTGATATAATTACTATACACAATGGGTTAACATAATTATCACAGGCAGGAAAATACAGTTTTATACAATATCCATAACTTCCAAACCATACAAGCAATTCACATAAGAGTTACATATTATTAATCAGCATACTTTAAGTTTTGAATAAAGGGTTGTGTGTTATCGGGTAGAGAGGTCATGGGTATGGTGATATCTGTTGGTGGTTCCTCATGTGTGCCCACATTGGTTGGGTGTGCCTGATGGTTTAGGAGAGCTTGCCCAGATTTATGGCATGAATGGTATTTTTTGGGGCCCTGAAGAATGAGTATTCCAGGTGTACCCACTGTTTGGTTGAGCTGGGCTCCAACCAGTTGTATGACCTGGTCAGTAGAGTTGCTTTGTGGCAAGTTTCTACGTCAGAGAGGCCCAGTCCACCTTACTCTTTTGGTCTTGTGAGTACAGAGTAGGGTAGTCTGGGGTTTTTATGGGCCCATATGAAGGTTGTGAATGTTTTGCATATGGTAGTGAATAAGAGTTTGGGTAGTGAGATGGGCAACACTTGTAGTAGGTAGAGGAGTTGAAGTAGGACATTTATCTTCAAGATGTTCAGTCAGCAGAACCATCCGCAGTGTGGCATATTCCATGAGTTAAAATCTTTGGGGGGAATTACTGTCATACACTTGTGTCAGTACGTTGGGGATTTGGACCCCCATGTACTTTATAGATGTGTCCGCCCATGTAAAGGTATAGGTTCTTTGAAGTAATAATTCAGTTTCTCTGGGTATGGTTAGTGGGAGAATTTCACACTTGCTGAGATTTGCCTGGAAATTTGAGAGTCTACTATATAATGTAATTTCTTTCATGAGATGGGGTTGTGTGTGGATGGGATCTGAGACTGTGAACATCATATCGTCTGCAAAAGCGGAGATTTTGTGCTCTGTGCCTTCTGCTCAGATACCTGAATTTGGGGGTTGTCTCTAATGCCTTGAAGGAAGAGGGGGTATCCCTACCTCGTGCCATTTGAGATGGCCACTGGATCTGACAGTTGGCCATTAATCCGTAGTCTCGCTGTAGGTACCATGTGCTGCAACATTGCCATCATCAGGGTCCAGTCTGCCCTGTCAAATGCCTTTTTAGCATCTATTGACGGGAGTAGGCTTGAAACCCCAGTGAGTTTTGAGAAGTGAATCAAATTTAGTATTTTTGTTGTGTTGTATTTGGCTTCCCTGCCTGGTATGAAGCCCGATTGATTGGGGTGTACCAGGTCAGGGAGGAGGGGATGTAATCGGTTGGCCAGTATTTTAGTAAATAGTTTGAGGTCTACATTGATAAGAGATATGGGCCTGCAGCTTCCACAGAGGGTCGGGTCTTTCCCTGGCTTGGGTAGTAGGGTTATTGTGGCGTTTAGTGCTTGTGGTGGAAGGACCGGTGTTTTGAGGTGGGAATTGAAGAATTTGAGAAAGTGTGTAGACAGCAAAGAGATGAATAATTTATAATATTTGGCCGTGAGGCCGTCTGGGCTTTTTCCTAGGGGTAGGTATTTTGTTACCACTTAGAATTCTTTGCTTGTTATGGGATGTTCTAGGGAGTGTTGTACATTCATTGGTATTGCGGACTTAATTATTTGCGTGAGGAAGTCTTGTATCTCTGTGTGGGGTGGGGTAGTTCTTAAATTGTAAAGCGCGGAGTAGAAGTCGTGGAAGGCCCTAGTGATATATGTAATTTAGTGGGATTTGATGCCTTCCTTATTCTTTATGGAGGAAATAAAGGTTGTTTCCCTTTGTTTTTTCAGGTCATGTGCTAGTAAGCGGCCACTCCCCCCACCCCCACCCCCCTGGGCGTAGTATAGGCTTTTGGTGAGAGCGAGTTTTCGTTTGGTTTGCATATTTAGGAGTATGTTTAGTTTGGTCCTCTTTTCTACCAATGTTTTGTAGGTTGCTAGGTTGAAGTACGATTTGTGGGATGTTTCCAAGGTCCTGATATCGTGTATGAGTTGGGTAGTCTTTTTGTATCTTTGTCTCTCATGTGTTAATGCTATTCTAATAATTATGCCTCTTATCGTACTCTTGTGGGATTCCCATATGATCGGGTATGATAAGTCTGGATATGTGTTAAGGGAGAAGTATTGGTCTAGTTCTGATCTAATTTGGGCCTGTACCTCCGTGTAGTTCAGTAGGGTATCGTTCAGTTTCCAATGGAGGGGTGTAGAGATGGAATTGTGATGGTCCTGGACAGACGTGGATGGTCTGACCATGTGATTGGCTTGTATGTGCATGATGTGATTAAATTTAGGAATTTGTGGGGGAGGAAGAACGTATCAATCCTCAAGTATGAGCCTGATGGATGTGAATAAAAGGAATAGTCTGTCCTTGTTGGGTGCCGAGTCTGACAACAGTGGTACAGTAGGTTTGTGTCTAGAAGATTTTGTGTATGATTCCTTAAGGAGGAGTGGTATGATTGTGCTTGTGAAGTCATGTCTAGGCCGCTATCTAGTGAGATGTTGAAAATCTCCTCTGAGGATTAGGAGCCCTTCAGTGATTTTTTTCCAGGTTATCTAAGATTTTGTGTTGTGTGGGAAATTGTTTCCTATTGGGTATGTAGATGTTGGCAAATGTGGTCATGGTGTGCTCTATGAGTCACTTTACAAATAGGAATCTACTGCTGTCATCAGCGCTATGGTCCTGGTATACAAAGGGGAGGGTTGATTTAAACAAAATCTCCATGTTTCGTGATTTGGACAAGGAGTAGTTGCTAAGTTATCCCTAGGGGAAGTTTATGTTTCTGAGGGAAGGTGCAGAGTCTTTGCAAAAGTGCGTTTCTTGTATAAAGACAACCTCTGCCTTATGTTTGTGGTAGTCAGTTAGGGCCATATGTCTTTTTCCGGGGTGTTTAATCTTCCACATTGTGTGTAATCAGGGACATAGAGGCAATCTTGTGTACCTGTAGAAGTCGGGGTTGAATGTTTACTTGTGACTCTACTTTATACCGGTGCTGCGGGTGGTACAACAAGCATGCAAAAACACTACTGTAAAATTTACAACGCAATCAAAATAAAAGCATAAACAAGTGACAACAGCGATGTCTTATCAACAATAGTATAACTATATATAGTGTTGAGGTTCTTAGGTCTTGAGTGTTTTTGTTTTGACGAAGGAACCGCCATGAACAGTGTATGCTGGTGTCTGTCCCTGAGATATTCCATAGTCTAAAGGGAGCTAAAAGCATCACTTATGACACCACTTAAAATTTGATGGGGTACATGGTGTGGGAAGTATTTTCTGTCAGTCTGTGTGGCTTATGAGAGATGTGTGGTTTGAGAGTGTCTCGTAGGCTGACTCTTGGTTGTGAGTGTTGGTAGTAGATTTGTGTTGTCTTTTGAATGTGGTTGGTAATACGGGCATTCAGGTCAGAATCAAATGTGTGTGATGAAAACGTATTGGACATGTGTAGGTGTTATCGATGAGTATTTGCTCTGACAATGCGCCCTGAGATCCCAGAAGGTGTTTTTTTTTTCTCTTCATGTTCATTTCTAAAGTGCTTATCATATGTATGTTTTGCCTGTCTTCTATTTCTCTCAGCAGAGTATCAGAGGATGAGTGGGTGACAAGCCTAGTGGTGTGTTATGGTTGTCATGAAATATTGAGAGAAGGGTAGAATGTGAGAGGAGATGCATACATGTGTAAATTGCCTTCTGCTAACAGTGTCATAGACCTATGACCTGGCTGATATCAGTGCACCGTCTTTGCCAGGACATGCCTCCTGCAAGCCTTAAATATAGTCATAGGTGTAACAGCACCCCCAGGCATAAAAGGGTTAAACCGCCGTTTAGTAGATCTTCCCTTCCAGAGACACAGGCACAGCTACTGTAGACACCAATACACCAAACCGGAGAAGCATATGAATGCCGTAAACAGCTGAACCGGAACCATACAAATGCTGTAAACAGCCGAATAGGAAAAACCATACAAATAGGTTTACACTCCTAGCAGTCAAACTGGAACAGCATACAGTAAATCCCCCCAAGAACGAAACAACGCTCCATGTTGAGGGTCAAGCAGTGAACAGACAGAGCTGTGGGTTTATTGTTCTTATATACACATTAGTACCACCCACAGGGTTTTGGAAAACAACCAATAAACACGTACAATACACTCCCACACAAAATCCTCCCCTCTGCCTGTGATACAATTACCTTACACAATGGGTAATGTAATTATCACAAGCAGAGAAATACAGTTTTTCCACATTATTCATAACTTTAAAAGTATGCATCACATTCACTTACATTTTCAGAATCAGCATACTCCAAATACGAACATATGTCAAAATTATCCACATTGGTCCATTGGTTCAAAAGATAGATCGAAGTCCTTTGTGACCAAAAGAAGCATGGTTTTTCTGCCCAAAACCAGTTCCACAGAGTCTTCTATCCTGGAGATAATTGAGAAGTAATCCAATTATCTCCAAGGACAGAGGCAAAACTCTATTGAACACATGGCAGCAAAAGACAATAAAATACATACAAATATATAACTGCAGCCATTGCATAAAATAGGTACATTCAACATATCCCCAAATGGCTTAGATCTGAGCGTACATTATTACTGAATGGCGCTCAGATCTCATACATACAGTTCAATTGCCATGGAGCCAAAGTCTTTCACATAGTCTTTAATTATACGAATGGGCTCCATGGCATAGCTATCTGGGGTATCACTATTCAAATAGGGCAAGTACCGAAGAACCCGACTTTCATGTCTTTGCAGGGGAGAATCAAGCTTTTTAACATGGGGCCATAGTCCAGAGGCAACAGGCGGGCAACCAGGCTTCTCCAATGCAATGTGGCGAGATTGGTCTCGTCACAATAGGCATGTATCTTTGTACGGCAGGTTGGTTCACGCTGCTTTGGCCCTTAGGTGATGATCAGTCCTTTAAGTGTGGATTGCCGGTTGGTCTCTCCCGTTTGTATGGTCCATTTTCAATGGGTTTTATATGCCATAAATGAAGCGTAGTATGTGTCCTTGAATGGGGGGGTGTGGTGTCGTTTTGGTCCCAAGGGAATTGTGGGAAAACAAGGGTAGTCCATCTAGGGATCCAGTGCACTATTATGCTGCTGACTTACTCCATGTTCATGCTTGTTGGTCATCTTTCATCATGTAACAAGAAAAAGTATAGAAGTGGCGCTAGAGGATCAAGTAGGTGAATGGTGCAGCTGTTCCCAAGTATATCACCACTATACAGGGAGTGCAGAATTATTAGGCAAGTTGTATTTTTGAGGATTAATTTTATTATTGAACAACAACCATGTTCTCAATGAACCCAAAACCTCATTAATATCAAAGCTGAATATTTTTGGAAGTAGTTTTTGGTTTGTTTTTAGTTTTAGCTATTTTAGGGGGATATCTGTGTGTGCAGGTGACTATTACTGTGCATAATTATTAGGCAACTTAACAAAAAACAAATATATACCCATTTCAATTATTTATTTTTACCAGTGAAACCAATATAACATCTCAACATTCACAAATATACATTTCTGACATTCAAAAACAAAACAAAAACAAATCAGTGACCAATATAGCCACCTTTCTTTGCAAGGACACTCAAAAGCCTGCCATCCATGGATTCTGTCAGTGTTTTGATCTGTTCACCATCAACATTGCGTGCAGAAGCAACCATAGCCTCCCAGACACTGTTCAGAGAGGTGTACTGTTTTCCATCCTTGTAAATCTCACATTTGATGATGGACCACAGGTTCTCAATGGGGTTCAGATCAGGTGAACAAGGAGGCCATGTCATTAGATTTTCTTCTTTTATACCCTTTCTTGCCAGCCACGCTGTGGAGTACTTGGATGCGTGTGATGGAGCATTGTCCTGCATGAAAATCATGTTTTTCTTGAAGGATGCAGACTTCTTCCTGTACCACTGCTTGAAGAAGGTGTCTTCCAGAAACTGGCAGTAGGACTGGGAGTTGAGCTTGACTCCATCCTCAACCCGAAAAGGCCCCACAAGCTCATCTTTGATGATACCAGCCCAAACCAGTACTCCACCTCCATCTTGCTGGCGTCTGAGTCGGACTGGAGCTCTCTGCCCTTTACCAATCCAGCCACGGGCCCATCCATCTGGCCCATCAAGACTCACTCTCATTTCATCAGTCCATAAAACCTTAGAAAAATCAGTCTTGAGATATTTCTTGGCCCAGTCTTGACGTTTCAGCTTGTGTGTCTTGTTCAGTGGTGGTCGTCTTTCAGCCTTTCTTACCTTGGCCATGTCTCTGAGTATTGCACACCTTGTGCTTTTGGGCACTCCAGTGATGTTGCAGCTCTGAAATATGGCCAAACTGGTGGTAAGTGGCATCTTGGCAGCTGCTTGGCAGCTGCTGGAGAGCTCTCCCCTGGAGAGCACCTGAGGAAGACCACTAACAGTTGGTTGAAACGCGTTGTGCAATATTGCTTTTTATTACTTATTTTTTTAATAAATTACTTATCCTGATACTCCTGGCTCCTGGCTCCAAACTTGATAACAGACGATTATTGAGATCCAAGGGGAACCTGCCTGAAGAGTAAAAGAAATGTGTATGTCCCATTTAAGTGACACAAAAGCTGCATAAGTCCTGAGCCTACTTCTAAACGGCTCATCAAAGTGTGAGTGATTTCATCTCAGAATTTCCCATTTTATTGTATATAATATCCAGGTGGCACTATGTTCTTCTCTGTGTTTATATTTTTTGTATAGGGAACTCTATAATTGAATCTACTTACTGTATATAAGGAGGAGATACCTATTATCTGTTATACTCCAGGTAAAAAAACCTCCTTGGTGTGTGTGTGCGCGCGCTTTTACCTTTCTTTGGTTGTATTGCATCTTTCATCATGACCTGGGGCATCCATGGGATCTGTTCTTCTTTTCTTCATGGCTGTCCATTTTGTGTTGGAAGGAGGTCTCCCGTTTCCCCAGCCTCGTGGCTAAATTGGATCTCGACGGTAGATTCCGGAGCATATCTTTTATGCCCAGGTCTGTTGAGCCCATAGAGCCTTCTGATATGGCTGCGCTAGGCGGGCTGACATTGGAGTGTGTTATCGCCAGCGCCATGTTGGAATCAGCGAGGTCCGGAATGCGGTCCGCATACTCTTTGAAGAGTTTAGTGAGAGAGTTCACTTTCCCTTCCAGGATCTTCCCTGAGCCTGTGTGGGAGCTTTGGGATCTTTTGGGGTTCCCCATGATAGCGTTTTACCTCCTAAAATTTTGATATTTTTGCCTGTATTGACCGGAGCTGTTTCAGCAAGTGGCCATTCAGCTTGACTGTTAGCCACCCCCCTCCCCCCCCAAAGATTTTCATGATAGTAATCACAAGATCTTTAGTTGTCCTATTGTGAGAGCTATTCCGTGTCCCCCTTTTTTGTTTATGATTATGTGATATATATCTGGTTATTACAATGCTCATACTCTGTTACCCCTATGTAGGAAGGTGACTGAAGTGGCTTTAGGCTTGGTACAGGCAATGTCATTTTCTTTTTGCTTTACCTCTAATAGTTCCTATGTGCCTTTCTCCTGCTACATAATCCGAAACCTGCAAGCCCCTCTTGTACATTACTTTCCTGCTGTTTGGGACCTGCGAGTCTCCTGCTATCAATGCTCTCATGTTCATCTTTTTGTTCTCACCTATAATTTATACTCAACATAATTACTGGGGGCCTGCAAGTCCAATTTCCTGGAAAATGTCAGTAAAAAGATATTTACAAATAAATATTTGTGAGTGACTCATCCAGGCAAGTCCAGTCAGTCAGATAATTGAAAAATGAATGATTAATTATTATTCACTAGAGTCGAACTGCCAAATCCAGGCATTGATAATGTTATTTAACTGGCCTGGATTTAGCCTACTGCTGGATGGTTGAAATCCAATCCAACCCTTCAGATCCAGGCCAAAATGCTTCAAATCCAAACTGTTTGCTCCAAACTGACAGGGCTGGCAAAAAGTTAAAAACTCTCGCCAGTGCAAGGGTAAATTACTAAACTTTTAAAACTAGCAATTGGGCAGCCATTGCTGCCCAGTTGCTAGAAAAGCCTTCTTGAGACTTCTTTTGAGACTTGGCTGTCAGAGCATTCTGGTTAGCTTACAAGCCAACCAATCAGAGCACTCTCACTGGTATTTGTTTGTCTTGTTTTACCTATTGTACAGAATACAGTGCTGCAGAATATGTTGGCACTGTATAAATTATTGTAGTGGTAACAAGCTGGTTATCATTCCTAGAGTATAAATGTACATAAGATTAAGATTTATGGACTAAATTTCACTTTTCATAGCATAGCAGTTATCAGCCCTGTAAATGATTCAAAATAAATTAATTTGGAGCTCAAAACCTTGTGATCATGCACTATGTTTCAACAATTTTGAAACCAACCATTGATCCTCTTTAGGCCACCAATGACTTGTCCACTAATCATTTATAGTCGAATAAGACTTTAGTACCTTGTACATTCAAGAGGTAAACATGGCACCCGTCTTTAATAACCATTTGTTTGTTTGTTTTACTTTTAGAAATGCATATTAAATGCCCACAACACAGAGAAAGGAGGTGTATTAAAGAAGCTCCTTTTGACACACATGGGAAAGAAATGCTTAAGGAAGAAGATCAGACAAAATCTACAATTTTCACAAACAAGTCCTAAACAATTTTGCAGTGATATTTCTATGAAATTACAGGCATTGAGCTATTTTTAGTTCCAATCTAAAAAAAATCAAAGCATTTTTTTTTTACAAACGTCCATATATAAAAACAAGTGTTTTTGAATGTACAGAAAATGTGTAAATCTAGTCATTTTATGTTTTTCTGCACTTATTTTACATTTCAATTCCTGAGCTAAAAGCAGATATATGGAGTGAATAAAGAGAACTGAATATCCTTTTAAAATGATGGGGCTTTTAGGCAGTAAATTGCATGCATTTATAGTTGGACTACAGTAAAATACAGGAGTAAAATATAAATATTCTTAGTGACGACTTCATTTGGCTACATTGTAGTTCTTTTAGCTACTAATGTAATATAAGTCAAAAATAATTAAATTGTTTTTTTTTCCCTCTATAATTTGACAGCCATTAATTAGAATTTCCACATAAATAAAATAATGATTAAATGTGAGCAGTGGTAAACTGCTATTTCTGTAAATTATGTGTTATTCTTTTATATCTAAAGTGCTGCTTGCATTCACACTTTATTGTATTAGTATTTTTTTTTCTTATGAAATGAAGGGGCCATCCTAAGCTATATTTCCCTCTGGCTTTGCAATTTGTTATATGATGTATGAAAACCAGTCTTGCGAGAAATAACGAGAGTCTCATCAACCACAAAATGTGATTTCAAATTTCATTTTCAAAATGCTTAAAATTTTAAATTCTACCAAACAATGTCTAAAAATGTATGGGAATCAATTACAAAGATTCTGATTCCTTTGTTAGTATGAATTGAAGCTTTTATTCAGATGACAACACCAAATTTTATATTTATCTGATTTTTCCCTTTGAATTTCCCCTGGAAATTATTTGCAGTAGAGAAAAATTGTAGTCTTTTTACTGCATATGATAAAGAAATACGAATACGGACATGTTTGCATATGTTAGATTTTCAATATTTGTTTATATATGGCTTGAATTTCAGGAATTTGCATGATTACCCAAACACAAATTCAGATGATTTGCAGTTCATAACAAAACTAAGTCTAGTCATAAACAAATATTGAAAATAAGTCTAGAAATAAACAAAGTCTAGAAATAAGCAAATATTGAAAAATATATATATAAATATATTGTCTGCAGCCTTTGCAAGCCATTTTTAACCCCACCCAGATTTTCTGTGACTGTTCAATCAGGCTTCCCAATAAAGCTCAATGATGAGCCTTTGCAGGGCAGGTGATGCCTCTTAAGTTCAGTGTAGCTAAGCTTACAGAACCAGAAAGTAACAGGACCTGTTGTGTGCTTGAAAAGCAAGAGGGGCGTAACAAGGTTAATTTATAAAAGTGTCCATTTCTATTGAAATCTGCTCTTCAAACATAAAGCTTTCCAGCAAGCTAAAGTGCTTTGGGGGTTTGGAGTGTCCCTTTAATCATGAACCAAATAAACAAATTGTGCAATGGACAAGCATGTCTCTTTTGATTCAGGATTTGAAAAAAAAAAGTAATTGATGTGTAGGGGACAGGCATTAAATGCAGATTTTATTCACAAGTGAGTCGTGACCAATAGAGGGAAAAACATTTGGAGCAATAAAAATTAAATCTATATTTCTATCTTTAACCCCTTAAAGGGACACTATAGTCACCTGAACAACTTTAGCTTAATGAAGCAGTTTTGGTGTATAGAGCATGCCCCTGCAGCCTCACTGCTCAATCCTCTGCCATTTAGGGGGTAAAAACCTTTGTCACACCTCCCTGCATGTGACTTGCACAGCCTTCCATAAACACTTCCTGTAAAGAGAGCCCTATTTAGGCTTTCTTTATTGCAAGTTCTGTTTAATTAAGATTTTCTTATCCCCTGCTATGTAAATAGCTTGCTAGACCCTGCAAGAGCCTCCTGTATGTGATTAAAGTTCAGTTTAGAGATTGAGATACAATTATTTAAGGTAAATTACATCTGTTTGAAAGTGAAACCAGTTGTTTTTTTTTCATGCAGGCTCTGTCAATCATAGCCAGGGGAGGTGTGGCTAGGGCTGCATAAACAGAAACAAAGTGATTTAACTCCTAAATGACAGTGAATTGAGCAGTGGAATTGCAGGGGAATGATCTATACACTAAAACTGCTTTATTTAGCTAAAGTAATTTAGGTGACTATAGTGTTCCTTTAAGGACACATGACACGTGTGACATGTCATGATTCCCTTTTATTCCAGTTTGGTCCTTAAGGGGTTAATATATAAATATAGTGTTTTGTACTTCTCCTATTTACACCTCTATTGTTTACTTTTTCTCACTTGATATGTGAATCATGGGTAGGAAAATGTGCTCATCAGTGTTCATGTGCTCAAAATATATGCATAATATTTATGTTATGTATATATTTTGCAGATCTATGATTGGCCATTTTTGTGCACTTTGAGTTTGTGCGACTTCTATTTCAGCATCTTTTTTCAGTAATGAAATCCGTACAAACCAAACTGCCATTAAAGTGAAATTTGACAGGTTTTACATTTTTTTTTGTCTAAATAATTTGTTTTCACTCTTCACAAGCAGGGCTATATTTCCAATTAGGCTGCATAGGCACGCATCTATAGGCGCCTGACCCAAGGGGGCGCCTGTTTTCAGCACCTATATCATGCCTTTTTGCACATAAATATACTGGTGACAGGAGATAACTACCAAAAGCCTTGGCCAGTGTCATCTGTAGTCCAGCCACCTTAATAGCAGAGCTCAGTGCTGTGTCTGTGTGTGAGGCTGGACAGGAAGAGGAAATGATAACTGCCCATCTGCCTAATATCAGCCTCTCACACTGGAAATGTCTGTGTGCCATACACTGTGTAACCACTTCTGCAACTCTTTTACCAATCATAGTAGACTGACTAGTCTACAGAAGACATAGGAGGGTGAGCATTTAGTGAGCATTTAGCACTCAAAGCCTAAACCTGAAAATAAACAATTTACCTTAAAGGACCACTCTAGTGCCAGGAAAGCATACTCGTTTTCCTGGCACTAGAGTGCCCTGAGGGTGCCCCCACCCTCAGGGACCCACTCCCGCCCGGCTCTGGAAAGGGGAAAGGGGTAAAAACTTACCTTTTTCCAGCGCTGGGCGGAGAGATCTCCTCCTGCTCTCCTCCTCCGATCCGCCTCTTCTCCTCCCCGTCGGCTGAATGCGCACGCGCGGCAAGAGCTGCGCGCGCATTCAGCCGGTCACATAGGAAAGCATTCTCAATGCTTTCCTATGGACGCTGGCGTGCTCTCACTGTGAAAATCACAGTGAGAAGCACGCAAGCGCCTCTAGCGGCTGTCAATGAGACAGCCACTAGAGGACATAGGGGGAAGGCTTAACCCATTCACAAACATAGCAGTTTCTCTGAAACTGCTATGTTTATGAAAAAATGGGTTAACCCTAGAAGGACCTGGCACCCAGACCACCTCATTAAGCTGAAGTGGTCTGGGTGCCTAGAGTGGTCCTTTAATACTATGTTTAACTCCTCTTAGAAACAAAACACCTCATGTTCCCCAATATAAAATTGAAGACAACTATAACCCTAAACTAAGTACTCCTTAAAAAACCCTTGTAGTACAACTAGTTAATCTCCTTAACACTAAACCCCCTATGTAATCTAACTTTGACATTAACTCCTCTCTAACCTTAACCCCTATTTACAATAACCATGTTTAACATTATCTTTAACCCTACATGCATTTACACTGCTACATACATTCACTATACTCACAGATTGAACACACAATACACTACAAGTAGAGAAAAAATATGTACATACAGGCATTTACACATCTGCAGTTTTCAAATAAGATTTTTTATTTTATTTTAGAAGTGTTTAGGCCTGCAATGTCCAGTTAAAAATAATTATACTTTGTCTGAGGGAGAGGGTACACTTTAGAATGTTGTTGCTACAGGCACCTGATATGTAAATCCGACCCTGTTCACAAGTCTATTTCTCATTTAGATGATAAAATGTAAAAAACTAAACAAAAAAAACCTCAATGTATTTATTAAAAAAAAAACATATGTGCTGTAAAATCTAATGATTGCAAATTGAGTTTATTTAACTTTCTTAAACAGTCTGTTACTAGAAAAAAAGTTGTTAACCGTGAACTAGACTAGAAAATCAGACTGTGAAACCCCTCGGGGAAATTGGGATTTTTAGAGCAGTTTTTACAGGCTTAAAACTCAATAAACAGCATGTTGAATGACTTGCAGTATTCTCCATGTCAGATTTTATTGACTTCAAAAGATCACTGAGTCAGTATGCTTTCCTCATGGTAAAACACTTAACAATTATGGGCTTCGACTGAATTTGGTTTAATAAACAAATATCCTTTCTTTTATTGATGGTGCATTTGCCTGCTACAAGGTCTATTTTAAAACTTTGCTTTGAAGAATCTCCAAATAAATTAGAAAATGTACTCTACTACTCTACTATGACTGTACTTGGACACAATAATCATCATCGTTAAATTGATTCACATCTGATATAGTAAACAGGTTTTAAGAAGAGTTACACCATTCAGTAAATCATTGAACATCGCCTATAACTTATATTGACATTTTGTTCCGTTTATGTTAAAGGAACACTATAGCATGAGGAATAGATAATACTATAGTTTTTAACTAACTATATAAGTGCCCCCTTCCCCCCTGCTGTGTGAGGGATTAAATGGTGAGGCTTACTTACCTTTCAGACCTTACTGTGCCAGTCTCCATCCTGATGCTTTAACTCTTTGGCTAAGATCATCAATGTGGATGATCTCAGTAAATCCAATGTATCTCTATAGAATATTGGGAGGCAAGTGTTCACGCACAGCAAATCACCACTCTTTACCAATCAAATGGTCTGTGTTGCCTTGCAATACCCTGTGTGTAATAGTCCTATGTGCACGCCATGGGCAGGTGAAATGTAGGCTCTAGTTACTCTATGTAGGAGTTTTAGAAATATCTCTCTATATGACATTTTTAGGATACGTGCCATCAATAGTGTTTTTGGGATAGTGTGTCCCAGTGGCTTTATCCATTGATTGATAAAGCCACAGGCAAATGGCAAAACATGTTGTGGAGGTATTCTGTGGGCTCACCGTTACTGTTTTTAAATGTTGGCTAGCATGCCAAATGTTAATTAGTTTTCTGCAATAAAGCACTATTTGTTGAGATAGACCTTTTGCCTGCTGCCCCAGTCTATTCAGTCTAAGGTAATGTTACCCCTTGGTAATACAATGCTGCTGCAATTTGAGCCGGACTCTTGGCTCCACCCAACGAGAGTTTATCCTTATTGTATTATGCAAGATTTTTATTTAACATTTTAGACTTTTGGATCATTCTTTGTTTGAGGATCTCCCCCAAGAATCCCAATTATAAGGAGGTGTTGTGGAACACCAACTGCTTCTACATCTAGAGCCAGATCTTATTGGCTCTAGAAAGTGTGCACTTTTCAGACCTACATTTCTATGCACCTTTGTAATAGTTTGCACTATGTTTTTAAACTTTTCTTTTGTTTTCTGGGTATATGTAACTAATTTTCACAGATTTAAAATGTAATTTACACAGTGAAAAGGTGATGTAGGGAAGCAGCGCCTTCAGTAATGTCCTCAAAATTATAGGGTGATGGGAAATGATAAGAAGACAATAAAACAAAATCTAATGCAGTATTTTCATTTCTGGTGATATTAGATAAGAAAAAAGAAATACACTTACAATGTTCTTGGACAGTATGGTCCTCATCTATGGATATTCTGGTGTAGGTCCTGGTCCTCTTTTGCCAGGGATGTTTTCTTTCAGTGTCTTGTAATTCAACAGTACAGGTACACCAGCAGAGAAATATAAAAACAGAAAATAGTGCTCTCTAGGAAATTGAAGTATGCAATCCTCCAGGTAAAATATTCAGAGAGAGAATCAGGAAGGTAAAAACTAGTTTTATTAGGATCCAAAAAAAGGAAAAACTAGTTTTAAAAAACACACATTGTTTTTACATGGACTACTCTTTAAATGCATATTGGGTTATTATAATGCCTGTTATTAAGATGTGGAAATTGAGGGATTATTTATGGTGAGATATAGAGATATAAGTATTTGATCGTAAGACGTACTAATTATGATGAAAATCTTGGTTTAAAAGGTCTATAGGTTTAGAGAGGTATAAGACTCAGGTCTCGAGTGAAAAATTTTCAGTCAGTAAATAGGAATTGTAGGGTTAAATCTCAGATATAAACATACATAATGTTGAAGTATAAGCGGTGCTAGTAGGCAGTATGTAGGCTGCCAGTCCTGCGGATTTGATTATTTCATAATGGCTTAATAGTGCTGCCTACATCATCCCCTAATAGGGGAGCATTCATTTGGCAATTAGTGATATCCTTACTTCAATGGATGCATAAAAGTTATGAAAGGAGTTTCATGGAGTTTGTGGAGATACCTTGGTAGAAAATATAAAAACAGTATGTTAGTAGCCTTTCAGTTTTTATTTCACAAAGAAAGAACTTGTCCCCTATGACCAATGTGTGAGAGTGCTTTGGTTGGTAAGATACATTGGCAGTATAGTAATAGGATTTTCAATTTGTAAACTTAGAAACAGCGTTAAACAGTGCTATATTAGTAAATATTATAAAAATGTCAAACAGATTTGCAAAAGGACTGCACTCACTTACAATGTTTCAATATACTGGACCAATAAATAGCCTTTTCTGTACATTTTAAAATTGATACTATTATATGACTGTAAAAATATAATTAATTAGCAACATAGATAACAGTGTGTGTGTGTGTGTATATATTATATTAATATAATTATATATATATATATATATATATATATATATATATATATATATATTTGTGCGTTACATCATGCCAACGAATACACATTAACACATTAATGCATGCATTTAATTTGATGTTGGATCATATAGATCAATTTCAAGCTAAACATACTTTCCACTTAATGATGTGACTGAAATACTTGTTTCAAACACAATAGTCCCACAGAAGCACACTGCAAATTAAATAATCTGTCTTTACTAGATGCTAAGGACATGATAATAAACATTTTTAAATATTTTTTTGTCTTCCTTCAAACAAAACACACACAACTAGTTAATTTAAATAAATCCAAAATGGAGATTTTGCTACCGTAAGCATTAAGCAGGCTTAGTAACAGGGAAAAAAAAAAACAGTCTTTACAGTGTCTCCCGGGTTAAAAGCAGGGGGCTGGGAAAGAGACTGCCTATGGAAGACAATTAAAGCATAAAAGACAAAATCTGAGAGAGATTTTTAAAAGATTAATTAAGGAGTTAATTGAAAGGTTGCATTCATTTAACTGGAGAAGCTATGTGACCATCACAATAGCCAACCAGGTACAATTCAAGCCAGGCTGCTATGTGGTGTGTAGGCTCATGAACATTCCTGCAGTAACATCAAGGCATAGCTACCCAGAGGTACAGATGTCAGTTGAATTCCCCTCTCAATGCATAAAGGTTTTCTCATCATCACCGTGTTGGTGGAAGTGAAAGCTGTCGCAACACTAGCCTGTACACCAGCACTTAATTAATTAATGGAAATGTTGATGGTATCAGTACTGGTGAGGATGATGGTACTGGTGATGGGGATAACATTGACTTGCATTGCAGTCATATCTCTCTTGGGGTCACGAAGCTATTACCCCACTAATTTAAAATTATATCCCTGAATTGTATGCTTTTGCACGTATTCATCCAACATTTGTATAGATTCTGATAAAACCACTTCTTCAGGCAGTGAATTCCATATCCTTTTTGTTCTTACTGCAAAAAAGTATTTCCTTTGCCTTAGGCTGAATATCTTTTCTTTTAATCTAAATACGTGACCTCTTGTCATATGTATAGTTCTGTTTATAAATGGATTTCCAGATCCACACAAATTAGACTCTTAGGGTATTCTTGGATCGACACAAATAAGGTACAATGCTTAAATTAGCTGTGTCAGAGGGAGCTGCAGTGCCAATGGAAGCAACAGTACCAGTTGTAAGAAAATAATGTTGAAAAAAAATTTGCCTCTTGAGTTTGAAATGGCAAAACAGACATGCTTTTAATCCCATTATCCTGAGGCTGAATGTTACTAATAGTGGTAGTGATGGTAGTTTTGGTGGTAAAGACAGTGGTAGCAGAGGTATCAGCAGTCCCCCTGGCAGAGAAAGAGTTGTCCAAATTTGCTCAGAAGCTTACTGTTTTCTTACCCTCCGTCAGTTTCAACTTTGGATTTGTACATGGACTTGATGATGATGGTAGATTTGCTTTTCTTACGACTATTAACTAGGTAATGAAAATTACTGGTTTCACATTGTGTAAACTAACACAACTTTTTCAGCCAATATTGATGTTTGTGCTGCAAAATGGGTCAGTGTTTAGTGAATTTACTGCTACAACTCTATTGTATTTTTGACTTTAGAAAGATTGCAGAGTACTTGCACAGCACACACTGGACTGAACACAGTGGGAAAAGAAATAAAACAGTTAACATACTGAAATAAGTAATTAAGTAAGTTTAACAACTATATATTAAGCTAGTTTGACACTAGGATCAATGACAAAATCTCCCATCTCACATTTAAAGTTGTTCCACATACCTCTGGAAGTAGATGTTAGCTAGATACAAAAATAACAGGAAAAGTGCTGCACCAGGGGAATAACAATGTAAATGAAGGATATATAAATAAACAGAAAAAAAAAACACTACAATATAGGAAGTCTCCCTGAATCAGTGGGACTAAGATTCTGATAGAATCTGTAACGGCACCCCCAGGCATACAGGGGGTTAAAAGCCGTTTAGTAGATCTTTCCCTTCCAGAGACACAGGCACAGCTACTGCAGAACCCCAAACTCCCAAACAGGATACCAAGTAGCACTCCAAACTCCCGAACTGGAACCTCACGAATAGCTGCTAGCAGCTGAACAGGAAAAGCACCCAAGCGGCTTACACTCCTGGCAATCAGTCTCTAACAGCATACAGTAAATCCCCCCAAGAACGAGACAAAACTCTGTGTTGAGGATCAAGCAGTGAACAGACAGAGCTGTGGGTTTATTGTTCTTATATAAACATTAGTACCAAAAATTGGCAAAGTCCCGAATTGCCGAATGCCGAACCGAACCGAAAACTTTTTTCTTTTTAAAGGCACGCTATAGTGACACCAGATATGAGTGGCAAAGTACACTGGCAGAGGTTGGCAGAGTACAGGCAGAAGGCCTGACACCCGCTTTAAGGACACTGACTGCTATTGGCTTACAGTGAAAAACTTTTTTTCTTTATAAAGGCACGCTATAGTGACACCAGATATGAGTGGCAAAGTGCACTTGCAGAGGTTGGCAGAGTACACGCTGAAGGCCTGACACCCAGACGCTTGCAGACAACTAACTGCTATTAGCTTACAGTGAAAACTTTTTTTCTTTTTAAAGGCACGCTATTGTGACACCAGATATGAGTGGCAAAGTACACTGGCAAAGGTTGGCAGAGTACACGCTGAAGGCCTGACACCCGCTTTAAGGACACTGACTGCTATTAACTTACAGTGAAAAACTTTTTTTCTTTTTAAAAGCACGCTATAGTGACACCAGATATTAGTAGCAAAGTGCACTTGAGGAGGTTGGCAGAGTACACGCTGAAGGTCTGACACCCAGATGCTTGCAGACAACTAACTGCTATTAGCTTACAGTGAAAAACTTTTTTTCTTTTTAAAAGCACGCTATAGTGACACCTGATATGAGTAGCAAAGTGCACTTGAGGAGGTTGGCAGAGTACACGCTGAAGGTCTGACACCCAGATGCTTGCAGACAACTAACTGCTATTAGCTTACAGTGAAAAACTTTTTTTTCTTTTTAAAGGCACGCTATTGTGACACCAGATATGAGTGGCAAAGTACACTGGCAGAGGTTGGCAGAGTACACGCTGAAGGCCTGACACCCAGATGCTTGCAGACAACTAACTGCTATTCAATCTATTACAGTGAAAACTTTTTTTGCTTTTTAAATGCAAGCTTAAGCTATTGTGACACCAGATATGAGTGGTGGCACTGGGCAAGTGGGCACAGTATCCACTTTGAGCCTGACACAGAAGCTGGCAGGCAGGCAACTGCAATTACATTACACAGAAAAATAAGCATATATATTATACAGTATATAAGCTAGTTGCAGACTAATGATAATACATAACTATTGACAGTATGTAACATAAAAATGCATATAGAAAATTTAAAATTTAAGACTAAAAACATATCTAAAAACTCCTGAAAAACACTAGGTTATAAGTTAAACCTAAAATTGTACCATAAAAGCAGAGATATAAAACAACAAAAAAGACTTTAAAAATCATAAAAAACAGCAAAGAGACAATATTTTAATTTACAAAGACAGACTTCAGACTCCTCAACGCTACCTATCATTTTTAATTATAACAACAAAAGTGGTTATATAAAAAGGATAATACATACACACTGTCATCTTTAAATGCAAGATGACCTCCTTAAAGAAATATTACCTGCAAAACCCAATATTGTTTTTAGAGGCACACCAAATTTTAGATACATCTTAACTAATAACTACAACAAAGAAAGCAAATCAAAAACGAACCTTACATTTTTAGAAGTAGCAGAAGGATTCTATAAATGTAAACATTGTGTTGTCTGTAAGAGTACTGATCCTTTTACCCAGTCCAAAGTTACCCATTTTAAATCAAACAAAACTAACAAATGTTATATTAGTAAAGATTTTATTGGATGTAATACCAAATATGTTATTTATCTTTTGTAGTGCCCGTGTGGCCTCCAATATGTGGGTATGACAGCCAGATGTTTAGAAACTAGACTAGGAGAACAATGCAGAAATATTAAAAATGGATACCTAAACCACTCTGTATCAAAGCACTTTATTATTAATAATAAAGATCCCAAATTTCTGAAATGCATTTGAATAAAAAAATGTAAGGTCTCATGGAAAGGTGGGAATATCAAAAATACAGAAAAGGAATGGGTTTTCAATCTGCATACCCCATTGTCTCAATGCCGATTTTGATTTATATACTTTTTTATGTTTTTGTATGACTTTTTAGTTGTTTTATATCTCTGCTTTTATGGTCTAATTTTAGGTTTAACTTGTAACCTAGTGTTTTTCAGTAGTTTGTCGATATGTTTTTAGTGTTATATTTTCATTTTCTATATGTCTTTTTATGTTACATACTGACTCAATAGTTCGTATTATCATTAGTCTGCTACTAGCTTATATACTGTATACTGTATAATATATATGCTTATTTATGATTATTTTTTAAATTTTTAGTTTTTTTATATTCTCACCTTTATGCTACATAATAACCCTATAGTTCTTATCATTAGTCTGCAACTAGCTTACATCTGCTTATTTATGATTATATTATTTTTTACATTCTCACCTTTATTTAGTTTATTTTTATTACTCCCGAGTTCATAATTTTAGTTCACTCTTTCTTATACCGACTGTTCCTTTAAGCAGCACTACTACATTACCCAAGATGCAATGCGCATTCTGTCTTATATGTTTTTGTTTTTTTCGTTCTATCCCTTGGAAGAGTTTATGATTTTTTTTTCTCATATTTCATGCCAGGGACATCATAGGTATATTTGCTAATTGATTATATTTGTCCAATCTGCTATCTGGTTATATTTCCTATGGTATCTTTATTATTTTCACTTGGGAATACAGTCTCCGACAGCTCTGACTTCCCTACTCATTCTTGTAACTGCAGCTCCCAGGATTCAATGCGCAATTACCGATTCAATGTATAATGTCACTGATGACGTTACACTTCCGCGAGTCACGAGACTGGCTGTATTCTGTTAATCTAATGCACTAAACCTTTATTTTTATCTTGACTTGTAAATTTTTAAATATAGCCATATGTATAATTTACACTGAATGTCTCTTTGTACATATTTGTAAGTGTGTTAAATATGTTTTTATCTTATTGGCTGCAGGCCTGTGATGTCATTTTGGCGCCAATTTTAAATGTTTATACCCCTATATAAACCCTACTAGCCAGGTTCTAATTTCTTTCCTATTTGATAAAGCCTTAGTGGCGGAACATGTTATGGTTGATTTCTTGTGTGTATTTATATATAGAATATTATTTGTTTACCACTTTGTGCCAATTATCTTTTTTTAATTCACATTTCTATATTTGGACTTTTTACCTGGCTTCCTTTCATTACTGTGTGACTCCAAGTATATCCCAGGTGGGGATCATACCATCAATGCTAATATCATAGTGCAGTGGTCTGCACTAGATACCATCCCTCTGGAGGACTTTTACATATCGTTTAAAGCAGGGATTGTACCGATGCATGCCCTTCACACCTGAACTGGCTATAGCTCTATTAAATGTGAGTTGATTATATATACTTTTTCATTTCATTTATATTGGTCTGTACTGCACCATTGGCTCCCCTCACTTTTGTCTGAGCAGTTGAAACACTCATAACATTGAGGACTCTACACCTTAAAGCACCTTAAGAGACATTTATTTCTAAGACAGATGACTTTTGTGGAAATTTCTTTGTATGATTCTATCAGAATTTTAGTCCCACTTATTCAGTGAGACTTCCTATATTGTATTGTTTTTTATGTTTTTTTTTTTTTTTTTATATATCCTTCATTTACATTGTTATTCCCCTGGCGCAGCCCTTTTCCTGTTATTTTTGTGCCATACATTTCCTTTTCAGAGGGTTTGAGGATTACCATCTGTTGGGCCGCTGCCTACCACCCATATTCTATATTAGCGCTGACCCATTTTTATTTTTTCTTGTTAGCTAGATACAGCAGAAAACTAAACCTAATCTCACACTAGAATAAATGATCCAGGCTAGAAAGAGAAACTTTTTTCCCACATGTGAGTGAACATCATAATGCCCAAAAGGAGGAGTTTCTTTTCTCCAAACATTTACTAGCCAGCCACCACATTAAAAAGTAATAAATAAATAAACCCTATAGAGGTCAGTAAGACACCCATAGAAGGTTTTAAACCTCCTGACATGTGGCAGATGGGGCTATTTCTACTAATTGAATAGTGACTGGGTAGCCATTGCTATCCAATGGGACAGGGTCTGTAAAATGATGGTTAGGGATGTATTCCCCCTGTGCCTTCACCATTGGACATCAGGTGGTGGACATTAAAATAATGGACAAATCACTCTACAGCCTCTGATCCCACCTGTGTCCAGCAAAATCTGAATTGTAAAATCTAGACATTTTTAAATAGCGTGAACAATGTCTGGATTTTGGATTCTGAATTGCACTGTATACAGTCAGATGGTTTTGCCCCATTTGGTACAAATAACCCATACAATATTCTTTATATGCAAATGTAACATATTTTAAATAGCTAGGGTCCATATAACTACAAACTTCTTAGTCTCTATTTATCAAGAGTTTCCTCTTATTTTAGTACCTATAGTCCACAGAAAATGAGATTCCAACATGCGTAGCTATGCTTCTCCATAAACTATGCTTTATTTAGTAATGGCAGTTAAATTAATAGAAACTTACAAATATGTGAATAATGAAGAATATGGGTTTATTCACCATACATTGAAATGTAGTAAAATGCAAACTAAAGTGCAGACATTAGGCAACAATATCTGATTTAGAAAAATATCAACATCTTGTCAAATTTGCCTAAATATTGAAATTTAAAGGGACACTATAGTCACCTGAACAACTTTAGCTTAATGAAGCAGCTTTGGTGCATAGAACATGCCCCTGCAGCCTCACTGCTCAATCCTCTGCCATTTATGAGTTCAATTCCTTTGTTTATGAACCCTAGTCACACCTCCCTGCATGTGACTTGCACAGCCTTCCATAAACACTTCCTGTAAAGAGAGCCCTATTTCAGGCCTACTTCAGCGTGTGCTCTGCAGACCTGTGCCAGCGTGCTTTGACAGTTGCCACTCATATCTTGTGTCTCTATAGTGTGCTTTTACAACCAAAATTTTGTTTCCACTGTAATAGAAGAGCAGTTGCCTGCCTGCCAGCTTCTGTGTGAGGTTCACATTGGATACTGTGCCTATTTGCCCAGTGCCACCACTCATATCTGTTTTAACAATAGGTTAAGCTTTACATTTAAAATAAATATTTTTTTTTCACTGTAATAGAAGAGCAGTTAGTTGTCTGCAAGCGTCTGTGTTTCAGGCCTACTTCAGCGTGTGCTCTGCAGACCTGTGCCAGCGTGCTTTGACAGTTGCCACTCATATCTTGTGTCTCTATAGCGTGCTTTTACAACCAAAATTTTGTTTCCACTGTAATAGAAGAGCAGTTGCCTGCCTGCCAGCTTCTGTGTGAGGTTCACATTGGATACTGTGCCTATTTGCCCAGTGCCACCACTCATATCTGTTTTAACAATAGGTTAAGCTTTACATTTAAAATAAATATTTTTTTTTCACTGTAATAGAAGAGCAGTTAGTTGTCTGCAAGCGTCTGTGTTTCAGGCCTACTTCAGCGTGTGCTCTGTAGACCTGTGCCAGCGTGCTTTGACAGTTGCCAATCATATTTGGTGTCTCTATAGCGTGCTTTTAAAACCAAAATTTGTTTTTCACTGTTATAGATTGAATAGCAGTTACTTGTCTTCAAGCGGGTGTCTCAGGCCTACAGTGTGTGCTCTGCAGAACTGTTCCAGTGCACATTGCCAATCATATCTGGTGTCTCTATAGCATGCTTTTAAAACCAAAATTTGTTTTTCACTGTTATAGATTGAATAGCAGTTACTTGTCTTCAAGCGGGTGTCTCAGGCCTACAGTGTGTGCTCTGCAGAACTGTTCCAGTGCACATTGCCAATCATATCTGGTGTCTCTATAGCGTGCTTTTAAAACCAAAATTTGTTTTTCACTGTTATAGATTGAATAGCAGTTACTTGTCTTCAAGCGGCTCTGTCAGTCCTTCCTTCAGCGTGTGCTCTGCAGAACTGTTCCAGTGCACATTGCCAATCATATCTGGTCTCACAGTAGCTTGCACGCATAGTACCACTAATCCCCAAAAAAATGACAGGCAGAGGCAGGCCACCCCGCAGGGGCCGTCATGGTCGTGGTGCTGTGATTCCCTTTTGCCCTAGAATAATGCCCAGTTTTCAGAAGCCACGTACCCTGAACTTGAAAAGTTCTGAGGACTTAGTTGACTGGCTAACACAGGACACCCAATCTTCTACAGCCTCCGCTCGGAACCTTGACGCACCATCCTCCTCCAGCTTAGCTTCAGGCACCTCTCAAGATAGCACTCACCCGCCTGCCGCCACCACCAAAACTAGCACCACAGCCGCTTTACTTGGTATGTCAGAGGAGTTATTCACACACCCGTTTGAAGAAATGAGTGATGCGCAACCATTATTGCTAGAGGATGTAGATAACAGGGATATGTCTCAGGCAGGCAGCATTAAACACATGGAGGTACGGTGTGATGATGATGATGTTGTACCCGCTGCTGCTTCCTTTTCTGAGTTGTCAGATACAAGCGAAGCGGTTGATGATGACGATGCGTCCATGGATGTCACGTGGGTGCCCGCTAGAAGAGAAGAAGAACAGGGCGAAAGTTCAGATGGGGAGACAGAGAGGAGGAGGAGGAGACGAGTTGGAAGCAGGGGGGGGTCGTCGCAAGGAGCTAGTGGCACAGTCAGACAGCATGCATCGGCACCCGGTGTCAG
The DNA here is from genome assembly GCF_036172605.1 of Pelobates fuscus. Classification (NCBI taxonomy): domain Eukaryota; kingdom Metazoa; phylum Chordata; class Amphibia; order Anura; family Pelobatidae; genus Pelobates; species Pelobates fuscus. The sequence goes on from NC_086322.1 coordinate 133,169,435, forward strand.
CCCGACAGCACGCCAATCAACGCATGCTGTGTCCACCACCAGAATGCCGTCATTGCAGAGCTCAGCAGTGTGGCATTTTTTTTTGTGTGTCTGCCTCTGACAACAGCGATGCCATTTGCAACCTGTGCCAAAGGAAACTGAGTCGTGGGAGGTCCAACTCCCACCTAGGTACAACTGCTTTGCGTAGGCACATGATCTCACATCACATTTGCCTATGGGATCAACACATGAGTACAAGCAGCACGCCTACTCTAAGCCGCCATCCTCCTCCTGGTCCAGAATCTTCAGCCACGTCAACCACTGCTGTCCTTCTTGCCCCCTCTCAACCATCCGCCACTCCGTCTCCCGCCTTGAGCAGTTCCCGCTCATCTGCCCACAGTCATGTGTCTGTCAAGGACATGTTTGAGCGTAAGAAGCCAATGTCACCAAGTAACCCCCTTGCCCAGCGTCTGACAGCTGGCTTGTCCGAACTATTAGCCCGCCAGCTTTTACCATACAATCTGGTTGAGTCTGAGGCGTTCAAAAAATGTGTAGCTATTGGGACACCGCAGTGGAAGGTACCCGGCCGGAATTTCTTTTCACAAAAGGCAATCCCAAACTTGTACTCGATTGTGCAAAAAGGAAGTCATGGCATGTCTGGCACACAGTGTTGGGGCAAGGGTCCATCTGACCACTGATACCTGGTCTGCAAAGCATGGTCAGGGCAGGTATATCACCTACACTGTGCATTGGGTAAACCTGCTGACGGCTGACAAGCAAGGAATGCGTGGCATTGCAGAGGAGTTGGTGACACCGCCATGAATTGCAGGCAGTCCTGCTGCCACCTCCTCTACTCCTCCTACTCCATCCTCTTCCATAACCTCCTCGGCTGAGTCCTCTTGTGCCGCTGCTTCTTGCTCCACATCAACGGCATCCCCCCAGCTCCCCAGGTACTATTCCACATCCCGGATACGGCAGTGTCACGCCGTCTTGGGTTTGACTTGCTTGAAAGCAGAGAGTCACACCGGACAAGCACTCCTGTCCGCCCTGAACGCACAGGTGGAAAAGTGGCTGACTCCGCAGCAACTGGATATCGGCAAAGTGGTGTGTGACAACGGAAAAAAATTGATAGCAGCATTGAAGTTGGGCAAGTTGACACATGTGCCGTGCATGGCACATGTGTGTAATCTGATCGTACAACGCTTTGTGCATAAGTACACAGGCTTACAGGACGTCCTGAAGCAGGCCAGGAAGGTGTGTGGCCATTTCAGGCGTTCCTACACGGCCATGGCTCACTTTGCCGATATCCAGTGGCGAAACAACATGCCAGTGAGGCGCTTGATTTGCGACAGCCCTACACGTTGGAATTCAACACTCCTAATGTTCGACCGCCTGCTCCAACAAGAAAAAGCTGTTAATTAATATTTGTATGACCGGGGTGCTAGGACAGCCTCTGGGGAGCTGGGAATTTTTTTGCCACGTTACTGGACGCTCATGCGCAATGCCTGTAGGCTCATGCGTCCTTTTGAGGAGGTGACAAACCTAGTCAGTCGCACCGAAGGCACCATCAGCGACATCATACCATTTGTTTTCTTCATGGAGCGTGCCCTGCGAAGAGTGCTGGATCAGGCTGTAGATGAGCGTGAAGAGGAAGACGAGTTGTGGTCACCATCACCACCAGAAACAGCCTTATCAGCATCGCTTGCTGGACCTGCGGCAACGCTGGAAGAGGATTGTGAGGAAGAGGAGTCAGAGGAGAATTGTAGCTTTGAGGAGGAGGAGGAGGAGCAAGACCAAACACAACAGGCATCCCAGGGTGCTCGTTGTCACCTATCTGGTACCCGTGGTGTTGTACGTGGCTGGGGGGGAGAACATACCTTCAATGACATCAGTGAGGAGGAGGAACGGGAAATGAGTAGCACGGCATCCAACCTTGTGCAAATGGGGTCTTTCATGCTGTCCTGCCTGTTGAGGGACCCTCGTATAAAAAGGCTGAAGGAGAACGACCTGTACTGGGTGTCCACGCTACTAGACCCCCGGTATAAGCAGAAAGTGGCGGAAATGTTACCCAATTACAACAAGTCGGAAAGGATGCAGCATTTGCTAAATAAATTAAAAAGTATGCTTTACACAGCGTATAAGGGTGATGTCACAGCACAACGGGAATCTAACAGGGGGAGAGGTGGAAGTCATCCTCCTCCTCCCACGACCACGCCGGCAAGGACAGGACGCTTTAAAGACGTGTTGTTGATGGAGGACATGCGGACCTTTTTAAGTCCTATGCATCGCCACAGCCCTTCGGGATCCACCCTCAGAGAGCGACTCGACCGACAGGTAGCAGACTACCTCGCCTTAACTGCAGATATCGACACTCTGAGGAGCGATGAACCCCTTGACTACTGGGTGCGCAGGCTTGACCTGTGGCCTGAGCTATCCCAATTTGCGATAGAACTTCTGGCCTGCCCCGCTTCAAGTGTCCTGTCAGAAAGGACCTTCAGTGCAGCAGGAGGTATTGTCACTGAGAAGAGAAGTCGCCTAGGTCAAAAAAGTCTAGATTACCTCACCTTTATTAAGATGAATGAGGGATGGATCCCGAAGGGACTGACACTGGGCGATACATTCGCTTAAAAAAGGCCTGATGAGATGAGCTGCCTTGGGCTAAAAATGGTCCACACGCTGCTGTATTTTAGCTCTGAATGACGTTTGACTTGTGTGACTTATCCGCCACCAACTAGGGTTCAAGCCGCCATGTTTTAGGGCACTTTCTACCTGTGAAACAAACATCAATTTTTCTGGCCGCTGCTACAGCAGCAGCTGCAACAATACCAAATTTTTCAGGCATGTGTACATGCCTAATTTTTAGGCCCGCTGGTGCAGCACTGTGGCTTCAAAAACCAAACCAAAAATTAAAATCCTCCAAGATGGCACCAATATACCAGTGGTCTAAGCATCTTCCCACCTTGGCCTAAAAAGGGGAGGTGATTCAACAATTAAAAATCTCTGCCATTTACACGTCCACTGATAGGAGACGCGGAAGGTATTAAACTGATATGAACAATACTCCACTCCTATCAGTAGGTCTGTCCCATTGTGATTTATGCCCCCACCCACCGCGCAGGGATGGGGGCCAGGGGGGGAGGAAAGTAGGCACCCCCATTGTGATTTATGCCCCCCACCCACCGCGCAGGGGTGGGGGCCGAGGGGGGGAGGACAGTAGGTCACCCCATTGTGATTTATGGCCCCCACCCACCGCGCAGGGGTTGGGGAGGACAGTAGCTCCCCCCCAGTGTGTATCAGGGGCTTTGAGGACAGGTGTCAATCCATACCTGCCAAGTGACCCTATGTAGGGGGAACAGTCTCTATTCTGCTCTGTGTCAGTGTGTATCATGGTCTCTGTGGACGGTGAACAGTCTCTATTCTGCTCTGTGTCAGTGTGTATCATGGTCTCTGTGGACAGGGAACAGTCTCTATTCTGCTCTGTGTCAGTGTGTATCAGGGGTTTTGAGGACAGGTGTCAATCCATATCTGCCAAGTGACCCTATGTAGGAGGAACAGTCCCTATTCTGCTCTGTGTCAGTGTGTATCAGGGATCATTAGGATAGGTGTCAATCCATATCTGCCAAGTGACCCTATGTAGGGGGAACAGTCTCTATTCTGCTCTGTGTCAGTGTGTATCAGGGGTTTTGAGGACAGGTGTCAATCCATATCTGCCAAGTGACCCTATGTAGGGGGAACAGTCTCTATTCTGCTCTGTGTCAGTGTGTATGAGGGATCATTAGGATAGGTGTCAATCCATATCTGCCAAGTGACCCTATGTAGGGGGAACAGTCCCTATTCTGCTCTGTGTCAGTGTGTATCAGGGGTTTTGAGGACAGGTGTCAATCCATATCTGCCAAGTGACCCTATGTAGGGGGAACAGTCTCTATTCTGCTCTGTGTCAGTGTGTATCAGGGCTGGGCTTTGAGGACAGATGTCAATGTTAGGTGATTTCTGCCCTTTATGGATTAAAAGCAGACTCTGCATCAACTGTGCAATTTTCCATGGGAGTTTTACCATGGATCCCCCTCTGGCATGCCACAGTCCAGGTGTTAGTCCCCTTGAAACAACTTTTCCATCACTATTGTGGCCAGAAAGAGTCCCTGTTGTTTTTAAAATTCGCCTGCCCATTGAAGTCAATGGCGGTTCGCGCGGTTCGCCGGTTCGCGAACATTTGCGGAAGTTCGCGTTTGCCGTTCACGTTCGCGACAACACTACTGGCAGCTATCAATCTTAGAAATCCTTTGAAAATGCTGCTGGTTTACACCAAAACATAATGTACTAGCTGGTGTAAGTATGCAGTCCTGTCACAAATAACTTCCAGATGAAAGCATATAAACTGCAAAACTAAAACACTAGATTTTTATGTGTAATGATCATTTTTGTTCCTTCGATCTGTGTTTTGTCAGTAACGTAAAATAACCATCTGTTACGAGTGGATGAGTCACACATTTTTCAAGAGATACCATGCTGATTTTATAGTCCTCGCTAAAAAAAAAAAAAAAAAAAACCCAACACTTTATTTAATTTGCAAGCTTGGTTAAAGCGTTATTGTATAATTTCATTGTTATTGAAAAATTGAATTTTACTTTGCTTGTAGAGTAGTAGAAAAGAAGCATTTCTGAAATGGGAAATTCTCGTAATGCTAAATTGCCACCTTTGACGGCCATGGGTTAGAATAGCTTGGCATACTTGCAGATGAGTCTTTGCCTGAGAGGCAAGATCATGAACCTTGCTGAATAAGTAATTTCAAGACAAGGTAAAAGCATTACAAAGTTAGCATGCAAGGCAACACTTCATTAGTATGCATGCAACTTTGCAGACAAATGTGCATAGACAAAATTGTAATCTTGTGAGTGTGCTTTTCAGGTGAGATCTGTAAAAATGGAAATTGTTATGTTAGAAATAGTCTTGCAACTTAGTCAGTTTACTGAAGGACTAAAGGCTAATTTGCAGCAACTATTATCTTTACTGCATTTATCAAATATTTTGCATGAAATATAAACAAGATTTGTAAAGCTATAAAACTTAAGACTTTAAAAAGCTTTTGGTTCTGCTTTATGATTTTTGAGCTGCATTGCCCTAAATCAGTTCTAGCCACAATCTTTCTTAAAGCATTATTTCCTGAAATTCTAAATCCCTTCAAAAGGGATCACCTCTTTATAAGTAAGGAATTCTCCTAAACAAATTAAATCAAAATCTGGAGTGAAATGGAACTTAAGGTGAATTGGCCATGGAACAAGTGTCTAAGGTTTTGAAAACCTGACCATATGCTAGTTAAGGAGATCTGTAGAATTCATGTCTTTATAAACAAAAAGTATCCAACCACTGTTTTGAAATATTATGGCTTTTGTGACCATGTACAAAAAGGAACAATGCAGTGTGTAAGGGGCTTAAGATGTGATAAAAGGTGTGTGTACTAGTATAAAAAAGTGCTTCCCCAAATACTCAATAAAACATTAGACAAGGTAAAATTTGTATACTAGCAAGGAAATAAACCATGTGACACAAAACAATAAAGTGAATAGAGTATAAATACAAACGTATATACTTAGAAATGGGTACCACAGGATACCTAAAAGCAGAAAATGCAAAACAACATGGTGTGAACCGTAATATATATAGGGAAAGGGGTTGGAGTCTCACTCACATGGCCCAGAACTACCCCAGGCTCTGTATTATAGGCTCAAAGGTGCCACAAACAGGTTAACGATCCAGTAGCAAGGTTCTCAAGAACTAATGATGGATCTTCAGTATTTAACCCCTTAGTGGCGTACAGGGTACGCCAGCCAAAAAAAGTTGTTCACAACCGCTGACGTACCATGTACATTCGCGGAGAAAATGAGCGCTGGAGCCGATCGTGATCGCTCTATCGTGGCATCGTGGAATACCCACCCTCACTGCTGGGCACCCAAGTGATCGTTCCCCTAGAGCGATCACTTCTGGGTTGCCGCATGTGGCACCCGGCAGTGTAGGCAAGAGCATCGGAAGCCTTCAGGCAGGCATCCGATGCACAGCCTGTACTGAGTGCCTCGAGGGGGTAAAACAATAGGGGTAAAACCTATTCCGACAATGAAATCACCAGTAAAAGTGAAGTTTTTGTGTAAAAAAAAAAAAAATTTGCAAAAATCAAAGAAAACCGCTAACTTTGGCCAGCGTTTGTGACTAAATGGCTACTACTTAATTTTCATTCCTAGGCTCCTATGTGCTCTCAAAGGCAACATTGGCCCAGCAAACCAATCTGTCAAATTTCAATGTGCAAACATGGAAAAGGGGAAAGCCCTACATTTGACCCCGGTAAGTTTCCAAAAAATCATAAAACCTGTACATTAGGGGCACTGTTTTACTCGGGAGATATTGATGAACATATATTGGGGTGTTCTTTGTCAGTAACACATAACTGGGACTGATAATCCATGCCTAAAGTACAATGTGAGAGAAAAATAACACAAAAAGATAACTACACAAAAGTTTGACAAAGACTGGTGGTAGAATTAGTGCATGGAAAGTGTTAAAATACCACCATTTGTGGGCGTGGTTTCGACGCAAACCAAGATGGCCACGTGAGCGCTTAGCTTCTGTACAGTGCAACCCCAGGCAGCGATTCACAGAATAAACGGGACGGAAACCCGGAAAAAAAACAGCCCCAGAGAAGCCCAACAGGCTATGGCATCCAAAACCTCGAAGAAAATGAGGCACAAGCGGCCAGCGCTCCAGGTAACGGCGCTTACCTACCCGCGCACGTCAATCCGAGATGGTGCCGAATCCCCCAGCTCACCAGCCTCGTGCTCCAATTGGAGCGATAACACCACAATCTCCTTACCCACCACAGCCCCTGCCACAGACTTGTTGGTCCACAGAATGCTCCAGGAGTTAAAGTCTTCCCTGCAAACAGATATCACCAAAGTGGCGAGAGATATAAAAGCAGAGATACAGGCATTGGGGGAACGGACCACACACCTGGAAGCTAACACTGAGGAAATTATCTCAGCCCACAACACCCTGGCTGATGCATATGGAGGTAGAATACCTCACAGATAAAATGGCAGAACAGGAAGACAGGAGCAGACGCAGCAATATCCGCCTGCGTGGCATACCTGAAACGGTCCTGCCACAAGACCTTAAGGCCTATGTTACCGACCTCTTCCAGGCCCTAGTCCCAGACACCGTGGAGCCCCTCCTCATGATGGACTGTATACACAGACTGCTGAGGCCTAAACATCTTGGTCCTGCTGTGCCTAGAGACACCATCACCAAACTGCATTATTACGCCTCCACAGAGAAGATCCTGCAGGGCGCTAAACTCCAACCAATGCTGCCAGACCGGTTTACAGGTGTGACGCTATACACTGACCTCTCAGAGGCTACTTTTTTGAAAAGGAAAAGCTTCTTACCAATCACAAAAACCCTGAGAGAAGCCAACATCATTTACAAATGGGGGTACCTAACCCGCCTTATACTGAGACACAACGGGGCGGAACGCTACATAACCAACATAGAAGACGGCTGACAGTTGCTGGCGGAATGGAATCTACCCCTTCAGCTACTTGACAATGCAAACCAGCCGAAAGGCAAGCAACCCTCCCCCACTAAGGTGGCCAAAGACTGGCATACTGTAGCAACTACCAAATGATTGCCCTACGATGCTGGTGGATCTATCTACAAATCTAAAGCCGATTAGTGGCGGGGTAATGTATTTCCTAATATATTACCGCTGTTTTATCTGTTCAAATGTTTCAATGCCATGTTTTCTTTTGTTTTCTGTAACAGGTTTGTCTGGGACCAAATAGTTGCTCCCCTATTATTAATACTGCAGATATTTAAGAAAAAACAAAACAAAAACAAAAAACAAATGCATACCACTATGGTTAAGCCCACTAGGGTCGACCTTTAGAACTGTGACGGTTACTCTCAATATGTGGACAGACACACTTTGGAGCTCAAGGAAGCAGGCTGAAGGGTCAGTGTTAGGACCCGCTTAGGGGGGTCTGCCTTGACGTTGGCAGGCGGGCATTCCCTCCAATGGCCATTGGAGCAACTAAATGACCTCCATTTGTCTAAATATACATAGGGATTAAGGAGAAAGCGCAGGTAACGTTTTTCTTTTCTTTGGTTTTTACTATATATTGGGGCTGGTGTGTGTTGTAGTCCTTGCTGCTTAAGCGCAGGACTTCTCTTTTTGTATTTGTATACACTTTGGATTAAGTCAAGGTGCCTGACAGATCAACGCTAACTCACTGCTCCCCTGAACCTCAGATTACCCAAATGACTCCATAGCATTGCCCACCCACAAGGTGTTTGAGACCAAAGGACTGTGAGCTCTTAAACCGCTAACTAGAGAACTGCACCAGCATCACTGGGTCGCACACCAGGCAGGCTATCTACCCCCAGTCTCCCAGGCTCAACAGAGCCATGATTCTGCCATCAAATCGCCCTTGCGTTGCCCCTTATGGCTCACTGTGCATACGTTTTACCTTTTGTCCACCCTCTTTGAATTCTCCTACCCCCCTACCCACGTGTAAGTGGTCCCTAACCTCACGTCTACCTATAGGCATGGATATACAACAAGTCACTAGCGCCTCTCCCACTGGAGAAGACCCCATTCATCCCCATAACTTCCTAATCTTCACTAAACCTGATGACTCCTACTTATTAGCAGGATTGAAATTTACATCTATTAATGCTAAGGGGCTGAATTCGCCCAACAAACGTAGATGGGCTTTGACGGAGGCCACCAAACTAAAAGCACAATTAGCCTTCTTCCAGGGGACCCACTTTAAATGGGGTCACCGACTGAAATTCTGCACTACCCACTTCCCTCACGATTTTCATTCATGCTATAAAAAAAAAGTGGGGAGGATATAAAATATAAAATAGGCAAGGAAGTCTCCTTTCTACTGGTTAAAAAATCAGGGAACAAGAAGGGACGACACCTACTATTACAGTGTTACCTCAACAATGAACCCTACACCCTAATTAACGTATACGGACCTCACACTAACCAGGGGGAGTTCCTAGACAAGGTTTTTGCTCTAGCAACCCTACATAAGTTTGGTAATGGGGTTATTGGAGGAGACACAAACTTCCTTATGGACAGCTCTCTCTACACATCTTCTAGCACCAGTGTAGCCCCATCCACCGCACACAAACTATCAAAAGACACAACCGCCAGATGCACACAGATACTACATCACAACTATATTGACCCATGGAGGATAATGCACCCCACAGACAGGGACTGTATGGTGCACAACTCATACATCAGAATAGATAGATTTCTCATACCACTTTCAGCAATGCACACCGTACAAAAAACCGACAGAGGACTCATCACATGGACGGATCACGCACCGGTAATTTTGACCTTACACGAATGCTTTCCCTCTTTAGGGACAGGCACTTGGTGACTTAATGACTCCTTACTGAACGACCCATAATTGTCTTGCACTGTGGACGAAGAACTGTCCTCTTATTTCGCAACCAACACCACGGACGACAGCTCGATCGAGATTAAATGGCAGGCACACAAAGCGGTCATACACAGCCTCCTTATTAAACAAGCAAGCTGTGACAAACTGCCTTTTGTCACTGGGTTTTCATGTGACAAACTGCCCTTGGCCCCTGGCTTTTGGGGAGCCTGATTGACAGCCTCCTGCCTTATGAGTATGGCCCTTTAAAAACATTATTTGGGCATATTGATTGTAACACACTTTTTCTGCCCCTTTAATTCCATGAGAAAACGTGCATCTTCCCCTCCTCCGTTTTCCTGTCTATTGTTTCTTCAGCAGGGCGTTGGCCCAGGGACTCTGCCAGACCAGTTTAAACTGGCTGCTTTGTCCCTCCTCAATCTCTCATCAGCCCTTGCTAAACTTTTATTCTGTTTGTGGTATCTGAGTGCTCAGATCCAAGCTATCTGGGGATAGGTTGAATGTGGGGGTTCTGTTCAGTATAATAGGAATGATGTATTTTTATGTATTTTTACTGTTGTTGTAAATGTGTCAGGATCGGGTCAGGGATCCAACACGCAGAGTACAAAGAGTAGCAGATACGTATACCGGTCCTTAGAATGGCCGGACTTAACGTATAACTACGATAGAATGGTCAGAGACAAGCCGAGGTTGAGGGAACGAGAAGACAGGTAAGCGAGAGACAAGCCGGGTCAAGGATAACAGAAAGACAGGAGAGTAAATATCAAAGCCGGGTCGGAACCAAAAGACAAGAGAATAACAAAGCACTGTGTGACTAGGCGGACTAGAACCACGACAGGGCAATGAGTGAATGAGAGAGCCACTGTTAAGTATCCTGGCTAGGAAGAGAAGACACGCCTCCGGCGAGTCCTGATTCGTCTCCCGAGATTTGAGTGACAGGACGTTCCGGGTTGGCGTCATGACGTCTACCTCCGGTCCTCCTGTTATAAAAGGAAGTGACTCCCTCGCGGCCGGCGTTAGCAAGACCGAGTGAACCGCGAGGGGCCGAGGAGACATGCCGTCCGGACGGATAAACTTCTAAGTCTCTACCTCTCTCAGAGGTAGAGGCTTCAGGTACCCTGACAGTACCCCCCCTCTCAGATACGCCCACCGGGCGGAAGGAGCCGGGGCGAGATGGAAAGCGGGAGTGAAATGCCCTGCGAAGGCGAGGAGCATGAACATCCTCTTGTGGTACCCAACTCCTCTCCTCAGGACCATATCCCTTCCAGTCAACTAAATATTGTACTCTCCCCCGGGAGACACGAGAATCAATAATGGAGTTAACCTCATACTCCTCCTGACCCTCCACCTGAACAGGGCGCGGAGGGGCGATTGTGGAGGAGAATCTGTTACAGATTAGAGGTTTCAGCAATGACACGTGAAAGGAGTTCGGGATGCGTAAAGTAGCTGGGAGAGCTAGACGATACGCCACTGGGTTAATTCGAGTCAAGATCCTGTAGGGACCAATGTAACGAGGAGCGAATTTCATGGAAGGAACTTTAAGACGAATATTCCTAGTACTCAACCAAACTCTATCGCCTGGAACAAAATTCGGAGCCGCCCTTCTACGTTTGTCAGCATGTTTCTTAACCAGTACAGAATTGTGTAGAAGAATCTGTCGAGTCTGATCCCACAACTTCCTCAAATTGGCCACATGGACATCAACCGACGGCACTCCTTGGGAAGGAGAAACCGAGGGAAGAATAGATGGATGAAAGCCATAGTTCATGAAGAAGGGGCTTGAATGCGTAGAGTCACAAACGAGATTGTTGTGCGCAAACTCCGCCCAAGGAATCAAACCGACCCAATCGTCCTGGTGTTCGGAAACAAAACAACGTAAGTATTGCTCAATCTTCTGGTTGGTTCGTTCGGCAGCTCCGTTAGACTGAGGATGATAGGCGGACGAAAAATTCAATTTGATGCCTAATTGAGAACAGAACGACCTCCAGAAACGTGAAACAAATTGGGAGCCTCTATCAGAAGTGATCTCCGAGGGAATCCCATGCAAGCGAAAAATCTCTTTAGCAAAGATTTCCGCCAATTCAGGGGAAGTCGGGAGTTTAGGCAAGGGTACGAAATGTGCCATCTTGGTAAACCTATCGACTACGGTGAGGATAACAGTGTGCTTTTTAGAAACAGGCAAATCCACAATAAAGTCCATTGCCACACAGGACCAAGGTTTGCCAGGAATTTCCAGAGGCTGCAGAAGGCCACAAGGAAGCGAATGCGGTAGTTTAGTTTTAGTACAGACCACACAAACTCCGATAAAATCCTTAATATCCTTCCGTAACGAAGGCCACCAGAAATCCTTGGAGATCAAAGAATACATCTTGCGAACACCCGGATGACCAGCCACCTTACTCTCGTGAAGACACTGTAAGAGCTCCAATTGGAGTTCAGGAGGAACGAAAAGTCTGGAAGCCGGAGTCAGTCTAGGGGCCAGATGCTGCAAGCTCCTTATCTGATCCAGTAGCGGAGAATGGACTTTGAGAGTAGTGTTAGCGATAATGTTACACTTGGGTACTATAGAGGACAAAACCGGCTCAGATACGGCAGCAGGTTCATATTGGCGAGATAAGGCGTCGGCTTTAGAATTCTTAGAACCTGGCCTATATGTGAGTACGTAGTTGAAGTGAGTGAGAAATATGGACCAACGAGCCTGTCTAGATGATAGTCGTTTAGCCTCTCCAATATAGGATAAGTTTTTATGATCTGTCAAAATAGTAACAGGATGCAAAGTACCCTCCAATAAATGTCTCCACTCCTTCAAGGCCATTATAACCGCTAGTAGTTCCCTGTCACCAATGTCATATCTGCTTTCAGTACCTGACAATTTTTTGGAAAAGTATCCACAAGGATGTAATGGTTTATCTACACCCAACCTTTGGGACAGAACAGCACCTATACCTGTCTCAGAAGCGTCAACTTCGAGTAGGAAAGGTAGTGTAGTATCAGGGTGAACTAAAATTGGTGCGGAAGCAAACAGCTCCTTGAGTGTCTTAAAAGCCAGAAGTGCTTCAGTAGACCAATTCTTAGTCTCAGCCCCTTGTTTGGTCATATTGGTGATGGGAGCAATGATAGAGGAGTATCCCTTAATGAAACGTCTGTAGTAATTGGAGAAACCAATAAATCTCTGGATAGCCTTGAGACCCTTAGGTAAAGGCCAATCTAATATGGATTGGAGCTTCTCCGGGTCCATTTCAAACCCCTCCCCAGAGATCACATAACCAAGAAAGGTAGTTTGGGATTGGTCAAAGCTGCATTTCTCTAGTTTGCAGTATAAGCCATGCTGAAGGAGTTTGTGTAAAACCCTTCTGACTTGTCCGTGGTGAGTCTCAATATCTCTGGAATGTATAAGTATATCATCAAGGTATACAATCACACAGTCATCTTGAAACTCCCTAAGAACCTCATTAATAAGGTCCTGAAATACCGCCGGGGCATTGCAGAGACCAAAAGGCATTACAGTATACTCATAGTGCCCATATCGAGTATTGAATGCAGTTTTCCACTCGTCACCGTCGTGAATTCTCACCAAATTATAAGCACCTCTAAGGTCTAACTTAGTGAAAATTTTAGAACTTTTTAATCGATCAAAAAGCTCGGTGATCAAGGGAATCGGATATACATTTCTAATGGTTATCTTGTTAAGACCTCGGTAGTCAATGCAGGGTCTTAAAGAACCATCCTTTTTTTTAACAAAAAAAATCCAGCCCCAGCAGGAGAGGAGGATCTTCTAATGAACCCCTTGTCTAGGTTCTCACGAATATACTCCTCTAGAACTAAGTTTTCATTCGTAGACAAAGGGTATACATGACCCCTGGGAGGCATGGTACCAGAAAGTAAATTAATTTTGCAATCAAAAGACCTATGTAGTGCTAGAGCCATCTGATCCATCCTATGATCCATGGCGTCAAACCTAGGATCAGGAGAACCAAACTGACAATTTGTACCTGCAGGATCCATGGCCCTGTCGTAATGTCAGGATCGGGTCAGGGATCCAACACGCAGAGTACAAAGAGTAGCAGATACGTATACCGGTCCTTAGAATGGCCGGACTTAACGTATAACTACGATAGAATGGTCAGAGACAAGCCGAGGTCGAGGGAACGAGAAGACAGGTAAGCGAGAGACAAGCCGGGTCAAGGATAACAGAAAGACAGGAGAGTAAATATCAAAGCCGGGTCGGAACCAAAAGACAAGAGAATAACAAAGCACTGTGTGACTAGGCGGACTAGAACCACGACAGGGCAATGAGTGAATGAGAGAGCCACTGTTAAGTATCCTGGCTAGGAAGAGAAGACACGCCTCCGGCGAGTCCTGATTCGTCTCCCGAGATTTGAGTGACAGGACGTTCCGGGTTGGCGTCATGACGTCTACCTCCGGTCCTCCTGTTATAAAAGGAAGTGACTCCCTCGCGGCCGGCGTTAGCAAGACCGAGTGAACCGCGAGGGGCCGAGGAGACATGCCGTCCGGACGGATAAACTTCTAAGTCTCTACCTCTCTCAGAGGTAGAGGCTTCAGGTACCCTGACAAAATGGAGATATTCCCTGTACCTGGAGATAATTAAGTTACAACACCCACTTAAGCCAATTATCTCCAGGATAGAGAAGAAGATAGATGTGGAACTGTTTTGGGCAGGAAAGCCATTCTTGCAGTCGGTCAAATAGGACTTCCATCTAACTTTTGAACCACTGGGCGGATTTGTATGATTTTGACATATGTTTGTGTACTGATTATGCTGGTTCTGAATATGTGACTGAATTTATGGGAATTGCATGTATGGTTTGGAAATTATGAATATTGTATAAAACTGTATATTTTACTGCCTGTGATAATTAAGTTAACCCATTGTGTTGAGGTAATTATATCACAGGCGGAGGGGAGGGTTTGTGTGCCTTGGTTGAGAGTGTCTGACTGTGCTGTAATGTTTTGATTGACTATTATAACTGCATGTCCTGTGTACCACAAGGTCCACGTGGGTGGTAACCTTGTGGGAAAACCTGCATAAAAGAAAGTCTTTTGGTGCTCATTAAAAAGTTCTACCTGACCCTCAACTCGCAGCAGAGGGGACTGCTATAATCACTACAGGGATTGCTATGCTCGTCATACTCCCTTAGCTACTGAGCTCTTGTAAGAGCTCTTGTTCAAGGTGCTCCAATGGGTAGACATAGAGAACGGCAACTGCAAAGGGGGGATAGATTAGGGACCTGTTGTGGACCCCCAAAACACTACGGCCCAGCATGCCACATCTGTTTCCTGCCACAAAATTGGCATTGCACCACTGGGACCTTTTTCAGAAACAATACAACACACACCTCCGGTTTCATCCAAGTGCCCCTCTCACATCCCTTAAAGCAGTCAGTCCTTGGCTCACTTTCAAAGCTGGGCCAAACACGGTATCCTCTCCATTGACATGGTGACACACCAAAATCAAGTCATCCCCTTCCCAGAGCTGCAACAAAGACATGGCCTACCAAACTCATATGTCTTCTCTTACCTACAGCTCAAGAGTTTCATTCACTCCCATGTTTACACGGAGGCAGACCTTTCCCACCTAAATTCATCTGAGGCACATGAGCTCTATGATCGATGCCACAATCTGCCTACCAAGCCTAAAGCACTCTTCCTGTGCTATAGATCCATCATGCAGAATACCCCACACCCGGCACCTACGTTCATAGCCCAAAGGGCACTTGAAAATGAGACCACGTGGTCCGAGACAGAATGGACCAACTCCTTAAATGCTCTATAAGGACAGACCCAATGTTACTCGTATGTAGAGGCACATAGGAATCTAATCTATCGCTGGTACTTAACACCTAGCAGACTCCACAAAATATACCCCACTGTGCCAAGTTTCTGCAGGAGATGCGGGGTACAAGAGGGTCATATGACACACATATAGTGGAGCTGCAAAGACCTCCAGCCGCTCTGGAAAGCAGTAAGCGACATCTTCATAGAAATAGACCCTAATCTGCCACCCTTAACTATACAATCGGGACTATTCCTGATGCTGCCAAGATACATACGCTCCACACACAGACAACCATTCCTGCTTACCATTCTAGTGGCTAGAAACCTAATAGCCACACACTGGAAGCCAAGATGCCCACCAACAACACCATTAATGGGAAAGCTTAAACAATTTTATGAAAATGAAAAAATGTCTCTCTTATCTGCCAAACATGCTGCAGCCTTTGACACTACGTGGAAAACTTGGTCTGCTAAAGGGTTTATTGGGTAACGGGAATAAGAGTAAAATGTACTGGAACCAACTGTTGTGTAATAGAGAGAATGCACCGTATCATATTATGCCTCATCCGTACATCAGACTAGCTTTGGCTATGTTAGCAGCTAACCACTGACTTATGTGCTGTGACTTGAAGATTTGTGAACCATGTATATCCCCACCACCCCCCTTTTTCCTTCTATACCCCTTATCCCCCCCAACTGTGCACATGTTCGTATACTAATAACGAAATGATAAAAAATTTCAAATTTAATAAAAAATAAAATACCACTATTTGAAATTGAATTTTAGACCTGTGCATGTTAGTGTCATCAATAAACATCTTAATAATTTAAAAATGAAAAAACAGTGTGGACCAGATCAAATCCCAGCAATGTTGCTGAAGCTCAGTCTGCCAGCAATTGGTAAACCTGTCACTACCCTTATCAATGAATCCCATGTGTCAGGATACATGCCCAAACTTTGGAAGACTGCAAAAGTTGTACCTATCCATACAAGTGGTGACAATACTTTGGTATCGACCGATATCATTGCTCCCTGTATTGTCAAAAATCTTTGAAAAGTGTGAATATTATCAACGATCAAATTATCTGACCCCTGATCAATCAGGCTTTAGTCCAAATCACTCAACTTCAACTGCCCAAAAATTTGCAATGACATCCAAATTGGCATGGAACAAGGTGACTTAACTTGAGCTATTTTCCTTGATTTTGCCAAGGCCTTTGACACAGTAGACCATGGTATTCTTTTGCAAAAACTTAAAATCTCAGGCATTGGTGATCGTCCACTAACCTGGTTTCAATCGTATGTTTCAAACCAATTGTAATATGTGACCATTTCTTATAGTGCTTCCCCAAGGCTCCATACTCTGCCACCTGCTATTCACATTATTTATAAATGATCTGCCTAATGTCTGCAAATCCTCAACTGTACACATGTATGCAGACGACACTGTAATCTACGCTAGTAAACCCAAGCTACCGCCGCTTGAGGCTTTGTTCCAAAACCAATTCACAGAGGTAGAGAACTGGATAGCGGATAACAAACTCTTACTAAACACTGACAACTGTTACAATGATCTTTGCAACTGTACCTAAATTACGTAAACTACAAAATCAACAATTGTGTATCAGAACAAATTCAAATAGAACACTGACAGCAGTCTGCTCTTTTAAATATTTAGGTATGTTGCTAGACCCTAATCTATCTATCTAGCCTTCACATTGAAAAAATCTCTACAAAACTTTACCCAAAACTAGGTGCCCTGTACAGAAACAAAACCTGACTAAGCCCTACAGTAAGGAAACAGATATAGCAACAAATGCTAATGCCGGTCATTGATTATGGAGATTTAGTGTATGCACCCGCACCGCAAACCCACCTTAATAAACTTAATATGTTATATAATTAGTTCTGCCGCTTTGTACTAGAATGTAATTACTTTACCCACCACTGTTACATGCTGGAATCCCGACGCACTCTTCATCTTTCCAGCCTTGTGCATAAGAGCATTTCTGGGAAGCTCCCACCCTACCTGAGTAGAATGCTCTCCCTGGCTATTCACACCTCCTATAACCTCTGATCCAGTACTAGCACGATATTTAGCATTCCGCAATACCAAAAAAAAAGTGGCTCTATCCTCCTCATGTATCTGATATGCTGTATGTGTTAGAATTTTAAAAGGGACCTTTTTTAAACATATCTTTTTATGTCTTTTGAAATATGCTTCCTATATGTGTTTATTGAGAACAGAACGACCTCCAGAAACGTGAAACAAATTGGGAGCCTCTATCAGAAGTGATCTCCGAGGGAATCCCATGCAAGCGAAAAATCTCTTTAGCAAAGATTTCCGCCAATTCAGGGGAAGTCGGGAGTTTAGGCAAGGGTACGAAATGTGCCATCTTGGTAAACCTATCGACTACGGTGAGGATAACAGTGTGCTTTTTAGAAACAGGCAAATCCACAATAAAGTCCATTGCCACACAGGACCAAGGTTTGCCAGGAATTTCCAGAGGCTGCAGAAGGCCACAAGGAAGCGAATGCGGTAGTTTAGTTTTAGTACAGACCACACAAACTCCGATAAAATCCTTAATATCCTTCCGTAACGAAGGCCACCAGAAATCCTTGGAGATCAAAGAATACGTCTTGCGAACACCCGGATGACCAGCCACCTTACTCTCGTGAAGACACTGTAAGAGCTCCAATTGGAGTTCAGGAGGAACGAAAAGTCTGGAAGCCGGAGTCAGTCTAGGGGCCAGATGCTGCAAGCTCCTTATCTGATCCAGTAGCGGAGAATGGACTTTGAGAGTAGTGTTAGCGATAATGTTACACTTGGGTACTATAGAGGACAAAACCGGCTCAGATACGGCAGCAGGTTCATATTGGCGAGATAAGGCGTCGGCTTTAGAATTCTTAGAACCTGGCCTATATGTGAGTACGTAGTTGAAGTGAGTGAGAAATATGGACCAACGAGCCTGTCTAGATGATAGTCGTTTAGCCTCTCCAATATAGGATAAGTTTTTATGATCTGTCAAAATAGTAACAGGATGCAAAGTACCCTCCAATAAATGTCTCCACTCCTTCAAGGCCATTATAACCGCTAGTAGTTCCCTGTCACCAATGTCATATCTGCTTTCAGTACCTGACAATTTTTTGGAAAAGTATCCACAAGGATGTAATGGTTTATCTACACCCAACCTTTGGGACAGAACAGCACCTATACCTGTCTCAGAAGCGTCAACTTCGAGTAGGAAAGGTAGTGTAGTATCAGGGTGAACTAAAATTGGTGCGGAAGCAAACAGCTCCTTGAGTGTCTTAAAAGCCAGAAGTGCTTCAGTAGACCAATTCTTAGTCTCAGCCCCTTGTTTGGTCATATTGGTGATGGGAGCAATGATAGAGGAGTATCCCTTAATGAAACGTCTGTAGTAATTGGAGAAACCAATAAATCTCTGGATAGCCTTGAGACCCTTAGGTAAAGGCCAATCTAATATGGATTGGAGCTTCTCCGGGTCCATTTCAAACCCCTCCCCAGAGATCACATAACCAAGAAAGGTAGTTTGGGATTGGTCAAAGCTGCATTTCTCTAGTTTGCAGTATAAGCCATGCTGAAGGAGTTTGTGTAAAACCCTTCTGACTTGTCCGTGGTGAGTCTCAATATCTCTGGAATGTATAAGTATATCATCAAGGTATACAATCACACAGTCATCTTGAAACTCCCTAAGAACCTCATTAATAAGGTCCTGAAATACCGCCGGGGCATTGCAGAGACCAAAAGGCATTACAGTATACTCATAGTGCCCATATCGAGTATTGAATGCAGTTTTCCACTCGTCACCGTCGTGAATTCTCACCAAATTATAAGCACCTCTAAGGTCTAACTTAGTGAAAATTTTAGAACTTTTTAATCGATCAAAAAGCTCGGTGATCAAGGGAATCGGATATACATTTCTAATGGTTATCTTGTTAAGACCTCGGTAGTCAATGCAGGGTCTTAAAGAACCATCCTTTTTTTTAACAAAAAAAATCCAGCCCCAGCAGGAGAGGAGGATCTTCTAATGAACCCCTTGTCTAGGTTCTCACGAATATACTCCTCTAGAACTAAGTTTTCATTCGTAGACAAAGGGTATACATGACCCCTGGGAGGCATGGTACCAGAAAGTAAATTAATTTTGCAATCAAAAGGCCTATGTAGTGCTAGAGCCATCTGATCCATCCTATGATCCATGGCGTCAAACCTAGGATCAGGAGAACCAAACTGACAATTTGTACCTGCAGGATCCATGGCCCTGTCGTAATGTCAGGATCGGGTCAGGGATCCAACACGCAGAGTACAAAGAGTAGCAGATACGTATACCGGTCCTTAGAATGGCCGGACTTAACGTATAACTACGATAGAATGGTCAGAGACAAGCCGAGGTCGAGGGAACGAGAAGACAGGTAAGCGAGAGACAAGCCGGGTCAAGGATAACAGAAAGACAGGAGAGTAAATATCAAAGCCGGGTCGGAACCAAAAGACAAGAGAATAACAAAGCACTGTGTGACTAGGCGGACTAGAACCACGACAGGGCAATGAGTGAATGAGAGAGCCACTGTTAAGTATCCTGGCTAGGAAGAGAAGACACGCCTCCGGCGAGTCCTGATTCGTCTCCCGAGATTTGAGTGACAGGACGTTCCGGGTTGGCGTCATGACGTCTACCTCCGGTCCTCCTGTTATAAAAGGAAGTGACTCCCTCGCGGCCGGCGTTAGCAAGACCGAGTGAACCGCGAGGGGCCGAGGAGACATGCCGTCCGGACGGATAAACTTCTAAGTCTCTACCTCTCTCAGAGGTAGAGGCTTCAGGTACCCTGACAAAATGGAGATATTCCCTGTACCTGGAGATAATTAAGTTACAACACCCACTTAAGCCAATTATCTCCAGGATAGAGAAGAAGATAGATGTGGAACTGTTTTGGGCAGGAAAGCCATTCTTGCAGTCGGTCAAATAGGACTTCCATCTAACTTTTGAACCACTGGGCGGATTTGTATGATTTTGACATATGTTTGTGTACTGATTATGCTGGTTCTGAATATGTGACTGAATTTATGGGAATTGCATGTATGGTTTGGAAATTATGAATATTGTATAAAACTGTATATTTTACTGCCTGTGATAATTAAGTTAACCCATTGTGTTGAGGTAATTATATCACAGGCGGAGGGGAGGGTTTGTGTGCCTTGGTTGAGAGTGTCTGACTGTGCTGTAATGTTTTGATTGACTATTATAACTGCATGTCCTGTGTACCACAAGGTCCACGTGGGTGGTAACCTTGTGGGAAAACCTGCATAAAAGAAAGTCTTTTGGTGCTCATTAAAAAGTTCTACCTGACCCTCAACTCGCAGCAGAGGGGACTGCTATAATCACTACAGGGATTGCTATGCTCGTCATACTCCCTTAGCTACTGAGCTCTTGTAAGAGCTCTTGTTCAAGGTGCTCCAATGGGTAGACATAGAGAACGGCAACTGCAAAGGGGGGATAGATTAGGGACCTGTTGTGGACCCCCAAAACACTACGGCCCAGCATGCCACATCTGTTTCCTGCCACAAAATTGGCATTGCACCACTGGGACCTTTTTCAGAAACAATACAACACACACCTCCGGTTTCATCCAAGTGCCCCTCTCACATCCCTTAAAGCAGTCAGTCCTTGGCTCACTTTCAAAGCTGGGCCAAACACGGTATCCTCTCCATTGACATGGTGACACACCAAAATCAAGTCATCCCCTTCCCAGAGCTGCAACAAAGACATGGCCTACCAAACTCATATGTCTTCTCTTACCTACAGCTCAAGAGTTTCATTCACTCCCATGTTTACACGGAGGCAGACCTTTCCCACCTAAATTCATCTGAGGCACATGAGCTCTATGATCGATGCCACAATCTGCCTACCAAGCCTAAAGCACTCTTCCTGTGCTATAGATCCATCATGCAGAATACCCCACACCCGGCACCTACGTTCATAGCCCAAAGGGCACTTGAAAATGAGACCACGTGGTCCGAGACAGAATGGACCAACTCCTTAAATGCTCTATAAGGACAGACCCAATGTTACTCGTATGTAGAGGCACATAGGAATCTAATCTATCGCTGGTACTTAACACCTAGCAGACTCCACAAAATATACCCCACTGTGCCAAGTTTCTGCAGGAGATGCGGGGTACAAGAGGGTCATATGACACACATATAGTGGAGCTGCAAAGACCTCCAGCCGCTCTGGAAAGCAGTAAGCGACATCTTCATAGAAATAGACCCTAATCTGCCACCCTTAACTATACAATCGGGACTATTCCTGATGCTGCCAAGATACATACGCTCCACACACAGACAACCATTCCTGCTTACCATTCTAGTGGCTAGAAACCTAATAGCCACACACTGGAAGCCAAGATGCCCACCAACAACACCATTAATGGGAAAGCTTAAACAATTTTATGAAAATGAAAAAATGTCTCTCTTATCTGCCAAACATGCTGCAGCCTTTGACACTACGTGGAAAACTTGGTCTGCTAAAGGGTTTATTGGGTAACGGGAATAAGAGTAAAATGTACTGGAACCAACTGTTGTGTAATAGAGAGAATGCACCGTATCATATTATGCCTCATCCGTACATCAGACTAGCTTTGGCTATGTTAGCAGCTAACCACTGACTTATGTGCTGTGACTTGAAGATTTGTGAACCATGTATATCCCCACCACCCCCCTTTTTCCTTCTATACCCCTTATCCCCCCCAACTGTGCACATGTTCGTATACTAATAACGAAATGATAAAAAATTTCAAATTTAATAAAAAATAAAATACCACTATTTGAAATTGAATTTTAGACCTGTGCATGTTAGTGTCATCAATAAACATCTTAATAATTTAAAAATGAAAAAACAGTGTGGACCAGATCAAATCCCAGCAATGTTGCTGAAGCTCAGTCTGCCAGCAATTGGTAAACCTGTCACTACCCTTATCAATGAATCCCATGTGTCAGGATACATGCCCAAACTTTGGAAGACTGCAAAAGTTGTACCTATCCATACAAGTGGTGACAATACTTTGGTATCGACCGATATCATTGCTCCCTGTATTGTCAAAAATCTTTGAAAAGTGTGAATATTATCAACGATCAAATTATCTGACCCCTGATCAATCAGGCTTTAGTCCAAATCACTCAACTTCAACTGCCCAAAAATTTGCAATGACATCCAAATTGGCATGGAACAAGGTGACTTAACTTGAGCTATTTTCCTTGATTTTGCCAAGGCCTTTGACACAGTAGACCATGGTATTCTTTTGCAAAAACTTAAAATCTCAGGCATTGGTGATCGTCCACTAACCTGGTTTCAATCGTATGTTTCAAACCAATTGTAATATGTGACCATTTCTTATAGTGCTTCCCCAAGGCTCCATACTCTGCCACCTGCTATTCACATTATTTATAAATGATCTGCCTAATGTCTGCAAATCCTCAACTGTACACATGTATGCAGACGACACTGTAATCTACGCTAGTAAACCCAAGCTACCGCCGCTTGAGGCTTTGTTCCAAAACCAATTCACAGAGGTAGAGAACTGGATAGCGGATAACAAACTCTTACTAAACACTGACAACTGTTACAATGATCTTTGCAACTGTACCTAAATTACGTAAACTACAAAATCAACAATTGTGTATCAGAACAAATTCAAATAGAACACTGACAGCAGTCTGCTCTTTTAAATATTTAGGTATGTTGCTAGACCCTAATCTATCTATCTAGCCTTCACATTGAAAAAATCTCTACAAAACTTTACCCAAAACTAGGTGCCCTGTACAGAAACAAAACCTGACTAAGCCCTACAGTAAGGAAACAGATATAGCAACAAATGCTAATGCCGGTCATTGATTATGGAGATTTAGTGTATGCACCCGCACCGCAAACCCACCTTAATAAACTTAATATGTTATATAATTAGTTCTGCCGCTTTGTACTAGAATGTAATTACTTTACCCACCACTGTTACATGCTGGAATCCCGACGCACTCTTCATCTTTCCAGCCTTGTGCATAAGAGCATTTCTGGGAAGCTCCCACCCTACCTGAGTAGAATGCTCTCCCTGGCTATTCACACCTCCTATAACCTCTGATCCAGTACTAGCACGATATTTAGCATTCCGCAATACCAAAAAAAAAGTGGCTCTATCCTCCTCATGTATCTGATATGCTGTATGTGTTAGAATTTTAAAAGGGACCTTTTTTAAACATATCTTTTTATGTCTTTTGAAATATGCTTCCTATATGTGTTTATTTAATATTTATATTTGTTTTACATAAATTATGGCTTTTTAATGTATATTTTCGTTTTTTCCCCTAAAGAAGGTACTAAATATTTGGTTATTCCTTTGTATAATATATGTTTCTTTTATGTTGAACTTCTTTTCCCATATTTAATATGGATATTTGGACATTCAAAAAGCATTTAAACACGAACTCTGATAAGCTGGAGGAGTATTTAGACCATGAGACTAATTCGAACAACGTCATAAGGGAAAGCCTTAGACGTTGCCTTCCAACATGCATTCAACAAGCCGTCAAAGTCATCAGGAGGAGCCAGAGATGACGTCATGGTCGCTCCAATCACAGTAAATTGATGACAGATGAACTATGATGGATAGCTGCCAAAAATCGACAAAAGCACACTAGGATATCAGCACTGGAAGAAGGATCGAATGTATACTGCCGAAACGCATCTGCTGACTGTACTTCATAACAGGCACTTTAACTATTTTATTTGGGTTACTAATAGGTGGTGAGTGATACCCATTGTGGACTTTATTTTGAGCTACCACTCTATGTCTAGTACCCACTTTCTTTAGTACACTGCTGCTTGTTTGTTTATATATTTGTTTAAATAAATAGTTTTAAAATACTGAAGATCCATCATTAGTTCTTGAGAACCTTTGGGGCTACTGGATCGTTAAGCCATTTGTGGCACCTTTGAGCCTATAATATAGAGTCTGGGACGGCTCTGGGCCATGTGAGTGAGACTCCAACCCTTATTTCCTTGCTAGTATACAAATTTTACCTTGTCTTTTGTGATCATGTGTTTACAATATCAGCATAACTGGGCACAATCCTGGTAACCCCACCATGCTTTCTAGTTATGTTTCAGTGTGTGGGTTTTCTGTGAGTGATGTTGACAAGTGGGCAAATAACATTGTGTGTATCAACACATACACATAGTTCTTAAAGAAGTTAAAGAAGAACAATGAACATTTACAATCAAATAAAAAAAAAGGTACAAATAAGGAAGTGTGGAGTAAGCCATGGTGACCAATAATAAATTGTTGGAAACCGACATGTACACATTGGAGAATAACGGTTGAAATTAGCAAAAAAAAAATAGAATATGAAGAAGAATCATGAGATAACATTAATCCTTAGATTCATCAGCATTTAATCAAATGATTATGTTGACTGTGTGTCTTGTGAACAGTAGCAGCTCAAGACGTTTGGAAGCAAAGGGTATTAAGTAATTTGATGGCAGTTGGATGAAATGTTTGGGACAAGGTTAACCTTTATAAACATTGTTACATTTTTAAAAGGCGTTAGAGGAGAGAGCAGAATTGAAGGAACACTATATCTTTAGGAATACAAACAAGTATTCACACTGTAGGTGGTCACAGGCAGAAATTGAAACAGTGCTTTTCATCAGAAAAAGTAGTATTTACAATTCTCAACTTACCGAAACAGACTCTAGATCCCAGAACAACTACATTAACCAGTAGTGCCTATAGTCTCCCTTTAAAGGTTTTTGGAAGAGGCAGAGCAACAACAGATGACAGATAACAAACAGTTGTTGGAATGGTTAAAAGGATCCAGTCAACATCTGGTGGAAGTGGGCATACAAAAGAAGAGTGGATACTTCAATCTTTATAGAGGACTTGAAAGAGAATAAGGTGCTAGGAGAGACAGATCAGAAGTGAGCTTGGACTACTAGTTGTATGCATTATATAGATAATTTATGAAAAATTACAAATATAAGATTCAAGTTTTCTGTAGATGCACAGATTAGAGAGGCTGCCCGCAAATACAGACCGGTGACTCCCTTACTACGAAAAACATTCCAAACAATAGCAACTCATTTTAGTCTATGGGAACTATTCTTATCCCACAAACCACTCTTTAGAATAGGTTTATGAGTCTAAGTAATTTATCTTTAAGAACAGTTTTACTTTATCATTAGTTTCACTCTGTTCAGTGACCCAGGCTGTTAGCAGCATGTTCTGAAGGTCTGCCAAACACTGCAGTTACTCTCTTTCCTAAGATGAACACACACATGGTCCTAGTTGGAGCAAGAACTAAGTCAAAGTTAGACTAAAACTTTTTTCCCTATATATTAATGGATAGTATATCCCATGTCACAAATTCTAACCAATCTGTGTTTACATGGGACAAGTTATTTCACACAATGGAATCAGTACTCACAAGAAATGTAAAGAAACAATGTTTGATTTTATATATATATATATATTTGAACATGTTACTACTTAAGAAAGGCCCTAGTGTGAGTTCCCTACTGTGGAAGCCTTTTAATAAAAAAGCTGATGATGTAATAACCTGAGATTTGCTGCAATAAAACAGCAGGGATATGTTGTGGAACTCACCACCAGATACTAGTGAATACATTATGTGCCTCATATGTCCCTATATGGAATATATATGTAAGCAATAAAAGGTATGCATTTTAGTGTTCCTTTTTTGCCATGCCAAGATTTATTTCTGTTATGCACCAATAAAGCTCCAATTTTAAACACCCATAGTGGCTTGCACTTTTGTTCCATTTAGCAGCTCCAAGATCTTTACTTGTTACATTTTTCGATAGTAACACAGTAATTGTACAATCATATATCACACAATGAAAAGGTTGACTAAATCTTTGAAATGCTCTACTTATTGAACATTTTTAGGGAGATCATAGAATATAGATACAAATTACAGTAAGCCTGGCAATTATAGCTGATGAAAATTGTATTTTTGTTTACTATGCAGTGAAGTAAAGGCTGCAGTTACAAAGTGCCACCTCACTGATCAAACCAACTGTTTATTTTTTTAAACCAAGTCTTGGATGCAGAATATATTTTCAAAACATAGCAACGTAATTCATGTTAAAGGAAGAGATGAAAATGTAAGCTAGATTTCTATTCAGTCTTAAGGAAGAGTGCGTTAAGATATGCTAAATAAAGTGTTTTTATACATACCTAAAAACTGATTTAATCTCACTTTTTTTTAAATGTTACTTTGCATTTATATTGTACAGCTATTAAAGGATGCCCTGTGGATATGATTGGTGCAATACATCACCGTTTACAGCTCAGTCATTGCTAACTTTTGTGCACTGTAAGTTAGATTTGCAAACCAGAAACCAGTATGAGTGTCAGGTCACACCATTCAGATTCTTTGGAAGCTGGAGTGAGACTGCACATGGGAAATAGATTGCTGAATGGTAGTGGGGAACAGGCATAGGTCCTAAAATTAACAAGCTAAGCAGGAATGGAAGGGGTTTATTTGCTAATTGGTGAATGCCATTCAGTGATTAGTGAATAAACCCCATTACTACTAAAAGGCCAATTCCACATTTAGCAGTCTTTTTCATCAAATCAGCAGCTAGCATGGCAGGGCTCTGCTTATGGTGGGGATGTTCACTTACCTAAGTTATAGCTGGATCAGCAGGTACAGCGAGAAGTGTGTCTTTTCCCAGTGTACACAACTCTCCTTGTCTCCTGCTCAAGGTAAATCTGTCATCACCTTGCACCAGATCTCCAGTTTGTAAATCTAAGCTGCACAGCATGACATGACTCTCAACACTTTAAATGGACAAAGAGGGGCACTTTAATTTTAGGGGTGGAAAAGTAGCCAAGGGTGGTGCTGTCATTAGAAATTTTAGGTGACTGACTAATAATGTATGAAATTAAAATGTACAGTTGGTGCAGAATTATTAGGCAAGTTGTATTTTTGAGGATTAATTTTATTATTGAACAACAACCATGTTCTCAATGAACCCAAAAAACTCATTAATATCAAAGCTGAATATTTTTGGAAGTAGTTTTTAGTTTGTTTTTAGTTATAGCTATTTTAGGGGGATATCTGTGTGTGCAGGTGACTATTACTGTGCATAATTATTAGGCAACTTAACAAAAAACAAATATATACCCATTTCAATTATTTATTTTTACCAGTGAAACCAATATAACATCTCAATATTCACAAATATACATTTCTGACATTCAAAAACAAAAACAAATCAGTGACCAATATAGCCACCTTTCTTTGCAAGGACACTCAAAAGCCTGCCATCCATGGATTCTGTCAGTGTTTTGATCTGTTCACCATCAACATTGCGTGCAGAAGCAACCACAGCCTCCCAGACACTGTTCAGAGAGGTGTACTGTTTTCCCTCCTTGTAAATCTCACATTTGATGATGGACCACAGGTTCTCAATGGGGTTCAGATCAGGTGAACAAGGAGGCCATGTCATTAGATTTTCTTCTTTTATACCCTTTCTTGCCAGCCACGCTGTGGAGTACTTGGACGCGTGTGATGGAGCATTGTCCTGCATGAAAATCATGTTTTTCTTGAAGGATGCAGACTTCTTCCTGTACCACTGCTTGAAGAAGGTGTCTTCCAGAAACTGGCAGTAGGACTGGGAGTTGAGCTTGACTCCATCCTCAACCCGAAAAGGCCCCACAAGCTCATCTTTGATGATACCAGCCCAAACCAGTAGTCCACCTCCACCTTGCTGGCGTCTGAGTCGGACTGGAGCTCTCTGCCCTTTACCAATCCAGCCACGGGCCCATCCATCTGGCCCATCAAGACTCACTCTAATTTCATCAGTCCATAAAACCTTAGAAAAATCAGTCTTGAGATATTTCTTGGCCCAGTCTTGACGTTTCAGCTTGTGTGTCTTGTTCAGTGGTGGTCGTCTTTCAGCCTTTCTTACCTTGGCCATGTCTCTGAGTATTGCACACCTTGTGCTTTTGGGCACTCCAGTGATGTTGCAGCTCTGAAATATGGCCAAACTGGTGGCAAGTGGCATCTTGGCAGCTGCACGCTTGACTTTTCTCAGTTCATGGGCAGTTATTTTGCGCCTTGGTTTCTCCACACGCTTCTTGCGACCCTGTTAACTATTTTGAATGAAACGCTTGATTGTTCTATGATCATGCTTCAGAAGCTTTGCAATTTTAAGAGTGCTGCATCCCTCTGCAAGATATCTCACTATTTTTGACTATTCTGAGCCTGTCAAGTCCTTCTTTTGACCCATTTTGACCCATTTTGCCAAAGGAAAGGAAGTTGCCTAATAATTATGCACACCTGATATAGGGTGTTGATGTCATTAGACCACTCCCCTTCTCATTACAGAGATGCACATCACCTAATATGCTTAATTGGTAGTAGGCTTTCGAGCCTATACAGCTTGGAGTAAGACAACATGCATAAAGAGGATGATGTGGTCAAAATACTAATTTGCCTAATAATTCTGCACTCCCTGTATTTTAGAAAAAAGGTAAATTTATCATATTTACATGATGATTTCTAAACTATTGTAGTTTAAAGACACATTACTCTGAGTATTATTGGTGTGAAGCTCTGGTATAAATTCACAAGCACAAACAACATTGTCAGTAAAAGCAAAAATAGAAAAAAAAATAAGAAACCACTGTTGTACTCCACAGAGGTGGAAATAGTAATAAATAAATAAATTGGCATTTAGTAATTATAAAAAACAACAGAGTGAGGAAGATAGACAGATATATAAGATTAGGCAGAAAGAGGCTAAGCAAGTTATAAGAGCTTCTAAATCACACACAGAAGAGAAAATAGCACAGTCAAAGTAAAGTTAAAAAAGGGGACAAAATATTTTTTAGATACATAAATGAGAAAAGGAAAGTAAGACAAGGATTAGTTAGATTAAAACCAAAAGTTTTATGTGGAAGAGGATAAAGGTCTAGCTGACTGCCTCAATGAATATTTTTGTTCAGTGTTTACAGATGAAAATGAAGAAAAGGGAGTTATTTGTTACATGTGAGTTTACAGAGGAAGAGGTTCTATTTCAACTGTCAAAAGTAAAAACAAATCACACTTTTTTCCTACATTCATCTACACTTGCCTTATTTGATACATCATTTGTCTCTTTGACAGGGGAGAACGTGTGAACCGCTGTAGTCCTAGACTGTCCAATTAGCATGTCTCGTAACAGAGAGGCTACGAGATATTGAGATAAGCTCCACCTGCAACAAAATAGAAGCTTAGATTTATGGGATGCAGGGATCAAGTCTGCCTTTTCATATGGCACAATAACTCCCCAAGACCTATAGCTTCCTAATAAAATAGTAAAAACATGACTCAACATATCGAGGTAGCATCCTTACAATCGCATAAGTAAAAACAGGAGTTGACGGGTTGCTACTTTATGTCTGTGATTTTGTGACCACCACGACGACAGTATTCCTGTATTTGCTTTATTGTCGATTTGCTACTATACCTATGCAGATATCCATGTATGACGTGCTTTCTCTCATGTCATGACAAAAATAAAAAATAAAAATAAAGACTAATAAGTCAATGAGGCCTCATGAAATACACCTAAAGTTAATAAAAAAAGCTTAGTGGTGCACTAGCAAAACCAATAACAGATTTACTAAAACCAATCATTGTTAACAGGAGTAGTCCCAGAAAATTGGAAGTTAGCAAATGTTGTGCCCATTCACAAGAAATGTAGTAGGGAGGAGTCAGGCAACTATAGGCCAGTAAGCCTTACTTCAGCAGTGGAGAAAGTAATGGAAACCATGTTAAAGGACAGGATTGTTAAACATCTAAAATCACATGGATTTCAAGATCAGAGACAATATGAGTTTACTTCAGGGAGATCATGCCAAAATAATCTTATTGATTTTTTTTTGATTGGGTAACTAAAATATTAGATCAGGGTGGTACACTAGACATTGCTTACCTAGATTTCTATAAGGCTTTTGACACTGTTGCACATAGAAAGCTTATCAATAAACTGCAATCTGTAAGTTTGGGTAACTATATTGTTATAGGCAGTGGTTGAGTGACAAGCAACAGACGGTTTGTAGTCAATGGAGTATATTCAAAGAATACTCTTGTCACCAGTGGGGTACCTCAGGGATCTGTAGTTGGACCAATTCTCTGTAATATTTTTATTAGTTATATTGCAGAAGGTCTTGATGGTAAGGTATGTCTTTTTGTTGATGATACTAAGATATGTAACAATGTTGATGTTCCAGGAGGGATATACCAAATGGCAAATGATTTAGGTAAACTAGAAAAATGGTCAGAGTTGTGGTAGCTGACATTTAATGTGCATAACTGCAAGATAATGCATCTTGGATGTAAAAACCCAGGGGCAGATGACAGAATATATGATAGAGTCCTAATCTCAACATCTGAGGAAAGGGATTATTATTTAAGATGACTTAAAGGTAGGCAGCACGAAATGCTAGCAGAATGCTTGGTTGTATAAGGAGAGCTATTAGCAGTAGAAAGAGGGAAGTGCTCATGCCATTGTACAGAACACTGGTGAGACCTCACTTGGAGTATTGTATGCAGTATGTCACGTTCTGTTCCTGGTTGCGGATCATTCTGGTAATGGCTTCTGGTATCCAGTACTCCTTTTGCTATTCTTGTTTAATATTTCTTGGTTTTTGGTTTTCTATTCTGTGTCTGGTTTTCTTTATGCTGGGATTTCTGGGTTCATTCCTATAGTTCGTCCCTGGATTTCCCAGTCTCCAGGTTTCCTTTAAATGTTTGTTTTATGTGCCACACCCTTATGTTTCCAGCTTTCATTATGTGTTGGAGTTCCTGCAGGCAGCGGCTCAAAGCTTCTGTATTTTCTTGCAGGTAAGTGCTATATATGTGTTCTTAATCTGTGGTTGTTTTAGCATACATTAGGCAGTGTAGGACCTGCCAGATATGGGGTACATTGGCGTTGTTGGCAGGCTTATGCAATGTATGATCATATAGTGTGACTAAACCCCCATTATTTCCATATGTAGTACTTAGTTATTTCTCCTCTTGTTTTGCCTATGTTATCTTGTCGTGTCTTAGTTTGTATATACCTGTCCATGTTCAGCCCTGTCCCGTCATGCCCATGTTTAGTTAATGTTCCCTTATGTATTGTGTCATGTTCTGGGTTTAGCTTCCTATCCTTCTCTGGTTCTGGGTTCTACTAGTTATGTCTTGTTTTCATGTTTGGTGCCTGTTCTAGCTTTGTCTTGTTTCTAGTACTGGATACACCCTTGCTGCAGAGCCTCCCTATACAGCTCCTGGGAGGTCTGCTTATTTCCTAGCTCCTAGTTCCTTGGATCCGCAAAAGCTGAATCAGGGTTCTGGTTGTGGCTGCACAAACGCTGGTGCTCAACACCAGGGGGCGTGCGGTTACCCTGCACCAGACCCTGCTAATCCACCTCCACGCTGAAGACTCCCACTTCATCAGGCATTATGGGTCCCGGTCCATGCCCCGCCACCTGGACACTGTGTCTGGGTTCCGGGCACCGGACTACCACCCTGACACAGTACTGGAAACCGTACCTCCAGAAGGATATTGATACATTGGAAAGAGTTCAAAGAAGGGCTCCTAAATAGATTACAGGATACAAATTACAAGGAAAGGTTAAAGGACCACTCTAGTGCCAGGAAAGCATACTCGTTTTCCTGGCACTAGAGTGCCCTGAGGGTGCCCCCACCCTCAGGGACCCCCTCCCGCCCGGATCTGGAAAGGGGAAAGGGGTTAAATCTTACCTTTTTCCAGCGCTGGGCGGAGAGCTCTCCTCCTGCTCTCCTCCTCCGATCCGCCTCTTCTCCTCCCCGTCGGCTGAATGCGCACGCGCGGCAAGAGCTGCGCGCGCATTCAGCCGGTCACATAGGAAAGCATTCATAATGCTTTCCTATGGACGCTTGCGTGCTCTCACTGTGATTTTCACAGTGAGAATCACGCAAGCGCCTCTAGTGGCTGTCAGTGAGACAGCCACTAGAGGAAAAAGGGGAAGGCTTAACTAATTGATAAACATAGCAGTTTCTCTGAAACTGCTATGTTTATAAAACAATTAGTTAACCCTAGCTGGACCTGGCACCCAGACCACTTCATTAAGCTGAAGTGGTCTGGGTGCCTAGAGTGGTCCTTTAAAGGATCTTAACATGTATAGCTTGGAGGAAAGACAAGAGAGGGAGGATATGATAGAAACATTTATATACATAAAGGGAATAAACACAGCAAAGGAGGAGACTTAATTTAAAAGAAGAAAAACTACCACAACAAGAGGACATAGTCTTAAATTAGAGGGGCAAGGTTTTAAAAATAATATAAGGAAGTATTACTTTACTGAGAGGGTAGTGGATGCAGGGAATAGCTTTCCAGCTGAAGTGATAGATGTTAACACAGTAAAGGAGTAAAAATAATATAAGGAAGTATTACTTTACTGAGAGGGTAGTGGATGCAGGGAATAGCTTTCCAGCTGAAGTGATAGATGTTAACACAGTAAAGGAGTAAAAATAATATAAGGAAGTATTACTTTACTGAGAGGGTAGTGGATGTAGGGAATAGCTTTCCAGCTGAAGTGATAGATGTTAACACAGTAAAGGAGTTTGAACATGCCTGGCATAGGTATAAGGCTATCCTAACTAGAAGATAAGCCCCGGGACTAATGAAAGTATTTAGACAATTGGGCAGACTAGATGAACAGAATGGTTCTTATCTGCCGTCACATTCTATGTGTCTATATGGAGCTCCTAGTGAAGAGGGGCATTATGATAGAAATGAGAAACAGAGAGATTTACATCTCTCCCAAATAGGGACACCTTGGTATGACAAGATCTATCACTGACTGTATTTATCTAACTTTCCAGCTTTTTAGTTTCACTGCAGATTGATCACTGCACAATGTAACTAATCCAGACTAATAGACTAAACTAAAATTAAAAAATTAACTAGAAAGTTACTGAAATCACAAGATATTAGTTCATGACTAGCTTTTAGCACACAGTGTGCACAATGTAAAACCAGCAAGATCCTGATAAAATGCCTTATTACCAAATCAGTTGTGCTCAATAATCAATTGTTCACCTACACATTCACATCACCAGCCTACAGTGAGGAGCTTCATAATTTTTCAATTAGCCATAGCATGAAGGTTTTGGAATGAGAGTGAGGGTCATGCAACTAACAAATTTGCACAGGATTCACATTAGCGACCCGGAACTCTTGTTCCAGGCTGGTAATTACACTCCAATGATGCAGTCGGTGGTGTGGTTAGACATCTTGCAATAGAGGGGTTTAACTCTGTATGTGCAGCATATTGATGAGCCTCCATTGATTAATCAATAAGTAAAATGGAATCTACAATAGCATATCAAATACCAGCATTATGAATTATGAGTTTCCCCTCTCAGAAGTTAGCAATGTAACAGCTTGCTGGTAGCTGCCTGTAAGCAAAGAGATGCAAATACTAAATTATTTTTATTTTATATGGAGATGGATTATAAATTGATTGTATGAAATCATACATCAATGCTGTGTGACAAGTTAAAGTAAACAACAATCATAGAGATAATTGCAAAAAAGGGATCAAGAATGCTCAGGATCCCTGCTACATAAAAACTGAGACAGTGTCCTGGCACTATTCGTATTTGGGTGGAAGTAAGGTAAAACTGTTGTTTGGAAATGTGGTTTTACTAAACATTTTTTTTTTTATTTTAGAGACAGATGCAGTAAAACCAACAGGTATTCGTATTTCTGGGATATTCAATTTTTCATATGAGCAAGGAAATGTAGGTATTCTGAAGCATTTATCATTACATGCCACAGCTTATAATACTAAAAACATTAAACATTCTGCATGTGTTGTACTAAATACTAAACATTCTTAACCCTAAAAATGAACTGCAATGCTCAGGTTAGGGGACATATGATTATTATTTGCTGTACCCTCCCTAAATTGTAACTGATACATAGGAGTAAGCCATTATAGTTTTTTTTTCCACAGAAGTAAATATTCTGTCATGTTTTGCTCTTTTTTTATTTATTTTTTGCTAGTTGCTCAATAATCAATTTCTTAGGGAAAAAGGTAACTTTTTGCAAGTAAGTTTATCTGTTTCATAATGTATTTTATTTCTTACTCAACTGTTAATTAATAGACCAAGTATTAGTATTATAGTCTAAAATCCTTCTGTGATATCAATTTAAAAAAATAATGAACAAATCTGAATACCTGGTATATATGGTGTAATTCAATATTTATCAGATAATCATATCTACCAACCAGACTGTAGCATAATTTATTCCCTATACCTACTTCATATCATATCTCAATAAGTGGATTTTTAAAGAGGATCACTCTCCCTCTAGTTCATGTTTCTTTTATCTAAGTGAAACAAAGTAGGAATATTTAGTTACCTGTAGGTTAAAATGTAGTTTTAGCTTCAGAAAACATGAATCATTGCTTTTCATCCTCCCACCTGACATCCAATTGTACCTCCTTGAAAATTACTGTTGTCAAAGAGATTTCTTTTGACATTTATAAATTGACTGAAGCAGACATAATTAAACTCCTGCCATAATACAGGCACAGAGGAAACTGTATTTAACAAACACGCAGTCATGCGTGATATAAGTCATTCAAGTACTCTCTGTTTTATATAAACTATAAAATACTCAATATAACTGCATGCATCGTGTTACCTAAGGTACCACTGGAATGGCTTAACTGCTGCATAATTAACAATGCTACGGACTAGACTTTGTTCTGACTGAAAAACTTCTCAAGAGTAATAAGAGTGATTAGAGTAAAAAAATGAGAAATCACTTGACATTTTACGCACATTTGCAGGTACTTTTCTGACCGAAAATGTTTTTACAAGAGACAGATATTCCATATTCGAATGTATTAATTTCTAGACAAATGCATCCTTAACATTAGATTTCAGCTCTAAAAAGCAAAAAAAAAAATGTCTACAGCTTAGATTTAGGGAAAAACCTAACATGTATAACTAACCACAACTAGGATGTACATAAAAATATAGTGTTTGCAATGGGACCAGTTACTAAGAAATTGCGTTTGCATAATAAGAAGTCATAACGAAAAGTCACAAAAATCTGTATTGCTCAAAGTACTTTAAACCTGTGCAGTGAAAGGGTTAGTTTCCATAGCAACCAAAATGCAATGCCCAGGAGCTCCAACAGTCTAAAAGAAGCTGAAAGATGGAAACAGTCAAAAACTTCCAAGCATTATTGTCATTGGTGAACAGGAGTGAAAGTATCTCCTTAAGCCACCTCTATGTGTCATGAATATCTTGAGTTAGCCTGATTATAGCTGTACTATATCATAAAATAGAAGCAACATACATGAAACTTGAAACTTTTAATCACCACATAACACAGGTTTTAGTATTTAGCTTTGCTAAGTCTGAGTAATGTAATAATATAAAACACTTTAATCAACTGTTAACACGTATTCACGTTATTCAAAATCCAGTAGAAATTACTGCAGTTTGACCACAATGGCCATTCTTATATTTACTAAAACCATATACTATTGGAATGTGGTCGGGACGAGCAAACCTGCAGCAATCACCCGGATGCATTTGGTAATTTCACTTTATTGAATAACTCCACTAGTCTATATGTAGGCATGTAGGATTGTATTGAAGCCAACATTATAGCTGTCAGATATTTTATTAATTGGTTTTAAACATTTCATGGTTATAGTAATACTGATTATGCAGCAAGATGAGAAAGGGTTAGAAGGAAGTCATTGGTCCACTGGAGTTTGAGATGGGAGAATTAATCAAAGCAGCTCAGGACAAGGCAGAAACGTTATATTGAGTATATAGGAAAGAAGAATCTATGTCTGTAGATTTGCAAATACATGTTACAAAAGCCTTACAGCAAACAGAATTAAGTGCTTCAGAAATGAATGTAAACAAAGCCCCGGAACCAGATGGTATTCACCCACATGTGCTTAGAAATTTTAGTGTCGAAATATCTTTACCACTTTTTAAAAAAAATTTAGGATTCTTTTCTTTAAGTAATTGTATTAGAGGACTAGAGAAAAGCATATGTGGTTCCTATATTTAAAAAAAAAAGTTCAAAAGCACAACCTGGAAACTACAGACCCAAGAATGTAATATCTGTGGTTGGAAAACTTTTCGAAAAGGGCTGTTTTATGAAAGACAGGTCATGCCAAACTAACTTAATTGCATTCTATGAAAACAGTTAGAAATATAGATCAAGGTGTTCTAGAAGATGTAATTACCTGGATTTTTAAGGTTACACAGTTTACAAAAAAGGTTACAAGGTAAACTGAAATCAGTTGGTTTATATGAAAAAACTTGTTTTTGGGTAGAACATTGGCTTAAAGATAGAGTGCAGAGAGTAGTTGTAAATTGAAAAATTTCAAATTGGACAAAAGTGGTAAGTGCCTCAGGGTTCTGTCCTGGGTCCACTTCTCTTTAATCTATTTATTAATTTACTTGGCGTGGACTTGAAAGTCATTTGTCGATGTTTGCAGATAATACAAAATTAGGTAAGAAAATACAGTCTGAACTTTTAACTTCTCTACAGAGTAATTTGGATACATTGGGGGACTGGGCAGGCAAGTGGCAGGTGAGATTCAATACAGATAAATGCAAAGTCATACATTTTTGAATAAGGAACCCACAAGCCACTTATACTTTAAATGGTGCAGAGTTAAGGAAAATATTAAATGAAAAGGACTTGGGAAAAATTATTGATCACAAACTTGGCGAGGGTATGTAATGAAGGTGTGCCATTGCAAAAGCTATTAAAGTGCTTTCATTTATAAAAAGGGATTTTGATTCATGTGATCCAAATATAATTTTGTCTCTTTACAAATTAATGGTACCACCCCACCTTAAATATGTGGTGCAATTTTGGGCACCAGTTTTAAAAGAACATATTGCAAAACTAGAAAATGTGCGAGGCGAGCTACGAAACTAGTATGGGGAATGAGAAACATTAGTTATGAGGAAAGGCTAGAAAAACTGGAATTGTTTTCTTTAGAAAAATGGTACTTCAGAGGAGATATGATAGCAATATACAAATATATACAGGATCAGTAGAAACCTGTGTGTGCTAACCTGTTTATCAGCAGGAATATATAAGTATATAACTATGAACAAGAGAGCGCAAATAAATAGTTTAACCTCTTAAGGACTGAGTCAAATGTACACATTTTGATAAAATTAAAAATAAACAAAACTTGGAATTTGACTATATGTCTGTTCATCCATAATTCAACTCTTTCATATTAAGTGCACCCACACTTATTATATATAATTTTATTCAGGAGAAATAGGGCTTTCATTTAATATAAAATATTAACTATGAAACATAAAAAAAATTGAGAAATTAAAACATTGTTATTTGTTTAGTTCTGCATGATATTTTAACTGTGAATGTCATAATACTGTTAGTTTTTACTGCAATAAAATACACATATCTGGGGTGTGGCTTAGCAGCTCACCAAGATGGTCACGTGAGCTGCTTGCTCCTCATGAGAGACCTTAATATTGATATAGCGATATTGATAGCGATTGTCAATCCGCAAACAACAAAATTCTGGGGCAGCAAGGGTCCCTGCACACTATGGAACAGAAATCTTCAAAAAAATGAAGCAGAAAGCCACACTACAGATCTCGGCCCTGTCATCCCCACAATCCCAAAATGGTGCTGACGGCCCGAGATCGCATGCATCCTGCTCAGACCGCAGCAACAGCACGTGTATTTCTATATACACACAAGCTCCAGTGACAGACTCCTCAGTACAGAAGATGCTGCTCGACTTACAGTCCTCCATGCAGGTGGAATTTGCCAAGCTCTCCAGGGATGTGAGATCTGACATCCAAGCTATAGATGAAAGGACCAACCAACTAGAGGAGAAAACAGAGGATATAATTGAAGCCCACAACAACTTGTCTGCCTCATATACAGAGCTTCTAACAAGGCTGGATAAGCTCGACAACAAAGTGTCAGATCATGAAGATCGCGATAGGTGAAGCAGCATCCACCTGAGGGGCATATCGGAAGATATATTGCACCAAATGCTATGGAGCTCTTCAAGTCACTGGTACAGAGCTTTCACCCAGAGACCTACTCTTAGAAAGAATACATTGCTTGCCACGGCCACAAAACCTACCACAATCCTTATCGAGGGATGTAATTACCAAGCAGCACCACTTCACAGCTAAGGAGAAAATCATGCAGGCTGCCAGACAAACACCGGATCTGGTGGGCAAATACGCAGCAGTGAAACTCTTCACAGACCTGTCGGCTTCAACAGTCCTGAAATGAAAACTCCTCGCACCGATCACGCAAGCACTGCGCATGGAAAACCTGAAGTACAAATGGGGGTTCCCAGCGTGCCTCATAATATCACACAATGGCACAACGAGGCATGTTAACACACTAAAAGATGAAGAAAGGCTGCTCAAAGAGTGGAAGATACCGATAGGGAGATCAACACAATATGCAGCTCCAGGGAGATCCCACCTATCGCCATTGGGAATTACCAAGGACTGGCACAAGGCGGCAACAGTGAAGTGACAAATCCACTCATCCACTCGGGAAGAACTCTCCCTTGATCTATCTTCTGATTGTCTTCGGCAGATAAGATATACAGTTTATTAGCTGTACACTTGAGCAATTGTTTTATGGCAGGTTCTTACTGTTTAATATGTCCCTCGCCATAGTAATCTTTTTCCTGTTAATCATTTGTATTGTAGTTAAGGCCTACCCAAATTTCAGGGGCAGGTGCTACTTAACCAAACATTTTGCTGATGTCTTCACCTTACCTCTGGAAGGAGTCCGCAAGGTACATGTTAACTACCACTATGGCCCCTTAGTCTTAGCTTCACTATAAGGGCGTAATCATCTCTCACAGGAGGTTCTATCCTCCACAGGCTCACAAGAGCCATGCTTCAAATGTCTGTTCAAAGTCTCACAACACTTGATGGACATCTGTACATAGTTATGGTTTTCTCTTTAAGTTTCCTTTCCCTCCCTACCCTCCTACTGAGTCAACCTATGGGCCTAATGAGCCTCAGCACAACGTGTCTCACCATACAAGTGATACAGTATTAGATCATTTTGCATTAAAATATGTACTCTCCTTGTTGGGGCACGAAACACCTTTAACCCCTTAGTGACCAGGCCATTTTTCAATTGTATTACCGTTAAGGACCAGGGCTCTTTTTAAATTTCTGCAGTGGTTGTGTTTAGATGTAATTTGCCTCTTACACATTTACTGTACCCATACATATTATATACATTTTTTCTCGCTATTAAATGTTCATTCTAAAGATACCATTATTTTCATCATATCATATAATTTACTAGAATAAAAAAAAGTAAAATATGATTTAAAAAAAAAAAAAAAAACACAGCTGGCCATCATGCACCCATGTCCCAGTTGGAACATGTTTGAAGCCGGCCAATGTAATTCACCTCCATCAAACTGTATGTTTTTGAAAAGTACACACCCTAGGGCATTTCACATGGTGGCATTTCAACACTTTACATGCACTAATTCTACCACCAGTCTCTGTCACACATTTTGTGGTGTTATTTTTCACTCACACATTCTACTTTGTGCATAGATTCTAAGCTCCTGTTAGGTGTTACTGCCAAAGGACACCCCAATATGTACTCGGCATCATCTCCCGAGTACAGCGATAACACTCATGCATACGTTTGTCGGGTTCACTGGGGGGTGCAAAGCAAAATGTCTGATATGCGTTTTTCAAATTTTACATATCTTGTTTGCCTATCTTCCTTTTGGGGGGCCTTATCAGATATCCCAATGTATTTTCTTGCCATGAGCGTGCATATATTCGAAAGGTTTACACCCCACAGTAGTTGAAGAACGTGTGTGGAGGTAATTGTTCAATCCTCAATTTTACACACGCACACCGTGTGTAAAATCATCGCCTAGAAACACCTCCATAAACTGCTGAGGGCTAAATCCTGTGACATCCAAATTAATGCCAGGATTTGCAGTAAAGGATGGGATGTCTGGCCTCTGGCGATGAGGCACTACCCACTCCTCAGCAGTTCTGCCAGCTGGAGCAGCACGTCTCCTTCTGGCAGGGGGACTAGCAGGCACAGATACAACATCACCAGATACATCACTAGCAGTAGACACTGTATCTAGTGATGATGTATCTGAGCACCTGGCAGGGTCAAAATCAGGGTCAGAGTCTGACATAGACGTGTCAGACTCTAGCGCAAGGGTGGCATATGACTGCTCAGCGCGGGTTGACTTCCGTGACCCATGTGCCATGATCACAATCACTTTACTTAGTGACCTGTCACAAAAAAAAAAATAACCCCTGAAAAAATGAACAGACAGCAAAATAAGTGATGCTGTGCAAGACCCAGTGATTATAGTGATCACTGGCAAGACAGAGGTTAATGGCTCTGAAAAGAGCCTTTGGGTCTCAAGATTTTACAAATCCCTACCTATAAATACCTAAATCTCTCTAGCTAAACCACAGATCTCTCTCCCTCTGTCACTAAAACACAAGTGAAGAGAGGGAGGCAGATCCACACTAATCAGAGAAATGGGGAACACACTTGG
This sequence comes from Pelobates fuscus, assembly GCF_036172605.1. Classification (NCBI taxonomy): domain Eukaryota; kingdom Metazoa; phylum Chordata; class Amphibia; order Anura; family Pelobatidae; genus Pelobates; species Pelobates fuscus. Next base: position 133,210,343 of record NC_086322.1, read on the forward strand.
GATGAAATTGCTAATGGGGCAAGCTGTGATTGGATGACCCCAGCCTGCCCCTTATGATGCGGCATGCTAGGGACGCCCCCAGAAGCCCCATGATTCACTGCCTTTAGAAAAAGGGGGGGGGGAGTTAATATCGATCATTTTATTTATTTTATATTTATTTTTTTATATATATTATTATATATGCACGGAGTGCCAGGACCCCTCAAGGCACTCATCACATGCAGAGCATCACTACTATACTATCAGAGCTTCTAGAGGTCAAAATAGGTGCAGACGTACCAGGTACGTCCAAGGTCATTATGGACTGTTTTCTGTCAGATGTACCTGATACGTCTGCAGTCGGGAAGGGGTTAACATGCACTGTTTTCTAGGATGGAGTGTTGGCTATGATGTGTGAAAAGTTGTGCGAAATAAGCTGCACAGACCCCCAACAGCCTAATAAAACGATATGCCTCACAAGAACAGGCGCAATCAAGCACACACTGGGCATCACAGGTGCAACTCTAGGAGCACTGTCATTAGAATGAAATGCTTTCAACCTTCTCCAAACCATAGGCGTGCGCACGGGGTGTGCCGGGTGTGCCTGGGCACACCCTAATCACACCTCCGTGCTGCACTGCCTGTGGGCAGACTGACATGTCGGGTCCTCGGTCTATGACCGAGGACCCGACACAGGAGGGGGCCGGCGGCGTGCACACAATGCCGCCGGGTGAGAGGCCCCTCCTGTCCGTCTGCCCTGATCCTCAGTCTGCAGCTCCGCCGGAAGTGAGCTGCAGACTGAAGTATCTCGCGATCTCCAGCCTGTCAGAGCGTTGCCGCGGCAACGCTCTGCCTGGAGATCGCGAGACTCACCATGTGGTCTGCAGCTCACTCCCGGCGGAGCTGCAGACTGAAGAGAGAGGGCGCCCACTGGACCACCAGGGCAGGTATTTAAACCCCCCTCTGCCCCCTGTCACTCACTGCCCCCCCACCCTGCCTCTGCACCCAGACCCCCCCTAACCCCTGTCCCTAGCCCTCTAACCCCCTAACCCCTGTCACTCACTGCCCCCCCACCCTGCCTCTGCACCCAGACCCCCCCTAACCCCTGTCCCTAGCCCTCTAACCCCCTAACCCCTGTCACTCACTGCCCCCACCCCCCCAACCCCTGTCCCTACCCCTCTAACCCCTGTCACTACCCCTCTAACCCCTGCCACTACCCCTCTAACCCCTGTCCCTAACCCCTGTCACTACCCCCAACCCCTGTCCCTAACCCCTGTCACTACCCCCCAACCCCTGTCACTACCCCTCTAACCCCCTAACCCCTGTCACTACCCCCTTAACCCCTGTCACTACCCCCTTAACCCCTGTCACTACCCCCTTAACCCCTGTCACTACCCCTCTAACCCCTTTCACTACCCCTAACCCCTTTCACTACCCCCCTAACCCCTGTCACTACCCCTCTAACCCCCTAACCCCTGCCACTACCCCTCTACCCCCTAACCCCGTCACTACCCCCCTAACCCCGTCACTACCCCCATAACCCCATCACTACCCCCCCAACCCCTGTCACTACCCCTCTAACCCCTTTCACTACCCCAAACCCTTTCACTACCCCTCTAACCCCTGTCACTACCCCTCTACCTCCCTAACCCCTGTCACTACCCCCTAACCCCTGTCACTACCCCTCTACCCCCCAACCCCTGTCACACCACTCTACCCCCTAACCCCTGTCACTGCCCCTTTACCCCCCTAACCCATGTCACTGCCTCTCCAACCCCCTTAACCCCTGTTACTGCCCATCCACTCCCCCAACCCCTGTCACTGCCCCTCTACCCCAACCCCTGTCATTACCCCTCTATCCCCAACCCCTGTCATTACCCCTCTATCCCCCTAATCCGTCACTACCCCTCTACCATCCCTAACCCCTGTCACTAACCGTCTACCCCCGCTACCTCCTGTCACTGCCCCTCCCCCCCTCCACCACCCCACCTCCTGTCCCTCTACCCCCCCAACCCCTGTTGCTGCCCCTCCACCCTCCTAACCCCTGTCGCCCACACAGTGCACCCCTCACAATCATACACACTGTACCCAACACACACACTTAATCCCTCACAATTACACAAACTGTACCCCTTACAATCACACACACTGCACCCTTCACAATTACACCACACTGTACCCCTCGCAATCACACACACTGCACCCCTTACACACTGCACCGCTCACAATCACACACACTGCACAGCTCAGCTCACAATCACACATACACTGCACCTACGTATACTTGTATTTGTGTGTGTGTATGTGTGTGTGTATATATATATATATATATATATATATATATATATATATATATATATATATATATGTGTGTGTGTGTGTGTGTGTGTGTGTGTGTGTGTGTGTAAAAATACATATATACGCGGCGTGTGTGTTTGTGCTTTAGGGTGCACACCCTAATGCAACAGGCTGCGCACGCCTATGCTCCAAACCACAAATTAAAAAGTATTACATTTACCGCATTACGCCTTATCTTACCTTCAATACCTTTAGTAGGTAGCGAACCCACTCAGGGACATATTCAGTCCCGCGGCCTTACCCCTTACCAGCATATAAGGTATGATACGAGATCCTCGTATTCACCCAAAAAAAGAGGGGTGTCAGTACTAGTAAGTAGTAGTGTCTTTCTCCCTGGTTAAAAAGACAGATGATAAAGAGGGTAGATATCTGGTATTGCAATGCTACATTAATCATAAACCATACACTTTCATAAACATTTATGGCCCACACAACAATCAACAAGTTTTCTTAGACAAGATCCTAGCCTTGGCAATCCTACACAAGTTCGGTGACTTAGTAATAGGTGGCAACACAAATTTCCCCCTAGACCATGCCGTAGACACCTCAGCTACCCACTCATTATCCCTGGCCACCAACAAGAAAATAGAAGCCTTCTCTATTAAACTGAGACACAAACTCCTGCAACATAACTTCCTTAACGCAAGATGAATATTCCACCCAACAGAGAAAGATTTCTCATTCCACTCAATGGCACACAATACCAACATCAGAATCAATAGATTTCTCTTCCCACCCCATCTCCTGACCATGGTAGTAAACACTTCCATAGAAATGATCACATGGTCTGACCATGCCCCAATTATACTCTAAAATTATCCCAAATTATCCTAAAATACAAATTTATTACCCAGGGAACAGGTTCATGGAGACTCAATGAGACACTTCTACATAACACTGATACTTTTGCCTCCATAAGGAAAGGAAAGCACTCAAGGATTATTTCCTACTCAATAAGCAACTGATACAAACATTACCAACCTATGGCAGGCTCACAAAACGGTAATACGAGGCTGCTTAATAAAAGCAGACAGTTTTGCTAAAAAAATATGAACCAAAGCATATACAGAGGTACTTCATGGAATCGCAGACCTGACCCACAAAAATAAATCACATCCTTCACTAGATACCCAAGCTAAATTGAGGGATCTACAAACGAAATTAAAGAGATGAAATTAGCCCAAACCACTTTCATACTCAGGAGATGCAAACATAGATTATTTACACAGGGTAATAAAGCAGGAGCCTTACTAGCTGCCTGACTGAAAGCACGCATGGCACATTCTAAAATTGCTCATATTGACTCACCCACAAAAGGAAAACTCCTACACCCTAAGGACATAGTGAACAAATTTACAACATATTACAGCACCCTATATAACTTGAAAGATGACCCTCTCACTCCACCCCCCACTGTAGAATCCATACAACACTTTTTTACATTCAGTACAGCTACCGCAACTAAACCCGGAGGACCTGAATATTTTTACTGCTCCCTTTACTGAAACAGAAATCACAGAGGCTATAAAATGCCTCACAGCCCACAAAGCCCCAGGTCCAGACGACTACTCCAATATTTACTATCGTAACTTCACAGACCTACTCATACCACACATGGCGACACTTTTTAATGAATACTATAATAAAGGTGCTCTTGGGAAGAAAAGTCTTTAGTCTGTCAATGTTCGCTGACGACATACTACTTACCTCGCGTAACCCCACTGCCAGCCCTTCTTCAACTCCTGAATGACTATGGCACTATCTCGTATTATAAGCTCAATCATGCCAAAACACAAGCCCTACCAGTCGGCATGCTGACACGAACAGTACAACACCTCACACAGCAGTATTCTTTTGATTGGAGGTAGACTAGCATCACGTACCTAGGGGTCAAACTAGCTTCTTCGCTACAGGGCACCTTCAAACTGAACTACCAAACTTTACCATAAATGTGTGCCTCTGCTATTTCAAAATGGAAAAAAGTCAAGTTGTCTTGGCTGGGTAGAGTCAATACTACAAAAATAATTATACTGCCAAAATTACTGTATACATCCCACATGATACCCATGAATCTCCCAGCCTCCCTCAGCAAACATATCCAATAAGTCATCAACCAATTTGTGTGGGACTCCCACAGATCCTGAGTATCACTCGGCCTAATGCAAACACACTCCTCTAAAGGTGGAGTAGGGCTCCCTAACGTAACTGTATATCATTATGCCTCTTTGTTAGAATCAGCAATTAGGATGCACACCCCCAAAAAATAACTCCAATGGGTTGACATGGAAAACTCACGGATTTTGGGTACCTCACTAATAGATATCATGTGGGCACCTAAGGCATAATAATACACCACTATATCCAACCTCAAGACTTTCCATACTCCAATGGGACCATTTCCATGCCAGAACATGTGATAGCTAGTGATGACCCGAACGGTTCGCTGGCGAATAGTTCCTGGCGAACATAGCTTGTTCGCATTAGCCACGGATGGCGAACATATGCGATGTTCGGTCCGCCCCCTATTCGTCATCATTGAGTAAACTTTGACCCTGTACCTCACAGTCAGCAGACACATTCCAGCAAATCAGCAGCAGACCCTCCTCCCAGACCTTCCCATCTCCTAGACAGCATACAATTTAGATAAATTCTGAAGCTGCATTCTTTCTTTTTGTATAATTTTATTTTTTTTGTGTTTGTGTTTATTATACATTACCCTCCATAGCCAGTAACCTGTGTTTATTATACATTATCCCCCATAGCCAGTAACCTGTGTTTATTATACATTATCCCCCCATAGCCAGTAACCTGTGGTTATTATGCATTATCCCCCATAGCCAGTAACCTGTGTTTATTATACATTATCCCCCCGCCCATAGCCAGTAACCTGTGTTTATTATACATTATCCCTCCCATAGCCAGTAACCTGTGTTTATTATACATTATCCCCCCACAACCAGTAACCTGTGTTTATTATACATTATCCCCCATAGCCAGTAACCTGTGTTTATTATACATTATCCCCCACAACCAGTAACCTGTGTTTATTATAAATTATTCTCCCATAGCCAGTAAACTGTGTTATTTTATACATTATCCCCCCCATAGCCAGTAACCTGTGTTTATTATACATTATTCCCCCCATAGCCAGTAACCTGTGTTTATTATACATTATCCCCCATAGCCAGTAACCTGTGTTTATTATACATTACCCCCCCCCCATAGCCAGTAACCTGTGTTTATTATACATTACCCCCCCCCCATAGCCAGGAACCTGTGTTTATTATACATTATCCCTCCATAGCCATTAACCTGTGTTTATTATACATTATCCCTCCCATAGCCAGTAACCTGTGCTTATTATACATTATCCCCCCTATAGCCAATAACCTGTGTTTATTTTACATTATCCTCCCATAGCCAGTAACCTGTGTTTATTATACATGATCCCTCCCATAGCCAGTAACATGTGTTTATTATACATTATCCCCCCATAGCCAGTAACCTGTGTTTATTATACATTATCCCCCATAGTCCTTTATCGTTGGACCTAGGCAGCATGATGTCTTAGGCCGGCCCAGAGAGTGAGTGAGTGAATAATATAATATATATGTTCAGAAACATATTAGTAATATATGTAAATCGGGTTTATGCAAAGAGGGTGAAAAGGTATTAAAGAAAAACACACTTATTGCATCAAATTTATAAAACTTTTAAAAGCTTTCCTCATTTCTTTCTCGGGATGAGGAATATATTGTCTGTAGACTGAGGATTTCCATCTGCCCAATTTTAATAATAAGCACTGGAGTGTCAGTGTTGAAGGAGACCGAAGCTGCCCCTATTCTAAATGAAAGACCCGAGACATGGATGCAACCCAATCTTAGGAGTAGTGTTCTGATGTAGAAGATGAATATTTAGTCGTAGTCAAAGGGATTCAGTGAGAGTAGTGGTGAAATGTATGTGGCATGACTGAGTGTGGGTAAGTAAGAGTCAAGTATTTGAACTGGGCACTAGTTCTAGGTGGGATAGGGGATGGATGAGTAGTTTGGTTCGTTTTAGAGGTTTGTAGAGAAAGTATATAGTGATCATGATTTTTAGCGATATCCAATATTTTTAAGGTGGTCTCAAACAAACATAAAATGCTATATAAAATTTGTAGGAATATCGAATAGTCGTGTACAGTAAATCAGAGAGGGCTCAGAATATCGAACCATCAATCGGTAACTTGGATGAAGTAGGGGGTCTATCTGTTTTATTAAATACGCGGTAATATGCTTTTAATGGAATAGGACGTTAGGAAAGGTGTGTGATTGGGATAAGTGGTTGTGGCTGTATTTACCTTATCCTGGGACCGACCTGGCTCCTAAACTTGAGTCGCAAGTGGCTGGATCACTCCTGCCTCCACACGGGCCGCATGTGGCTTGATCTCCTCTTCTGACTTAGCCACGTGCACTGACCGCAGTGATCGGTCACGTGGCCCGCCTGGCACTAGGAGCACGGCTGGAGTCATGAGCTCGCTCTTAAAGGGGCAGTGGGAGCCAAAAGTTGATTCAGGCTCCCATTGGCCCACGTCATTCCAGCACCCCCACACACAAACGTTTTGGGGGCACAATAGCTTGCATTTAAAAAAAAGAAACTTTTTTGACTGTAATATAATAGCAGTCAGTTTCCTTCACACGTGTGCTTTTCAGGGTTTGCCAGGGCACAGTGTCACACCAGTGCAACTCATATCTGGTGTAACAGTAGTGTACATTTAAAAAAAAAAAAATACAGGGGGCTTGTTGTCACCTTTCGGGGACCCTTGGTGTTGTACGTGGCTGGGTGGAGGAAGAGACCTTCAATGACATCAGTGAGGACAAGGAACGGGACATGGCTAGCTTGGTATCCAACCTTGTGCAAATGGGGAGTTTGCGGTTGTGCAAATGGACTGTTTGCGGTTGTTTGCGGTGCGTTAAACGGGGAGTTTGGTCTGTCACTGTGAAGCGGGCGTAACCCTTACACTACCTGATCGATACAACATCATACCTGATGTTTTAAAGCATGTTATTCCAAACAATGTTCCAAACAACATTAGGAATGTTAGGTGATTTATGCCCTTTATGGATTAAAACCAGACTCTGCATCAACTATGTAATTTTCCATGGGAGTTTTGCCATGGATCCCCCTCAGGCATGCCACAGTCCAGGTGTTAATCCCCTTGAAACAACTTTTCCATCACTATTGTGGCCAGAAAGAGTCCCTGTGGGTTTTAAAATTCGCCTGCCTATTGAAGTCTATGGCAGTTCGCCGGGTTCGCCCGTTCGCGAACATTTGCGGAAGTTCGCATTCGCCGTTCGTGAACGGAAAATTTTATGTTCGCGACATCACTATTGATAGCAATAAATTCCAGATAAGAGCTCCGATCACAGCCCTGTCAGGGATGTTTCCATGGTTTACGTTTCACTCATGGCTTCAAAAAGTTTTAAAATTTATAGGCAACATGTGCACCCAAGGTCGCATTACCGCCTTCCCAGAATTACAAAGCAAATGCAACTTACCTAACTATTTTTTCATTACCTTCAGCTAAAAAGTATAACGTTGTCTCATGTCCTAATGGACACTGTCCTGAGCCTGGGGGCATCTGATGAGTCAAACACGATCCTCCAAAGATGCTGGTTCACACCTAAGAAACCCAAAGCTGTCTCAGACTGCTATTGAGCCCTGATGATGAGACAACCAGATACAGAATTCCCATTTGCTAAACAATAGTCAAGGCAGCTTAGCAGAGTGTTGACGCCTGAAGAGTGGGTCCCACACGCTCAATGCTTTTAAAGGGGTCACCAGGTGCTATTCGCATATAGAGGCAAACAGGAAGTTAATCTATCAGTGGTACCTCACACCACAACGGCTTCTCCAAATGTTTAAATGTTTCCTCACACCTCTGACCTATGTTGGAGATGCAGGGGTAGCGTAGGCACCATGATACATATCTGTTGGTAGTGCCCAAACATAACCAAACTATGGGAAATAGTCTCTCAGATATTGGTGCAATAGGCGCACAAGATTTAAATGTTGATGTGAACACGTGCCTACTGTTGCAACTCAACAAGTACAACAAGTACCAAACAGATGGGCCCTCTCATTATCATGGCAGCAAGGCACCTTATCACTCTACATTGGAAACAACATATTTGCCCTTCCCAATCATGACTCTTAGAAAGGATCCACATGCCACATGCCAGGACTCCTTGTAGAAGGCGTGGCGACCATGGGTAGATTACTATACTAAAGTAGGCCTGACAGCGAACCACTTCACGTTGGGGTGTATAGATGACCCATAGACCCCTCCCCAAAACCAAAATCGTTCCATAAAACAACAACGAAAGCTTGAGGCTGATGCCCATAGATCAACTGTGACGAAGTGCCCTACACCATTTGGTCCTGGAGAGGCCTGCTTGCCCTGTTACTATGGCCCTGGGGTGTATGGCCCTTTAAAAACATTATTTGGGCATATTGGATTGTAACACACTTTTTCTGCCCCTTTAATGCCATGAGAAAATGTACCTCTTCCCCTCCCCCTTTTTCTGTCTATTGTTTCTCCAGCAGGGCGTTGTCCCAGGGACACTGCCAGACCAGTTTAAAGTGGCTGATTTTTTTCCCTCCTCAATCTCTCATCAGCCCTTGCTAAACTTTAACCCCATGGCGATTTTATTCTGTTTGTGGGATCTGAGCGCTGTTCAGATATATTGAGCACTCAGATCCAAGCTATGTGGGGATTCTGTTCAGTATAATAGGAATTATATATTTTTATATATTCTTACTGTTGTTGTAAATAGAGATATTTTCTGTACCTGGAGATAATTGGCTTACCACACCCACTTAAGCCAATTATCCCCAGGATAGAGGAGAAGATAGACTGGCTGCACAGCCTAAATCTGTGGAACTGTTTTGGGCATGAAAGCCATGCTTGCAGTCGGTCAAATAGGACTTCCATCTTTCTTTTGAACCAATGGACAAAAAACTGTATATTTTCCTGTCTGTGATAATTAAGTTAGCGCATTGTGTTTAGTAATGATATCACAGGCAAAGGGGAGGGTTTGTGTGCCTTGTCTGGGAATGTCTGACTGTACTGTAATTTATTTAATTGGTTGCTGTAACTCTGAGTCCTGTATACCACAAGGTCCACTTGGGTGGTAACCTTGTGGGAAAAGGTGTATATAAGAGCAATGAAGCCTCAGTGCATTCTGTTCCTATTTGATCCTCAACACGTAGTCTTGTCTCGTGATTGGAGGGGAACTGCTATGATCACACTGGGGATTGCTATACCTTGTATACTCCCCTGAGCTTTAATCATTTAGCTCTTTTAAGAGCTGTTCCTGATACGCTCTCCTGGAGGAGAGGTGTTCCCACACGGTCCTGGAGGACAGAGGATGATCCAGGTTGGAAGGAAGACGGCGAGATTCCAGTTAAGCTACGGTGGTTGTGGAGTCTGCGGTGGTTGTGGTGTCCTGTGCGGTGCTTGTGGTCCTCGGGCCAAGCTAGAAAGCGTCTGTCAATGGAAGGTACTCGGTCGGAGTACAGGTGATCCGTTATATCAACTACAAGGAATACCACGGCTTGACTTCCCACCACCTTTATCCCTGGTTATCCTTTTTTTCCTTTCCTTCCCGTAAGGCACCTTACTCCGCCATAGCACAGAAAGACTCAAGACAATAAAGAGACAAATACACCCGCAACTTAGTGGTGACCAGTATACAGACAAAATCGAGACCACTTCACCCCCAGACAAACAGGGAGCCTTTAGTTAATATTCAAGGATTATGAAATAATGGTACTCATAATTCTTGCCTCTATGTACATATCACCTGGCATGTTTTGAGCAAGGTGATATATGCGAACTTAACGAATTGTAATACTTGATTGCATTACATACCCTCCCATCCACCCCGACTCTTCTTTATGTATCCCCTCCGTGTTAAATGAAACAATAAAATATTAATGGAAAAAAAAATACACATATTTGTATTCAACGATGACTCACATGTAAAACAGTACCCCTTATGTACTTATTAAACTTTATTACAGGCAGCAGGGGGACTAGCCCCCCCATCACGATCGCCGGTAGAGGATCGACAGCGAGCAGGTAAGTCCACTGGACGGTGTTTAGAGACGGGTCCCCATGGACGGTATAGCCCGCCCGCCGTCCTTAAGGGGTTAAAATAAAAAATATATAAAGAAAATGTATAAACCAATGTATAAATAAGCAGCTATCCGCATAAGAAACTCTATTTCACATAAAACAATATACACTGCTATTTCACATGCTGTTGTGCAAGTGGGATAGACAACAGATGGAAATTATAGGCAATTAGCAAGACACCCCCAATAAAGGAGTGGTTCTGCAGGTGGTGACCACAGACCACTTCTCAGTTCCTATGCTTACTGGCTGATGTTTTGGTCACTTTTGAATGCTGGCGTTTCTTTCACTCTAGTGGTAGCATGAGACGGAGTCTACAACCCACACAAGTGGCTCAGGTAGTGCAGCTCATCCAGGATGGACATCAATGTGAGCTGTGGCAAGAAGGTTTGCTGTGTCTGTCAGTCTAGTGTCCAGAGCATGGAGGCGCTACATCAGGAGACGTAAAGGAGGCCGTAGGAGGGCAACATCCCAGCAGCAGCACCGCTACCTCCGCCTTTGTGCAAGGAGGAACAGGAGGAGCACTGACAGAGCCCTGCAAAATGACCTTCAGCAGGCCACAAATGTGCATGTTTCTGCTCAAACGGTCAGAAACAGACTCCATGAGTGTGGTATGAGGGCCGATGTCCACAGGTGGGAGTTGTGCTTACAGCCCAACACAGTGCAGGATGTTTGGCATTTGCCAGAGAACACCAAGATTGGCAAATTCACCACTGGCGCCCTGTGCTCTTCACAGATGAAAGCAGATTCACACTGAGCACATGTGACAGACGTGACAGAGTCTGGAGATGCTGTGGAGAACGTTCTGCTGCCTACAACATCCTCCAGCATGACTGGTTTGGCAGTGGGTCAGTAATGGTGTGGGGTGGCATTTCTTTGGGGGGCCACATAGCCCTCCATGTGCTCGCCAGAGGTAGCCTGACTGCCATTAGGTACCGAGATGAGATCCTCAAACCCCCTGTGTGACCATATGCTGGTGCGGTTGGCCCTGGGTTCCTCCTAATGCAAGACAATGCTAGATCTCATGTGGCTGGAGTGTGTCAGCAGTTCCTACAAGACGAAGGCATTGATGCTATGGACTGGCCCGCCCGTTCTCCAGACCTGAATCCAATTGAGCACATCTGGGACATCATGTCTCGCTCCATCCACCAACTTCACGTTGCACCACAGACTGTCCAGGAGTTGACAGATGCTTTAGTCCAGGTCTGGAAGGAGATCCCTCAGGAGACCATCCGCCACCTCATCAGGAGCATGCACAGGCGTTGTAGGGAGGTCATACAGGCACATGGAGGCCACACACACTACTGAGCCTTATTTGACTTGTTTTAAGAACATTACATCAAAGTTGGATCAGCCTGTAGTGTGTTGACTCCAAATCCAGACCTCCAAAGGTTGAAAAATGTGATTTCCATTTTTTAATTTTTGTGTGATTTTGCGGTCAGCACATTCAACTATGTAAAGAACAAAGTATTTCAGAAGAATATTTAATTCATTCAGATCTAGGATGTGTTCTTTTTGTGTTCCCTTTATTTTTTTGTGCAGTGTATAATAAAGTTTTAGGAATATACAACAGACTCCAATCGTGACTGTAAGAAAGGTGTTTTTACTTACCGCAGAAGGAAGGGTACTTTACAGTAAGAACAATATAGGTGTTGTTCTCTGCCTAAAGATGTTGTGTTATCAGATTCTATAGATACATTTAATAAAGGTTCAGATTCTTTTTTGCACAAACAGAATATGTTAGTGCTTTTTCTTCATGCTGTTTTTGCTCGTATATAAGAGTGCTTTATAATTTTTAAGTGAGTTATAGATTATAGATTTCATTTCTTCTCATATTTGTGTCTCCAGCTGGTGGTTTACTGAAATTGTAGCACTGTAAAGAAGACAGTTTCGGAGCAGCAACCAATTAATGAAAAATGTACACTTATAATTGCATATCCCTTTATTTGTAGTGACACTTAAGTGATTCAAATAATTAGAAGACATAGTGTTAAATACTCTTCCACTTAATTCTGCCTTTATGTTGGGTTTCCAGATAACCATCTATCTAAATCTGATAAAATATCTGATAAAATTAGATTATGTCATTAAAGGGACAAGAAAGGGAATGTTTTTATTGTGGGTTTTAATGTCTTTATTGTGGTTTTTTTCAGACTGGTGTTAACAAGTTGTGCTTTGTTATATTATAATATTTAACTATATTTAATAAATATTTTAAAATGAATAGCTTTCCTCTAGTTAATAGACAGAAATCTATAACACCCACAAAAATGAATTTAAATTTAATACATTTTAAATGTATTCCTATGTATAGTCTTATTTAAATAATCAGTAAAAGTCAAATACTTTCTGTGCAACTGTATTGACTTATTACATTTGTATTCATTTCTGCTAGATACATTTGATTTATGCATTATGGTATGATTCAATAAAATGTGCTCAAAGCAGTGAATGCTGAATGCATATGATGTCCATGCTGTAATATCCATCCTCGTTTCATCTCTGTTGTTCATAAACTGAGCCAGTTGGCCATGAAGAAAGAACATGCTGTTAGGCATTAAGTCTTGGGAAGCAACCTGTATAGTAATTGACAGACCATATTCCTTTGAACTTTATAAGGAACAAGATTTGCTTTAATAAAGTTTACCAATGCAATTTCCCCATAACTATTATTTTTATATAATAGATTTTTGTAACTGTTGAACAAATTCTCTAAATGTGAGGAGAAATCCAAATATACACTTGGTATGTGTTACATAGATAAAATACCATTAATTAACACATACAAATCAATAATGGTAGCCATTCATCATACTGTAGTCAGGTTTCAGATCTTTCTTTATGTAAGCCTGGGAGAACAGACACCTAGTGTTTGTCAGTAATAAGTCAAATAAGTCCCTCAGAATAAATGTTTTCAGTTAGTTATTATCATTTACATACTTAATGGAAAATCATCGTCATTCTTTCAAATGAATAATTTGCATTGTAACAACATAGAAGCAAAATAAGAAGTAATGTAATTCTTTTGGCTCTAATACAGAGCTGTGGTTGGTGAATTTAATTCCCAATATTCTCAAAATACTTTGAGGACATTTAATATTTAGAGTGTTTTCTTAATAAGTGTCTATATATCCACAAATATACATATTCATAGTCACACGCGTTTTCTTTTTTTGGAATTATCTGGTCCAAACATAACATTATTTTGAGTCATAGTTCATAAAGCTCATATCTTTAGTTTTCTCCTCAGCACAATGGGAAGTCAAGCACTATATGTTCCAACTAGCCTCACAGTTTCAGTTATTGCTCACTTGGTAAATTTATATATTGAAATTTAAAGTTTCTCTTTGTAAACACATTGCATAGTCTGCTGTAACATCTATAGGTTTATTCACTATTTAATAAACTTTTAAAATATACCTCTCTCGAGACTTGGCTGTCTGAATGCCAACAAGTCAGAGTTTGTTGGTGATATTGCATTGCATTGGAATTTCCCCCCTGCGATGTAATAGCTGACATAGCATAGTAAAGCCTTTATAATGTCTTTTTATCTGCTTTGAGAGCAAGTCCTTATGGGGTAAATATAGATTATTCTTATTGTGTTACATTTTTTGTCTTTTATTGTGATTTGGGTGTTCTTATTTTCATTAGTTGTGCTGGGAATTATGAATTGATATTTGGGGGGGCAAAAAGACGACTTCTGATGGTATCCATTTTATTGTCTCACCTCACTATTATTTGGGTAGGGAGGTAGGTAGAGCTATTTAATTTTAATGGGGATGGGTAGAGATTTATGGACACCTTGGCTCCTGGGGAGGGAGGAGAAGTGGACATGCAACTATTTGGGGTCGGGGACAATGCCACATCCATACCTGCATTGTTTAATTATTTAGAGCCCATACCTGTTATTGATGGGTGAGGTCTAAGGAGGGACATTTGGTCCTCCCCCTGAATATTATAATTGTGGCCCCACCCACCACTAATTGGTGGCACCAGGGTGAACACCCTAATTATAAAAGCCCTGCCCACAAACCACACACCTACAACAATACTTTTCAAATCTGGTGTTAATCAAACATGCTGATCACACACTAGTAGCAGATACATTTGGAATTTAAGGTGTTAAAAATAATTACCTCCAGCTTGCTAATGAGGAGAGACAATAACGTCTATGCACATGCAAAGGGACAGGAAACATGGATAAACAGGAGGGATCAAACAACCAATCTAAAGTTTAGCAGGTCATAGTGCTCATTGTGAGTGAGAGTGACCTCTAGAAAGAAAGATGGAATCTCAGGGAACCTGGCCAAAAGGGTGATGGACAGAGTTAATGGCCAGTAGGTGGTAGGAGAAATTATGGTAAGGGAACCTAGGTTTTTCTATGATTCACAAGTGAGAAAGTGAATTAAAAGTTTGTTTATTGATAAAAAAAGTTCACCTTTATTTCCTTTATTTTCCCTTACAAACATATACAAGAGCATCAATCTTAAATCCCTCTTCATACACAGACCTCTTTTTTTGAGCACTAAATGAGTATAACAAAGCAAAATGATTGTTTAATCATACTCGATAATATCACAGTGTAAATTGTTGCATAGCACTATAAAAAATTGTAATCAACCTCTGTTTATATGTAAGCATTTTTTGATATGACTTGTTAAACGCCAATACACCTTTTGATATAACCCATAAAACAACTTTGCATCTTCGAATTGACATACCAAATGTATCTTTCTGTTTTTATCTTTTTGTTTGTATTGTATTACACGCATATACTTAATAAAAAAAAAATTTTAAACCAAAAAAAAAAAAAATTGTAATCAAATAAATATCGATAACAATATAAAATATAGGTAAGACTTCCTGGTTCAGTACAGAACCATCTACTTCCGGTTCAAAGGTCATCAACACAAACTGCATGAACTTCAAACAAACAAACAAGCTGGTCTTGGCCTAGCATGGCCCACGCAAGTATTCATTTTACCTAATTTGAGTAAAAAACAGAAAACAGCCATTCTGTTGCTGTATACTTGTTTTTCAGCAAAACTGTAAGTTTGTTCGCTTTGGGCCACGCTATCACTGACATTCCACACATATTCAGCCTACATTTGGCTGACAGTTCCTTGTAATCGTGGACCATTCCTAATTGTTGCCGAACTCATGCGTAAAGACTTACCACTCCCAGCAACAGCACTGAACTGTACAGAACTGTACAAACTGTACAGACTCATGATTGCCAACTCTGAGCTCCCCAGCTGGGTATATATGCCCATGCAAAGATCACAGACAACTACCTGTTACATTAATAGGTGTACATCTTGACTTATTGTCAATACAGCCCTGCCCCCCGCGGACAGTGCCCAGCATATCAGGAAGACTGAGTACTTGTTCCCATTTGTATCTCCAGTCTCTCCTTGGTTCTCTGTACTTTGCCATGTGCATTATACCGCAAGGTAACCCCTTATTTCCTGACTGCTCTGCTTACTCCAGGTTTCCTACTGACAGTAGCACCATGACAACACATGTTCGAGCAGACCTGTTAATGTAGGCTAACATCCTACCCCATTGTAACGGGTAAGGCATGTTCATTCCCCCACTGACCCATGACTCCCCTGCTATTTTAGACTGGCTTTATAGCCATTATCAAGGACAACTGGTTCCGTGACACATGGACCGCAGAGACATGAAGCCTACTCTTTTTTTAGTAACCTCTTGTTGTAGTATACTCCATCGTGACCACTGCACAGCCTGTCAATTTGCTACTCAAACACAGCAGTATGCGAAATTACTTGGCAGCAACACAACTATTTTACCTTGTCTGCATACACATACCAGTCAGTCACAACATAACAGCTGAAGCCTTGTCTCAATACCATTTCAGGTATTCCTCCAAACATTCTAAAACATACTAAAACTCCTACATTTCATGATCTCGTTCTGGATTAGCTCATCTCATGGTCATGGTAGAGTGCCAGCACACGTGGCAATGCCTGCTTATACCAACCATTTATATACCAGAACTCTGACCATTTTAATAAGTTCACTTCGGAATATTGAATCATCAATCCATACTCCATTGATACCATGGTGACATTCACATCCTTTTGCCACCTCAACCTTAAATTAGCTTACAAACTCTTAAACTTATACCCACCTGCCGACATATACCTACATACTATCAACAATAAATGGTGCCCTGTCAACATACTGGACTAATTCGTTGTACACTCAAAGGAGTACACAGGCATACGCTCTATTTTAAGGTTACACGTTAACCATTCACTCATCAAATTAATCCTCTACGTCAGGACACAATTCATAAAACTCTGATACAACCCTCCATCATATTCAGGTCATTCTTCTAGAATAAGCAGCCTTTAGTAAACATCCCAGCGCACATCATAAACTGGGAATCGTCCACATACATCCCTCAAACGGAGAGGGAACTGAGGCAGGCATTTAAAATACTGGTTATGCAATGTCAACACGTATTATTGATTAAACTGTTTAACTTTTTGCCCTCTTTTACAGGCCTACCCAAACGTCGGTTTCGGCACACCACAACCGACTTGTACCACCACTACTATAACTCAGCTTATTGTCCCAGACTACAAATGAAAAGGCGGAGCCTGTATTTGTGTGAGGGGTTTGTCCGGCCTATAAATTCACAGGCCTCCCCTTCCTCTGGGCCAAAACTTCCTGGTTCAGCCCACCCACCACTCCTTTTATTAAGCATTCACTTAGTGGGTCCTCTTTTACAGGCCTACCCAAACTTTGGCTTCGGCACACCACAACCGACTTGTACCACCACTACTATACTATAACTACTATCAGGGCCGCCATCAGGGCATGACAACCGCAACGGTTGTCATGGGCCCGGCAGTCCTGGGGGGCCCGGACTGCTCAGGTCGTCCGGGCCCCACATTCAGCCTCTTCTCATCTTCCGGCTCCGGCATCAGTACGCGGCGCGCGAGGGAGCTGAAGAGGAAGCACTCAGAGGAGAGTGCTCCCTCGCGCGCCCGCCGGGTCACCGGGTGTCAGGAAATTTGAGTGGGAGGGGGTGTGGGATTTGAATGAGTGGGGGGGAGAGGGAAGGCAGGAAATTTGAGGGGGGGGAGCGAGGAAATATGAATGAGTGGGGGGGAGAGGGAGGGAAGGGAGGAAATTTGAGGGAGTGGGGGGAGAGGGAGGAAATTTTAATGAGTGGGGGGAGAGGGAGGGAAGGGAGGGAATTTGAGGAGTGGGGGGGAGAGGGAGGGAGGAAATTTGGGGGCGAGAGGAAGGGAGGACATTTGATGGGGGGGAGAGGAAGGTAGGAAATTTGGGGGGGGAGAGGAAGGAAATTTGAGGGAGGGGAGGGAGAGGTAGGAATTTGAGGGGGGAGAGGAAGGGAGGAAATTTGAGGGAGGGGGAGAGGAAGGGAGGAAATTTGAGGGAGGGGGGAGAGGAAGGGAGGAAATTTGAGGGAGGGGGAGAGGAAGGGAGGACATTTGATGGGGGGAGAGGAAGGGAGGACATTTGAGGGGGGAGAGGAAGGGAGGACATTTGAGGGGGGGAGAGGAAGGGAGGAAATTTGAGGGAGTGGGGTGGAGAGGGAGGAAATTTGAATGAGTGGGGGGAGAGGGAGGGAGGAAATTTGGGGGGGAGAGGAAGGGAGGAAATTTGATGGGGGGGAGAGGAAGGTAGGAAATTTTTGGGGGGAGAGGAAGGAAATTTGAGGGAGGTAGAGGTAGGAATTTGAGGGAGGGGGGAGAGGAATGGAGGAAATTTGAGGGAGGGGGGAGAGGAAGGGAGGAAATTTGAGGGAGGGGGAGAGGAAGGGAGGAAATTTGAGGGAGGGGGGAGAGGAAGGGAGGAAATTTGAGGGAGGGGGGAGAGGAAGGGAGGAAATTTGAGGGAGGGGGGAGAGGAAGGGAGGAAATTTGAGGGAGGGGGAGAGGAAGGCAGGACATTTGAGGGGGGAGAGGAAGGGAGGAAATTTGAGGGGGGAGGAAGGAAATTTGAGGGGGGAGGGAGGAAGGAAATTTGGGGGGGAGGAAGGAAATTTGAGGGAGGGGGGAGGGAGGAAGGAAATTTGAGGGAGGGGGGAGGGAGGAAGGAAATTTGAGGGGGGAGAGGAAGGAAATTGGAGGGAGGAGAGGAAGGAAATTGGAGGGGGAGAAGGAAGGAAATTGGAGGGGGGAGAAGGAAGGAAATTGGAGGGGGGGAGAAGGCAATGAGAGGGAGGGGGAGAAGAAGGAAATTGGAGGGGGGGAGAAGAAGGAAATTGACGGGGGTAGGGGGAGAGATTGACATCCATCACACACACACACACACAATGCACCCCTTGCACACAGAAAACACACAATGCATTACACACAGACACACATACACAAGCAATGCATCCCTTACACACAGCAACACACAATGCACCCCTTCCACACACTCAGTGCATCCCTTACAGACACACACACTGCATCCCATACATACACAAACTCACCTTGCAGCCCTTACACATACAAACACAGATTCACACAATGCATTCCTTACACACATCAGGACATCCCCCCTCCCCCCCCACACACACCCCTGTGAACAAACTCATTGGTGGAACATGAAGGTGGACCCTGGGACCCAGACCTTGAGCTGTGTAAAGGGCCCTAAAAAAATGGAGCTGCTTCTCGTTCTCCCAGAACATTGATTTTTGTGACCACAGTTATAAACCGCCTCCAGAGAGCCTGTTCTACACCAGACCAGTGGAGCCAGACGGCAGCTGAAGACCATCATCATCCTCATCTGGTTGTAAGTAGGCAATCTAGTATATTATTCGTGGCACTAATCTTTAATTTACCTCACATTAAAGGGACACTATAGTCCCCAGAACCACTGCAGCTTAATGTAGTGGTTCTGGTGTCTATAGCCTGTCCCTGCAAGCCTTTTATTGTAAACACGGCGGCACTGCAGCACTGTGTTAGTTAACATGGCAGATCATATGGGTGGGGCACTGTGATGTCACATGGGGGGGCGGCAAACTTTAATTTTGCCTAGGGCGGCAAAAATCCTTGCACCGGCCCTGCAGACACTGCATCCCTGTGGGCGGACTCAGGGGGGGGGGGGACTCGGGTGCAGGCGCCGGGGGGCCCAGACCTTGAGCTGTGTCAGGGGCCCCAAAATTTCTGATGGCAGCCCTGACTACTATATACTACCTACTATAACTCTGCTTATTTTCCCCAACTACAAATATATCTATATATATAAATATATATAAATACAAAAAAATAAGTCCTGCGCTCACTACCATCACTCCTGGGCGGCAGCAATTAACACAGTACACATCAGCCCCAGTATATATAGTAAAAACCAAAGAAATGTATATTTAAACAAATGGAGGTTGTTTAGTTACTCCAATGGCCAATGGCCATTGGAAGGAATGCCCGCCTGCCAACGTTAAGGCAAAACCTCCTAGGTGTGTCCTACATTGATCTTTCACCTTGCTTCCTTGAGCTTCTGGCAAAAATATCTCTAATGAGACAGGGGGGTCTGCCTTGACGTTGGCAGGTGGGCATTCCTTCCAATAGCCATTGGAGAAACTAAATGACCTCAATTTGTTTAAATATACATAGGGATTTAGGAGAGAGCGCTGGTAACTTTTTCTTTGGTTTTTACTATATGTATTGGGGGTATACAGCACTCTGGACTATTAATTTATGTAAGGAATCTTTATCTTTAGCTATCCCCCATATATTGGCCACCACTAATAAAGCCTGTTATTTAGGGGGTTCCCTTGTTAAAGATTTCATTTAGTCAGAGGTTAGCCTAAGGGCTTTAGACTTAATATACTGGACTTTTTTTGTATTCTTAGTTTTATACATCTATATATTGTTGACTACCCACACATAGTTTGACTTGTGTTGTCTAGCTAAAGATTATCTGGGATTATAATTTAACAGCATAGGATTATTTTGCTTACAAAGGGATGTAAGTTCTATTACATAGTCTTTGTTTGGTATTTATATTCTAAAGTAGTATACAGTAGTTGGCTTGCTGTCACTGTGTATTTGTGAAATTGTTATATTTCCCTGGTTCATGTGTTGCATTGAATAGATAAGAGTTAGATTAAAGCAAAAGTTTAGACAAGGGTAGGAAGACATGAGTAGGAAGTTTGATAAAGGCCTTGTGTTAGGCAGAAACAGGGCGGGCCTTAGGAGTGTGTGAGCTGTGCAGCGCAGGGCGCCATGGCAGCAGGGGCGCTTTGCAGATAACATAGCTCTGGGGTACAGGTGTAAGGGGGTGCACTGAGCACCTCTTTAAAGCAGGTTGTGCAATTTACCGTGGCCAAGCGGCACCTGATATGTCAAGTGGGGGCAAGGCTAAACGGGATCCAGGGTGGAGCTAAATGGACAGTGGGGCAGAACTAAATGGGCAACGAAGCTGAGCTAAATGTGGCCTGAACCTGCTGTCCAGTTATTGCTGCACACTCTGTGGTAAGCAGGAAGGAGTCCCTGCTTCCCCAACAAATAGACACCTGGAACTGCAGTGCCTCTGTTCCCTCAGTGCCCATAATGGAAAAAGGTAACTATCTGTAACTGTGTGTGCCTATTTGAAAGTGTGTGTGTGTGTGTGTGTGTGTGTTTGAGATGGTCTACCTGCAACTGTGTGTGTGACTGTCTGTCTGTAACTGTGAGTGTGTGTGACTGCCTGTAATTGTGTTTGTGACTTTCTGCCTGTACTTGTGTATGTATGACTTACTACCTGTAACTGTGTGTGTAGCTTCCTGTAACTGTGTGTTTGACTATAGACCTGTAACTGTGTCTGAGACTGTGTGCATGTGTCTGTATTTGACAGCATGTGTGAATAACTTTGTGCATTCACACATTGGCCTATGTGTGCATTCACACATTGGCCTAATTCATTTTATCTGAATTAAAATATCCATAACACACATCAATGCTGTGCTCTCACATATGCAAAAGAGTTCAGCAGCGACATCAGCTTCTGGCACTTCTAAAGATGACCCGCCCAGAGAAGATGGTGGCACCCATGAAGGACAAGTTCAAGTAAGCAGAACTCACCTTTGCCTGCCCACCGCAGGGCCATTACAAATTATGCAAAGTTTCCAGATGGTGACAGTACTAAGGCAGTTCCTATTTATATATAAAGCTAAAGAGGATTACAACTTAGGTGTTGGGTAGTAGATAATTATATAAAACTGGTAACGATAGGGACTATTTTGTCAGTCAGGGCATACAAGTGAACAATGATTATACTATGGATATAGGGTTGAGGGGATACCAAAAGTAACTGAGTGTAAAAATATATATATTTTACATAATCTCCCTCCACTGTCTTATGACGTCTTGTAGTCCATTTTTTAAAATTCTTTATCTATGCTGGAATGGTCATACACAGAATGAAAAAAAAAAATCACAAAACCAAAGCAAAAAAAGTAAGAAAAAAACAAAAAAAACAGATGAAAGAAAATATGTAAATTAGAAGTGAAGTAAGGAAGACCATGCTATAAATAAAAATTAACGAAGAGTAAAAGTGGGTAGAAGGGAGAGAGAGAAAGAGAGAGAAAGGGGGATGATATGCCTTTTATGAACCATAAGCAGAGTGTTTTATGGAAGTTGATGGCTAAAATCAATCCAGGGATCCAATGTTAATGAAAATCAGCTAGGCCCTAAGAAGGCTGAAGAAAATCAACCTCCTACAGAGGGAACTTGCTGGCATTTTATATCTGGACTGCCCTTATGAATGGGATCAGTC
Source organism: Pelobates fuscus (assembly GCF_036172605.1). Lineage (NCBI taxonomy): Eukaryota > Metazoa > Chordata > Amphibia > Anura > Pelobatidae > Pelobates > Pelobates fuscus. Next base: position 133,232,601 of record NC_086322.1, read on the forward strand.
TGACATGCAAATGGTATAGAATCCCTCTGTAATGGACCAAGTGAACAAAAACTTTTTCTTTTTTTTTCTCTTCAATACATTTTTATTGTATTTAACATTTTGTGACATACATAGAGAGTAAAAAATATTGTATATAACAATATAAAATCGCAAAACACATAAGACAAAAAAATACAAGCCCATGGGTTAATCACACGGATGTGTAGCATAAATCCTTAACATTTTGATTTTCAATTTGTTGTACCTTAAAACCATTACTTATTTTACTTTCTGTTTTTTCAAGGTTATTTGTTTTTATTAAACTCCTAGATTATACTCTTATACTTTGATGAGTTATTTTGAGGGGACAGCAAATGTACACTGTTATACAGGCTGTACACTTACTACTTTACATTGTAGCAGAGTGTCATCTATTCAGTGTTGTCAAAAGAAAAGATATAATAAAATATTTACAAAAATGTGTGGGGTGTACTCACTTTTGTGGGATACTGTATAATAGTGCTATTTGAGGTTGTTTTTTTAGGGACTTTATTCCTTGAAGTCTTAGGAACACATAAGTGCTATTCCATAATCCACATGTACAGTGCCACCAAACATGTATAAAACTTCCTTTCTCAATATTGCAACGCCAACAAAGATCTGAGGCCATTGGGTAAGCAAGTTTTAGTTTTACAGGGACCCAATATCTATTGGTTTTCTTGATGATTAATGCAATGTATAAATTGATTAGACTTAACTAATGCTTGTAGCCAGTTTTCTTCCGATATATTCATATTAGCTCTTCAGCCCATTTTTTATTGCTGGGATAGTAATTTGTTCCCCTTTTTATTGTAATTTGCTTGTATTTTTGCTTTTATTTGTTCTACTTGATCATTCAAGCAATTTTTGAGAATCTCTGTAAGTAGCTGTAAGTAGTGAGGAGTCCATGTCAGATGAAATATCAGTATCTGCCTCCATTCCTTTTTGGATGGAGGCTAGGATTGGGGGTGCATTAAGTTGCTGAGAGATCTGTAGTTTCAGTATTTATTTGAGCTCGTGCTAAAGGTGTAAAGAATCCTGACGGTCTTTACTCTTTCTCTCCTTTATTACCTTTTTTTCTCTTTTGGACTTGTTTTGTTTCCTTTTTATTTGCCATTCTTGTTTAGGGGCTAAGTGGAACTTCCACTGTTTCCACAGTTTTAGAGAGTTTTGGAGAAATACATTTTGGCTATTAACTAATAGCTTAGAAAATGTTGTTGTTGTTTTTTTTCCTTCCTTGATTGATTATATCAAGTTGTTTCCAGAGGATATAAGGTAAATTTGTGATTTTTATATTAAAGGGACACTATAGTCACCAGAACAACTACAGCTTAAAGGGACACTATAGTCAACTGAACAACTTCAGCTTAAAGGGAAACTCCAGTGCCAGGAAAACAATCCGTTTCCCTCTCCCTCCCACCCCCCAATCCCCGGTTACTGAAGGGGTGAAAACCCCTTCAGTGACTTACCTGAGGCAGCGGCGATGTCCCTCGTCGCTGTCTCCGCCTCCGCGACGCTCCTCCTCTTCATTAATCTCGCCCACCGGCCGAGGGGACCTAATGCGCATGCGCGGCAATGCCGCGCATGCGCATTACGTCTCCCCATAGGAAAGCATTGAAAAATCATTTCAATGCTTTCCTATGGGGTTTTGAGCGACGCTGGAGGTCCTCACACAGCGTGAGGACGTCCAGCGATGCTCTAGCACAGGTTTCTTGTGCTAGAACCCAGGAAGTGACCTCTAGTGGCTGTCTAATAGACAGCCACTAGAGGTGGAGTTAACCCTGCAATGTAATTATTGCAGTTTATAAAAAAACTGCAATAATTACACTTGCAGGGTTAAGAGTAGAGGGAATTGGCACCCAGACCTCTCCAATGAGCAGAAGTGGTCTGGGTGCCTAGAGTGTCCCTTTAATGAGGTTGTTCAGGTGATAACTATAGCTCCCTGTAGCCTTTCTCATGTAAACACTGTATTGTCTGAGACAATACAGTGTTTACATTGAAAGCTAGGAACACCTCCAGTTGCAGTCACTCGGAGTGAACCAGAGGGACTTTGGAGTTGATGGAGGCATAATATGCCTCCATCCTCTCAGATCTGCTGTCAGCAGAGCACAGGGCAGCACTGTGCACAGCACCCTGTGATTCAGTATCTCCTCCCTCTGTATGCAGACACTGAACTTTCCTCATAGAGATTAATTGATTAAATTCATTTTATGAGGAGATGCTGATTGGCCAGGGCTGTGTTTGAATCATGCTGGCTCTGCCTCTGATTTGCCTCTTTGTCAGTCTCAGCCAATCCTATGGGAAAGCACTCTGATTGGATCAGGCTACCACATGACAGCAGACTGCTTGTTTTTCTAACAGCATGCAGATTTACAGCTTCAGACTTGAATACAGTAAGATTTTTACTATATTTATGGAGGCATACATGTTTGTGTTCCTGACCCTATAGTGATCCTTTAATGTAGTTGTTCTGGTGAGTATATTGGCTCCCTTCAGGCATTTTCATGTAAACACTGCCTTTTCAGAGAATACACAGAGAAAAGGAAGTGTTTACATTGCCCCTAGGGACACCTTCAAGTGGCCACTCCTTAGATGGCCACTGGAGAGGCTTCCTGGCTCAGGGCTGCACAGTAAGCACCCCTGCCGTTGAGCATTCCCACGCTCTGCATGGAGACGCTGAATTTTCCTCATAGAGATGCATTTATTTAATGCATCTCTATGAGGAGGTCCTGATTAGCCAAAATGGCATTGGCCCTGCCCCCGTGCTGATTTTAGCCAGTCCAATCCCTATGGGAAAGCATTGGATTGGCTAAAAATTGGCAATTCTGATTATGTCACCAAGGGGGCAGGGCCAGTGCAGGCATTGGAAAGGAGGTGAGTTTTTCTTGCTTTTAAGGGGGGAAGGGAGGAGGCCAAGCCACCTTAATGGTGGGTTTAGCACTCTAGGGTCAGGAATACATGTTTGTGTTCCTGACCCTATAGTGTTCCTTTAACAATCAATATGCTGTGCTGTTTTTTTTTTTACTTTATTTTCCCTTTCCCTCTTCCCTTTTTTCCCTGTGTTCCTCTTTTTTCTATGCAGTTTTTTTTTTTTTTTTTTTTTAGTTTTAGTGCTATTTTGTTTAAAAAAATATTTTTTCTTCTTTTTTTCCCTGCTTTCCCTCCTTCCCCTGTGGTTAGTCCCAACTTATTTACCCTTTAGTTTTCTTTTTCCCCTTGTTTTAGGAGTATAATCAATTTTATACAAGCCTATGTCTCTGGTCTCCCCCACTGTCTTGCTTTTGGGTTCAGCTCTCTTGAATAGCAGTGTTACCAGTCAGATGTCAGTCCGCAAAGCGTGCCTCAAGGGTCTCCCTCCTTCTATTAATAGTTTTGTCTCTCAGGTGGTGTAATGCTGCCAGTTATGTGCAGATTTAATCTGCAGATCCCACTGACTTTCCTCATGGTTATCAGCTGCGGCGTCTGTCCAACTTCGTTCATTCAGAGTAGCTGGAGCTCTCATAGCATGGCTTGTAGTGCAAAAATGCCTCTTGCCTAGAGACACACGTACATATTACGTCATTGCTCCGCCCGCTAATAATTATTGTGAACAAGCACATTTTTGAGACCTGATGTCAGGATCCCGCGGGCGGATGCGAGGGGAGGCTGCAGTCCGCTCGTGGCACTCACCCTCCAGCCGTCCGCGGTCCCCTTACTGCCATGCGCTCGGCGGGCGGCATCCTCCCAGCCACGGATGCCGCCCGCACCTTCCTCCACGTCCCCCAGCGGCAGCATGCATGACGCTGCACGCTGGGAGACCACCCACTTTATTACACGCCGGGGTCAGCCACCTGACCCGGCGTTAAAGGCACAGTGCCTCAATCACAGTGGGAGGTCTAGATACCTCCCACGTGTGATTGTTAATTCCGATTGGAAATTATCCAATCAGAATTAACCTTATGGTTTAAATACTTACCTTTCCTGTTCCTCCCTGCCCTGTTGTGGTATTTGCTTGCTTGTATTGCTACTGAACTTGTGTTTCTGGTTACGTACTCTCTGGCTTGTTTATCTGACTTTGTGACTTTCTCCTACCCTTTGACCTCGGCTTGTTTCTCGTTATTCTGTCTTCTGGTTCCCCTTACTCGGCTTGTCTCCTGTCTATTCTGTGTGTGCTTAGCCCGGCCACTCTAAGGTCCGGTACTGCACCTTTTCTGTGTGTGTGTGTGTGTGTGTGTGTTAGCGTGTTTGGTTCCCAGAATCGTGACACCTGAGCTGTAAACATCCTAAATAGCAAGCTGTTGAGGTTCCTCTGAGATTATGCTCAATTTCATAGTTCTAATATTCCGTTTATTGCAGCAGTACTTTTGCTGTAACCATTGTTTTAAGCATGGAAGTTGTCACTATTTTATCATGATAATTGTAATCACACTATCTCATCACCTGTCACCAGTGAAAAGACCAGAAAACCTATGAAGAAGCTTAATACATTGCCTCCTGCCCAGATATTATGGGCCACTTATGGACTCAAAGAGGGAGAATCCTGCATTGGGCATTGTGTTTCACATTACATTCTGTTCTTATCACAGTTATGTGTGCATCGAGAAGTTGATATTTTTCAGATATATTAGACTGTGCATGGGCAGAAAATTAGTCTCATCTGAAATAGTTTGTCCGAAAAAAAAAAGCTATTTGGGCGTGCCAAATTTTATTTAGGCTCTGGTTAATTTTGTCTGTATTTTGTTTCCATATTGTAAATAAAATTAAATTCAGACTAACCAATAAAATGTTTAATCTCTCACTCATGGTTGTTGAGTGAGCGGTTAAAATTGAAGCTGAAGGGATAAACAGGTCTAACCCTAAGTAAGCACAATAATAAAAGATGATTAGTGTGCTCAACTATCCCTTTAGATCCATTAATAGCTGCAGTAGAAACTGAGGAAATTTTAGCACAGCTTAAATCACCCTGGCTGGTGCTCAAGCAATTGTCAGGCCAAAATAAAATGTGACCTGTAGTGGTAATAATGTGAGGTGTGAACTGGTGCCATTACTTGCAATGTTTTCTTTCTTACCTGATTTCCTGTAGGCACAGTGTCCCTCAAAGCCAGCCAATGAGTGGCATAGAGTGGCTGAGAGCTGCAGAAGCCAGATGCCTATACTAACAGTCATTCATTGGAGCATTCACTAAGGGCTCTCGGCCAATGAATGAGAGTCTGTTTAACCCCTTAAGGACACATGACATGTGTGACATGTCATGATTCCCTTTTATTACAGAAGTTTGGTCCTTAAGGGGTTAAGGAATATGCACATAATTAATATTATCCAGAACTCACATAAGCGGCTTGCTACCAATGCTGCAAGAGACGGAGTTACACCTCTGACAGCAAAGTTAAAATTCTAAGCATGTACAGTTTGTCATACTGATATGAAGCACATACATGGTTCCTGTACCATGGCCATTTCAAAACACTGAAATGGTCATGGTGCTTATAGTATTCATTTAATATAGCAACTGCTTAGCCTTACTCCCATTTGCTGAATATCATCTAAAATGTCATTTAGCTTTGTTTCAAAGATATGGTTAATAATCTTTATTAAAAATATATATATTTTTAAATGTACTATAATATAAAAGTAAAATATTGTTCAATCATTTGCTTATCCTACATTAGAATTACGTTATAAATATATAGCTCATTGCCTAGTGTGCACCTTTTATAAAATTGCATCATATTTTAAAGTCGATATCAAGTTGTTAAAATAAATATTCCCCAAATGTTTGAGTATGAGCAAACACAGACAATTCAATTTTAAGTACATATTAAGTTGATATTTTAGTTGAACATTTGAAGAACTAAGCACAGTTCTTTAGAATGTTTATATACAACTCCTAGAGGAGTGTATGAATTGAATTCAGTTGAGGTTCATGTATTATGGTCAGATGTAAGAAAAGCTGTTTATTATCTAAGAATTGTAACAAACTGCCCAAGGGAAACCAATGCTTATTCAAGGGTTCATAAACACTTTTAAACCATCTGTGAGCCTCAGCTTTATGCTTCCAGGAATGACAGTTGTGTCAAAGTTTTTACATTAAAAATGTGACCTTCATGGCGGAAGAGATAAACACGCCTTTTGCCTCTCATAGTTAAATATGAAAGAATAACATATTTGATAGAGCGTAAAAAATAAAATTAATAAAATAACATGCTAAAATATTGCTACTAAGATAGGAATTTTATAAACATTGCTAGGAGTGGATATTTAAATAATGTATTCCTAGCTCTAGTTATTCTTTGAAGTTACTCATAACTAAATAACAAAACATTGAGCAAGTAAATAAAATACAAGCTATGATTTTTAACAGATGGCTTAACATCTGCCCTGTCTATTCTCTCAGACCAGATTAGGAAGATTTCACTTTATAAGGGCCGACATCGATCTGTAATCATCAAACATCATTTACAGACTTTATCAATAACAAAAGAACCTGTTTACACACAAAACATTACTCACTGTTAATAACTGGAACATGTGATGGCAATAATATGCTTTTTAGAAGTGGTTATAGTCAGGAGATACATATCTGACATAGCAGAGCTCCAATACTGCGGCTGAGTATTATTATTATTATTATTAATATTATTTATTAAGCGCCATAGTGCTGTACAATGGGTGGACTAACAGACACATATTTGTAACCAGACAAGTTTGACGTACAGGAACAGAGGGATTGAGGGCCCTGCTCAATGAGCTTACATGCTAGAGGGAGTGGGGCATAGTGACACAAAAGGTAAGGGTAGGAAAAGTAGGTTGCTAGGATAGTATTAATTGAGGGCTTAGTGTTTAGTTTTGATGACAGTTTTAGGAGAGTAATCAGGGTGCGGGAGGGAAAGCTGTTCACAGTTTAATTGATATGCTTTCCTAAAGAAGTAAGTTTTCAAAGATTTTTTGAGGAGGAGATTGGATGAAAGTCTAACAGAGAGGGGAAGTGTGTTTCTTAGGAATGGTGTAGCCCTAATGAAGTCTTTAAGGGGAGCATCAGAGTTAGGAGTACGAACAGAGGTTAGACATAGCGTAGGGGCCTTGATGGGACATATTTGTGTATTAGTGAGGATAAGTAGGTCAGAGCAGCATTGTGTAGAGATTTGTAACTAAGTATCAGGATCTTAAATGGAGTCCTATATCTTACAGGAAGCCAATGTAGGGATTGACTAAATGGGAGGTGCGGGCAGACAGGAAGATGAACCTTGCTGCCACATTCATTATAGACTGTAACAGGTGAAGTTGAGAACACGTAAGACCACTGAGAAGTGGATTACAGTAATCGAGGTGAGAGAGGACAGTGGCATGGACAAGTCTATTTGTGTATCAGGTGTTAAATAGGGTTGTATGCGCGCAATGTTTTTGAGATGGAAGCGGCAGGATTTGGCGATTGATTGGACATGAAGGGTGACGGAGAGGTCGGAGTCAAAAAGAACACCTAGGCAGCGAGCCTTAGAGGTAGAGCAGATGGTAGCGCCATTGACTTGAAATGACACAGACAAGGGAGTAGCAACACTTGAGGGAGGGAAGACAAGAATTTCAGTTTAAGGAAAGGAGCAGTTATCCAGTTGGAAATAGCAGAGAGGCAGTCGGAGACATGAGTCAAGAGGGGTGGTGAGGATCAGGGGAGGACAGATACATTTGCGTTTCATCCGCTGTGACGAGACCAATCTCGCCACTGTGCATTGGAGGAGCCTGGTTGCCTGCCTGCTGCCTTTTGACTATGGACCGGCATTTAAATACTTTATTTTACTATGCAGAAAGGTCTATTCATGTATTTCTGCTCTGGCGTTCGGTAGATTCTCGCATTTACTGAATTAACTCATTTAACCCATATAGCTATGCCATGGAGCCTATTCGTGTAATAAAAGACTTTGGCTCCATGGCAATTGAACTGAATGTGTGTGGTCTGGTAGCGCCATTGACTTGAAATGACACAGACAAGGGAGTAGCAACACTTGAGGGAGGGAAGACCAGAATTTCAGTTTAAGGAAAGGAGCAGTTATCCAGTTGGAAATAGCAGAGAGGCAGTTGGAGACATGAGTCAAGAGGGGTGGTGAGAAATCAGGGGAGGACAGATACATTTGCGTTTCATCCGCTGTGACGAGACCAATCTCGCCATTGTGCATTGGAGGAGCCTGGTTGTCTGCCTGCTGCCTTTTGACTATGGACCGGCATTTAAATACTTTATTTTCCTATGCAGAAAGGTCTATTCATGTATTTCTGCTCTGGCGTTCGGTAGATTCTCGCATTTACTGAATGAACTCATTTAACCCAGATAGCTATGCCATGGAGCCTATTTGTGTAATAAAAGACTTTGGCTCCATGGCAATTGAACTGTATGTGTGTGGTCTGAGAGCCATTCAGTAATAATGTGCACTCAGACCTAAGCTATCTGGGGATAGTTGCATGTCTGTATTTTATGTAATAAATGTAACCTTGTGTATTTTATTGTATTTTTACTGCCATGTGCTTAATGGAGTTTTGCCTCTGTCCTTGGAGATAATTGGATTACTTCTCAATTAACTCCACGATAGAAGACTCTGTGGAACTGGTTTTGGGCAGAATAGCCATGCTTCCTTTGGTCACAAAGGACTTCGATCTATCTTTTGAACCAATGGACCAATGTGGATGATATGTTCGTATTTGGAGTTTGCTGATTCTGAAAATGTAAGTTTTATGTGAATGTGATGCATACTTTTAAAGTTATGAATAATGTGGAAAAACTGTATTTCTCTGCCTGTGATAATTACATTAACCCATTGTGTAAGGTAATTGTATCACAGGCAGAGGGGAGGATTTTGTGTGGGAGTGTCTGAGTGTATTGTACGTGTTTTTTTTTTTAATTCTTTATTTTTGGTATGCAGGTAGTTACAACAGTGCCTGTGTCGCCACAACAGCATTAACAGGCTTGATTTTCGTAGACATATGATAGCATTATTGTGGCAAATTGGGTATGCATAAATTTTTTTTAGGTGAGAGAGGTTCAACAATAACGTCATTCAAAGTTATGGCAGAGTAAACAGCTCATTTAGATTTTAGATATAACAGGTTTGGTACACGTTGATAAGACTTTATATCTGAGCTATACATGCTTATTTGAATAGGTATGATACGGGTAGTGAGTTACAGGCTTATGTAAATTTGTGACAGGTGTAAATTTCTTCACACTGCTTAAGATTGACCACCAGGGGGCAGCGAGTCACTGAGCTAGCCAGATTTAGCTTACATGCAGGTTTAGGCAATTTTAGATGGTATCTATGCTGGTTAGCAGTAATACCATCTATTGTATTAAAATCACTGAGAATAATAAGAGGGGTATGCTAGACTAAATAATAAACAGTGCTCTGCTAGAATTTTAGTTACATGCATTGTGATATATATATATATATACAGCCGCTGAGCCCCTCCTGCCGCAGCCCGATTTTCCAGCTCCGAGGCAGGAGCTCAGACAAAGCGTGTCTGATCCAGCCGGCGGCCAGGCCCCGCCCCCATATTGTACGTGTTTATTGGTTGTTTTCCAAAATCCTGTGGGTGGTACTAATGTGTAAGAATGTGTATATCAGAGCAATAAACCCACAGCTCTGTCTGTTCCTGCTTGACCCTCAAAACGGAGCCTTGTCTCGTTCTTGGGGGGATTTATTGTATGCTGTTCCAGTTTGACTGCTAGAAGTGTAAACCTATTCGTATGGTTTTTCCTATTCGGCTGTTTACAGCATTCGTATGGTTCAGGTTTGCCGGTTTATGGCATTCATATGCTTCTCCGGTTCGGTGGATTGGTGTCTACAGTAGCTGCCTTTATATCTGGAAGGAAATATATCTCCTAAACGGCTTTTAACCCCTTTTATGCCTGGGGGTGCCGTTACATCCGCATAGTAATGCTACTGGAAGCCGAAGGAGCTGTTGAGTTTACCAAGGGAGGCAGGGTAGATTTAGAACAATAGGGGACCAAGAACAGACCCTTGGGGAATACCCACAGAGAGGGATTGAGGAGAAGAGGCCGAGCAAGAGAAAGAAACACCGAATGAGTGCTGGGAGAGGTAGGAAGAGCACCAGGAGAGAGCGGTATCTCGTAGACCGAGATTACGGAGGATGAGAAGAAGCTGTTGATGATCAACAACAGTTTCAATAGCAGCAGAAAGGTCAAGGAGAATTAGGATAGAGTAGTGGACATGGGATTTAGCAGTGATAAGATCATTGTATACTTTGGTCAAAGCTTTTTCAACAGAGTGACGAGCACGGAATCCAGATTGAAGTGGGTCAAGCAGAGAGTTGGATTCGAGGAAGTCTGTCAATCTGGCATACACAACTCTCTCAAGGATTTTGGAGACAAATGGCAGTAGGGAGATAGGGTGGGGAATTAGGGTCAAGGTTGAGCTTTTTCAGAAACGGGGTTATGGTTGTATGTTTGAAGGGTAGAGGAAATGTGCCAGAGGAGAGGGAGAGATTGAAAGTGAGAGGCAGAGCAAGAGAAGGAGACAAAGTGCGGATGAGATACGAGGGAATAGGATCGAGTGAACTGGTGGTGGGGTGGGAGGAACGGAGCAGAGCAGAAACCTCTTCTGCTGTAGTGGATGCAAATGAGCATAGGGCAGAGGGAATGTAGTTAGGGAAAAGTTGGTAGTGGTATCTCTGCTAAAGTCCCTTCAGGCTGGAAGAAATGCCACTTCAGTGATTATAGCCCACCTCCCCAAGCACTAGAAGACACTTAGTCAAGGGGAGAACAGCAACCTTTATTATAAACAGCACATCTATTTATACAACCACAGCCTTATTAAAATACAATAGGGTTACAGTGGTATCCAACAGAAGTAGGGACTTGGGATAGTAACCAATTACAGTACATATCCCAAGACAAACAATCATACTAAAAAGCTTACAACCAGTGTGAATGGAGCCCTGTAATTACCAGGAAGGTTGGGGACAGACAATAACATGGGCAGAGGACCACATAGTAGATTAAAAGCAGTGGCACTTGGAACTGGTCTAGAAGTGTCCTTGAAACAATGGGACAATGCCCTGCTGAGGGAAATAATAAGACAGCAAAAGGGGAGAGAGGAAAAGGCACATACAACCTGCATAATCAATACATTATACACACCCTGCACCTGTACTGGGCACAGGTTGACCAAAACACAAGAGCAATCTGGGGACCTTCGTAAAGTTTCTATTTTCCATCCCCTATGATGTGACTACCATCACAGGGGTGTTGTTAGTGAGACATTTCCCAGACAGTAGCCCGAAGTTGACACTAGAAAAGCCCAGCTGAAATTCTCCACCAGTTGTATTGATAACCCTGAGTCAAAAAATTTAATTACCAGCTAGCTAGGGGGCAACATACTGTATTATTCCTGTGGACATCACATGAGCAGCAGGAAACTGCTGAGTTCAAAGATTTGCTTCTACTTCCTGCTAAATATATCCTGCCAAAAGAAGCCAACAAGAAACTGACTTCTGAATCACAGCACTCAGTCTGGAGGTAGCATCAAACCTGTATTTCTCAAACCACAGCTGACAAGAGAGGTATACAGCTCTGTGGTAAGACTGGGGAGGGACTAAGTGGTGTGATATCCGCTAAACAGCTGGGAAGCAAACTGGTTTTACAAGGTCCATCTGTCATGCTGAAAACAAACAGTATGTGTCAGCAACATACAGCTTTCTACTGTTTTATCTTAGAATTTCCATTTGCTAATATCAGAACTTATCTTAGCAGAGAAAAATGTGTATGTGGTTAGGATTGGAATGAGGATTATGATTAAGATTAGTATTAGATTCATGATTAGGTTTAGGATTAGGATTGGAAATTTGGATTACAGCCAACAAGGGGATTACTAAAATCAGCAAAGTAATTTCTCTGCTGAAGTTAGCAGAGGGAATCCTTTTAACTCTATTGTATAATTGTAGATGTATGACTAGGGTTAGTATTAAGATGACAATTAAGGTTAGGATTAGGGTTATAGTGAGTGTTAAGGAAAATTAAAATAACTGGGGTAGAGCCTGTTATAGGTACACTAAGGAACAAGGGGTGACCCCAAATAGAAACTGAAAAACAAGGAGTGTACCCTGAAGGGGGACTGGGATAGGATACTAGAAGTCAGTACCAGATAACCACAAGGTCTAACCAGACTGAGAGCTAATTAATTTAGCAAAAATTAATAAATGTTATTGATATTAAAAACAATATTACAGAAGTGTGTGCTCATGTACCAAATGTGAACAAAAAATAAATAAAAATAAGTGTTAACCAGTCCAACTAGCTGAAAATATATCAATGGATGCTAAGTGTTCTGAGAGTATATATTACAGGTCAAATAAGCTCTGATAGGCTGCCTCTAGTGGTATACATAGAGATAGTATAACAAAAAGTAATATTAATGGACTGGTAGATATTGCTATATCGCAGGGTTTAGCTATAGAGCAAGCTAGGCATTAGACTGGGGACAATGTCTCCATAGACACCAAAGTGGATCTCTAACTATAACAGATATAAGTACATTAGAGCAACTGTCTCCTATATAATATAGAGCAGTGATGGGTAGTTTTTCAGTTAGGAGCTGTGCCAATGGCTAAATAGTCAGAAATAAAGATCACACTGTACTCCTAAGGTGTCTGTTACGGTGAAATGCTAGATCTGAAGGTATGTTGTATCAAAATGTTAGAAAGCTAAATGCCGTTGATATCGAGTGAACAAAATATAGCTGGGACTCTGAATCAGTGTCTGGGGTGAAAATAACCAGATGCTAATGAGAGGACAGTGAGGGTTTAAATAAAACCTCACGATGCACAAGATAGTAGTAGCTGTTAGTTTAAAGTGGTTCGGCACACTGCTGTCCTCCTGTGCCTTCAAGGCTACCTGCTGCTAAACCCGCTAGGCTAGATCATCTAATAGCTAAAAGCATATTAAAAAAGTGAAGGTGATAAAAAAAAAAAAATACAAAAAAAAGGGTGAGTGTTAAGCATATGATTAGTATTTTGGTTAGGATTAGGGTGAGCACTAGGATTGATGCTTGTAAAGGTATACATATGGAGTATTACTGTGCACAAGAGATGTTGCTGAGTATAGTAAGATAATTCTATTACAGTTCCTGATATTTGACTTGTCTACCGTTTACTCTGTTTTCTCCTTGATCTTGGCTATCTTTCTGACTGTTCTTTACATTAAGTTGCCATTCTAAGATCCGTTAATATAATGATTTGTATACTTTATTGTAGATTATGGTCTGTGTGTTTGGATTCCCTTACACATTCAGTGACATAAGTACAATTTGTGATTCTTATTACAGTAGCACACATCAAGTTTATAAATGTACTGCTAAATTGCAATGTGCAAAGAAAAAAAATAATAGCATAAACTTTAAAAGAAATTAGTGATAAAATGGCTGTAAAAAAAAAAGCTAAAAATATACCATATGAGATATCCTGTGGTGTCTACTTTCACAAATGGTATGTGTTTTTGGTGTAATTTGAACTGTCAAACTATTAAAATGTCCCATAATGCTAAAAAAGCCAATCAATTCATCTTTATAACCGCTAACTGTAAAAACTGAAATAGTCAGGTCTCTTATGTGGCAGTGTAACTTCACAGGATAAAAGCAAAGGAATACATCCGGACTATTGTTGTGCTTATAAAATGTTGATGGACACAATAGGGGTTTTAGTACAGTAGTAGCACACTCAAAATGTGTCTCTCTCTATCTATCTATCCATCTATCTACCTATCTACCATCTATCTCTCCCAGATGTTAGATTGCTAGGATAGTACCTGCCAAAAATAGAGTACATTGATGTTGTGACAGACTTATGCAATGTATGATCAAATATTGAAATTAAATACCCATTATTTACATCCATTTCAGGTGTTTTATAAAGCAACTATTACGTTCTGTGAGCTGTAAAGTTCTGTTTAGTGAATGAGTGCGCTGGATCTTGTATGATATATATCTGTCAAGGAGTGTCCCAGGGCCAAATTTTGCCTAGATTGCTGTCAGTCTGACCGTGCTCAGAGATAGCATTTTATCCTCAGCTGAGAGTGGCTGAAATGTCCTATACTCTAAATGAGTGTAGGAGAAAATAGAAAATAGAGATATCCAGAGGTAATAATGTATTGTATATTTCATAATAATTGTCTCCATCATCTTTTGTATAAAAGTGATATTCTCGGGGGCGTGGCTTAGCGGCGAATGAGAGCAGTCGCCTGAGCACGGAGCTCTCCCGCCGACGGGTGCAACAGCGAGGAAATACAGCGTTTCAATACCGGCAACCGAGCCCAAAACGAAGGCACACCTTCACAACACCATTCCACTAAAATCACCCAAAAATTCAAGCAGAAAACGCTCCAACTACAGGTAGCAGCGTCGCCGAAGAGTGGAGCAGAGGAACAAAATGGCGCCGGCCGACCTCAATCCCCAGCCACGTGTACAACAATGGGTGAGTTTACTCACACCACAGACAGCATGCAAACTCCGGTCACCAATGCCTCCCTGCATAACATGCTTTCCGGCTTTCAAAGCACCTTTAAAACAGACTTACAGCAAGTTGCTGCAGAAATCAGGGCAGACATCCAAGCACTGGGTGAAAGAACAGCTCGCCTGGAGGAACAGGCAGAGGAAATAATTGACGCACATAATGGTCTATCTGAAGCCCACACAGCACTATGTGATAAAGTTCAACGCCTAGAAGCTAAAATTGCAGACCACGAGGATAGAGACCGCCGTAATAACATTCAGATCCGGGGAATACCAGAGTCAATCAGCCCCCAGGAGCTGACCCAATATGTGCAAGATCTCTTTAAGGCATATGTCCATACTCTGATAGACAGTGAATTGCTTTTGGATAGAACACACCGTCTCCCCAAACCTAAGCACCTACCAACAACAACACCGAGAGATATTATTACGCGCATACATTATTTTACCACGAAAGAGCGCATTATGCAAGCATCCAGACGCCAGGCCCAACCTCCAGGTCAATTCTCCCAAGTTAAACTGTTTATTGATTTATCCTCTGCAACCATGATCAAAAGGCGCTCCTTTGCGCATATTACAGCGGCCCTAAGGGCAGCGGAGGTGCAATATAAATGGGGCTTCCCGACTAAACTGCTGGTCAAACGTAATGGCATAGAAAACCCGATCCTCGATCCGGAATCGGGCAAGAAACAGCTGCAGGAATGGAACATCCCTCTACCCGATGTCCACCTCCAATCCACAGAAAGCGGATCTGCAATCAAGCTCCACAACGAGTGGCAGAAAAGACCGCGCACCACGAGCTCACACAGTTACAACAAGAAGATCCAGGACACCTAACTGCCCGTGGACTGTACTGCATGTATAAAGGACAGGTCGTATGCATAAACTGTACTCACACATACCCCTTCTTTAGTTTACCATGCCGGACTCATAGCTTACTCGCACCTGTCGAGAGCTAACCTGAGACATTTAGCAACCGTTTTACCTTTGTTGCTGTTAAAACCGATATACAGAATTCTTTACCCACCCCCAAGTGGCTGCAATTCAGAGCCACTAGAGAATCCGTTATACTTGACACTGCACTACCGGGGCGCAGTGAACGGAATAATGTATATAGTTGACTTACGGTCCAATTGTTCTATAGATTTTTTTTCCTTTTCCATATTATTTTCTTTAAAAATCAGACCCACGGATAATAAGTCCCATACCACTACCACCAGCTGGCACTACCCTAATGGTTATGTTAACACTCATAGACAGGGATATGACCGAAAAAAAAGACACCCCATCTACCAGAGCGAAGCCACAACCAAACCCACCACCTAGATGGCACTCAAAATATGCTCCCTGAATGCCAAAGGGTTAAACTCCCCTCATACGCGAAGCCAAATCACTAGGTGCCCACGTAATGCTATACCAAGAAACACATTTCTTGTGGAGTAAACGACCGAAATTTAATTCCCCGCAGTATCCCATAGATTTCCACTCCTGCTACTCCGCAAAAAAGAGAGGAGTATCTATCCTCATCAGTAAAGAGGTAGCCTTCTCCTTAATACGCAAAATCGGGGATAAACAGGGACGTTATCTTATACTACAATGCTCTTTGAATAATAATGTGTACACTATAATTAATGTTTATGGTCCTAATGTTAACCAAGGTGATTTTGTCGATGCTTTGATGGGATTGATGTCTGCTCACTCGCTAGGGGAAGTAATAATTGGGGGTGACACGAACTTCTTGTTAGATAGCGACTTAGACTCCTCGGGAGGCCCGAACCTGACCGCACAAACACTAAAGAGCAGGTCCAAACTGACCACGGTAATACGCAACAAACTAAATGCACACAACCTCGTAGACCCATGGCGAATTACTCATCCCACGGAAAGGGACTATACATGTCATACCGCAGCTCATAATAGCTACTCGAGAATTGATAGATTCCTATTACACTCTTCTTCCCTTATGAAAGTTGAACGTACTGATATAGGATTAATCACTTGGTCCGATCATGCCCCTATTACGTTACATTTCAGAGAACAATTCCCAAACACAGGAAGGTCCAGCTGGAGACTAAATGAACGACTACTAACAGACCCTGACATAGTTAAGCAAATAGAACAGGATCTACAGTTTTATTTTAAAGAGAACAAGACTCCGGACTCTCCTCTCCCCCAAATCTGGTTGGCACACAAGGCCTTCATAAGAGGCTGTTTGATAAAGCATGCTAGCTTTGCTAAAAAAAAGAGGCTCGAAGCATACACGGCCATACTTTCCGAATTAACCGCTCTAACCCACGCGAACAAGCACTCTCCCACGGCAACCACTCACACTAAACTATTATCATTACAATCACAACTACGAGATCTAGAATTGGCACACAGGTACAAATATGGCTTTTTTGCAGCAGGCAATAAAGCTGGAGCCAAGCTGGCCGCCCAATTAAAACAGAGGGCTGCTAGCTCCAAGATAGCATCCATCAAAAATTCCAAAGGTGCCACCATTCTAGACCCACAAGGAATAGTAGACGAATTCGCACACTATTATGAAAAACTTTACAACCTGAAAGATGACCAACAGTCCATTTGCCCCTCCAAAGTTGACATTGACACCTTCCTATTGGGAATAGACCTCCCAACTCTATCTACTACAGACGCAGAACAGCTTGATAAGCCTTTCACATTAGAAGAGATCACTTCAGTGGTCTCCACGCTTCCACCACACAAATCTCCAGGTCCTGATGGCCTATCTAATATATATTACCGTACTTTCCTACCCACGCTAATTCAGCCTCTCCAAGCAATATTCAATCACTGCAGGAAAGACGGAGCATTGCCAGAAGAAGTTACAATGGCACACGTATCCACGCTTCCTAAGCCAGGCAAAAGCAAAGACCATTGTAAAAACTTCAGGCCCATTTCACTGCTTAACAGTGACGCCAAAATCTATGCAAAACTGTTCAGCGAAAGGCTGGCACCGCTCCTACAAAAATTAGTTCACAATGACCAGTCGGGATTCGTGAGGGGTAGACAGGGCTCCGACAACTCGAGGAAAGTACTAAATATCATAGCGGGGATGGAGAAGGGGCGCCTCGGAGGTCTTTTCCTAGCGCTAGACGCCGAAAAGGCCTTCGATAGGCTAAACTGGCAGTACATGACAGAGGTACTGCGCAAATATCCATTCCCCGAAGGGGCTATCAGAGGGATAATGGCGCTCTACGCGATACTCAGCGCTAGGGTCTCTCATGGAGGCTTCCTGTCGCGAATCTTTCACATTACAAATGGGACACGCCAGGGATGCCCATTGTCCCCCCTACTATACATCCTTTCCCTAGAACCATTAGCTTGGAAGATAAGACAACACCAATCCATATCCGGCATCAAACTGAGAGACAAGGAATACTGTCTGGCGATGTTCGCGGACGACATCTTTGTTACTCTCTCACATCCTGAACAATCACTACCCCAACTGCTGACATTACTGACCGACTACGGTACAGTCTCTTACTACCGCCTAAACAAAGAAAAAACACAAGCCTTACCGATCAATTTACCAAGCCCGACCGTAACTGCACTTAAAAATTCCTTTGACCTAGACTGGAGAACGACATCCATAACATACTTAGGAGTTAAGATCGCCACCCCAATTAGCAACATCATACTCAACTCAATTACAAACCCCTCATACATATGTGTAATACAGAATTACACAAATGGAAGAACGCAAAAATGTCATGGCTAGGCCGTGTAAATGCTTATAAGATGATGCTCCTACCGAGGTTACTGTATATATTCCGCATGCTCACAATAGAGGTCCAAACTGTAATTTTTAAAGTACTGCAGGCCACATGTAGCTCCTTCATTTGGGGAGGCAAAAGACCCAGACTACCCCTGGGCCTTTTACAGCAGACGACAAAGATGGGAGGAATAGGACTACCTAACATTGGACTTTATTACAAAGCCTCTCTGCTCGCAACGAACATCCACCTACACGCCCAACGAGGAACAACACAGTGGGTAGATATGGAACAAGACCAACTCCAGCACACATCCCTAACTAATTACATGTGGACACCACGTTCTCTAAGAGGCCCTAAAGTAGATCTATACCCTACCACGAGCGCATCGATCAGGGTATGGGATAACTACATGTCCTCCCTAGGCTGGAAGAAGCTCTTCCACCCAGAAGCTCCCCTAACCGCACTTCAAGCGGTGAACCCCACGATTCCACTAGCTAGATGGACGCGTTTGGGCATATCCCAAATTCATAAAATATGTAAAGGTCAACAAATCATAGACTTCCCCGATATACAAGCTAAATGGGGAATCCCAGAAAAGGATATCTTCCCCTATTTACAATTAAAACACACTATTACAGCCCACGTTCAGACTGCATCACCCACCATACCTGTCACTACGATTGCAGCCAGATTAATACCTCACAGATGCTGGACTGCCCCAATGAAACCCAAAGCCCTCTCACTTTGCTATAAGGCATTGCTAGAATTAGCCCCACAGAAACCACTGACATGCAAACAACATTGGGAATCAGAGAGGGGAACCGCATTAACAGAGGAGGAGTGGCTTCTTGCCCTAAATGGGATCAAAAAATGGATCAAGTGCTACTCACATATTGAAGCGCACCGCAAATTACTTTATAGGTGGTATATGACCCCAGATAGATTACACAAAATATACCCAGATGTCTCACCCAAATGTTGGAGATGCGATGTAGAAGAAGGGACCCTGCCACACTTATGGTGGAAATGTGGGGAGATACAACCACTTTGGGGGGATGTTCAGACCCTACTAACTGAACTCGCAATTAACAACTTCCCCATGGACATCACATCCTGCTTGCTATTGCGATTCCCCGAAAACACACACCAGAACCACACCCAACTAGTAGGAATAATCCTCATGGCTGCCAGACACCTAATTGCCTTAAATTGGAAATCACACAGATGTCCGAATAAACAACAACTAATAGACAAGGTCCAACAATTCTATATATATGAGAAAATGTCCACTGAGACCGCTAAAGCCACAGAAAGGTTTAGAGATGTATGGGAAGTTTGGAATAGGTGGTACAGGGGAGGGAAATCTCGGGAAAAATAAGGGGAACTAAAAGAGGGATTGGTGCAAGATAGGGACTTTCGTACCCTGACATGAAACAACATGTGTAACAGCGTTAAATATGAATCTCCGTGGCTGTCTGAAACTTTGTTTGTGTAAATACATTTGTTGAGTTAATATTGCATGGTACCACATATCCTACTGAAGGAAAGAATAGACCACCAAAGTGAAATGAGAGTGAAATGTTAACGTGTGCATTAAAACAGATGTAAACATTGTGATACTTTACTAGCTACTGTAAAACTCAAACCTCGTGTCTTTTGTATACTCAGATATGTTTGCTCTGTGAACCAACTATGTACTGGATTCATAACCTTGAAAACCTTCAATAAAAACGAAATATTAAAAAAAAAAAAAGTGATATTCTCTCTTTGACACTATTCATGATCTGCCGAAACTAAAGGCTATTAAGAGACAACATAAATAATTTCTGATTCTGCAGCAGTGTTGGAATTTCACTGGAATACTGTATATAAGAATTCAATTCACAATATCTCTTCAATTAACTTTGTTCATCGCTTGAGGCCCTGATGATTATTACAGTTTTTAAAACCATAATACACTGTTTTAAAAGTATGATTTTAATGATATTCATCTGTGATATTCATTAACAATGGTCTTGTCATATTGCTGCAAGCATCTGTACTGTTAGATAATATGATTACAATGTATCTTTTTGTCATCTAAGAAAAGCTGGTTAAATATTACTTTTCAAAATGTTTCAAATATATTTTAGGAGTTTAAAAAAAATGCTTTATGGAAATGTCTATGTTGAAATTAAGTGCTTTGAGAGTCAACTATCAAATAACTAGAACACATTTGTTAAATGGTCTGAGTGGTCTTCATTAAATCTAAGACAAAAGGGTGAAATTAAATTTTTCTTGAAAGAACTAATATAGTCTTCTTTAGACTAATGGGAACATGAACCATTGTTCCATTGTCCATTAAATCCTAAGTATGTTTGTGCTCTTCAGTACTAAGCTGTTTATGTACAGTCCACATGTATTAAGGCCGTTTGGCCTGTAATTGTGGGAGGGGTTTAAGTTAAAGGGACACTATAGTTACCTGAACAACTTCAGCTTAATGAGGTTGTTCAGGTGAGAACTATAGCTCCCTGCAGCCTTTCTCATGTAAACACTATATTTGTGTTCCGTCAAGTGCAAAACAAGCAAACTGGAGTTGTCCTTAAGGGGGTTAATGTTCCTTTGTCACGGTACACCCCGAGCCCTGCAGACAGAGACCTGGCTGGGTTTGAACTCACAGCTCCAGCATCCCAGTCAGGTTCTCTGCCGTGCTGTCCACCTGGGGGCTTCAGTATCTGTCTACATTATTCTGCTTCCTGACCTCTTGCCTGGATTGAGCAGTACTAATCCACCTGCAACCCTTTTCCAATTTGGGTCAGCTGCATCTAATTAGCAAATTGTACAATGCAATATAAACACTACTAAAGACAGTGATTGTAGTGAAATATATATATATAAATACTTAGCTTGATTGTTACAATGCAGCCTCCCAAGATCGTTACCCAGAGAAGACGACCTTTTCATATAACCACAAACACTACAACAAACTGCGGGATACGGCTGAGAATAATTCTAAAAGGAACATACAAAATACACAGAAATAGTGAAGTACAGTTTAACACATGTCATGCGCTGTATATGAATGCACTCACAAGATAACGGAGAATAAATCGCTCATAAGGTGCCTCCCCCGGTGGATATGGGGGGCTGGTAATCCCTTGATTCCTCGTTGGATTTCTTAATAATACTCAGGACTTCAAATGGGTAGTAGTAGAAAAAAGATGCTTTTATTGATAAAAGGTGAATAATCACCATCAATAAAATATATTAAAATAAATGAAAAACAGTATGGTCCTACGCGTTTCGTTCTATAAAGAACTTCCTCAGGGACCGTATATAGAAGTAAAACCATATATAATCATAACAGGTAAGAAATACATGTAGGACCATACTGTTTTTCATTTATTTTTAAATGTTTAAATGTTTAAATGTTTAAATGTTAAATATTTGTGGCATCTAATTAGCAGGCTGTAAAAGCCAGCCCTGCCTGAAACCAAGCATCTGGGCATTTTGCCTGTTTGTTTTTTCCTGCTGGATCTTTGATACTCTTGGACTCTGACCTCTGCCTGCTTTACTGACTATGTTGCTCCGCTGCCAGTCCTGACTTCTGCTTCTCGTCTGACCCTGCCTTTGGATTTCCCCTTAATCTGTACTGCGCTTTTGGTTTTTGCCTCCTCCCTGTGCCATCTCCTGCAACTGGGCTCCAACTCTTGGTGAACTGTTACACCCGTGTGGTTTTAAGGGAGAAAAATCAAACTGCTGTCATCAATCAGCTTTTGACCGAAGCTGATTCTCACTAGTGGGAGATATTGCATTGTGAGAGTAATGCTATTCCCACTTACGTCTGGTTTTGTTTATTTTGAAACTGAGATGTGGTAAGACTCCCAGACTTTAGATAAACTATTTTAATGTGAATACAAAGACATTTTTTATAAAACCACAGATTTCTAGGAAGTCTCTTGAATATCTGAGTGCACAATCTGAACCTAATAGGGTTACAATTAATATTACCCTTTACTTTTAGTAATCCTCTCTGCTCTGTCTGCTATAATTTTATATACTTTTGCCTTTAGGATGATAAATGTCTGTAGATTAGTGGCTTACAATTCACATAAGCCAATAACTCTATTTCTGCTGATTCTTTTTAATTAGTTTAAAATCATCGTACCCAACGATGGGTACTCAAATAAAAGTATCTCACGTAATTACAATTTCCTCCTTGTTTGTCACTCTGTAATAATTTGTTTAGAGTGCACCACTTAATTATTGAGATTCATTATTATACTATCCTTTTGGTAAAGTGATACAAATACAAGTGAGCTTACTAGTGTACAGCTTCAAAGAAAGTGTTTTTTTTTTCTTTTTTTTATTATGTTAGTTTCTCACTACGTAAAATATTTTTAAATCATCATGGAACTCAAAAGTGGATCACTGTCACTGTAATTCACTAAAACTTTAACTAGAGCCCTTTTAGGTCACAGGACCAATCAGGGTGCTTTTTTGAGGGTTAACAGAGGAGGTGGAGAGGCATTAAATGACACCAAAGACTTGGAGGAGCTCCATGTACTCACGGAAAGTAACATGTTTTAAAGTGATGGAGAAACTCTACGCCGAGGCTAACCGCATCCCATTGAACACTTTGGACTTACATCGAATTCAGGCTAGCCACATCCGATCCAGGCACTTTTTGGACATGGGCACTCCAGAGAGACCTTTCTGGGGATATATGGCATGTGGGGGTGCTCTGTATTATTACATGTGTTTTGGGGTGTTTCATGTATTGCACTCTCTGTATCCAGGAGATAATGAATTTAACAGAGAGCAAACTCCATTATCTCCCAGATACAGAGGCACCTGGGTGGGCTGTTATGAATAGAGACCCAAAGCTGTGGGTCTGGGTATAACCTGTGTGCTTGTCTCAATAAAACCAGATCTTCACCCTTCACTAAGGCTTGACTAATGTTTGAGTAAGACAGCGATACTTTGTGCAAGAGAGTATAATCACTCTGTAGCTATATTCACTGGGAAGGGACAACCTAGGCCATAGTAACCCATATTCTCGAGGGTATACCACCACATTAACTAAGCAAGATTGTATATAATCTCTAAATCATTGCCTTTTTTTTTAAGTGAACCTGCCATGACAGATATAGGTTTGCAGTGTTCTAACCATCTGGCTTATATAATTAAGTATTTATTCCCTTAATACATTTAAAAGTTTCCTACTGAGAACATTAATCATGTTTTCAGTGGGTGTTACACTTGCTCTAAGAAACATCTCTCCTGAATACTTTAATTTGGGAAGCACAGACTTGCTTCCCATAATAGTTTTAATAGTTTCCAACACTTTGTTGGCCTTGTGTAAATAAAACATATTAATTTTATCTCCCCATTTTCAGGTTGCCTCGCCAAAGCTGCTGCAATCAATATAATGGATGTTACTCTCCACTCTATGTGCTGTTGATGATACTGCTCTCACACAAAGTCTGCCCCACCTCCTTAATTCCTCTTGCAGGCATTTATTTCCCTTTAGCTGAATTTAAGCAGGATTTCTGCCAAGAGGAGGGTTTCCCTTATAGCAGACATGCAGAGCATTTTAATCTATGTGATGATCAGCACAGGTCAGCACAAACTCATTAAATTGAGATGAGGGGGGGAAGGGCTGTTTTAACCTCTGATTTTATAGTAATCTATACATTTGCTAAAATTGCTAGCAATTTTGCTTGGCTCAATGTATAAAATAAATGTGATTCTCTATCATAGTCATGACAGTTACCCTTTAAAACTCTTCAGTGGTTAT
Organism: Pelobates fuscus; assembly: GCF_036172605.1. Taxonomy (NCBI): domain Eukaryota; kingdom Metazoa; phylum Chordata; class Amphibia; order Anura; family Pelobatidae; genus Pelobates; species Pelobates fuscus. The sequence goes on from NC_086322.1 coordinate 133,256,618, forward strand.
GGTTTCAAGAGTTCACATACAACATTGGGGTGAGATACAGGACAATAATAATTATACATGCCAGAATCATTCTGACATCGCCAATTGGTTGGCTATGTATTTGTATTACCTGAAACTCTTAACACTTCTTTAGTACATTAGCAGAGGAAAAAATATATATTTTCTTATACACTATTGGATTTTCTCAACATATACCATAGTTGTTGTTATTATTGTTTTTATTAAAGGACCATTGCATATACATTAACTAGAATAATACATGATAATATTATATAGTCAAGATATTTAACCCCTTAACACCGCAGCCAAATGTACAAGTTGTGAACGAAACAAAACGTAAACAAAACCTGGCATTTGCGCTATATGTCTGTCCAACCGTAATTCACCTCTTTCATATTAAATGCACCCCCCCTTATTATATATCATTTTATTCAGGGGAAACAGGGCTTTCATTTAATATCAAATATTTAGCTATGAAACATAATTTAATATGAAAAAAATGGGAGAAAATAAGATTTTTTTTTATTTTTTTCGTTCTTCATGACATTTTAACTGTCAATGTCATAATACTGTTTGCTTTTACTGCAATAAAATACACATATTTGTATTCAGCAAAGTCTCACGTGTAAAACAGTACCCCCTATGTACAGGTTTTATGGTGTTTTGGGAAGTTACAGGGTCAAATATAGCGTGTTACATTTGAAATTGAAATTCGCCAGATTGGTTACGTTGCCTTTGAGACTGTATAGTAGCCCAGGAAATAAATTTACACCCATAATGGCATACCATTTGCAATAGTAGACGACCCAAGGTATTGCAAATAAGCGATGTCCAGTCTTTTTTAGTAGCCATTTGGTCACAAACACTGGCCAAAGTTAGCGTTTGTATTTGTTTGTGTGTGAAAAATGCAAAAAACGCCAATTTTGGCCAGTGTTTGTGACTAAGTGGCTACTAAAAAATACTGGACATACCCCATTTGCAATACCTTTGGTTGTCTACTATTGCAAATGGTATGCCATCATAGGGGTAATTTTCATTCTTGGGCTACCATAGGGTCATAAAGGCAACGTAAGCAATCTGGCGAATTTTAATGTGAAAAAAATTAAACACAAGCCTTATATTTGACGCTGTAATTTTTGAAAACACCATAAAACCTGTACATGAGGGGTACTGTTGTACTCAGGAGACTTCGCTGAACACAAATATTTGTGTTTCAAAACAGTAAAAAGTATTGCAGCAATAATATCGTCCCTGTAAGTGCTGTTTGTGCGTGAAAAATGCAAAAAACGTCACTTTTACTGGCGATATCATGGTTGTAATACATTTTACTGTTTTGAAACACTAATATTTGTGTTCAGCGAAGTCTCCCGAGTAAAACAGTACCCCCCATGTACAGGTTTTATGGTGTCTTGGAAAGTTATAGGGTTAAATATAGTGCTAGCAAATTAAATTCCCTATACTTTCGGCATGGGTGGTCAGGCAGGTCCCGCTAATTGTAATTAATTAGGATACCTAATTATGTAAAATTATTACATAAATATATGTGTAGAATTAATATATGTATATATATACATATGTGTATATATACGTATATATATATATATTTTTTTTATATTTTTATTTATATATAGGTATATATATAGTGATATATACGTATATATTTATGTATATAGATATATATATTATTTCGTTATAAGTGTATTTTGATATAAATATATATATATTAATATCAGAATACAGTTAGAACGAAATAAAACACATCTATATATTTTTTTATATTTTATTTTTAATTATTTTTTTTATTTAATTTTTTTACGTATTTTAACACTGTTTTAAAACATTTTTATTTGATTTTCAGCCAGCAGGGGGACCAACTGTCATTACAGTTGGTCCCCCTGCTGGCAATGCAGCAGGCAGCTATACCGGCCATGTGATTGTGAGGTCCTCGCAAGGACCTCACTCTCACATGGCCGGGAGGGCTCCTGGAGGGCGGACGTGCCGCGGGGGGCTCCCTGGGAGTCCCCCGAACCGCGATCGCCGGCGTGGGACCGCCAGCGACCGGGTAAGTTACTAAAAAACGGAGGGCGTACTATTACGTCCGGCGGCGTTTAGAGCCGCTTTTAAAAGGACGTAATAGTACGCCCTCCGGACTTAAGGGGTTAATAGTTTTAGTAGATTGTTTTTATTTACTGATTAATTTGGTGCAATGATTAAAATCCAATTTAGAATAAAATTTTAAGTAAAGTTCCTGTCTTGAAATCCCATATATATATATATATATATATATATATATATATATATATATATATATATATATATAAAGTATAGGTAGAATAGGTAGCACTCACGGTCTTCAGGTTCAAAATCTTTTTTTATTGTGTAAGTTTAAAACATAATGCCAGGATCAACGTTTCAGTCCTCTCTCAGGACTTGGACTTTCATCAGGATCAATAAATTACACAGAAATAATATCCTATTATATAGGCTACATAATTAAGCAGTAATTAATCAACTGAAAACAATGAATATCACATTATAAGAGAATAGACTCACCCCAGGTGCATGATGTGATTCTCGGCGTTTAGCCGACAAAAGTGCGCATGTGCAGTGTATTCGCGGCATTTCTCCGCCTCTAATACGGAGGCCCCATGTGTCCAAAACACTTCAAGCCCGGGCGCGATCTGCGCATGTGCGGGCATTTGTAAACATTAGCAAGCCGATCAGGCTTCTCACTATGTGCCGGTGACGGAACTTGTGTATACACACAATTGGTTGTCATGGTGATCTCGCCATGGCAACCCTTTCTGTAACGAAAGTGCCAGGCATCTAAAGTGCTTAAAAATAAAAAGAAAAAAAGGGAGAAAGTGCACATGGATTAAACTTCAGATCTAACTGAAGGGGTGATACAGAATGGATGAATTAAGAATTAATGAATAAAGTATTTACTATAGTGTGCAACCAGCATATTATATAAAATATTGGAGATATTATATCTCTCTCAAACAAATCTCAGTGCAGATTAATGAAATGTGTTGTGAAAGTGACCAATGCAATGTGTAAAGGAGCAAGAATGTGCTGAATAAAGTGCTAATGATAGTGCTATAAGTGTCAATGTAAAAAAATTAACAATATATACTAAATAGGTCTGCAATCTTAAATATACATTATATGTTAGACACTGAAACTGGACTGAATGAAATTAATAAAAATATTGACTACTATGATTATACATTAAAAACAATAGCGTTAGTTGCATATTAGTAAGAATAGCAAGAATATGTAACATAATATATTATAATGTAGCAGGGTTATAGGAAAGAATTCAGAGGTAATGTCTCATTGAGGCCTTTAGGAGAAACCGTTCCCAATTCATATATCCAAAAGGCTTCCCTCTGTAGCAGCAATTTGCCTCGGTCACCTCCTCTCCTGGGTACAGGAACATGGTCAATCCCCATGAATTTTAAAGACGTCAGTGGATGCTGATGTTCCAAAAAGTGTTTAGCCACTGGTTTGTCAGATGTCAAGTCTCTATATGCTAGTCGTATGCTAGATCGATGTCCTCTAATGCGTTCACACAGCGCTGTCTCCGTCTTCCCAATATATGCTAACCCACATGGACAAAGTAACTTGTATACTACGAACCTGGTCTTACATGTAATGGTGTACTTTATCTGATATTTCTTGTTGTTGTGAGGGTGGTTAAATGAACGAGCTGGCGTCATATGGCCACACGTCAAACACCCCAGACATCGGACTGATACTCTGTTCTGAGTTATCGTTGTTGGTGTATAGCTCTTAATGGGGTCCGTATGTACCAAAAAAAAAAACTTTCGGGAGAGTGTCGTCGCTTGATAGCATCTTCCAATTTTTCCTTATTACAGAGGTGATTTGTGTAGCTGACTGATGAAACTGTATAGGAAAGGTTAATCTCGTTGGGCGACTTGTCTTCTCGTTAGCACGTGCAACTCTTGCCTCTTGAAGCGCTTTCAGTAAGACTGGCCTTGGGTAACCTCTTTCCAGAAACTTGGTAGTCATCGTCTGTATCTGTTGTTCCATCACCTCTGTGTTTGAATTGTTCCTTATGGTCCGCATATATTGTGCCTTAGGTAGGGAGTTCTTTAGCATCAATGGATGCGCACTTTGGTAGTGTAAAAGAGTATTTCTATCTGTCGGTTTTGTGAACAGACTATACTCCAATTTGTCATCACCTATGGATATTGATAGGTCCAGGAATTGTACTTGATTGGCATTTACATTGGCTGTCATTCTAATGGGTGACGGTAGTTGGTTCAATTGTGTCACCATCAATTGAGCTTCCTCTATGGTGCCGTTCCACACAATTAAGATATCATCTATGAAACGGTAATACCCTTGGATGTGTTGCTTGTATTTTGTCAAAATGTGCTCTTTTTCGTACACATACATGTACGCATTCGCGTACATCGGAGCCATGGCAGCCCCCATAGAGGTACCTGCTACTTGTAAATACCATGAGTGTTCAAACTGAAAATAGTTATTTTGTAAAGTGAACATTAGTAATTCCAGCACAAATTCAATTGGAGGACCTTTGTAAGAAGTAGAATGTGTCAATACCTGTCGCATCGCATTTACTCCGTCTTCATGGGGGATCACAGTATATAAACTACTCACATCCATCGTGACCAGTACCAGTTTGTTACTCTTAATCTCCAATAGCGCCATTTTTGATAAGAGGGACTGTGTATCCTTGATGCATGTCTCAAGTTCTGCATTGGAGTTTGGAACAGTGAATCTAGCCACTTGGCTATTGGTTCCAATAACCCATCAATGGCAGATACAATCGGTCTTCCCGGTGGTTTTTGTTGATTTTTGTGGATCTTCGGTATAGTGTAGAGAATTGGCGTACGTGGGTGTGTTTTTAAAAGGTATTTATATAGCTTCAAATCTATGTATCCTGCACGTAGCCCCATGCTCAAAAGATCTTCTGCTTTTTGCTGGATGATCCTAGTCGGGTCCTGTTGTAACAGGCTATAGGTCTGTTGATCCGCTAGTTGTATCTTTATTTCATCAGCATAGTCTCAATAATTCATAATCACTATACCTCCCCCTTTGTCTGCTGACCTTATGCTAATCGATGTGTCATTAGCCAGATCTTTAATGATGTCCCTCTGTTGCTTGGTGACATTTATCTATATATATATATATATATATATATATATATAGCAGAATAATCAGTTGTTTAACTGTATGAGAAATCTCAATGTATCCATCCTGGTAAAATATTTTATAAATAAATAAATACATTTACAAACCAGCTCAGTGAATGAGGCTGTAGCTATCCCCTTAAACTGTGCCCTTGAGAGAACTAAAATAATAAAGTAATGTGCCTTGTTGGGATTTGGGTCAGTTTGGAAAATGTATATTAGAACAAAGGTTATTGAAGAAAACTCCTATAACAGATATACATATTTTTTTTCAGGATTAGATAATACCTGACAGAAAAACATGGCGTATATAGCCAGAAGAGGAATACATTAGATTTAAATTGCAGACAATCCTTTTACTTTAAATGTTGCCAGTCAAAGCAAAATAAGGGATTGTGGAAGAATCCCCATATCTATTTGCACAAGGAGAATGGGGTGCTATTAGAATCCTTTGTGCACTGTTCAAGAAGATGCTTTTCCCATCAGCCACCAGTTATTTAGACGGGAGCTAGAACTGATGAAAAGGCATATGAGTAAAATTAAAACACCATGTATAGACAATTTTCATATCGTCTTAAATGGTATGGCTTTTTTTTTCTATGGCATTGTACCCATCCAGGAATATCTTAAATTTATTTTGGAATATATTTATCCTTTAACCCCGTAAGGACCAAACTTCTGGAATAAAATGGAATCATGACGTGTCACACATGTCATGTGTCCTAAAGGGGTTAAAGGCACATACCTTAGCTGAGAATGGACATACTTTCAAGAGCATATTCAAAAATTGACATTTATGACTGGAGATGTATTTTATTGTTTTTTTGTGAGATATTTTGCAGGTCACACATTTATTTAATTATTGTTCTAAATTTTTTTTTTGTAATTCTCTTTTTTATTGAGACATATCGAATGATACAACATAATAATATCAGGTACACACCGTGGGCGAACACATGCGATGTTCGATCTGCCCCCTATTCTTTATCATTGAGTAAACTTTGACCCTGTACCTCACAGTCAGCAGACACATTTCAGACAATCAGCAGCACACCCTCCCTAGCAGACCCTCCCCCCTACTGGACAGCATCCATTTTAGATTCATTCGGAAGCTGCAACCATTTTATTTTATTTTTTCAATTTTTTTTTCAGTGCAAATAAATGTTACAAGCAGATACTCCCCCAAGACACTCTGTATTACTGCAGATACTCCCCCAGACACTCTGTGTTACTGCAGATACTCCCCCCAGACACTCTGTGTTACTGCAGATACTCCCTCCAGACACCCTGTCTTACTGCAGATACTCCCTCCAGACACTCTGTGTTACTGCAGATACTCCCTCCAGACACTCTGTGTTACTGCAGATACTCCCTCCAGACACTCTGTGTTACTGCAGATACTCCCTCCAGACACCCTGTGTTACTGCAGATACTCCCTCCAGACACTCTGTATTACTGCAGATACTCCCCCCAGACACTGACACAGAGCAGAATAGGGACTGTCACTTGGCAGATATGGATTGACACCTATCCTAATGATCCCTGATACACATTGACACAGAGCAGAATAGGGACTGTTCCCCCTACATGGGGTCACTTGGCAGATATGGATTGACACCTATCCTAATGATCCCTGATAAACACAGAGCAGAATAGGGACTGTTCCCCCTACATAGGGTCACTTGGCAGATATGGATTGACACCTATCCTAAGGATCCCTGATACACACTGACGCAGAGCAGAATAGGGACTGTTCCCCCTACATAGGGTCACTTGGCAGATATGGATTGACACCTATCCTAAGGATCCCTGATACACACTGACACAGAGCAGAATAGGGACTGTTCCCCCTACATAAGGGTCACTTGGCAGATATGGATTGACACCTGTCCTCAGGGACCCTGATACACACTGACACAGAGCAGAATAGGGACTGTTCCCCCTACATAAGGGTCACTTGGCAGATATGGATTGACACCTGTCCTCAGGGACCCTGATACACACTGGGGGGACCTACTGTCCTCCCCCCGCCTCCACCCCTGCGTGGTGGGTGGGGGGCCATAAAAATAATGAGGGGGGGGACCTACTGTCCTCTCCCCGGCCCCCACCACTGCATGGTGGGTGGGGGCCATAAATCACAATGGGGGAGGATCTACTGTCCTCCCCCCGCCCCCACCCCTGTGCGGTGGGTGGGGGCCGTAAAAATAATGAGGGGGGGACCTACTATCCTAACCCGGCCCCCGCCCCTGCGCGGTGGGTGGGGGCCATAAATCACAATGGGGGGAGGACCTACTGTCCTCCCCCGCCCCCACCACTGCGTGGTGGGTGGGGCCCTAAAAAAACAATAAGGGGGGGACCTACTGTCCCCCAACAGCCCCCACCCCTTAGTGGTGGGTGGGGGCCCTAAATAAAAATCCCCCCCAATCAAAGGTGACTAGGGGTCCCCAAGCCCCTAGTCACCCACCCCCCCACCCCCAAAAAAGTTACCCCCTACCTACACCCTCACCCTAAAAAATAGTGAAGGGGGAATAAAATAACTAACCTGTAAAGAAAAATTCAACTTACTATTTGTCGTCTTCTTTTTCTAAAATCTTCTTTTTTCAGCCCCAAAAAGGGCCAAATAAAAAGCCATAAGAACCGACGCAAAAAAAAAAAAAAACGAGCGCAAAAAAAAAATCCATCTTCACCCATGGAGGGCTCCGCGCAGACTGAGCTCTGCAGGGCGGGGAAAGGCTTATAAAGCCTTGCCACGCCCCGCAATTAGGCTAAGAACACTCTGATTGGCTGGTTTAAGCCTTTCAGAGTGCTCATTGTCATTTTACACAGCATGGGAAAATTCCAAAGAACTTTCACACGCTGTGTAAAATGACACAGAGCACTCTGATTGGTTAGATTCCAAGCCCACCAATCACAGTACTTTGTGTCATTTTACACAGAGTGGGAAAGTTCTTTGTGTAATAAATAGAGAAAAAATAGAGAGAGTTTTTTTGTATGTGTTTGTTTTTCTTTTGCACACTTTTCATATGTGGGTTAAAAAAGAACAGTAAAATCCTCACTAAAAATATTTTTCATCTGTCCTATAGGGTCAGGAACACAAGCATGTATTCCTGAGCCTATAGTGCAAAACCCAGCATTTAGGTGGCTTGCCCCTCCTTTAGCCCCTCTATAAAAGTTTCCAACTCACCTTATTTCCAGCTCTGCACGGGTTCGTCAATGCTGGCTCCGCCCCATTTGTACATTCATCAAAATGGACAATTTAGACAATGCATAGGAAAAGCATTGGATTGGCTAAAATTGGCATGGGGGTGGGGCCAATGCCATTTTGGCCAATCAGGACCTCCTCATAGAGATGCATTGAACGCATAGAGATGTGTGTGAACGCTCAGTTTCTCCTTTGTAATCTAATTGCAGTTGCCTGCCTGCCTGCCTGCCAGCGTGTGTGTCAGGCTCACAGCATATACTGTGCCCACTTGCCCAGTGCCACCACTCATATCTGGTGTCACAATAGCTTGCATTTAAAAAAAAACAAAAAACTTTTTTGACTGTGAAATAATAGCAGTCAGTTTCCTTCACACGTGTGCGTTTCAGGTCCTGCCAGGGCACAATGTCACAGCAGTGCAACTCATATCTGGTGTAACAGTAGTGTACATTTAAAAAAACAACACTTTTTTGACTGTGAAATAATAGCAGTCTGTTTCCTTCACGCGTGTGCGTTTCAGGGCCTGCCAGGGCACAGTATCACACCAGTGCAACTCATATCTGGTGTAACATTAGTGTACATTTAAAAAAAAATAGAAATTTGACTGTGAAATAATAGCAGTCAGTTTCCTTCACACGTGTGCGTTTCAGGGCCTGCCAGGGCACAGTGTCACACCAGTGCAACTCATATCTGGTGTAACAGTAGTGTACATTTAAAAAAAACTAGAAATTTGACTGTGAAATAATAGCAGTCAGTTTCCTTCACACGTGTGCGTTTCAGGGCCTGCCAGGGCACAGTGTCACACCAGTGCAACACATATCTGGTGTAACAGTAGTGTACATTAAAAAAAAAAAAAAAACTAGAAATTTGACTGTGAAATAATAGCAGTCAGTTTCCTTCACACATGTGCGTTTCAGGGCCTGCCAGGGCACAGTGTCACACCTGTGCAACTCATACCTGGTGTAACAGTAGTGTACATTTAAAAAAAAAATACAATTTTGACTGTAATAGATTGAATGGCAGTTAGTTGTCTGCAAGCGTGTGTGTCAGGCCTACAGCGTCTACTCTGCCAACTTATGCCAGTGCACAGTGCCACCCATATCTGTTGTCACAGTAGCTTGCACGCATAGTACCACTAATCAAAAAAAAAAATGACAGGCAGAGGCAGGCCAGCCCGCAGGGGCCGTCGTGGTGCTGTGATTCCCTTTGGCCCTAGAATAATGCCCAGTGTTCAGAGGCCACTTACCCTGAACTCGAAAAAGTTCTGAGGACATAGTTGACTGGCTAACACAGGACACCAAATCTTCTACAGAACCTTGACGCACCATCCTCCTCCAGCTTAGCTTCGGGCACCTCTCAAGTTACCACTCGCCCGCCTCCCGCCACCACCAACACTAGCACCACAGCCGCTTCACTTGATATGTCAGAGGAGTTATTTACACATCAGTTGGTAGAAATTAGTGATGCGCAAGCATTATTGCCAGAGGATGTAGATAACAGGGATATGTCTCAGTCAGGCAGCATTACACACATGGACGTACGGTGTGATGATGATGATGATGTACCCGCTGCTGTTCCTTTGCTGAGTTGTCAGATACAAGTGAAGCGGTTGATGATGACGATGCGTCCGTGGATGTCACGTGGGTGCCGCTAGAAGAGAAGAAGAACAGGGGGAAATTTCAGATGTAGAGACAGAGAGGAAGAGGAGACGAGCTGGAAGCAGGGGGAGGTCGTCACAAGGAGCTAGTGACACAGTCAGACAGCATGCATCGGCACCCGGGGTCAGCCAGACAGCACGCCAATCAACGCATGCTGTTGCCACCACCAAAATGCCGTCATTGCAGTGCTCAGCAGTGTGGCATTTTCTTTGTGTGTCTGCCTCTGACAACAGCGATGCCATTTGCAACCTGTGCCAAAAGAAACTGAGTCTTGGGAAATCCAACACCCACCTAGGTACAACTGCTTTGCGAAGGCACATGATCACACATCACAAACGCCTATGGGATCAACACATGAGTACAAGCAGCACACAGACTCAAAGCCGCCATCCTCTTCCTGATCCAGCATCTTCAGCCACGTCAACCACTGCTGTCCTCCTTGCCCCCTCTCAACCATCCGCCACTCCGTCTCTCGCCTTGAGCAGTTCCCGCTCATCTGCCCACAGTCAGGTGTCTGTCAAGGACATGTTTGAGCGTAAAAAGCCAATGTCAGAAACTCACCCCCTTGCCCAGCGTCTGACAGCTGGCTTGTCTGAACTCTTAGCCCGCCAGCTTTTACCATACAAGCTGGTGGAGTCTGAGGCGTTCCAAAAATTTGTAGCTATTGGAACACCGCAGTGGAAGGTACCGGACAAAATTTCTTTGCACAAAAGGCAATCCCCATCCTGTACTCGATTGTGCAAAAGGAAGTAATGGCATGTCTGGCACACAGTGTTGGGGCAAGGGTCCATCTGACCACTGATACCTGGTCTGCAAAGCATGGTCAGGGCAGGTATATCACCTACACTGCGCATTGGGTAAACCTGCTGACGGCTGCCAAGCATGGAATGCGTAGCTCTGCAGAGGAGTTGGTGACACCGCCACGACTTGCAGGCAGGCCTGCTGCCACCTCCTCTACTCCTCCTACTCCATCCTCTTCCATAACCTCCTTGGCTGAGTCCTCTTCTGCTGCGTCTTGCTCCACTTCAACGACACCCACCCAGCTCCCAGGTACTATTCCATATCCCGGATAAGGCAGTGTCCCACCGTCTTGGGGTTGACTTGTCTGAAAGCAGAGAGTCACACCAGACCAGCACTCCTGTCTGCCCTGAATGCACAGGTGGATCAGTGGCTGACTCTGCACCAACTGGAGATCGGCAAAGAGGTTTGTGACAACGGAAGAAATTTGTTGGCGTCATTGAATTTGGGCAAGTTGACACATGTGCCGTGCATGGCACATGTGTGTAATCTGATCGTACAATGCTTTGTGCATAAGTACCCAGGCTTATAGGACGTCCTGAAGCAGGCCAGGAAGGTGTGTGGCCATTTCAGGCGTTCCTACACGGCCATGGCGCACTTTTCAGATATCCAGTGGCGAAAAAACATGCTAGTGAGGCGCTTGATTTGCGACAGCCCGACACGTTGGAATTCAACACTCCTAATGTTCGACCGCCTGCTCCAACAAGAAAAAGCCATTAATGAGTATTTGTATGACCGGGGTGCTAGGACAGGCACTGTGGAGCTGGGAATTTTTTTGCCTCGTTACTGGACGCTCATGCGCAATGCCTGTAGGCTCATGCGTCCTTTTGAGGAGGTGACAAACATAGTCAGTCGCACCGAAGGCACCATCAGCGACATCATACCATTTGTTTTCTTCCTGGAGCGTGCCCTGCGAAGAGTGCTGGATCAGGCCGTAGATGAGCGTGAAGAGGAAGAGGAAGAGTTGTGGTCACCATCACCACCAGAAACAGCCTTATCAGCATCACTTGCTGGACCTGCGGCAACGCTGGAAGAGGATTGTGAGGAAGAGGAGTCAGAGGAGGAATGTGGCTTTGAGGAGGAGGAGGAAGACCAACCACAACAGGCATCCCAGGGGGCTTGTTGTCACCTATCTGGTACCCGTGGTGTTGTACGTGGCTGGGGAGAAGACCATACCTTCAGTGAGATCACTGAGGATGAGGAACGGGACATGAGTAGCTCGGCATCCAACCTTGTGCAAATGGGGTCTTTCATGCTGTCGTGCCTGTTGAGGGACCCTCGTATAAAAAAGCTAAAGGAGAACGACCTGTACTGGGTGTCTACGCTACTAGACCACCAGTATAAGCAGAAAGTGCCTGAAATGTTACCGAATTACCGCAATTTGGAAAGGATGCAGCAGTTCCAAAATCAATTAAAAAGTTGTTTGCGGTTTGTTTTAAGGCACGTTATTAAGGCACGTTATTAAAAACAATTTAGGAATGTTAGGTGATTTATGCCCTTTATGGATTAAAACCAGACTCTGCATCAACTATGTAATTTTCCATGGGAGTTTGGCCATGGATCCCCCTCCGGCATGTTAGTTACCTTGAAACAACTTTTCCATCACTATTGTGGCCAGAAAGAGTCCCTGTGGGTTTTAAAATTCGCCTGCCCATTGAAGTCTATGGCGGTTCACCCGGTTCGCCCATTCGCGTACATTTGCGGAAGTTCGCGTTCGCCATTCGCGAACGGAAAATTTTATCTTTGCGACATCACTATGTGTCAACTTTACAAACACATTCACAGATACAAACTTGTATAAACATAGCATTTTCTGTATACAGTTGCCTTATATGATCACTTTAATCAAAACTGAGGAGTTGTGGAGCATTAAATGTGTTTTTTTCAGTGTTTTTATCTTACATTCTATATCTTCAAGTATCCAACCAAAGGTTGTAGAGGAGCATCTTCTATCATTTTACTGTCACTTCCAGTTCAAGGAAAATTTGAGTAGTCCATTCTACTGCAATTTTTTGCTGTGCTTCTTTAGGTGGGTGTCAATGATATCTATTATGCTAGTAATGAAATAAACTCCTTAAGGACCGAGGACGGTTCAGGACCATCATCAGCATTTTTGCATTGGCATTTTTGCAACGGTCTTAGTTACTTACCCGATCGCCGTCGTTCCCCCGGCGGTGATCGGCGGTGCTCCCGGTGTGGGGAGACTGCCTGCATCCCAGACAGTCTCCCCATGGCGGATTTGGACCCCTGGGGCCATGTGATCGCTCAACAGAGCGACCACATGGTCACAATAGGTGTCCATGTGTCTGCCTGCAGGGGGACTGTCTGTGCTGACAGGCAGTCTCCCTGCTAGTGTAAAATCATTAAAAAATAAATTAAGTTAATGTTAATAAAAAATAAATAAAAAAATAAAAAACAATATATATATAAAATATATAGACATATATTATACCTATATCATATATGTCTATATCATATATATAATGTCATGCTAAGTGTATTTTTATATTAATATGTACATATATTAATATAAAAATACACTTATAATTAAATTACACGCGTATATATATATATATATATCATATATATAATAACTATATATATATTGTGTATATATATATATATATTATTATAAAATGCAAATAATAAGTAATTTAAATTCAATTAAAAAATGTAAAAATAATAATAACAATGTTAAAAAAATGATATATCTATATGAAATTTTATTCTAACTGTATTTTGATATTAATATATATATATTTATATCAAAATACACTTAGAATGAAATTGTATATATATCTATGTATATATAAATAAATAAAAAATATGCGAAATATATATATGTCCATATCCAAAATTACATAAATAATTATATAAATATACACGTAGACTTCAAATATATAAATATGCATATATATTTAAATTCTACGTGTGTATTTATGTAATATTTTTACATAATTAAGTAATTTTACTGATTGCAATTTGAGGGACCTGCCTGCAAACCCAGGTCGAAAGTCCAGAGAATTTAATTTGCTAGCACTGTATTTTACCCTGTAACGTTCTACGACACCCTAAAATCTGTTCATGGGGGGTACTGTTTTACTCGGGAGACTTTGCTGAATACAAATATTAGTGATTCAAAACAGTAAAAGATATCACAGCGATGATATTGTCAGTGAAAGTGACTTTTCTTTGCATTTTTCACACACAAACAGCACTTTTACTGATGATATAATTGTTGTGATATATTTTCCAGTTTTGAAACACTAATAGTTGTGTTCAGCAAAGTCTCCTGAGTATAACAGTACCCCCCATGTACAGGTTTTATAGCGTTTTTGAAAGTTACAGGGTCAAATATATGGGTCAAATATTTTTACATTGAAAATGGCCTGGTTGGTTACGTTGCCTTTGATAGCGTATGGTAGCCCAGGAATGAGAATTACCCCCATGATGGCATACCATTTGCAAAAGAAGACAACCCAAGGTATTGCAAATGGGGTATGTCCAGTCTTTTTTAGTAACCACTTAGTCACAAACACTGGCCAAAATTAGCGTTCAATTTAGTTTTTTACTTTTTTCGCACACACAAACAAATATGAACGCTAACTTTGGCCAGTGTTTGCGACTAAGTGGCTACTAAAAAAGTCTGGACATACCCCATATTGAATTCCCTGGGTTGTCTACTTTAAAAAAAAATATGTACATGTGGGGTGTTATTCAGAGATTTATGACAGATAATAGTGTTACAATGTCACTATTGATACATTTTAAAAATTTATGTTTTGAAACCGCAATATCCTAATTGTACTTATAGCCCTATAACATGCAAAAAAAAAATAGCAAAAAGCATGTAAACACTGGGTATTTTCAAACTCAGGACAACATTTTGAATCTATTTAGCAGGTTTTTTTTTATTCGCTTTTGTAGATGAGTAAAAGATTTTTCACATAAAAGTCAAAAAACATGTATTTCTTTCAATTTTTCATCATATTTTTTCATTTTTTTTTAAAATTAAATTACATGAGATTATATAAATAATGGTATGTAAAGAAAGCCCCTTTTGTCCTGTCTATTCTTGGTTAACTGAGTCTTTGTTTATTCTGCCCTCTGGTACCCTTGACTTTGCTTTTTTTGTACTATTCTTTAATCCATTAACCATGATGTATTCCTGACTTTGCTATCTGCTTTCAGGCTACTATTTTGCCTTTTTATAGGTATCGCATTAAGCCTGGCCAGGATCTTACTTTACAATTTCTATTAGGATACTTGATTCGATCTCTGCATTGTTGCATTGTTTGTTGTTCTGTACAAATACATTATATTTTCTTATGTAATACTTTTCAAATATACTGTGCCTAATACATTTTATAACATTTTTATTGTATTTTTTTCTAATGTATTTAGTAATGTATTTAGAGAGAGAGTTATTGTCTTTTTATAGGTTCTTTGGATGGTTTTAGTTTTTACTCTGCACAATATTTTTAATTCCCTGTGTTTTCCCTCCTTGCTCCTTCCAGCAGTCTGTTGCCTTAGCAATGGATTCTCCACTACTGTGTTGCCGGTGGTTGTTCCTCATGTCCCACTGTGAGCACTCATTCTGTGTGTAAATGTTGTAAATAACTATGGTTACCCAGTGCAATGCCAGCTGGTGGAAGCCATTGGTTTATTTGGTGGAGGTTCCCTGCCAACTCACACCTCACTTCAGGTATGTGCGCTGAGCAGCAGCTGCTGTCACGCTGCACATGTGGGCATGGTAAGTTAATTTTATTTTTTGAGCATACATTATTGCACGTGTTCACATTCACATGTTAGTCCTGATGAACGTTTTAAATAGAAACTGAAATGGCAATTTTTTTTATGAATACGTTTTGAATAAAAGTTGTTCTATTCCTTGTATACAAAGTCCCTGGAGTGCTTTCTTTAATTGCAATTTTGTATATTATGCAAAACACTGGGCAAGTGAATTTATACCTTGGAGTTTAAGGATTGTTTATAGATATAATGGACTTTATTCTAACACAGTAGAGACATACTGGATACCACACTCACTAAATAACCCAGGTGCTCTGAAGCCAGGGCTGGCCAGGCCTCCCTTCCAAGATATGCAGAATAAATAATGATTCAGGCACTCCAGGTTAACAAAAATAGCAGCTTTATTGGGGCAAAAGCAGCAATCCTAACACAGACAATTCAAATTATTTTTATATTAAAAGTGGACCCAGCTACATATGGGCAAGCTCTTGGAAACTTTAGATGAATCCAGAGAGTATTTACTCAATGCTGTTTAAATGTCTATTGTACTTGTTTGGGGTCAAAATCTAATTTGAGTGAGTCACCATCTTTCTTTGCCAAAGACCCCCTGGGCAGAAGTTTGACTTTTAAAACCTAAGTGAGTAAGTAATTAGGACTTCTGTTAATTTATCATTTTTGGTTTTATCTGTTGTTGGTGTAACTAATTTGTTTGTCATCTATTTTTTGCATGCACTGTGACTATTTTAGTTGATAATAAATATTCATTTTTTAAGTTCTGCCTTTGTTTGGTAAAGAATTGCGTTACCTGAAGAGACCAATAAATGAGTGTTTTGCAATTGCATAGGTATCGTGCTAAGTTGTACTTGGCGAGTTTGTGTTCTAATTTACCTGGGGGACCAAGGCATCCCATTTATACATTTTCTTGGTGGTGGCAGTGTTAAAATAGTAATATTTATATTATTATGGTTAGGTGTGGGTGGTGTTAAGGTTTTTTTTTTATAATTATTTCTGGTCTAGTGCAGACAAATAGTAAACTTTAAACCCTTTCACCACCAAAACAAAGTCACACACACTTTTGGAGAAGGGTGCATTCGTGACAGCTTCAATTTAACATATTTATAAATGATCTTGAAATAGGTATCAAGGCCATGTTTCAGTGTTTGCAGATGACACAAAACTATGTAAAGAAATACAATGTGTGCAGGATATTACTTTGTTGCAGAGGGATTTAGATAGATTCGGGGACTGGGCACTCAAATGGCAGATGAAATTTTCTGTTGAAAAATGCAAAGTTATGCCGTTCGGGGTTAAGAATGCACAAGCAACTTAACACCCTAAATGGTAGTGAATTGGTGATAACAACACATGAGAAGGATTTTGGAATTGCTATAGACAACAAACTAGGCAACTAAGTGGAATATCAATCAACAGTTGCTAAGGCCAGTAAGGTTTTGTTATGTATAAATAGGGCAATTAATTCTTGGGTTAAAAATATAATTTTGCCTCTATAAATCATTGAACATACCTTGAATATGCTGTGCAATTTTGGGCACCAGTTCTAAAGAAGATTATTATGACACTAGAAAAAGTGCAGAGGCAGGCTTCAAAATTAATAAAATGAATGGAGCATTTTAGTTATGCAGAAAGGTTATCACATTTAAATCCCTTTAGTTTGGAAAAATCGCACCTCAGAGGGTATATGATAGCATTATACAAATATATTTGGGGTCAATACAAACCATTGTCTGAAAATGTATTCACAAACAGGACTATACATAGGACACAAGGTTATGCATTCAGACTGGAAGAAAAAAGTCTACGGCAAAGGACAGCGGCAATAAAGACAGTTAGAACAATAAATATGTTTAAACAGCAATTTGATTAATAATTCTGGGGTCAAGAATGAATTAATTCCTAGTTTGTTGCCTTCTTTTGAATTAACAGCAAAAATAAATGTGAGAAAGGCTGAACTATAATGTGGGATTCTCTACCTGAAGAGGTGGTTTTATTAGAAACTATACAGATGTATAAACAGCAATTTGATAAATACTTGCAAAAACATAATATTCAATGATATACTATTTAACTAGTGGGGTAATAGCTTCTTGATCCAAGGAAGTATCTGACTGCCATTCTGGGGTCAAGAAGGATTTTTTTCCTAGTTTGTTGCAGAAGTGCTTCAAACTGGATTTTTTTGCCCTTAAAGCAGCAAAAACACATGTGAGAAAGGCTGAACTTGATGGACACAGATCTTTTTTCAGCTATGCAACTATGTTAGCTAGAAAAATATCAAGTGATCGAGAGTAGGTGCCACTTCTAAATAATGGTTTTCAAACAGATTCCTATAAACTCTGTGCTGAACTGTACTGGACTCTTCTATAAAGACTGACAGCTGTTCGGAAGCTTATTGGGTTTTTCAATTACAATGATCAATTTATCAAAGGCTTATCCAGTATTATAGCTCATATTACAAACATAACCACAAAAGGAAAAGTTAATAAATAATTGGCATCTTGCAGCTAAACAAGCTTTCCAAATTCTCAAGACAGCAATATTTATGCCCCTGTTTTAGTGCAACCTGATCCCACCAGACTAATTGTATCAAAGAAAGCATGGGGGCTGGGGTCCCGATGTGGGCGGATGTGCACGCGAGTACGTGAGCACGTCGAGAGGCGGGTCTAGGAGGAGCGAGTGAGAGGCGTCCGGCGGGAGATGAGGGAGAAGGCAGTGACCGCGGCTTGATGGTGAAGACGGAGCAGTAAGCGGCAGAGACGGAGCCAAGACGGAGCAGTGAGCGGAAAGCTCCCCACCGAAAAGGGAAGTTCCTAAAATAGTTAAACTACGTTGGGGGATAAGAGCTGACACAGGTGGAGGGGACGAAAAGATAAGGTGACAAAAATAGTTGCCTACAAATAGGAGGCTCTAAGTTAAATAAGTGGAGTAAAGCTAAGTCCATATATAACCGCAGTTGGAAGTTGTTTTTTTTTTTTGTTGTCTATGCCGGTATTATAACTTACTCTACTTTTATTAAAGTTTACTTTTGGTAAACATGGTAACAAGCAGGATATAGTAGCAACAAAACCTTTGCATATAAAATATCAGACTGTATCTAAGGAAGTTTTCGCTGCAGCTGCTAAAAGGAAAGAAAAATTTTTTTTTTTTTTTTTTTTTAAGAGTTAAAGCGGCTTGAAAGAGTCTGAGTGAACTTCCTCTCCCCAGACTCAGGAAAGAAATCCAACATGGCGTCCAAGAGACAAATAAAAAGCAAAGAAAAAAAAGATGACTCTCAGCCAACTAGGCTGTCAGGCTTTTTTTCCCCCAACAAAGAAAAACTGGGGCACAAAGAGAACGAAACGATATTCCATGATCAGAACACGCAAACAACAATTATGCTCAATACAGATCATAAGAATTATGCGAATTATGTGTCTCAAGATTTCCTGGTGAACAAACTGGACGAGCAAATGGCACAGATCACTAGCCAGATTGTTAACAGCTCTAATACAATTAAAATGGAGATGGAGAGAATTAATACCAAATTGAGTTCGGCATTAGAAAAAATTTATATAATGGAAGGCCAAATAAATAATATGCAACGAGAGAACACTCAAACAGAAGCTCTAATACAGCAAATGAACTTAAAGATTAGAGATCTTGAAGATCGGTCGAGGAGGTGCAATGTCCGCTTCAGAAACATATCTGAATCTATAACCCAAGACCAATTACAGGATTTTTTACTCTCTTTCTTTCAAGAAGCTGGCTTGCAGAAGGAGATACCCCAACCTATAATAGAAAGAGCACATAGATTAAGAAAGCCTAATGAAGTTCCTGCTCATTATCCAAGAGATGTTATAGTCTGCTTCTCCTCCTACACATACAAACAACAATTGCTAAATCTGCTGAGGAACAAAGACAACTTATCGGAGAAATTTAAAGACATCACTACATTCCAAGATCTCTCAATGCAAACAAGAAAATGGAGAAAAACATTTTATCAGGCCCTAGAACCATTGAAGCAAAGAAACGTGAAATACAAATGGATACAATCATCCAAAATAATTGTGTGGTGGGAAGAAAAATGGAGACCATTCACTTCAGCTAAAGAACTAGAAGCATGGACAAAATCATTAATTCTCTAATAACCCTAAGAGATCTGGGAGAGATGAGAGATATGGGAGTAAAGAAGAAGGCGGTGGCTTTTTTTTTTTTCCTCCTCTTCTATGAAATGGATTAAGCATACTAACGGCAAAACCCGGAGCTCATTGTTCTCTATGAGAAAGAAGCGAAGGAACGAGAGAAAAGGGAAGATCAAAGGAGGAGAGAAAACTTAAAGACTCTATTATGCAATTAACTCTCTACCCAAATTAGCTGGTGAAGATGATCTATTCACCCGGACTATTGAGGAAAAGGTAGTTTATCTATTCTAGAGAAGCAGAAGTATGGACTGACCTATTTACAAGCCTAAAAGGGAAAGGGCATGGAAGACAACTAATGTAGACAAAGAAGTCCTCCAAGGATCTTTGTTTGTGCTTCTTTGTGGTTTATTTATTTATTTATTTATTTTTTTACGTTTGTAAGAAGAAATAGGGTCAAGATACATAAGATATAAGATGCCCTTTCTGGGGCAAAAATTGTTTTAGAAATGTGTGGAATAAATCACTTACTATAGAAACACAGACAAAGGTGTGGATAGAGAAATAATCATTATAATTATATTGGTAACTGAAAAGT
This sequence comes from Pelobates fuscus, assembly GCF_036172605.1. Classification (NCBI taxonomy): domain Eukaryota; kingdom Metazoa; phylum Chordata; class Amphibia; order Anura; family Pelobatidae; genus Pelobates; species Pelobates fuscus. The sequence continues at coordinate 133,276,939 of NC_086322.1, forward strand.
TTATAGAGCACGTTATAATTGAAAGTTTCTATAATTATACGTCACTATTGAATTTGTTAAGGGTAACAAGGAAAATAAGTTTAAACTGAGGAATGACAACACGGGTGCCTTTTTTTTTTTTTAAGAAGATTTAGGTTTGAGATATATTTACTTACGATCCAGTAAAGGATTTTAAGATATGAGATGCCCGTTTTGGGGCAAAAACAGTTTAAGGAAAGTGTGGAACAATTACTTAGTATAGAAATATAGATAAAGGTGAGGGGAGAGAAACAATCACTATAATTACATTAGTAATTTAAGAGTTTTATAGAGAACGTTATAACCGAAAGCTTGCACAAGCACACGGCACTATTGAATCGGTTAAGGGTAATATGGAGAATAAGCTTAAAATGAGGAATGATAACACGAGTGCCTTTTTTTTTTTTTTTTTTCTTTCTCCCTCTCCCTCCCCCAGTCGCCCCTCCTCAACTCTTACTTAGAGTTCCGCCTGATGCTTATATTAAGCATAAATCTCGGAGTAGTGAGCTATTCACGAGACGGGGGCTATCCGCTAGAGACTAAGGTTAGTCCTAGGCGAGATAGGTAAAGATGCGGTACCAGAAAAGGTTCCCGATTAATGTATTGTTGTTTGTTATGAATATGTGTTATCTGAAGGGTCTTAAAGGCAATAGGTTAGAAAATAGAGAGAGAGAATGTAAATATGGTTAAGTTTTTGTCTATAAATGCTCAGGGCCTAAATACTATGCATAAAAGATCCATGATATGCAACCAAATGATAAAAGAAAAGATTGATATCTGTTTAGTCCAGGAGACACACTGGAGACAAAATGAGAAACCCACATGGGGAGGTAACAAGTTTCCAATCATCCTACATGCATCCATGAAAGATAAAAAGAAAAGAGGGGTAGCAATGATAATTTCGGACAGGGTTAAGTGGGAGAAACTCTATCAGGATTTAGACACGGAAGGCAGATTTATGATTTTAGTAGCGAAGATAAATGACGTGAAATTTACCATAATTAATCTATACCTTCCGAATGTAGCTCCAGTTTCCCAATTAAAGAAAATATTAAACAAAGCGGACTTGGTTAAAACAGGGATATATATAGTGGCGGGCGACTTCAATTGCATACTAGATCCACAAAAAGACAAAAAATTGTTGAAAGGGAGCTCATTGAATAAATCATTAATTAAAAATGCTAGTTCTTTGACCAACGTTAAAAATAACTATGATTTATTTGACGTCTGGCGCCTCCAAAATCCGGATGTAAGAGATTATACTCATCTATCGAGAGTTTATTACACATACTCAAGAATTGACATGATTTGGGGCAATATGAATCTAGTAGACAACTTGACTAGGATAGACATTGTGGAAAACGTTTGGTCGGACCATAGCATGTACATATTTGAATTAAAAGACAATTTGACAGCTAGAAGTAATTCGACTTGGAAACTAAATAACTACTTGCTATATAATAAACATAGCAAGACCAAGCTGGAGAACCTGATAAGATGCTTTTTTAAGGAGAATGACCCTTTGGATACCTCAAATCTCAACACCTGGTGCTCTTTTAAAGCAGTGGTAAGAGGCTATCTTATAAAGCTAAATCACGAAGCTAAAGGTAAAGAAAAAAGATTAGGAGATCTACATATTGAACTCTATAAGCTTACAACCGATAATAAAAACGAGCCTACTATGGAGAGAGGTAGAAGAATAGCAGAAGTTCAAAAAAATATTCTACAATGTTTGAATATTAAGATAGCAAATAATATCAAGAAATTAAAACTCAGATTCTATTGTAGAGGGAATAAAACAGATAAGATGTTAACTAATAAGCTGAGGAAACAACACGCTAAGGCACGCATATCCAAGATTGTATATAATTCAAATACCTATATAAATCCAAAAGAGATTGGAGACTGTTTTAGAGATTACTACGGGTCATTATATAATCTTCCCGTAGAAACCTCTGTAACAAAGATTAAAGAATATCTAACCAGTACAAAGCTAAAAAAAATAGATCAAATTCAGAAAGATAGTTTAAACAAAGTGATTACAGAGGATGAGGTGATTAGGGCTATATCTAAAACCCAGAAGTTGAAAACACCAGGCCCAGATGGTTTTTCTAATTTGTTTTTCCATACTTATAAATCTATTTTGAGCTCACATCTAGCACTAGCGTTTAATGATGCAGTGAAAATAGGAAGCTTCCCGGAAGAGATGACAAGAGCAAACATGCTTCCCATCTTGAAACAAAGAAAAGATCCAGCGGCAGTGTCCAGCTACCGTCCCATCTCTCTAATCAATTCAGACGTAAAAATATTCTCATCCATTTTGGCAGACCGCCTTAAAGGTATTATTAAAACGATTATTCATAATGATCAAATAGGTTTCATACCAGATAGATGGGTGGGCTCCAATTCAAGAAGAATTATAAGCATTATAGACAACGCTAACAAGAAACATATTCCTCTTATGACCCTAGCAGTCGACGCAGAAAAAGCCTTCGATAGGCTAAACTGGAAGTTTTTAGAACTAACCCTAGAAGCCTATGGAATAGATGGCTGGATGATAAGAGGAATTATGGCCCTATATAAAAATACTTCTACTAGAATAGTAGGCCCAAATGTATGTTCAGATTGGGTATCAGTAAATAATGGAGTGAGACAAGGGTGTCCGCTCTCACCTCTATTATATATCCTCTCAATAGAACCCTTAGCGGAAAATATTAGAAACAACGCAGATATAAAGGGATACAAAATAGGAGAAAAATAACTAAAAATTAGTCTTTATGCGGACGACATCCTTCTGACAATCACTGAGCCAATTAGATCCCTGAAGCATTTGATGGAAGACGTTAGACGGTATAGCCAACTAGCAAATTATAAACTTAACAATGAAAAAACAGTTGTGATGAGTATTGAATTAGACAAAAAGTCAAGAGAGGAAATTAGTAATCTCTATGCATTTACATGGGCACCTCAGAAGTTTGACTGCTTAGGAATAACCATTACGAAAAATATAGAGAGAATGATGGAAGAAAATTTTTTAAGTTTGCTAAAAAGTACAAACTTACTACTCAAAGATTGGAGAAATTGGAGAGTATTAATGTCATCAACTCCTATATTATCCCTAAGTGGAACTATTTATTTCAAATGATTCCACTCAGGGTTCCAGATAGTTGGTTGACATTATTACAGAATAATCTAGAGAACTTTATTAATAAGGGTAAGAAAAATAGAATAAACAGGGAAATCTTATCATTAAAAACCAAGGACGGTGGATTAAATTTCCCCAATATAAGAGTTATATACTGGGCAAACGTGATTACACATATGTACAGGTCCCAGATGGTGACGGCTAGGAAAGAAAGTTGGTTTTGTATGGAAATGGAAGATTTAGGTCTAAAAAGTTCAGAGGGCATATTATGGAATACAAAACCTTTAGGGAAAATGGAGATAGATATTAAAAATAATATTATATGGGCTCAAATGGTGCCAGTCTGGGAGGAAATCAAAATGAAAATGGGTTTAAAATATGCAATTTTGGACACAGCAAACCTGAGGACAATAGAAGTTAATATGAGGGATATCTCTCTAGATAGCTGGCGAACCCAGGGAATATATAAAATCTCGCAGATATTAGGAGCAGCTAACATATTGCCTTTTGATATTATTTTACAGAAATTTCATCTGTCCCAGCGAGAAGTATTTACGTACCTGAGACTTAAATATTTCTTGCAGAAACACCTTAGTAAAGAACTTGGAAAAGCGTCTATGATGATAAAAAATATTTTTTCAAATCAGACTGTACCAAAAGTCCTAGCTAAAGCAATAGAAGCTATAAGAAACATTAATGAAGTGGTTAGCTTCCCTCAGAAAACTAAATGGGAAAATGATCTGAAATGCCCTCTAGATCAGGATGAGTGGTGTAAAGCTATAAATATTACCCGTCGACAGGTCCAATGCTTAAATCTATTAGAATCTTACTATAAGGTCATCTATAGATGGTATCTAGTCCCTAGTAAGCTGTCCCAGATGTACCCAGGGGTATCTTCTAAATGTTGGATATGTGATAAAGAAGTAGGCTCATTTATCCATATCTGGTGGAGTTGTTCAAAAATTCAGAGCTCTATAAAGAGAATGCTAAGATTCATAAAAGATATAACCGGAATAGAGTTAGAAATGAAACCCGAGATAGTCTTGCTACACATGCACTGGCCAAAGATGGTCTATAGTATCAGATGTTTTATTATTCACTGTTTTATTGCATTCAAAATTGTCTTGGCACGGAATTGGAAATCAAACCAAATGGTCAATTGGGATATGATTAAGATCCAAATCCGTCTTCAGACAATGATGGAGAGAGATCTGAGCATCCCATATTTAAATGCTCCCAAAAGAAGAGACCTATGGCAAAGGTGGTTTAACAAAATTGAAAATTGGCTATAAATCATATTAGGACTTACCTGAGCTCAGAAATAATTAGAGCCATGAGTTAAAGATATATCCTCTCTCAATGCCTGACCCGGCAGATAACACTGTATTGTGTTTGTATTCTGTATTTTGTATTTCGTATTATGTAAATGTGTTAATTATGTTAAAACAGTACTAGACTTATGTAGTCCTAGTGTTAAATGTATGTGTGTAAGAAATTAAATAAAAGAATTTATACTAAAAAAAAAAAAAAAAAAAAAAAAGAAAGCATGGGGGCTGAGCTCATCCAAAGAAAAGCGCACGATAAACCTCTTCATCCATATAATTACCTTTCAAGAAAGCTAAGAGAAAAAATAATTATGATATTGTTAATAGGAAACTGCTTACCATAGTCCATGCACTGGAAGAGTGGAAGCACTTATTAGAAGGGTCTCAAGTACCAATAATGACACTGAAAGACTATACGAATTGGTCTTATATTAGTGATGTTATATGCCTGACTTCTAGGCTAGGTTGTCTTTGTTCCCCTTGTGTTTTAATTTTATGACTACTTATCTGTGGTCTACCTGTTGTCAAGGATCATAAAACACCCCAGCTCATGCCCTATGTAGACAGTATGATGAAATGGGTACTAGAGAACAGAATCTCATAACCATAGTACTTTCTGAAAATAAAGAATTGCCTTCACATGTGTCTGTTACATCTTCTTTGCTAGAAAAACACCTTTTCCAAATTTACCCACCTTCTCTTTATTAGCTATCATTTTTGCCAGAGAAGTAATAAGACTACATGGTATGCCTACCCACAATGTGTATGATAGATGGAACCAGTCAGTTAATTTCAAGATTCTGGAGGAGTCTATGCTCTTAAATGGGTATTCAGTTAGCCTTCTCCCTGGCCTACAACTCCTAGGTCAATGTAGTCCCTGGAGCAGTATTTGAGTTGCTTTGTATCCCATGCCTAGGGCAACTTGTTTGACCTGCTTTCCTTGGCTGAATTTGCTGAATCTGATGGCCCTATGTACTCCATTTTTGTATAAGGGGATACCAGCATTTAACTGTCATATGCAAGCCTTTGCATTTACCTTGGGGCAGGTCTGTGAGACTGAACGCTCCACACAATCCACCCTGAAGCATAAAATCATGATTAAGTAAATACTTATCAATTTGATGCTGAAACAAAAAAAAAACACTCCTCCTCTTGGTTCACATGGGTCTAATCCACAGCTCAACCGCAGCTTCACACCCCATGTATACATTTGGACACTGCCCACTTGTTTGGCGCTTCTTTGTATAATTTCCATTTGGAAAACATCACATCCACCCTTAGAGTGATCACGTCATCTAGGCAACCCCATGTTCATGCATTTTGAAGTCACAAAGACAATGTGGGTCAATAAGAATATATGTAAGCCAATGTAATGCTTGTTTGGACCCTTATTCAGTGTTCTAATGTGGTTTCTGTCTTAATACATGTTTAATGCTTAAAGTAAGTCTCTCTTGATATTTTGATATTGACCTTTGTTTGTTTTATGACTTTGAGAATTTTTGGTATCCTGACCCGGGTTTGTTTATTGACTTTGAGTATTTCTGAAATCCTATCCTGGCTTGTTTATTTCTATATTCATATTGCTATTATCCTTGGCTATTTTTGACTTTGTCTCTTTCTTTATCAATGTTAAGTCCAGAGACTCTAAGGCCCAGTAATATGTCTATATTAGAACCCCATTAAGTAAGTTAATAACCACATGAAATATTCATAGTATAAGGTAGCTGATAAAATATAATTTTTAAAAATATAAAAACTATGTCAGGAAGTATAGGGTATAACAATATGTTAAGGTAAATATGCAGGATAATAAGACCAGTAGTAAAATGTGCAAGTAAATATACAAAAAAAATAAAAAATAGAATAAAAAGTTTTAATTAAAAAAATGAACGATGAAACATGAAAAATATATAAAAAAAATTAAACAATTAGAATGCAAGTCTCTTATCAGTCTTTGAAATAGAGTAGAGTCTCTTACACCTCCCACTGGTCTCAGACAGACTGATATGTGTATGTTTTGGTAATTTTCTGAGATTTTTGAAGGCCAGTTGAATCATAAATAAGCCCAGTTAATGCATAGATAGGAAATCATGTTTTTGTATGTATATAGGAGTATAATATTATACATAATAGGTTCCGTGTAATTTTTACTTCAAGGTCATTTGCTAAATAACTGCAGAGTTACTTCTCTTATCTACGAGTAGAGACTGACCAATAATTTTTGGAGATAAGCTATACATTTTTTAAAGGAAAATAATTGAGTCAGTAGAGAAAGGACCACAAATATGAAATACGTTGTCATTAATTCCCTTTTCCTGTTTCCTGAGTTCATGATCTGCCAACAGAGATTTGTTAGAATGATATATGCATTTAATTTTCCGCAAACAAGAAATAAAGTAGGTTTCCAATTATTAAACATATAGTGCCCATTCTAAGAAGATAAAATAGCATAGATGCACTGAGTGATCTCACTCCATACAAATAATAAGCAAGACTGTTATTCAGCGGTTTTCTATTCTTGTTTAGTTACAGCATTATCACATATGTCTTCATTATGACAAGCATGCAATAGGATTTCATGATTTTTTTTTCTACATAGCAAATCCATCAGCCTGTGTAATGCATGCTTTAAGACAGGTACCAATTTAAAATCAATGTAGGGAATAACTAGCTTGTATTGCTGCTGTAAAACTTTTTTTTTCCTTGTGAGTAAATTAGCTACAGCTGTGTTTTACACTTTATCTATTTATAATTGGATTCTTTAAGTGTATATTGAGCAGAATAATATATCAGTTCCCCATTTCCGCTGCTGAGGTGTTTTTTCTTGGAACCCTCCAAGTATGACAGATATCATAGATGTGCACAGGACAGTACATTAGTACATTAGGGTGCACCAAGAGAATAATACCACCTAAACTTCACTTAAAACATAATAAATTGAAAAGATTTGACACAATATTCAATTTATTTGCACTAGTGACCGGGATTATACAGAAAAAGTATTTGTTGTCCCTTCGAAGTATAAGCAAACACAAACTCATGCTAAAATACCCAAAGTACTCAAAGTGCAAAAAACAGGTGACAAGGAGGACAGTTTATCACACAGTTTAGGGTGTACATGGGCATAACTGGCACACTGCTTGCGCACACCTGTGATATATACCATTTAAATTGCCTAACAATCTTTATAGTATTAGTTAGTATGTTTTTACACACAAAGAAGGTGATTTGATATCAGCTGAGAGGTGATAGCTGTGGTTTATTGGCTCCCAATAAGACTTTCAATGGTTGGAGAGATTTAATATAAGCAATTTCACAGGGTTATTCACTAAAGCCTGAATGACCTTGTAGCAAACCATCTGGCTGTGTAAAGGTCGACTCGGACTCCAAAATCCATATATTTTTAACACTATTCAACAATGTCCACATTTTGCAAGTAAAGCCCTGAACAGGCCGGAATTTGGTCTGGATCTCAGCTAGTCCAAATGCCACCGCACCAGAACAAATGCTTCAAATCCAGATGCGGATTTAAAAAATAATAAAAAAAAAATAATAATAATTTTGCCTGCTGTCGGCACTAGACACTGCATAAAATTTCTAAATAATAAAATCAAATCATACTTGGGTCAGTAAGACCCTCATGTTACTATAAGGGATGTTATAACAGCAGGGTGATAATGGTCAAACTAGAGCTTATTTTGGAGGATAAAATCACAACAGATACCAGAGTGGTCTGAATAAAATTGGCTTTAATAGAGCAACACCTTTAAAATGCTCAAAACACTATAAAATAGAATGAAAAGACCTGCAGGTAAAAATATTGTCTCAGGAAAAGATCCACGTTTAGCTAGTAATAACTAACTTAGTCAGTCAGTATATATCAATTGCCCAGTCAGCCATTTAAAGATGCTGGTAAATCGGTGGTTCCCAATTCAGTGTGTGACTGTTATACAGTCTCATGTTCGTGGCTTCAGAGAATTTCCACTTCTGCATTCCAAGCAAGTGCACTTGCGTGCCAACCCTCATTTTGGTTGAGGAGAGGAGTTGTTTTATCATGGAGCCCAGGGCCGTCTTTAAAGGGAGGCAAACGGGGCAGCTGCCCTGGGCCCAGTTACTCCTTGAGGCCCAAGGCAGCTGCAGTGGGCTGCAGCAGGTAAAGTAATCAGGGACCCCCGGACCTTTAAGAGTGCTCCGAACTGGGCCCCTGGCTACTTGCCTGCCGAGTGACAGAGTGCCACTGGGAAGGAAGAGGCACAAATGGAGAAGGAGGAGGCAAACATAAAGAAGAAGGAGAAGAGGGACTGAGTTTGCCAAGTTCATCAGACTCCCATCAACCTCAGCCATCTGACTCCCACGGGACCCCAGGGAAGCCACCCTTCTGTAAAGGTAAGGATACAGGAGGGTGGCTAAACTATGTAAATTTATATGACTGTATGTGTGTGTATCTGACTGTATGTGTGTATCTTAATGTGTGTGTGTGTATCTGATAGTATGTGTGTGTATCTGACTCTTTGTGTGTATATCTGAATGTGTGTGTGTGTGTGTGTGTGTTTATCTGACTGACTGTATGTAAAAATAACAAAAAGGCATTTAAAGCATTTAAATCGGACAAAACAGAGGTATCCTATATAAGATATAAGGAAGCCAATAATGCTTGCAAAAAGGCAATTAAAGTGGCTAAACTAGAAAATGAGAAATTGATAGCCAAAGAATGCAAAACCAACCCCCAATTTTTTTTCAAGTACATCAATTCTAAAAAAAAAAAAAAAATGAAAGTGTAGGTACACTGGAAACAGAGATGGGTCTGTTAGCTAATGAAGACCAGGAAAAGGTAGAAATTAAAAAAATTTAAATAACTATTTTTCTTCAGTATATATTAATGAGGACCCTATGGTAAGATATATGCAAATGATTGCAGACAACTTGTGATTGAATGACTTGAGACAAGGTGCTACAGCTGTTAAAGAAAATTAATATAAATAAAGCTCCGGAGCCTGATGATATTGACCCACGAGTACTTAAGGAGCTAAGTGGGGAAATAAGTGAACCTCTGTATTTAATTTTTCAAGATTCTTTTGTTTCAGGTATTGTACCGGAGGATTGGAGGAAGGCAGCTGTCGTTCCTATATTTAAAAAGGGTTCAAAATTTCTTGCCTGGAAATTATAGACCTGTGAGCTTAACTTCTGTGACTGGGAGAATATTTGAATGGCTATTAAGGGATTATATTCAGGAATTCATTGGGAAGATCTTTGTTACTAAAAATAATCAGCATGGTTTTATGAAACATAGGTCATGTCAAACTAAGCTAATTGCATTCTACAAAGAAGTAAGTAGAAGTATAGATCAGGGTGTTGCAGTGGATGTGATCTACTTGGAATTTGCCAAGGCATTTGATACGGTTCTTCACAACAGGTTAGTCTTCAAACTAAAATAAATTGGTCTAGATGATTATTCTTGTTCTTGGGTAGAACATTGGTTTAAGGATAGAGTACAACAAGTTGTCATTAATGGTAAATTCTCAGGATGGACAAAAGTGGTAAGCGGTGTCCCTCAGGGTTCTGTTTTGGGACCGATTCTATCTACACATTCTACACTACTACATTCCAATGCTAACACTGCACACAAGTACATCCCTGCATTCCAATACTGCACACAAATACACCACTGCATATGCATATGTCTTCCTGTTTGTATCTCAGTGTTTGTGTAAGTGTGCATCTGTGTGGCAAAGCATACATCCCAGCATTGCTACATCAACACTGCACACATATACACCCATGTGTCTGTGTGTATCTTAGTGTGTGTACATATTTGTGTCAGTGTGTGTAGTGTGTATCTTTGTGTGGATGTGCCAGTGTTTTATCTCTGGGCATGTATGTATGTGTCTGTGTGTATACGCCAGTCTGTTTTTGTCAGTGTGTGCATGTGTCCAGATGTGTGCATGTAACAGTGTGCTCATGTGTATGAATATCTGTGCATGTATGTCATACAGCTCTGCAATCAAACACAACATCCAAACACACCTCTGTAAACATTACATACAAACACACCCACCCCTAAATTGAAACTCAAAAAGTATATAGAAACACACCTCTTCACTCAAACACCAATACTACACCCTACATGCACACACATACTCTATTCAACAACATGCTTACATTCAAATGCCAAACGCTGCTCACAGCCCTGCAAGAATGTCCAAATGGTAGATCCCCATTTGGCATAACATCGTGGGAATTGTACAACAGATGAGGATCTACCTTTTCCCATCTCTAGAGGGGAGGCCCAAAATAATGTCTTGCACCAGGGCCTTCTCTACATTAGTTCTGCCACTGTGTTGATGTGGAGGACGTGTTTGCATGCCAGGAGGTGGAAGTGTGTGTGTGTGGGGGGGGAAGGGCAGGATCCATGGGGCCCAAGGCCCAATCATTATTAAAGACTGCCCTGACAAAACCCCTAACATCATATGCCAGAGATAATTATTGGAATCATTGAGAGATGTGGAAAGAGTGGAGAGAGATCTTTTAACCTGAACAAGTCTCCTAAGTATATTGATGTTATTTTTAAAGGGACACTCCGGGCATCAATACAATTTTAATGCATTAGATAGATTTTGGCAGCATTAATAAATGAATATGGTATATTTTTACATGCTCAAATAGTTTTTGTACAAAAAAAAAATGCTTTGCAGAATGCTGCATTATAAGCCTGCCTCCTTAGCTATGCTCACTAATACAATAAAGACATCCTTATTAAATGTATGCACACAGTTTCAGATCCAACAGCACTGAGTGAGCTGATTTTACTTCACAATCTGGCTGCAGACAGTCAGTGAAACTATAAACAGTAAGGGAGTCCTTCCTCTTTGACTCCCTGGGTGTCCTCTTCTTGTAATGAAGATTACTTTGCAGTTCAGATCCTTCAGTACTGTCAGTGGCTGAGCTGTGTGTATAATGTTGATAAGAAAGTATTTTTATGGAGTGAGGGGCATGGCTAAGGAGGCAGACTCATGGTGCTTTATTCCAATTTAGTTGCAGAAATATCAAATGTGAATTTGGTTAGTGTAAAACTACATCTAACCAGAAACAAATTAATTTTATATGTGATCAAGGGGACTATCGGGATCAATATTAATTGTAGGTGGTATTGGAATGTATATAGTATATAAAATGCACAGGAGTTTAAATTTATACATACAAATGTAACCCAAGACATTCTAAAGAGAAAAGGATGAAAAATAAGGTGACTATGAAATGTTTTGTGTCTGATTATGTTTGCATAGCCTTGGGTAGTAAGCTTAAAAAACAAATCAAAAAATGTCTGCTGAACCTAACAGAAACAAATTGAAAAAAAAGCATTACTATTTTTGAAATCACAAGAGCCAGCGGCATTCCTTCTAAATTACAAGAAGTGTTACTGAGGTTTAAAATGGTTGTTGAGAATGAAAAGTAATGCAGATGAAAATCATCTACTTTATTTTGTGATTGTACTTGTCAGCATCTTTGGGAGTTTTCTAACTAATTTTATATATATATATATAAGATTGTGTGTCATTTGACCAAAACTTCTAACACTGTAAGTAATAATATACTTGTCAAATATTTAAATTCAGTCACATTTGCCAATATTGCACACATAACCTGAATGCTATGTCTTGTGTGTGTGCACTAAGAGGCTATGATTTGAGACTTTGCCTATTCCCTGTCACATAATGGTGCAAACTATTCAGATTCTGTTAAAGAGCTTCTTTTTTTATTGGAATGTATTTCATTAACGAATACTGTTAAGAATACAAAAGACAGTTTTATTTCCAAGAGTTACCGATAGCGATCACCAAATCTGACCTAGCACCAATACAAAAAGCTATAGGAGACTTTATCTGGCAAAACAAGAGACACAGAGTCTCCCGTAATGTTCGATACATACCGTATTTATCGGCGTATAACACGCACAGGCGTATAACACGCACCTCATTTTTAGAAAGAAATTCCAGGAAATTTCCCCCCTCATGCCATAGTATTCCCCCCCCTCATGCCATAGTATTCCCCCCTCATCCCATAGTGTCCCCCCCCTTTCCATAGTATTCTCCCCCCCCTCCCATAGTATTCCCCCCTCCTCCCATAGTATTCCCCCCCTCCTCCCATAGTATTCCCCCCCTCCTCCCATAGTATTCCCCCCCTCCTCCCATAGTATTCTCCCCCCTCCTCCCATAGTATTCTCCCCCCTCCTCCCATAGTATTCTCCCCCCTCCCATAGTATTCCCCCCCCCTCCCATAGTATTCTCCCCCCCTCCCATAGTATTCTCCCCCCCTCCCATAGTATTCTCCCCCCTCCCATAGTATTCTCCCCCCCTCCCCTCCCATAGTATTCTCCCCCCCTCCCCTCCCATAGTATTCTCCCCCCCTCCCCTCCCATAGTATTTCCCCCTTCTCCCCTCCCATAGTGTACTTCCCCCCCTCCCCTCCCATAGTGTACTTCCCCCCCCTCCCCTCCCATAGTGTACTTTCCTCCCCCTCCCATAGTGTACTTCCCCCATTACCCTCCCATAGTGTACTTTCCTCCCCCTCCCCTCCCATAGTGTACTTTCCTCCCCCTCCCCTCCCATAGTGTACTTTCCTCCCCCTCCCCTCCCATAGTGTACTTTCCTCCCCCTCCCCTCCCCTCCCATAGTGTACTTTCCTCCCCTCCCATAATTACTTACCTGCCCTGAAGCGTGGGCCGGCTTCACAGCGCGCACCGCGGTACAGGAACTTTAATTTAAGGTTCCGGTTTCCGGCGGGACTGAAAGGAAGTGTGCACAATAGTGTGCACACTTCCTTTCAGTCCCGCCGGAAACCGGAACCTTAAATTAAAGTTCCTGTACCGCGGTGCGCGCTGTGAAGCCGGCCCACGCTTCAGGACAGGTAAGTAATTATGGGATATCGGCGTATAACATGCACCCACGATTTTTCCCCTATTTTCAGGGGGAAAAAGTGCGTGTTATACGCCGATAAATACGGTACCTAAAGCAGAGGGCGGCCTTGGCCTATGTAACATATACTACTACTACTTAGCAGCACAGTTAGCGCAGATAGCAATTTGGCACTCCACACCAGATCAGCACAAATGGATAGATCTAGAATGCAACATGATGGGAGCTGACCTCCTTCAATTTTATATTTGGTTACCCAGGGGACATAGAGCACTCATTTGCAAACAATGCCCGTCGATTTTGAACTCCCTCCAAGTCTGGGTCAAAATGGCACTAAAATATGAATGAACCTCTGTAGCAGATGGCATTGGGCAGTCCTCAGAATTATGTGTATTCGTATGTTTTCAGTAAATTGTTGCCATATGTATGTAAAGTGTATGCAGCAGTTGTCTGATTGTTCGGTAAAATCACTCCAGTTATTATTCGAGTGAAACTACCGAACAATAAGACTACCCCAGGAATAAGTGTGCCTCTAATTACCGTTCGCAACAATGTTGCAAATGGGTAATTGGCAATCCGTGCAGTGTGTGCCTTGTCCTCTGGGTGGCCGCCATTCGGGAGACGAACACGGGACGGCGGCCATCTTAAACTCCTGAGCAGCGGTGTTTTGCCATCAAGTGTCTGGAACCAAAATCGGACACTCGGCTAGGCAAACACCACTGAGACCTCCACACTGCTGTCCCTTCGTGTAGAAACTACCGAACGGCTCCCCGTTCGGTAGAAAGAACCCCACAAACAAGGGGGTTTATCCGAATCCTCCCCAGTTTCCATAACCCAAGCTGTTCTGGCATTTTGTTCCCCTTTACTGTAACCGACCGCAGGGCCAAAATGTATGGAACCCATTTTGGCTGTTAACCCCATCGCGGTCGGTCTTTTTATTATCTCCAGGAATTTCCCGAAGCCCTGGTCCAATCTGGGTGATTTTTTAATATGTTTCTCACCCAGATCAGGGCTACCAGGGGATGTAATATTTAAAGGAGTACCCCTATGTTTAGGGGTACATCCAGAAAACTAGGGGAACTGTGTCCTGCGAAATGGGATTATGAGTCATTCTAAGGGGAGGTGATGTGTGGGTGGCACCTCATGTATGATTGGTGTATTGTATAATTACTGTAAATCCCTCCCTTGCATGGGAGAAAGCTTTAAAAGAGTTATTAAAGCAGAGTGATTAAAAGCAGAGTTCTGCTCCTGATGCTGTGTGTCGTCCAGTCATTGGGATTGATATTGGGATATTATTGGATTGTCTTGCCTGCTGTAATTATTGCCTTATGGATTTTTAATACTTGTTCCTGAGCATCACTGGGATCTTGAGTGGAGATAACCTGTGGAATACCAGCTCTCCGCTACAACCTCCTCACCTTCACCAATGATGGCAATATTGAGAAACAGGGCCTTCCTCCTGGGAATGAAAGCACACGATTAAAAAAACATCTAATACACAGGATTACAGAGAGCTATCCACCAGTATGAGAGCAGCCAAATTATATCATACGAGTCACTGAAGGAAAAGGCCTCATAAAAACACGCTGATTGTTTCAGATACCTCCAGATTAGGAACTTCGCCCAGCAAAAACTAGTGAAAGAAACAGCCCACAAGACAATCACTGGCTTCGAAAAACTGTTTAAAAGAAAACCCTTCAAAGGGACTCATCACCTCTGCATATGCCCACTTGAACTCCAATAACACATACTGGGGAGAGTTGCATTACACATCCCAATAGGAGTCTGACTTTGGTGAGGTTCTGGAAGGCACAGAGTGGAGAGACATTTGGGAAGCAAACAAAACCAATTCAGTCTGTGTCATACAGAGTAGGCATACATGACCATGCTCAGATGGTATACACCTTGTGAAGTTATACCACATGTGCAAAACCCCGGATGATCGGTGTTGGAGGGGATACAGACGGAGAGGGACATATGCACACATGTGGTGGGAATGCCCTAGAGCACAGTCATTTGAGGTGAAATGGACGACTTACTAGACAAAATCTTCCAGAGACTGGTTAAACGAGACCTGTGGGTATTCCTACTGTCCAGACCATTAGAGGACTGGCCAAGATGGAAACAGAAACTGCCCCACACAATTACCTAAGCTGCCAGACGAACAATGGCACGGTCTGGCTAAAACCCGATACCCCCTACATTGATGCAGTAATCCATAAAATTAAGGACACGTGACTTATGGACAACCATACAGTGCAAATTAGGGGTACAATGAAATCATACAAAAAAAACCTGGGAACTATGGATGGCCGGAGACTGGGGGGACTAGGAAAATGGGAGCTGGGAGGGGGGAAAACATAAACCCCTACACCCAGTAACAAGAATCCCGATCCTGATCCTCTGGCACAGCAGGACACAAGGCTGGATTCAATCCCCTACCAAGCTACACACAGGGCACTACACGTATATAATACTACTGAACCCTAACCAATGGCATACACAATCAAACCCCACATCCCAAACATCTACCCTTTTTTCTTTATTTCAATATTCTGTTTATTATCTTTCTTTCTTATTCTTCTATATAAAAAAAAAATACGGAATTGAAATGTTCCCTTTGTTCTTTCATTTACTAAAATAAATTAAAAAAACTTGTCGTCAAAATGTATGAAGCCTACAAAATGATGAAGAGTACTCACCCGGCATCTATAATAAGACAAAAACAAAACAAAAACGTTTAGCACCGTTCTGTAAAAATAAAAGATGTATAACAAATGCATGTATTCTGTATTGTTGAAATTTCAAATGAGATAACGGCAAACCAAAAAGAAAGAATAAGAAAAAAAAAAAAGAATGCAAAAGACAGCAGTACATATTATATTGTTCTCCAGAACACAAAACTGCAATCAGACAGGTGTTGCAAGTTTTTAAATTTAAAAAGATGCTATTTTGCTTTACAGACAGGGTACTTGGTATGTTTAAAATTGGGGAGAGGGGGCAACAATCTCCAAGAAAGCCATTTAAAGTCCCTTGCAAAAACATGGACCAACACCCCTTACTTCCTTTACCATGTGAACAGTTATGTTAAAGGTCAATCCCCAGGTCTCCATACCCAACCATGACAGGACCTGGGGAAGTCCAGATCTACTAGTTTCTTTGTATGCTAGTGACATGTTTCTTTGTTTATAAATCTTTAGCTACCCCCACCCAGCTCTAACTAGTTTTATGATGAATGGGATCTTCAATAACCTTTAAAAAAAATCTGTGTTTAAATAAGAATAAAAATAAAAACTTGCCATGCAAACCTAACCACTAAAACCTTTGAATCAGGTTTTTTCTTGCCATTTTATACTAAAAACAAGTTGGCTCTGAAATGCTTTTCAAGCTGATATTATTGTAAGATTTTACATGTAATACACTATTTGCAATGGTCCCTAGAAATGGCATTCCTGATTTGGGGTCCTGTTCTGCCTTATAATTTTTTTTATCAGGTTTCTTTCTTAATGGGGCACAGGTAGAAAAGCACAGTATGAGGCCACCAAGCTGGACAACCTGACATAATTGTCCCCATGCACCCTGACAAGACACTGCTTTACAGCACGGTGTGTTAGTGGTGATGTAAATATTATCAATGGCACATCCTTTTGTTGGTCCCATCCACTTATTCTTATTTTGGTTACAAATTTGTGAAAGTTGACAATTATGGTTAATGCTACGTTATCACATACTATATATATTTTTGTCCAAGCAATGTTGCTGGTTTACACTCGTCACAACAATGTGATTCCTGAAACATGTTAGATGTTTATAATGTTGGATATTTTTTATACCTTAACTCTTCTTTATTCATTTTTCGGTCTAGTAAAGCTTTATTGTGCGTTTTATTTGTGAACAGAATACAGCATTAACTTTACTTATGTATTTTTTTTTTTTTTTTTTTTAAACCCTGTTTGATTTTTTTTTTATTTATATTAATGGTTTTTATTTTCCAATGTAAAGGTAACATGGGGATACAAAAGAAAGAAAAAGGGGGAGGGGATGCATGACAGAAGAATACCGTACATTTGACAAGTTATCACATTAATTTGGAAACATATGGATGCAATGGTACATCTTATTGCATTGGTGCAGATGCCTATTCAAAATTCATGACCCAGATTTTTACCCATGTCGTTTTCTGGGACGTTCCTTTAACTCCTAATTTTGTACTGTGTTGCTTTTTTACTGTGTTTCTTCGCAGACGTGTGTTTTTACATAAATGTGTGTATTTGAAAGCTTATATGTATCTAAAGGCACATATTCGGTTCAAGACTGTTCAAGACTGCGTGTGTAAGAGGGGCCTGATTGCATGGGGTAGTACACTGAGGTCTCACTGCTATGTAATGTCATATAAAGTAACACGCTTCTGTCATATGTCAGATGTATGGGTAATTGTAAGAGTAAATAGTTAGGCATTGATATAGTTACAATACTCAGGATTTACAATACTCAAAATCAAAGTCGAAGTATCCCCTATTACAAGTCTAAGGTGGTTTTCAAGTAGTCTATCCTCCTAAACGGTTGTCTAATCTCGCCAGTCGAGGTTAAATGGTGAACAGGGATGACAGGTGTATGTGTAATCAAGTGTAATATTATACTAGAGCTCTGTGTATCAGGTGGTCTACTACCGTGTATGCAATGTCTAAGCCGCCGTCTTTAGGGCAGATCTTCTATATCGGCGTTCTGTATTCGCGTCGAGATTCATGAAATCTCTCAAGTGTTGTGCTGGTTGTATATGTCACACCATGCCGACCAAGTCTCTTCCAGCTGTCTCCTTTTCTGGTATGTTTTGGAGGAGAGTACTTCGAATTTGTAATATTGGTGTGTCTTTTCCATTAATTCTCTGTTTGTGGGGCAGTATGAACTTTTCCAATGGCACTTACTGAAAAAAGATAAGATACTGGCAAGCAGCTTACCAGATAAACCCAAGATTATTTTTAGGGGTGCGCCGAATTTGAGAAGGAAAATAACAAACAAACATCTGAAAAGAACAAACACTCCAAGTACATCTAAGAAGAATGGTTTCTTCTATTGCTTGGATTGCATTGCATGCAAAGAAAGCAAATGCAAACAGGCAAAAGGAGTATCTGAAGTGACTAAAAGGAACTGTAAGAGGAAATCTGAATCCTTCAGAATAAAGGAACATATCACCTGTCAAAGTACAAACGTTATATATGTATTGGAGTGCCCATGTGGGCTCCAATATGTAGGAAGAACTAAAAGGCAATTGTACGTCAGAATTAGAGAGCATATGCTGAACATAAAGAGAGGATATTTGCAACATTCAGTTTCTGCCCATTTTAAACAGAAACACAACTCGGATATGAGCCTTTTGAATTTCATGGGAATATGCAAAGTTAATAAAAACTGGAGAGGGGGAGACCACACCAAACAACTGGGCATAGCCGAGATGAAATGGATGTACCAATTAGACACGCTGCAGCCCAAGGGTTTAAATGCTGAGTTTGAACTATGCCATTTCTTGGGATGAATCCCCTTTCGAAAACCATTAATAGGTTAAATGAACAGAATCCTGTCGATTACCTGTATATACTCAAGTTACAGTATAATAATGCTTAATTTAAAACAATACAGTAGTATAAGTAATATTGACCATTTATTTCTTTTTCTCTACCATAAATTTCTGAACAAAAGGCAGTGTGAGTTCTGATGAGACAGATATTACCACAGCAATGAAAATATGTTATCATAAATAAAACTAATGTAAATGAAAGTGAACTGATTTGGCTGGACCAATAGAATTTAAGATCAGGTATTTTGAAATTTACTGAGGCAGATGTTATCATAACAACGAGAAAAAAAGACAGTAATATATACTTTATCGTTTAATACCTATAAACTAACGAAAATGAAAGTGAATTGATGTGGCTGGATTATTAGAATTTAAGATCAGGTATTCTGAAATATACTGAGGCAGATGCTATTATAACAATGGAAAAAAGGCAGTAATTCATACCCTGTCGTTTAATAAAAAACACTTATATGCTTCAAATTTAGAAAAATCTGCTTTCAGATATAGGTCACATTTTACTTAGACATGAGACATTGTTATTCATTTCTAGTTCTGGAATGTAAGGAATTGCATTTACAAGTTTCAATACATCTCATTTAGTATAGTATCGGGATCTAACAGGATACCAGAAAGGCAATACTTTGCTTATGAAATAACAGCAAATACCCTTGTATAATGTAATCCTGCCCATATAACACATATCCCTATCCAACTTTTTCTGTATTTAAAATTTTAATTTTTTCGGATTTCTTTTTCTGCCCGATAACAAAACGGCAGTTACATTTGAATCTTCTTGGGCGGGCATTGCCATAGTAACGCTAAACAACAAAAGTGTAACAATGTTAGTTGTGGGTCAATAGAAGTAACAAATGTTATAAACCGGTGTATGTAGATACACTGGGACTATTGGGACATATGAAAGTCATTTTGTCTTATATTCCTAATTTGCGAAAAAGCCACCGAGACGTAATTGGTACCGGGAATCAGCTATTTAAGCGGGTTCAGTCAGACAGACCTCATCCATTGAAAAAGCCGCAGGAGCGGAGAAACGCGTCTGGAGAGGTCTGACTCCAAACACCACAAGCCACTACTTGGATTAAAGAGACTTTTATTCGTTCTATATTTTTTCAACATGATATATTCAAACTCGGGACGCCGAGCATCTGAATAAGGTCTGGACTTTGTTAAGGCTTTCTTTTAAATTTTATGTATCAGGAAAGTTTTATGTTTAAGTAATTACTTTTTTTATATTTTGTCTGCATTGTTTGCAATAAATTGTTTTACATTTAAACTTGAGTCTGCTAGTAAGGTCAGTTCTTGATCTACTATTAGAGAAGGGGTAGTCTCGTTATGTATTTATATTGTTATTTGATAGGTTGTTAGGTATCCTATTTCGTCTAACCCCGCTCATATTCCCTTAATCAGCGCTCCACTTAATATATTTTTCTATAGTCTTCTAATAGTTGCAGGAGTTTTGGAAGGGAGGTCTGGGGTTCGCTTAGGGAGAGCAGAATGTCATCTGCGAACATGGCTAACTTGAAGTTGTTGTTTTTGATTTGGATGCCTGAAATTTGTGGGTCTTGCCTAATGTTATAAGCTAATGGTTCCAGTGATAGGATGATGAGAAGGGGGGACAATGGGCAACCTTGTCTTGTTCCATTGGTGAGTTTAAAGGGCGAGGAAAGGAAGCCTGAGTGTGAGACCCTAGCTGTGGGGTTGTTGTATAGTGCCATTATTCCTTGTATCAATTCCTTAGGAAATTTATACTTGGTCAATACTGAGGTCATATAGGTCCAGTGAAGCCGGTCAAAGTCCTTCTCTGCATCTAAGGCTAAGAGAAGACACTTGGAGTTCTCATTCTCCATGTGTGAGATAATGTTGAGTATTTTCCTAGTATTATCAGAGCCTTGTCTTCCTTTGATAAATCCTGATTGATCGTTATGTACTATGCGTGGGAGTATCTTAGATAGTCGGTTTGCTATTAGTTTGGCGTATATTTTGGTATCACAATTCAATAAAGACATAGGCGTGAAGTTTGGGCAATGTGTGGGAGGTTTCCCGGGTTTCGGTAAAGTAGATATATAGGCGGTAAGCATCTCTTGGGGCATGTGGCCTGTTTGAAAGCACTGATTGAAGAGGGTAGTCATGCATGGTACTAATATATGTTTAAATGTGTGGTAGTATAAATTGGTGAACCCATCTGGACCTTGGGATTTGTGTTTCGGGAATTGTTGAATGGTTTGTAAGATTTCTTGGGTCGTGAATGGTTGTACCAACTCTTGGCTCTCTTCGGTTGTTAGGTTCGGGAGGTGGACATCTCTTAAGAAGGCATCTATATCTGTTTGTGTAGGGTTGTGTGATAGTTCGTCTTTGGTTAGATTATAAAGCTTGCCATAGTATTTGTTAAATTCTTCAACTATATCGTGTGGGTTGGTAAGTTTATGGCCCTCTGTATTGTGTAGATATGCAATTTTGGTGGTTTGGGTTCTAGCTTTGAGTTGGGACGCTAAAATTTTTCCCACCCTATTGCCCTCCTTAAAGAATTTGTGTTTTACCTTCGTTAGAAGGTAAGTTGTTTTAGCAAGTTCTATCTCATGCAGACGGGTTTGTAATTGGAGAATCCGTTTCGTGGTGTCCTGGGATGGTGAGGTCTTGTTGGTTCGTGCAAGTGTCATGAGTTCGGTGATTGTGTTTGTATATTCCTGTTTTCTCGTCTTATTGTTATAGCTGGAGTGCTTAATAAATTGCCCTCTGAGGACCAACTTATGTGCTTGCCATAATGTGTCTATGCTTGTATCTCCCGTGTTGTTTATGGAGAAATAATTGTCCATCTCTTTAGTGATCTGAGGGATCAGTGTGTGGTCTTGCAGTAATGAATCATTAAGACGCCAAGCACGACCCCCTTGCGTTGGGTATTGGGTCACTATCTGTAACAACACAGGCGCGTGGTCGGACCACTTTATAATACCAATCTGGGTTTTATCTATTTTGTTATTTGGTTCAGAGGGATAAGGAATTGATCTATCCTTGAATAGGAGTTATGTGCCTGAGAATGAAAGGTGTAATCTTTGTCTAGGGGATGTAAGGTGCACCATACGTCAATATATCCCTGGTCTAGTAGTACTTTCTCTAGGAGTTTTGTAGAGCGTAGTCTGTGTGATTTAGTGGTTTGTATAAGTGTGGAGGAGGAGGTGGAATCCAAGTTGGGATCCAAGATGAAATTTGCATCTCCTCCAATTATAATGTCTCCAAATTTATTTGCATTGGCCAATGTAAGGATTTTCTCTAAAAAATTGTATTGGTCAGTGTGAGGACCATAAATATTGATTAGGGTATATTGATTGTTATTGATTATGCATTGGAGAAGGAGAAATCTGCCTTCTTTGTCCTTTATCTTTTTTATAAGTTGAAAAGAGATATCTTTGTTAATTAATATCGCCACTCCTCGTTTTTTTGTTTTATACGTGCTGTGATACAGTATAGGACATTTTTGGAAGAGAATTTTGGGTGAATTATTGTTTGAAAGTGCGTCTCTTGATAAAAGGCCACATGTGCCTTACTATTCCTCGCTTCTTGGAGTGCCATTCTCTGTTTGTGCGGGGAATTCAAGCCTTTTACATTAAGTGACATAAAATTAAGCGTCATGGTTCATGTAAGGTTTGGGGCTGGAGATCTCTGTGGTAATGTATAGTATGCCCAGTGTAGTAAAAATGGTCTGGATGCATATTAGGGCTTTGAGTTTTATAGGCATTTTCCATATGTGAACTGATATTTTAAGTTGTCTTTGGGTCAAGACTCGTCTCTCTCTTATAGTAGAGCTATACGTGTGGTGAAAGATGGTCGTTCTCTGAATGTCTGTCATTGGGCTATGTGGAAAATCATAAAAGGGAGAGGAGAAATAGGAACAGCAATAACATAACACAAAAAACAAACTGTATACATTATTGAGGTCTCTCTCTCGAGACCTAGTCATCTTCGCTACCTGCAGGCAGTAAGGCCCACATGGGGGGGAGAGTATCTCCTTATTTTACGTGAATATTCCATTGTTCTAGAAATGTACATGACATTTATAACATTTATAGAATTTTTTTTTTTTTCATATAGCATATTTCTATCTATCTCAAGGTTGTATATATACATGTAATTTAGTATTAGCGTAATGACTTTAGGAGCCTAGGTAGTATCTAACGGAACATCCTCTCTAACAGTACGGTTAACCAGAAATATATCCGAAGACAAATCACTATTACATATCAACAGTCACAGTGACAGTCTGTGAGGGGTGGAAATATCACGCGAGGACACTTAGGGCCCCTAAATCATGTTTGTGTGAAAGTCACTTAGCTGTTGCTGCGGTTTTTCAATCATGGGGGATTTTCATCGGAGAAGAGGAGAGTTGGCATTTGGATGTTGTCCCGGCGGAGATCTCGCCTGTCAATACTTTCCATTCTATTAGAAGTTTTCCTCCCTCTTCTGGGCTAAGTATATGGTGTTCCACGCCATTTCTTCTCACTAGGATCCGTGCTGGGAAGCCCCATTTGTACGGGATGTCCGCTGCGCGTAGAGCTTTTGTGACTGGCATAAACGTTTTTCTCATTGCTAGTGTAGTAGCTGACAGATCCGTGTAGAGCTGTATATTCTTGTATTCTTCCGGAAATACTTGTAGTTTTCTGGCTGCTTGCATAAGTGCCTCTTTGGTTGTATAGTAGTGTACCCTTAGTAGTGTAGGTTCTTAGGTCTCGGCAATCGGTGAATCCTGTCCAGCAGGAGGGCTGATTCTGGGATATCTGGAAGTAACATTTTAAACAGTGCTGTTGTGAATTTCTCCAAATCAGTCAGTTTAATATCTTCTGGGATCCCACGAATGCGGATATTATTCCGCCTATCCCTGTCTTCATGATCAGCCAGTTTAAGAATTATAGAGTTTAGTTTAGTATCTACAGTTTCGTAGGCCGCAACCACGTTGTTATGTGCGGATATGAGTTCTTCTGTCTTCGTTTCTAAATAGTCAGTGCGTTCTCCAAGTGCTTGCACATCTGACCTTATTTCTTTAGCCCGTTTGGTGAAGTCTGCTTGTAGGGAAGTTTGCAGTTCCAGTAGCATTTTTTTGATTGAAGAGTCTCTGGCTGGAATTATCTTCGTCGATATGGACGTTTAATCGCTCCGGCCGGAGCTTGATGCTGGTGAGGCAGGTCTATCGGCACCATCTTGTGCCCGCCGCTGCGGTGACTGCAAGGCCGCGACTTGCATGGATGTCGGTTTAATCTTAGCCTTTTTGGCAGATCTTTGTGCCATCTCTTTGAGGGGGGATCTCTGGATGCGGTTATGTCGATTTTCAAGCTGTCCGTTAGGGATAATCGCTGTGTTTATCCGACTCTCTCTGGGAGCTGATCATTCACACGTCCATCTGCTTGAACGGTCAGGCCACGCCCCACTATATTGGAAAAAAAATAATCTGATTAAATAGTGTTTCTTTGTCATTCCATTACTTGCTATCTTACTAATAGTAGTTGTGTTTGTGCTTTTAGTTGTGAAAAAGTCTAATACTCAATGTATGCCTCAACTGCAAAGCAGTCATCTCTGAAATTAAAGGTACAAATATGCTATTAGTCCATTTCTTCTAGTATTCCTTGATGTTATTCAGTCTGTATCATTCTCCCATCTACCCTTTCACTCAGGAACATGTGTAAGTAAGATCAGAAGAGATTAAACCAAATTACATTTTGTTTGCCCAGAATATTTGATACTTCCACAAAACGCACATATTTTCAATTTATTTACATGATCTAATTTCACAGTGCATTTACTTTGAGCTTTTTTTACATTCTTCAGCAGACTACAGACACAGGTAGTATTAATTCAAGTGTGTAACCAAATTCTTTTGAAATGAATTGAAAGGGATAATAGTGGATAATTGTTCAGACACAGAAATTCTAATTCAACTAAAGAAAATATAATCATATTTTAAACCTATTCAGCAGGAAAGACAGTTTTAGTGGCATATAAGTGACTAGAGTTAGTGTCATAGTTTTTTTTTAGCTATGGCTCCTATATCAACCACACTGTCCTAATTGTCAGTACGCTCTGCGTGCAATCCAAGCACATAGGCTAGCAGAATATGATTTCTGTACATTTATAAGTCATTTGTGTTATTTTTTTTTATTAAAAGCATAGCGTTGGCTCTTTTCACAGTAACAATCTCATCCTGTGATGTTGTGACATGTCGTGTCACCAGTGACATTAGTACCACCTCTCTAAATTGAGGACTGCACCCTGGCATTAGAGTATGGTGTGTCTCACATGTGTACTTTATATAAGTCTGTTCATTACAGGCAAGACAAAATGTTAAAGGAACACTCCAAGCAGCATAGCCACTATGGCTAGTGGTCTGCTCCTCATCTCCACAACCAGTTCCCGAGAGCCAGATGTTCTACAGCTGGAAATTATTTTAACTCTCCTGAGCTAAATACTATAATAAAGGAAGCTGAGGTTCCCACTTCTCCATTATTAATTTCAACTTTGGCCATCTTATAAATATTTCTTCAGGTGAAAGTTTCAGGAAATAAGTTTAATCCAAGAGAGAATACAATTATATAACTGATCTGGAATAGATATGACACGTAGTAATATTTGTGAAGAGGGTCCACACTGTGGGTGTCCAACAGAATCAGAAAAATATTAAACTATTTAAAAACAGCTTGTCTCTTAACAATGAGATTGCATCAGGGGACACCGCGCACTGTAACCACTACAGTGGTTAGCACATGCTAAAAGATTTTCTCAAATGTCCACCCTTTTTTTACCTCTACTTTGGCTAGCACTATCACTTTAATTATAAAGCTGGGTAAAGACCACACATGCTGGATTTTTCACTCAAGTGAGAATAAAAGTGAATTAAACCTAAGGTCATAATATCTAAACAAAATTTGAAAAAAAGGAGGAAAGCACAACCACAAGTGTGTGCAACAAGTGCTACAGCTTTAACCCCTTAAGGACTGGACTTTTTTTGCGATGTTGTACATTTGCGACCAGGCATCTTTTTACACTTTTGTGGTGTTTGTGTTTAGCTGTAATTTTCCGCTCTCTCATTTACTGTTCCTATACAAATTATATATTGTTTTTTTTCAGGACAAAAGGGGCTTTCTTTACATACCATTATTTATATAATCTCATGTAATTTAATTTTTAAAAAATGAAAAAATATGATGAAAAATTGAAAAAAATACATGTTTTTTGACTTTTATGTGAAAAATCTTTTATTCATCTACAAAAGCGAATGAAAAAAACTGCTAAATAAATTCAAAATTTTGTCCTGAGTTTAAAAATACCCAGTGTTTACATGCTTTTTGCTATTTTTTTGCATGTTATAGGGCTATAAGTACAAGTAGGATATTGCGGTTTCAAAACATACATTTTTAAAATGTATCAATAGTGACATTGTAACACTATTATCTGTCATAAATCGCTGAAAAACACCCCACATGTACATATTTTTTTTAAAGTAGACAACCCAGGGTATTCAATATGGGGTATGTCCAGACTTTTTTAGTAGCCACTTAGTCGCAAACACTGGCCAAAGTTAGCGTTCATATTTGTTTGTGTGTGAAAAAAGTAAAAAACTAAATTGAACGCTAATTTTGGCCAGTGTTTGTGACCAAGTGGTTACTAAAAAAGACTGGACATACCCCATTTGCAATACCTTAGGTTGTCTTCTTTTGCAAATGGTATGCCATCATGGGGGTAATTCTCATTCCTGGGCTACCATACGCTCTCAAAGGCAACGTAACCAACCCGGCCATTTTCAATGTAAAAATATTTGACCCATATATTTGACCCTGTAACTTTCAAAAACGCTATAAAACCTGTACATGGGGGGTACTGTTATACTCAGGAGACTTTGCTGAACACAAATATTAGTGTTTCAAAACTGGAAAATGTATCACAACAATTATATCATCAGTAAACGTGCTGTTTATGTGTAAAAAATGGAAAAAAAGTCACTTTCACTGACAATATCATCGCTGTGATATGTTTTACTGTTTTGAATCACTAATATTTGTGTTCATCAAAGTCTCCCGAGTAAAACAGTACCCCCCATGTACAGGTTTTAGGGTGTCGTAGAACGTTACAGGGTAAAATACAGTGCTGGCAAATTAAATTCTCTGGACTTTCGGCCTGGGTTGGCAGGCAGGTCCCTTAAATTGCAATCAATAAAATAACTTAATTATGTAAGAATATTACATAAATACGCACGTAGAATTTTAATATATGTGCATATTTATATATTTGAAGTCTACGTGTATATTTATATAATTATTTATGTAATTTTGTATATGGACATATGTATAGTTCGTATTATTTTTATTTATTTATATATACATAGATATATATATACAATTTCATTCTAAGTGTATTTTGATATAAATATATATATATTAATATCAAAATACAGTTCGAATAAAATTTCGTATAGATATATAATTTTTTTTTAATTTTTATTATTATTTTTAATTTTTTAATTTAATTTAAATTATTTATTATTCGTATTTTATAATAATATATATATACAATATATATATATAGTTATTATATATATTATATATATACGTGTGTAAATTAATTATACGTGTATTTTTATATTAATATATGTACATATTAATATAAAAATACACTTATCATGACATTATATATGATATATAGACATATATTATATAGATATAATATATGTCTATATATCATATATATATATACACATATATAATAATACTTTTTTATTAACTCTAACTTTAATTTTTTTTCTGATTTTACACATGCAGGGAGACTGCCTGTCAGCACAGACAGTCCCCCTGCAGGCAGATACTTGGACACCTATTGTGACCATGTGGTCACCCTGTTGGGCGATCACATGGCCCCAGGGGTCCTAATCCGCCATGGGGAGACTGTCTGGGCTGCAGGCAGTCTCCCCACAACGGGAGCACCGCCGATCGCCGCCGGGGGGGAACGACGGCAATCGGGTAAGTACATTTTAAATTTAGGACGGTTCAGGACCGTCGTCGGTCGGCAAGGGAAAAATGCCGATGACGGTCCTGAACCGTCTTGCGTCCTCAAGGGGTTAATTGAAGAACAAGCTTCTATACAAATGTTTTGGACAAAGCCATTTCTCAATGCATCTTGTCCTAAGAAAGGGCTCTGCCCGATACCTTTGTATAGATACTTGTTCTTCAATTAAAGCTGTAGTACTTGTTGCACACACTTGTGGTTGCGCTTTTTTGCATATATCATTGTAGGAGCCACAGTGAGGTGGGATAACAGCACCAGTACCTTGTTATTTTTGTGCCTATTTTGGTAAGTATTGTGGTAACTCTAGCCTCTCTCATTTTTCAAGTGGTCATAATATCCGAACTGAAAGCTTGGCTGACTTAGAGACTTTTCACAGTTTTGCTATTTTCACTATGATTTCCTATTATAATCTGCTTCTCAGTGGTCTTATGTGCTCCCAAGTGGCAGTGAGGCTCATCTTCCTGTCCGCACGCACCTTCCACACCTCACCCTTCTGTCAGTCCCTACATTGGCTTCCTGTAAGATATAGGGCTCAATTTAAAATTCTGGTTATTGCTTTCAAATCTCTACATATTGCTGCTCCCACCTATCTATCCTCCCTAATACACAAGTATGTCCCATCTAGGCCCTTACGCTATGCCAAGAATTACGTCTGAGGCTCGCCTTCAAAACTTATCGAGGGCTGTACCGTTCCTGTGGAACTCACTTCCCTCCTCCGTTAGATGCTCACCCATTCTCCACTACTTCAAAAAATCATTAAAAACTCACTTCTTCATAAAAGCGAATCAATTAAACTGTTAATAGACTGATTCCTTCTCTTGCAACTGTCATTAGTCTAATACTATCTTTACCTTTTGTGTCACTTAACTCTACTCCCTCTAGCATGTGTAAGCTCATTGAGCAGGGCCCTCCACCCCTCTGTTCCTGTGTGTCCAGCTTGTCTGGTAACAACTACATGTTTGTTCGTCCATCCATTGTAAAGAGCTGCAGAATTTGTTGGCGCTATATAAATAATAACATAATAATAATAAGCAATAATATTCAAGAATTCCTTGAGAAGAACGTGGTTATCAGCACTTCTGTTTAACATGTTTATAAATGATCTTGAAAAAAGCATTGAAAGTCATGTTTCAGTGCTTGCAGATGACACAAAACTCTGTAAAGTAATACAATGTGAACAAGATGTTACTTTGCTGCAGAGGGTTTTAGATCAAATTGAACTCAAATGACAGATGAAATTTAAGGGGTTAATGTAGAAAAATATAGAAAGTTATGCACTTCGGTGTAAAGAATGCACAAGCAACTTATACCCTTAATAGAAGCGAATTAGGGATAACAGCACATGAGAAAGACCTGGGAATTGTTATAGACAACAAACTACAATGTGCAATATCAATCAGCAGTGGCTAAGGCGAATAAGGTATTGTCATGCATGAAAAAAGGTATTAATTCTTGGGATACGAATATCCTTTTGCCTCTTAATAAATCACTGGTAAGACCACATTTTGAATATGATGAGCAATTTAGGCACCTGTTCTAAAGAAGGATATCACGGCACTAGAAAAAGTGCAGAGGCGGGCTACAAAATTTACAAAAGGAATGGAACATTTTAGCTATGAAGGAAGGTTAACAAATTTAAACCTCTTTAGTTGAGAAAAATGTTGCCTCAGATGGGTATGATAACATTATACAAAAACATATCCGGAGCCAATACAAACCATTGTGTGAAAATCTATTTACAAACCGGACTTTACATAAGACACGAGGTCATGCGTTTAGACTGGAAGAGAGAAGATTTCATCTAAGGCAAAGGACATTTTTTTTTACTGTAAGAACAATAAGGATGGGAAATTCTCTGCCTGAAGAAGTGGTTTTATCAGAGTCCATACAGATGTTTAACCAGAAACTTGATGCATACTTGCAAAAACAGAATATTCAATGATATAATTTTTCATCTGTTGGGTAATAGTTTCTTGATCCAAGGATAAATCTGACTGTCATTCTGGGGTCAAGAGGGAATTTTGTTCCTAGTTTGTTGCAAAATTGGAAGTGCTTCAAACTGTTTTTTTTGCCTTCTTTTGGATTACCGGCAAAAAACAAATGTGAGGAAGGCTGAACTTGATGGACACGTGTCTCTTTTCATGTAACCATGTAACTGTGTAAAAGTAGACTGTACAAGTTGAGATCATTAGGGTTATGAAAGAATTTTGTTTCCTTCATTGAATCCAATATGGTAATTTTGGTGGTATTATTTGCAGTGTACAAATCCTCCTAAAGACTAGCTTATCACATGCCTTTATACCTTCTACAAAAGTCTGCTCAAGAACCTCACACCCTAATTCATCTGTGTACCAATATTGTTCTTTAATGTAGTTTTTTTATGTTTTTATAATTGTGTGCTTTGATTGTCCTTTTCCCCTTACTTAATTCCCTTCTACCTTTGTCTAGGTTGTTATAGACCTTGCTTTTCCCTTCCTTCCTTCTTTCCTTTTCATTTTCTTATTACTATTACATATTTAAATATATGTATTGAGATGTCATAGCTTGTCTTTTTAAACTGTTATTTCCTTTTGTTATGGGACAGTAGTATATTCCAAACGTGCTATTTTCTGTATAGAACAATACTTACTCTGTGTTATGTTTTTTGTTTTTGAGTACTAAATGAAATTATATAATAAAACTTACCATGTTGTTTTTCTCTCTTTTTTCTTTATAAAATGTGTAATATCTTACATTTGCTGCCATGAAAATAAAAGCTAATTTACATAAGAATAATAAAATGTGCACAATATAACCATAACCACTCACAATACAATATATGTTTTATCAAAACTGTCAACATTGCATGTAGGTTGACATGCTACATTCTTATGTACACAGATACACAAAAAACCAATAGTGTTAAACAAGTGTGCACAACTCAGACCCTAAACTAATGAAAAAAGCCTAAAAAAACTCCCATAAAGATGCTTTGAACTTGCGGAGCTGGTTTGTGTTTAATGGATGGATTTTGAAACATGCACGCACAAAAATAATACAAATATGCTGTAAATTCTCCAGGTGCTCTAGGCAAGCATAGTAACTGGAGAGTCCACTAAATCACTTGTGCAGACAATCATTAAAGTGAACATTCCTCTAAGTCTTAACACAAGCACCACATAGGATATAAAACACCCCTGAAACATCTATGTAACTCAAGTTAAAATACATATGACATGTATTCACTGCATATTGTTTTGTAGCTGCAAGACAATGTTTGCAGAAACAATATGCAAGCTGTGACTATCACTGACTTTGGAGGTTTTTTATGATCAACTATGTTGGCCTTAAAGGGACACTACAGTCATCAGAGACAGTACAGCTTAATCTAGTGGTGCTGGTGTCTTTAGCATGTCCCTGCAGTGTTAGCACTGTAAAAAATATATTTTTCAGATGGCCACTAGAGATACTTCCTAGTCCAGTGTTGCACAGTGTGAAGCACTGGTGTTTAGCATCTCCATGCAAAGACTCCATGCATGGTTCAATGCATCTCTATGAGGAGATGCTGATTGGCACAGAATGTTTTGATGCTCATGCGCACTATCCTCCCATTGCTTTCCTATGGGAAAGCATTGGATTGGCTTAGATCATCAAGATCAGTCAAGGCTAGCTGTGGAAAGACCAGAGAGTCACAGGAGAAAAGGTGAGAAAAATCAAATTTTTACCTTGATCTGAGGGGGGCAGTAACTTCAGGACTATAGTGTCAGGAATACATTATTGTATTCCTGACACTACGGTATACCTTTAATCTAAGCAACTGGCTTTCTATTTGTGCCAAGTCTGCTAAATCTAATATCACAGTGTTCTGGAAAACACATCACAAATAACTGATGTATATAGAAATTATATCCTATATCAGGAGTACGCAACCTTCGGCACTCCAGATGTAGCAAACTACATCTCCCATAATGCTCTTACAGGCAAATTGCTGGCAAAGCATCAAGGGAGATGTAGTTCACAACATGTGGAGTGTCAAAGGTTGGCTGTGCCTGTGGACCTACAATGAGAGTACTGGGTTTTACGGTAAGCTATTGTGCAAGGAATCACATATAAGACACTATATAAAAGTCCTCTATCAGCATTCACATACTGTAATATACCAAATATGAGTGCATTTTGCTAAAATTGATAAAGCAAACTGGAAGTAGGAGTTCTGTAACTGGCAATGTTAAAAGGGCATGTTCCTAGGTGAGAATTATACATTTTAATTATTTTCCCCATTACAATTCACTTTCAATATAGTTTTACTGTCCAGTGGAACCTCGGAACTCGAATGGCCACATTCTCGAACAATTCGGAAGTCGAACAAATATTTCAAATAAAAAATGTTTCAGTACGCGAACGATCTTCAGTACCCAAACATACAACAAAGAGCCATGATTAAAAAAATTACACAAAAAAAAAAAAGCTGACTGATGTTCTAGCCCTAAAATGGGCTTTTTGGGGTGCGGACCTTATAGCAGAGATCAGATGAGTCCTTCAGGACTGAAGTGGACACTGAATACACTAGCCTAGCTATTGATTACCATATTAAATCAGCAGCAGCTACACTGTCCCTCCTCTCACTAAGAATGCAGCTTCTGGGGGGCGGGGCCTAGCTGTCATGGAGGAAAGACGCACTGCGTGTGAGCTCCCTCAATATCTCACTTTAAGCAGCTATCAACAAGCAAATTTCACCCCAGAAGGGGATGACCCAGCAATGTTGCTCCTACCTGACCGACCCGACATGCTTAATAGTGGTCAGCAACTCGACAGAGTCTTACTTACCTCTGCGTGGCAAGTGTGGCCTGGTGCTCACCGGGCGGGAGAGGCGGCCGATCTCCCGATCCTGGGATGCCCAAGAGCAGCTACTTCCCAGCAGGAGCTCTGTAACCCCCTCCTCGGACGAGTGGGGGTTATGCCGGTCCACCCCTGAGAGGCTGTCTGGAGCTAATGGATGCACAGAGCACAGCCACCCAGGCTGACATATTCATCTGCAACTCTCCAAATATGGCGGCAGCCGCGTGTCCTCCTGGTACCAGCAAAGCATGGCAGGATATTGAGTCTAAGCTGGACAGACTCTTTAATCAATTTTGGAAGCAAATAACAAGCATGAAGCCCCAACAAGCTCCA
This sequence comes from Pelobates fuscus, assembly GCF_036172605.1. NCBI lineage: Eukaryota > Metazoa > Chordata > Amphibia > Anura > Pelobatidae > Pelobates > Pelobates fuscus. Next base: position 133,310,125 of record NC_086322.1, read on the forward strand.
CCACAGCCCCAACAAGCTCCACCACAGCTAAGCGAAGCAGTCCCCATTAAAATCCACCAACACAAAAGGTGTCTAAGACGGGACAGGAGGCACAAACAGAAATGCAGAGCCTGCCCCACGTCAAGCATTCGCCTCCACCTTAAGCCACCATAATCCCGCACCCGACGTGAAGCACCACCGGGACAGATCCGACCACCCGACAAAACAAACTTCCACCACCTCAAGCCGCGAACCCGGCACTCAGCCAGAGACTTGCCTTTGTTGTTCCAGGTATCAGGGACTCCCAGGGTCTGCACCTTGTGCCCAGAAGGGATCGGATGAGCACAATTTGTTGGCGGCATTGAATTTGGGCAAGTTGACACATGTGCCGTGCATGGTACATGTGTGTAATCTGATCTTACAAAGCTTTGTGCATAAGTACCCAGGCTTACAGGACGTTCTGAAGCAGGCCAGGAAGGTGTGTGGCCATTTCAGGTGTTCCTACACGGCCATGGCGCATTTTTCAGATATCAAGCTGCGAAACAACATGCCAGTGAGGCGCTTGATTTGCGACAGCCCGACATGTTGGAATTCAACACTCCTAATGTTCGACCGCCTGCTCCAACAAGAAAAAGCCGTTAACGACTATTTGTATGACCGGGGTGCTAGGACAGGCTCTGCGGAGCTGGGAATTTTTTTGCCACGTTACTGGACGCTCATGCGCAATGCCTGTAGGCTCATGCGTCCTTTTGAGGAGGTGACAAACCTAGTCAGTCGCACCGAAGGCACCATCAGTGACATCATACCATTTGTTTTCTTCCTGGGGCGTGCCCTGCGAAGAGTGCTGGATCAGGCCATAGATGAGCGTAAAGAGGAAGAGGAAGAGTTGTGGTCACCATCACCATCAGAAACAGCCTTATCAGCATCACTTGCTGGACCTGCGGCAACGCTGGAAGAGGATTGTGAGGAAGAGGTGTCAGAGGAGGATTGTGGCTTTGAGGAGGAGGAGGAAGACCAACCACAACAGGCATCCCAGGGTGCTCGTTGTCACCTATCTGGTACCCGTGGTGTTGTACATGGCTGGGGAGAAGAACATACCTTCAGTGAAATCACTGAGGATGAAGAACGGGACAGTAGCTCGGCATCCAACCTTGTGCAAATGAGGTCTTTCATGCTGTTGTGCCTGTTGAGGGACCCTCGTATAAAAAGGCTGAAGGAGAACGACCTGTACTGGTTGTCCACGCTACTGGACCCCCGGTATAAGCAGAAAGTGCCTGAAATTTTACAGAATTACCGCAATTCGGAAACGATGCAGCAGTTCCAAAATAAATTAAAAAGTATGCCTTACACAGCGTTTAAGGGTGATGTCACAGCACAACGGGAATCTAACAGGGGAAGAGGTGAAAGTCATCCTCCTCCTCCCACGACCACGCCGGCAAGGACAGGACGCTTTACAGACGTGTTGATGATTGAGGACATGCGGCGCTTTTTAAGTCCTACGCATCACCACAGCCCTTCGGGATCCACCCTCAGAGAACGACTCGACCGACAGGTAGCACACTACCTCGCCTTAACTGCAGATATCGACACTCTGAGGAGCGATGAACCCGTTGACTACTGGGTGTGCAGTCTTGACCTGTGGCCTGAGCTATCGCAATTTGCGATAGAACTTCTGGCCTGCCCCGCTTCAAGTGGCCCTGTCTCTTCTCAGTGCAGCAGGAGGTATTGTCACTGAGAAGAGAAGTCGCCTAGGTCAAAAAAGTCTAGATTACCTCACCTTTATTAAGATGAATGAGGGATGGATCCCGAAGGGACTGACAGTGGGCGATACATTCGACTAAAAAAGGCCTGATGAGGGGGACGTAACAGGGATTAAACTGACAAGAATAGTACTACTTAACACACCACTCCTATCTGGTGGCACATTAGATTGCACGCGCAGTGCCCCAAATTTGAAGTAGGAGGACCGACCAAGCATCTTTTTCCCTCTCCCGGTTCCTAAAATCGATGCCATATACACGTCCCCGGATAGGGGACGTAACAGGGATTAAACTGAAAAGAATAGTACTACTTAACACACCACTCCTATCTGGTGGCACATTAGATTACACGCGCAGTGCCCCAAATTTGAAGTAGGAGGACCAACCAAGCATCTTTTTCCATCTCCCGGTTCCTAAAACCGATGTCATATACACGTCCCCTGATAGGGGACATAACAGGGATTAAACTGATAAGAATAGTACTACTTAACACACCTTATAATAACGCAGAGAGAGGCAATGCAGAGAGAGGAGTCTGAAGAAGAGGAGTCAGAGGAGGAAGGTGGCTTTGAGGAGGTGGAAGACCAAACACAGCAGGCGTCCCAGGGGGCTTGTTGTCACCTTTCGGGGACCCTTGGTGTTGTACGTGGCTGGGTGGAGGAAGAGACCTTCAATGACATCAGTGAGGACAAGGAACGGGACATGGCTAGCTTGGTATCCAACCTTGTGCAAATGGGGAGTTTGCGGTTGTGCAAATGGACTGTTTGCGGTTGTTTGCAGTGCGTTAAACGGGGAGTTTGGTCTGTCACTGTGAAGCGGACGTAACCCTTACACTACCTGATCGATACAACATCATACCTGATGTTTTAAAGCACGGTATTCCAAACAATTTAGGCATGTTAGGTGATTTATGCCCTTTATGGATTAAAACCAGACTCTGCATCAACTATGTAATTTTCCATGGGAGTTTTGCCATGGATCCCCCCCCCGGCATGCCACAGTCCAGGTGTTAGTCCCCATCACTATTGTGGCCAGAAAGAGTCCCTGTGGGTTTTAAAATTCGCCTGCCTATTGAAGTCCATGGCGGTTCGCCCGGTTCGCCATTCGCGAACATTTGCGGAAATTCGCGTTCGCCATTCGCGAATGGAAAATTTTATGTTCGCGACATCTCTACTGCTTATTACAAATGATACTCAGACCTAGTGCTCACCTTTCTGACACACAACTCAAAATATTGAATAAATCGTGACATAGGTATCAATAACTAAAATGATATTGCAGCAATAAGAGACTTAACCTTTCCATTGAAAAATAGGAATACATTGGTAATTAAATAGGTATAACAGCAGAAATAATAAAAATAAATGTGAGTATATATATATATATATATATATATATATATATACACATATATATATATATATATATATATATATATATATATATGTATATATATATATATATATATATATATATGTATATATATATATATATATATATATATATATATATATATATATATAAAACAAAAATAAAGGTGCACTCCTGGACTTGATTTCGTGCTTCTGGTTGTGGTTCCGGTTTGACTTATCTCCACCCACATCAAAGATGGTGCCAACGTTTTGGAGTCAGAGGCTAGAAACAGACAATTACAGCCCAAGGAGGGTTATTTAAATCCAAATTAAGTTTTTGTCCCTGCCCTGTCCCTGTCATGGTTTCCACTAGCTGGTTATCTGAGAGTGTGTTCCTGATTGCGTTTTTCTGGTATTTCACTTTGGCTTAGTTTTGACTTCCCTGATTTCTGGTATCCTTGACTTCTGACTTTCCTCATCGCTGTGTCTCGTTCTGTGTCCCTGACCTCGGCAAGTATTTTGACTATTCTCCGGTACGTTAAGTTTGGCCATTCTGGTCTGGTTAGACGTTATCCTTAGTCCTAGGTGTGATACTATTCAGCGTGCTGGATCAACTATTATCCTGACAGGTTGACAATATTATTGTCTCATCAATGGCACTGTACCTGGAAATAGGATTCCTAGTATTAGTTTTTAGGGTAAAGGATATATACTAATGGGAGATCCAAAGCACATTAAAAACTAAAAAGTATGATGCAAAAAAAAATACCTGTTAGGCCATGAATAGTGTAGTGCCTTTACAAACTCTCTTGCAGGCACTGGATGATCAGTTAGAGCCACTTGGTTGGCTTAGAAGCCAAACAGTCAGATGGCTCTGACAGGCAAGTCTAGCAAGTAAACATAGATGGGTATGTGAACATGAACACTATATGGGCAAAAGTGCATTGGCAGCCCCCAGATCTTAATGACCGCGATCAGATGTTTCAGCTTAATTGTTAACAGGCGCATAAAATCTACTACAAAGTCCCTGATAAATAAAACCATACCAAAAGATCCAGAGAATGTCATACTTCATATCAGTATGGGAAGTTTTAATTCTAATGAGTTATTGCTATATATACACTGTAGGACCGTTCCATGCTGGAACAGGGGACAAACCACAGCACTTCTGCCCACAGTTGTCGTGGCTTGACTGGGGTCCTGGAACCGCTCCCTCCTGGAGCGAAATGGGGAATTCGCTCTAGACACCCTCAGGCACTGGACAACACTCAGTCCTGGGAGCTCTAGTCCTTACAAGGACTTTCCCCATTGAATCCTCCACACTGGAACAGTGATTAAAGAGTAGCCTTTTCCGCAGTAACCAGACAAGACATAGTTCTGGGAGTACAAGCTGGAATACGTTTATTGGCAGCCACAACTGGCTGTATATGCAGGTCCCCATGCAAGGGGCACTCACCCCTGGATCAGAGAGTAGTCTACAGTAAAAACATACATACGATTACATTGGTTCTCAGGTACAGGACACTCCCATACAAAACAAGATAACCCCTCCCCTGTGCCTGGGAGATAATTGAGTCAAGCACTGTATTATACTCAATTATCTCCAGGCACAAAAAAACACATTTCCCAAACACCCCAAAAGTACCTTAAAAATACATAAAACCCCACAAAAATTGCATCCCATGACAGCCCCAATCTGGGTAACCAAGATATCCAAAAATCACCAAGATCGGTTCAGGAATTTCCTGGAAGTCATAATTTGACCGACCGCACGCATGGGCCCATGCCCAAAACAGTTCCAAAGAATCAGGGTTTGTTCGGTAGTTTAAAAACCAAACAAACTACCAAACATAGTCAATGTTCTTACTTGGGAGCTTGTTTCCCTTGTTCATGGGAACGTTTCCACCGAACAGTGTCTTTCTAAGTGTTGTAGAACCGAACAAAGTGGTCATGGAAGTCCAGCGGTGTTCGGGAGTTTGTGTCTGAAAATAGTTCCATGAACTCCACGATCAAACACTGCTGCCTGTGTTCATGCGAACAAGATGGGCACCACCTCGTGGACATCCATAGAAAATGTGACCACCCAGACGAACACTTAGAACACTGTGGTGGAAATTGCTACAAAGTATCAATTAGGCTTAACAAGCTCCAGGATGGTCTCCGGTTTGTGAGGCTGTTTGGTTCCAGAACCATATAGTCCAAATACACAAAGGTTTTATATTTTACAGGGCCCATAGTCTGTAGGCAGGAGGCTGTCAAGCATGCTCCTCCAGGAGCTTGTGGCAAACTCACTTGGAAAGGGGAGTTTGTCACATATACATTACATGATAGCAGTTAAAAAAATTATAGCAAGACCATATTTTTTCTGGTCTTGAGGTGACTTCATAGCAGTGACATCACACAATAAAATAGAAAAAAGCAACTGTTAGAATTCCAGGCTGTATTGTGAAAGGTAGATTCTGGGAACAGGTCTAAACCTACTTCTCAAACATTGGCAGAGCTGCAGGTATCAAAAAGCTATTGTTAAATGATGCTGTCTGACAACTAACTTGGCCTTGAAGACAGTTCTAGGAAAAGGCCAATGAAATGAACTATCCACCCTCCCTATTTATATCAGAATCATTGAATCATACCCAAGTATGAATCATAATTGTAATGGTAAATTAAGTAATTTCTTTATATTTATGAAGTTCTGAATTTCATAAATATGAAATAATACCACAAATAAAATAATAAAAGGTATACTGGTCAATCACATAAATATTAGTGAATATCTTGAATGAACAGACAAGAGGCAAAGTTTTGATGAAAGTATAAACAAAACTTTACTGGGAATACAATTATCAAGCACACAAAAAAAGAAATACTTTAAAAAAAACACACACTGCTATAAACAATACATTCAGGTAAGAAATCTACTTAGCTCTATTCATGGAGATTCAGCAGCTTACACAGGATAATTGAATCAGCATAACACACAGAACAATGAGGTGAGTTCCTTGCCACATGTTAAATGGATTTACATGGGCACCTCTAAAGACACCTGGCTTCTTCCGACCCAGTCATGAAACTGCTCTCAGGTTTCTGGTAACCCCTTGAATAACCTCCCATTGAGTATCCGCCCACAGAGGTAACATAACCAATACCTAAGGTCATCTCTAGGAGGCGGATACTACATGTGGTCCTTTGTGAAAGGAAGTGACTTAAGAATTCTCAATACCTTCCTAAAGCACATGTCTCATTGACTATGCGGCAGCCATCTTTATTCACTCGACGTCACAGTGCTCACTAGGCCACCTATAGGTCACTTCCTCCCTAAAGCACGTCTCATTGACTATGCTGCAGCCATCTTTATTCACTCGACGTCACAGTGCTCACTACACCCCTATAGGTATCATAAGTTATTGCACATGAATGGGAACACAATAATAGAACATTTATCATTGCCCATAACCAATACAATCCACCTGTTGATCCCATTACATGAGTAATAACTATAACTCATATATTTCCCGGATAGGTCTTACTTTCTTCATAGCTTGCTTTCCCACACATATAATCAAATTTACAAAAAAATACAATATTATACATAAAACAACACCCACTACTACCCATTGCCTTACTTTAAACCCTAAATTACCCAACCACCCAAAAGGTCCACTATCCAGTGGATTCTGGAGCTTCTTCCTGGTATAATTTATCTTTGAAATATCATGTGTTATTGCGCCAGAGTTATTGACAATATATGAGCACTCTGTCCCTACCAACGCACAAACGCCTCCTTTGGCGGCCAAGACATAATCTAATGCCAGTCTATTTTGCAACACCACTGCTCTCATTTGTACCTGCTCTTGGGATAGTTTGTTAATAGCATCCACGGTTGCATCTAAAGCTTCATCCACTAGCTTTTTTAAAGCTTCTATTCGAGTTAATGACCAATATACTCCCCAGCCGGGAAATACAATTCCAGAATTAGCTTCATGTTCTCCGATAAATGAACTCCACCGTTTATTTCTAATCATGCCTTCTGGGAAGCTATTTCTATGCCTTATGGCGGGGATGATTGATCCAATGTAACATTCTCCTTCCCATTGACTAGGTAACCATCTATAGGCCCAATTACCACACAGAAAATACACACCTCTGGGAAGGACACTGTAACTATTATCTGGGGCCCCACTAAAACAAGTGTCCAGGAGTATAGAAATAAAGGGAAAGCTCAGTCTTTTTATTGCACCATGAGAGGTCATACTTATTACTCTCACCCCTGGGCTGGAGTCTTTGACAGTCATTGCCCAATGTTGTTCATTACCATAGCCCTTTACCCAGGCAGATGTACAGTTAGAATATCCCATTTTAGTGGCATTGCCTCCGTTGTTATGTGAACTGATACAAATAGCACCTTCCTGGGGGCGGTTTATAATATGCATTCTGTCCAATGATTGTGGCTTTCCTTCTTCTCGGTACCAGCCGAATCCTGTATTATTATATTGTTTTAACTCCTCCAATGTCCATGGAACACCAACATATGGGTAACTGCTCTCCTCGCTGAATGATATGGCCCCACAAATCCAGCAATCCGTGCTGTTTGACACTCTCGAATAACTTGCTAATAGATTCAGGTATGAGTTGGAGGACCAGGGATCCGACTCCACTTAGTAATACAACTTTAGTGTCACCAGGTCCATTGGACAGTATTTCTCCCTTCTGTTTGACCTGCTCACCTGCTCGTGGTAGCACCCATACTTTGGAACCTGTCTGTAAGGTATTGCTTTCCTCCCATGTCACTAATACTTTCCGTGGGATCCAAATGGATACCACGCCTAATACAGTGTGTGAGAAAATCTGGCCTGGACACCCCCTGGTCAATGGGATTTCCCACAAATCTGATAACACATTTACCATCCCTGTGGTCAACCATTTATCATCTCTTAGCTCCTCTGTTAGGGCGAAGGTCACTTCAGTCCCTTCTGGTAATATCCCACCCATGGGAAGGATGTATGTCATCCATTCATCACCCTGTACAATCTCAACTAGGTTCTGGCTGACCACTTTAAATTTGTTCTTCCCCACCTGTTGGGGGAAAGATCCCTTGAACCTTAATCGAACTGACACAGTTGGTGTCCCTACCTGTCCAGTCAATCTTTCATATGGTGAAAACTGTCCTATTGGTCTACTATTTAGTATCATAACTGCCTGCGTGATCACCCGGTCCCACCCCCTCAATGTCCTACTTGGGGATAGCTTCCGAATCTGTTCTTTTAAAAGCCCATTGCACCTTTCAATCAACCCCGAAGCTTGAGGATGATAGGGGATGTGGAAGATCCACTTAATCCCTGAGTCATTTGCCCACTGCTGTACGAGCTGTCCAGTGAAGTGGGATCTCAGATGGCAGTCCATAAGCAATCACAAGAGTCTGTAGCATCTGAAATGTTGAGGCCTGGTTTGCATGTTTGCAGGGTAATACTTTCAGAATTCCGGAAAAGGTGTCTACAGCAGTACAGCAATACATCAGCCCCCCTCTTCCTTTAGGCATGGGACCAATGTAGTCCATCTGCCAGATCTGTCCTGCTATTGTTCCTTTATTTAAATGTCCACGGGCTTGCTTCGTGAGGGGCCATTTCTTCACCTCGTTGCAGGTCTCGCATACTTCTTGAGCTTGGACAATCATCTGGAGAGTTATTGGTAGTCCTCGTGCTCGCGCCCACTCTAGCGTAGATGCTTTTCCTCTATGACCTGCAGTCTCATGGGCCCAGTCTGCCATCCTAAGTAATACTGGATCAACAGGTTCTGGTGTTATTTTTGCTTCTCGTATTCGGGTCAATTCATCGGCTATCTTATTCGCGTTCGCTCCAGTACTGTCTTTCACATGGGCATTAACATGTCCGAGGTGTATTAATCTTGATTGGGCTGTTTTCCATATATTTTCCCATAAATCTTCTCCTCCCCATACTGTCTTGCCATGTATTTGCCACCTGTTGTTTCTCCATGTAGGCATCCATGTAACACAAGCCTTGTACACAGCCCAGCTATCTGTATAGATGTAGAGCTCTGGATCTGTGGTTTCTTCCATCAGTATGACTATGGCAGTCAATTCAGCATATTGACTAGATCCTCCTATTCCCTTCTCTTGAATCACAATTTGTTGCTGAGGGTTGTAAGCTACTGCAGTCCAATGTCGTCCTTTGTGGGTCATGATTGCAGACCCATCTGTGAACCATGCGTTTTTCTTTTGTTCTTCACCCAGTTCTCCAAATGAAGGAGCTGTCTTGATGGGTGAGGGCTGTAAAATTGGGACTTCTTGTACATTGGGATGTGAAAGTGTATCATATGTCACTAACCCAGTAAGGCGTTTGGTCAGTTCCTTCACTTCACCTGCTTGGATCCCTCCTCTTTCCTGCAGGTACCACTTCCATTTTAATAATGTCTGACTTTGTGCCACTGTTGTCTTTGCAGATAATCCTTCATCTCGTACCCATCCTGCTATTGGTAAATCTGTTTTCACTGATACTATGCATTTCTCAGTCATTGTCTCCACATGCTGCAGTGCGAGGTATGCTGCCAGAAGATTCTTCTCCAAAGGTGTGTACCTTTGCTGAGCCCCAGTCAATTGCTTGGACCAAAACCCAATCGGTACTGCCCGCTTGCCTTTGTCTTCGCTCGGTTGCCATAGTCCCCATGATGCTACATTGTCGTTCACCATCACATCCAATATGAATGGAGCTCCAATTTGAATCGGGCCCAAGCCCTGATGCTGTAATACTGCTTCCTTTGCTGCTTGGAATGCTGTAGCTTGATCAATTCCCCATACAAATGCTGATTTCTTTCTGGTAACATTGTATATGGGGCGTAGCAGCAATCCTAGATGTGGTATAAATGCTCTCCAGTAACCAACTGCACCTAAAAACTTTTGGGCTTCTGTTAACGTCTTAGGTTCTGGAGAATTCTGGATTGTATCCAGCACAGGCTGAGGTATCTTCCGAAAAGGCCCAGACCACATCATTCCTAGGAATTTAACTTCTTGGGTTGGACCTTGAATTTTGTCTTTATTTATTGCCCATCCCCGTCCAGTCATGTAATTCACTAGAACAGGTAATGCTTCTTTCACTTCCTCTTTAGATCCAGAGATCATGATGTCATCAATGTAGTGAAATACTGGAAGATGTAGAGTGAGGTGGCTTAAATCCCGTGCAACTAGTCCATGGCAAATCGTAGGTGAGTGTATATATCCCTGGGGCACAACTTGGAAGGTATATTGGGGTCCTTCCCAAGTGAAAGCAAATTGATCTTGCGACTCAGGTGCCATAGGAATTGAAAAGAATGCATTAGCTAAATCTATTACCGCATGCCACTCCCCGGCCTGTTTGGCAATGTTTCCCACAATGGTGATAATATCAGGGACAGCAGCACTCAATGGTGGTGCTACCTTGTTGAGTCCCCGGTAATCCACCGTCATTCGCCATGAACCATCCATCTTCTTTACAGGGAATACTGGAGCAATGAACGGACTGACAGCTGGACAAATTACACCTGACTGTAAAAGCTTGTCGATAGTCTCACTAATTTCTTGACATCCTCCGGGCAAACGGTATTGCTTCAGTCTTACCGGGTTGCATGGAGGAGGAACAATGACAGGTGTCCAATTTGCATTCCCTCGCACAATGTCTTTTACTGGTCTGAGATAGTATGGCTTATGAGGGAATCCAAACGTGAACACCCCCCACTGTGTCTCAATACTCTGCCCTAGTAACACATCTATTCCCAAGATATTGTCTGGCAATTCTGAAATCAAAACTTTAGCACTGAATCTTGGTCCATTGTTAATTGACATAGCCACAACAGTTTGTACTGCTTTGGTAATTCTACCTCCTAAACCTTCTATTCTCACACAGGGTCCTGATAGCCTTGATGGATTACCATGCAGTACTGTGACTTCTGCTCCTGTGTCAACTAAAGCTAAAATCTTTGTTGGTCCTGGTCTTGTCCCCCACCACACAGTCAAAGGTACATAAGGGCGTCGGTCCCTGGCGGTTAAAGGGGACACATGTACCGCCGGAGGCCCACCATTCTGTCATTGTACTACAGCACTGTACCAATTCTTTAAATCATGTGTCATCAGATCTTTTACAGGATACAAGGATCTGACTTTACCATCACTCTCTGGCAGTGCTTGTTTCTCACTAGGTGTAGTATGAGAGTAAGTCCTAGCACGATATTCTGTTGGAAACAGTGAGGACATATGTGGGTATGAATGTGGGGGGGTGTTATCTTGGGCTTGAAGTGAGGGTGGGTGCACAGCATAAGGAGCACAATGTTGGAATAGAGGTATGGACAGAGGAGGTGTGTCTGTAGGCATGAGAGGAGTGTTTTTTAAATAACTAGGGGGAGGAGACTTTGGGACAAATGGGGCAGAGGGCATGGTATTGTCTGCCTGATCCTTGCATGCCAAATGCACCTGTACCTTTTTATTAGACCCTTTTTTTAGTTCTAACCATTTTTCAAACATGGCAGGTGTTGAAATTCCATTAATTTGTTCTCTAGGTACACCAGCCTCAATCAAATCATTCCACATTTGAAAACGATTAACTCTCAGCCTTGTTTTATTCCTAAACTTTCCCTGATTTTTTCCCTCTATTGGTTCCACCATCTCCTCCCTTGTCCTGTTAGCGGCAAAAACACCTTTCCTAGGGTTAGATTCTGACTCTAATTCCCCAATTTCAGCTAAATAAGTGGTGAGCTGATGTACCTTTACATTATTCCCCAAACTGCCCAGCAAAGACAATAAAGATGCCTTCATTTCCTGGGGTGCACTTTTTAAAAAACCGAGACCGCATGCTGGCTGTGAATTCCTCCATGTCTGGACGTTCCCAGTTATCCTTGTTTAATCCCACCACACAACCCATAACTCTAATGCGGGTAATAGCATCCCTCAGTTTTGACCAGGGTAAAATGGGCTCAATGTCATTGCTAGATGGGAAGGCCACAATTATGGCATGCCGCACCATATCAAATAATGAAAAATTACCTCCAATCTCCCTCACCCTCCGTAATACCTGCATGAGCTGTGGATGCAGCGTCAGCTGCCCCATACATAATGCTTCCCTTGCATTCAACTGCACACTGTCAGCTCCTCCATCCCACATGCGCAATAACCATTCTCCCACATTTTCACCAACTTCATGCTTATACACCTTTGCCAGCTCCATGAGCTCTGTTTGTGTGTAACTTTTCACCACTTCATTCATCTCTTCATGTACACCATTTCTCAAACCATGCGCTCTATCTTGTAGTCTCCTTTTCCGCTGCTGTGTAATGATAGGACGGGCTTGTCGCCTGTCCACATCATTATCATCATCAGAAAATGATACATACTCATCATCAGATGACTGTAGAGGTGCTTCAGGATCCCATATGGGGTTTGCAACCATTTTTTGCACTTTACTTACAGGCACTGGCTTTTTTCCTTTCTGTGACCTCCTGCGGTTAATCTTGCTTACCACTAAAGTAGTACACTTTTCTTCTAGGGCAGCCACCTGGCATGCATTACTACGCATACATTCTTTAGTCATAACTAATAAATCTTTTACATCCTGCAACTCTTTCTCGAGCGCTTTATTTCTTTGCACCTCGCGGCTAAGGGCCTGCACAACTATCCACCCTGTGGTGGCAGCGGCTTTCCGCACTTTTTTGGAGTATACTCCCAGGTCTAACCGTAATGCTTGAGCACCAAGTTCAGTACCAGCATCAGGATAGACAGGAGCTGCATACTTGATCAGCTCCTCAGCAACGGGTTTCCAGTTTTCTAAACTGGCCCACAATGGAATTGTCCCATACTTAGACGCCTCCTTCCCTCCTGCTCTATTACTTTTTTTAAACAGAGTAAGCATCTTTACTCTCAGGGGGAACACAAAAATGCAAATATACCAATCAAAGACAATGCTTGTTAACTATATCTCTTTTCACTGTGCAACGTGACTGTGCTATAGGCTTATTCAATCTATACACACATTCAAATATTCTATATTTAGTGATTGTGCAGTATCCTGTTCACAGCGCCAGTTGTAATGGTAACTTAAGTAATTTCTTTTTATTTATGAAGTTCTGAATTTCATAAATATGAAATAATACCACAAATAAAATAATAAAAGGTATACTGGTCAATCACATAAATATTAGTGAATATCTTGAATGAACAGACAAGAGGCAAAGTTTTGATGAAAGTATAAACAAAACTTTACTGGGAATACAATTATCAAGCACACAAAAAAACAAATACTTTAAAAAAACACACACTGCTATAAACAATACATTCAGGTAAGAAATCTACTTAGCTCTATTCATGGAGATTCAGCAGCTTACACAGGATAATTGAATCAGCATAACACACAGAACAATGAGGTGAGTTCCTTGCCACATGTTAAATGGATTTACATGGGCACCTCTAAAGACACCTGGCTTCTTCCGACCCAGTCATGAAACTGCTCTCAGGTTTCTGGTAACCCCTTGAATAACCTCCCATCGAGTATCCGCCCACAGAGGTAACATAACCAATACCTAATGGTCAACTCTAGGAGGCGGATACTACATGTGGTCATTTGTGAAAGGAAGTGACTTAAGAATTCTCAATACCTTCCTAAAGCACATGTCTCATTGACTATGCGGCAGCCATCTTTATTCACTCGACGTCACAGTGCTCACTAGGCCACCTATAGGTCACTTCCTCCCTAAAGCACATGTCTCATTGACTATGCGGCAGCCATCTTTATTCACTCAACGTCACAGTGCTCACTACACCCCCTATAGGTATCATAAGTTATTGCACATGAATGGGAACACAATAATAGAACATTTATCATTGCCCATAACCAATACAATAATCAAGTTCAATTCCAATTAAAAATGGAAGCTTCGGGGTGTGTGGCCTTACCTCAGAGCGAGCTGGATGTAAACAGAGTAGAGCTCCTCACCGGCCCCATGAACAACAGCTAATATCAGCACCTTGAACAACCCCAATAGCAGTAGGTAACACCCTCTTCCCACCATGGACGCACGTACCCCGAGGAAATCCACCAAAAAGTGTTTAGACCCGACATCAATGGTCTTGGACTTGTTTGTGGCCTCACGGGTTCGATGGCCAGATACAAAAGATGGCCACAGCCCTCATGTGTAGGCCCCAACGTCACCTGGATTGGACACCTCTCAGAAGTCTGATGGACTGCAGACAGAAGCCAGCCATATCCTCACAAAACTGGCCGAAGTCAAAGCATACCTGGCCAAGGAAATCACCTCTAAGGAGGTCAAAGATGAGATCCAGGCACTGGGGGTGTGAACCACCATTTTAGAACAGCGGCTGGAGACTACCACGGCGGCCCACAACCAAATGGCGGACCATGTCACACACCTGACCAACAAACTGGAAACTGCAGAAGCAGCTCTGGAAGACCTTTTAAACAGGTCCCTCCAAAATAATTTACGCATACGTGGGCTAAGGAAAGCAGGGGAGGGACCTCTCCTGGATATCATCACGTCGATACTGCACCCACTGCTGCTGGACATCCCGGACGACCACTGGCACATAGAGGTCACCGGGCACTCCGAATGAAGAGAGCAGGGAAGACGCATCCACGCAATATCATTGTGCGCTTTTTACATTTCCAAACACAAGAAGCCATTCTTCAATGGGGCAGAGAAGGCCCCATCAACTACAAGGGAAACAGCCTTACAGTATACCAGGATCTGTATCATGTCACCTTGCTCAAGCGCAAAGAGTGGAAGCCGATCACAGACCTCCTGCTGGCCCATAATATCTGCTATGCCTGGGGGCACCCTTTTAAATTAATTGCATCCAAAGACTGCAAGACGTGCACTACAACCCGGTGCAGAGACCACTACAAAACTTGCAGATCAACAGGCGACATCCAGATACCGAAGAAACCCATCCCAGCCCTCCCTACCCTACCCAGGGACTGGTACGCCGTCAGAGAGTGACACCCACCTGCTGGAACCTGGCAATACCTGGCAACGCACCGGACAACTGTCCTGCATAACCCAGACTCCTTTAGGGTCCATATAAGGTACTCTGGCTACGCTGATAATAGGGACTGGGGGGGGGGGGGTTGCTACGCGACTATTTGGGAGGGGACGGGACACCAGAGGGCTCCTAACAACCTTACACACCTGGCAATTCAATAATGACCTGTGGGACATTTCATAAACGAAAGGCGGGGAGGGGGGAAGCATGAAAAATGATGGGGAGATAGAAGGCTTAAAATAAATTTACTACATGTGGGGGGAGGGTGGGAGGGTGGAAACCAGCAATATATATATATATATATATATATATATATATATATATATATATATATATGGGTGTAGAAACAATCGCACTCCTGGGACTTGGTTGAAGTAGTAAAATTTAGCTTTTATTTATTCCATATAAAATATCAACGTTTCAGCTCCAACATGGAGCTTTCATCAGGACAGGTAACATGTTACCTGTCCTGATGAAAGCTCCATGTTGGAGCTGAAACGTTGATATTTTATATGGAATAAATAAAAGCTAAATTTTACTACTTCAACCAAGTCCCAGGAGTGCGATTGTTTCTACACCCATATCTACCTTTGCCACAACCAGCACCGGGCACTACAAAAGTCTTCTTGGAGTGCAAGCTACTACAATGTATATATATATATATATATATATATATATATATATATATATATATATATATATATATATATATATATATAAACACAACAAAAACACCCCCAAAAAATACACAAAATTAAAAATAAATACATGAAGACAATAAAAAAATCTAGTATTGCCAGGATTCAAAAGACCCTTAGAATGGTACGTACACTACGCCAAGCTTTAACAGTCAGATGGCGATGGAGGGAAATTGTTGTATTTGTTGGACACTAATGTCTTCACCTTTTATTATGCTAAGTTATGATGTTACTACAGTTCACTTTGGCCCCCTGGTGGGCACCAACTCCACCAGGTACAATAGTGCACGTCTTTCACGCCCGACCACCCACTTAGCACAATCTTGACACCATAACAACTGCCCGTACACACTTACCGCACAGCTAAGTCATAATAAAAATATACCAACCTGGCTGGGGGAATGGTACAAACGCCGGTAGGACCTAACCCTACCAAACCGTACCCAACTAAAGGAAACTTTTTATTTCTTACAAAAGTTTTTTTTTTCTTCCGTATAAAATTGCCTTGCTGGGAAATATGTATTACAAAACCTTTAAATGCAAACTGCTCATAGAATAGTTATGCCAGTATTGAAACTTTATAACTGCAGCTGCAGTCTTAGCAAATATGCACAAATGTTCGCCAGCATGTATTATATTGGTACACGGTAAACTACAGAATGACAAACTATCAAAATGGTTTAGTATGTGTTAATTTTATTATTACATTTTTGTTAGGGATGTTATATAGGAATTATAAATTCAATTCACCCACAAACTCTCACACATTCTAATCCCGCAGAGGACACATCATGATGGGACCAGCCGAGTACCCTGGGGAAAGTAATATGCTATGCAAGGGCTCCTATGGTGAAAGGGGTGGGGGTAGATGGGGGAAACCTGGCCAAACCACAAAGTTGGCTTTGGGGGCCCCACCTGCTGTCATCCGTATATCTAATTGTCTTTAACATGTTGATTTGTATTTAATTTCTTGTTCAAACTTGTTGTACTATGTGGGGATGAAACCGGTGACAAAGGTCCATGTCCCGCTGCCTCAATATGGACGCTTGTCCCTGGAGAGCAGCAGAACATGCACTCCACCCGTCTGGCGGGAGGTAAAACTAGATGGACTATATACCTTCTCTTCTATCTTTTCCTTACTCATCCTTCTCTTTTCTACCCTTATTTCAGCCGCAAGTGGGGGGGGGACCGGGGGTCCCTACACTTTGGGGAGATGTGCGTTGCCTAGGAGGGAAGGGAGGGGCGACGGCGCATCTAGGTGACATTCCAAAAACTCATAGTACAGACCATCACGCACAACAACCGTGTCCTTAACAATCTCATCACTTAATGTTAAAGCACTGAATAGCTCGACTAAAAGACGCCTATTATTTAGGGAACTTAAGCGCCTTAATTCAGACAAAGCATTTGCTCAAGAGACCCATTTACTAAAAGTCAGTCCAATTCCCACTTAAAGACCACATATTTATTACGACAGCTGAAGCTAGGAGGCACCGGAAACAAAATGGAGTAGCTTTACTACAACACAAGAGATGCCCACTCTCGATCACAGGCACTGTCTCAGACCCGGAAGGACGGTATATCGTCCTGACAGGACGTATGTTCTCCCAAACAATCCATCTTATTAACATTTATGCCCGACTGTCTGGGATAAATTGATCTTGATTATTGATTCATTGCCACGCGGTATTATCATAATGGGTGGGGATTTCAATGCAGTGCCGTGTCCAGCACCGGACCGGAGTGCAAAACCAGGGACGCTTCGCTCCAATGGTATGGGCACCCAAGAAAAACGTGTCCATAACTTCATTAGACATACAGGTCTCAACACAGAGCACAACACCCAAGCACCGCAGACTTCACGTATCACTCAGCCCCTCACAACACCTATTTGAGGATCGACTACTTTCTCAAAAATACCCTTGGAATGCATAAAGTCATTCAGACAAACATTGGCTCTATCACCTGGCTGGAACATGCCGATATCAGTATAACCCTCTGAAACATTAGTGCTTCATCCCCATGGACATGGAGGCTGAACACCTCCCTTCTGAAAGATCCCATCCTATTGCAACGTATACGTAAAGAAATTACTAACAACTTTCAAACCAATATGACCTCGGGGGTATCGGCGGCCACAGTTTGGGCAGCACATAAAGCAGTAATTAGGGGCTTCCTAATACAAACCGCAACCTACAGGAAACAACAGAAAACCAAAATGCTCACAGTACAACTAGAGTCATTTAGGAACCTGGAACAACAGCACAAGAGAAACCCTAACCCGCAGACATTGGCAGGGCTATGGGCTCTACAACATTCCATTAAATATATCCTCCTAGAGGACACAGCCCGCTTCTTACAATGGTCCAAATAGACATTTTACAAGAAGTCCAATAAGATGGACACAACGCTGGCACAGACCCTACGTCCCAGACAGAGACACCCCCACATAACGGCGATCAAAGCCAAAGACGGCACCATTAAAAACTCCCTAAAGGAGATCACACAAATCTTTACCGACTATTACCAATCTTTATACAACCCCGCAACGGACTATGACACTGGAACACCAGTAACGCGGGAATGTATTCGAGCCTACCTACAAGGAATCAACCTGCACAAACTACTGAACAAAATGGTGAGGACCCTGGAAGTCCCAATTATACGAGACGAAATAGATGAGGCGATATCAGTCCTTAAAAGCAACAAAACCCCAGGCCTGGATGGCTTCGAGGGGGGATACTATAAAGCATGTAGAGAAGAACTGACACCACAGTTGTAATCCCACTTTAATGAACTCAGAACGGGTAGCACACCAGATCGAGACATGGCCCTCGCCAATATAGTACTACTTCCCAAACCATGTAAGAATCATACACTTCCTGAAGCATATAGACTGATTTCACTCATCAACCAGGATCCAAAAATATTCGCTAAAATATTAGCGGAGTGACTTAATCCCTTTCTAGGATGCCTGATCAATAAAGATCAGGTAGGCTTTGTACCAGGATGCCAACTCTTTGAAAGTACAAGGCGGAACATTGACCTCATTTGGAAATTAACAACGTCTCGGACGCCTTCCGTTGTGCTATCTCTCGATGCCGAGAAGGCATTCAACAGAGTCCTGTGGCCCTTCATGTACAGCCTCTGGGAGCACTTGGGCTTTCTAGACCCTTATGTTACAGCGGTTAGAGCACTATACACAAATACAGCAGTGCAGATAAAAATCACGGTAGCGGACACTAAGCCATTCCCCCTGTGCAATGAAACCAGACAGGGCTGCACCCCTTCACGCCTACTGTTTGTTCTGACACTGGAGCTGTTCCTCCAGACTATCCGAGAAGACCCTGACATTAGAGGTGTGGATGTTGTGGGACAACAGTTTCGAGTTTCGGGCTACGCAGATGACATCCTCCAAACTTTGACACGACCAGTCGAATCCATCAGCACCTTATCGAACATTTTAACTGACTACGGAGTGCTCTCCGGCTACAAAATAAACATGGGGAAATCTAATGCACTCCCAATAGCTCTTGCCACACCACTGGTGTGTCAGGGTACCTGAAGCCTCTACCTCTGAGAGAGGTAGAGACTTAGAAGTTTATCCGTCCGGACGGCATGTCTCCTCGGCCCCTCGCGGTTCACTCGGTCTTGCTAACGCCGGCCGCGAGGGAGTCACTTCCTTTTATAACAGGAGGACCGGAGGTAGACGTCATGACGCCAACCCGGAACGTCCTGTCACTCAAATCTCGGGAGACGAATCAGGACTCGCCGGAGGCGTGTCTTCTCTCCCTAGCCAGGATACTTAACAGTGGCTCTCTCATTCACTCATTGCCCTGTCGTGGTTCTAGTCCGCCTAGTCACACAGTGCTATGTTATTCTCTTGTCTTTTGGTTCCGACCCGGCTTTGGTATTTACTCTCCTGTCTTTCTGTTATCCTTGACCCGGCTTGTCTCTCGCTTACCTGTCTTCTCGTTCCCTCGACCTCGGCTTGTCTCTGACCATTCTATCGTAGTTATACGTTAAGTCCGGCCATTCTAAGGACCGGTATACGTATCTGCTACTCTTTGTACTCTGCGTGTTGGATCCCTGACCCGATCCTGACATTACGACAGGGCCATGGATCCTGCAGGTACAAATTGTCAGCTTGGTTCTCCTGATCCTAGGTTTGACGCCATGGATCATAGGATGGATCAGATGGCTCTAGCACTACAGGCGCTGCTGTCTCGTCCTATTAATCCACCTGAAGAGATGCGTAATATGTCTGCTTCTTCTGTGGGTTCAGGGCTAGAGGTAGCTACTGTAGGTGCTTCTTCCCGAGTTACCCCACCTGTACGTTATGCTGGTTCTCCTGAGAGGTGTCGTGGCTTTTTGAACCAGATTAGTATTCATTTCGAACTACAGCCTCGTTCATACCCTACTGATAGGGCAAAAGTGGGATTTATTATTACCTTACTCATTGAGAAAGCTCTGAGATGGGCTAATCCGTTGTGGGAGAATGATAATCCATTAGTCTATAACTATAATGCCTTTGTAGCTGCTTTTAAAAGAACTTTTGATCCCCCTGGCAGGAGGGTCAATGCAGCCAGATTACTGTTGCGCCTTAGACAAGACAACCAAACACTTGTGGATTACGCACTAGAGTTCAGGTCTTTGGCGGCAGAGGTAAAATGGAATGAACAGGCCTATATAGACGTATTCTTAAATGGATTATCTGATGTAATACTTGATGAGGTAGCGACAAGAGAGCTTCCCGAGAATCTGGAGGACTTAATTTCCTTTATCTCTCGTATTGACGAACGTCTAAGGGAGAGACAAAATACTCGAGATAGAACCGGTAAATCTTCCTTTAGACTAGCACCATCATTTCAAATTTCTGAAACCAAAAATCCACAGGTTTCAGAACCTATGCAGTTAGGCCTTACTCGTCTATCAGAGGAGGAGAGACAGTACAGGAGAAGGGAGGGACTGTGTATGTATTGTGGGGCCAGAGGTCATGTACGTTTGAGCTGTCCCAGTCGTCCGGGAAACGCTCGCACCTAAGTTTCTCTAGAGGACAGACCTTGGGTGTTTCGATTTTGTCCTCTACTCATAACTACAAAGAACATAGACTCCTATTACCGGTCTCTTTAACTTGGGAGAAGGGAACTTTAGAGACTATGGCATTGATAGACTCCGGCGCTGCTGAGAGTTTTATCGACCAAGAGTTTCTCACCAAACACACTATCCCATCCCAGTTAAGGAAGACACCCTTGGCTGTTGAAGCCATTGATGGTAGACCTTTAGTTGAGCCTGTGATTTTCCGGGAGACCACACCTCTTTACTTAACTACTGGTATTCTACACAAGGAGGAAATATCCCTACTACTCATTTCATCTCCTTCTGTTCCCATAGTCCTGGGATACTCCTGGCTTAAGAGACATAACCCCGTTATAGATTGGAGATCAGGGGAGATAGTTTCGTGGGGTCAGGATTGTCAAGAGAATTGTTTAAAGAAAGTGTCACCTCTTTGTAGTGTCAACTCACTTAATAACGCTACCGACTCTACCAAGGTACAGATACCGTCCCTGTATCAAGATTTAAAGGCAGTATTTGACAAAGGAAAGGCTGATACCTTACCACCACATAGGCCTTTTGATTGCAAAATTAATTTACTTTCTGGTACCATGCCCCCCAGGGGTCATGTATACCCTTTGTCTACGAATGAGAACTTAGTTCTAGAGGAGTATATTCGTGAAAACCTAGACAAGGGGTTCATTAGAAGATCCTCCTCTCCTGCTGGGGCTGGATTTTTTTTTGTTAAAAAGAAGGATGGTTCTTTAAGACCCTGCATTGACTACCGAGGTCTTAACAAGATAACCATCAGAAATGTATATCCGATTCCCTTGATCACCGAGCTTTTTGATCGATTAAAAAGTTCTAAAATTTTCACTAAGTTAGACCTTAGAGGTGCTTATAATTTGGTGAGAATCCACGACGGTGACGAGTGGAAAACTGCATTCAATACTCGATATGGGCACTATGAGTATACTGTAATGCCTTTTGGTCTCTGCAATGCCCCGGCGGTATTTCAGGACCTTATTAATGAGGTTCTTAGGGAGTTTCAAGATGACTGTGTGATTGTATACCTTGATGATATACTTATACATTCCAGGGACATTGAGACTCACCACGGACAAGTCAGAAGGGTTTTACACAAACTCCTTCAGCATGGCTTATACTGCAAACTAGAGAAATGCAGCTTTGACCAATCCCAAACTACCTTTCTTGGTTATGTGATTTCTGGGGATGGGTTTGAAATGGACCCGGAGAAGCTCCAATCCATATTAGATTGGCCTTTACCTAAGGGTCTCAAGGCTATCCAGAGATTTATTGGTTTCTCCAATTACTACAGACGTTTCATTAAGGGATACTCCTCTATCATTGCTCCCATCACCAATATGACCAAACAAGGGGCTGAGACTAAGAATTGGTCTACTGAAGCACTTCTGGCTTTTAAGACACTCAAGGAGCTGTTTGCTTCCGCACCAATTTTAGTTCACCCTGATACTACACTACCTTTCCTACTCGAAGTTGACGCTTCTGAGACAGGTATAGGTGCTGTTCTGTCCCAAAGGTTGGGTGTAGATAAACCATTACATCCTTGTGGATACTTTTCCAAAAAATTGTCAGGTACTGAAAGCAGATATGACATTGGTGACAGGGAACTACTAGCGGTTATAATGGCCTTGAAGGAGTGGAGACATTTATTGGAGGGTACTTTGCATCCTGTTACTATTTTGACAGATCATAAAAACTTATCCTATATTGGAGAGGCTAAACGACTATCATCTAGACAGGCTCGTTGGTCCATATTTCTCACTCACTTCAACTACGTACTCACATATAGGCCAGGTTCTAAGAATTCTAAAGCCGACGCCTTATCTCGCCAGTATGAACCTGCTGCCGTATCTGAGCCGGTTTTGTCCTCTATAGTACCCAAGTGTAACATTATCGCTAACACTACTCTCAAAGTCCATTCTCCGCTACTTGATCAGATAAGGAGCTTGCAGCATCTGGCACCTAGACTGACTCCGGCTTCCAGACTTTTCGTTCCTCCTGAACTCCAATTGGAGCTCTTACAGTGTCTTCACGAGAGTAAGGTGGCTGGTCATCCGGGTGTTCGCAAGACGTATTCTTTGATCTCCAAGGATTTCTGGTGGCCTTCGTTACGGAAGGATATTAAGGATTTTATCGGAGTTTGTGTGGTCTGTACTAAAACTAAACTACCGCATTCGCTTCCTTGTGGCCTTCTGCAGCCTCTGGAAATTCCTGGCAAACCTTGGTCCTGTGTGGCAATGGACTTTATTGTGGATTTGCCTGTTTCTAAAAAGCACACTGTTATCCTCACCGTAGTCGATAGGTTTACCAAGATGGCACATTTCGTACCGTTGCCTAAACTCCCGACTTCTCCTGAATTGGCGGAAATCTTTGCTAAAGAGATTTTTCGCTTGCATGGGATTCCCTCGGAGATCACTTCTGATAGAGGCTCCCAATTTGTTTCACGCTTCTGGAGGTCGTTCTGTTCTCAATTAGGCATCAAATTGAATTTTTCGTCCGCCTATCATCCTCAGTCTAACGGAGCTGCCGAACGAACCAACCAGAAGATTGAGCAATACTTACGTTGTTTTGTTTCCGAACACCAGGACGATTGGGTCGGTTTGATTCCTTGGGCGGAGTTTGCGCACAACAATCTCGTTTGTGACTCTACGCATTCAAGCCCCTTCTTCATGAACTATGGCTTTCATCCATCTATTCTTCCCTCGGTTTCTCCTTCCCAAGGAGTGCCGTCGGTTGATGTCCATGTGGCCAATTTGAGGAAGTTGTGGGATCAGACTCGACAGATTCTTCTACACAATTCTGTACTGGTTAAGAAACATGCTGACAAACGTAGAAGGGCGGCTCCGAATTTTGTTCCAGGCGATAGAGTTTGGTTGAGTACTAGGAATATTCGTCTTAAAGTTCCTTCCATGAAATTCGCTCCTCGTTATATTGGTCCCTACAGGATCTTGACTCGAATTAACCCAGTGGCGTATCGTCTAGCTCTCCCAGCTACTTTACGCGTCCCGAACTCCTTTCACGTGTCATTGCTGAAACCTCTAATCTGTAACAGATTCTCCTCCACAATCGCCCCTCCGCGCCCTGTTCAGGTGGAGGGTCAGGAGGAGTATGAGGTTAACTCCATTATTGATTCTCATGTCTCCCGGGGGAGAGTACAATATTTAGTTGACTGGAAGGGATATGGTCCTGAGGAGAGGAGTTGGGTACCACAAGAGGATGTTCATGCTCCTCGCCTTCGCAGGGCATTTCACTCCCGCTTTCCATCTCGCCCCGGCTCCTTCCGCCCGGTGGGCGTATCTGAGAGGGGGGGTACTGTCAGGGTACCTGAAGCCTCTACCTCTGAGAGAGGTAGAGACTTAGAAGTTTATCCGTCCGGACGGCATGTCTCCTCGGCCCCTCGCGGTTCACTCGGTCTTGCTAACGCCGGCCGCGAGGGAGTCACTTCCTTTTATAACAGGAGGACCGGAGGTAGACGTCATGACGCCAACCCGGAACGTCCTGTCACTCAAATCTCGGGAGACGAATCAGGACTCGCCGGAGGCGTGTCTTCTCTCCCTAGCCAGGATACTTAACAGTGGCTCTCTCATTCACTCATTGCCCTGTCGTGGTTCTAGTCCGCCTAGTCACACAGTGCTTTGTTATTCTCTTGTCTTTTGGTTCCGACCCGGCTTTGGTATTTACTCTCCTGTCTTTCTGTTATCCTTGACCCGGCTTGTCTCTCGCTTACCTGTCTTCTCGTTCCCTCGACCTCGGCTTGTCTCTGACCATTCTATCGTAGTTATACGTTAAGTCCGGCCATTCTAAGGACCGGTATACGTATCTGCTACTCTTTGTACTCTGCGTGTTGGATCCCTGACCCGATCCTGACATGGTGAGGGATACTTATCAGGTCCAACTAGTCCATGACAAATATTTAGGGATATGACTACCAGCCGACCCCACAAGACTATTTCACCTTAATTATAGCACCATGTTCAAGACGTTAATAGATGACATGGAAAGGTGGACAGACAAACCAATCTCATGGCTGGGCAGGATACACTCTGTCAAAATGAATGTACTCCCGTGCATACCCATATACCTGACTAAGAAAGACTTAACCCCACTTCAAAAGGCTATCAATATTTTTGTCTGGCAGGAAAAAGGCATAGAGTGACAAGTAATACTCTATACAATCCTAAATCGGCAGGTGGACTAGGCCTCCCACATTTACATTACTATTTCTTAGCAGCACAACTGGCGCAAATCATGCTGTGGCACTCACCACCTGACGAACGTAAATGGGTGGATCTAGAATCCCTGCTGATGGGATTTGACCTCCCCAATTCTATATCTGGACCCCTAGAGACCAAAGGACGCTCTTGAGAACACACTGCCCAGCTATAATCTCCTCCCTCTGGGTGTGGGACAGATGCGCCCTGAAATATGACCTGACAACAAAACAATCCCCACTGATGCCCATACTACGCAACAGACCTTTCCTCCCTGGAATGAGACCTAAAGACTTAATGGAAATTGAATATGCAGGCCTCCAACAAATCAACCAAATGTACATAGGTGACAGCATTATGCCCTACGAGGAACTTAAAACTAGAATTACATGACAACATCAGATTACTTCCGGTACCCACAGGTCAGGGACTTTGCCCAATGACCACATATCAAACAAGCTGCCCGAACATAACTGACATTCTTCGAAAAGATCTGCAGCGCAGAAACCTATCAAAAGGGCCTCATCACCAGGCTTTATTCACATTTATGCACCAACACAGAGGACTGGGGGGACTGCATTATACAGATCAGTGGGAAGCAGAGCAGGGGGAGACACTAGAGGGCACTGACTGGCCGGGATATCTGGGAAGCCAATGGGCAAACCTCATTATGTGTTGCAATGCAAGAACAATTGTTTAAAATTATGTTCCGGTGGTACACCACCCCGGTCAAGCTTTATCACATGCACAAAAGCCAGACCGACCAATGTGGGTGACTATGTGGACATAAGGGCATGTACAAACATATTGAAAAAGCAGGTATAGTCACTCTCTAAAATAACTAAGTATATGGCAGCAGTGAACCAGCAGGACTTCCCAATGCCTGCTAATAACCAAAAAGTGCAAAAACAGAGTGGTAAACCGCACCACAGAAGAATTAAAAGTGGTTAAAATATGGAAATCGTATATAAATACATACAGGATATTCCAACAATATGATCGTGTATATAAACCTTAAGAAAATAAAAATCTAAAACAATGATAGTGCAATATGTCAATTAAATGGCTTATAAATAAAATATTCGGAGAACCAGTAAAAAGGCTAACTCACACTTTGCAGAGCTACTGAGAGCTCTGACGTATAGAGCTTGGACGGTATAATGCCCGTCTTGTGATATAGGGATAATGGTGGGATGTAATATCCAAAGCTCCACAGCCGAACATATATATAAAAACAAGAGCACAAATAAAATCCAATGGTGTAGTATGTACTATAAAATATTGGTAAATAGAAAAGTAAGTATCCTACTTACGATTTCCAGATAAATAACTTGCTCTGGTGATGAAAGCTTGTGGTGGTATAATCCCCACCAAGGGATATGGGCAGGATCCAAAGTGCACCAGGAACAAAAAGTAAACCAAAGAGAGGAATAGGAAAAAACTGTAACTTTATTAATAAAAAAAATAGTATAATAAAATCTATATATAAAAGTCCAGTATCCAGTCTCTCACTCTACTTAACGCGTTTCGCCCGGGTTGGGGCTTCTTCAGAAGTATCAGTGTTGGTGGGTGTCCGTCTGTGTTGTTATAGGGGATACTAATAGTTCCATTATGAGTCGCGTGCGTCGACCGGAAGTGACGCATTGCGGCTTGCAAGCGTTAGTGGGACATGTAGTTCATGTATTGCTATTGACACCGGTAGTCGCGTACGTCGCCCAGAAATGACGTAACGCGGCTAGCGGTGGTTGCTGGGACAAGTAGTTCTATAACTGGAAGCTGTACAGTTCAGCATGTAAAAGCCCTCAGGTTTCAAAATAACAAAAAGGGTTACAAAGACACATATTTAACACCTTCTTCGTGAACTAAACAATGAAGCATATATATATATATATATATATATATATATATAATAAATACACAAGATCCAGCGCACTCTCCTATCTACTAAACAG
Source organism: Pelobates fuscus (assembly GCF_036172605.1). NCBI lineage: Eukaryota > Metazoa > Chordata > Amphibia > Anura > Pelobatidae > Pelobates > Pelobates fuscus. Next base: position 133,337,208 of record NC_086322.1, read on the forward strand.
CAACTTCAATGTCGACAGACTTTATTAGTCTGTAAAAGTTTTTTTTTTTTAAAAACACCTAATCTAGGCAAAAAATGGGGATTTAGTTACATTATATGATCATACATTGCATAAGCCTGCCACAACGTCAATGTACCCCATCTTTGGCAGGTCCTACTCTCACAGTCTAATGTCTGCTTTTATGAGATTAACCACTTACTTGGGAAAAAATTCCATCTGAGGCTCTCTGCAGTACAAGGCTAAATAGGGACCTGAGATGAGGCACCTGTAACAGGGAGGGGTGCAGAACCAAGGAGTTGGCTAGACTCCCAAATATATATAGGAAACATGGGGGGATGGTTGCACTCACCTAAACATGCTTAAATGGGGTGCTGCTGGGGGCCAACCTGGTCCCCATCGTTGTGCCATTGTTTTGTTTGTAAAAAGAATCCTTGAACCAAAAATTATTATTATTGAGGATTAAGTTAATCCCCTCGATTATGAAATCTATTTGTTCCAATTTCATATTGTCGTGTCTCTCCAAGATTTTCCTTACAGCTCCACATCCCTTCGTGTGTTGAATTATAGTGTACAGTGATTTACATCGCAAGTGATTAGTGCATATTCATCTTCCCAATTCATTTTTTCAAGTTTATTTAAAAGGTCTATGGTATCTTTCAGATAAGATTGGCTCAATTTAACATACGGAGAGAACAGAATCTATACCAGAGACAAACATATGTGGTGGGACTGCCCCAAGATCCAAATGCTGTGGGGAAAAGTAAGCAAACTGATAGCAAACATTTTCCATAGACCAATTACACCAGACCCATGGGTTCTCTTGCTATCAAGACCACCCGATGGATGGATGGACCAGACCAGAACAAAAACTAATTCACAAAAGGGCCCTGGCAGCCAGTAGGTCAATAGCCCAGACCTGGCTGGGAGTAGAGGTCCCGTCCATGGAAATGGTACTACTAAAACTTAAAGACACATACCTTAATGGACAAACTGACTGACATGGAAAAACTTTCGCTAGGGTATGGGAGCCATGGGAATCCTTTCTCGACGAATCAATATAACCAATATATATAACCTGACAACTAGGGCGGGCATGCCGGCCCTCTGGTGGGTGCCGCCTGGGTGCCACCCTGCATCTTTATCTCTTTCACGGCAAACCCTACTCCTACTATTCCCCTTCTTTTCTCCCACCTCTTCCCATTCCCCATCCCCTTTTTTTTTCTCTTATCCTCCACTTTCTCTCTCTCTTAATATCCAAAAGGGAGTGACCCTAGACCGGAAAACACTTGAGGAGTGGATAACAATTAGACAATACATGATCCCTCATAGACAATGGACAGACATCCAGAACCCAAAATCTCCACTATGCACTTGGCAGATGGGACACGTGACACACTCACATTAACAACACAAAATATCGGTCGAGAAGTTCCTATCTTGTTTATGTATCTGTACTTATGCTCCAGACGGAAACATCCTTCTCATCCTGCACTATGTATCATGTAATGCTATTCTAGCAGCCATCTATCGTCCACCTGACATGTCTTTTGCCCTTACCACTGTCAAATACCTGTACAAAAGTATGTCATTGTGCAATATCTACTGCTTGTAGGGATGTATTTCAGTGTTTGCGAAGGTCACTGAGTTCAAGTTAAAGGTCATATTAATGCTAAAGGATACAAACACATGTTAGACAAATGGGACTTCAGGTTTGTGCAAGCAGTTTGGGGAAATTCTTTTTCTGTTTCAACACAACTGTGCCCTGTGCATAACGTAAGGTACAGGGAGACATAGTTTGAAAAGTTTGGCATGAAGGAATTCATGTAACTTACCTGATCTCTACTCCAATGAACACCTTTGGGATCAATTAAAACTCCAAGTAAGAGCCAGACTTTCTCATACAAAGACCAGTGCCGAACCTTATAAATTCTCTTTTGTATGATTTGGCACAAATGCTAGCATATAATCAAATATCTTGTGGAAAGCCTTCTCAGAACAGGGTAAACTAGAAAGGTGTGTGTGGGAGGTGTGTGTGGGGGAGGGAGGGCATACAAGGGTTGGAGGTGTCAGCTCTATATTAATGCTCAGAGTTTTGAAATAGGATATACAACTTGCTCATTAGATGTGATGGTCAGGTCAGATATCCATATACTTTTGTCCAATATGATATAAATTCTATATGGCCTAAGATTTGAGGAGGCTGGTATAGTAGCCATTACAAACCACCCTGAAATTTGCATTTGATACCTAGTAAGTGGTAATACGATTAGCTAATCTCTTCTCAAATGATGAAATCCTTTGAATTGGCACCCCATTTCAATAGGTCCTAATGTGCTGTAGGATATCCCATGAATATATATAAATAATCAATGAGTCATGAGCTGTGAGCATACCTAACAGATCTAAAATTTGTGTCCCTTGATTCAAAACACTAACAAAGTTAGTTCCAGATAGTTTCACAGCTTTACCATATTACTTGTCATTTAAGTCTGTAGATGAGACTCACAAGTAGTATTCTTAATCAAGCATAGAAATGGAATTTAATTCACAATATCAATGCTTTTATAAGCCAACCCTAAATCTTTTTAAAAGCAATTTAATGAAAAGAAATAAGCAAATCTACTGCACACTGTCATCACTTAATTAGTTTTAACGAGCATAATGCCTTTAAAATGTTCTTGTGCATTTAAGAATATTAGGCTTCAAATATGTGATCATACTTTGAAAACAGATGTACCAATCCAATTATGTATAATGACCCTTATTGTCTCTTCTAATATTGAAATATTCACTCTGGGAACTGACTATCAAACAGACTCAAATTATTATTTTTCACATTCGTCTTTATTTGAGAAAAACATGACTTTGTTTGTTTTCCTGTGAAACATATTGATGTACAAACCAGCCCTGCATTTCAAAATTCTGAACATCATTTAATATTTTTTTCTGTTTTGTAATTTAAAGTTTGCATATGGTAATTACGGTCTTCGTAAAACATAAAAATATATAGCCTACAATATATACACATGACAAGATACCAATCAACACTAGAACATAAATTATAGCTATATGTGATTCTCCATTTAATCAGCTACAGATAGCTACTCACTGACCACATTTTTGATCACTCATACGCCTCTGACTACCTAAGGTGTATTAATGGGGTAAAAATATTGTTGTGCAAGATCTGGACATTACAGGTACACAGCATGTTTACTAATGGTATTTCCTCGTCTTTGGGTCCTGCTTGGGTAGAACATACCACTTATGGAACATATACACACCAAATTCACCAAATCAGGTCTTTTGGAACTCCCTGTCCCATTTAGTATACCTGAGGTCTCATGGCTATTTATTAGTTGGTGGAAATTTCAATTGACAGAAGTGCTAAAAGAGGCCGGGGGGACAAAACAAGCAATTACATAGATTCCTGCAGGAAACTAAATTGATTATTGTGCAACACCTGGATACATCAGGATTATACAACAGGATTATGCATTTTACTCAGCACCACATGGCACCTACTTGGGATAGATTTATTTTTAGTCCAAATTGATGCAAATTATTGTTAACTCAGAAATTAATATGATCACATGGTCGGACCATGCTGATATAGCTATCTCAGTGCAGCACCCTCATGGAGGGTCAGCCTCCCAGCTCCACTGATCTGATCATGAGTCCATTATCTGAGGTGACTTCATAGCAGTGACATCACACAAGAAAATAGAAAAAAACAAAACAACTGTTAGAATTCCAGGCTGTATTGTGAAAGCTAGAATCTGGGAACAGGTCCAAACCCACTTCTCAAACATTGACAGAGCTGTAGGCAGTGTGTAGTTAAAATCAAAAAGCTATTGTTAAATGATGTTGTCTGACAATTAACTTGGTCTTGGAGACAGTTCTAGGAAAAGGCCAATGAAATGGACTCTTTACTAGTGATGACCTTGAGACTAAAACATAGGCAGAAGCAAGTTGGTTATCCACTACCCTGGATAAGATTAGTGAATCCTTTACCAAATTGTATCAATCTCTTTACATTCCCTACCCAGAGCGGCTCCAACCTAGAATAGCAAGAAGTGCTACAGGAATTTTATGTCATATTGCACTTGCCTCAGATAATGCAGGAGGGCCTGGTGTCCCTGGGTGTGGATATCCCACAGGATGATGTGCTCGCAACAATTGCTTTGCGTAATGGCTTTAAAGCGACGGGACAGATGGCCTAGGAGGACAGTACTGTAGAACTTATAGAGAATTATTAGCATCCCATTTAGTTGGTCTATTTAACAAGCTGAAGGATGCCCAGACCCTCAACCCATAACCCAAACTAGCACATAATATACTTATACCAAAAGAGAGTAAAGACCCCCAGCGGATTGACCGACCCATCTCATTAATTAACATTGATACAAATATACTAGCAAAAATATATAAGCTTAGACTAAGCCCATTGCTGGGGTATCTGATTCACCAAAACTAGATCAGATTCATCATGGACAACTAGAAAAACTATAGAAAGTAAAACAATAGAAGGGCGACTTGATATTGTGGGTGGTGAGAATAGGGGTGTCTTCCCTAGTCCTATCATTAAGAAGGCATTTGACCACATGCAGTGGCCATTCTTCTTTGGCGTATAGGGGTTCTCTGTGGCTTCCTGGATGCTTTCATTAAGAGTTTTTTTTGTGAAGCCACAAGATCGAGTTTTCATACCAGCCTTTTTCTCTACTTAACAAGACAGGGTTTCGAACTTTCGCCACTGCTGTTTGCTATGCCATTAGATCTGCTCCTCCACTTAATCAGAGGCCAAGATTACATAAAGGGTACCACTATTGTAGGCAAACCATACACTGTCTCTAAGTTGATACCAAAAAGTATGGGTGCCATGGTAGGATTAACTAGTCTGATCTAAGCGAAGTCCAGAAGAATCTAAGAGAAAGACAGGTCACCTTCCCACATGGGGGAACTACACACTTCTCCAAAAGCATGGGATACCTATATCCTGGTGTACCATAAGACTTGTTTCACAAGGACATTATGTTTTTTAAATTATGTTTATCGAGCTGTTTTTTGTTTTGTTTGTTTTTAAATCTGCTGCTGAGGAATCCTATTGAAGATTACTATTATGCATTTTAGTGTGAGAGGAAGAGAGGAAAAACACCTTGTATTAATAACAATGAAATAAACCTATTTGCTGCATCTGCTTTGTTTGGGAACCTGGAGTACCCTTTTCAGAGAAGCAGGTGAGGAAATCATTAATCCCACTTACTTTTTAAAATGATACAGATTGATTGTATAGAATGAATTACCTATGATATATTTATGAAAATCTATTATTGTGAAGGATTTGAATTGTTTAGTGAAAGTAACATTTCCCCATTTAACCTTAAATGTATTTCTAGTAATTTTGCTGTATTGTCTTATCTTGATTTTTTTCCCAGTAACAAGCAATATTGACAGTGCACTGTCTGTATGTATGTGTATACACATGATGGGGATTTAAGTATATTTTATGCTTATACAATCAATAACTCTAGATTGGCAAGTCATGTTCTTATGTTATTTCTTGCACAGGAAATCTACATATCTAATGACAGAATTAATACATTTTACATTTACCTACTTTAATGGCAAGAAAGATATAAAACATCACAAACAGTTTTTAATATATCAAAACTACTATCAGTATAGTATTGTGAAGGTTTTTTTGTGTGTTAGATCAGTTCTGCCCCATATTAGGTAATAATTACAACTATATGTTATGCATACACAAACATACATTTACAGAGTAGTTATAATTGTAATATGAATACCACAAATTAAACTGGCCAGAAAGTATGGCTTTTTTAAAAATTATACAGTCAAAAAGAATTAGAATACTTTCAAATTGCTGCACAGAACAGCATATCATTATGATTAAACAGGTCAGAAAGGTGAAATACCTTTTTTCTTCCACCAGAACTAGCATTTGCATTGCAATAAATGTATTCTTGACAGAGCATGAGGCAATGCTTACTAATTCATCAAATACTGTCTTCTCTTTGACAATCCTGTCCATAGGCATGTCAAATTCATGACAAGTCCATGACTCATCCACAAGCAAAAAATGGCAAGTGGCCTTTAAGAAAGACAGCTCAGTTGAGTCTAGATGACTTTAGCTGTGTTTTTTTAACACTGATGAAAAAACTGTCAGATAATCAGACCAGTGGTCTGAGAAATAATTTAGTACAAAAAAAAACACTATAGGGTTTATACACTAAATTGAGAATTGTGCAGAATTAACCCCTTAACCCCTTAAGGACCAAACTTCTGGAATAAAAGGGAATCATGACATGTCACACACGTCATGTGTCCTTAGGGGGTTAAAAAAGGAATGACTAATATAGACACAAATAACTATTTGTGAAAAAAAACATGAATTTTATTTTTTTCATTGGGGACTTATATGACATATTTACATTACAATGTAAACGAAACATGCTTTCACTCTTTTGCATACAACGTCATAAATAATGAGTACAGCTAAACAAATCTATGTCATAGTGAACTCATTTGTCTTGATTTACAGTGTACATGGTTTGTGTATGATTTCGATCTATGGCCTCGATTTAATAAGCTTTCCAAATCATTCAATAATGTTTCCAAATGATTTATCTACAAAAATTCCCATAGACTTGGTAACTTCTGTAGATAAATCATGTGGAATGTATTGAATTACTTAAAAAGCTTATTAAATCAAGGCCTATTTTGATAGTTATAGTTAACAAATTGCAAGGAATTTCAAACTTCAATATAAGTCATAGAAACCAAATGTGCCACACATGCATTTATATTTTCTACACAAAATATATATTATCCATCTTAATAGACATAAGGGTATTTTGAAAGTTTTAGTTCAGTAATTTTGAGTTTGTTTGTTTAGGCACCAATTAACTTTAGATTAATGAAGCAATTTTAGTGTATAGATCATGCCCCGGATATCTCACTGCTCAATCATCTGCCATTTAGGAGTTAAATCGCTTTTGTTTATGTAGCCCTAGCCACACCTCCCCTGGCTGTGGTTCATACAGTCTGCATTAAAAATAGGTTAATTTTAATTTAGATGTTAACTTGTTGTATAAGTTTATATTGCTTGCTCTGCAAATTGAACGTTAATCATAAACAGGAGGCTTCTTCATGATATAGAAGGTTATTAACAGAGCAGAAGATATAAAATACTAAATTAAACAGACTGTTCAATAAATGAAGTCTAAACATTATATTTCACTTTACAGGAAGTGTTTAGGAAGACTGTGTAATTGACATGCAGGGAGGTGTGACTTTGTATAGTTATTTAACTATTAAATGGCAGAGAATTGAGCTGTGAGATTACAAGGGCATGAGCTATACCTCAAAACTGCATCATTAAGTTTAGTGCCTATATTGTCCCTCTATCATGTGAAGTTAAATAAGGGGCCTGTCCAATGAAATTTTCAAACTTGAGAATTAACAAGCATATTTTCTGGGATTCAGTTTGTCTTATTCTGAGGAATATTAGTTGCTCGTAGTGATGTCCCGAACTGTTCGCTGGCGAATAGTTCCTGGCGAACATCGCTTGTTCGCGTTCGCCACGGATGGCGAACACATGCGCTGTTCGGTCCGCCCTATTAGTCATCATTGAGTAAACTTTGACCCTGGCCTGTACCTCACAGTCAGCAGACACATTCCAGCCATTTAGCAGCAGACCCTCCCTCACAGACCATCCCACCTCCTGGACAGCATCCAATTTACATTCATTGTGAAGCTGCATTCTTAGTGAGAGTAGGGACAGTGTAGCTGCTGCTGATTTGATAGGGAAATGGATAGCTAGGCTAGTGTATTCAGTGTCGACTACAGTCCTGAAGGACTCATCTGATCGCTGCTGTAAGGACAGCACCCCAAAAAGCCCTTTTTAGGGCTAGAACATCAGTCTGCTTTTTTTTTTTCTGTGTAATGTAATTGTAGTTACCTGCCTGCCTGCCAGCCAGCCTGTGTGTCAGGCTCACAGCATATACTGTGCCCACTTGCCCAGTTCCACCACTCACTCACTGGTGTCACAATAGCTTGCATTTAACAAAAAAAAACTATTTGGACTGTAATATAATAGCAGTCAGTTTCCTTCACGAGTGTGCGTTTCAGGGCCTGCCAGGGCACAGTGTCACACCAGTGCAACTCATATCTGGTGTAACAGTAGTGTACATTTAAAAAAAATAAATACATTTGACTGTAATAGATTGAATAGCAGTTAGTTGTCTGCCAGCGTGTGTGTCAGGCTCGCAGCGTATACTGTGCCCACTTGCCCAGTGCCACCACTCATATCTGGTGTCAAAATAGCTTGCTTTTAACAAAAAAAAACCTTTTTGGACTGTAATATAATAGCAAGTGAAAACAAGGGTCTGACTGCACTCACCTAAACATGCTTAAATGGGGTGCTGCTGGGGGCCAAGTAGTACAGTAAAAATAGAAATCCAGCGCACTCACTTATCAACTAAACAGCTACTTTGATGCTGACAGATTTGACTAGTTTTATTAAAAACACCTTATCTAGGCAAAAAATAATGGGGGTTTGGTTACACTATATGATCATACATTGCATAAGCCTGCCACAAACGTCAATGTACCCCATCTTTGGCAGGTCCTACTCTCACTGCCAACTGTCTACTAAATGAGCTACTCACTTGGGGAAATCCTTCCATCTCGAGTTCTCTGCAGTACAAGGCTAAATAGGGTCCTGAGATGAGACACCTGTGAAAGGGGCGGTGCAAAATCAAGGAGCTGGCTAGACTCCTAAATATATATGGGAAAACAAGGGGCTGGCTGCACTCACCTAAACATGCTTAAATGGGGTGCTGCTGGGGGCCAAGTAGTACATTAAAAATAGAAATCCAGCGCACTCACTTATCCACTAAACAGCTACTTTGATGTTGACAGATTTTACTAGTTTTATTAAAAACACCTAATCTAGGCAAAAAATAATGGGGGTTTGGTTACACTATATGATCGATCATACATTGCATAAGCCTGCCACAAACGTCAATGTACCCCATCTTTGGCAGGTCCTACTCTCACTGCCAACTGTCTACTAAAGTTCTCTGCAGTACAAGGCTTAAATAGGGTCCTGAGATGAGACACCTGCAGAGCAGAGAACTTGAGATGAAAGGATTTCCCCAAGTGAGTAGCTCATTTAGTAGACAGTTGGCAGTGAGACTAGGACCTGCCAAAGATGGGGTACATTGACGTTTGTGGCAGGCTTATGCAATGTATGATCATATAGTGTAACCAAACCCCCATTATTTTTTGCCTAGATTAGGTGTTTTTAATAAAAATAGTAAAATCTGTCAGCATCAAAGTAGCTGTTTAGTTGATAAGTGAGTGCGCTGGATTTCTATTTTTACTGTACTACTTGGCCCCCAGCAGCACCCCATTTAAGCATGTTTAGGTGAGTGCAGCCAGCCCCCTGTTTTCCCATATATATTTAGGAGTCTAGCCAGCTCCTTGGTTTTGCACCGCCCCCTGTCACAGGTGTCTCATCTCAGGACCCTATTTAAGCCTTGTACTGCAGAGAACTCGAGATGGAAGGATTTCCCCAAGTGAGTAGCTCATTTAGTAGACAGTTGGCAGTGAGAGTAGGACCTGCCAAAGATGGGGTACATTGACGTTTGTGGCAGGCTTATGCAATGTATGATCATATAGTGTAACCAAACCCCATTATTTTTTGCCTAGATTAGGTGTTTTTAATAAAAATAGTAAAATCTGTCAGCATCAAAGTAGCTGTTTAGTTGATAAGTGAGTGCGCTGGATTTCTATTTTTACTGTAATATAATAGCAGTCAGCTTCCTTCACTAGTGTGCGTTTCAGGGCCTGCCAGGGCACAGTGTCACACCAGTGCAACTCATATCTGGTGTAAGAGTAGTGTACATTTAAAAAAAAAAATACAATTTTGACTGTAATAGATTGAATAGCAGTTAGTTGTCTGCCAGCGTGTGTGTCAGGCTCACAGCGTATACTGTGCCCACTAGCCCAGTGCCACCACTCACTCACTGGTGTCACAATAGCTTGCATATAACAAAAAAAAAACTTTTTGGACTGTAATATAATAGCAGTCAGTTTCCTTCACGAGTGTTAGTTTCAGGGCCTGCCAGGGCACAGTGTCACACCAGTGCCACTCATATCTGTTGTCACAGTAGCTTGCACGCATAGTACCACTAATCGAAAAAAAAATGACAGGCAGAGGCAGGCCACCCCGCAGGGGCCGTCGTGGTCGTGGTTCTGTGATTCCCTTTGGCCCTTTGGTTCAGAGGCCACGTAACCTGAACTCTAAAGGTTCTGAGGACATAGTTGACTGGCTAACACAGGCCACCCAATCTTCTACAGCTTCCGCTCGTAACCTCGACTCACCATCCTCCTCCAGCTTGGCTTCGGGCACCTCTCAAGTTACCACTCACCCGCCTGCCGCCACCACCAACACTAGCACCACAGCCGCTTCACTTGGTATGTCAGAGGAGTTATTTACACATCAGTTGGAAGAAATGAGTGATGCACAACCATTATTGCCAGAGGATGTAGATAACAGGGATATGTCTCAGTCAGGCAGCATTACACACGTATGGTGTGATGATGATGATGTTGTACCCGCTGCTGCTTCCTTTGCTGAGTTGTCAGATACAAGTGAAGAGGTTGATGATGACGATGCGTCTGTGGATGTCACGTGGGTGCCCGCTAGAAGAGAAGAAGAACAGGGGGAAAGTTCAGATTGGGAGACAGAGAGGAGGAGGAGGAGACGAGTTGGATGCAGGGGGAGGTCATCGCAAGGAGCTAGTGGCACAGTCAGACAGCATGCATCGGCACCCGGGGTCAGCCAGACAGCACGCCAATCAACGCATGCTGTTGCCACCACCAGAATGCCGTCATTGCAGAGCTCAGCAGTGTGGCATTTTTTGTGTGTGTTTGCCTCTGACAACAGTGATGCCATTTGCAGACTATGCCAAAAGAAACTGAGTCGTGGGAAGTCCAACACCCACCTAGGTACAACTGCTTTGCGAAGGCACATGAGCGCACATCACAAACGCCTATGGGCTCAACACATGAGTACAAGCAGCACACAAACTCAAAGTCACCATCCTCCTCCTGGTCCAGCATCTTCAGCCACGTTAACCCCTGCTGTCCTCCTTGCCCCCTCTCAACCATCCGCCACTCCGTCTCTCACCTTGAGCAGTTCCTGCTCATCTGCCCACAGTCAGGTGTCTGTCAAGGACATGTTTGAGCGTAAGAAGCCAATGTCACAAAGTCACCCCCTTGCCCGGCGTCTGACAGCTGGCTTGACTGAACTCTTAGCCCGCCAGCTTTTACCATACAAGCTGGTGGAGTCTGAGGCATTCCAAAAATTTGTAGCTATTGGGACACCGCAGTGGAAGGTACCCGGCTGAAATTTCTTTGCACAAAAGGCAATCCCCAACCTGTACTTGATTGTGCAAAAGGAAGTAATGGCATGTCTGGCACACAGTGTTGGGGCAAGGGTCCATCTGACCACTGATACCTGGTCTGCAAAGCATGGTCAGGGCAGGTATATCACCTACACTGCGCATTGGGTAAACCTGCTGACGGCTGCCAAGCATGGAATGCGTGGCTCTGCAGAGGAGTTGGTGACACCGCCACGACTTGCAGGCAGGCCTGCTGCCACCTCCTCTACTCCTCCTACTCTATCCTCTTCCATAACCTCCTCGGCTGAGTCTTCTGCTGCTGCGTCTTGCTCCACATCAACGGCACCCCCCCAGCTCCCCAGGTACTATTCCACATCCTGGATACGGCAGTGTCACGCCGTCTTGGGTTTGACTTGCCTGAAAGCAGAGAGAAACACCAGACCAGCACACCTGTCTGCCCTGAACGCACAGGTGGATCAGTGGCTGACTCTGCACCAACAGGAGATCGGCAAAGTGGTTTGTGATAACGGAAGAAATTTGTTGGTGGCATTGCATTTGGGCAAGTTGACACATGTGCCGTGCATGGCACATGTGTGTAATCTGATCGTACAACGCTTTGTGCATAATTACCCAGGCTTACAGGACGTCCTTAAGCAGGCCAGGAAGGTGTGTGGCCATTTCAGGCGTTCCTACACGGCCATGGCGCACTTTTCCGATATCCAGCGGCGAAACAACATGCCAGTGAGGCGCTTGATTTGCAACAGCCCGACACGTTGGAATTCAACATTTTATTCTTTGTGTGTTTTTAGTTTAAGCAGACTGTGATTGTCTATTGTTGTGACTTAGATGATGATCAGATCACATTTTATGACCAATTTGTGCAGAAATCCATATCATTCTAAAGGGTTCACATACTATTTCTTGCAACTGTATAGTGGATAAACCCCAGATATCTCAGGAAGTCCACCATTTACTCATTTGGAAAGAGAGCAACAAAGAAATAAAATTATAATTTTCATTGTAACATTTCTAAGTTAAATATATTTGACTTGTATAACTCCCAAGACTTACGCCTATCCTCTGCCCGCATCCCCACCTCTGATGCTCGCCTTCAAGACTTCTCTAGGGCTGCACCTATTCTGTGGAACTCCCTTCCCTCCTCAATCAGACTTTCACCCAGCCTCCACTCCTTCAAAAAAATCTTTGAAAACTCACTTCTTCATTAAAGCGTATTAATTAAACTGTCAGCAGGCTTCTCATCCCCCACCTCATGACTCCTTTCCTGCAACTGTCAAAAATGACCTACCAAGCACTCAATAAACCCTTCTCTAACAATCTATTTAATTCCCCTACTTTAACCCTTTGTGTTACTATACCCCACTCCCTCTAGCATGTAAGCTCATTGAGCAGGGCCCTCAACCCCCTCTGTTCCTGTACGTCCAGTGGTCTGATCTCAATTATGTGTCTGTTAGTCCACCCATTGTACAGCGCTACGGAATTTGTTGGCGCTATATAAATAATAAAATAATAATAATAATAATAATTAAAATTGTATAATCCATCTCATCTCAAGGAAATAAAAATAGCAAACACATAATGGACATAGAAAGGATCAATAAAGCAAATAACTCCAGCTCACATTTGAATAGTATGATGAAAATAGGTACTCATTAGACTTGTTCACAGAGAATAAAAAAAATGGTTTATCTGAATTGAAAAAAAAATTGTTTGTTGATTCAGGATTTATCAACGTGGAGTTTCAGTTAATGCAAATTTCATCCATGTAATGATTTCGGGAAAAACTATTTGGATGAACCAAAACTTCATGAAAATGGGCCAATTAGTGTACTGCAAAATATATATATATATACAAAATATATATATATGTATTTAATACATTTAATACATTTGTATTAAATACATATGTATTTAATACATTTAATACATTGATAGGCACATATTTCTAACCATATTTCTAACCATTTGGTTCACAAATCAAGTGAGAAGAATTAACCAATTGAGGGAAAATGAGGAGGAGCAGCAAAAAAACTATAATATAGCTAAAATATATATAATATAAAAATACAGTTTTTTTTTTTTTTAAATGCTTCTCATTTTCCTCCCTTTATTTGACTGCTCCTTGCAGATCCTAGGGCCTTTTTACTTTTTGTATAGAAGGTTGTATGTAAATAGACAGAAGGCATTACCTTGTTGATCCAAAAGAAGGCAAAAAACCCAGTTTGAAGCACTTCCAATTTTGCAACAAACTATGGAAAAAAAATCCTTCTTGACCCCAGAATGGCAGACAGATTTATCCTTGGGTCAAGAAGCTATTAGCCTACATTGAAAAATTATATCCTCTAATATTCTGATTTTGCAAGTATGCAAAGTGTGCTACATGAGCGTCTCCCTCTGTTAAATTTACTATAGTTGTAAAACTTCTATTTGTGATTAAGGCCTACATTGCAATCTGGTGTCAGTAAGTGATTGTTTTTTTAACTTTCATCGAGTATCGTGTGACAGTTACAAAAGCAATCTCATTCCAAGTTTCATTATTCTTTTTTTCTTTAAGCTGGTAAAACAGCTAATGTCAAAATAAATTGTCTTAAAACAGACTTAAACTGTCATTTCACAGCTTGACAGGTCTGTATCATAAGGTAAACGACAAACAGGAGTATTTAGATCAGATCTAGTTCACAGGTTGAAATTTACAGTCACCTTCATTCAGGATGCTAATAGGTGACAGCTGTCTTTATATTTTATCATGGCCTCGATTTAATAAACTTTCCAAAACATTCAATACTGTTAGAAAAACTTTCCAATGTTCCATGTACAAAATTTATTAGACTTTTTAAGGTCGACTTCTGTAGATAAATAATTTGAAAAGTATTTATAACAGCATTAAATTACTTGGAAAGCTATGTTCCATATGGACCTTATAGCACAGGGTTTATTTATATGAACACTACAAGTATTATAACCCTTGGCCCTCTCATTTATCAAGGCTGTGGCCACAGCCTTGTATCCAGAGTCTTCCTTCTGCAGAATCTGTTATTTCAACCAAGCTAAGCAGGGTTGTGCAGAGCCAATTTTATTTACTGATACTGTCAGTTGAGAACTCTCAACCAAAAAGTGTAGTCCTGTATATGGCCTTCTTATCTCTTCTTCTACTTCTGTGGAAAAGATAATACGTGGAGCTAATGCCCAGTTTAACAATTTACTGTGGAAGTGCAGTCTTAGTACACTTACCACTACAGTGGGCTGCAGTAGCTCTCGTGCTTGGAATGTTCCTTTAAGACCAGGGTTCTCCAAACACTAACACTGCACTATAACTACAACATAATATTACAAAATTGATAACCTAATAACATACATGTACAATACATTAAATGTCTCTAAACTCTGGCCCTTCAGATATTGCTGAACTACAGCTCCCATCATTCTCTAGCTATTTATATCATTCAAATAATCATGTAAGTTGTAGCTCAGCAACATATGGAGGGCCAGAGTTTATAGAACCCTGCTTCTAAGAGATATTCCATGTATTGTACATGTGTTTTATTAGGTTACTAATTTTGTTATATTATATTGTAGGTAAATGTAGTGCTTATTCATCCTTTTTTTGTGAAACTGATTAAAGAGGAGACCCTTGTTAACATTGCTTGTATATATCATGAATTCAGGAGAGGTATTTGTGGTGTACATTATTCTCATGCACAATTTAATTTATTTTACTAATATTTATGATATGGATATTATGCTAATATTATTTCATTTTTACTTGTTTAAGAAAAATTCTTTCACGATTTTGATTGGTACTGCAAATTGTGATCACTGAAACTTTGTCTAATTTAAGATACAGCATTCTTTTCCATTAATTCAAAAATGCTAAAATGACAGAAAGTATTGCCCTTTAGTAGCGGTTAGTTTAACAATATATATCGAGTATGAGATTTTAGTTTGCCTAAATGTTAATATATTATGAGGTTGAATAACAAATGATAAAAAAAATATTTCAGTCTGCTGAGTAGGTAGTAAGTACTTGTTTTATATGTGAAGGTTAGAAAATGGATGGCCCATTTTTTTTTACCCAATAAATATTATGTATGTGAATAATGCATTCAGCTGCATAATATTAACCTATATTTCCTGCAACAGCTACAACACAATCATTTTTAAAATTCTCAATAACATTTAGTTTATTAACGTTGTAGATAAATTCATAGTTACTGCGTTTAAATTATGTTGTTAGCATAGTATTTAGTTAACTAGACATTTCCAACTATTTTTAGGTTAATGATATTGTGCATATTTTCAGGTGTTCTTTTTAAATTAATTTATCCAAGAATGTCTAACAATTTTAGTTTTAGATCATTGTGTGTCAGTCAGCATTTTGTCAAGCCACCGTACAGGAATTTTAATTAGGAAGCAGACTTCCTGTAAACTCATATTATGTGCAAAAGCTGAAATATGTTAAGTGGAATTTTGGTGAATGATGCAATTGTTACAACTTGATATCCACTGCATTGACACACTTTTTGCATTATATTATTAAAACTTTTTAAACTTATAGTTAAATTAGTAAACTAAAAATCGCATTAAATTTGCAGAATCAACTAGGACTATCTTAAAGGAGCACTCCATGCAGCGCAAACAGAGGGATGCCGTCTCTCTGTCAGAAAATGTGGAGGCAGACCTCTGGTAAGAAGGCAAACTATTCTAAATCAGTATGACTATTTCTAATTAGGATTTGGGTCCCAGGGTAATCCTGGCACTATAGTGGGTATGGTGCTTGGAGTATTCCTTTAAGAGGGATTTCAGGAAAGAAAATTAGTGCGATTAGAGTGATTAGTGTGATTCACAGAAAATCACTGATATCCAGTGCATTTTTCAGTGTCACCATGTAACAATCTAGGTAACTATTAAAAGTAAACAAATGCGATGGACAGTCTATATAAAAAAAACATCATTATCCAAGAGGAAATCAGTCCATAGCATATCCACCATTTAGAAAAAGTAAAGCCTAAGGATACAGGATTAAAGTAAAAACAGTGATTAGACAAATAACATGTTTTCTGCTTGAAGAACCTACTCAGCTGGTATTCATTTGTTGCCATCACAGAAGAGAATTAGAATTATATATATATCCTGATGAAAGTCCTGACATAGGACTGAAACGTCGATCACTTTTGGTTGTTGCAGAATAAAGCTAAGTTTATTTTTTCATCTTACATGAAGTCCTTGGAGTGCTTTTCATATCGCTATATATATTATTATTGCCGACAAGCACCGGGCTATACATTGTTAACTAAACTGGAGTGCAAGCTTTTGGACATTGTTGTGTGTGTGTGTGTATATATATATATATATATATATATATATATATATATATATATATATATATGACTTGACTTTCTTCTTTTTTTAATTAACCTTATATGACTAACAGAGTCTGAGCATTTTTAAAAATGGTAAAAAATTAAAGATTCACCATAAAAGACTAACAGCTGCTAGCTTGTTTCTAACAAGAATATATATTTTTAGGAGGTATTTAGTGTCTTCTAACATATTTCTTTGTTTCTTTTTTTTTTTTTTATAAAAATCTATCATAACCATATCATGTTCACACTCTATCATATGTGATGAACATGCTCCAGAATATCAGCTTTATAGAATAAGCTCTTCAAGAGTTTGAGCACCACACTAGAAGTAACCAAGTACCCGGCCAGACTTACAGGAAGTGCTCTCTCAGTGACCCCCTACTGTCAGTCCGTCCGGGTACAGGAAACAGAAGCTCCTTTACCGCGGTCTGGTCTGCCAGGCCACGCTACACAGGGCGGAAGGGGAGAGGGATAGACTACCAGGAGAGTTGGGGAAGGGAGACAGAGACCACCTGGGTAAGGGGGGGGGGGGGGGAGAGACCACCAGGAGGGGGAGAGAGACCACCAGGAGTGGGAGGAAGAGAGAGACCTTTAGAGGGATTGAGATAGGAGGGGGCAGGGGAGATCACTAAGGAACATAGAAGCTGGGGAGAGCATTAAGGGACAGGAAGGGAGGGGAGTTTGCTAAGAGACAGGAGGGAAGTGGAGAGCACAAAGGGACAGGGGAACAGGGGAGGTCGCTAAGGGACAGTGTAAAACACTAAGGTACAAGGAGGCTGGGGAGATCACTAAGGGATGGGGGACAGGGGAGTTTACGAAGGGGTGGCAGAGCACTAAGAGACAGAAGGGGAGATCACTAAGGGACAGGAGGGTATGGGAGATCACTAAGGGACAGGAGGGTATGGGAGATCACTAAGGGACAGGAGGGGATGGGAGAGCACTAAGGGACAGGAGGGGATGGGAGAGCACTAAGGGACAAGAGGGGATGGGAGAGCACGGAGGGACAGGAGGGGATGGGAGAGCACTAAGGGACAGGAGGGGAGAACACTAATGGACAGGAGGGAAGGGAAGAGTTTTCAGGGACAGGATGTGAGAAAACTAAGGGACAAGGGGAGAAGAGCGGAGAGAGAAAACTAAGGGACTTAAGAGGAAAGGGAAGAGTGTAAGCCACACACAGATACTGAGGAAGGGGTGAAAGAGAAGAGAAAAATATACAAAAAAATTATATTAACAAAATAAAGATCTGTTCTCCTCTCAGCACCTATCATACCCCACAAACCCTCTCTTTCACACTACACACATACACAATGCATCCTTACACATATGCAGAAACACACAATGCATCTCTACACACACTCACAGAAACCTACAATGCATCCCTACTCAAATACTGAAACATACAGTGAATCCTACACACACACACAGAAACACACCATGCTTCCCTTACCCACTCACCCTTACACACAATGCATCCCTTACACACACACACACACACACAATGCATCCCCCCCACACACACACACAATGCATCCCTCAACACACACCCACACCCACAATGCAACCCTAGCACACAATGCATCCCTTACATACAAAAACACACAATGCATCCCTCACGCACACACACAAACACACACTGCTTTTCTTACACACACACACACACACACACACCTTGAACCACTTACAAACACTAAATGAACCACTTACAGACACACACACTGCATCCCTTACATATACAGAAACACACCTTGCATCCCTTACACATACAAACACAGATTCAGACAATGCATCCCTTACACACAAACACACACTGCTTTCTATCCCTTGACTTAATTCAAAACTGAAATAAGTTTAAAAACAGATTGGGTTTGAAAAAATAATGTAATAGCTTTAAAACAAGTAGAAATCCTCAAATTTAATATTATAAATATAAATTTAGATATCTGTAAGGAACTGGGTATATATAAAATAGAAGATATTGTGGTCCATAATGAAGTGATGTCTTTCAACCATCTAAAACATAAATACGATCTACCAGACAGAGAGATCTTTAATTTTCTAAGAGTGAAAGGCTATATAAATAAGCACTTATTTAGAGGGGAAATGATCTAATAGAGGGATTAACGAACCTGCTTAATAAAAAAGATGATGGAAAACTATTTACCCATTGCAGAAAATTAAAAGAAGAACTAGAGGGAGTGGGTACTATAAAATTTATAGAAAAATGGCAATAAAATCTAAAGGTATCAATAGAAAGTAAAGATTGGCTTTACTCTTTAAATTATGTTAATAAAATATTACATTGCTTAAATATTGCAGAAACACACTACAAGGTCATGAATATGTGGTATAGAGTGCCCTCGATATTGGCAAAAATGTATCCAACTGTATCAGACATATGTTGGAGATGAGGAACTTATATGGGGAGATTTTCTCCATGTGTGGTGGAATTGTCCACCCGTATATCTTTTTTGGGAGATGACAAAATAAAATATTATTCTATTGTGAAGTAAATCTTATCTTGAGTCCAGAAAATTTTCTATAAACAAGATTTCATAATCTATATAATAATGGCTGCAAAATGTACAATTACTAGACATTGGAATACACCAAATATTCCCTATTGGTCCAAAGTAGAGGTATAATTAATCTATCAAATAAAAATGGAGAGAGAAAGGTGGACCAATCAGAGGCAATATGATACATTGGGAATGTATCTAGACAAGATACAATTAGGGCATAATATCATCAAATAAATAAATTCAATTTTAGAATCAATAGAGCGACAACTCCTATATCGACAGCAATGGGCGGGATAATGTCTATGGACAACTGTGTGTGTACAACATACAGTACTAATATTATTGTTTTCATGTTGAATCGTGTTTATATGGGCAAATGAAAAGAAAATAAATAAAGAGATTTAAAAAAAATATATATATTATATTTTTATTAATTACAGAGTCCCTCACTCATTAATCAATCAATCTTCTATATATGTACAAGTCTAGAATCAATATTTAACCCCTTAAGGACTGAGCCAAATGTCTACGTTGTGATCATAACAAAACGTAAACAAAACCTGGAATTTGCGCTATATGTCTGTTCACGCCTAATTCACCTCTTTCATATTTTGTGCACCCACACTTATTATATATCATTTTATTCACGGGAAACAGGGCTTTTATTTAACATCAGATATTTAGCTGTGTTGTCTACTATTGCAAATAGTATGCCATCATGGAGGTAATTTTCATTCCTGGGCTACCGTACGGTCTCAAAGGCAACGTTACCAATCTGGCGAATTTCAATGTGAAAAAACTGAAACTCAAGCCTTCTTTTTGACTCTGTAAATTTTTAAAACACCATAAAACCTGTACATGTGGTGTACTGTTATACTCAGGAGACTTCGCTGAACACAAATATAAGTGTTTCAAAACAGTAAAACGTATCACAACAATTATATTGTCCGTGTAAATGCCATGTGTGTAAGAAAAATGCAAAAAATTTCACTTTCACTGACGATATCATTGTTGTAATACATTTTACTGTTTTGAAACACTAATATTTGTGTTCAACGAAGTCCTCAGAGTAAAACAGTACCCCCCATGTACAGGTTTTATGGTGTCTTGGAAAGTTACAGGGTTAAATATAGTGCTAGCAAATTAAATTCCCTTAACCCGCAAATTGTAATTAATAAAATGACCTAATTATGTGATCGCTGGTGACTGGGTAAGTGAATAGGACAGCGGGGATAGGCTATTCCACCCACTGGCATTTAGAGCCGGGTCCCCAAGGACGGCATAGCATGCCCACCGTCCTTAAGGGGTTAAAGGAACACTGCAAGCACCATAAATGGAGGTCCCTGGGTGCACTCTTACCTCAAAGGGTTAAACTGTTTCTGAACGGTTTAACCACAACGCTGCCTCCAGTGTCGTCCCCCCAGGCGGCATCTGGCTACAGAAATTTCACTTTCAGGAATTGCAGAGTGTTGCGGGCAGGGGCACTGCTGATTGAGAGCATCAGCTGGCTGCTCTCAACCAATCAGCAGCGGTCCTGCCTGGCAGCACTCCACACTTGCTGAAAGTGAAATTTCAGAAGTTGGATGTTGTCTGGGGGAGTATAGATCGGCACTGGAGACAAATTTCGGGTTAAACTGTTTGTAAACCAGTTTAACTCCTTGAGGTAAGAGTCCATTGGAGGCCTACTTGCACTATAGCAACTTTATTTTGATTCAGTTATTATGGTGCCTTTAGATGACTAAATAATCCCTTTAAATCTTTTAAATGAACATATTAACTCTTTTACTACCAAGCAATTTGCTAAAAATCGATCACCAATATAATTATATTTTGGATGTCCTGAAAAATAATGTTTACATGTAGTTTTTGTTTCAGTATGCACAGATAGCACTTTCTTTAATGGAAATAAATGAAAAAGTATACAAAATAATTTATAGAATATTGTAAAGTAAAGTTTTTCTTAATTAACAGTTTTGAATTTGTAAAATTGACATTTTCCCTGCATACTCTATAATGCTTTCACATATATACATGTTCCCATAGTACCCAATTCTGAAGTATGTAATTCGCTGGATGATATTACTAAACCATGTCTGATACTACAGTAACATCCCTGCAAACCTAAAGTTCTATCTGGTCTCTGATATATTTTCCAAGGAGAGTTTATGTTATAGTTTTATTGGCATGTCAGTAAAGGTAAATCCCAGAGTTTGGTTACTCAGATAAATATTTGAAACTTAATATCTTATGCACTTTCTAAAAGTGAAGTTTCTTGTCATTTTTAAGGTGGAAAGGCTCTTAAACATATTCCGATGTCATATATACAGGCAGAAAATATTTTTTTAATTAAAAATATTTATTGTTGAATGTTAAACAACAATAACTAACATGCCAATATATAGAAATGTACCGGTTCTCAATTTGATGTTTAGTCTCAGTGGCAATTATGCAAATTATCATTAATAAGCAGTTGCAGTTTAAACTCTATTTTAATTAAAATGAATATAATTATATTTAATTATGTTTATGGTATCCAATAAGCAGTCTGAAGCTTTACTTATAGCACAAATATATCTCCTGATTTTTGGTCTCATATTTGAATACATATTTATGGAGTGTTAATTAAATGTTAAGGGTTATTATTTCTCCTCTTATATGATCATAGTAATAATAAAAATGTATATTATATTAATGCCTAAAAAGGTCATTTAAATAATTTTCTATTGAGAGTACCATAGGGACATACAGAGTTTCATAAATAGTTTTTATTTAAATTCAAGGAAATATCACAAATATATAATGAAGAGCGCACTGATGTTTATAGCAGGAAATATGTCTTTTACAGAGAACTCAATGCAAACATTATTTTATTTTAATGAAAATGAATATAGCCCCTGCTAAATGTTTAAAGGGTTTACTTCAGGGAGATCAGGCCAAACTAATCATATTGAGTTCTTTGATTGGGTAACTAAAATAATATCTCAAGGTGGTGCAGTAGATTGTTTATCTAGATTGTATTAATGTTTTTAACATATAGAAGGCTTGTCAACTGCAACAGACAGTGGCTGAGTGACAGCAAAAGAGGGTTGTAGTAAATGTATTCGAGGAAGGTCTTGTTACCAGTGGGGAACCTCAGGGATCTGTACTTGAACCCATTCTCTTCAATATTTTTTTTAGGTATATTGCTGAAGGACTTTTAAAAAAAAATGTATAATATTTTATTGAGTTATTTACAATTACACATACATGAAAAAGTTTACATATCGACATAAACAGACAAAAATAGAGAGAAACATAAATACTTCATTAGACATTTTGACATTTCCCTTCACAAAAGGGGAAGATGGGAGGGGATGACCCCACATGTATTCATATCAAGTCTTGCATTATACAAAAATAAATAGAAATTCACTTTGTCAGGAGTGTGGTCTCCCACATAGCTTTGCAATTTACTCCAACCAGTATTTTGTTTGTAAATATTATTTTTATTGAAAGGTTTCTTTTTTTTTTTTTCAATGGTATTTAAATAGAGATAATTGCAGCAAAGACTCGCAGGTCCTATCAATCTACTGATTTGTTCAGGTTACAGGACAGATGAGGAATAATGAGTTGTACATCGGCAGCTCGCAGGTTGCAGTGTTTCATGTCAAGCATAATTTTGTTGGACTCGCAGGTCCCATTGCATGTGTACAATTATCATATTATTATTTATTAAGATAAAGGATGATTATGAACAGGCTCCAACCAGTATTCTTAGTTATCATCACCAGATGATTTACAAATACCCCTCTCTATTCTTATATGGTATAACAACTGCTCTTTGACTAAAGGCCAGCATGTAGTGATGTACCGAACTGTCCGCCGGCGAACAGTTCCCGGCGAACTTAGCGTGTTCGCGTTCGCCGCGGCGGGCGGACACATGCACAGTTCGATCCGCCCCCTATTCGTCATCATTGGGCAAACTTTGACCCTGTGCCTCTCGGTCAGCAGACACATTCCAGCCAATCAGCAGCACTCCCTCCCTTCCACACCCTCCAACCTCCCTCCCAGCATCCATTTTCGATTCATTCAGAAGATGCATGCTTAGTGAGAGGAGGGAAAGTTTAGCTGCTGCTGATTAGATAGGGAAATTGATAGCTAGGCTAGGGTATTCAGTGTCCACTACAATCCTGAAGGACTCATCTGATCTCTGCTGTAAGGACAGCACCCCAAAAAGCCCTTTTTAGGGCTATAACATCAGGCTGCTTTTTTTTTTTTTTTTTCCTGTGTAATGTAATTGCAGGTGCCTGCCTGCCAGCTTCTGTGTGAGGTTCACATTGGATACTGTGCCTACTTGCCCAGTGCCACCACTCATATCTGTTTTAACAATTGGTTAAGCTTTAGATTTAAAATAAATAATTTGTTTTCACTGTAATAGAAGAGCAGTTGCCTGCCTGCCAGCTTCTGTGTCAGTGTGTATCATGGTCTCTGTGGACGGGGAACAGTCTCTATTCTGCTCTGTGTCAGTGTGTATCAGGGTCCCTGAGGACGGGTGTCAATCCATATTTGCCAAGTGACCCTTTGTAGGAGGAACAGTCCCTATTCTGCTCTGTGTCAGTGTGTATCAGGGTCCCTGAGGACAGGTGTCAATCCATATCTGCCAAGTGACCCTATGTAGGGGGAACAGTCCCTATTCTGCTCTGTGTCAGTGTGTATCAGGGATCATTAGGATAGGTGTCAATCCATAACTGCCAAGTGACCCTATGTAGGGGGAACGGTCCCTATTCTGCTCTGTGTCGGTGTGTATTAGGGTCTCTGAGGACAGGTGTCAATCCATATGTCAAGGTGTCAATATGTCATATGTCAGGTGTCAATCCATATCCATTGTGATTTAGGAATGTTAGGTGATTTATGCCCTTTATGGATTAAAAGCAGACTCTGCATCAACTGTGTAATTTTCCATGGGAGTTTTGCCATGGATCCCCCTCCGGCATGCCACAGTCCAGGTGTTAGTCCCCTTGAAACAACTTTTCCATCACTTTTGTGGCCAGAAAGAGTCCCTGTTGGTTTTAAAATTCGCCTGCCCATTGAAGTCAATGGCGGTTCGCGCGGTTCGCCGGTTCGCGAACATTTGCGGAAGTTCGCGTTCGCCGTTCGCGAACCGAAAATTTCGGGTTCGCGACAACACTACCAGCATGGTATCACTGCACTTTTCCAATTTCTGGCCAATATCAGTTTTGCGGCAGTCAGAATATAAATAACTATAAGAGAATGCAAGCCAAATATGTTATGTAGCTTTATACGGAGTAGAAATAACTAACCCTCAAATATAAAGGACCTTTTAAGCATTTTTTGTATTTTAATAGATTATATACCAAAACTAGTGATGTCCCGAACTGTTCGCCGGAGACTAGTTCCCAGCGAACATCGCTTGTTCGCGTTTGACACGGATGGCGAACACATGCGCTGTTCGGTCCGCCCCCTATTCGTCATCATTGAGTAAACTTTGACCCTGCCTGTACCTCACAGTCAGCACACACATTCCAGCCAATCAGCAGCAGACCCTCCCTCCCAGACCCTCCCACCTCCTGGACAGCATCAATTTTACATTCATTGTGAAGCTGCATTCTTAGTGAGAGTAGGGACAGTGTAGCTGCTGCTGATTTGATAAGGACATTGATAGCTAGGCTAGTGTATTCAGTGTCCACTACAGTCCTGAAGGACTCATCTGATCTCTGCTGTAAGGACAACACCCCAAAAAGCCCTTTTTAAGGCTAGAACATCAGTCTGCTTTTTTCTTTTTTTTTTTGTGTAATGTAATTGCAGTTGCCTGCCTGCCAGCCTGTGTGTCAGGCTCACAGCATATACTGTGCCCACTTGCCCAGTGCCACCACTCACTCACTGGTGTCACAATAGTGTCACAGCAGTGCAACTCATATCTGGTGTAACAGTAGTGTACATTTTAAAAAAAAATAAAATTTTGACTGTAATAGAGTGAATAGCAGTTAGTCGTCTGCCAGCGTGTGTGTCAGGCTCACAGCATATACTGTGCTCACTTGCCCAGTGCCACCACTCACTCACTGGTGACCCAATAGCTTGCATTTAAAAAACTAAACTTTTTGGACTGTAATATAATAGCAGTCAGTTTCCTTCACAAGTGTGCGTTTCAGGGCCTGCCCAGTGCCACCACTCACTCATATCTGTTGTCCCAATAGCTTGCATTTAAAAAAAGCTAAACTTTTTGGACTGTTATATAATAGCAGTCAGTTTCCTTCATGAGTGTGTGTTTCATGGCATGCCCAGTGCCACCACTCACTCATATCTGGTGTCCCAATAGCTTGCATTTAAAAAAAGCTAAACTTTTTGGACTGTAATATAATAGCAGTCAGTTTCCTTCACGAGTGTGTTTTTCAGGGCCTGCCAAGGCACAGTGTAACACCAGTGCCACTCATATCTGTTGTCACAGTAGCTTGCACGCATAGTACAGGGGCCGTCGTGGTGCTGTGATTCCCTTTGGCCCTAAAATAATGCCTAGTGTTAAGAGGCCACTAACCCTGAACTTGAAATGTTCTGAGGACATAGTTGACTGGCTAACACAGGACATCCAATCTTCTACAGCTTCCGCTCGGAACCTTGATGCACCATTCTCCACCAGCTTAGCTTCGGGCACCTCTCAAGTTACCACTCGCCTGCCTGCCACCACCACCAACACTAGCACCACAGCCGCTTCACTTGATCTGTCAGAGGAGTTATTTACACATCAGCTGGAAGAAATGAGTGATGCGCAATCATTATTGCCAGAGGATGTAGATAACAGGGATATGTCTCAGTCAGGCAGCATTACACACGTACGGTGTGATGATAATGATGTTGTACCCGCTGCTGCTTCCTTTGCTGAGTCGTCAGATACAAGTGAAGCGGTTGATGATGACGATGCATCCGTGGATGTCACGTGGGTGCCCGCTAGAAGAGAAGAAGAACAGGGGGAAAGTTCAGATGGGGAGACAGAGAGGAGGAGGAGGAGACGAGTTGGAAGCAGGGGGATGTTGTTGCACGGAGCTAGTGGCACAGTCACACAGCATGCATCGGCACCCGGAGTCAGCCAGACAGCACGCCAATCAACGCATGCTGTTGCCACCACCAGAATGCTGTCATTGCAGAGCTCAGCAGTGTGGCATTTTTTTTGTGTGTCTGCCTCTGACAACAGCGATGCCATTTGCAACCTGTGCCAAAAGAAACTGAGTCGTGGGAAGTCCAACACCCACCTAGGTACAACTGCTTTGCGAAGGCACATGATCGCACATCACAAACGCCTATGGGATGAACACATGAATACAAGCAGCACACAAACTCAAAGCCGTCATCCTCCTCCTGGTCCAGCATCTTCAGCCACGTTAACCACTGCTGTCCTCCTTGCCCCCTCTCAACCATCCGCCCCTCCGTCTCTCGCCTTGAGCAGTTCCTGCTCATCTGCCCACAGTCAGGTGTCTGTCAAGGACATGTTTGAGCGTAAGAAGCCAAAGTCACAAAGTCACCCCCTTGCCCGGTGTCTGACAGCTGGCTTGACTGAACTCTTAGCCCGCCAGCTTTTACCATACAAGCTGGTGGAGTCTGAGGCGTTCAAAAAAATTTTAGCTATTGGGACACCGCAGTGGAAGGTACCCGGCCGAAATTTCTTTGCACAAAAGGCAATCCCCAACCTGTACTCGATTGTGCAAAAGGAAGTAAGGGCATGTCTGGCACACAGTGTTGGGGCAAGGGTCCATCTGACCACTGATACCTGGTCCACAATGCATGGTCAGGGCAGGTATATCACCTACACTGGGCATTGGGTAAACCTGCTGACGGCTGCCAAGCATGGAATGCGTGGCTCTGCAGAGGAGTTGGTGACACTGCCATGATTTGCAGGCAGGCCTGCTGCCACCTCCTCTACTCCTCCTACTCCATCCTCTTCCATAACCTCCTTGGCTGAGTCCTCTTATGCTGCTGCGTCTTACTCCACATCAACGGCACCCCCCCAGCTCCCCAGGTACTGTTCCACATCCCGGATACGGCAGTGTCACGCCATCTTGGGGTTGATTTGCCTGAAAGCAGAGAGTCACACCGGACCAGCACTCCTGTCCGCCCTGATTGCACAGGTGGATCAGTGGCTGACTCCGCACCAACTGGAGATCGGCAAAGTGGTTTGTGACAACCAAAGAAATGTGTTGGCGGCATTGTATTTGGGCAAGTTGACACATGTGCCGTGCATAGCACATGTGTGTAATCTGATCGTACAACGCTTTATGCACAAGTACCCAGGCTTACAGGACGTCCTTAAGCAGGCCAGGAAGGTGTGTGGCCATTTCAGGCATTCCTACATGGCCATGGCGCACTTTTCCGATATCCAGCGGCAAAACAACATGCCAGTGAGGCGCTTGATTTGCGACAGCCCGACACACTTTGGAATTCAACACTCCTAATGTTCGACCACCTGCTCCAACAAGAAAAAGCCGTTAATGAGTATTTGTATGACCGGGGTGCTAGGACAGCCTTTGCGGAGCTGGGATTTTTTTAGCCACGTTACTGGACGCTCATGCGCAATGCCTGTAGGCTCATGCGTCCTTTTGAGGAGGTGACAAACCTAGTCAGTTGCACCGAAGGCACCATCAGCGACATCATACCATTTGTTTTCTTCCTAAAGCGTGCCCTGCGAAGAGTGCTGGATCAGGCCGTAGATGAGCGTGAAGAGGAAGAGTTGTGGTCACCATCATCACCAGAAACAGCCTTATCAGCATCGCTTGCTGGACCTGGGGCAACGCTGGAAGAGGATTGTGAGGAAGAGGAGTCAGAGGAGGAATGTGGCTTTGAGGAGGAGGAGGAAGATCAACCACAACAAGCATCCTAGGGTGCTCGTTGTCACCTATCTGATACCCGTGGTGTTGTACGTGGCTGGGGGGAAGAACATACCTTCAGAGAGATCACTGAGGACGAGTAACAGGACATGAGTAGCTCGGCATCCAACCTTGTGAAAATGGGGTCTTTCATGCTGTCGTGCCTGTTGAGGGACCCTCGTATAAAAAGGCTGAAGGAGAACGACCTGTACTGGGTGTCCACGCTACTAGACCCCCGGTATAAGCAGAAAGTGCCTGAAATGTTACAGAATTACGGCAAGTCGGAAAGGATGCAGCAGTTCCAAAATCAATTAAAAAGTATTCTTTACACAGCGTATAAGGGTGATGTCACAGCACAACGGGAATCTAACAGGGGAAGAGGTGAAAGTAATCCTCCTCCTCCCACGACCACGCCGGCAAGGACAGGATGCTTTACAGACTTGTTGTTGATGGAGGACATGCAGAGCTTTTTAAGTTCTACGCATCGCCACAGCCCATCGGGGTCCACCCTCAGAGAACGACTCGACCGACAGGTAGCAGACTAACTTGCCTTAAATGCAGATATCGACACTCTGAGGAGCGATGAACCCCTTGACTACTGGGTGTGCAGGCTTGACCTGTGGCCTGAGCTATCCCAATTGGCGATAGAAGTTCTGGCCTGCCCCGCTTCAAGTCAGAAAGGACCTTCAGTGCAGCAGGAGGTATTGTCACTGAGAAGAGAAGTCGCCTAGGTCAAAAAAGTCTAGATTACCTCACCTGTATTAAGATGAAAGAGGGATGGATCCCGAAGGGACTGACAGTGGGCAATACATTCGACTAAAAAAGGCCTGATGAGGGGGACTACTTAACACACCACTCCTATCTGGTGGCACATTAGATTGCACGCGCAGTGCCCCAAATTTGAAGTAGGAGGACCGACCAATCATCTTTTTCCATCTTCCGCTTCCTAAAATCGATGCCTTATATACACGTCCCCTGATAGGGGACGTAACAGGGATTAAACTGATAAGAATAGTACTACTTAACACTCTACTCCTATCTGGTGGCACATTAGATTAGAGAGAAACACAGCACTGGTTAGGAATGGAACAAGACCATCCGCCAGGTTGTGATGGTTGAGAGATACAATGGGGCCTAACCCCTAGAAATGCAAAGAAAAAATAGGACTAATGGTTGCAGATTAAAGACAATCTGCCTCCCAAAAAGACCTTGTATCCTTATGTGAAAAAAGCTACTCTGCAATAATAAATATAAAAGTGGAGCACAGAGAGCAAAAAAGGAAAAACTCTTTATTAATCCCAGGGATTAAACTGATAGGAATAGTACTACTTAACACACCACTCCTATCAGTTTAATCCCTGTTAAGTCCCCCCGCGTGCAATCTAATGTGCCACCAGATAGGAGTGGTGTGTTAAGTAGTACTATTCCTATCTGGTGGCACATTAGATTGCACGCGCAGTGCCCCAAATTTGAAGTAGGAGGACCGACCAAGCATCTTTTTCCATCTCCCGCTTCCTAAAATCGATGCCTTATATACACGTCCTCTGATAAGGGACGTAACAGGGATTAAACTGATAGGAATAATACTACTTAACACACCATTCCTATCTGGTGGCAAATTAGATTGCACGTGCGGTCCCCCAAATTTGAAGTAGGAGGACCGACCAAGCATCTTTTTCCATCTCCCGCTTCCTAAAATCGATGCCTTATATACACATCCCCTGAGAGGGGACGTAACAGGGATTAAGCTGATAAGAATAGTACTACTTAACACACTACTCCTATCTGGTGGCCCATTAGATTGCACGCGCAGTGCCCCAAATTTGAAGTAGGAGGACCGAGCAAGTATTTTTTTCCATCTCCCGCTTCCTAAAATCGATGGCTTATATACACGTCCCCTGATAGGGGACGTAAGAGGGATTAAACTGATAAGAATAGTACTACTTAACACACTACTCCAATCTGGTGGCACATTAGATTGCATGCGCAGTGCCCCAAAATTGAAGTAGGAGGACTGACCAAGCATCTTTTTCCATCTTCCGCTTCCTAAAATCGATGCCTTATATACACGTCCCCTGATAGGGGACGTAACAGGGATTAAACTGAGAGGAATAGTACTACTTAACACACCACTTCTATCTGGTGGCACATTAAATTGCACTCGCAGTGCCCCAAATTTGAAGTAGGAGGACCGACCAAGCATCTTTTTCCATCTCCCGCTTCCTAAAATCGATGCCTTATATACACGTCCCCTGATAGTGGACGTAACAGGGATTAAACTGATAAGAATAGTACTACTTAACACACCATTACTATCTGGTGGCAAATTAGATTGCACGCGCGGTCCCCCAAATTTGAAGTAGGAGGACCGACCAAGCATCTTTTTCCATCTCCCGCTTCCTAAAATCGATGCCTTATATACACGTCCTCTGATAAGGGACGTAACGGGGATTAAACTGATAGGAATAGCACTACTTAACACACCACTCCTATCTGGTGGCACATTAGATTGCACGTGCGGTCCCCCAAATTTGAAGTAGGAGGACCGACCAAGCATCTTTTTCCATCTCCCGCTTCCTAAAATCGATGCCTTATATACACGTCCTCTGATAAGGGACGTAACAGGGATTAAACTGATAGGAATAGCACTACTTAACACACCACTCCTATCTGGTGGCACATTAGATTGCACACGCAGTGCCCCAAATTTGAAGTAGGAGGACCGACCAAGCATCTTTTTCCATCTCCCGCTTCCTAAAATCGATGCCTTATGTACACGTCCCCTGATAGGGGACGTAACAGGGATTAAACTGATAAGAATAGTACTACTTAACACACCACTCCTATCTGGTGGAACATTAGATTGCACGCGCAGTGCCCCAAATTTGAAGTAGGAGGACCGACCAGCCATCTTTTTCCATCTCCCGCTTCCTAAAATCGATGCCTTATATACACGTCCCCTGATAGGGGACGTAACAGGGATTAAACTGATAGGAATTGTAGTACTTAACACACCACTCCTATCTGGTGGCACATTAGATTGCACGCGCAGTGCCCCAAATTTGAAGTAGGAGGACCGACCAAGCATCTTTTTCCATCTCCCGCTTCCTGGGTGGAGGAAGAGAGACCTTCAATGACATCAGTGAGGACAAGGAATGGGACATGGCTAGCTTGGTATCCAACCTTGTGCAAATGGGGAGTTTGTGGTTGTGAAAATGGACTGTTTGCGGTTGTTTGTGGTGCGTTAAACGGGGAGTTTGGTCTGTCACTGTGAAGCGGGAGTAACCCTTACACTACTTGATCGATACAACATCATACCTGATGTTTTAAAGCACGTTTTTCTAAACAATTTAGGAATGTTAATACAAAAAGAGAAGTCCTGCGCTTAAGCAGCAAGGACTACAACACACATCAGCCCCAATATATAGTAAAAACCAAAGAAAAGAAAATGTTACTTGCGCTTTCTCCTTAATCCCTATGTATATTTAGACAAATGGAGGTCATTTAGTTGCTCCAATGGCCATTGGAGGGAATGCCCGCCTGCCAACGTCAAGGCAGACCCCCCTAAGCGGGTCCTAACACTGACCCTTCAGCCTGCTTCCTTGAGCTTCTGGCAAAGATATCTCTAATGAGACAGACAGGGGTATTTTTTATATACACCCCTATACTTATTAACCCTTAATAGGGAACACATGGGATGGGTAGCAGCATTGTTACCAGGCTGTGTGATGCAAAGTAAATACAAATACAAAAAGAGAAGTCCTGCGCTTAAGCAGCAAGGACTACAACACACATCAGCCCCAATATATAGTAAAAACCAAAGAAAAGAAAATGTTACTTGCGCTTTCTCCTTAATCCCTATGTATATTTAGACAAATGGAGGTCATTTAGTTGCTCCAATGGCCATTGGAGGGAATGCCCGCCTGCCAACGTCAAGGCAGACCCCCTAAGCGGGTCCTAACACTGACCCTTCAGCCTGCTTCCTTGAGCTTCTGGCAAAGATATCTCTAATGAGACAGAAAGGGGTATTTTTTATATACACCCCTATACTTATTAACCCTTAATAGGGAACACATGGGGTGGGTAGCAGCATTGTAACCAGGCTGTGTGATGCAAAGTAAATACAAATACAAAAAGAGAAGTCCTGCGCTTAAGCAGCAAGGACTACAACACACATCAGCCCCAATATATAGTAAAAACCAAAGAAAAGAAAATGTTACTTGCGCTTTCTCCTTAATCCCTATGTATATTTAGACAAATGGAGGTAATTTAGTTGCTCCAATGGCCATTGGAGGGAATGCCCGCCTGCCAACGTCAAGGCAGACCCCCCTAAGCGGGTCCTAACACTAACCCTTCAGCCTGCTTCCTTGAGCTTCTGGCAAAGATATCTCTAATGAGACAGAAAGGGGTATTTTTATATACACCCCTATACTTATTAACCCTTAATAGGGAACACATGGGATGGGTAGCAGCATTGTAACCAGGCTGTGTGATGCAAAGTAAATACAAATACAAAAAGAGAAGTCCTGCGCTTAAGCAGCAAGGACTACAACACACATCAGCCCCAATATATAGTAAAAACCAAAGAAAAGAAAATGTTACTTGCGCTTTCTCCTTAATCCCTATGTATATTTAGACAAATGGAGGTCATTTAGTTGCTCCAATGGCCATTGGAGGGAATGCCCGCCTGCCAACGTCAAGGCAGACCCCCCTAAGCGGGTCCTAACACTGACCCTTCAGCCTGCTTCCTTGAGCTTCTGGCAAAGATATCTCTAATGAGACAGAAAGGGGTATTTTTTATATACACCCCTATACTTATTAACCCTTAATAGGGAACACATGGGATGGGTAGCAGCATTGTAACCAGGCTGTGTGATGCAAAGTAAATACAAATACAAAAAGAGAAGTCCTGCGCTTAAGCAGCAAGGACTACAACACACATCAGCCTGGTTACAATGCTGCTACCCATCCCATGTGTTTCCTATTAAGGGTTAATAAGTATAGGGGTGTATATAAAAAATACCCCTTTCTGTCTCATTAGAGATATCTTTGCCAGAAGCTCAAGGAAGCAGGCTGAAGGGTCAGTGTTAGGACCCGCTTAGGGGGGGTCTGCCTTGACGTTGGCAGGCGGGCATTCCCTCCAATGGCCATTGGAGCAACTAAATGACCTCCATTTGTCTAAATATACATAGGGATTAAGGAGAAAGCGCAAGTAACATTTTCTTTTCTTTAATTTAGGAATGTTGATTTATGCCCCTTATGGATTAAAACCAGACTCTGCATCAATTATGTAATTTTCCATGGGAGTTTTGCCATGGATCCCCCTCCGGCATGCCACAGTCCAGGTGTTAGTCCCCTTGAAACAACTTTTCCATCACTATTGTGGCCAGAAAGAGTCCCTGTGGGTTTTAAAATTCGCCTGCCCATTGAAGTCTATGGCGGTTCGCCCGGTTCGCCCGTTCGCAAACATTTGCGGAAGTTTGCGTTCGCCGTTCGCGAACCGAAAATTTTATGTTCGCGACATCACTAACCAAAACATTTGAGTTGGTTGGCAGTCCCACCAAATATGGGCCAGTCCTCCTTAATCTATTTCACATTAACATCTATCCATACAATATTGGTATATCTTTGCTAAGCTACTAGGGACCAGATACCACCTGTTTAATATTTGATCTTGATGGTAAGGTGTGTCTTTTTGTTGATGATACAAAGATTTGCAACAAAGATGACGTTCCAGGAGGGATAAGCCAAATGGCAAATGATTTAGGTAAATTAGAAAAATAGTCTGGGGATACTGACATTTAATGTGAAAATTTGTAAGATAATGCCTCTTTGGCGCAAAAACCCAAGGGTGGAGCACAGAATATTTTATACAGTCCTAACCTCAACATCTGAGGAAAGGGATTTAGGAGTAATTATTTCAGATGACTTAAATTTAGGCAGATGATGTAATAGAACTTCAGGAAATGCTAATGGAATGCTTAGTTGTATTGGAAGAGGTATTATCAGTAGAAAGATGGAATTGTTCATGAAATTGTTCTGGTGTGACCTCACTTGGAGTATTGTATCCAGTTCTGTAAGCTGGATCCCACTGGAGGAACTGCAGATACAATGATGGAGGCAACTTTTGGCGATAAACTGTTCAGTTTAATCTCTTCATGTATGAAAATGCCCGGGGCCTCCTGGCACTATAACAAATTAATTTACATGTAATTGTTATGGTCACCAGTGTCACAAACAAACCCTACTCTAAGTGTGCATGAGATATGGTTCTAGTGGTGAAAAGGTTAACATTTACTATTTGTCTTCAATAGACCAGAAATAATGATGAAAATCCCTCTTAACACAACCTTCACTCAATTTTAATATTATAAATATTACTATTTTATACCGCTACCACCACCAAGGCAATATATAAATAAACCTCTCAAATACAATTTATCACAATATATATGCAATTTAAAAATACTAATACATTGATCTAATCAAGTAACACAAGACTTTACCAGACAAAGGCAGAACTTAAAGGGACTCTATAGTCACCAGAACAACTGCAGCTTAATATAATTATTCTGGTGAGTATAGTCAATCCCTGCAGGCTTTGTGCAATAAACGTCAATCAAAGCGTCACAAATAGTGACTATATTCCCCTCCACTAATAGTCACTATTTGTGACGCTTTGATCTCTGTATAATTATATATATAGGTGGTTATAGTGGACTTTGTATATATGTTTTCTCTTTAGTATTTTCACTGTCGATATCCACTCATTTATATATATATATATATATTTTTTTGTGGTAGCACTCCTATTTTCCATTTTTTGTTCTATACATTTATATTATTTTTTGTGTTTACATTGTTTTATGCTATTATCATTAAAAGTTAAGTTTTAGCATTACAACTAGGACGAGGTCTCCTCGATAGGTCCATCCTATATAAGGGTGTGGAGTTACTCCATTACCCTTTGGACAAGCATTGCAATTGGCTGAGATCATCACTAATGAGGATGACAGCCAAGGAGGCAGATCAGAAGTGTGCCTGGATCTCTTTCCATTGTTGAATAGGAAAAAAAGAGACAAAATGAGTGCTGTCTAATAAATGACTAACTTCAAATAAGTTTTTTTCTGCCTTAAAACAAAACAGGTAAACAAAATATACATATGTTTATCCATATGATCCTCTTTTCTATTACATTGTTGTGGTCAAAGAGACATTATTTTACCAAATAGCAGAATAAGGGTTTCAGGTTTTCCTTTCTTTAAGGACCAAACTTCTGGAATAAAAGGGAATCATGACATGTCATACATGTCATGTCATGTGTCCTTAAGGGGTTAAAGTTCCCAAATTTCTACCACAGCTTTATATGCTGGATCCATAAGTTGATGGTGGATCCATTTTTCAAATGATTTAATATTGTTGGATAAACGTTAAAACATTGCTTAAATTATGTTTTTCAAAATATTAAAATATCACAAATATATCAAATATCAAAATATCAATATGTCACAAATATTAAAAGATTACAATATTAAAATATTTCTCAAAATATGAATCATTTTAAAAGTTCATCCAAAAATATTAAATCATTTGAAAAGCTTATCCAACAAAACAGGAGAACAGGAAGTGTACCTGCATACAATGAGTAATTACTCAAAACAATATTGGTTCAGAGAAAAGTATTGGAATCTATACAGAATGTTGCTGTAAGAAAAAGTACTATACTGATAGATAATAAAAGAAAAAATACATAAATTTTATTAAATCTAAATAGTACTAAAAAACCAAACGTGCTAGTGTACAAAATGAAAACATAAAATAGGTGCTACAACTAAAACCCAAAATCAGTGTGCAAATACTAAAAGAAAAAAGTATCAGCCAGTATATATCTCTATAAAGGGTATCCTTGCAGTAATTAGAAGGAATCACCAGAATAATAACGAGACTGACAATCAATCCCCAGGCGACTTGGTAGGTATGAGATAGATCTGAGAAACTGAATGTCGGCTAATATATACAATTGCATCGAGCGCTGAGGGATTGAAACCAGTACTATAAGATATATCAAAGTACTATATAGAGAATATATAAACCGAGATATATATATAATATACAGGGACAGAAAGCACAGCTCCCAGTAGAAAGAGGGATAGGAACAGTCAACAAATATTAGCAACAGTGTAGCCGGAGCATAAGATGAATAATAGGTCTAATGCTCACAGTAAGTAAGTAAAAGATGTATCAAAAATATGGCAATTGTTCACTGAAATAAACTCACAAGCGGAGCTAATACTCGAGCTGCACTGCCCCTGTGCCTTCGAGGGCACCTATCTCTCGTTCCACTCTATACTTGATACAGGTATGCAAAGATAGACCGTGAATGAAACGGTGTGTCACTAGATATAGAACTGCACAGTGCTCAGACGCTAAGCTGGTGCTAGAGCTAAGCTGCTCCTGTGCCTTCAAGGGCACCTATCTATCATCCCGCTCAAAACTGGAAGTAAATATGCAGAAATGAACCATTCGTGTGACGGTGAGACTCTAAATAAAAGGGATATAAATGCTGTCACGTAACTGAAACTAGAGCTATGCTGTGCAGTACTAACACGTAACTGAAACTAAAGCTATGCTGTAACTGTGCCTTCGAGGGCACCTATTGCTAGTCCCGCTGGCAGTAGATACAGAATGGTACAAAAAAAAAAAAATTCAATAAAAAAAATAATATATATAGATAAATCTGTAGCTTGATCGCAAATAAGTGTGCTCAACTTCGGTTTAGCACACTAAAGACCTCTAATGTCTAAGGTAGTTTAGATATTAGTAAAGATTAATAGCATGGTCGCAGATAGATGTACTTCACTCTAAATCATAGGAGAAGTACACTGTGACACCCTGACACGCGCGTTTCACCCGACCTGGCTGCGTCTGGTTTAAATCTAAGAGAAAGTATTCCTATTGGTTGAAAGAAGGCAATTCCTAATCGGTGAGTGCCCATTATGTATATCATGATGAGATCAAAGTTCTTCAAGGGGAGGGAACTCTCTCTGATAAGTTGATTAACCCCTTCCACGGTGGATTCTTAATACTTTTGTCTGTAGACAAAATTACAATATGAAGGAGAAGAGAGAGATTATTGAAAGATTCATTTTGTCTGCAGAGTAAGATCGCTCTGCACAATGTATAGTTGCAATGATTATGATCAAAATAAGTATAATAGAGGGAGAAAAAAAGAGACTAATAAAATGGGATATAAGATACCCAAATATAATGATTGAGACAGACCTCCCACAGGGATATAGAGTACTTAATCACTTTGCAGTATATGTATATATAGATAGAGGGCGCCCAGGTGAAAAAACATTTGGTTTATACATATGCAGCTACTAAATAGAATCTAACTGTAATTGTAATTAATCCATAAAGGACTGACCCTTAAAAAGGTGTGGTGGTAAATTAAATATACAAAAGAGTGTTAAGTCCCGAGGCTGAATTGTTATTCATAAATGTACAGTGAAGCTTTTCACATAATGTAACAAAATATTATGTCCGGAAGAATAGTTAATATATAACACATCCTCTCCTTTATATGATCACATAATAAGAATGTTAGCTTCATTATACGGCAAGTTATAAAAAAGGTAAGCTGAATTTTAGAATTGTCTGAGTTATTTATTCGTGTATGAAGGGGGTAGAATTGAACTCTTCATTTAAACCATCTGGTGCTAATGTTTTTAAAAAATAGATCCATCTAGACTCTTTCATGAGGAGAATTTTGTTGAAATTCCCTTTTCTGGTTTTTAGAGTTAGTTTCTCCAATTCCTGAAATGTTAGATGTGTTGGATCAGCCTGATGGTAGTTATGAACATGGTTTGATACTGGAGTAGATACGTTTAAATTAGTGATAGAGCAAATATGCTGTAGTATCCTGCGTTTGAGTTGCTGGTAGGTTTTACCAACATATTGGATGTCACAACTACATGTGATTAAATAAATCACCCGGGTGGAACTGCAATTGATAAACTCCTTGATTTTATATTGTTTTTTAGTTATGGAGCTTGTCACCGTTTTCGTGGGTTTAATAAATTGACATGCCTTGCAATATCCACAACGGTAAATTCCAGTTGTCTGAGTTAACCAGGTGGATTGTGATGGTTTAATGGGTTCAGTATGGCTGTGAACCAAAATGTCTCTCAGATCTTTTTGCCCTGCGTGCAGTAATTTGAGGAAAATTGTGTACCATTATCTTTTGTACTTCATCCCAGTAGAGATCGTAGGTGCCTATACAACGAGTTATTTTTGTTTCAAGCTTTGGTTTATTAATTCTTAAGCTTTCACTCCTGTCTGTTAACAATGCTCGTTGAAAGGCTCGTTTCAGGATTCTGTTAGGGTAGCCTTTCTGTTTAAACATAGTCCTTAGTTTCTTAGCTTCCAATTGGAAGGTTGTTTCAGTGGAACAATTATGCTTTGCGCGCAAATACTGGCCAAAAGGTATACCTGACTTCAGCTTCACAGGATGGTAACTTGTCCAATTAAGCAGGCTATTGGTTGCTGTGTCTTTTCTGAAGAGTTCAGTTTCCACCTTCACATCCTCCAAAATTTTAATGTTAAGGTCTACAAAGACCAGATGTTCTGAATCTATAACATGTGTAAGTTGAAGGCCGATACTGTTAATATTTAAATCCCTTACCAGATCCTGACATTTTTCAACAGATCCTAACCAAAAGACCAGTATGTCATCAATGTATCTATGCCAGCTATAGATACATGTGTCATACTGGTCCTTGGTGACAGCTGGCAATATAGTCTCTTCCCACCAACCCAAGTATAGGTTGGCGTAGCTTGGGGCACACGCCGTGCCCATGGCCGTCCCCTTAAGCTGCAGATAGTATTGTCCATTAAAAACAAAGAAATTATGAGTCAGTACATATTTCAGTAATTTGATAATAAAATCACTTTGTGCTGCGTTGAAATCTAATGTTTTGTTTAGGAAATAGGACGTAGCTTGTAGGCCTATGTTGTGTGGAATATTATTGTAGAGAGCTACAACATCCAAACTGCCCAATAGGCAGTATGGGGGGACTTCTAAATCTTCAAGTAGTATCAATGTTTGTTTGGTGTCTTGGAGGTAAGATTTTAATTTAGTGACCAAAGGATGTAAAAAAAACATTATTAATGTCAATTGTCCCAGGATCAGGGTTCACTACACTTGTTAAGAAGATTGACATAGTCTATGGTGGACTAACCAGGCTCTAAAAGGTATTGAAACCTGGTATAGAAATGAAAACACAAAAGCAGAAGTAGAGCCTAATGAAAGGTACACTTTAAAGAACGGGGGGTAACCCCAAATGTAACATAACAGGAGAACAGGAAGTGTACCTGCATACAATGAGTAATTACTCAAAACAATATCCAGCTTATCCAACAATATTTAATTGAGGCCTTGATTAGTGATTTACAAAAAAGGCTATTCATGTCAATGAACTAATCAGGAAAAAATAAGATAGATAACTGAATTAGCTGAGGTCAGGGAGAACATTAAGTAGCCAGAAGAAAATAGAATTTTGCTATTTATTTAGCATATCAGATTTTAGTCCATAATAATGTTATGGGCAGATGCAAATATTGTATTTCTCAAACTGTGTATTTTGTCTTTAATAGATATTGCAAACTGACAAGGTGTTAGAAATGGAACATATTGTTTTTCACACATGTTTAAGCAATAACCTTTTACTTACTTTCAATGCATAATTTTGTTCAAGCTTCAAGGCTATGCTACGACTCTTTCAGTACATATTATACTGCGGTAACCCTAAATAGATAAAGATGTTCAGACTTTAAGATGCCATCTTGTCCTAAATCAGGGAAATTTCCATGACGTGTGCACCCTTACGTTTTAGTTGTATTTTTTTGCCAAGTTAAGGTCCTACAATGAATAAAGTAAAAGAAGTGTTACTTAATCATATATGAACTATGGTAACCCTAAAATGAAGACACCTAAGGTATAGATAGGTGTACTTTTAAACGTTAGGGGACAGAGGAGAGATTTGGAGACATAGACACTGTCGCTCCATGTAATGACTGTGAGATGTTGACATGTTCAAGAGGGTATGTTATTCTATTTAAAATTATATTTGCAAGCATATAGTTACATTTTTGTAAACTCTGCTATAAATTATTGTAATAGATTTTATATGTCTATATTTAAATTTTTTATTTAATAAAATATCTAAAAGACAAAACTTTAACAGCGTTGGTGGAATAATCCCCACCTCGGACTGCTTGAGTACAGGATACAGGAAAAAAACAGAATACAAAATACCAGGGAGAGAAAAAAAGTGCAAATTCCACCAACACTGTGTTAATAGAGCAGTACCTTCTGCTCTATACTTGTAAGTACATTTTACATATTTTATTACCTTTCCATTATTTACTGAGAGCACTATTGCTGTTTTTTATATATATCCTGGAGCACTACACAATCAGACTGGATTGACGGATGCACCTCTCCACTATATCCGTTAGCGGGGATCATACTCCCTTCACCCCAGAGCTGACTAGAGCTCTCCTAAATGTGAGTGTATTACCTTAATTTTATTAACCTTTTACTGGATCCTGACTATATTACACCATCGGTTATTTTGTCGCTTTCCACATATACAGATATTTTAACCATCCGGAAGGATCAACTCCCGAGGATTGCCAACTCCCCCCCCCCCCCCATCCTGGTATATAGTGAGACTTTTTATGTGACTTTTCTAGAATATTCTATTATCTGGATGGGCTAACGCCTGAGCCTCTTAAGGTGAAACCCCCTTTTATCTTATTTTATTTTTTATTCTGTTGTTCAATTAGGACTTTTTATTATTTACTGTTCTATTACCAACATAGGTTTATTGTATCTTCATTTAGACCATTTGGTCTAGTTGTTTATTGTCATAGATTACTGTAACTAACCTCAGGCGCTCACCTCTTTTACATCTTTTTATCTTGGTCTACAAGGGTCTTGAGGGATTCCCTTTATTTGGGTTTCTGCCCTTTAGTTTGTTATCTAGCGCTGATGCTTCCCCCCTGTTCTTGAAGACAATAAATGCCTTCTAATTAATAAAACAAGAATGAAGTCTCAGTTAAGTGAGCTAGAGTCAATGAGGGATCCCTATCTAGAATCCTTATCTTATAAGGAATCTCTGCAAGGAGAGGGTGAGAGGAGGTTTCTATTGTGGCTTAATAGGTAATGATATGGTAAAAATAGTCACCCATAATGCTGTATGAAGCTGAAGAAATACCTTGGATCTCTACAGGGGAAGGGAAAAACCCTAAGATAAGGTACCCTAACAATCTGTGCCTTTGAGGGCACTCCTTAAAAGTAATGCCTTATATTCCCACTGCAATAAGATTAAACCTCCCTCCAACATACTGAGAACTATAGCTAGAATAGTGACCCTGACTTACTAGTTAATTAAGCCACTCATGATAGTTAGTTGTTAGTAGAAAGACTGCTGGTACAGTTTAAAGACTGCTGGTACAGTGGCTGTGGATAGCGCTGGTCAATGCCCCTGACGCACGTTTCGCCACTCTGGCTCATCAGTAATGGCTGTAATGGTTAGATATTGTTTATTAAAGTATAGTGTAAAGACTAATATAGACTAAAGGTTAATGTATTTTAATTCATAGTTACTTGACTGTATATTCCCCAAGAATAAGCACAGAAGAGATTCTATACACAGTGAACAAAAACTAAATCTAACTACATTTCAAAAATGATTTGAGAATTTAACAGCTCTCAGTCAAGAAAGTCCACAAGATCCCAGAGACAAAAGACATGGAAAATATAGAAAATTGTGATTTAGAGGTAAAACACATGCCTGAAGCTGTAGTCAAATTGCCTACACTGTACAACTTTACAATCTTTAAAGGTAAAGTGTTTTTTTTACTTACTATTACCGTATTTATCGGCGTATAACACGCACCGGCGTATAACACGCACCTCATTTTTAGAAAGAAATTCCAGGAAATTTCCCCCCCTCCCATAGTATCCCCCCCCCCCCTCATCCCATAGTATTCCCCCCTCATCCCATAGTGTTCCCCCCCTCCCATAGTATTCTCCCCCCCTCCCCTCCCATAGTATTCTCCCCCCCTCCCCTCCCATAGTATTCTCCCCCCCATAGTATTCTCCCCTCCCCTCCCCTCGTATTCTCCCCTCCCCTCGTATTCTCCCCCCCTCCCTTCCCCTCGTATTCTCCCCCCCTCCCATAGTATTCTCCCCCTCCTCTCCCATAGTATTCTCCCCCTCCCCTCCCATAGTATTCTCCCCCTCCCCTCCCATAGTATTCTCCCCCTCCCCTCCCATAGTATCCCCTCCCCTCCCATAGTGTACTTCCCCCCCCTCCCCTCCCCTCCCATAGTGTACTTCCCTCCCCTCCCATAGTGTACTTCCCTCTCCTCCCATAGTGTACTTCCCCCTCCCCTCCCATAGTGTACTTCCCCTCCCATAATAACTTACCTGTCCTGAAGCGTGGGCCGGCTTCACAGCTTGCACCGCGGTACAGGAACTTTAATTTCATGGTCCGGTTTCCGGCGGGACTGAAAGGAAGTGTGCACACTATTGTGCACACTTCCTTTCAGTCCCGCCGGAAACCGGAACATGAAATTAAAGTTCCTGTACCGCGGTGCAAGCTGTGAAGCCGGCCCACGCTTCAGGACAGGTAAGTTATTATGGGAGGGGAAGTACACTATGGGAGGGGAGGGGGAAGTACACTATGGGAGGGGAGGGAAGTACACTATGGGAGGGGAGGGAAGTACACTATGGGAGGGGAGGGGACACTTGTGCACACTTCCTTTCAGTCCCGCCGGAAACCGGAACATGAAATTAAAGTTCCTGTACCGCGGTGCAAGCTGTGAAGCCGGCCCACGCTTCAGGACAGGTAAGTAATTATGGGATATCGGCGTATAACACGCACCCACGATTTTCCCCCTATTTTCAGTTCATGTGCACAATTTGTTGGCAGGTTAAAAAGTGGGTGAGATAATTCTCATTTGTTTACCAGCAATGTGCATTTATAGATAACAGGTAGCACTTTCATTTGTATTTTCATTATTATTATTATTATTATTATTATTAGCTAGTGCATACCTACTATATTGTACACCTGGCTTATGATATAGATTCAATGTGATCTTTGGTATATTCAAGGAAGCCCAAATTATAATTATTTCAAGTGCTCTTGGAGGAGCATGAATTCAGACACCAGACACCTGTTGGTATTCAAAATAAACCTCTGACCTTTATTTTGTCAGTTGTGTTTTTATACATTAAAAAGTAAGTACTTACGTGCAAATACTCATAGGACAGTAGTAGGAAGGGAGTAAAAGGGTAAAAGGAGTACAGATAAGACATAGGGATGGACGTCATGTACATATAACAGATACGTTCAGAGAAAGAGATAGAACAGACTGATTTAGGAGAGACAGCTCAGTTGGGGGCTATCTGCTCCAAGAACTAGACATATATGGTCTTAAATGTCGTTTTAAGCATTAAGCATTTCCTGAGTCCAAGTTAGCCAATTTTAATATAGGATATCTAATATGACACCTGTAAGCTTGAATCTTGGAATCCAAGCAATTTCTATCACAATTACTACTAATAAGAAAAAGTGCCTAAACAAACCATACCAAATCAAAATGAAATCCACAATAATGACACTACAATTGTTTTTAGTAAATACAAAATGAGCACCCAAAACCCCATATGGAATTATAGTTTTTTTCTTTCATAGCAGAAAAGTGGAAAACACTATTTTCCTATTATTTTTACTTAGGATTTACAAATCAGTCAAATTTGATTTGTTTGTGTTTTTAATTAAATTTGGCAAGTTGGCAGTAAACTTAGTTGATTTTCTTACAAAAATATGCAATGTCTTAATTGAGAATACACTGCATATTACATGAAACATCAGACTAAACCTGATGTTCATTTAAACAACAAATCTACAATTGATTTTATTACTACAGGTTTGTTGTTTTAGAATAAAAAGAAAAGTAAGGATTCTATATAAAAAGGAATACTTAATATTCATTTAATTCTGCTATTAATTCAGTGGAACAAAGTACATAATCCCTCAGGCATGACAAGCTTTTCTGACAAAGTGTAATGCTTTTATGATTTACTAAGATATTAAGATGGAAATTATGATGTTGAACAATATATTCCAATAGGTATAAGTGTGTTGTGGGAATCGTGATTTCAGAGAAAGAAAATTAGTTATGTAGGTAACATTCGTATATAATTTCCCATAGGACATTTATACTGGGAAGCATTTTAT
Source organism: Pelobates fuscus (assembly GCF_036172605.1). Classification (NCBI taxonomy): domain Eukaryota; kingdom Metazoa; phylum Chordata; class Amphibia; order Anura; family Pelobatidae; genus Pelobates; species Pelobates fuscus. Next base: position 133,381,711 of record NC_086322.1, read on the forward strand.
TATACAGTAAAATAAAGTTGTTTTGTATTCACTTTAGATATAATCGAGGAGTAAAGCATTATTTTCAAGTCAAATTAGGTATTGGAATCATAAATAGTTATGGATTTTGATACACAGATAAGTTACATTTTAAATTCCTTTTCATATAATGCATAGATACTTTCACGTTATGATAAGTGATGTCCCGAACTGTTTGCTAGCGAATAGTTCCTGGCGAACATCGCTTGTTCGCATTCGCCATGGACGGCGAACACATCTGCTGTTCGTCCGCCCCCTATTCGTCATCATTGAGTAAACTTTGACCCTGCCTGTACCTCACAGTCAGCACACACATTCCAGCCAATCAGCAGCAGACCCTCCCACCTCCTGGACAGCATCCATTTTACATTCATTGTGAAGCTGCATTCTTAGTGAGAGTACGGACAGTGTAGCTGCTGCTGATTTGATAAGAAAATTGATAGCTAGGCTAGTGTATTCAGTGTCCACTACAGTCCTGAAGGACTCATCTGATCTCTGCTGTAAGGACAGCACCCCAAAAGGCCCTTTTTAAGGCTAGAACATCAGTCTGCTTTTTTTTTCTGTGTAATGTAATTGCAGTTGCCTACCTAGCATATACTGTGCCCACTTGCCCAGTGCCACCACTCACTCACTGGTGTCACAATAGCTTGCATTTAAAAAATAAAAGAATACTTTTTTGACTATAATATAATAGCAGTACGTTTCCTTCACTAGTGTGCGTTTCAGGGCCTGCCAGGGCACAGTGTCACACCAGTGCAACTCATATCTGGTGTAACAGTAGTGTACATTTTTAAAAAAAATACAATTTTGACTGTAATAGATTGAATAGCAGTTAGTTGTCTGCCAGCGTGTGTGTCAGGCTCACAGCGTATACTGTGCCCACTTGCCCAGTGCCACCACTCATATCTGGTGTCACAATAGCTTGCATTTAACAAAAAAACAAAACTTTTTGGACTGTAATATAATAGCAGTCAGTTTCCTTCACTAGTGTGCGTTTCAGGGCCTGCCCAGTGCCACCACTCACTTATATCTGGTGTCCCAATAGCTTGCATTAAAAAAAAACCTTTTTGGACTGTAATATAATAGCAGTCAGTTTCCTTCACGAGTGTGCGTTTCAGGGCCTGCCAGGGCACAGTGTCACACCAGTACAACTCATATCTGGTGTAACAGTAGTGTACATGTAAAAAAAAAAAAAATACAATTTTCACTGTAATAGATTGAAAAACAGTTAGTTTTCTGCCAGCATGTGTGTCAGGCTCACAGCGTATACTGTGCCCACTTGCCCAGTGCCACCACTCATATCTGGTGTCCCAATAGCTTGCATTTAAAAAAAACTAAACTTTTTGGACTGTAATATAATAGCAGTCAGTTTCCTTCACTAGTGTGTGTTTCAGGGCCTGCCCAGTGCCACCACTCACTCATATCTGGTGTCACAATAGCTTGCATTTAAAAAAAAAAAAAAGTTTTGGACTGTAATATAATAGCAGTCAGTTTCCTTCACGAGTGTGCGTTTCAGGGCCTGCCCAGTGCCACCACTCACTCATATCTGGTGTCTCAATATCTTGCATTTAAAAAAAACAAAACTTTTTGGACTGTAATATAATAGCAGTCAGTTTCCTTCACGAGTGTCTGTTTCAGGACCTGCCCAGTGCCACCACTCACTCATATCTGGTGTCCCAATAGCTTGCATTTAAAAAAACTAAACTTTTTGGACTGTAATGTAATAGCAGTCAGTTTCCTTCACGAGTGTGCATTTCAGGGCCTGCCCAGTGCCACCACTCACTCATATCTGGTGTCCCAATAGCTTGCATTTAAAAAAACTAAACTTTTTGGACTGTAATATAATAGCAGTCAGTTTCCTTCACGAGTGTGCATTTCAGGGCCTGCAAGGGCACTTTGTCACACCAGTGCCACTCATATCTGTTGTCACAGTAGCTTGCACGCATAGTACCACTAATCGAAAAAAAAAATGACAGGCAGAGGCAGGCCACTCCGCAGGGGCCGTCGTGCTCGTGGTGCTGTGATTCCTTTTGGCCCTAGAATAATGCCCAGTGTTCAGAGGACACGTACCCTGAACTTGAAAAGTTCTGAGGACATAGTTGACTGGCTAACACAGGACACCCAATCTTGTACAGCCTCCGCTCGGAACCTTGACGCACCATCCTCCTCCAGCTTAGCTTCGGGCACCTCTCAAGTTACCACTCGCCCGCCTGCCGCCACCACCAACACTAGCACCACAGCCGCTTCACTTGATCTGTCAGAGGAGTTATTTACACATCAGTTGGTAGAAATGAGTGATGCGCAACCATTATTGCCAAAGGATGTAGATAACAGGGATATGTCTCAGTCAGGCAGCATTACACACGTACGGTGTGATGATTATGATGTTGTACCCGCTACTGCTTCCTTTGCTGAGTTGTCAGATACAAGTGAAGCGGTTGATGATGACTATGCATCCGTGGATGTTACGTGGGTGCCTGCTAGAAGAGAAGAAGAACAGGGGGAAAGTTCAGATGGGGAGACAGAGAGGAGGAGAAGAAGACGAGTTGGAAGCAGGGGGCGGTCGTCGCAAGGAGCTAGTGGCACAGTCAGACAGCATGTATCGGCATCCGGGGTCAGCCAGACAGCACGCCAATCAACGCATGCTGTTGCCACCACCTGAATGCCGTCATTGCAGAGCTCAGCAGTGTGGCATTTTTTTTGTGTGTCTGCCTCTGACAACAGCGATGCCATTTACAACCTGTGTCAAAATAAACTGAGTCGTGGGAAGTCCAACACCCACCTAGGTACAACTGCTTTGTGAAGGCACATGATCGCACATCACAAACGCCTATGGGAACAACACATGAGTACAAGCAGCACACAAACTCAAAGCCACCATCCTCCTCCTGGTCCAGCATCTCCAGCCACGTTTAACCACTACTGTCCTCCTTCCCACTCTCAACCATCCACCCCTCCGTTTCTCGCCTTGAGCAGTTCCTGCTCATCTGCCCACAGTCAGGTGTCTGTCAAGGACATGTTTGAGCGTAAGAAGCCAATGTCACAAAGTCACCCCCTTGCCCGTCGTCTGACAGCTGGCTTGACTGAACTCTTAGCCCGCCAGCTTTTACCATACAAGCTGGTGGAGTCTGAGGCGTTCAAAAATTTTTTAGCTATTGGGACACCCGGCCGAAATTTCTTTGCACAAAAGGCAATCCCCAACCTGTACTCGATTGTGCAAAAGGAAGTAATGGCATGTCTGGCACACAGTGTTGGTGCAAGGGTCCATCTGACCACTGATAACTGGTCAGCAAAGCATGGTCAGGGCAGGTATATCACCAACACTGCACATTGGGTAAACCTGCTGACGGCTGCCAAGCATGGAATGCGTGGCTCTGCAGAGGAGTTGGTGACACCGCCACGACTTGCAGGCAGGCCTGCTGCCACCTCCTCTACTCCTCCTACTCTATCCTCTTCCATAACCTCCTCGGCTGAGTCCTCTTCTGCTGCTGCGTCTTGCTCCACATCAACGGCACCCCCCCAGCTCCCCAGGTACTGTTCCACATCCCGGATACGGCAGTGTCACACCGTCTTGGGGTTGACTTGCCTGAAAGCAGAGAGTCACACCGGACCAGCACTCCTGTCTGCCTTGAACGCACAGGTGGATCAGTGGCTGACTCTGCACCAACTGGAGATTGGCAAAGTGGTTTGTGACAACGGAAGAAATTTGTTGGCGGCATTGCATTTGGGCAAGTTGACACATGTGCCGTGCATGGCACATGTGTGTTATCTGATCGTACAATGCTTTGTGCATAAGTACCCAAGCTTACAGGACGTCCTTATGCAGGCCAGGAAGGTGTGTGGCCATTTCAGGCGTTCCTACACGGCCATGGCACACTTTTCCGATATCCAGCGGCGAAACAACATGCCAGTGAGGCGCTTGATTTGCGACAGCCCGACACATTGGAATTCAACACTCCTAATGTTCGACCGCCTGCTCCAACAAGAAAAAGCCGTTAACGAGTATTTGTATGACCGGGGTGCTAGGACAGCCTCTGCGGAGCTGGGAATTTTTTTGGCACGTTACTGGACACTCATGCACAATGCCTGTAGGCTCATGCGTCCTTTTGAGGAGGTGACAAACCTAGTCAATCGCACCGAAGGCACCATCAGCGACATCATACCATTTGTTTTCTTCCTGGAGCGTGCCCTGTGAAGAGTGCTGGATCAGGCCGTAGATGAGCGTGAAGAGGAAGAGTTGTGGTCACCATCACCACCAGAAACAGCCTTATCAACATCAGTTGCTGGACCTGCGGCAACGCTGAAACAGGATTGTGCGGAAGAGGAGTCAGAGGAGGAATGTGGCTTTGAGGAGGAGGAGGAAGACCAACCACAACAGGCATCCCAGGGTGCTCGTTTTCACCTATCTGGTGGTGTTGTACGTGGCTGGGGGGAAGAACATACCTTCAGAGAGATCACTGAGGACGAGGAACAGGACAAGTCGGAAAGGATGCAGCAGTTCCAAAATCAATTAAAAAGTATGCTTTACACAGCGTATAAGGGTGATGTCACAGCACAACGGGAATCTAACAGGGGAAGAGGTGAAAGTCATCCTCCTCCTCCCACGACCACGCCGGCAAGGACCGTGCGCTTTAAAGACGTGTTGTTGATGGAGGACATGCGGAGCTTTTTAAGTCCTACGCATCACCACAGCCCTTCGGGATCCACCCTCAGAGTACAACTCGACCGACAGGTAGCAGACTACCTTGCCTTAACTGCAGATATCAACACTCTGAGGAGCGATGAACCCCTTGACTACTGGGTTTGTAGGCTTGACCTGTGGCCTGAGCTATCCCAATTTGCGATAGAACTTCTGGCCTGCCCCGCTTCAAGTGTCCTGTCAGAAAGGACCTTCAGTGCAGCAGGAGGTATTGTCACTGAGAAGAGAAGTCGCCTAGGTCAAAAAAGTCTAGATTACCTCACCTTTATTAAGATGAATGAGGGATGGATCCCAAAGGGACTGACAGTGGGCGATACATTCGACTAAAAAAGACCTGATGAGATGAGCTGCCTTGGGCTAAAAATGTTCCACACGCTGCTGTATTTTAGCTCTGAATGCCGGTTGACTTGCGTGACTTATCCACCACCAACTAGGGTTCAAGCCGCAATGTTTTAGGGCACTTTCTGCCTGTGAAACAAACATCAATTTTTCTGGCCGCTGCTATAGCAGTGACTGCAACAATACCTAATTTTTCAGGCATGTTTCCTTCCCTCATTTTTCGGGCCTCTGGTGCTGCACTGTGGCTTCAAAAACCAAACCCAAAAAAAGGCACATAACAGGGATTAAACTGATAGGAATAGTACTACTTAACACACCTCTCCTATCTGGTGGAACATTAGAGTGCACGCGCAGTACCCCAAGTAGGAGGACCGACCAAGCATCTTTTTCCATCTCCCGCTTCCTAAAATCGATGCCATATACACGTCTCCTGATAGGGCGCCAGCTCGTTATTCTCTTTTTCACTTCACTAGGAACACTTTACTGCACTATGGGAACTTAGACCCACTCTTTGTCTTGCACAGTGTTATTCCTAGCCAGCATCTGTGAGGGGAATCAGGCAGTCATCTAAACGTTTAGATTGAGCTTTAGCTTAGAACACCCTTGAAGATGTTTAAGGAGATTAGGGCTAGTTTAGAGGATTCTTCTTAGACCTCTCTGAGCCTTTATAGCCCTTCTACCTATCCAGCATTTCTGGAAACTAGCTAATATTCACTTTTGAAATATTCTGGAGTCCTGTGAGTGCTCTCCATCAAGACATTGTATACAAGGGTCGGAGATTGCACCGAGGCATAAACAAGACCGGGAGCAGTGAGAGAAGGACACTTGGAAATTTATATATATATATATATATATATATATATATACTGCTCACTAAAATAAAGGGAACACAAAAATAACACATCCTAGATCTGTATGAATTAAATATTCTGCTGAAATACTTTGTTCTTTACATAGTTGAATGTGCTGACAACAAAATCACACAAAAATAAAAAAATGGAAATTACGTTTTTCAACCCATTCAAAATTAAAGTGGAAAAACACACTACAGGCTGATCCAACGTTGATGTAATGTCCTTAAAACAAGTCAAACTGAAGCTCAGTAGTGGGTGTTGCCTCCACGTGCCAGTATTACCTCCCTACAATGCCTGTGCATGCTCCTGATGAGGTGGCAGATGGTCTCCTGGGGGATCTCCTCCCAGACCTGGACTAAAGCATCTGCCAACTCCTTGACAGTCTGTGGTGCAACGTGACGTTGGTGAATGGAGCGAGACATGATATCCTAGATGTGCTCAATTGGATTCAGGTCTGGGGAACGGGCGGGCCAGTCCATAGCATCAATGCCTTCATCTTGCAGGAACTGCTGACACACTCCAGCCACATGAGGTCTAGCATTGTCCTGCATTAGGAGGAACCCAGGGCCAACCGCACCAGCATATGGTCTCACAAGGGGTCTGAGGATCTCATCTCGGTACCTAATGGCAGTCAGGCTACCTTTTTGCGAGCAAATGGAGGACTGTGCGCCCCCCCAAAGAAATGCCACCCCACACCATTACTGACCCACTGCCAAACCGGTCATGCTGGAGGATGTTGCAGGCAGCAGAACGTTCTCCACGGCATCTCCAGACTCTGTCACGTCTGTCACATGTGCTCAGTGTGAACCTGCTTTCATCTGTGAAGAGCACAGGGCTCAAGTGGCAAATTTGCCAATCTTGGTATTCTCTGGCAAATGCCAAATGTCCTGCACGGTATTGGGCTGTGAGAACAACCCCCACCTGTGGACCTTGGACCCTCATACCACCCTCATGGAGTCTGTTTCTGACTGTTTGAGCAGACACATGCACATTTGTGGCCTGCTGGAGGTCATTTTGCAGGGCTCTGGCAGTGCTCCTCCTGTTACTCCTTGCACAAAGGTGGAGGTAGCGGTCCTGCTGATGGGTTTTTGCCCTTCTACGGCCTCCTCCATGTCTCCTGATCTACTGGCCTGTCTCCTGGTAGAGACTCCATGCTCTGGACACTACGCTGACAGACACAGCAAACCTTTTTTGCCACAGCTCGCATTGATGTGCCATCTTGGGTGACCTGCACTACCTGAGCCACTTGTGTGGGTTGTAGACTCCGTCTCATGCTACCACTAGAGTGAAAGCATCTCCAGCATTCAAAAGTGACCAAAACATCAGCCAGGAAGCATAGGAACTGAGAAGTGGTCTGTGGTCACCACCTGCAGAACCACTCCTTTATTGGGGGTGTCTTGCTAATTGCCTATAATTTCCACCTGTTGTCTATCTCATTTGCACAACAGCATGTGAAATTGATTGTCACTCAGTATTGCTTCCTAAGTGGACAGTTTGATTTCACAGAAGTGTGATTGACTTGGAGTTACTGTGTTGTTTAAGTGTTCCCTTTATTTTTTTGAGCAGTGTATATATAAATATATATATATATATATATATATATATATAAATATCTTTCTTTTGTGAACATATATATTTATATATGATTTTAGTGCTCATCTATTTCTGAACAAAAATAATCATTGAGGCAGTCAGCTAGACCTTTATCCTCTTCTACATACCTTCCTTCTTTTGTTTTTAATCTAACTAATACGTGTTTTACTTTCCTTTTCTCATTTATGTATCTAAAAAATGTTTTGTCCCCTTTTTTTTACTGACAGTGCTATTTTCTCTTCTGTGTGTGATTTGGAAGCTCTTATAACTTGCTTAGCCTCTTTCTGCCTAATCTTATAGCACATTCTGTCTTGCTTACTCTGTTTTTTTTTTATAATTACTAAATACTAACTTTTTTACTATTTTTTGTTTTTACTACTTTGGCCACATCTGCGGAGTACCACAGTTGCCTAATGAAATTTTCTGTTGCCTTCAGCAGTGCAACTTTTAAATAACCCCATGTTTCTTGGACGCCATTTCAATTGTTCCAGTCTGATAATGACTCCTTTACACACATTCTATTTTTAGAAAAGTCTGTTTTTCTAAAGTCTAAAACTTTTGTTTTTGTGTGGTGTGACTCAGTCACTGTTCTTACATTAAACCACACTGACTGATGATCACTGGATCCTAAACTTTCACCTACAGTAATATCTGATACCATATCTCCATTTTTTAACACTGAATCTAGTATTGCCTCTTTACGAGTTGCCTCCTCAACGACTTGTTTTAGAGACAATCCCAGTAGGGAGTTTAGAATATGTGTGATCTTCGCACAAGCAGCCATTTTAGTTTTCCAATTCACATTAGGAAGATTAAAGTCACCCATGATGATAACTTCCCCCTTCATTGTCATTTTAGCTATTTCCTCAACTAGTAGATTATCTAACTCTTCTATTTGTTCTGGGAGCCTATAATTCACACCTACACGAGTTACTGTGTGATTACCAAATTCTAACATAACCCAAACAGACTCTATGTTCGCCTCACTAACTTTTATTAGGCTAAATTTTATGCTATCATTCACATACAGGGCCACCCCTCCCCCTTTCTTGCCTTCCCTGTCTTTCCTATATAAAGAGTACCCTGGTATTGCTATGTCCCAGTCATTTTTCTCATCATACCATGTCTCCGTAATAGCGACTAAATCTACATTATCAGTTGCCATTATTGCGACAAGTTCATGGATCTTATTCCCTAAACTGCGAGCATTTGTAGACATGAATCTAAGCTTATAATTTTTCTACACAGTTACTACAGGAACCTTCTGTATTTCTTATGGGGGGCAATTGGATTGATGTTTTATCACCCTTTTGCCCCCCTCCAAGTTTAAATACATTCTAGCAAAACCTCTGAACTGCTCACTGAGAACATTTGTTCCCTTTTGAGGAAGATGCAAACCATCTTTTTTGTACAGTTTATTTCCATTCCAAACAGAGCTACCATGAGAAATGTAGCCAAATCCTTGCTCCGACACCATTCACCAAGCCACAAGTTAAAGTCCCAAATACGTATACGCCTGTCGTTCTGAGTGTTATGCGCAGGCAGAACTTCAGAAAGTGACAGGGTGGAAGCAACCTGCCGTATATCATTGGCAAAAACACAAAAAAACGTCCTTTACCTCTAACTTTGTGATGTTTTCCTTTGATAGCCAATATTTAGCTATTAATGTCAGTGCCGTGGTTAATATATGAAAAATTCAATATAAAGCACCGATTTTAATCCAGACATTAATTGCTTCAAATTGAGTCGGAGTGACCACTTTATGTTATGTACATGTTCTTTTAATGTTCTTTTAACCTTGAACATACAGTGCCCTCCACCACCTTTGGTAAATATGCAAAGAAGACAAAAAAATGTCCTTATTGATTTACTTTATGATTTGCATCACAACACAGGTTTATAAAAAAATAAAAAAATATTTGTTAAATACACGTGTGGCACAATTATTGGGACACTTTTAGTCAATACATTGTGCTACCTCTGTTTGCCAAGACATATACAGCCAATTTCGAGGTTGACACCAGTGGGCTCTCTTATTCGGTTCGCCCCAAATATTTTCTATGGTGTTCAAGTCACTGAGATGGCCGTGTCAGGACCATGATTTTGTGATCAGTAAACCATTTTTGTGTTGATTTTGATGTAAGTTTTGGATCATGGTGCTGCTCGAAAATTCAATTATAACCCAATTAAACAACCAAAACAAAACAACACCGTAGAAAGTGTTAGATATTATATAAATTACTTAACTTCCAATCAATCTGTAGCCTCCCAAGATCGTTATCCACCCAAAACGATCGTTATATATGTATAGAACCACAAACAGAGAGTGGGATACGGCTGTACAGTCTATGGAGGGAACATACAAAGAAAAAAACAATAGTGTGATACAGTATATACAGTGAATAGTGCGCTTAATTGGATGCACTCACGAGATAATAGAGATAGAAGAGCATTCAAGGTGCCTCACCAGGAAATATGGGGGGATACGGGTATCCTTTGCAAATGTCGAGCAGCCAATGGGACACAGGACTCCAGGTGAGTAGTAGTAGAAAAATTCGAAATTTTATTCTTTTTAAAAGGTGATACAACACCATAAAGATAAAATATAAAAGTGCAGCAATAGGTCCAACGCGTTTCGTTCAACTTCATCAGGGACCGCACAATAAAAGAAATCACCAGCAATATTGCAGATTATAAAAAATACACATCCTACTCACCCTAACAATAATCACTATAAATAGGGCTAATCCCAAAGTCCCATTGGTCCAAGAAGTGGGGGTGTCTTCCAAACAGCTCTCCATTGGTCCAGGGAAGGTGTCCTCCAGCTGGTTCAATTTTCGGCATTTTGGTGTTCAAAAAACGAGCGCGTTTGTTTCAAATGCCGGAACCGGAAGTGGACGTTTTCTTTCACTTCCGCGTGTCACTTGCGTTCCACGTGCGTTCCACATGCGTTCCAAGGGCAGTCCGCACATGCTCAGTGAATATTACATTATTATCTCAATCAGAGACATCCTCATACATTTAAAACTAACACCAAAAGGCTCAAAACATGATTGAAAATGCAATTAATCTCTAGAAGGAGAGAGAGATGAATTAGTATATAATATACAAACATCATTAATTACTTGAATAAGTTTCAAATTATGATATAACAAATTTTCGTGATTTAACCCCATTATATGGTATCTGCAGGTCTGTTAAAGTTACAAACACCTAGTCTGCAGATCCATTTAAAGTAACATACCCTTCATAAATCCGTTAGGATCACAAGCCCCTACTCTAGGAAATTATTAACATAATAGACTCCTTTATGGATCTATTAAAGTTACAAACGCGTTGTCTACAAGTGTATTTAAAGAGATAGACTCCTTTGTGGATCTATAAAAGGTGACAGACACCTTCATTAAGCTATGCAAGTGACCAGCACCTATTAGAATAAAAAAGTGAAAAACATAACCAGTAAAAAATGTTCCCTCAATACTATTAATTATAAGTGGTAATAAATACCTAATCGGTACACATAACTGTATAATGTGAACTACATTCATTAATTTTGGAACTAGTTATTTTATATATATTATTTGTATTTTGTCTTTTTATCTTAAATATCTTTTTTATAGTTTGTATATATATACATACATTGAGTTTTGCCGTTTACTCATATCCCCGAAAAAAAGGGGAAAGACAGAGGTGTCCCTAGTGTCCCATATAATGAACAAATGGTACTCCTTATTCAAAAAGAACTTCTAAAAAAAGAGAGTGATCATAGTGGTTACTCCAAAAAACACACCAGATCAATCCCGATGTTTAAACCCTTTGGTTCCAAGGTCTTTAACTTGTGTATCCAAAAGGTTTCCCTTTGGGATAGCTTCTTGACTCTGTCCCCTCCCCGCCAGTAGGGTAGAACATGTTCAATCCCCATACATTGAAAATTTCTAAATGAAAAAGAAGGACAGTTGGAGCAATGGGCGGAAACGGAATGGGTAACAAGTCCCTTACGTATGTTGTTTAGATGTTCCAAGATTCTAACCTTTAAAATACGTTGTGTACGTCCCACATACTGTTTGCCACACGGACACCGCAGTAAATATACTACATGGTCCGTGTGGCAACTGATAGGTGATTTGATCCCAAAAGATTCTCCAGTGACAACACTACTAAATTCCTTAGTTCTTCCCATATGGGCAGTAGTGCAGGCTTTACAGCTATTGCATCCTCTGAAACAACCAGAATCGGAGGATCCATTGGATCTATTCGTTTTAATAGCATAGCTGGGAGCTAGCATGTTCTTTAGGTTCTTATTCTGCTTAAAAATCACCATTGGACGTTCAGATAGTGAACTGCCCAAGATAGGGTCCTGTTGTAAAATGGGCCAGAATTCACTTAAACTTCTTTTTATCTTACGATGATCAGTATTGTATTGTGTAACAAAAGAGGACCTGAAGTTGTCATTCCCCCCCGTCCCAGGTGGTTTATCCTCCAAAAGTTTACTTCGTTCTAAAGAGCCTATGGAGCGGATCTCTTTCTCTAAGGTGTTTTTATTATAGCCCCTTGCACATAATTTGTTCTTTATATATGTGGACTGAGTTTGAAAATCATGTGGACGAGAACAATTGTGCTTTAATCTGGTAAACTGGCTACGTGCTATGCCCTTTAGCCACGGTTTGTGATGGCAGCTCCGTTGATGGACGAAACCATTGCCATCCGTGGGCTTAAAAAAACATTTGGAGTGGATATGGCCCTGATCACAAAAAATTTCAAGGTCCAAAAAATGAATTCTACTCTTATTCCACTCAGGAGTAAACACAAGATTGAACAAATTAGAATTAAGATAGTGGACATAATCCGAAAAGCTGGTCGAAGACCCTTTCCAGATGATGACCACATCATCAATATAGCACCGCCAGAGCACCAGGCTCTCCCTCCAGTCATGCCCCGACCACACGAAGAGTTCTTCCCATCTCCACATGTAGGTGTTGGCATAACTGGGGGCGAACCTGGTGCCCATGGTGGTACCTGTTATATGGAGATAATGTTGATCGTTAAAAAAGAAAAAAATATGTTCTAATATAAACTTCACCGAAGTCAATATAAACTCCCTCTGGCCTGGGGACAAATCGGAATCCTGGGACACATAGTGATCAAGAGCCTCCAGCCCCAAATGGTGATTGATTACCGTATATAAAGACGTCACGTCCAGCGTGGCCCAACTGTAATCGGATTCCCACTCTATACTCTCCATATTCTTGAAGAAAGGACTTCGTGTCACGTATATATAGGAAGGGGCCCCCCGGGCATATTTTTGGAGAAATGAGTCCACGTATGCTGATAAATTAGCAGTAAGCAAATTCACTCCACTAATGATAGGGCGACCTGGTGGATCAGGGAGGCGTTTGTGGGTTTTAGGAAGAAAATAGAATATTGGAATTACTGGGTTCTTCTGGAATAAGAAGTCAAAATTATTTTGTGATATAATTCCGCTATCCCTAGCTTTGGTCAGAATTTCCTTAAGTTCTAGGTTGTACATAAGCGTGGGGTTATTGTGTAGTATAATATATGTCTTCCTATCCCCCAAGATGTTAAGGGACTCCTCAAGATAGTAAGAGGCTGTCATCAACACTATTCCTCCTCCCTTGTCGGCCTCCCTGATCACCAGGTCTTCTCTTTCCATAAGCTGTTGTAAAGTGGCTTTCTCCTTCTTTGTCAAATTAATGGGGGATGTGCCTCTCTTTCTCTCATGAGTAATGGATTGAAAAGCCTGGTCCACCATATGCTCAAAGGTCTCCAAGAAAGGACCCTTACTCTGGACAGGAAAAAAATGGGACCTAGGTTGAAACTTATAATTCTCTCTTTTATCTACACTATTTACATCACCCTCCATAATAGGTGGGTGTAAGAGAAAGTGCCTTTTAATAGTTAGCGAGCGGATAAATTTTTTAAGATCTATATACAAGTTGAAATCATTTGCCATTTTATTAGGGGCAAATTTCATCCCCTTTGAACGTAAATCCATTTCCTCTGATGTAAGGGGAATACCAGTTAGGTTAAAGATACCTCTGCCCCTTTCTTCCGTATTCCGGGAAGAAAAAGAATTGGAACTTGAATCTAGTCCTCTGTTCTCACCCTCTTGTGAGGGGAGTCTTGATACAGGGGGGTGAACCTGTTGGGGTGCTCCCAAGTTTCGGTTCTGGGGCGAAAATAATTTGTGATGGTCTTCTCTTTTGGACCTCTCAGTCTCCCCTGAAAATGTATCTCCTGTTCATTGACTTGTTTTAAGGCCCTCAATTTATCCGGTTGATTATACAGAGACTGGGTGTGGGATATAGTATTCACCACTCTGTCTGGTGTATGTCTCCGAGGGGGGGTGGGTCTCCGTCCACTACTCAAATTGGGGTGGTCAATTTCGAGGTTGACACCAGTGGGCTCTCTTATTCGGTTCGCCCCAAATATTTTCTATGGTGTTCAAGTCACTGGGATGGCCATGTCAGGACCATGATTTTGTGATCAGTAAACCATTTTTGTGTTGATTTTGATGTAAGTTTTGGATCATGGTGCTGCTCGAAAATCCAATTATAACCCAATTAAAGATTTCTGGGAGACTTTTGGTCAGGTAGAGAGTTGTACAAATCTAGGAACCCTAAAAGTGATATTCTCCCTTAAATAGGTTTCCAAGTTAGTTATCTCCCATTTTATGTTCAACTCTTTAATGGGACAATACTCTAACTTGGATTGCAAGCTTGTTATATCTACTTTCTAGAAGTGTTCTTCTATAGCAGTGGTTCCCAACCCAGTCCTCAATTACCCCCTAACAGTCCAGGATTTAACGATTACCCAGTTGTTTCTAAGCTGTTTTTAGAAAGAAATGAAAAACACTTTAGACACAACAGGGTAATCCCTAAATCCTGGACTAGTTGGGAGTACTTGAGGACTGGGTTGGGAACCATTTTTCTAGAGTCTTAGAAATATAGAATGTGATGACAGATAAGAACCATTCAGCCCATCTAGTCTGCCAAGTTTTCTAAATACGCTCATTAGTCCCTGGCCTTATCTTATAGCTAGGATAGCCTTATGCCTATCCCACGCATGCTTAAACTCCTTCATCGTGTTAACCTCTACCACGTCAGATGGAAGGCTATATCTGAATACTCTGGTCCATTGAACATTTGCTCCATATTTTTACAAAATCTTCCCCTTATATATGAGTCATTTAATAAATAACATTATACATGGGCTTGAGTTTTTTCACCTATTACAAAATATATTGTGTGCCTATATTACGTTATTTTTTTATAAGAATGCCTTTCTTTTTTGATATAGAATATCTACACAAAGAACGTGGATTACCACCTTATGTAGTAGAGCCTATCTACATAAAAAAATCCTGAAGAAGTCACAGCTGATTAGTTATACTTGCATCTTCATGCACAACTAAACTGATGTTATTCCATAGCAATTCAGCAATGTATTTAGTAGTTGGCTTTGTATGATTGCACTGTTTTCTAATATTTAGACACTGGCAAGATTTTCAATTCAGTATTTCTGGAATACTAACCATTGCTTGTATTAGACTACAATGTGTTATTTTATTTTAATTGAATACAGATTATAATTTAAGACCAATAAGCTCACCTTCTATGAAGATCATATACATATATATATATATATCATCTTATATTTAAAACTATTTCATCCTGTTTAGGGTTTTGCCTAAATCCTAAGATGTAGGATCACACAGTCACTACAACTTATTCTTCTTCTAATGTTGCAAGAAGACATTAAAATATGAAACTAAACTGAATGATCCAGGGAATATACCCTATCAAGAATGATTATGTGAAATACTAGGGACTTGCTAATAAATAATACAATACATATCTGGATTAAAAATATTATCTGGTTGCTTGAATATGAAAAGAAGCATGTTAATTATTTACTGCAAACAAATTATATGTAAAGAACAAATGATCAATTACATTAACCCCTTAAGGACACATGACATGTCATGATTTTTATTCCAGAAGTTTGGTCCTTAAGGGGTTAAACACAGTGTTTCATCCTTGTCATTTAAAAATTGTTACCCACAATGTAAATTACTTGAACCAACCAATATATGGAACATTTGTCATCATAATTTGTTTTAATTGTTTTCTTTATTCCATGCCCAAGCATCTTTGTTAGTGCCTGTTCTTATTAATTTGGATGCTAATGATCAGATTTGTAATGGACAACATCATATACAGTATCTCACAAAAGTGAGTACACTCCTCACATATTTGTAAATATTTTATTATATCTTTATATCTTTTCATGTGACAACACTGAAGAAATGACACTCTGCTACAATATAAAGTAGTAAGTGTACAGCCTGTATAACAGTGTAAATTTGCTGTCCCCTCAAAATAAAACAACACACAGCAATTCATGTCTAAACTGTTGGCAACGAACCTGAGTACACCACTAAGTGGAAATGTCCAAATTGGGCTCAAAGTGTAAATATTTGTTGTGGCCACCATTATTTTACAGCACTGCCTTAACCCTCATGGGCATGGAGTTCACCAGAGATTCACAGGTTGCCACTGGAGTCCTCATCCACTCCTCCATGACGGAGTTGGTGGATGTTAAAGACCTTGTGCTCACCCACCTTCCATTTTAAGAAGCTCAACAGATGCTCAATAGGGTTTAGGTCTGGAGACATGCTTGGCCAGTCAATCACCTTTACCTTAAGCTTCTTTAGCAAGGCAGTGGTCGTCTTGGAGGTGTGTTTGGGGTCGTTATCATGGTAGAATACTGCCCTGCGGCTCAGTCTATGAAGGGAGGGGATCATGCTCTGCTTTAGTATGGCACAGTACATGTTTGCATTCATGGTTCCCTCAATGAACTGAAGCTCCCCAGTGCAGGCAGCTCTTATTCAGGCCCAGACCTTGACACTCCCACCACCATGCTTGACTGTAGGGAAGACACACTTGTCTTTGTACTCCTCACCTGGTTGCCGCCACACACGCTTGACACCATCTGAACCAAATAAGTTTATCTTGGTCTCAACGGACCACAGCACATGGTTCCAGTAATCCATGTACTTAGTCTGCTTGTGTTCAGCAAACTGTTTTGGGGCTTTCTTGTGCATCATCTTTAGAAGAGGCTTCCTTCTGGGACATCAGCCATGCAGACCAATTTGATGCAGTGTGCAGTGTGTGGTCTGAGCACTGACAGGCTGAACCCCCACCCCTTCAACTTCTGCATTAATTTCCCAAAGACAACCTCTGGATATGACGCTGAGCACGTGCACTCAACTTCTTTGGTCGACCATGGCAAAACCTGTTTTGAGTGGAACCTGTCCTGTGAAACCGCTGTATGATCTTGCCCACTGTGCTGCAGCTCAGTTTCACGGTCTTGACAATCTTCTTATAGCCTAGGCCATCTTTATGTAAAGCAACAATTATTGTTTTCATATCCTCAAACAGTTCTTTGCACTGAGATGCCATGTTGAACTTCCAGTGACCAGTATGAGAGAGTGTGAGAGTGATAACACGAAATTTAACACACCTGCTCCACATTCACATCTGAGACCCTGTAACACTAATGAGTCACATGACACCGGGGAGGGAAAATGGCTAATTGAGCCCAATTTGGACATTTCCACTTAGGGGTGTACTCACCTTTGTTGCCAATGGTTTAGACATAAATGGCTGTGTGTTGAGTTAATTTGAGGGGACAGCAAATTTAGACTGCTATACAGGCTGTACACTTACTACTTTACATTATATCAGAGTGTCATTTCTTCAGTGTTGACACATGAAAAGATATAATAAAATATTTACAAAAACGTGAGATACTGTATGTGTCAAACATGGACCTAAATAGACCTTTGTATTTTTCTTTTTTTTCAAACAAAATTATAATGTTAATATAATATGTCAGTCTCCCTAATTAGTTTAAATTGTATGTTTGTTTTCTCTATCGTATTGCAAAACTATACTTTTAACTTACTCTTACTGTTACTTTTATTTACCATTTTTTTTTAGTTGCCTTTATAATCTTACTTTTTGGAAGTGAATCATCATGAAACACCACCTTGCTGTACTGTAGGGCATAAGAAACTACAGGGAGTATAAATATTCTGTATATGAATAAGTACTGATCAAATAAGTGTTGTTTATGTGGTGAATAGCATAAAACAAAATTGCATGTATAATCAAGAGATCAGTGTGTAAAATGAGGGCAGAAGAGAATTTTAGAACATTGTAGTTTCTTACCATCAATTTAAGTTTAAGGAAATTACATTTTAAGGAAATAAATTGATTTGAAGGGTGATGAGAAGCAGTGAAAGTAAATGTTTTCTTAGGTATATTCTTGAACCAGAAAAGTAGTGTTGAACTAGAACCACCTAGATAAGGTTTAATGAAAATTTCCATAAGTATTTTAAATTCACTCTGAAGGTCGGTACTGTTATTAATGCCAGGAGCATCATGAATAGAGACAATGCACCAATCATGACCTACATATGTTTGGTCTCTTTAAAGAGAATAAAACTGTATTCATTGTGTTAGTAAATGTGTATGTAACTTTATTCTTACCTATCTGGAGCAAATTGGATAGTAGCATTTGACATCATGGCTTCATGGAAGTAACCTGTAACCCTTCCGGACCAGGGAATATATTGATGTATTTTGATGAACAACCAAAGTGTGTGAGTATATGTAGCCTAAAACCGCTACACATAAATTGCACAGTTAATATACTGCTTCTGAAGTCGAAATCACGAATAAGGTGACAGTGTCCTAACGACGAGCTGACAATGAGTGTACCGGTAATATATTAAAGATGTTTAATATTATTTTACTCCTCTTCCCCATTTAGTGTTATTTTACTGCTCTTAGTCTTTTTGACTCTCAGAAGCTTAGAGTTGAAAACCTCCTAACAAAGCCAATGGACGAACATGGTGGTTACATAAAAAGAAGGCAGACCTTGGACCATGCAGAGTTCTAAATCTGACTTTTAGGAAACAACATGGTAACTGTGTGATTTGTAAGTAGTAGCTTTAGGCTGCATAATGTGCACACACTTTGGCTGTAAGATACCTTTTTTTTTACTTTTTTGCAATAAATCATTTTCTTATTAAAAGCTGTTAGAGAATTCACTGCATCCTAATAGGGAAGCTTTTGACTACCTCTAATAGTTACATATGCTTAAAACACTAGAGCTATAGTGTTATAGAGGTATATAAGCGCTAGTTAATGTAAGTCAATGTAAGTAATGGGATAACTTTAAAGCATTAAATTCATATTGCATTATGTATTATGATTAAGGTTATATGCACCATATATGTTCCTTGCTTTTTCTTTTTCATGTACTAGAATTGGAGTATTGCCAGAATCTTTGAAGGGGCTACACCAGGAAATTAAAAATACGTATCCTTTATTTAATGCTATTTCTTTTCTTGTTCATGGTTTGGTAGCACAGTGGGTAAGCTGCACAAATGTGTGATGCAGCAGATTGATTGAACTTCACGAATTGCATTTTTAAATCGTGACAGGTGGGTTTCCGAATGTATCTTATGTTGGTCATTGAAATAACTTAAACTTGTCAGTTATAACTGCAGTATCCTGGGCTTTTACACAATTTATCCCCTTAGGAATTAATCAATTATTATGAATTATTATGGACCAATGAGGCCCAGGATATGTCCATTGTCCAGGGCCCTTAAAGTGTACGCCCCCACAAGGTGAATAAGGTTCCAAGCATTCTTGTGAATTGAAAAGTTGCCTTTGTTTCCAATAAAGTCTGCATTGCATGCTACCTGTATGCCTCGTACCCTTCACTATTCTCCGTGTTGGATTTGAATCTTTGCCACCTCTGTCTGTGTTCCAAGTGAAGATCCATAGCAAAAAAAGCATGTGCATTCCTTAACATTTGTTTGGTACCACGCCAAAATAAGTCCTTTTCTACCCTCCTTTTAAATAATCTTAAAAACCCTGTAAATAATATCATGATTGAAGATTAAGATTTAGTGCCTCTAATTTTCTTTCCTTGACCCTCAAAAATGCCAAATAAAAAGCATTAATAACCAAATGAAGCCGATAAATAATAGGAAAAAAGCCACACAAAAAAAAATCATTTTTAAACCCATATCAGGCTTCACTCAAAATAAGCATTCAAAGTGTACATTACTGGGCAAATCATAATGTTTCAAGTGACAATTCAAAATGTGGGACAGTGCCTTCAATGATATATACATATAGTTATCTACCTTATCATTTAACTGTGAGGTGTTTTTAATGTAATAAGTGCAAAAAATGTGTACGCTCTGTTACAAAAGAGTCAGCAAGCATGGGTTTTCACATACTTTTGGCCGTATAGTTTATATTGCATGTTGATTGTAGTAGGATCAGCCACAAAAATAAATGTTAGTTTTGCTCACACAAAAAAGTATTCTTCTTGTTCAGGTTACCCAGACCAAAATTTGCTATCCCTCCCATGCAACGTAGCACCCTGTCACCATGTGATATTTACAATACAAGTGGGATTCAGGTGATAATCTTAAAAAAAATACTAAATAAACAAAGCTGTGTAATATAGTTTGATAGAAAATAACATTTCCTGCTATAAATTGCACTCACAAGAAATTGAAGTTAAATTTGCTCTAAGGTGCCTCCCCCCAAAGTATGTGGGGGCTAATGTATTCTTCTCAGGATTAAGGTATCACCCAATATCAGGAACCATGCAGGACTCTGATAGGTAGATAGGTATACAATAGATTTATTTATTAGGAATATAGAAGATAACATTTTTTTTTGTTATAAGGAGATATTAGTCCCCCACCTACTTTGGGGGAGGAACCTTTAGAGCGAATTTAACTTAAATTTCTCATGAGTGCAATTTATAGCAGGGATATTAATTTATATCAAACTGTTTTACACTATGTTTTGTTTATTTAGTATTTTTTAGGAATATCAGCTGAATCCCACTTGTATTGTACACATTCCTATGGCTTGTTGAGACCACTTTCTTGGAGGTGATCTGTGGGAAGCTGTATCTGTTTTACTGAAGTATACTTTATATTTGTACATATATTTTTTGTAGTATACCAGGTGATATTTGTTTTCATTAGTCAAATTAATGCAAGGATTTGATTATTTTTAATTAATTGAACTAGAAATACTGACACGCCAGTTCAATAATGGCTAGTCAGCTTGGCAGTTAGGAACATAAAATGCCTTCTCTGTCAGCTATAATCAGAGATTTCAAGTTTGTGATTCTTGGTAGTTTATTGTAAAAAGCTGAGCTTGCACTATCTCCTATATTTACTTCCCCCAACAGTAGCTAAACACGAGCAATGTCTTAGCACATAAGCCTGCCTTATTACAATGATAATGTAGCCAGCTGTTATATTGAATGGTATAGAATGCTATAACAAAATAATACTGCTTTACAAAAGTGTATACCAGCTGAAAATCCTGGAGAATATAGTCTGCTAATAACACAGATACAGCACTGGCTATATTTCTGCAAAACATCTGTGTTATTCTGGAACAAAATGAACCCAACCATAACTGTCATTAGTATCCATAAATCGTTTTGCATCAGTTTGCTTGGCTTACTGCCTGGTTTACTGTTAGAATGTTGGTAGTTGTAACAGAAGGAGAGATAATTTGTGAAAAGCATTCACTGTTTCTCTCAGTCTGTTTCTCTACACATTTACATTTTGGATCTGGGCATGCGGTTTATATAGCTAGTACAAAGAGAATATAGAGCTCAATAAAAATGAGGGAAAGTTGGACAAAAAAGAATCAAAGAGAAATTGAAAACTAAATAAGCAAACTATGAGGGAGTCAAAAAGGAAGGGTGTTTAAAATAAAATAAAAGAAGAAAAGTGAATAAAAGGAAGGTGTTTATAAAGAGAAAAGAACTAGGGCCATTAAAGTGGAAATCTTAGCACCATAAACACTACAACTCATTGTAGTGGTTGTGGAGCTATGTGATGCCCACCTGGGGGCAGGGGGAATTACACTTTAGCCTTTTTAAGTGTGCATCCATCTTACCTTGGATTGCAATGATCTGAAAGCTCTGATGGTCAGGTTTTCAGTTTAAGATTACTGTACAAGGTTGGATTGATGATTAAATGAGTAGGTCAAGCATTGGGAGAGGTGCTTATAGGTGCCATATTAGATATCCTATATTAAAATTGGCTAACTTGGACTCAGGAAATACTTAATGCTTAAAATGACACTTAAGACCATATACGTCTAGTTCCAGGAGCAGATAGCCCCCACCTGAGCAGTCTCTTCTAAATCAGTCTGTTCTTTCTCTTTCTCAGAACTTATTTGTTATATGTACATGACGTTCGTCCCTATGTCTTATCTGTACTCCTTTCACCCTTTCACTCCCTTCCTACTACTGTCCTATGAGTATTCTCATGTAAGCACTTCCTTTTTAATGTATACAAATCCATACTGAAAAATAAACAAGAGAGGCATATTTTGAATACCAACAGGTGTCTGGTGTCTGAATGCACGCTCCTCCAAGTGCACTTGAAATAATTTGTGCTCCCTTATATATTCCAAAGATCACATTGGATCTATATCACAAACTAATTATTTAAGTGTTGCTTTAAACATTAATGAGTTTACATGAATGTATTAAACATGTCTGCTAATATGACCAACCCACATTTTACAAATGGTTGTTACCAACATTTATTGGTGTTACTTAAACAGTCTTCTCGTGCAGTGTTTTTAAATTTGGAAAACCTAAATGTCACCTATTTCAGTTTTGTATCAACAGAGGGAAAAGAGTAGGAGCAGTAAAAATAGGTATATTTATTTATTAAATATATAATTAGAAATATAGATTTTATTTTTTTACTGCTACTCCTTTTTTCCTAATATTGGTTGCTTTTTCCCATCAAATATCTATTTTTTTATTTATTTTTTGGTGCCACAGGCTAAATTCAGAATCATAATCGAAGCATTGTGCATTTTGTGTAGTTCGGGAATTTAGTGGACATAATTAATCTTCAAGTCTAATGCATAGTGCTGATGTTGTAGCAGTCAAGAGCTTATTTATAAAAACATTTCTGGAGAAAAGTTCTAAAAGTAGTTCAATCAGCAGGAATATTCAATTGGTTTCCATAGAGATTATTACACATTTTTAGAACTTTTAAATAGCATTGCAAAGGCTAGGTATGATCTATTTGCTCATATGTCTGTCCTTGAGTCTGTGTAGTATCAATAATTGTGTGCGGATTAGTTTCACAGATAACAAAAAGGGTCAGAAATACCTCTTATTCTCTTTTCAAGATTTCAAATTTCCTGTTATACAGATTTTTTAAGATACAATGGCAGTAAATTGTAATGTAATAGAGTTATCTGAGACATTGTGCACTTTTGTACTTATCATATTTATGGCAGAATTATTAAACAATGAGTTATATTATTTTAGCTTTGCCAATAGCATATTCTTCTGGAAAAAATGTGATTGAAAATATTTTAGTATATGTAAAAGTTAATTTCTTTAGAATAAAGAAATAGAAATAAAGGTTTATAACAGAAAACATATGAACTACATATTGACAAACGAATAATTTAAATCACTATCTACACAAGTTTAAATCACTATCTAGATCAGGGGTTCTCAACCCAGTCCTCAGGACCCCCTACCAGTCCAGGATTTGGGGATTACCTGGGTGTGTCTTAAGTGTTTAGAAAAAGGGAAAAAAACACCTTAGACTCTAAGGTGTTTTTTTCTTCTTTTTCTAAACACCTTAGACACACCCAGGTAATCCCTAAACCCTGGACTGGTAGGGGGTCCTTGAGGACAAGGTTGAGAACCCCTGATCTAGACAAACATTTGGGGTAAAGCAAGGAAAGTGGAGCATCAGAAGATTTGTTATATTGTATTTTTTGTATTAGGGATCAATCACTTTTTGAACTTTTTATTCAATTTACATTTTCATTTTGCCTTTTTAAATGTGTAGGCAGCAGTAATATCAGTCATGTTCATAAGTGCAAGTAAAGTCAGTTAGCATGGGAAAAAAACAGTTCTCATGACTGCTTTTGATGATAAAAAAAAGACCCATATTTTGATAATTTGGCATTACTTACCTCCGCCAAACTGCTCCCTCAATCCAGACCTTGTCTTGCCGCGTGGTTTGACTGAACTATGCGGCCGCGCAACAGGATGTCTATAAATAGATGTGGTCATGACATCACGCCCACTCTTAAAGTGACCACGTCATCATTGTGATCCTAATCTGTTCATGGAACTATCTGAACATAGATAAGCCTAGTTAAGGCTTGTTTGAGCCCCCATTCATTGCCCTATCATGGTTTATGTTAGATCCTCGTTTAGTGCTCCTAGTAAATTCCTTCTGATTTCCTGTGTTTAACCTCAACTTCGTATTTAACTTGTGTTTTCCGGTATGCTGACCTCGGCTTCGTATTTGACTCATGATTTCTGGTATCCTGACTGGCTTTGTCTTGACTCTGTGTATTTCTGTTATTTCTGTCCTTGATTTATCTTGGCCCTTGTGGCGAAAGTGACCTCGCCACTGGTTTTTGGAGGGGCCTGCTTGCAAGCCTCTTACCCTGGGAGTATGGGCCCTGTGATTACCCATGTTCAAAAGTACGGTTTCTGACCCTTGAACCTTTATCTGGAACAGATTCAAACATGTGGCGGAGGCCATCTTAAATTGTCCAGCAGTGTTTTGTCGTCGAGTGTATGGAACTGTTTTGGGCATGGGATCATGTGCACGGTGGGTCAAAAATAAATCTTCCAGGAAATTCCTGAACCCCTGAACCAATCTGGGTGATTTTTGGATATGTTGTTCACCCAGATCGGGGCTATCAGGGGATTTGTGGGGATATGTTTTATTTTGGGGTACTTTTTGGGGTTTGTAAAAATGTATGTTTTTTTCTGCTTAGAGTTAATTGAGTTAGTCTATTGTCTTCATTAATTATATCACAAGCAGAGGGGAGGGATAGTGTACACTGTATGGGAGGGACTGAATATAAAACAATGTTTTTATTAGTATATGTTCCTTTTGTCCCTGTTTCCATCAGGTCCAGGGTGTGTGGCTCTGGCCTGAAAAAAATTGTATATATTCCAGGCTGTGGCAATAAACCTTCTGTTCTACGTCACCCTCAATCTAGAGTCCTGTCTCTTATTGGGGGAATCTGCTACAAGGGATTACTATGCTTTTTATACTCCCTTGAATAATCACTAAGATCTTGTAAGAGCTTGTTCCTTGAATAATCACTAAGATCTTGTAAGAGCTTGTTCCTGTTCCTGCTTCACTCTCTGGGGAAATAGAGGTTCATCTCTCATGGTACATCTACATCCATCCAAGCCTGTACAAAATGTTGTTTTGCGTTTTTACCCTTAATTGACTGGTACTAATATTGTGGATCTAATTTTAACTTCATTTTTTGATTTTAACCCCTTAACACCGCAGCCAAATGTACAAGTTGTGAACGAAACAAAACGTAAACAAAACCTGACATTTGCGCTATATGTCTGTCCAACCGTAATTCACCTCTTTCATATTAAATGCACCCCCCCCCCCTTATTATATATCATTTTATTCGTGGGAAACAGGGCTTTCATTTAATATCAAATATTTAGCTATGAAACATAATTTAATATGAAAAAAATTGGAGAAAATAAGATTTTTTTTTATTTTTTTCGTTCTACATGACATTTTAACTGTCAATGTCATAATACTGTTTGCTTTTACTGCAATAAAATACACATATTTGTATTCAGCAAAGTCTCACGTGTAAAACAGTACCCCCTATGTACAGGTTTTATGGTGTTTTGGGAAGTTACAGGGTCAAATATAGCGTGTTACATTTGAAATTGAAATTCGCCTGATTGGTTACGTTGCCTTTGAGACTGTATAGTAGCCCAGGAAATAAATCTACACCCATAATGGCATGCCATTTGCAATAGTAGACGACCCAAGGTATTGCAAATAAGCCATGTCCAGTCTTTTTTAGTAGCCATTTGGTCACAAACACTGGCCAAAGTTAGCGTTCGTATTTGTTTGTGTGTGAAAAATGCAAAAAACGCCAATTTTGGCCAGTGTTTGTGACTAAGTGGCTACTAAAAAAGACTGGACATACCCCATTTGCAATACCTTTGGTTGTCTACTATTGCAAATGGTATGCCATCATAGGGGTAATTTTCATTCTTGGGCTACCATAGGGTCATAAAGGCAACGTAAGCAATCTGGCGAATTTTAATGTGAAAAAAATTAAACACAAGCCTTATATTTGACGCTGTAATTTTTGAAAACACCATAAAACCTGTACATGAGGGGTACTGTTGTACTCAGGAGACTTCGCTGAACACAAATATTTGTGTTTCAAAACAGTAAAAAGTATTGTAGCAATAATATTGTCCCTGTAAGTGCTGTTTGTGCGTGAAAAATGCAAAAAACTTCACTTTTACTGGCGATATCATGGTTGTAATACATTTTACTGTTTTGAAACACGAATATTTGTGTTCAGCGAAGTCTCCCGAGTAAAACAGTACCCCCCATGTACAGGTTTTATGGTGTCTTGGAAAGTTATAGGGTTAAATATAGTGCTAGCAAATTAAATTCCCTATACTTTCGGCATGGGTGGTCAGGCAGGTCCCGCTAATTGTAATTAATTAGGATACCTAATTATGTAAAATTATTACATAAATATATGTGTAGAATTAATATATGTATATATATACATATGTACAGATGAAAAGAGTGCACTCGAAAGGTCTTCTTAAAGATATAAACAATTTATTGTGCCAAACTTCAAAGACATACAAGTCGACGTTTCAGTCCTCGTGGGACTTTTTTCAAGACAATGAAAGGCGGAAAAAAAGTGATTTAAATATACCTTGCAGGTGATTTGATTGGAGAGTAGGTTATATGAAAGAGAGGCTGTGCAAACGTGAAAGTGATTACTCAACTTTGAAATAGGGATTAACCCCTTAAGTGCCTAATAGGAAGGCCTGGAGGTGAGTGTGGTTACGGCCAAAAGTCTAATAATCTGCACTCGCAGACATATTAAAATTCAAGGATAAGAAATATCGAGACCACCTTAGATTGACTAAGTGTTTAAGACTCTATTTGAATATTTAAACAAATTTGTTAAACAAATTTGTTAAACAAAGTTAAACAATACCTTACGATTGCTACATTTTTAAATTTTTTAAACAATAGCATAAGGTGGCTACGTTTTTACATTGGAATTCCAGGTGCCAAGTGGTTGCCGACCTAATTATAGACACATTGTAGAAAAGAACTTAAAAGTATATTTGAATAACCCTAGGGATACTATGTATATACTTACTTAATTGTATTACAAACTAACGGCCATACAGACTATGGAATATAACAGGAGCATCTATAAGCTAGCATGCCCAGCTAAATAAAAATTAAAAATTAAAAATTAATATATAATTAATATATGATTGATTTAACAAAGAGTCTCATGAGTTAATCACCAATAATGGTTTTTCTGTGACCTTTAGTACAGATATGGATCCATTACTATTATTTACGAAACTATGACTTCTTTATCTTTTCAGGATGAAGCAGCTGAGTGGGTTGATTTCATTAAGTCCCCCCGGGGACAAAGTTCCTAATGTGAAGATCCAAAAGGCTTCTCTTTGAAGAAGTAGGACATCTCTGTCACCCCCCCTGTTCGGGGCCGGAACATGTTCAATGCCCATAAATTTCAATGTGGGCAGTGTATGCCCTATTTCCAGAAAATGTTTGGCTATGGGGGTGGTTGCTATGCCGCTGGATAACGCAGTCCTGATGGTAGATCTGTGTCCCCTCATGCGCTCCCTAAGGTCATTAGACGTTTTGCCGATGTACATGAGTCCACATGGGCAGGTGATGCGGTAGACTACGTGTGTAGTGGTGCACGTAATCCTTTGCCGTATCCTGTATTCTTTACCTGAGCGAGGGTGGTAAAACGCTTTACCCGGGGTCATACTATTGCAAGCCATGCACTTCAAACACCGATAACAGCCTGGACTTTGAACAGACTGATGCGCCATAGATATATCTGTATGAACCAGATAATCTCTCAGGTTCCTGTTTCTCCTGTAACTAATCATAGGGGTATTCTGGAATATCATCGGTAGTGTCTTGTCTTTTTTAAGAACCTCCCAGTTGTTTCTTATTTTCTGGGACATCTCGCCCGATAATGAGTGGAACGTTTGGGGGAAGATCATTCTATTTTGGTTGCTTTTAATTTTAGGGCCATCAGTGTAGTTTTTGAGTGCTTTTGAATATGCACTCTCCAGCATCTGTCTTGGATATCCACGTTGTGAAAATTTTTCAAACATTTCTTGTACCTGGTTTGCTGCTTTTATAGAATCAGAGTTGTTCCTCAGTATTCTCATAAATTGAGATACCGGTAAAGATTTTATGAGATTAGGTGGGTGGTGACTGCTGGCGTGTAGTAACGTATTGCGGTCAGTTTCCTTTGCAAATAAAGTATACCCCAGCTTGTTATTTTCTATGAAGATACGAAGATCCAGGAAGTCGATTTGTTTGTTGTTAATTTGATGGGTAAGTCTTACTGGTGAATCCAATTGATTCAGTGACCCTATCATGTCATGTAGACTTTGTTCCTCACCCGTCCATATGATGAACACATCATCGATATATCTCATGTATTTCAGAATATGATGACCATATTTTTGAAGAATGTGTGCCTGTTCATATGCATGCATAAATGCATTAGCATACATGGGTGCCATAGGGGCACCCATCGATGTCCCGGATATTTGTATGTAAAATGCTTTTTCAAATCGAAAATAATTGAGTGTAAGACATAATTCCAATAATTCAAGTATATATTCAATCGGGGGCTCTATACGTTCTTGGTACTGTGTTAGTACTTGGCGCATCGCCTGGATTCCCTCCTCGTGGGGAATTATGGTGTATAAACTGCTTACGTCAATGGCTGCTAAGAAAACTCCTTGTGGGGGGAGTTCTATGGAATTTAAGGCTGCTATGACTTGCGCCGAGTCTTTCACATAGGTAGGTAGTGACATTACCGGTTTTTTAAATTTTGTGTCTAACCATTTCCCTATGGGTTCTAACAATCCCCCGATCGCCGATACTATCGGTCGTCCTGGTGGGCGCTCCAGGTTTTTGTGAACCTTAGGCACTGTGTATATGATCGGGCACCGAGGGTGGGTTTCAAATAAGTACTCATATTCCGTATTGGTGAGGAAACCTGCTTCTAAGCCCCTTTGCAGTGTCTGTTGAACAACTTTACTGAATTCATAGGTGGGATCTATTAGCGTGTATTCATAGACTCTGGTATCTTTTAGTTGTTTAAGGATTTCCTCCTTATAGTCGTCGTATTGTTGGACGACTATAGCGCCCCCCTTGTCCGCTGGACGTATGGTAATGGACATATCCTTAGCCAGGCTGTTTAAGGCTTCTCTTTCATCTTTTGATAAATTCGGGCGTCTTTGGTTCCGGGTAGTTGTAACCTTCATTGTATCAAATTTTAACATTTGTGAAAATGTTTTTAATGTAGGGTTTAAGTTGGAGGGGTCAAAGGTGCTTCTCATTTTAAACTTTTCGCTGTTCTCCTCAATTTGATGTTGTTGATTAGAATTTTTAAAGAAATCTGCTAAACGGAGTTTTCTGTTAAATTGAAATTGCTCAATTTCCCATTGGAATTTGTTAATATTAGCAGTCGGAACAAATGAAAGTCCTTTGTTTAGAAGCATAATTTCTGTAGTGGTGAGGTTTCTAGCGGATAGATTAATGATAGGGTTAACTAGCGTCTCCTTGGCGGTCGTCCCCTGTGTCCAGTGCCTTTTCCCTTTCTGTCCCCTCCTGGTGTAGTTTTGATGTTTGGGGGGCGCTCTGTGTCTTGGTGGTTCCCACTTGTTGTTTCTCTCACCAGGCCAAGTCCCGGTTCTAAAAAAGACGTATTATATGATGCTGTGGTATTAGAGTAAGCCCCCTCTCTTTGCGAATCCTTGTAGTCAGAGTCAGATGCCGACTCTCCAGAGGTAAAGTCGACAGTAGATGCATCTACTGTCGACTTTACCTCTGGAGAGTCGGCATCTGACTCTGACTACAAGGATTCGCAAAGAGAGGGGGCTTACTCTAATACCACAGCATCATATAATACGTCTTTTTTAGAACCGGGACTTGGCCTGGTGAGAGAAACAACAAGTGGGAACCACCAAGACACAGAGCGCCCCCCAAACATCAAAACTACACCAGGAGGGGACAGAAAGGGAAAAGGCACTGGACACAGGGGACGACCGCCAAGGAGACGCTAGTTAACCCTATCATTAATCTATCCGCTAGAAACCTCACCACTACAGAAATTATGCTTCTAAACAAAGGACTTTCATTTGTTCCGACTGCTAATATTAACAAATTCCAATGGGAAATTGAGCAATTTCAATTTAACAGAAAACTCCGTTTAGCAGATTTCTTTAAAAATTCTAATCAACAACATCAAATTGAGGAGAACAGCGAAAAGTTTAAAATGAGAAGCACCTTTGACCCCTCCAACTTAAACCCTACATTAAAAACATTTTCACAAATGTTAAAATTTGATACAATGAAGGTTACAACTACCCGGAACCAAAGACGCCCGAATTTATCAAAAGATGAAAGAGAAGCCTTAAACAGCCTGGCTAAGGATATGTCCATTACCATACGTCCAGCGGACAAGGGGGGCGCTATAGTCGTCCAACAATACGACGACTATAAGGAGGAAATCCTTAAACAACTAAAAGATACCAGAGTCTATGAATACACGCTAATAGATCCCACCTATGAATTCAGTAAAGTTGTTCAACAGACACTGCAAAGGGGCTTAGAAGCAGGTTTCCTCACCAATACGGAATATGAGTACTTATTTGAAACCCACCCTCGGTGCCCGATCATATACACAGTGCCTAAGGTTCACAAAAACCTGGAGCGCCCACCAGGACGACCGATAGTATCGGCGATCGGGGGATTGTTAGAACCCATAGGGAAATGGTTAGACACAAAATTTAAAAAACCGGTAATGTCACTACCTACCTATGTGAAAGACTCGGCGCAAGTCATAGCAGCCTTAAATTCCATAGAACTCCCCCCACAAGGAGTTTTCTTAGCAGCCATTGACGTAAGCAGTTTATACACCATAATTCCCCACGAGGAGGGAATCCAGGCGATGCGCCAAGTACTAACACAGTACCAAGAACGTATAGAGCCCCCGATTGAATATATACTTGAATTATTGGAATTATGTCTTACACTCAATTATTTTCGATTTGAAAAAGCATTTTACATACAAATATCCGGGACATCGATGGGTGCCCCTATGGCACCCATGTATGCTAATGCATTTATGCATGCATATGTACAGGCACACATTCTTCAAAAATATGGTCATCATATTCTGAAATACATGAGATATATCGATGATGTGTTCATCATATGGACGGGTGAGGAACAAAGTCTACATGACATGATAGGGTCACTGAATCAATTGGATTCACCAGTAAGACTTACCCATCAAATTAACAACAAACAAATCGACTTCCTGGATCTTCGTATCTTCATAGAAAATAACAAGCTGGGGTATACTTTATTTGCAAAGGAAACTGACCGCAATACGTTACTACACGCCAGCAGTCACCACCCACCTAATCTCATAAAATCTTTACCGGTATCTCAATTTATGAGAATACTGAGGAACAACTCTGATTCTATAAAAGCAGCAAACCAGGTACAAGAAATGTTTGAAAAATTTTCACAACGTGGATATCCAAGACAGATGCTGGAGAGTGCATATTCAAAAGCACTCAAAAACTACACTGATGGCCCTAAAATTAAAAGCAACCAAAATAGAATGATCTTCCCCCAAACGTTCCACTCATTATCGGGCGAGATGTCCCAGAAAATAAGAAACAACTGGGAGGTTCTTAAAAAAGACAAGACACTACCGATGATATTCCAGAATACCCCTATGATTAGTTACAGGAGAAACAGGAACCTGAGAGATTATCTGGTTCATACAGATATATCTATGGCGCATCAGTCTGTTCAAAGTCCAGGCTGTTATCGGTGTTTGAAGTGCATGGCTTGCAATAGTATGACCCCGGGTAAAGCGTTTTACCACCCTCGCTCAGGTAAAGAATACAGGATACGGCAAAGGATTACGTGCACCACTACACACGTAGTCTACCGCATCACCTGCCCATGTGGACTCATGTACATCGGCAAAACGTCTAATGACCTTAGGGAGCGCATGAGGGGACACAGATCTACCATCAGGACTGCGTTATCCAGCGGCATAGCAACCACCCCCATAGCCAAACATTTTCTGGAAATAGGGCATACACTGCCCACATTGAAATTTATGGGCATTGAACATGTTCCGGCCCCGAACAGGGGGGGTGACAGAGATGTCCTACTTCTTCAAAGAGAAGCCTTTTGGATCTTCACATTAGGAACTTTGTCCCCGGGGGGACTTAATGAAATCAACCCACTCAGCTGCTTCATCCCGAAAAGATAAAGAAGTCATAGTTTCGTAAATAATAGTAATGGATCCATATCTGTACTAAAGGTCACAGAAAAACCATTATTGGTGATTAACTCATGAGACTCTTTGTTAAATCAATCATATATTAATTATATATTAATTTTTAATTTTTAATTTTTATTTAGCTGGGCATGCTAGCTTATAGATGCTCCTGTTATATTCCATAGTCTGTATGGCCGTTAGTTTGTAATACAATTAAGTAAGTATATACATAGTATCCCTAGGGTTATTCAAATATACTTTGAAGTTCTTTTCTACAATGTGTCTATAATTAGGTCGGCAACCACTTGGCACCTGGAATTCCAATGTAAAAACGTAGCCACCTTATGCTATTGTTTAAAAAATTTAAAAATGTAGCAATCGTAAGGTATTGTTTAACTTTGTTTAACAAATTTGTTTAACAAATTTGTTTAAATATTCAAATAGAGTCTTAAACACTTAGTCAATCTAAGGTGGTCTCGATATTTCTTATCCTTGAATTTTAATATGTCTGCGAGTGCAGATTATTAGACTTTTGGCCGTAACCACACTCACCTCCAGGCCTTCCTATTAGGCACTTAAGGGGTTAATCCCTATTTCAAAGTTGAGTAATCACTTTCACGTTTGCACAGCCTCTCTTTCATATAACCTACTCTCCAATCAAATCACCTGCAAGGTATATTTAAATCACTTTTTTTCCGCCTTTCATTGTCTTGAAAAAAGTCCCACGAGGACTGAAACGTCGACTTGTATGTCTTTGAAGTTTGGCACAATAAATTGTTTATATCTTTAAGAAGACCTTTCGAGTGCACTCTTTTCATCTGTATATATTGAAGGCTGAGGCAGCACCGAGGCAAGCACAAGACCGGTACATTGAGTGCGGGACATTTGCAGTTTGTATATATACATATGTGTATATATACGTATATATATATATATTTTTTTCTTTTAATATTTTTATTTATATATAGGTATATATATAGTGATATATACGTATATATTTATGTATATACGAAATAATACTTTAGGCACTCACCCCTGAATGGTGTATGAATATATCTTGCCTTCGGTGCTTCCGGCGTCCCATTGCTGGATATTTATGTATATAGATATATATATTATTTCGTTCTACGTGTATTTTGATATAAATATATATATATATTAATATCACAATACAGTTAGAACGAAATAAAACACATCTATATATTTTTTAATATTTTATTTTTAATTATTTTTTTATTTTATTTTTTTACGTATTTACATATTTTTTTTTATATTATTTATAAATATATATATAACAATAATTATATATATATTTAATCAGTATCAGTCTACGTGTAATTTGATATTAATATATATATAATTATATATATATATTAATATTAAAATACACCTAGACGGTGTATGTGTGTGTATGTATATGTGTATATATATACTTAGATCATATATATATAATATATATATATATGATCTAAGTATAAATTTTTTTTTTACACTTATTTAACATTTATTTTATTTGATTTCAGCCAGCAGGGGGACCAACTGTCATTACAGTTGGTCCCCTGCTGGCATTGCTGCAGCCAGCTATACCGGCCATGTGATTGTGAGGTCCTCGCAAGGACCTCACTCTCACATGACCGGGAGGGACCGGAGGAGGAAGATGTGCCACGGGGGGGCTCCCTGGGAGTCCCCCCAACCGCGATCGCCGGCGTGGGACCGCCGGCGACCGGGTAAGTTACTAAAAACCGGAGGGCGTACTATTACGCCCTGCGGCGTTTAGAGCCGCTTTAAAAAGGACGTAATAGTACGCCCTCCGGTCTTAAGGGGTTAATAATTTATAATAAATAATTACTTTTACACTCCCAGTTGTCTCCAGCGATATATTTATATTGCCTAAAGCAACCAGTTTGACGTACTGGATTTGCTTGATTTCAATATATAATATATTTTTACCGATGGCAGTGGATACATTGTGAGCACTTTCTAACCATTTGATTATTGTAACTTTTATCCTTATAAAAGTATAATATCGGGCAGAAAGATTACATCCTAACCTAGTTCTTTTTTCCCCTAACTGGGGTTCAGGATACCTATGCCACACAATTATCTAAAAGCTGCATTAGATGTCCAATGTTAGAATTTGAAGATGTTTATGTGAAGTATACTTATAGATGCCTTATAGTTTATAAGCTCTGACTATATCTTCTCGCTTTCTGCACTTTATTTATTCTACTAAGTAAGCTCCTGGATAATTGTTACTATTTTTATAGTATCTATACCCTATCCACATTGTTTTATAGGTTCTTGGTGAATCTCTATACCCTTCCATTTTTAGAGCTTTTGTCATATGGTCTGACTCCCTCTTCCTTCTGTATACTATATATAGTTAGCAGTTTTGTGTCTCTATTAGTTCCTCCTGTGTCCCCATGATGGACACTTCTAATGTGTCTTGCCACCGCGGTGTCCCTAAAATTTCTGACTGAGTGTATGTGCTCCATAACTCTCCTCTTAAGGGGGGAGGATGGTTTTCCCCACATACCTGAGGCCACATACGCAAGTCATGAGGTATACCACCCCCTTAGTATTGCAGTTAAAAAATTGTTTAACTTATCCGTGAGAGTTTTGGAGTCTTTCATCATGTATCGACAGGCCACGCACCTGGCACATTGGTAGGTGCCTTGCACGGAGAACCGATTTTTTTGTAGCCTTTCTAGTTTAAAAATGGCTGGGAACCAAAGCCTCCTTCAAAATTTTGCCTCTACGTGCTGTAAGGGAAACGAAAGAAGTCAATGCTCCCTTTAGCTGGGGATCTTGGGATAAGAGAGGCCAAAACCTCCCCAATATCCTTTTGGCCTGATCCCATCCTGAATCAAAGATAGCTATACAGCGGATGGGTTCTTGTTTATTTAGTACCTGCTTATCTTTCAGGAGTTCCATCCTATTTTACCTAGGGGAAAGAGAAAACACCCCTTCCCCCAAAAAGGGTCAACCAAATAGGGAGCCCCTTGCTAAATAATGTATATGATAAAACAAAACTTTTAATAAATAATATAATAAAAAACTTGTCCGTGTGACGCAAAAACAAAAATGGATAATAATAAAAGGTAGAAAGTGCAGGCAGATATTAAACGATACGTCTAGTGAAGGATATATGCTTCAATAGTAAAACCACTAAAAACTCCTAGTGGTAACTTGAGAAGTACTGAAAATCCAACACATACTATTCTTGCCGTAACATTAAGCATACTCATGTAACTGAAAACCATATAGGGCTGTGTACTGACGTGAGAGTAGGAGATGATAGAATAAGGCAAGTATGTAGCAAATTCCTTTATAGAAGAGTGCAGGACCCTCCTAAAAAAAGGTACAACATATTAAAGGAGAAAACAAAATATGTCCACTGTCCTAAATAAGTAGAATCTCCTAGTATTTAGTGTTCCCAAGGTCACACAGTGCTACCTGGATAAGCAGCCAGGTCTAGAGGGGTTAGAAGAAAGAGGAACACCCCAGTGATATATGAGAGGCCATAGCTGAAGCAGCCTTACTGGAGAGTGATCTGGGTATACTGCTAGAGATCATTGACTTAGGACAGCGTGAAAATCTCCTATCGGAAGAATGATATGGAGTGAACTACAACCGCAGATCAAGTTGCTATTGTCCGTCTGCTACCTTATATAGAACAATACTCTTAGTTAGATCATATTGCGATCCTACATATCATACAGACCACGTAGGACCCGAGTGTGCACTGAATCTCCTATAGGGCGAAAAACGTCCTCCTTAAACTCGCTGCATCTAGAGACAAACCTGCTACAAAGTTAAACTATGTCTTCAAACAGTGTAACCCTCATAAGTAATACCCCTACAGATCCTTGATACTACTCAAGCACGGAAGGATCTATGGGTAAGTAGTAAACGTAGTGGTTAGACTCAGCTAGCGAGAGTGAAATAAGTCAGGTGTCTCTACTAAAAATGCAGAGGCTAGTGCCTACTGGGGACAGAAACAATCCCCCCACCACCATCAAGGCCCAATGCCCTCAATAGTAGTCGCTAACTAATAACGGCTGTTATAGATAGTGATCCTATCGGCACCAACTCCTAAATTGCCTAACGCGCGCTTTGGCGCTATTGAAGCGCCTTGGTTAGAGGCAAAACAGCGGTCCTCATCAAACAGGGCTCATTTATACACAAACTGAGCCGACGAAAATAAGGGGCGTGTAAGCTTTGCTTGCGCCAAAACCGGCATTCGAGCAGGACACGCCTACTGGTACACGTGTCACTGTATGATAGGTAGAGCGTATGTCTGCATTACAATGCAGCATTATCCCCATGTATACCGCTATACAAATAGATGGAAGGGGGATACATATTGTAATACACTTAATCAGTCTGCCGATATGTGTTTTTCACCCAGAGGAAACGAGAGGGGACACAACATATAATCATTATGGCATAATCCTTTCCCTAGCTCTAGCAAGGGAATCACATGCCACCTAAGTTCACAGTGTCCCCTGTCATGTCCAGATAGTGGGACAAAGCTAAAAACCTCTCGTAAGAGGTCTAGTATATGTCCCCATACTATATAGACTTGAAAATGAACACAGTCCTACTAATCATTGCCTTAGCTTGACAAGGGAATCATATATCACCTATGTCTGCAGTATCCACTGTCATATGCAGATAAGGGGATAAATCTATGAACTACTTGTAAGAGGCATGGTGTCCGTTCCCATCAAACTTATACTCAATATGTGCAGAGTCCCTGCAAAATGTGCAAGAAAGGACTTCAATAAAAGGTCCCTGCAAAAAGTTGAAGGGTGGCAAATATAGTGGAAGTGATAAGATACCTAACCAATGAATCTACCAACTACTTGCGGAATCATCCACTGACTTAGGCATATTATCTTATCATTTACCAATGTGATAAGCCATACATTGTGTGATTATCATGATATTATGTATATCTTATTATGTATATCTACGCTACAGTGAAACAATAATGTATAGTATATACTGGCAAGGATTAAACCACTGAGAATCCATGTGTATCCAGAAATTAATAAAAGCAAAAGAAAGTATTTACAACAATTTTATACATATACTTGAATAATTTTGCACTAGCTAGAATGCACTAATAAATTAGTTGATGAAGGGAGTAAATGTAAATCCTTCATTCAATCCGTTGGGGGTCAGAGTGTTAAATCTATAAATCCAATAACATTCTCTTTTTAGGAGGGTTTGGTCTACATCCCTTCCTCTTCGACTCTTCGACTCTGGATCAAGTAGAGTATGCTGGTTGTCATGGCACCCCATGCATCTGGAATTGGGGAGCTTCAACCATACACATATTTAGATTCTGGCCTTGATACGAGTCACCACCTTGCATCTACAGATCCCTCTGCTGCTTGCAGTTGGATTTTGGGCCCACAAGAGTCCAGATTTCCAAATACTCTCTTGGGTATATGGACCTTGGGTCTGAGTCATTTCTGTATGTACTTCCAGCCTAGATGAAGAAATGGTGATCTCA
The DNA here is from genome assembly GCF_036172605.1 of Pelobates fuscus. NCBI lineage: Eukaryota > Metazoa > Chordata > Amphibia > Anura > Pelobatidae > Pelobates > Pelobates fuscus. The sequence continues at coordinate 133,419,286 of NC_086322.1, forward strand.
GCAACAACAGATAAGCTGTAGCTGGGGAGATAGGTCCAGAATGATCACCTTTACTGCGCTGAATCTCCAGTTCCTCCTGCTGTTTTTTATATTTTGGTCACATTTATTAAAGATGAGTGCATTTAAAAAGACTTTATATTTAGTCCACACAGTTAAACTTCTTAGTAGTTTTACAAAGCAATTTTTATTTAATCTGATTGCTAATGGTATTGGCTATGTTTTGTATATTAACCCAGATTCAGTTATTTCTCACTACACAAGAGTGTCTCTGTAGTATTAAAAAGAGAAGTTAACATTTCAACTACAATAGTGGAAATTATATTTGGATTGATATTTATATATTGATTTACCATTTTAAAAGAGTGCTATGCAATTTTTCTCTGTTTTATTACTTTTTCTAATAACCTAAATTTCTTGCAACCTTTTATTTTACTCCTGTACTTTTTCATCGTTGATTTGCGTGTACGCATGTGTATGCATATATATAAATGCACACTCCTTATTAAATAACAAATATATATTTCTACATTGGTGCAAAAGGTAATCACCACTCCTTATCACACATGAATGTCAGATTTTCTTTCTCAGCTTGAGCCTATCAATCTAGTACTGTACACCATAACCAAGTTACGTAGTATTTTGGGGTGGTTTATTGGAGCCTATCAAAAGATAGTTGAACACATTGTTTTACAAACCTGTCATGAAGGTATTTACTTGTGTTGCAAATACAACCCATCATTGGATCTATAAAAGTGTTATGATTACCAAGTTTTGAGTCCATAGTTGCATCTATTGATGTGGAACAGGTGTACACAATGATAGCTCATGAAGATGTTGCTATGCAACATGTTTTTGGGACATCAGATTGTTATGATTGACCTGCTTTTAATTTTGTTTTGGATATGCTACAGCTTTCTTTATCATAGAAATACATAACATTTAACAGAATTTCTGTCAACACATCTCTAAGACTTCAATGGAGGCCTCTTTGGATACCATGTTCATGTACAGAAACACATTTTGAGAAAATATGGACGATCCAATCTACTATATCTCAGATTTATCAATGATGTGCTGACACTTTGGACTGATTCCTTGGAGGTGCTGGAAACTTTATTTTCTGACTTAAATTCCTTGAATTCAATTTTACATACATATTTTAAATCTACTGAGTTTCTGGATCTACAGATCTTCAAGCTTGGACACAGACTGGGCTATATTCTATTTAGGGAGGTATCTAAATATAATTTGGTGTGAATGGCTTCCATCCTAAGTCATTAATAGAATCTTTGCCTATATCTCACTTTGTATGAGTGATCAGAAACAAATTTGAAAGTGATAAATGTGTAAGCAAGTTGAGAAAATGTATGATCAGTTTTTGCAGAGAGGATACAAAAAATATGTCTTGAGTAATGCTTTATATCATGCCTGGCAACATCCTTAAAACACAAACCTGAAGATTGACTAGATTGGCATAGAAGGAGGGTTCCTACCACTAACTGTTTGCACATCTCTGGCTGCTGGACATCAATTACACTATGTTAAATTGGTATTATGTGCCAGTCTACTCGTGGTGATAATTGATTGTTATAAATGTTACGCCTTGAAGCTTTGTGGACCCATCGATTGGAGACTGTTTCTCCCAAAGGGTTACATAATCTGATTTTAGATAATGATCGAATGCTAATTCCTCTGATACATTAGGCTTATGTCCATTGCTTGCTTGAATTCTTCTATAATGCAAAAATTGCTGACACTTTTTTTATTTTAAAGTTTTTCTTTGTGTCTGTGCTTTTTCGTAGGTGACTTTTGATGCATGCAGCTATTCTCATTGATTTTCTATGCTCTTTTACTAGGTTGTCTCACAGTTTAGATACTTAATTGATGTAATTTTGTTTCTCAGGCACATATGCAGCTACGTAGTATGTGCCTTAAGGGCGCGCCCATTACTGGATGCATTCCACTGTGGTTCAGACTTTCATGCATTTTCTTGCTTAGAAAATATGTGCTTCCTCCCAGCTTCGTAGAGAGAGCATCACGTGGAAGGCAGAGCAGAGAAGGAGGTGGCACAGGCAGCGTGGGGGAAGAGAACAAGGAGAGAGCTGCTCAAGACTCCACACTAAAATTAGATACAAACAACCCTGCATTCAAACACCAACACTACACACAAAAGTACACCTGCATTTAAAAGCCAGCACTACATACAAGTACATTACTGAATTCCAGTAGCAACATTACTTACAAATACTCTCCTAAATGCACATACATACTCTATACAAAACATACTTACATTCAAACACAGACACTGTTCACAAATACAACACTGCAAAGATTGGCAAATGGTAGACCTCCAGCAGGCATAGCATTATGGGAGTTGTATGACAGATCATGTTCTAAAAACGGGTCCAAAAATGTATTTTTGCATCAGGGCCCTCTATACATTAATTTTGCTACTGCTGCAAACTATCTTTTATAGTGCAGAAACATCAAAAAGCAGATTTAATACCCTTGAATATAGTTTTCTTCCAGCATCTGGACTGCTACAACTGGTAGGTGGGCCTAAATATGTGTTTGCAAACATTCCCTGATGCGTGTGAATTGGGGGTCAGTCCCTGCCTGTGAGGTATCGTCTGGTAGTGAATAGTCTCTGATGGTCTCAGCTATCTTGTCTGGAGCGTACTACTGGCTGTACAAATTGCATGATATATGTAGCTGCCCTTTTATTATTACTCGTGCAGGCATGAAGGGTTCCACATTTAATGGCTTTAGAATAGTAGAATGCCTTTTGTTTTTAAGATCATACTATGATAAGAGGCAGTTAGCAGATGGGACAGGTCCCTGATGAGTGCCAACAGAATCTGCAGATGCAGGATACTACATCTGTTTGTGAAGGGTTTCAGTGGTCAGGATCTATAATAGTAGTTTAGACATCTGGGCTGATCGGGCTTTCTTCATTGATGCAACTTCTGATCTGAAGAAGTTCATAACACTTTTGTGAATTTCTCATTTGGCTAAAGGGGAGATATATTCAATGGCATTATCTTGGTAGCATTGTGTTTTGCACAAAAAAGTCTTGCACCAGGGCCCTCTCTGCTTTACTTCTGCCTTTGTATTGAGATGGAGGTTGTGCTTGAATGCCTGGGAGTGGGTGGAGGGGCGACAGAGTCCAGGGTGCCAAAGCAAATGCTAGCTCAGGGTCCAATCAGTATTAAATACAGCCCTGGGTTCATTTAAAAGTTGGCTGCACTATCATGAAAGGTAATTGAGGATTCCAATATGAGCCTTGCCTAGAACCTTTGCAATGTGGCCATGTACCCTGTGTTAATACTTTACCTAGTGAAGTGCCTTTTGCATTAAAATGGAAATACAATAATGAGCAAAACTTGAAACCAAAGTATATACAAATCTTGACCATGGTCACCAGTAGACTAAGGTGTCAGAAAGTGACCAGCCACTCAACCACACCAGTCAGTTCACAGGAAGGGCACTGCTAAAGAAAGGACGCCCGTTGTGAGTGGTCAGTTACCGGAACAAGTCACTGATATGGTCTGGTATGGGAGGAGTTGCATTGTAATGATGCCATTGGTCTAGCAGCAACCACCTGATGTTCTATTTCTAAGTGCTGCTATTTAAGTAATCTTTGGTTGGGAGTGTTAGTGTTTACGTATTGTTAAAAAGGTTAAGAAGTTAAAGGTTAGAGTTAGTAGTGGGGTAAGTTTTAGGATAGTGTAGGGGTAAAGGCTAAGGTTAGTATAGTTAAGGGTTAAGGGTTAATATTAAAACATTAAGTGTTAGGATACTGTAGGGGTTATTGGTTAGTGTTAGTGTAGTGATGTGTAGTGGTCAAGGGTAGGTCTTTACTGATAGGGTAGCACAAGGACATACATTGGAAACATTTTCAGTAGCCACCAATACTTGGGAATGAACTGAAATGTAATGTCGGGTGCTGCCACTTACAAGTGTAACTCCTACTAATCCTAGGTACTAGACCAGGACCTGTATGGTCCTGGTTCTGCTTGCAATTTGGTACTGAACTTAACAAGGGTGATCTATGCTCTGTTCTCTATTCATTATGTTAACATCCATACCATATGTTTTTCTATGGTTTCTATGGGTTATGTGGTCTACAGTTTGAATTTATAGTAGCATTATTACATATATTTCATTCATATATATTATTTAACTATATATGTGTGTGCACTTATTGCATAGGATACAAAATTTAAAAGAACATTCTCTTTTTTTCCCTTTTTTTGCCTTCAATACCTTCAATATATTTACTTCCCCTCACAGTGTTCTTTTGGCTGAAGCCATTGCAAGGAAAACACCATATTCTGGTAAGTAGAATAGGAGGCACGCTACTATTCCAATGCAGTGATGCATGTCATATACTTTATTTAAACCTTCACCTGCAATAATGCTATGCCCTTTTGTGGTTCAAGCTTAATCTGATCCTTGATTTTCTTGGTTTTGACCTAGCTTTGTCATTGTGAGAGAGAAGAAGGACTAGAGACTTGAGAGTGTGGTTTAGGAGAAAGACTTGAGGGGGTGTCCACAGAATGACGCTTAAAAGAATACTTCAAACTCTAAAACCACTACAGCATGCTGAGCAGGAGATTCCAGCCACTCGGTTGAGCCTAGCACTGAACAAGGAAGATAGATGTACACATATCAAGATAAAAGAGTTCTGTAATGTATGTTGGCTTTTAATGATTCAAGAGTCTTATTTTGTCTGATTGCCCAAAATGCTATCAGTCCATTCATGTTGCCTATAACTAATACAATTCTGCTGTTTGAAAATTAAAGCAGCAAATATATTTTCTAGAACTTAATGGCACCACAGAATGAAAATAGAAATTCCCAACAAGCTAAGGTAAGTTGATGTAATGTGTTTATAAAAGTGAGATCACTGTCATTATTGAAAATAAATTGTAATAAAAATAGTTGTTCAGTCATGTGAACAAATTGCTAGATGACCTATTCTTATGATGAATTGGGTTTTTATCGATATTTGAGAATAGCTACAAAAGTAAAGAATTTTAACTACTGTATGGTAAAACCAGATTTCAATCATGGGGTGTCACATTGATTTAAAAGTGAATGAAAAGCATTCTAGAAACATAAGTGAGATGAAAGGTAACTTTTAAAAATGTAGAAATATGATCCTAAATCATCCCTCTTGGTCATAATAAAAAAAAAAAAAGTCACCAGGAATATATGACAATCATATTGTGCTTCTTAATATTAAGGTCTATAAAAATGAAATTTACTGGGGGGAAGATGTGTTGTCCTTGCAAAAGTAGGTTCAGTGTGTTTTATTTATGAAAGAGCGATAACGAAATTTTAAATAAAGTACTGGCTTGCTACATTATTACCAAATTACAAAGACTGACTTGAGTCTCCTATCAACCATAAAAGGAAATATGTGTTGCTCTTTACACTATAACCAAAGGAAGTGCATTTCACTTCTGTTAGATTAACTCTAAATGGATGAAGGTTATCACTTTCAAAGAACAGTAATAGAGGAGCAGTCTATTGACAGATGAAAAAAACATCTGTGCTCATTGGGAGTTCATAACTCAAACATAAGTATTAAACTGTATCTTCAAGGTGAGTCAATGGCATAGCATGCAATCATACTGATGGCAGTACATTTTTCCCAATTTGCAGCAAACAGCAACTTATGCATTGACCAAGTCAAAAATGGAAATCATTTAAATGAGGCAGTAGGAAAAGTGTCTGGCAGAATGCTGGCTGGGTACTCCTGGTACTGTACGTTTAGATGTTATGGACAGTATTTCTAATAGACTTAGAGATTCGTTTTGGGTCAATCAAGTGCTTGGCCAAAATTCCAGAAGTCGCCAGAATCTTGACAAAAAAAACGATTTGCACAAAACCAAACGTTAATATTAATTTGTAATTTGCAATGCTGTTCGTGGCAAAACAAAAATGGTTATAGAAAGGATGGGGAAGAGATAAGCAACTTAGTTTGCCATGATGGACAAGAGGTTTGCCCAAACAAGTGGGCTTCATCTAATTTCCAATCGATCTGACATATACCATTAGTTGCTGGGCTTGTAGTTTAGAAGACAGAATAAAAATATCAGATCATTTTAACCATTTTCCAAAAAAATCTTTTGTTACCAGTTACACCTAATAAAATGTTACATTTGATAAAAAATGTTCTATTATATAAACAGCCACTAGTTACTAATGCAACATTGGGGAAAAACAGCCCTTACAGAGGTATTGCTCTGGAACTACTCTGTAAGCTAACTTTAAATATTGTCTTTTTCTAGAGTTAGCAAATACTTGCATGAGTATACCTCATCCTCTAGTAAGGCTGACTCAGTATATTATATCAGTAATTAGCTTTGAGTGCAGCACAACTAAGCCCCTGCTGAACACTTCTCACACTCCTTTTTTGTCAGTGGGTCTTATTTCCGCATACAGGCAGAGGAAAATGAGTCCCACCAGTGGGAGGAACTAGCCCAAATGCATAGCTATGGTAATCCTGGGAACAAAAAGGGGCTTCTGTTGTGCTTTAATACAACAACAAAAAAGTGTTATAGCATAACATTCTAATTAGAAAAGAATAGTCCTGTGAGTGCTCCGTTTTGTTTTCATTTTTGATACATATTACACGTGGATTGGACCCAGGAAAGTACTGTAAATACCTTGTTTAAATTAAGGGCCAAGATTGTTTTTGATATATAGATTTCTAATTATTACGAAATCATTACTTTTTTGTGGAGTGGGCACATTTATTCACATGCACATTTTATTACAATTGCTAGTCTCAGATAAGTAGCTCCAGGCAAATAATTAAGCTTGGAATAATGGGCACATAGTATATTCCATATACTGATCAAAAGTGGATGAGTTTTTAACATGCATCATTAGTTGCTGAGCTTGCAGTTTAGAACAGAATAAAAATCTCAGATCATTTTAAACATTTTACAAAAAAAAGTATTTTGTTATGACAAAAAGAGGTACACGTAATGATCTGGTTAAAATAAAAAAAAATAGATCACAGAGGAAAATTACATGTGCGGTATATAGTATAAGTAGATAGTGAAGTAGTCTAATCTGGTTTACAATTCAATTAAATGATTGTTTCTTCATTTGTCTAGATTTTGTAGACAGATAGATAGACAGGCAGACAGATAGATATAATCTGAACCAAGCAAGCTTTTTTAAAATTCTCTGCAAACCCATAAACTACACCCAACCCTACAAATGTAAAAGTAATAGTTGCACCATTGTAATTGGCCCTAGATATAATAAACACATTTAACAACTGTTAAAGGGACATGCATCATCAGCGGTGTATTTACCGCAAAGCTGACAGGGCATTTGCCTTGGGTGACACACCCCAAACGCCCTGGCAGATGCCTTGTCAGCCTCTTGTCCTGGGGGCTCGTGAGCTGGCCGGCTGGCCACCCTGAGGCTGGCATCTGCTTGAGATGGAGGCGGGCGGTGAGGGAGCACTCCCCCCTGAGCTCCCTTCTGCTCAGCTTCCTTGCATGCACCGCAATGATGCTGGAGCTGGAATATGATGTCACTCCAGCCCTGGCATCACTAAGAGGCATGCAAGCGAGCTAAACAGGGAGATCAGAGCTCCCCGCACGCCTGCATTCACCGCACTCCCGGCTGCTCAGAACCCGCACTGGACCCCAGGGACTGCATGCCCAGCCACTCAGCCCAGCATCCCCACTGGACCACAGGGACATGGAGAATCCCTGCCAGCACTCCCAAAGGTAGGGAGGCTGGTTGGAGATTTTTTTTTTTTAAATAATAAATTGTATGTGTGTCTGTTAGTGAGTTTGTATGAGTTTGTATGTCTGTCAAAAAGTGTATGTGTGTTTGTCAGTGAGCGTGTATGTGTGTTTGTCAGTAAGATTGAATGTGTGTTTGTCAGCTAGAGTGTATATATCTTTGTCAGTGAGTTTGTATGTGTGTCTGTCAAAGAGTGTATTTGTGTTTGTCAGTGAGTGTATGTGTATCTCTGTCCGTGTGTCTGTCTCTGTCAGTGTGTGTGTGTTTGTGTGTGTCTGTCACTGAGACTATGTCTGCCAGTGGGTGTGTATATGTGTCTGCCAATGAATACGGATGTCTGTTAGTGCATTTGTATGTCTGTCAGTGTGTGTGTGTGTCTGTAAGCTAGAGTATGTGTGTCTGTCAGTGAATGTGTGTGTCTATCAGTGTGTGTGTCTCTGACACCTAGTGGGTGTGTGTCTGACACTGAGTGTATATGTGTCTGTCAGTGAGTGTGTATGTGTGTTTGTCAGTGTGTGTGTCTGACTGATTTGCTGTGTCTGATTTTTATTTGGTGTGTTTCTGACACTGAGTGAATGTGCATCTGTCAATGAGTGTGCATGTGTCTGTGAGTGTGTGTATCAGTGAATGTCAGTGAGTGTGTGTGTGTCTGTCAGTGAGTGTGTGTGTTTCAGTGAAAGTGTGTGTTGGTTAAACAGTGTGTGTGCCAATGACTGTGTGTCTGTCAATGAGTGTATGTCAGTGTATGCATTAGTGAGGGCATGTATCTGTCAGGAAAAGAGCATGTTGGTTTTAAAAAGGAAGGTAAATTTAGATGGGGGAGCTGGGGGGGGGGGATGCCTGGGTTTTGTCATGCCTAGGGCAGCTCAAAACCAAAATACACCACTATGCATCACTTTAAGACAACTGTCTCATTCAAACACTTTATATTTGGTTGACTCACTATGCAGGCAGAAAAAAACAAACAGGTAAATATAGTTACATAGTTACATTGCCTGAAAAGAGACATGTGTCCATCAATTGAATCCTTCCTCACATCTGTTTTTGGTGTTGAACCAAAAGAAGGCAAAAAAATAATATTTGAAACACTTCCAATTTTGAAATAGGGAAAGGAATAAAATCCATGTTGACCCCGCAGTGGCAGTCAGATTTATCCTTGGCTCAAGAAGCTATTACCCTAAAGTTAAAAACAGTATATAATTGAATATTATGTTTTTTGCAAGTATGCATCTAGTTTCTGTTTAAACATCTGTACAGACTCGGATATAGCCACATCTTCAGAAGGAGAATTTCACGTCCTTAGTGTTCTTACGGCAAACAAAACCCTTTCTTTTGCCTTAGACTAAATATTCTTTCTTTCATTCTAAACACATGACAACATGTCCTATGTATAGTCCTGTTTGTGAGTATATTTCCACACAATGGTTTGTATTGGCCCCGGATATATTCGTGTAATGTTATCATATCCCCTCTGAGGTTATGTTTTTCTAAACTAAAGAGATATAAATTTGTTAAGAGCTTTCCTCATAGCTAAAATGTTTAATAAATTTTATTAATTTTGTAGCCCACCTCTGCATATGATAACTATGTCCCAAGCTTTGTCTTTCTTGTGCTTTCGATACCCATTCCAGGGGGACACTGATCTAACCAATCAATATCCTAGTCCTAGGAATGCTGGAAAAGTGCTTTTGGGCATGTCTGACAGATTTACATGTTTTCAATGTTTTTCTTACTTTGGTTTGTATATTTATTTAAAAGTGTTTACTTTTTGGTTTTAAAAGAAAATATCAAGTGATGCATGTCACTTTAGTAAAAAATGACCGGGGCACAAAATGTCTGACCTCCTTAGCAATAACATTGCATAATTTAAATTTAGGATTTAAGGCAATGCTTATTAGTGATGTAAGTGCACATCTGCTGAACAGTGATATATATTATATTTTACATATATATATATATACAGCAAATACATATACATAGTTGCCCTTTTTAAAGAAAAAAGTGAATAACACCGGGGAGTTGGAATCAATCACTGGAGAGAATGTTTTGTAAGATGACTCTAACAACGGAGAAATTGTCCATACAGACTTGAAACATACGTCTACGTTTTTTCCAACATGAGAAAAAGGGGAATTCATCCCGTTTTTTAGCAATATGATTTTATCAGAATTTAATAAGCTATCCAAGAACAGCGGGAAGGAAAATTTAACGAAAAGAGAAATAACGGCACTAAAACAATTAAGAGAAAACCAAGATCTAGTTATAAAGCAGGCTGATAAAGGTGGAGTGATAGTGAAAATCGTGAAGACTACATGAGAGAAGCAATGTGCATATTGGGCGATGCAACAACATATACAATTTTAAAGAATAATCCAATGGAAATTTTTAAGGTCAAACTGTTGACTTTATTAAATGAGGGTTTTAACAATAAGGTTATAAGCAGAGAAGAATTTGACTACTTATTTGTGAAATCACTGAGACTGGCAGTTTTTTATTTCTTGCCAAAGATTCATAAAAGATTGGACAATCCACCCGGGAGGTCAATCATCAGTGTTATTGGGTCCCTGACCAGCAATGTGTCAGAATATGTGATTTTTTTTCTACAGAGGTTCGTAGTTTTATTAAAGATTCAAGCCAAATAATTTTACAACTTGATGGCCGTGACTGGGCCGTATCTGTGGGCGACAGTAGATGTTACTTCACTTTACACCGTCTTAGACCATATGAAGGGCATACAAGCGGCCAGAGAGACGATGGAGGCAGACCCCCACATGAACAGCCTGCAGACTGAGTTCATTTTAAGTGCCATTGAATTCATTCTTTACCATAATTGTTTCTGGTTCAATTGTAGTTTTTATTTACAGACATGCGGCATTGCTATGGGCACCAGGTTTGCGCCAAGTTATGCCAACATTTTTTTGGCAAATTGGGAAAAAAAGAATATTTGGAACAACAACCCTTTTGGCGCAAACCTGGTTCTCTGGAAGCGATACATAGACTATGTCTTGATCATCTGGAAAGGCCCTAGAGCGATTTTAGATGATTTTTAAAATTATATTAATTCCAATTCTTATAATTTAGTCTTCACTGCAGAAGTGCAACAAACTGAAATCAACTTTCTGGATCTTACCTTTTTTTATCAAAAACGGATATATACAGAATAGAACATTTTTTAAACCCACAGATGACAATAGTTTTATTGAGTTTTCTAACTGGCTCAGAAATATTCAGAAAGGACAGCATATGCAATTATACAGAAATTATAGAGGAGGATTTTAGAATGCAAGCACAGATTTAAAAAAAATAAATGTAATAATAGACACTATCTGATGGATCTGATAGAAGGATCGCAAAAGCAAGTGGAAGAGCATAACAGAAGGGATTTTTTGAATAGAAAAACAAAACCAGATAATAGAGATTTTAATACGGCTTTTATTACAAAATATAATAGTAAGGCCTGCTCAATTGAGAAAACTATTAATAAGTATTGGTCAATTTTAGTTCAGGATGAATTTTTAAAAAATGTTTTATCTAAAAAAACACTTTTAATTTATAATAAAACAGAAACGTAAATCTATTTTGTCTCCAAGCATCCTACCAGAATTTAAGACAAGCAAAGACCTAATGACCCCTAACAGTTTTTTAAGTGAAAAACCAAAAGGCTTTTAAAAGTGCGGCAGATGCAGCACCTGTAAATTTCAACCTTATAAAACATTAGATTTCAAAAGATATAGTACAGGGGAGTCTTTTAATATTAAACATTTTATAAATTGCCAAAGTAAAAATGTTGTCTATTTGCTACAGTGTAAATGTAGCATACAATATATAAGACGCACTATACATAAATTGCATGTACGAATTTTAGAACATTTCAATGGCATCAAGAGAAATAATATCAAACATAGTATACCAAGGCAACAATTGTAAGGAATTCAAATTTGAAAGTTTTAGCTGCATTGGTATCGACATAGTCACCCCCTATTGGAGAGGGGGTGACATTGAAAAGCAACTAGCCATGAAGGAAACCAAATGGATTTTTTAATTAAAGACTTCACTTCCAGATGGTCTCCATACAGATCTGGACATTCTGGTTGTTATGGATTAATGCCTTTGAAATGCCTAGAGTCTTAGTAACCTTTATGATGTTATGACATTTGTCTGTTTTTTATTCATCTTTTTTTAGATATGTGATTTTCAATGCCTGAATATTATAATTATCTCAGTTTTTGTATCTTATAGGGGTCATTATCAGAATAAGTCTATATTTTATTTACTTAAATTTTATCAAATAACTCAGTTTTTTTTACTTTTTATTATTGTTTTCTTAGTGATTCTGTATATAACCCATCTCACTTTCCTGCATATTAACTTGATATTTCTGTTATCATGAATGCTATTGGCTGATGAATTATTTTTTGTCTGTGATGAATTTGTCATTTTTTAATATATTTGTTAAGTAGAATTATTTTACTGATGGCTGTTGTCACCTTAATTATTGAAAATTTTGTCTGTTATATACCCTTTTCATTTATTATCAATCCACTAATCTATGTTTTACATGCACTAGGGCAGTGTTTAAATATCTTCATACAATTTTAACTTAGAATAATCACAAAGATCTGATATATGTATAAATGTTTATTTTATTTTTAGAATAATTTTTTACATATTAAATAGATCTTATGTCATAAGGCGTGTGGCCATAGACCGCCTTTTGATATATAAAAACCGAGTCCCGTCCAATTTGCCAACATAAATAAAGTTGATTTGCGTTCCACAGTGGAACGCACCTGAGCGGAAGACGTTGGCGTGATGATGTCACGTCGCCGCGCATGCGCACACATAGGGAAAGGACGCGACCCGGCATATTTAAATCGGCCTGAATTACCTTCTAAAGACTGCGTTAAGCCTTGAATTACCTTCTAAAGACTGCTGTATTCAGAGTAAAAGCCTATTAACAGCCTATTGCAGGCTAATACACATTTGCACATATTGATTCAGTTCAATTGTGCCATTTTATTTGTGAGTGTTCCATTTTTATTCTGTTTTTTATCTCTTGTTATTAAAGCTTTTTTGCACTATGACATTTATTTTTTTATTTTTATGTGAGTTCTACAAGCTCATCATCCAGTTGGTAATTATATTCACCACTGTGTTTGTGAACTTGGCGCCCTACACTGTATTTGCACTTGGTTGTTGTACAGTTTTCCGTTGTTTTTAAGGGATATAGGGAGTGTGTCCCATTTGTTTTGAATATGTTTATTAGAGCGTTGGCAGACATTTTACGAATTGGTAAAAATAACATTTGGTTGCCTGCGCAGAGGCATACAAGTCAGAATAAACAGGCATTAAAGTAAATTGGATATACTTAGACTTTGCGATATTTGATATATCAAGGGCATTCGACAGGGATATTAACGCATTATGCAGGCTTTTTAGTCATCTGAGCAATACCTATGTCTAACTACGCGTGCGATGGCGCTTTCAGCATGGGTAGCCTTTTCAGTAGTTAAATAAACATGCAGTTAAGTAAATTAAGTGTACATAAACTTTGCGAGATTTGTTTTTGCTTTAGATAAAACCTAAAAGCTACGAAACTGCGGGTACGAATTATGCAACACATGTGACTGGATATTTACATGGGCTAATGTTCTTTCAAAACAAAACAATCCTCTTATAATGCACGGTCTGAGGTAGGCTGGTGCTAACGATGCAATGCTTGTAAAAGGGTATACATACTACCACATGATTTAACATGCTGTACTCCGTATAGTTAACAGGAGAACTTTAACTCTTTTGTGGCCAAAGAGGTGCGTTTGTCTGGCATTGTGTGGCCATAGTAAATCATAGCTGTCACTGTCTGCCCGCAGGGCTTTCCGTTGCTCAGTGGGCACTCAGGGCCAGATAACGTCCACAGGACCCCCACACCTAGGGTCTGAGCATCCCCTGTCCCCTGCACCTCCCCAGCACCTCTCAAGCTTCTGTGGAGTGTAAGCCCCCGTCTCTCCTGGTGCCGGCCACACACTTGGGAGCGATGCGCATCCCTCACGGCCACCAGTCCGCCGGAAGGCCCGCATCCTCTTGATCCACAGGACTCGCAGCACCAGGGACTCGACTCCCCGAGGACCACCACAGACTTGGTAAGTCCGGGTCGTCACTCCTTCGGTGGGCAGGTAGTCGGGAAATCCATTTAGTTGATGGCGACAGCCATGGCCACATGTGTCGTAGGTAAAATGGTCCTCACGACTCTTTTACTGGCGGGCTCCTTTTAGGCAGCCTTTGCCAGTTCAGGGGGGCAGTCCAGGCCCAGCACGGGAAATTCCCGTCTCGGCGCGCGTCACCTCCATGAGGCCGGATTACCCCACCGACCGGGGGGGAGCGGGGCCGCGCCCCGAGCCAGCAGCGTCTGTTGCCTGGGTAAGTTGCTTTTGTTTTTCTGTAAGTCGTCTGTGTCCAGGCGCGGAGGATCTGCATATTCTGACCGACTCATGGTCACTCGAGTCTGGACTTGCGGCCGAGGGTAGGCCTTGAAAGTCCTTTACGGTGCTTACAGCCTTCTTTTAGGGTCTAATTGGCATCTTTGTAAAGCTGGTGTTATCCTTCCCTTTAGTTCGGCGGGCAACCCGGTCTTTGTGCCTTCTGTGGGCGTTTCAGAGCCAGTTCAGTTTGTTTGGGCCCGGAGCCGTGTTAGTCTGCTGCCATGCGGATCGGCGGCCTGGCCCCGCCCCCGAGTGTGTCCCATTTGTAGCGGCTTGCCTGCACCCAGTGTTGTGGTTATCTCACGATTTCCATTTTGTATTGAGTTTGGTTATATTTTTGGCTCTTGCTTCCTCACATTATAACTGCTTTATATATAAAAAAGTTTTTTCCCACTGTGACGAAAGCAACTTCGCCACTGTTTTTTGGAGAGGACTAATGGCCAGCCTCTTGCCCTGTGACTATGGCCACTTTAATTTATTTTGGCGGAGAGACCCTAATTGTGCCTATTGGGACTTCAAACATTTGGTTCATCGAACTCCCGAACATTCTAAGAGGCTGCCATTCAACATTCAAACACATAGTGGCGGCCATTTTGTTTGCATGGGCTGGGGGACTTAGCCGCGAATGCCCTGGAACTATTTTTGGCATGAAAACCTTGTGGTTCCCGGTTGGTCCTCCAGCGGCACTTAGCCTCGATTCTGTGGAACTGTTTTGGGCATGAAATCCTGTGTTCACCTGGGCAAAAATATGACTTCCATAAAACATTTGAACCCCTGCTCTGATCTGGGTGATTTTTAGATATGTTGTTCACCCAGATCAGGGCTACGTGGTGTTTTGGGGTGGTTTCCTGACTTTGTAAAAATTTATGTTTTTCTGCTTAGAGTTAGTTAAGTTAGCCCATTGTCTTTGTTAATTGTATCACAGGCAGAGGGGAGGGTTTGTGTACACTGAGCCTAGAGCCTTGTCATAGGTCCAGGGTGGGTAGGAGATGGTGAGACCCCCAACCAAGCTGCGGCAGTTTGTGGGGTCTGCAGTGCTTATGGTGTCTGGTGTGGTGCTGATGGTCCTTGGTAAGCACTAAGAGCATCGATTAACGGAGGGTCCATCACACCCACTCCTACTTATCTTTTCATATGGATGGAGGCAATGTTCCTAGTTCAATGGTAGTGCAGTGACCTAAGCTGCTGGTTGCCCGTCTGATAGATACAGATAACTATAAATGCAGTCTGTGACTGAGAAGGAGCATCAGCAGTGAACTACATCTGCCAGATTGTTATTGAGATCAAACACAGGGGGTCTTTAGCTAGTCTTGCAAACTCCTCCAGTGGTAGGTCATAACTCTTTATCTCAGAGAGGCAAAATCTCTCACATCTAGCAATGTACTTGAACTATGAAAGTTGATAACAGTCATTGCTATCTATAAAGTTGGTTAGCAGAGCAGGTTGCTTTACCTTCTCTGCTGCCCCAATACAGGTTTCCTTAATGCGTCCATCATATATGTGCAGCTTGGTGTATTTCAGTGGATAGATGAATGTGACTAGTTTGGGGTATTTATTGGATGGATGAATGCGAATAGTTTAGAGTATGACTACAGCCATGGTATAATGCACAATGTCACAGTTCTTCACTATTGTGTGCATTTATGTTTCTGGATAATCGAGAAAATGTTGACATTTTTCACTAAAGAAATGTTGTACAATAAGGTAATGTAGAAATACATAAATAAACCCAAACTGTAATTATGTGACTTGTTAATTACAATATAATGTTTAATAATTAAGCTTAGTATCTTCTTATTAAACAAGTTATTTAGAACATGAATCTGCAATCTAAGTCTGTACTTTGGATATTGAAGCTTTGGCAATTTTAATTTCATTTTACAGCAAAATGCCTTGCTACAATATGTGATTCTAAATACAGCAGCTCTAAATGTGTCCCACTAATGTCATTATAGTGTATGATAGTCTGCATCATAACACACATTATTTTCTATGACAATATTAGCTACAATTAGGTTGTTATATTAACTTAACATCTTTTCTTGTTTATTGTTGCAATGAAGTGAATAATATAATATGTAATAAAAACAGATAATGGCCAACATTTAATAGGCAGCACTATTCCAAAGCACAACTTTGAGAGCTTTAAGTGACCTTACAGGGCTGTTAGTTGTTTATGAAATAATGTGTTAATTATTATGGGCAATCTTCAAAACACACTGTCAATAGAAACAAAATCACAATCATACCAATGAATAAAAAAAATAAAAAATCAACAGAGTAATGTTGTCCCCTAGAGTATGTTCTTTTCTATTTAATTTAATTCAGTAGTTTAGCTAATGCAGGATTCTTGTTTCTGTTTATGCAACAAAGCAGTATGAATACAAGTAATGCTTGAAATGATGTTGAGGGAATGTGGAGGTGTCCTTGTACATTGCTTTTTATAGTTATCTTTAACCCCCTTAAGGACACATGACATGTGTGACATGTCATGATTCCCTTTTATTCCAGAAGTTTGGTCCTTAACCCCTTAAGGACCAAACTTCTGGAATAAAAGGGAATCATGACATGTCACACATGTCATGTGTCCTTAAGGGGTTAAGGGGTTAAGCTAATGCCAGTGGAGAATGCTAAATCAAAATTATACAGAGAGTACTAGCTATAATCAAGTTTGATCAAATTGCTCAACTGTTAAAGACCACACAGCAAACATTTAATATTTACTAGCATTGTAGAATAAACAAATGATAAACATTACATGGCCACTTTGCAAACATTACATGGCCACTTTACTCTAACATCAGATTTTTCCCAAGGATGTATCTCTTCAAACAGCATTATAAATGGCCAGATATATGAGGGTTACCCTTCAACTACACTGAACAAAATTATAAATGCAACCCTTTTGTTTTTGACCTAATTTTTCATGAGCTGAACCCAAAGATCTAAGACTTTTTCTACATACACAAAAGGCCTATTTCTCTCAAATATTTTTCACAAATCTGTCTAAATCTGTGCTAGTGAGCACTTCTCCTTTGTTGAGATAATTCATCCACTTCACAGGTTTGGCATATCAAGATGCTGATTAGACAGCATGATTATTGCACAGGTGTACCTTAGACTGGCCACAATGAAAGGCCACTCTAAAAAGTGCAGTTTTACTGTATTGGGGGGATCCAAGGGGTGTCCGAAAACCAGTCAGTATCTGGTGTGACCACCATTTGCCTCCCACAGTGCAACACAACACATGTGCAATAATCATGCTGTCTAATTGCAGACATTGCCTTTCAGGTTGTTTTGCAATGTGTATTCTTAATGCTTACTGTTCAGCCTTTTTACTGTCGACAGCAGGGATAATATCTGTCGGGGTTTCGTTCAGGTGTAATAGGTGGCATCGGAGTCATCCCCCCGTTCCGCCCCATACAACTGTTCACTAATGGTTATCCCCTTACGCCCGCTCCAGACCTAAGTCCCTACTCCCTCCCCTGATATTCCTTGTCCCTTTTTCACCCTGCCAGCAGAGCAGATGCGGTAGTTCCTGGAATTGCAGGAATCATGCCTTATTTCTGGGGGACCAGGGCTTGGGGGTATCTACTGTTTTAGGGGGGGGATTTGGTGTTACTTGATCATGATCCCTGGGGCCCCCCCATGGGCCTTATCGCTCAGGGATTTGGGAATTCCACCGGATGTTTGTTAAATTTAATTTGTGGGGAGGGATCCATGTATATGTTCCTATATGTCATTTACGTTATTGTCCTCTGTAGGGCTGGCTCTGATTTGAGTTTTTTTTCCACAGAAGTGGGCGGGGGCACATGCATGGGCTGTTTGCCAAGTCTCCTTCAGCTGGATTCAGGTGGGTGGTGGGGGACCCCCTCCAGGCGGGTTCGATGGGGGAATACTGAGGCTTGGTGACAGATCCCTAACGTATACTTCCTCGCACTGTAAAACAGTTTGATCTTTTATACTTAACACTGTGTTTCAGAATATGTTTTTGTAGGCACCCAAGTGGTGCATTTACATGTTGGTCTACATCCCTGCTACTCCTGAGCCTCTTAGACTTGAGCATATACCCCGTTTAAGCCTGGCTATAGGTAAGACCAGGCGAATCTTGTACATAAAGTTTAGTTTTCTCTCTTTTCTTGTCTTTTCTTCTCTTCAATCTCACTTTATCCCTTTCCTTTCCCATCCTTCCCTATTTTCTCCTGGGAGGGGGACCAGGGGAGACCAGGAGCACAGAGCTACTAAACAGATGATGTAGGGGACCAGATCTACAATCTGTAGCTAAAAAAACACGAGCAAGACCATGGTATGAGCTTAGGGATGGGAGAATATATATGGTACGCTATACCCCACTTGTGATAAGATGCCTCTGAAACTAACTTTTTTAAATGTCAAGGACCTCAACGCTCTGAAAAAACAACGCCTCGTGTTTAGAAAACTTAAATGCTTAGATCCTGATATAGCCTTCCTGCAGGAGACACATGTACCGGCGTCGGCAAAGTTTGCCTTAAAGGACCATGAATTTGCCTTAAAGTACAAATCTAGGGCCCTCATAAAGAGGAATGGGGTAGCTGTGCTTCTACATCAGGGTAGGGAAAGTACATGCAGATCTGGGGGGGGTGCTTCATGCTTGTATCTGGGACTTTGTAACTCGCATTCGATTCAAGTCCTCAATCTCTGTGCCCCAAACGACCCTTCCATAGATTTTTGGTATGAGATGGCTCATATTGTGAATGCTTTACCACATGGCATGGTAAAAGTGGGGGGCGACTTCAATGCAGCACCGTGTCCTGCTGTGGATAGGGGTCCTTGTGGTGGTCTTCCACGGTCATGAAGAAGAGGTGAACAGGACAAATTACTGCATACCTTTATACAGCACACTAGCCTTATAGATGTTTGGAGAGCTCATCACCCTGATGATCGCGACTATACCTTTTATTCGGCATCCCATAATACATACTCGAGAATTGACCTATTCTTAGTGAACCCCCTTACAGTGCCTAAGGTGTCGGGATCCACAGTGGAATCCCTAACGTGGTCGACCATGCTGATGTTATTTTGACATTGGATAAAACCTGCAAAGTGCAATTATTGTCGTCTCTCTTGGTATCTCTGAGGAAAGCGGAACAAAAACATAAATCTGATCCCACTCCGCGCAACTTAACTGAGGTACAGGCCCTGCGGGCGTCTATCCGTGAAACGCTCCTATATGATACAGCAAGAGCTATCGTGTGGTCCAGAAGGACCTACTATAAAAAATATAACAAAATGGATACGCTGTTAGCCAGATCCCTCCGCTCGAGACAACGGAGCACCCATATCACAAAAATGAAAGATAATTTTTGTTTGTATAGCTCTTACCAAGCAAGGCTGCTTTTTTTCACTATGTCACTGTTTGAATTTCGTGAAATATGAAATATGGCTTTGAGAATATGAAGACTCCTAGGTCTAACAATATTCACATTTCCACAAATGATGATATAGAAGTTACATTTAAGGAACTAGAAAAAATTATAGCAAAATAAATTAAATATAAATGGGAAATAGCTACTTTGGAGAGATATCTGAAAGATAAAATTACCCCTAGAGGTTTCAGATTCTCCAAAACTCCAACTTTTGAAAATGATAAAAATCTAACGTATGTGGAATGATGCACTTGAAAGGTTCTCTATGGAAATGATAAATATTGTGATAGTAGGAGTGATGCTTTGACTGATTTGGACAGAGAAATTAAAGAAATACAAAAACATTGGAACCTACGGTAGAAACTAAAGACTATGAGGAACTAACAAAATATACTAAAGAGAATCTAAACAAATTCGAAGAACAAGTTAAACAAGCTAAATACAAAAAATACAATAGGATATGGATGACTATAAGTATAACAAAGTTAGAAATTACCAAAAAAAAAACGAACAGATAATGGATATGGCAAAAGAAGGGTTGATAGTGGTAAACAAAAAAAACACATACAAAAGAAGAAGATTTGATAGTTTTAACAAACATGACACTCCTAAATGGAACACTCCAAAATGGAAGACACCTGAAGATACGAAGAGAAATTAGTGGACTAGGGTAGAACCTCAATACAGATGTTATACCAGATCAGAAAGAGACAGGAGCCCCCCTCAAGTAAAGACAAATAGTGACATTGTATTTAAAAATAGATATGATGCCTTGGCACAAGATTAGTCTGACCATAGACAGAGCGATTATTTAGGGAAAACAAGAGGGAAGGTTTCCTCTCACCTCTAAAAGGAAGGAGAGACAGAGAGGATGTAGAGGAGGAACCAAATTACAACAACGGAAAAAAAGGAAGAATACTCAATTGGAGGAAGTAATTAATTTATCTAGTTTTGAACCTAATGATGAAATTAGGATTTTGAATAAAGGCTTAAAGTTTGCTCCAAGTAAAAATTCTAATTCCTTTTCTGCATACATAGATATACTAAAATACTCGAGAACACTCACTTTAACCCCTTAAGGACCAAACTTCTGGAATAAAAGGGAATTGTGACATGTCACACATGTCATGTGTCCTTAATAGGTTAAAAAGTTTTTTTGAAATTAATAAATATACAGACACAAGAAAAAGTGACCATCACACTGGCCTTACAAGACAAGTGATATAGATATATTCGAGAAATCAGTTATTGAGGATTTTGATAAATTAGAAAAAAAGCTATCTTAAACGCAATTTTTAAAATAATTTACATTTTAATGAACACACAGCTTTACAACAACTAAGAAACAATAAGTATATAATAGTGAAGCCTGAAGACAAAGGGGGTAGTATTGTAATTCAGAATACTAAAGATTACTTAAGCGAATGCTACCGACAATTGGCAGATTTAAAGATTTATAAAGAATTGAAAAAAGATCCCACTTTAGATTTGAAATCCTCTTTAGCCACTCTGTTAGAGAGAGGTAAAGAAGAAGGTATTTTAAACAAAAAGGAATATACATTTTCAAAGTAGAATTCCCAAGGGTTCCGTTTTGTATACTCTACCAAAAGTACATAAAAATTTGGAAAAGCCACCAGGTAGGCCAATTGTGTCCGGAATTGGATCTATGTCGGCCAATCTCTCTAAATATGTGGACATTTGGTTACAAAATTTGGTGAAAGAAATGCCTTCGTACTTAAAAGATACCACAGATGTGATAAAATTTCTAAAAAATATAAAATGGGAGGAGGGATATTTTTTGGTAACTTCTGATGTATCAGCACTTTATACTTCCATTATCCATGAACTAGGATGTAGGACCATACAGGAATGTCTATTAAAATCTGGAAATTTTAAAGATAATCACATAAAAAATTTAATTGATAGCATTAGATGGATTTTAGAAAATAATTATTTTATTTTTAATTCAAAGTTTTACTTACAACTACAGGGTACTACTATGGGGACCTGGTTCGCCCCAGCTATGCCAATTTATTCATGTCTGGCTGGGAAAATGCAATTATTTATAATAATCAGGCATGGAGGTCGAACCGGGTCACTTACCACAGATATAGTGATGACCTTTTTTTTATATGGAAGGGTTCACAAAAAGACCTCAAAACGTTTTTGGAAGATATACATCACAATGATTTGGGTATACAGTTTAGTAGCCAATTCAGTACATGTAATATTAATTTCTTAGATCTTGAGAATTATATAGATGCTGGCACTTAAAAAACAACAACTCTTTTTTAAAAAGTAGATGCTAACAGCTATGTGCTATATTATAGTGGCCACTATACCCCTTGGCTAAACAACATTCCAAATGGACAATTACAGAGAATAAGAAGAAACTGTACTGATAAATAAATATTTGAGGGACAAGAAAAAATAGCATTAGAGAAATTTTCACAAAAACAATACCCTAATAATATATTAAATGAGGCATATGAAGAAGTGAAAAAATTGGATCAGAATGACTTGATTTTTAAACAGAAGAATATAAATAGCCAACAGGCTAATTGTGTGGTACCTTTAGTTTTAGAATTTAATAGAGATTGTAAAAAAAAGTTAATTATTAATAAGCACTGGCACCTTCTAAAAAGATAAGGAACTACTGACCATCATTCCAGAAAAACCTTTTATAACATTTAAGGGCACACCTAGTTTAAAGCAAATTTTGACATTTAATCACCCTAAAAAGGACGTTTAAAATACTTTTTAGATACTCACAAAAAAAGATTTATATTCTTGTGGGAAATGGGCTGGCTGCATATGCAGTAAAATAGGACATTAAAGGGCATCAGCAAGTTTAAAACTAAATATAAAGCAGAAGAATATTTAATCAAAGATTTTATTACCTGTTTTACTAAGAACATAATTTATATTTTAATATGCCCATGTGGGTTCTAAATACCACTGTATGCTGTTTTACCTAGAGCTGGGCTTAGCTCTTTAAATTGTAAGTTGGCACTTCTCCACGTCTGTGTTGTTCGTGATCCTTTCCGCATTATGGTTTTGCACTATTGGTCTCCCCTCTCTGCTTTTGTATTCCATATTCGACTACTGAGATCCCAAAAAAAGAACATAAGAGCACTCACTCAAGGTCCACATTGTACCTTTAAAGACTTTTTCATCTCCCTTTATTTTATTTAGCACACCCTGTATTTGTTGTCTTTTGTTAACCCAAATAGCGTAATTGCACTCTCCCCCAGAGGAGAGAAGGTGGGTGGATCTTCTCTTCTGGGTTCATATATGCCCCAATTCTTCATGTGGGTCACAAGGGAACACCGACCGACTTTACACACAGAATGCCCAGCAATCCTAAGCGCTTTTAAAATTTGGGACGCCACTGTTTCGAAATATAGCTTATCATATTCCCCTTCTCCGCTAACCCCTTTTCTGAGGAATACATTGTTTATCCCGGGGATGAAAGCATGCAATTTTAGGGGTATAGAAAGCACGGGTATACAGCGATTATATCACCTGTTTGAAGGCGGATCTGTCAGTAATTGAAAACTACGGCCCCATTACGACCTTCCGATTTTTTTGTTACATCCAGCCGCATTAACACAGCTCACATTTTTTGAAAAGATGTGCATTGGAGAACATTTCCCGAGAGGCCTGATTACTAGCCTATATGCTCACTTGAGCACAAACACACTAGAATGGGGAGAGCTCACACACATAGACCAATGGGAGGTGGATTTTAACGAGGTGTTGGAGGGTACTGAGTGGCAGGAAATTTGGGAAGCTGCCGCAGCATCCTCTATATGTGTCTCTTTGCAGGAACAATCATACAAGACCATGTTTAGATGGTACACTACCCCAGTGAAACTTTGCAGAATTAATAAAACTTCCTCCACTCCTTTATATACCTCTCATTCTCTCCTTTTTTCTTCTCTGGCTACCTCTATTAATTCGATCCTTCCTTCTGGTGGAGCTTAACATCTACTGAGATGAGACTTAATGTACGAGGGGGACTGAGGTCCCATATTATTGAGGAGCGAAAACAGTACTGCATGAAGTAAGGTCGAGACTGTTAATACCTTGATTCTCCATGTGCACTAAAAAGGATACAAAACATAGGCACCGGATTTGATGGTTCCCTTTTTACTTGGTCAGATAGTTTTATTCTGTTTTATTTCATTAAAAACTCTGACGGGACGCCACCAATCTTAACACTTTTGTAACTAGCCTACAATGTTCTGATGACTCTGCTGATGGTTGAAAATTATTTTTTGTCTATATTTATGCTTAATGTAAATGTGAACTTGTCACTATATTACTGTACACAACCTTGTTAACCTGCTCATGTTATTTATTTGGTGTCCTGTCTTGGATTAAAAAAAAAAATATATATATATATAAGGAGGAAACAGAAAAAAACCTTATATTGTAATAGAACATGATTTGGCAATGATCATTCAATCTTATACGTGTGCAGTGTGAAAAATAATGTGTTCTTTTAAACAACTTCATGAGAATATTATTATTATTATTATTTTTTGTGTACCTACTGTCTGCCCTAATACTTTTTTTTTTCACTTCCTCCCTCAGTAATACAGAATTGTGGTGCCTTTGCAGATGCTGGCACTAGTAAGATGACAATTCACTCTCCTACTCACTTCCTTGATGCACACTTTACACTTTGCAGTTCCCTCTTCTGAAAGATTATCAAACTTTGCTTCAGCCACAAGGTGAAGGATTGGTCACAATCCTTCACCTTGTGGCTGACAGTGATGTGAGTAAATTTGCATCTGTGGCAGTGGGATCTGTTGCAAGCCTTAAATCTACACTAGCACTTGCTTGACTAATAATAATCGGTAGGGAGGTGGTGGGTGAGCTACCTTTGTCACTGGTTGAACACGATTCTACAAATGTTTCTATGAAATTAAGAATTCTACTGCAAATACAGATGGGAAAAGTGGCGACTGCACAGTAGGTAAAGAATATAGTGGACTGCTGCCTCTACTCTCTGGACTTGCGTATTTAATTCAACTGTATCATAGTCAATTTGAATTCACTCTTGTTTAATTGTCACTTGGTCTATGAATTCAATCAACATTTAGTAATTATCTCCTGACAATCATCTTTTTTGCTAATTCTTGGTAAGATATGACATACAGCCAATCAATCATTGAACCAGTTTAGTAGTACTTCTCTGAACTCTCTCTAAAGTAGCAATATCCTTCTGGAGATACGGTCTCCAGTACTGCTTACAATACTCCAAGTGAGGTCTCACCAGTGTTCTGTACAGTGGCATGAGCACTTCCCTCTTTCTACTGCTAATACCTCTCCTTATACAACCAAGCATTCTGCTAGCATTTCCTGCTGCTCCATTACATTGTCTGCCTACCTTTAAGTCATCAGAAATAATCACCCCTAAATCCCTTTCTTTAGATGTTGAGGTTAGGACTCTATCCTGTACTCTGCCCTTGGGTTTTTACATCCAAGATGCATTATCTTGCACTTATCCACATTAAATGTCAGTTGCCACAACTTTGACCATTTTCTAGTTTACCTAAATCTTTTGCCATTTGGCTAATCCCTCCTGGAACATCAACCCTGTTACATATCTTAGTATCATCAGCAAAAAGACATACCTTACTATCAAGACGTTCTGCAATATCACTAATAAAAATATTAAAGAGAATGGGTCCAACTACACATCCCTGAGGTACCCCACTGGGGACAAGCCCATGCTTCGAATATACTCCATTGACTACAACCCCCTGTCGCCTGTCACTAAGCCACTGCCTTACCCATTCAACAATATTGGAATCCAAACTTAAAGATTGCAGTTTATTGATAAGCCTTCTATGTGCAACAGTGTCAAAAGCCTTACTGCAATCTAGGTAAGCAATGTCTTCTGCACCACCCTGATCTATTATTTTAGTTACCCAATCAAAAAAATCAATAAGATTAGTTTGGCATGATCTCCCTGAAGTAAACCCATGTTGTCTCTGATCTTGAAATCCATGTGTTTTTAGATGTTTAACAATCCTATCCTTTAACATGGTTTCCATTACTTTCCCCACTACTGAAGTAAGGCTTACTGGCCTATAGTTGCCCCACTCCTCCCTACTACCTTTCTTGTGAATGGGCACAACATTTGCTAACTTCCAATCTTCAGGGACTACTCCTGTTAACAATGATTGGTTAAATAAATCTCTTAATGGTTTCGCTAGTACACCACTAAGCTCTTTTAATAACTTTGGGTGTATTCCATCAGATCCCATTGACTTATTTGTCTTTACTTTTGACAGTTGAAATAGAACCTCTTCCTCTGTAAACTCACATGTAATAAATTACTCATTTATCCTTTTTTTTCCTAACTGAGGGCCCTTTCCTTCATTTTCATCTGTAAATACTGAACAAAAATATTAATTGAGGCAGTCAGCTAGACCTTTATCCTCTTCTACATACCTTCCTTGTTTTGTTTTTAATCTAATAATTCCTTGTTTTACTTTCCTTTTCTAATTTATGTATTTAAAAATTGTTTTGTCCCCTTTTTTTTTTTACTGACTGTGCTATTTTCTCTTCTGTGTGTGATTTGGAAGCTCTTATAACTTGCTTAGCCTCTTTCTGCCTAATCTTATAGATCATTCTGTCTTCCTCACTCTGTTTTTTTTTATAATTACTAAATGCTAACTTTTTGTTTTTTTACTATTTTGGCCACATCTGCGGAGTACCACAGTGGTTTATTTAATTTTTTGCTTTTACTGACAAGCCTAATGCAATTTTCTGTTGCCTTCAGCAGTTCAACTTTTAAATAATCCAATTTCTCTTGGACCCCATTTAAATTGCTTTAGTCTGATAATGACTCCTTTACACATCTTCTAATTTTAGAAAAGTCTGTTTTTTTTAAGAAAAAGTCTAAAACTTTTGTTTTTGTGTGGTGTGACTCAGTCACTGTTCTTATATTAAACCACACTGACTGATCACTGGATCCTAAACTTTCATCTACAATAATATCTGATACCAAATCTCTATTTATTAACATTAAATATAGTATGGCCTCTTTACGACTTGTTTTAGAGACAATCCCAGGAGGGTGTTCAGAATATGTGTGCTCCTGGCACAAGCAGCCATTTTGGTTTTCCAATTCACATCAGCCATGATGATAACTTCCCCCTTCATTGTCATTTTAGCTATTTCCTCAACTAGTAGATTATCTAACTCTTCTATTTGTCCTGGGGGCCTATAAACCACACCTACATGAGTTACTGTGTGATTTCCAAATTCTAACATAACCCAAACGAACCCTATGTTCGCCTCACTAACTTTTATTAGGCTAGATTTTATGCTATCCTTCACATACAGGACCACCCCTCCCCCTTTCTTGCCTTCACTGTCTTTTCTATATAAAGAGTACCCTGGTATTGCTATGTCTCAGTTATTTTTCTCATTATACCATATCTCAGTAACAGCGACTAAATCTACATAATCAGTTGCCATTATTGCTACAAGTTCATGGATCTTATTCCCTAAACTGTGAGCATTTGTAGACATGACTCTAAGCTTATCATTTTTTAACACACTTGCTACAGGCACCTTCTCTCCTTGTTTTGGGGGGCAATTGGATTGATCTTTAATCACCCTTTTGCCACCCCCTATTAGTTTAAATACATCCTATAAAAACTTCTGAACTGCACACTGAGAGCATTTGTTCCTTTTTGAGAAAGATGCAAACCATCTTTTTTGTATAGTTTATTTTTATTCCAAACAGAGCTACAGTGTGACAGTGTGGAAGCAACCTGCCGTATATCATTGGCAAAAACACTAAAAAATGTCCTTTACCTCTGAAACCTCATTGCAAGCAAAGTCATTCGTTCCAAGATGGACAACTACATCCAATTCCCCTTCCTGCTTTGCTCGCTTAACAATATTACAAATACATCTCCTGTCTCTGTGAGCAGTAGCTCCGGGAAGACATCTCACAAGACCACCAGTGTCCATCTCCACACCTTTTATGATAGAATCCCCCAACAACAACTGATTTCTATTAGGCCTCACCATAGTCTCCAAACCTGTCCCCACAACACCACTACACTCAGGGCCTGAGCCTGTCCACTACCCTCAGTGCCTGAGCCTGTCTCCACAACACCACTACCCTCAGTGCCTGTCTCCATAACCCCACTACACCTGGTGCCTGAGAATGTCTTTATAACACCATTATACTCTGACAGTGCAGAACATGAATTATGTAAAGCAACAGACTGTGCAATATGCCTTTTATCCACAACTCTAAGTCTACCAGATCCTACAGCAATCCATCTGATTCAAAAAGACAGGAATAGACCACCCAGGTGCAGCATATAGACAATGATAATAAAAAAAAAAGATAATTACTTCCTTTTTAGTTTGGTATATCAAAGGATTCCTCTTAATCCTACGTGCGTTCCACCGATCAGGAAATGTTCTGCTTTCCTATGTTGATGATGTTGGCGGAAGTGACGTGTGGTTGCAATGCATATGCGTTCCACTTCGTTCTCTTTCGTGGAAATAGCTGTATAAGTCCTCATCAATTCCTAAATACAAAATAGTCAAACGGAGATATATAAAGGCATGTTAGTGGTTCAATAAATCCACTGTATTTACATTGTCATACAAAATATATAAAAAATATATGAAAAATGTATAAAAAATATATAAAGAAGTATATAAAAATATTTGAATCCGCTATATATGTGAAGTGTGTTATATCAAAGAATCATGCATCATAATATTCCAAAAATAGTTTAAAGGTCTCAGGCTTGTTAATTATTCTGCATATACAATCCATGTATGCCCGACAAATAATGTACAATAAAATACTTATGGGTGTAGTAATCAAAAGACATATAAGAATGTAATGTGTCAAAGAACATGCATCTTATTGTCCTCCAGATAATCCAGAACGCCCAAGAAAATGATGGAAAAAAGAGTGGAAAGAAGGGAGGGATTTTGGAGACACTAGATCATACACATCAAAAGAAAAAAACACAATATATAAAAAAAAATATCATAAAAAACAGATTAAATCAAAATCCACATTCAACCCTAATGGTTGAAGTGTTTTAAGTCTGTGTATCCAAAATCCCTCTCTTTGTCATAGCTTCATGGTGATATCACCATCTCTCACGTCTAAAGTAACTTGTTCGATAATAATCCAAGAATAATTCTGGATTTTGAATTTTGGGCACTTGTTACATTGCACGGGGATGGAGTTGCTCAGAAGTCCTTTTTTCATATTATTTAGGTGTTCTAAAGTAATCCATCTACCATTCCTAGTATGTCTCTGCGGCAGTGGCTTTGCAGCAGTTCCAGCCTGAGTTTGCTTACCAGATAATTTACAAATCTCAGATTTCAAAAATACTATCTCCTGCCGCAATATAGAGAACTGTCTACAGATTAGACAGCATCCAAAGCTCCAAAAAGTGGAACATGAAACAATTGCATAACAACTATTAAACTGCACTAAGTCTGCCATCTTAATGAGGTGAATAATTTAAATCATACAAATCTTAATTTATTTTATTTTTTTGTCCTCCTGAATACCTCAGATTACCTCCAGTTTATCTCCAGAATATCTCCAATCACACACTTAGAAGCAGCACTCTCTAGAATATCTCCAATCACACGCTTAGAAGCAGCACTTAGATGTAGCAACCAAGCTATATTAGCCACGCTAATGAAAACAACCCTTATATAACTCCTAAAATCACCAACCACTAGGAATGTTTAACACCTGGGTAGGCTTATGTTTATTTGCAAACAATAGCTAATTAATCAACAATCAGTAGCAAGTACCTAGCTAATCAAATCAAATGCTTTAACAATTGCCAACAGGAAATCAAACCTTTTGCAATTAGTAACCTTTTCCTATAGATGAATCTTACCAATTACCAACAGGAAATCAAACCTTGTGCAATCAGTAACCTTTTCCTATAGATGAATCTTACCTGTAACAGTAAAAAAAGAAAACTCTTAGCAAAATCTTAGACAGTTGAAGCTTCTGTAAAACTCTCCAGAATATCTCCAATCACACACTTAGGAGCAGCACTTCTTGTTGCAAGGTGGCTATTAGTTTTGTGTGTTGGTCAGAGGTTTCCTCCAGCGATCCAGTTTGACCTGCTAGGCCTTAGATTTCTGTGCGGAAGTAGGCCTACTCCGATCTCTCGGATGACTTCTCCCTGGGCGAGGAAGCACTCACCCCACCTGTCAGAACCGGCAGCACCAAACCCTCCGTCTCCAGATACGGCGCTGTTAATGACTGCAATCCTCAAAGCCCTCCTGGCAGACCTCCAAAAGACCTTACAATCGGACATGGCCCTTCTTGCTTTTTTGGGGGGGGAGCATGCGCAGTGGTATTTTTGTCCTAATGGTATTTTTTTTTAACGAATTTCATCTGAAAATGAATGGTTTACAGACGAAATTCGGAATGAACCAATGACATTTCTATTTAGTACGAATTCATTCGTACAAAACGAAAATTTCACTGGTGCACATGTCTATAGTTTTGCTTTGGAATATTAAAGGTACACGCTATGCACCAAAAAAGCTTTTGGTTGCTGAAGTAGCTCTGGTGCATATATCATGCCCTTGCAGTCTCACTGCTTAATTCTCTGCCATTTTCTACGTGCTTAGAGTATCCATTTAATTATGTGTGTGGGAGAAGCTAAAATAGTTTTTTATGTCATGGACAGTAATCAGGAAACTAGCAACGATAAGAATGACCCCAGCAATACAGTTACAGCTGCTATTAGTACAGATTTTATGCCCAACATTTACAAAATATCCGCTCCTAATATTGGATAAAAAATATAAAAAAACTGAGATTGTACATATTTAACATAGTGCTTGTGATGAACTAAGTGGGTGAGTGGCAAATACTGACTAGAACTTAATTGACTCCTAAATACTAATTTGCTTGTTACTTTGTTTTGTTTCTTTATTTTTTTTTATAATTCTTAGTGTGCTTTCCTGGATGTTTAGCAATATTACATACAACACAGGTAACTTTTCGTATAATCAATCATACAGAATATCCCTAAATCTCTATATGAGCTTCTATTTAGCGTGATAAGATATTGTACAACAAATGGATAATTACAATTAAATGACATTTACAAAAATCGCTGCTTTCCTTCTATATTGCAGGATATGTCTTTCCTATATCATTTTATTTTAAAAGCTTACTGTCAAACATATATTAAGTAGATTTCAGAATAGATTACATTATTTTGACTTGAAAATACAATAATGATTAACGAAAATGTGCTACTCAAAAACTGAGAGAGATCAAACAGTTCTATTAAATGGTTTCAGACCTGAAGCATTTCAATTTTATATTGATTCATACATTTGCATAATTAATTTGCACATTTTTAACATAGACAGCTTTCAATGCCCAGTGGAAATATTATTCATAATTTTGGCTGTTATTATACATTACAATGACAAGCTGAGTGTGACTATCAGAAGATCATCCAAATCTCTCCAAAGTGTTTTTAGTTTATAGTGAGTTTAGTAAATGTATTCAAATAGTTGTAGTTAACCCCTTCAGGACGGAGTCAATAGTGCACGTTCTGATCAAAACAAAACGTAAACAAAAACTGGAATTTGCGCTATATGTCTGTTCACCCGTAGTTCCCCTCTTTCATATTATATGCACCCACACTTATTATATATCATTTTCTCCAGGAGAAACAGGGCTTTAATTTATCATTAACTATTCATATATGGAACAGAATTCATTATGAATAAAATGTAAAAAAAATGTGAGAAAATAAGATTTTTTTTAAATTTGTATTTCCGTCTGACATTTTAGCTGTGCATGTCATAATACTGTTTTACAGGTTTTACTGCACAAAAATGCACATATTTGTAATCAGCGATGTCTCACGAGTACAACAGTATCCCCCATTAACAGGTTTTATGGTGTTTTGGAAAGTTACAGGGTCAAATATAGAACGTTCCATTTTCAAATAGAAATTTGCCAGATTGGTAATGTTACCTTTGAGACGGTGTGGTAGCCCAGCAATGAACATTACCCCCATAATGGCATACCATTTGAAAAAGTAGACAACCCAAGGTATTGAAAGTGGGGTATCTTTAGTCTTTTTTAGTAGCCACTTAGTCACAAACACTGGCCAAAGTTAGCGTTCATATTTGTTTTTGTGTTAAAAAAACAAATATTTGGCCAGTGTTTGTGACTAAGTGGCTATTAAGAAAGACTGGACATACCCCACTTGCAATACCTTGGGTTGTCTACTTTTGCAAATGGTATGCCATCATGGGGGTAATTCTCATTCCTGGGCTACCATACGCAGGGCCGCCACCAGAAATTTTGGGGCCCCTAACTCAGCTCAGGGTCTGGGCTCCCAGGGGTCCGCCTCCAAATACCGCCCACTGGGTCCGCCTCCAAATACCACCCACAGGACTACACACACAGACACAAACACACACACTGATACAAAAGGACACAGATACATACTAACAGACACACATACTGAAACAGACATACACGCATACAGGCATACATACTGACACACACATACTGAGACATACACACAGGCATACATAGTAAAAGACAGACACATACTAACATACATACAGACACACATGCAGACACACATGCATGAGGACATAAAGACACATACATACATACAGACACTGACATACATACATACATACATACATACACACACATACATACACAAATTCATACATACAGACATACAGACACTGACATCCATACACACATACATTCATAATGGCATACAGACATACATTCATACATACAGACTGACATGCATGCATATATACAGACCTACTGACAGACATACATGCATACAGACATCCATACACACATACACACAGACATACGTTCATAATGATATGCAGACATACATTCATACTGACATACAGACATACAAATATAATGACATACATACATGCATACATGCATACAGACATACATACACACACACAGACATACATACAATCAGACAGACATAGACATACATGCATCCAGACAGACATACATAGACATACATACATACATACATACATACATACATACATACATACAGATGTACAGACAGGCATACAGACATACACATACATACAGACAGACATGCATGCATATATACAGACCTACTGACATACATACATGCATACAGACATCCATACACACATACACACAGACATCCATACACACAGACATACATTCATACTGACATACAGACATACATATATAATGACATACAGACATACATATATACACCCATAGACAGGCATACATGCATGCATGCAGACATACATACATACATACATACATACATACATACATACATACATACATACATACATAGACATACATGCATGCAGTCAGGCAGACAGACATAGACATACATACATACATACATACACATACAGACAGACAGACATACATGCATGCATACAGACATACATGCATGCATGCATACATACAGACATACATACATACATACATACATACATACATACATACATGCATGCATGCATACATACATACAGACATACATGCATACATACAGACATACATGCATACAGACATACATACATACATACATACATACATACAGACATACATACATAGACATACATACACACAGACATCCATACACACAGACATACATTCATACTGACATACAGACATACATATATAATGACATACAGACATACATATATACATCCATAGACATATATGCATGCATGCAGACATACATACATGCACACACAGACATACATACAATCAGACAGACATAGACATACATGCATCCAGACAGACATACATAGACATACATACATACATACATACATATGTACAGACAGGTATACATACATACACATACATACAGACAGACATGCATGCATATATACAGACCTACTGACATACATACATGCATACAGACACCCATACACACATACACACAGACATCCATACACACAGACATACATTCATACTGACATACAGACATACATATATAATGACATACAGACATACATATATACATCCATAGACAGGCATACATGCATGCATGCAGACATACATACACACACATACATACATACATACATACATACATACATACATACATTCATAGAAATACATGCATGCAGTCAGACAGACAGACATAGACATACATACATGCATACAGACATACACATACAGACAGGCAGACATACATGCATACAGACATACATGCATGCATACATACAGACATACATGCATACAGACAAACATGCATACAGACATACATACATACATACATACATACATAGACATACATACACACAGACATCCATACACACAGACATACATTCATACTGACATACAGACATACATATATAATGACATACAGACATACATATATACATCCATAGACATATATGCATGCATGCAGACATACATACATACATACATGCATGCGTGCAGACATACATGCATGCGTGCAGACATACATGCATGCATGCAGACATACATACATACATACATACATACATAGACATACATGCATGCAGTCAGACAGACAGAGACATAGACATAGACATACATACATGCATACAGACATACACATACAGACAGACAGACAGACAGACATGCATGCATACAGACATACATACACACATGGATATACATACATACACACATAGACAGACAGACAGACAGACAGACATACATAGACAGACAGACATACATACATATATACAGACACACACACACAGTGCTCATTTTCCAGCCACCCTCCTGTCTCTTACCTTGTCTTTGCAGGAGGGTGGCTGGGGAAGATGGGAGTCGGCGCGGCGCGGTAACCACTTCCTCCCAGCAGCACTTGCGGCTGCTTTCTTTTTTTTTTTTTTTTCAAAGGGGCCCGATCACGCTATACCACGGCCACAGCGCTGACCGGGCCCCTGAAGGAGTGGGCCCATCGGGTGGCCCTAAGTGTGTGGGCCACCCGATGGGCCCCACTACGTGGAGCCCGGGCGGCCGGGCCCCCCAGGGCCACCGGGCCTGTGACAACCGTTATGGTTGTCACCCCCTGATGGCGGCCCTGACCATACGCTCTCAAAGGCAACATAACCAATCTGGCAAATTTCAATGTCAAAAAAATTAAATGCAAGCCTTATATGTGACTCTCTAACTTTCCAAAGTACCCCCCATGTACAGGTTTTATGTTGTCTTGGAGAGTTACAGGGTCAAATATAGTGCTTGTGAATTAAATTCTCAGCACTTTCTCCCTGTGTTGTCAGGTATGTCAATCAAATTTTAATTAATTTTGTTAAGTTATGTTAAGTATGTTATGTTTAAGATTACTTAAATATACACGTAGAATTGTAATATATATGCATTTATAGGTATTTAAATTCTACGTGTATACTAATGTAATCTTTTATGTAATTATATGTATTTATCTATATATATATATATATATATATATATATTTGCGGTTATTTGCATTTTATATATAGATAGATATATATAGAATGTCATTCTAAGTGTATTTTGTTACCAATATATATATATATATTAATAACAAAATACAGTTAGAATGAAATTACATATGTATATATAATTTATATTAAATTTTGTTTCAATATTTTATTTATTAATTTTATTATTTTATTTATTTATTATTGTAATTATACGTATTTATATATATAATATATGTGTATATATCTATTATATATATAATGTATGTATATTATATATATGTAACGTCATTCTAAGTGTATTTTAATACTAATATATGTACTTATATTAGTAATAAAATACACTATGTATGACGTTAAATATATATAATATACATACCGTATATATTATATATATATATATATATATATATATAAATATATTTATTTTATTTTTAAACATGTTTAATATTTTTTTTTTTACACTACCTACCAGCAGGGGGACTGTCTAATATTTTAGACAGTCCCCCTGCTGGCAGATCCACAGCCAGCTATAGGGGGCCATGTGATCGCTCTTTGAGAGTGATCACATGGCCCCGGGGGGCCTGGTTTGCCGTGGGGGGGCTGCCTGGGCTGTGAGGCAGTCCTCCTGAAGCGGAGTGCCGGGAAGGTAAGTATCCCGGGCGCTCCAGGGCTCAAAGCCGTTACGGCGTTCTATGCCGTCACAACGGCTTTGAAGCCCTCTTAAAGCGTGACGGCATAGAATGTCGTAACGGCGGGAAGGGGTTAAATGAGTCAATAGTATATTTAGTGAATCTAAAGTACAACATGCCTAAACTGTATTTATTTCTAATGTGACATTTATTAAAAAAATATATACATTAAAAATTAAACACACTTGAAAGCAATCTTCAAATTTAATTCAAGAGTTTAAATGAATTAAGAAGTCTGCCTAACTTGGGGTCAACATGGCTCAGGTAAATGATATGCCTTTGATAAAAAGTTGACTTTTTACTAAGAGCAATTCATTAGCAAATACATTTACCACCAAGTAATATTGCTCAGCTGGCTCAAGTGTGCTGAAATGTAAAAAAATATAGTATATCTCATCATCCATGATCATTGAGTGCCAAACATCATGATTAGTAATAAGGTGGCATCCTTGGATGAATTAATAACACTCTTTCTTTATTGAAAATAACTTTAAATATGACTAGCTGGGTATTAGCTGGGTATTGTATTAGCCAGATTATGGGGCTCTGGCTGAGGTAATGATGAACGGATGGACAATTACTCAAGGTAAAAGTGCAGGCAAATATACTCTTTTTTGATTTGCACAATAATAATTTGCAAGAAGCAAGTTTAATAGGTATATCCATAAGCCTTCTCAATGTCTAACACAACTTTTACAAGTATAGCAGACATTTGGATTGAAATGTCAAACAAATCTAATATGATACCACAGGAATGTCAAGTGACCTATTGTGCCTTGAGGATGGCTCGGATGTTTGTGAGCCAGCTTTTGTACCTTGTAAAATATTATGTGCCCCTGGATGAGAACTTTAATCACTTTAACTATGTAAGGTATTTCTTGCGACTCTAGCATTGTCCTCATCACTTGCTCTTCTTTTTCATCCTTTTTTGACTGCATCTTTTATTTTCTACTTTTCTGTTATCAATTAATTATATACATTTTCTATTTGATGAGGGAGAGGCACAGTGATTCAATTGGTAAGATGTCACATTCCATCTAAATAGTAAGGTATAGAGGAAAATTGTGTTTTAATTGGTCATAATGAAATCTATTAGAGGGAGTTAAAGTATTAACTGTTATGAGGTATATTAATGAAGCTAGTGAGGACCCTGTTAGCACCTTACTAAAAAGGGATTTATTCCCTTTTTGTGAAGGACACACATGATATTTTTTGAGATCCTGAAGGGAATAGTGTATTTTTAGTAGTAGGGCTGGATAAGGAGCAAATCTATGTTTGCATTTATATGTTCTTCAAAAAATGCCGCCCCCAAATGCCCAGGGCAAATATCTTGTTAGCCTTGCAGCTAACTGACATTCTGGTCGGGCTGATGGGCGGGCGGCGCTGGCGGGCGCTGCTGGCGGGCGGCGCTGGCGGGCGGCTGGCGAGGGAGCACTTCCTCTGAGCTGTTTGCTCAGCTCCCTCGCGCGCCGCTGAGTGAGGCTGGGAACCAGAATATGACGTCCAGTGCTCAGGGGAAGTGCTCCCTTGCCAGCCGCCCGCCAGCGCCGCCCGACTGCCCAGCAGCCACTGGACCCCCTGGGAGAAAGGTAAGGAGGCTGGGGGGGGTTAAATAAAAAAAATGTTTTAATGTGAGTGTGTGTGTGTCTGTTAGTGTGTGTGTCTGTTAGTGTGTGTGTGTTAGTGTGTGTCTGTCAGTGTGTGTGTGTGTCTGATAGTTTGTCTGTGTCTGTTAGTGTGTGTCTGTTAGTGAGTGTGTCTGTTAGTGTGTGTGTGTGTCTGTTAGTGTGTGTGTGTGTGACTGTGTGTGTGTGTCTATTAGTGTGAGTGTGTTTGCCTGTGAGTGTGTGTGTGTGTCTGCTAGTGAGTGAGTGCGTGTCTGTTAGTGTGTATCTGTGTGTGTCTGTTAGTGAGTGTGAGGGTGTTTCTGTTAGCTAGTGTATGCGTATCTGTCAGTGAATGTGTGTGTATTTAGAAGGCGGGGTGGGGGGAAGGGTTGGGTGGGAGTGGCGCGCGGGGGGGGGGGGGGGTTGTGCCTGAGTTTTGTCCTGCCTAGGGCAGCATTAAACCAGGATACACCACTGATCTAAGGACACCCATGACATGAATGAAGGTAAAGTAGACCAGTTTACAATTCAGCAGAACATAACAAATAATTAATAAGTGTAAATATATAGGAATCTGGCACCCCCTAATGCTTTTGGCATAGAAAAATCATTTTTTGATGGTGAGCCAAATAAAGGAAAAAAATGCAGACCACAATTAAAAAAAGAGAGCTCTAGGAAATAGGTAGTCTCTGCATAAGATATAAAAGATGGGTAAAATGCATGGTGATAATATTTATTTTACCAAATCAGCAAAAGTGGGAGAGTTTGCTTCTTCAGATCAGGCAGAATTGTGTTTAAAGTAGGGAGTATAGTTAGTTGTTGTGGCAGTCATTTGTATTCCTAAATAGTGCATAAAGTATTTTGCCCATTGAAAGGGAAATTATGTTTTCAAAAAAGAGCCTTCAGAGGGGGTAACAGTAGGTCCTCAAATTTAACTCTTAGTAAAGTTTACCTTAAAATTAGAGTTTTCACTATAGATCTGTAATTCCTTTATCAAAAATGAAGGAAGGACTTGGTAATTTGGTGTGAAAATAGTAAATAATCTGCAAGGGCCCCAACTTTAATGGGATTGTGACTCGTGACTCAATATGACTAGAATGAATGGCTTGAATGAAGAGTGTAAGACAGGGTGCAACTTTGGCATGTGCCATTTTTTTTTTATAAATTGTGTAGATGAATAGTGTCCATACACTACCATTTTGTCTGCAGTAGAGGAATACAAGTATTGTATGTAGGCCAACCAACAAGTTGCAAATCAAAGACTTTAAAAAGTGTATATAAAAAGAGACCAGTCCACCCTGTCAAATGCCTTCTCTGCTTTAATAGATTATAGAATAGATGGATTTTTGGAAATTAGAGCTTTATGTAGAATATTAAAAACCTTGCTAGTATTATCTCTCACTTCTCTAAGCAGGTTGAACCTTGATTTTTCAGGGTGGACTATTTCCAGGAGCAGAGGGAGTAATCTCCTGGCAAGCATTTTTGTGTGCAGTATGACATATATATTTATTAAGGAATTAGGGTGGTTATTGCTAACCACCCTAATTATTTGGGAATCTGAGATATGGTGGCTTCTAAATGAGAAATAATAAGTGTTTCTTCAGATGAGTATTAAGTGTAACAGGGAGTAATGGCTGTGCCAGGTGAGTAGAAACAATTTTGTAATGGGAGGTTTTGAAGACATCTGTTCCTGAACTGTTCCTGATAGGGCTGTTTTAATAGCATGCAATAACTCACTATGCAAGAAAGACTCATCAAGGGAGGGGCTTAATTCAAAAAGTAGAATGTAAATATTTAGCAAGGTACAAGTGATGTAGATTAATTTAGAAATAAACAAATATGTTTAAAAATCTATCTGTTCCTGTCCAAATCTGAGATGATTAAATTGCGTATACGCAAAAGAAGTAAATTCACACTGACACACAGAGTTCAGGTTAAAATAACTTCGAGAAAATTTAATGGCATCTGAGCACAAGCGGGCTCGCAGACCCTTATAAGAGCAAAATTACATCATCATTGATTATGGAGATATCAGTGAATAAACATCATTAATTGGATTAAATGTTAAGTGGCTATGTCAGTGTCCACCCATCAATATTATTAATTGGATCAAGAACTAAGTGGTTAGCTAGGTGTCCTCCCACCGGGAGGTGGTATTGTTCTGGACACGGGTGTGGACAGATGGTTCAAGCGCCATCTCTCCCAGCATGAGGCTTACTCGGTGGGAAGGGGGGCTTGAGCGTCATTTTGGGCAGTTAGTGATGTCAGACTCGTGGTCAGGTGCAGGGTTCTTTTATGAATAGAACATTTCATTAGGCCTGCTTCACATGGCCTTGGCTCTGGCCTTGGTTATACTTTGTTGCATGTTACAGGAGATTCAATAATTCCGGAGTCAGCTATGTCTTTATAGGAAATACAGTCTCTATTCATTACACTAAATGCTGTTGGGAAATTCTGTCATGTAATGTAGTTTAAAATGGAGGATCTGTCAGGTAATGTGGGTTAAAATGGAGTTAGTGCAAAAATTCAACACAGGTTTAATACAGGTTTTTAATAATTCTACATCAGTCCCCCCTATGAAATGTTAGATTCTAAAAGATAAACTTTATTTGTTAATACCAGAAGACGTGTTAGCCCAAAGGCACAGAAACCCCATGGCCACTAGCTAGGTGTTAATGCAAAGTGCAATTCTGTCCCTTAATCTGACCCTAGTAGGCTAACTCATCCGTCAGCATGGCTCTCGAACGCTTCACTCCCATGGGTGGCCCATGGTGGCTTGTCCACCACTTCTCCGCACGGAGGCTTTACCCATCACAGACGGATGCTGTCCCTAAACTGGTCCCTTCCTAGAACTCTTGCACTTTATCAACAAAAGGGATAGTTTGCAGCGGTATACAGGGTGAGTTGAGATCTTGAAAATCTTCATCAACTGCCAGATGTGCAAAAGTTGGTGTTGCTTGGTCTACAGTCTTCTGTAGGAATTTTCTCAGACAAGGGAGGACACAACAAACGAGAAGAAAAGATAAAAAGAGAAATTAGTATTGCTATACCAATATGCATTAAAGCTTTTTGCCATCCTGTCATCCAACCAAACCATCTTTCCCAGGGATCTTTTATCCCAGAATTTCTTTTTAACTCTTCAGAAAGCTCATTTAATTTTTCTATGGCTAAGGTGACTTTACCATTAGGGCCTGTGTTTTCTGGGATGTAAGTACAACATGTCATGGTGTCGGGCAAAATTTTACATACACCCCTTTTTTCGGCTAGAATCATATCTAAGGCCATTCTATTCTTGAAGGACATTTGGGATGTAGCCTGCAGCTGTTCGGCTAATCCCTGGAGGGCATCCCTGGTGTTATTAACAAAGCGCTGTTGGTTGTAATAAATGTAATTTATCCAATTCAAATTCTTGTTTGCAGTAACTATGGTAAAAAGTGATTCAAATCCTGCAGCAACTTCATCTCTTGCTTTAAATTCATTGGGCACCCCCCTAGGCACCCCAATGGCATCAATATAAATGTGAGGGTCAAAACTGCCTTTTACTGGGGCTTCACGCTTAACCTTGGCTGGTGTGTGTTTGGACTCATGTGTGTCAGGGTGTGTGTCAGAGATAATATGTATAGGCATGATGGCTTTAGCCAGAGTACACTCCCCCCACCATTCCTTGTCCATCCTGGATCTTAGCTGTAAATCCCCACACAACCAGTAAATATCCCCCAATGACCTAGTATGGAATTGCAACAAGTTCATGGAGACATTTCTGTAGGTGGCACAATACCCTTTAGAGAAGTTACCCAATAATTTACCAATTCCATCATAATTAGCATAACAAGTGTAGTTACCTTTATATACTGTAACACCATCTGGGGGTTTGACATCCTTGGTTAAAAGAGGATATTCCACTGTCCATGCTTTGCAGAGGGACCTATCGAAATTGTAGTGATAGGCAAAAAGACTCAAAGCACATTCTTCTAAATCTACTGGCAAGGTTAAAGGTACGGTGCCGAGGTGAGGCCGGGCACCACCACACACATAGCATGCGGTTCTGTTATGTTTGTTGGCATTATATTTCATCCATTCCAACCATAGATTAACATCATTAAAACCTGTTTCAGTGGCCATGGTATCTTCAAAGGTGGGGTTTGCAATGGCCATCATGTCTTTAACCCCTTAAGGACACATGACATGTGTGACATGTCATGATTCCCTTTTATTCCAGAAGGTTGGTCCATAAGGGGTTAAAGGACTGGATGTGTGGTTTTAATGGTTTTGAGACCATATGGGTGGCCCCTTGCCACTCTGGAGAGTGGCACATATCTTTAAGGTAGAAGTGCCCTAACTTGTTATAGGAACCTTTCTTCCAATACATTCCCATTACATACTGATCTGCATCTGTTGGACTGGGATGCTCAATATTTAAGATTAATTTCATGGGTGTGCCTCCTCCAGGGTTCCTTAGAGTCATTCTTTGGAGAAGGGATCTACCATGATCATCTACTTTAGATAAGGCACTTTTTGGTTTGTAACCCCAGGCAGGCCCGGCATTCCATCCCGCCGCCCCCCAATGGTTACAATTATGCCCCCATTGTTTGTCAACTACACAAACATAGGGGTCCTTTGAATGAGGAATATCTCTATAGATATTTTGAATCTGTGATGTAGGGAATGGGCATTCTACAATGTCACAGTAATCAAAAGTATAAGTAGCCACACGGGTACATGAAGAATTATACCAGAAAGTATACCCACTGGCATCTTTGGTGATAGCCTAACTAAGACCCAGCAAGTAGCCAACTAAGGAGAAGATGTACCAGAGGTACATGGTTGTGCGGTATCTGCTTCCTCTGGGGCAGGAACTTTCTTGCAATGGGAAGCGTGGATCCAATGGGGCCTGCCAGCCAATTTGACGGAGGTTGCAGTGATCAAGAGAACTTGGAATGGCCTGTCAAACCTTGGTTCCAGGGTATGTTTCCGCACAAATTTCTTGACTAGAACCCAATCTCCGGGAAGCAGGTTGTGGGTACCCGTATCAGATTCGGGATCTGGAATTGAAGAGAAAACTTGGGCATGTATTTTGTTTAAGGCATTTGCAAGTTCAGTTACATAGTCTACTAAAACATCAGTTTGAAGCTGCAACTGTTGTGGGTAATAACAACCTAGTCTGGGTGCAGTCCCAAATAGAATCTCATATGGGGATAGTGAGTGCTTCCCTCTAGGTGTGTGCCTAACACTGAATAAAGCTACTGACAGGCTTTCTGGCCAGGGCATCTTTGTTTCTTGTGACATTTTTAACATTCTGGCTTTTAGGGTGCCATTCATGCGTTCCACTTTGCCACTACTTTGTGGGTGGTAAGGGGTGTGAAAGGCTAGGGTCACTCCCAGAGCATTCCAAATTTCTTTAGTCACTGTTGCTGTAAAGGCTGGGCCCTGGTCACTTTCAATGACTTCTGGAAGTCCAAATCTACATACCATATCTGCAAGTAGACGTTTTGCTGTTGTCTTGGCAGTGATATTGGCCACTGGGTAGGCTTCTGGCCAGCCTGAGAACATGTCCACTATTACTAGTGCATACTCATGAGGCCCACTCTTGGGCATTTGTATGTGATCAATCTGAATTCTCTGGAATGGGTACATGGGCTTAGCCAGGTGTTTCAAGGGCACCTTGGTTGGTTTCCCTGGGTTGCATTTTGCACAAATGACACAGGCCCTACAGAAGCTGTTGATCAATGTTGTGATTCCAGGTGC
Organism: Pelobates fuscus; assembly: GCF_036172605.1. Lineage (NCBI taxonomy): Eukaryota > Metazoa > Chordata > Amphibia > Anura > Pelobatidae > Pelobates > Pelobates fuscus. The sequence continues at coordinate 133,462,494 of NC_086322.1, forward strand.
TTCATAATACTTTTGTATGAGGGCGGCCATTAAGTCTTTTGACAGATGTGCAGGTCCATGTGCCCATTGGACAACTGCGGGATATAAATTTTTAGGAAGGCAAAATCTAAAGTTGTAATATACTCCATCCTTTAGGACTGCTCCCTTCTTCTTCCACTTCTGTATTTCTTCGGGGGTAATTGTAGCTTGCTGTTCCCGTAAGATTCTTAGGTCAGTAGGAAGAGTCTGCAAGGCAAAAATAGGAATTTCTTCGTGTCCGGACACTTCTTCATCCACTTCCTGCAATTTTCTTGCTGCTTGCTTAGCAGCCTGATCAGCCAAATGGTTGCCCCTTGCTTCATCTGTATCCAACTTCCCATGTGCCTTCACTTTTAAAATGGCCACTTCTTCAGGGAGTAGGAGGGCATCCATTAGTTCCTTGAATGCAGAGCTGTGTTTGACTGGTGTACCGGCAGTGGTAAGAAATCCTCTTGTTTTCCAAATTAGGCCGAAGTCATGTGCCACACCCAGAGCGTATCTTGAATCCGTGTAGATGTTGGCACGTTTTCCTTCGGAGATTTTGCATGCTGAAGTCAGGGCTTGTAATTCAGCTTCTTGTGCAGACATTGCTGGTGGTAAAGATGATGATTTGATAACTTCATCTGTTGTGGTTACGGCATATCCTGTGTGGTATTTTCCTTCTTCATCAGCATACCTTGAACCGTCCACAAACAGGGTGAAATCAGGATTTGTTAATGGATTCTCATGCACAGTTGGTAAGTGTATTGTCTCCATTTTCATCTGTTCAAAACAGTCATGAGGTGTCTCTGGGTCATAATCATTCACTATGACCAGATCTTGAAATTCATTTTCCAGGAAGTGGCGTGGCCATGCTTCAAGATGGTCAGTTGTTGGGTATTTGACAATGCCATTTTCCTGTAGCTGTGATTCGTCCATGGTGGCCCATAATTTTGCCATGGGCCCAAGATCATTCCATGATTTTGTTTTCAACTTGGTGACAGGGACATGTGGAATGGCAGTATCCCAATGACGGTACAAGTATTTGAGTTCTGGAGGTAATTGAATCAAGGCCATGCTGTTGCCTTCAGAGTCACAGTAAAAGTCTTGGGCAGTGAGTTTCACCTCCACTAGGTGATAAAGCTCATCTTCATAGCAAGGCTCAGGAGTGCTGTTTGGCTTATACCACATGGTACAGAAGGCATATCCTGGTCCCTCGCAGAGAGGAGCCTGTCCATCATGAAAGGATAAATCAGGATGCATTCTCTTGATTGAACCAGCAAGAAGGTAGATGTAGGTTTCATCCATGATAAACCCATAGTGGATACCTCCCTCAGGTAGTGGGAGAAGAGTGGACGGATTGAGAACTTGACATCTTTGTATGGTAATGTTGTCAGGTAACAGGAGATGACATTGGAGGCGTAGGTGTCTTGCAGGAGACACATGCTTGAGTTGTACTTGGTTGATGATGGCAGAAATGTCATGAGGGGCCAAGACAACTAGAGGGTGGCCAAGGACCAGGTCTGCAGTTCTTTCAATGAGTTCTCTTGCTGCAAAAACTGCCCTAAGGCAAGAAGGGGTCCCTCTGGCCACGATATCCAGCTGGCAGGAGAAAAAGCCAATAGGCCTTTGACGGCCTCTTAAGTCATTTGTTTGGGTAAGGACTCCTGTAGCATGGCCTTGTCTTTCAGAGACAAACAATTTGAAGGGTTTGGTGTAGTATGGGAGGCCTAGGGCAGGAGCAGATGCAATTGCACGTTTTAGTGTATTGAAATTATCCAGTGCTTCATTGGTCAGGCAGAATGGGTCTGACTTGAGTGCATCATAGAGAGGTTGCATGAGCAGAGAGGCTTCTGGGATCCATGCTCGGCAGTAGGAGATGAGGCCTAAGAAGGCATGTAGAGATTTTGAAGTCCTTGGAGGTGGAATATCCAGTACTGCTCTAACTCGGTCCCGAGTGAGATGTCTGGTGCCTTGGGATAGGCAATGTCCAAGGAAGATTACTGTAGGTTGACAGAATTGCAGCTTGAGAAGTGATGCTTTGCATCCTTGTTCTGCCAAATAGCAAAGGAGACTAATTGAACATTCTTCAGTTGTTGGTATGTCATCTCCACAGAGCAGTAAATCATCCACATACTGGAGCAGGACAACTTCTGGGTGGTCTGCTTGCCAATGATCAAGGATAGAGCACATGGCCTTTGCAAACTGGCTTGGAGAGTTTTGTGCACCTTGGGGCATGACAGTCCATGTGTACTGTTGCATTTCATGTGTGAAAGCAAACAGGTATTGGCAAATTGGATCCAGTGGTACACTGAAGAAGGCATTAGCCAAATCAATGACTATGAAGTATTTTGCTGAAGGTGGGACCCCAGAGAGCAGAGTGTGTGGGTTAGGCACAATAGGGGTGTCCAGGACTGTTGCTTCATTGACTGCACGGAGGTCCTGAACCATTCTATACTTCTCTGGTTCACCTTTTGGAGTTTTCTTCTTCACAGGAAATAATGGGGTGTTGCATTTTGATTCACATTTCACAAGAGCACCCTTCTCCAAGAGTGCTTTGATTTGAATTGAAATAGCTGCAGCTTGAGCTGGTTTTAAAGGATATTGTGGTTTTCTTGGTAACTTTGCTCCTGGAATGAGCTTTACCACCACAGGTGGAACCTTTAGGTGACCTATGTCCTCTGGCCCCGAGGACCATCATTTTGCAGGTACCTTTGTCTTTAGTTCATCTGGAAAATTGGACCTCTGTTCCTTTGCTTCCCCACGGGGTTCTTCTAAATGCAGCATCAGAGGCAGGGAGCACAAGGCTGAGGTATCTGATTCAGATAGAGGAGTGGACAGTTCTACCTGTCCATCTGGAGTGAAGGTGATAGATGCCTGCAGGCGTGAGAGGACATCAGCGCCTAACAGGTTAATTGGGCATGTGGAGGATACCACAAAATGAGCAAGCAAGCTAGGGTAGTTGCCAACACGTAATGGAGTTGTTAAAGGACTGTGTCTTGGTTGGCCGTCCACTCCAACACAAGAGACATCAATATTTGACAGAAAAGATGGGTCTGGCAGGTCTTGTTCTCGTAGAACACTTCGGGCTGCACCTGTGTCAACAAGAAATGTGGTAGGTTGTCCTTCAATGGGTAGGGTCACAGTGGCAAGTGGCCCCCCCTTATCCCCTGAAGACACTGCCATGACAGGGGTTAATGACACAGGCTTGCCAATTTCCTAATCATCTGGTTCCTCAACAATTGGAACTGTTTTTGGGACTTTGGGGACAGGTGCAGCCTTTGTCACTTTCTTGGTCTCTTTCTTGGGCTCTGGGCATTCACCTCTGAAATGTCCTTTAGCACCACAATTAAAGCAATGTCCATCCTCGGGTTTGGTGCCTTTTGGGACAGGTCCGGTGCGGGACACCATGAGGGGAGCTGAACTGGGCCTTCTAGGAGTCTGGGCAGATTCCAGACCCCTAGCAACTAAGAGTAAGGTATCCAGAGGGACCACCTTATATTCAGGGCGTGCAGCAATGATTCCCTTGCGTATGGAGTCTTTAACACCTTGGACAAATGCACCAGACAGCATTTGAGAATGGATCTTGTCTGTAAGATCAAATCCTAAATCTGTAAACATTTGAAACAGTCTTGCATGAAACCTTTCCACTGATTCTCCTTTGTCTTGTACAATATCAGTAAGGCCAGCAGCCTGATCTGCAAGTTTGTCCTTAGCCCATTCTTTGAGTTGGTTACAAAAAGTTACTCCGGAGGGGTAATCAATGTCACTTATGAGCAGATCTGTACTGAGGTGGCGGGCCATGCTGGGCCAATATGCATCCCCGTGTCACGTCTAAACATTTGTTATGAAGGAACACAACTGCAGATTTCGTATAGTTTGAATATTTATTAAAGAAAGTAAAAGGTAAAGACTTTAATTCCAATTTACAGGTACTGTAGCTTTAAGTAGTAAACGATAACTGAAGTCCACAATTACAGGCACTGTAGCTTTAAGTAGTAAATTATAACTGAAGTCCACAGTTACAGGCACTGTAGCTTTAAGTAGTAAACGATAATAAATTGCAGACACTGAATCAATAAGGAGTCTCTTAGTAGAGTTAACGGTTTAGGTGATAAGTAATTACAATAGCTGTTCCATACTTTAACTGAAGCAAGACAGATGCAGATAACTGATATGAAGTATGAGTTGAAGTTAGCTGTAACGGAATTGTTTTTACCGAAGGACTTTTGGAGACAGGTAATAACAGCTTTTAGATGAAACTCTTATCACATTGGTTTTACTTAGCTTCCGGCACATAGAACACTGGTTTCCCGAGATCTCCTCAGAGGCGTATGAAGAGTGTTTAATCTTTAGTCGTGGATGAGGAGAGGTGAAGGGAACTTTGCAGAGTCTTTCAGTCCGGTCTGGTAGCAGAGGCTTTCACAACGAAGTTGTAGCCGGGTTGTGAGTAAGGAACGTAGTTCAATAATCCAGCCTTGATCAGCTGGTGCAGTCAGATTAAATAGGCAGACCGTGTCATACAGGGGTGTGGCTAGGCTCCGTGGAACCAGGAAGTAAGAGGATACCATAGTTAAGGCATGACAGTACCCCCTCTTTAATGAGCAACCTCTGGGTTCTATTGACTTGGTTTAGAAGGGTAACGCTTGTGAAATTTGGAAATCAATTTGTCAGCATGAACGACAGAGGAGTTTTCCCATGTATCTTCATCAACACCATATCCTTTCCATCTGATGAGGTATTGTAAGGAGCCACGATGGATCCTTGAATCCAGTATACTTTGAATTTCGTATTCTTCTTCACCCTGGACCAATATGGGATCAGGAGAAGTAGTGACATTTCTTTGGAAAGGGTCAGGATGATAAGGCTTTAGCAATGACACATGTTTGGATCTTTGGCATACAGAACAGGAATTGACATAAGATTCAATAGTTTGGTCTTGACGAGGCCACCAATAGTATCTTTTAGACAATTCAAGGGTCTTTTTCATACCTGGATGACCTGCCAGAGGAGAATCATGAATAATTTCAAGTACTTTAATTCTGAAAGAGGGAGGTACATAAATCCGGTCTTTAAAATAGTAGAGACCGTTTTTCTTGGATAATTTACTTGATTTAGGAAGTTCAAGAGCGTCTTCACTGAGACCTTTAACGTCGTCGATAAGAGAAGATAGGATTCCAATGACTGTAGGAGGAGGAGACTCCAGTTCGGTGTCAGAACAACATGAGGTTTTAGCTGGTTCTTTCGTAGACTGGAGAATTGGAATACGTTGCAAGCATGTTTTCTTGCAATAATCAGAATCAAATGCAAGAGAGAAGGGAAACCATGAGATTTGAGGGTTGTGGTTCCTTAACCAGTTGATCCCTAATATAATAGGAAATAATGGTGATGAGATGACATCAAATATAAGACTTTCCGTATGAGTATGATTGATGGTTACTTTTAGAGGGATGGATTCATGAAGTATTGGTCCCGATGAGATGAGGGACCCGTCAATAAGGCACTTTTTGGTTTGTAACCCCAGGCAGGCCCGGCATTCCATCCCGCCGCCCCCCAATGGTTACAATTATGCCCCCATTGTTTGTCAACTACACAAACATAGGGGTCCTTTGAATGAGGAATATCTCTATAGATATTTTGAATCTGTGATGTAGGGAATGGGCATTCTACAATGTCACAGTAATCAAAAGTATAAGTAGCCACACGGGTACATGAAGAATTATACCAGAAAGTATACCCACTGGCATCTTTGGTGATGGCTACTTGCTGGGTCTTAGTTAGGCTAACTAAGGAGAAGATGTACCAGAGGTACATGGTTGTGCGGTATCTGCTTCCTCTGGGGCAGGAACTTTCTTGCAATGGGAAGCGTGGATCCAATGGGGCCTGCCAGCCAATTTGACGGAGGTTGCAGTGATCAAGAGAACTTGGAATGGCCTGTCAAACCTTGGTTCCAGGGTATGTTTCCGCACAAATTTCTTGACTAGAACCCAATCTCCGGGAAGCAGGTTGTGGGTACCCGTATCAGATTCGGGATCTGGAATTGAAGAGAAAACTTGGGCATGTATTTTGTTTAAGGCATTTGCAAGTTCAGTTACATAGTCTACTAAAACATCAGTTTGAAGCTGCAACTGTTGTGGGTAATAACAACCTAGTCTGGGTGCAGTCCCAAATAGAATCTCATATGGGGATAGTGAGTGCTTCCCTCTAGGTGTGTGCCTAACACTGAATAAAGCTACTGACAGGCTTTCTGGCCAGGGCATCTTTGTTTCTTGTGACATTTTTAACATTCTGGCTTTTAGGGTGCCATTCATGCGTTCCACTTTGCCACTACTTTGTGGGTGGTAAGGGGTGTGAAAGGCTAGGGTCACTCCCAGAGCATTCCAAATTTCTTTAGTCACTGTTGCTGTAAAGGCTGGGCCCTGGTCACTTTCAATGACTTCTGGAAGTCCAAATCTACATACCATATCTGCAAGTAGACGTTTTGCTGTTGTCTTGGCAGTGATATTGGCCACTGGGTAGGCTTCTGGCCAGCCTGAGAACATGTCCACTATTACTAGTGCATACTCATGAGGCCCACTCTTGGGCATTTGTATGTGATCAATCTGAATTCTCTGGAATGGGTACATGGGCTTAGCCAGGTGTTTCAAGGGCACCTTGGTTGGTTTCCCTGGGTTGCATTTTGCACAAATGACACAGGCCCTACAGAAGCTGTTGATCAATGTTGTGATTCCAGGTGCTTCATAATACTTTTGTATGAGGGCGGCCATTAAGTCTTTTGACAGATGTGCAGGTCCATGTGCCCATTGGACAACTGCGGGATATAAATTTTTAGGAAGGCAAAATCTAAAGTTGTAATATACTCCATCCTTTAGGACTGCTCCCTTCTTCTTCCACTTCTGTATTTCTTCGGGGGTAATTGTAGCTTGCTGTTCCCGTAAGATTCTTAGGTCAGTAGGAAGAGTCTGCAAGGCAAAAATAGGAATTTCTTCGTGTCCGGACACTTCTTCATCCACTTCCTGCAATTTTCTTGCTGCTTGCTTAGCAGCCTGATCAGCCAAATGGTTGCCCCTTGCTTCATCTGTATCCAACTTCCCATGTGCCTTCACTTTTAAAATGGCCACTTCTTCAGGGAGTAGGAGGGCATCCATTAGTTCCTTGAATGCAGAGCTGTGTTTGACTGGTGTACCGGCAGTGGTAAGAAATCCTCTTGTTTTCCAAATTAGGCCGAAGTCATGTGCCACACCCAGAGCGTATCTTGAATCCGTGTAGATGTTGGCACGTTTTCCTTCGGAGATTTTGCATGCTGAAGTCAGGGCTTGTAATTCAGCTACTTGTGCAGACATTGCTGGTGGTAAAGATGATGATTTGATAACTTCATCTGTTGTGGTTACGGCATATCCTGTGTGGTATTTTCCTTCTTCATCAGCATACCTTGAACCGTCCACAAACAGGGTGAAATCAGGATTTGTTAATGGATTCTCATGCACAGTTGGTAAGTGTATTGTCTCCATTTTCATCTGTTCAAAACAGTCATGAGGTGTCTCTGGGTCATAATCATTCACTATGACCAGATCTTGAAATTCATTTTCCAGGAAGTGGCGTGGCCATGCTTCAAGATGGTCAGTTGTTGGGTATTTGACAATGCCATTTTCCTGTAGCTGTGATTCGTCCATGGTGGCCCATAATTTTGCCATGGGCCCAAGATCATTCCATGATTTTGTTTTCAACTTGGTGACAGGGACATGTGGAATGGCAGTATCCCAATGACGGTACAAGTATTTGAGTTCTGGAGGTAATTGAATCAAGGCCATGCTGTTGCCTTCAGAGTCACAGTAAAAGTCTTGGGCAGTGAGTTTCACCTCCACTAGGTGATAAAGCTCATCTTCATAGCAAGGCTCAGGAGTGCTGTTTGGCTTATACCACATGGTACAGAAGGCATATCCTGGTCCCTCGCAGAGAGGAGCCTGTCCATCATGAAAGGATAAATCAGGATGCATTCTCTTGATTGAACCAGCAAGAAGGTAGATGTAGGTTTCATCCATGATAAACCCATAGTGGATACCTCCCTCAGGTAGTGGGAGAAGAGTGGACGGATTGAGAACTTGACATCTTTGTATGGTAATGTTGTCAGGTAACAGGAGATGACATTGGAGGCGTAGGTGTCTTGCAGGAGACACATGCTTGAGTTGTACTTGGTTGATGATGGCAGAAATGTCATGAGGGGCCAAGACAACTAGAGGGTGGCCAAGGACCAGGTCTGCAGTTCTTTCAATGAGTTCTCTTGCTGCAAAAACTGCCCTAAGGCAAGAAGGGGTCCCTCTGGCCACGATATCCAGCTGGCAGGAGAAAAAGCCAATAGGCCTTTGACGGCCTCTTAAGTCATTTGTTTGGGTAAGGACTCCTGTAGCATGGCCTTGTCTTTCAGAGACAAACAATTTGAAGGGTTTGGTGTAGTATGGGAGGCCTAGGGCAGGAGCAGATGCAATTGCACGTTTTAGTGTATTGAAATTATCCAGTGCTTCATTGGTCAGGCAGAATGGGTCTGACTTGAGTGCATCATAGAGAGGTTGCATGAGCAGAGAGGCTTCTGGGATCCATGCTCGGCAGTAGGAGATGAGGCCTAAGAAGGCATGTAGAGATTTTGAAGTCCTTGGAGGTGGAATATCCAGTACTGCTCTAACTCGGTCCCGAGTGAGATGTCTGGTGCCTTGGGATAGGCAATGTCCAAGGAAGATTACTGTAGGTTGACAGAATTGCAGCTTGAGAAGTGATGCTTTGCATCCTTGTTCTGCCAAATAGCAAAGGAGACTAATTGAACATTCTTCAGTTGTTGGTATGTCATCTCCACAGAGCAGTAAATCATCCACATACTGGAGCAGGACAACTTCTGGGTGGTCTGCTTGCCAATGATCAAGGATAGAGCACATGGCCTTTGCAAACTGGCTTGGAGAGTTTTGTGCACCTTGGGGCATGACAGTCCATGTGTACTGTTGCATTTCATGTGTGAAAGCAAACAGGTATTGGCAAATTGGATCCAGTGGTACACTGAAGAAGGCATTAGCCAAATCAATGACTATGAAGTATTTTGCTGAAGGTGGGACCCCAGAGAGCAGAGTGTGTGGGTTAGGCACAATAGGGGTGTCCAGGACTGTTGCTTCATTGACTGCACGGAGGTCCTGAACCATTCTATACTTCTCTGGTTCACCTTTTGGAGTTTTCTTCTTCACAGGAAATAATGGGGTGTTGCATTTTGATTCACATTTCACAAGAGCACCCTTCTCCAAGAGTGCTTTGATTTGAATTGAAATAGCTGCAGCTTGAGCTGGTTTTAAAGGATATTGTGGTTTTCTTGGTAACTTTGCTCCTGGAATGAGCTTTACCACCACAGGTGGAACCTTTAGGTGACCTATGTCCTCTGGCCCCGAGGACCATCATTTTGCAGGTACCTTTGTCTTTAGTTCATCTGGAAAATTGGACCTCTGTTCCTTTGCTTCCCCACGGGGTTCTTCTAAATGCAGCATCAGAGGCAGGGAGCACAAGGCTGAGGTATCTGATTCAGATAGAGGAGTGGACAGTTCTACCTGTCCATCTGGAGTGAAGGTGATAGATGCCTGCAGGCGTGAGAGGACATCAGCGCCTAACAGGTTAATTGGGCATGTGGAGGATACCACAAAATGAGCAAGCAAGCTAGGGTAGTTGCCAACACGTAATGGAGTTGTTAAAGGACTGTGTCTTGGTTGGCCGTCCACTCCAACACAAGAGACATCAATATTTGACAGAAAAGATGGGTCTGGCAGGTCTTGTTCTCGTAGAACACTTCGGGCTGCACCTGTGTCAACAAGAAATGTGGTAGGTTGTCCTTCAATGGGTAGGGTCACAGTGGCAAGTGGCCCCCCCTTATCCCCTGAAGACACTGCCATGACAGGGGTTAATGACACAGGCTTGCCAATTTCCTAATCATCTGGTTCCTCAACAATTGGAACTGTTTTTGGGACTTTGGGGACAGGTGCAGCCTTTGTCACTTTCTTGGTCTCTTTCTTGGGCTCTGGGCATTCACCTCTGAAATGTCCTTTAGCACCACAATTAAAGCAATGTCCATCCTCGGGTTTGGTGCCTTTTGGGACAGGTCCGGTGCGGGACACCATGAGGGGAGCTGAACTGGGCCTTCTAGGAGTCTGGGCAGATTCCAGACCCCTAGCAACTAAGAGTAAGGTATCCAGAGGGACCACCTTATATTCAGGGCGTGCAGCAATGATTCCCTTGCGTATGGAGTCTTTAACACCTTGGACAAATGCACCAGACAGCATTTGAGAATGGATCTTGTCTGTAAGATCAAATCCTAAATCTGTAAACATTTGAAACAGTCTTGCATGAAACCTTTCCACTGATTCTCCTTTGTCTTGTACAATATCAGTAAGGCCAGCAGCCTGATCTGCAAGTTTGTCCTTAGCCCATTCTTTGAGTTGGTTACAAAAAGTTACTCCGGAGGGGTAATCAATGTCACTTATGAGCAGATCTGTACTGAGGTGGCGGGCCATGCTGGGCCAATATGCATCCCCGTGTCACGTCTAAACATTTGTTATGAAGGAACACAACTGCAGATTTCGTATAGTTTGAATATTTATTAAAGAAAGTAAAAGGTAAAGACTTTAATTCCAATTTACAGGTACTGTAGCTTTAAGTAGTAAACGATAACTGAAGTCCACAATTACAGGCACTGTAGCTTTAAGTAGTAAATTATAACTGAAGTCCACAGTTACAGGCACTGTAGCTTTAAGTAGTAAACGATAATAAATTGCAGACACTGAATCAATAAGGAGTCTCTTAGTAGAGTTAACGGTTTAGGTGATAAGTAATTACAATAGCTGTTCCATACTTTAACTGAAGCAAGACAGATGCAGATAACTGATATGAAGTATGAGTTGAAGTTAGCTGTAACGGAATTGTTTTTACCGAAGGACTTTTGGAGACAGGTAATAACAGCTTTTAGATGAAACTCTTATCACATTGGTTTTACTTAGCTTCCGGCACATAGAACACTGGTTTCCCGAGATCTCCTCAGAGGCGTATGAAGAGTGTTTAATCTTTAGTCGTGGATGAGGAGAGGTGAAGGGAACTTTGCAGAGTCTTTCAGTCCGGTCTGGTAGCAGAGGCTTTCACAACGAAGTTGTAGCCGGGTTGTGAGTAAGGAACGTAGTTCAATAATCCAGCCTTGATCAGCTGGTGCAGTCAGATTAAATAGGCAGACCGTGTCATACAGGGGTGTGGCTAGGCTCCGTGGAACCAGGAAGTATGAGGATACCATAGTTAAGGCATGACAGTACCCCCTCTTTAATGAGCAACCTCTGGGTGCTATTGACTTGGTTTAGAAGGGTAACGCTTGTGAAATTTGGAAATCAATTTGTCAGCATGAACGACAGAGGAGTTTTCCCATGTATCTTCATCAACACCATATCCTTTCCATCTGATGAGGTATTGTAAGGAGCCACGATGGATCCTTGAATCCAGTATACTTTGAATTTCGTATTCTTCTTCACCCTGGACCAATATGGGATCAGGAGAAGTAGTGACATTTCTTTGGAAAGGGTCAGGATGATAAGGCTTTAGCAATGACACATGTTTGGATCTTTGGCATACAGAACAGGAATTGACATAAGATTCAATAGTTTGGTCTTGACGAGGCCACCAATAGTATCTTTTAGACAATTCAAGGGTCTTTTTCATACCTGGATGACCTGCCAGAGGAGAATCATGAATAATTTCAAGTACTTTAATTCTGAAAGAGGGAGGTACATAAATCCGGTCTTTAAAATAGTAGAGACCGTTTTTCTTGGATAATTTACTTGATTTAGGAAGTTCAAGAGCGTCTTCACTGAGACCTTTAACGTCGTCGATAAGAGAAGATAGGATTCCAATGACTGTAGGAGGAGGAGACTCCAGTTCGGTGTCAGAACAACATGAGGTTTTAGCTGGTTCTTTCGTAGACTGGAGAATTGGAATACGTTGCAAGCATGTTTTCTTGCAATAATCAGAATCAAATGCAAGAGAGAAGGGAAACCATGAGATTTGAGGGTTGTGGTTCCTTAACCAGTTGATCCCTAATATAATAGGAAATAATGGTGATGAGATGACATCAAATATAAGACTTTCCGTATGAGTATGATTGATGGTTACTTTTAGAGGGATGGATTCATGAAGTATTGGTCCCGATGAGATGAGGGACCCGTCAATCACTTTAACAGGTACAGAAGTTCTTTTACGAACACAAGGAATTTTATTCTTTGTTACAAAGGCTGAGTCGATGAATACTCCATTTGCACCGGAATCGATAACAGCCTTGGTTATAATTCTTTTATTGTCCCACTGTAATACAAGAACGATAGGGGACATTTGAGTATTTGCTGTAGAGGGAAGTACACTTAGGATGGAAGAGGCATGAGACTGCCTTCTGCCTTTTATCCGTTTCAATGAAGGACAATCAGAGACTAAATGAACTTGAGAGGCACAATACATGCATAGGTTTAATTGACGTCTTCGATTTTTCTCTTCAGGAGTGAGGGGACTTCTTATTATCCCTATTTCCATAGGTTCACTTGGTATGGAAGTCTTATCTGGAGCTTTTGAGGGAGTGAAAGGTTTGCGGTCTTTTGAATGTGAAAGGGCTTTTTCGGCATTTCTTTCTCTTAATCTTCTGTCAATGCTGATTGATAGGCGAATTAGAGCGTTCAAATTAGTAGGGAGTTCTGTTCTAGATAATTCATCTTTTACAGCTTCCGATAAACCAATTCGAAATTGGTTGCGCAATGTGATGTCATTCCATTGCGTTTCTATAGCCCATCTTTTGAATTCAGCAATGTAATCTTCAACGGGTCTATTTCTTTGCTGTAGTGTTCTGATTGTTAAATCAGCTGTAGCTTGTTTGTTAGGATCTTCATAGAGAAGAGACATGGCTTCAAAAAATTCATCCAGTGAATCTAAAATGGGGTCATCGTTTTCCAGAAAGGAATGAGCCCATGACATAGGTTCACCTCTTAGAAAGGAAATAACCGAACAAACTTTAGTTCTTTCTGTAGGATAGGATCTAGGTTTCAAAGCAATTAAAAGTTTGCAAGAGTTGAGGAACTCCCTGTATCTGGAACGATCTCCATAGAACTTTTCAGGGTTACACACAGCAGGATCACTAGCCGAGTGCAGAGTAGTATGAGGAGTATGAGTTTGTAAATCTCTGATATAAGTGAGAAGTCTTTCATTAGTAACTTGCAGGTCTTGCACACTTTGGGCTAGTGCATTAACTCTTTGATTCAGCGTAGCTATAGTAGAATCGAAATCTGCTGGATCCATTACAATGGCTGGATTATTCTGTCACGTCTAAACATTTGTTATGAAGGAACACAACTGCAGATTTCGTATAGTTTGAATATTTATTAAAGAAAGTAAAAGGTAAAGACTTTAATTCCAATTTACAGGTACTGTAGCTTTAAGTAGTAAACGATAACTGAAGTCCACAATTACAGGCACTGTAGCTTTAAGTAGTAAATTATAACTGAAGTCCACAGTTACAGGCACTGTAGCTTTAAGTAGTAAACGATAATAAATTGCAGACACTGAATCAATAAGGAGTCTCTTAGTAGAGTTAACGGTTTAGGTGATAAGTAATTACAATAGCTGTTCCATACTTTAACTGAAGCAAGACAGATGCAGATAACTGATATGAAGTATGAGTTGAAGTTAGCTGTAACGGAATTGTTTTTACCGAAGGACTTTTGGAGACAGGTAATAACAGCTTTTAGATGAAACTCTTATCACATTGGTTTTACTTAGCTTCCGGCACATAGAACACTGGTTTCCCGAGATCTCCTCAGAGGCGTATGAAGAGTGTTTAATCTTTAGTCGTGGATGAGGAGAGGTGAAGGGAACTTTGCAGAGTCTTTCAGTCCGGTCTGGTAGCAGAGGCTTTCACAACGAAGTTGTAGCCGGGTTGTGAGTAAGGAACGTAGTTCAATAATCCAGCCTTGATCAGCTGGTGCAGTCAGATTAAATAGGCAGACCGTGTCATACAGGGGTGTGGCTAGGCTCCGTGGAACCAGGAAGTAAGAGGATACCATAGTTAAGGCATGACACCCCGGCCTTAATAGCACAAATGCTCAGTAAATCACGCCATGCTGCGGAATAAGTCTTTTGAATCTGAACTATCCCTCGGTAAAAAGGCATAGGTTGCTTTTCTGGGTCAGGGAGTGATTTCATCAGGGCACTAGCCTGAGTAGGATTAAAAGCTACATATTTAGGAGGGGCCCGATCCCCCCGGCCAGTATGTCCGAAAGGATCATCGAGGGAACGGCGGGGCGTGGGCCCCGTGGCATCCTGTGAGCCCTGGGATCCCTCCTCAGACTCATCCTCGTCTGTGACCTATTTGAGGTGTTAGAACCGGGGGAAATGAGGGAATCCCAGAAGCTGGAGTGGCCAGTGGATTATGAGCTTGGGGTGAGTAATCACCGGGAAGCACCGGCATTAGGGGTGCTGGATGACTGGGGGCCGCCATATTGGAGGCGTGAAAGGAAGCTGCATTAGGGTTAAGGGAAGAAGTGGCGGCCATGTTGGATGTGGGCACATCCGGGGCAGACTGTGCCGGACTGGGCATGATCGGGGTCTGGGGAGTGGCTTGGGAAAGGAAGTAGGCTTGGTTTGGATAGGGCAGGGCCAAGGGGTAAGGGAAGGGGTAGGGTCAAGACAACTGGGCAGGGTTTTGGGCGGAACCTGGGGAGGGTGGGTTAGTTAGGCAGGGATTAGGGAAGGAGGTGGGACATCTGGGATACGGGTATGAAACTGAAGGGGTGGGAACCTGGGCTGTGAGAGGAGTGGGAAGGGGAGAGAGCGGAGAGGGATTAGCAGAGGCAGGTGTAGTAGGAGGAGCCGGAGTGGGTGTAGTAGGATTGACAGTAGCAAGAGAGGAGGGGTTAGTGAACTGGGTGGATGCAGACGGGAGGGTAGAATTATAGACGGAGAGAGAGTGTAGAGAAGGAATAGCAGATGAAATGCTTGGATTAGGCAGAGAAGGTAGTGCAGGGATGGATGAGGATGATGGGAATGTTAGGGATGATGATGGGGAGAATAATGATCCATCAGAATTCAGGACCGGACAAACAGGGGAAATGACGGGATGGGTGATGGGAGGATCGGGAGAGGGGAACATGGTCAGCTGGCTGTCACTTATTGCTGACTGGACCTTGGGGATAGACATCCCCATGGCGCCATTTTGGGGTGCTGGCTGAGGGAATGCCCCAGCAACACAATTATTATGATACACAAACAATTTTACACCTTTGTGATTTATTTCTTCCTCAATCCAACCTTCCTGCTGAATAGCCTTCGCTACTCTGTACCATGCTTCAGCAGTACGCAATAAATCATTATCTGTAAGCTTGCCTTTCTTCTCTGTCAGTAATCTACGCCAGCTTTCTGGCTGTAATCTACCACATGTAGGCACAGCAATTTTGCACACTTTAGCAATCTTTTCAACACCTTTAACCATCTCCTCACCCTCTCTGTCTTCCACTAAATCACATGCTAACCAGCCCCTACTGGGCTTCCCTAATTCTTGACCCATCTCCTCTATAGAGGCGTCCCAGATATAGAGGAAAGAAGGTTTTTGAAAAAGAGCGTCTACAATGCTCGACTGCCACTCGGAGAGGGTGGGTCCCCCCAAGTGCGTCTTCCCAAAACGTAGACTAGTCACTAAATCCGCCTACCCGAGGTGGTAGTCACGGATTGGAGCGGGGTGAGAAGTGTGTGACCAATCACTTCTCTCACAAGAGAAATAGGAGTGGATAGTGTATATAACACAGGAAGTATAGAAAAGGTAAAAGTAAAGTGGAATTTTAGAGACAGACACAGGAGTTTGAATGACTCCCAATTTAAACAAAAACAACAATACAATTGAAATACAGTGCATGCATCACAGTTCAAATAAAATCAACAGTAATCCCTTTCCTTTACTCATGTGACCAAAGTCACCTCCCTCAACCTCGTAGTGTCCCCGCTCGGAGAACAACTTTCGTAAGTTTCACTACCAGCGGCCACAGGAAACAGCAACCATCTCCGACCCGAGTCCTGTATAGCCTCCCTCGTTACAGCAGTCCACTAAGTGTGGCCACCTCTATCCTCACTCCCGTAGCGCCCCTACGGACCCACCCGTAAGTCTCACTACTACGTGGTGCTGGAGACAAGCAATACCTGCTTGAATCCGCCCACCACAAATAAAATTGGAATTCCACCAGCCTCAGCGCTTGAAGCTGGAGGGTACCACCTCTCTGCAAGCAGAGTTATGTGCACAATGAGGCTAGCTAGGCTATCAAAGTGACACCAGAAGGACCCCCAGGAAACTATGAGTCTACACAATCTCCACAGATCCAACACCCTCTTTTTCCTTACAGCCACAGCCACGAGGCTCCTAAAAGAGGTAAACAGGCAAAGAAGACCCCCAGGAAAACTTCCACAGGTCCACCCCCCTTTTTCCTTACAACCACAGCCACGTGGTTCCTAAAAGGAGTAAACAGGCAAACAGAGGACCCCAGGCAAACACCCCCAGGTCCACCCCCCCTTTATCCCAAAAGGGGTACACAGATAAACACTCTACCCGGGCACTTAGCTAAAGACAGACCAATACCAACACACCCAGGCAACAGATAGACTAAATGCAGGTAAACAGATGGGTAATAGCAAGACACCGGGCAAGATATTACCTGTCTTTGATGTCCTCCCAGTAGCAGTCACAGACACGGGGACGGGTCAATCAAAGGGGCTGGAACATACCGGATAAACTCTGCAGTAGTCTCTACCGTGTACAGGGCGGTGATCCTTTCCTTCCCCCCGGATTCCTCCATCCAACAGCGTCTTCCTTAGGACGGCTTACCGGCCAGAGGCCATAGCCCGGTGCCCCACGTTCTGGGCGCCAAATTGATGTAGATTAATTTAGAAATAAACAAATATGTTTAAAAATCTATCTGTTCCTGTCCAAATCTGAGATGATTAAATTGCGTATACGCAGAAGTAAATTCACACTGACACACGGAGTTCAGGTTAAAATAACTTCGAGAAAATTTAATGGCATCTGAGCAAAAGCGGGCTCGCAGACCCTTATAAGAGCAAAATTACATCATCATTGATTATTGAGATATCAGTGAATAAACATCATTAAATGGATTAAATGTTAAGTGGCTATGTCAGTGTCCACCCATCAATATTATTAATTGGATCAAGAACTAAGTGGTTAGCTAGGTGTCCTCCCACCGGGAGGTGGTATTGTTCTGGACACGGGTGTGGACAGATGGTTCAAGCGCCATCTCTCCCAGCATGAGGCTTACTCGGTGGGAAGGGGGGCTTGAGCGTCATTTTGGGCAGTTAGTGATGTCAGACTCGTGGTCAGGTGCAGGGTTCTTTTATGAATAGAACATTTCATTAGGCCTGCTTCACATGGTCTTGGCTCTGGCCTTGGTTATACTTTGTTGCATGTTACAGGAGATTCAATAATTCCGGAGTCAGCTATGTCTTTATAGGAAATACAGTCTCTATTCATTACACTAAATGCTGTTGGGAAATTCTGTCATGTAATGTAGTTTAAAATGGAGGATCTGTCAGGTAATGTGGGTTTAAATGGAGTTAGTGCAAAAATTCAACACAGGTTCAATACAGGTTTTTAATAATTCTACATCACAAGCATATTGTCAAAGCATCAAGGGAATGTTCCATAATGTACAAACACTGATGCTCAATACAATAGAGAATCAAATGTTTAAGTGTATAGAGTCAGTTTTTAGAAAAAAAAATGTTTTTTTCCTCTTTTTTTCTTCCTTTGTCTTCCTTTTTAATGTATATTACCTAATAAAAAAATTAAAAAGACAAATGTTTAAAAAAAAAAGAGAAGAAAAGGAGAAAAGACCAAATATGCACCCTGAGGTTATGAAGAAAAAATATACAGCAAACAGAGTCTCTCAGCCCGGAGACAGAACGTTATAATTTCGCAGACTCTTCTGTTTATGGCTCTGTGGTTTAAACTCTACACTCTCTCCTGTGAGTGACTCACCAGGGCAGAAGGAGAGCTGGCCTCAGCAAAGCTGAGAGTGTCTGCTGAGAACTGGATGCCCAACACAGCTTTTATCCATATATCCTAAGACATTGATTATACCGTCCAGGCCTTATACAGCGGAGCACTTAGTAGCTCTGCAAATAGTGAGTTTGTCTTTTATCTGGCTATACATTTTTATGTGTGCTAAAATTGCCTGATATACTGCACTATTATTTTGCTCTGTTTTTATCTCCTTTGAGGGTCATACAATTTGCTACATTATCAGGATTACTTATATGTATGTATAAACATTATTTTATTATATCCACTCTTTGGCGCGGTCTACCATTTTGTTTATATTCTAAATGTATTGTAGTATCTAATGGCCTTTTCAATACAGTCTTAAATAACATTTTAAATAAAGTTTTGTACAGTGGCCTGTAGATCCTCAGAAAAAAGGGAATAGTGGGGCACATGCAGAACATGCATTTCTCCAAAGTGGTATTGTCCTAAAGACAATAATATATACAAAATACAGACTGAGGAAAACAGCATGTTGTGCTAAGCCCACCACTATGTCACCATAGCCCCATATCAGTGGGTCCTATACTAAATTTTACATGTGAGATGAACATGCTTACTGCAATAATTACTGCTTAAATGGTTTCCAGAGTCTCTCCTTGAAGTGTTTTCCCTACAGATCATCATCCCCTTTTTGCTTTACCAAGATATCAATTTCACAACTTTTTTCTTTATAGTTCGATATTCCTGATTGAAGGAGACAGGGATCATACCTGCCAAGGCTGCTGACTTTTCTAGATAGGTGATGTAAAGTACAAGATTATCTAGAGAAGGATTTGAAAAAGATGATGACCTGCCATTTGGCTTTCCAAACAAAATAGGTGTTACAGTGTGGGGATATTTATGGGATAATAATAGTAAACAGTTGAGAATTGCCCACTATTTCAATTCTCAGATCCCAAAAATCGTTATCATGTAAGTGAAATGTATTCCATATAAATAAAATCACAATTTGTTATAAAAATAGATACAATTTATTGTGACAATTTAAATAATAATAATATGTAACATGCGTGATAATAATCAATGAATATTCAGTATAACATGGTATGCAATACAATGGCAATACACATTCCAATGGTTAACACAGTCAATTGTCAAGACAAGATTTATGATGGACTTCACAGAGAAAGAAACTGAAACTTACACACACAGAAAAGCTTTCTTTCACACAGCTTGCAGCGTAAGGCCACAAAACTTTAGCTAACAGTTAGAATAACCCTTTCAATGCTGGCTAGATCCTTCTAGGCATATATTATCCTATTTCATGTAATTTTAATTAACACAACATCTAAACCAGCTCATTAGTCATTTCCTGGAACCATCCAATAAAAATAATCTACCAGATTCTACAAGCTGAATTTTAACTTGCCTAAGCAGATATTTTATCTTATTTTAGAGCAAATCAATACACCTGGATAAATATCACGATATGCTAACATGTGATATGTCACATTAATACATCATTATTCTAATTCCATCTGCAGAATGGAATGGTTATAACTATATATTTCTTAGTTAACTAAGATTTTTAAATATCGAAATCTGACCGTGATTTATCCAGTCATATATCATGCTATTAGAAAATGTATTTAAATTATATTAATTAAATGAAACCAGCATATTTACCAGTTGAGTAGACATTCTCATCAGATGAGTAGGTAGTCTCAGGAACTGAATGGATGTGCGATTGGTGTGTAAGAAATTCTGAGTGCCCTGGAGTGGATATCTGTCATGGATTTCACTGCATGGCCGAATCTGAAATACCAAACTCCAACTCACTTCAACTCCGACTCTTTGACTTAGCCTCCCTCTTCCCTTTGTCTTAACTTTTTAAAGGGAAAAATTCTCTGTTCGTCACTAGGTGACAGACCAATAGGGAAACTGGAGGTGTGGTTACCTTCCAGATAGCAATTTAGGTATTTGGTCCATAGAGGGCAGTCTCGTCCCACTAAACATTCCTATACAGGAAAGAGTTAACTTTTCCTGGTGGCTATTCTGATGTTATTTTGGCTTATCTATATGACTACCTATAACTAAGTTACTTGTCAGTTTGCCTCAGTCTTTGTGTCTGCAATTTCTGTTGTAATTTCTAAAATTGACAGTTTAAACTTAATTTCAACTTTTACTTTACAATGAGACCTTATACAATATAGAAAGTAAAATTAATTACTAATCTTCTCTGTCACTAATGTCTGGTTTTAGAATTATTTCTATTCCATTAACATTTAGACAGTCTTCCATCCCCTGTTCTCATTTCTTATCACTTGGTTTGTATATACAATGCATTCTTTAGCTCCGGCTAGGTTAGTCACAGAAAGGATAGAAATTTGTGTCTTTTGTTATCTTGAAAATCCAAAATGGAGTCTGCTCTGTTCAAAGTGACTCAGGCAATATACACTTTTAATTTCTATCATAGCACAAAATGTCTGCCGATATAAATATCCTGACAACAGGTAGACTGGATGGTCAAGGACTATAAACTCTTGTTTGTGGTACAGATTCAGTTAATGTAGGGGAAGGTGTTATAGAGGCAGGTGTTTCAGAGAACATTATAGTAAAGGGATATTGCAGAGATGCAAAAAAAACATCTGTTAAGGTTGCTTGGACTAGTGGTGCTGATTTCATGACACTTATATGCATCTGTAGTGTTTATTAAAACCATGTATATAATCTCACTCACTTCAGGCTCTGGGGAATTTAGTTGGAGCTATGACCTATGGGTAGTTATGCCACATATCATGGACAGATAGTGATGTCCCGAACTGTTCGCTGGCGAATAGTTCCTGGCGAACATCGCTTGTTCGCGTTCGCCACGGATGGCGAACACATGCGCTGTTCGGTCCGCCCCCTATTCGTCATCATTGAGTAAACTTTGACCCTGCCTGTACCTCACAGTCAGCAGACACATTCCAGCCAATCAGCAGCAGACCCTCCTTCCCAGACCCTCCCACCTCCTGGACAGCATCCATTTTACATTCATTGTGAAGCTGCATTCTTAGCGAGAGTAGGGACAGTGTAGCTGCTGCTGATTTGATAGGGAAATTGATAGCTAGGCTAGTGTATTCACTGTCCACTACAGTCCTGAAGGACTCATCTGATCTCTGCTGTGAGGACAGCACCCCAAAAAGCCCTTTTTAGGGCTAGAACATCAGTCTGCTTTTTTTTTTCTGTGTCCCACTTGCCCAGTGCCACCACTCACTCACTGGTGTCACAATAGCTTGCATTTAACAAAAAAACCTTTTTGGACTGTAATATAATAGCAGTCAGTTTCCTTCACGAGTGTGCATTTCAGTGCCTGCCAGGGCACAGTGTCACACCAGTGCAACTCATATCTGGTGTAACAGTCGTGTACATTTTTTAAAACAATTACAATTTTGACTGTAATAGATTGAATAGCAGTTAGTTGTCTGCCAGCGTGTGTGTCAGGCTCACAGCGTATACTGTGCCCACTTGCCCAGTGCCACCACTCATATCTGGTGTCACAATAGCTTGCATTTAACAACAACAAAAACTTTTTGGACTGTAATATAATAGCAGTCAGTTTCCTTCACTAGTGTGCATTACAGGGCCTGCCAGGGCACAGTGTCACACCAGTGCAACGCATATCTGTTGTAACAGTAGTGTACATTTAAAAAAAAAATACAAATTTGACTGTAATAGATTGAATAGCAGTTAGTTGTCTGCCAGCGTGTGTGTCAGGCTCACAGCGTATACTGTGCCCACTTGCCCAGTGCCACCACTCATATCTGGTGTCACAATAGCTTGCATTTAAAAAAAAAAACCTTTTTGGACTGTAATATAATAGCAGTCAGTTTCCTTCACTAGTGTGCGTTTCAGGGCCTGCCAGGGCACAGTGTCACACCAGTGCAACTCATATCTGGTGTAACAGTAGTGTACATTTAAAAAAAAAAAAAAAATTTGACTGTAATAGATTGAATAGCAGTTAGTTGTCTGCCAGCGTGTGTGTCAGGCTCACAGCGTATACTGTGCCCACTTGCCCAGTGCCACCACTCACTCACTGGTGTCCCAATAGCTTGCATTTAAAAAAAAACTAAACTTTTTTGGCTGTAATATAATAGCAGTTTCCTTCACTAGTGTGCGTTTCAGGGCATGCCCAGTGCCACCACTCACTCATATCTGGTGTCCCAATAGCTTGCATTTAAAAAAAAACTAAACTTTTTGGACTGTAATATAATAGCAGTCAGTTTCCTTCACGAGTGTGCTTTTCAGGGCCTGCCCAGTGCCACCGCTCACTCATATCTGGTGTCCCAATAGATTGCATTTAAAAAAAACTAAACTTTTCGGACTGTAATATAATAGCAGTCAGTTTCCTTCACTAGTGTGCATTTCAGGGCCTGCCCAGTGCCACCACTCACTCATATCTGGTGTCCCAATAGCTTGCATTTAAAAAAAAAAAAACTTTTTGGACTGTAATATAATAGCAGTCAGTTTCCTTCACAAGTGTGCATTTCAGGGCCTGCCAGGGCACAGTGTCACATAGGTGCCAGTCATATCTGTTGTCACAGTAGCTTGCACGCATAGTACCACTAATCGAAAAAAAATGACAGGCAGAGGCAGGCCACCCCACAGGGGCCGTCGTGGTCGTGGTGCTGTGATTCCCTTTGGCCCTAGAATAATGCCCAGTGTTCAGAGGCCACGTACCCTGAACTTGAAAAGTTCTGAGGACATAGTTGACTGGCTAACACAGGACACCCAATCTTCAACAGCTTCCGCTCAGAACCTTGACGCACCATCCTCCTCCAGCTTAGCTTCGGGCACCTCTCAAGATACCACTCACCCGCCTGCCGCCACCACCAACACTAGCACCACAGCCACTTCACTTGATCTGTCAGAGGAGTTATTTACACATCAGTTGGAAGAAATGAGTGATGCGCAACCATTATTGCCAGAGGATGTAGATAACAGGGATATGTTTCAGTCAGGCAGCATTACACATGTACGGTGTGATGATGATCATGATGTTGTACCCACTGCTGCTTCCTTTGTTGAGTTGTCAGATACAAGTGAAGCGGTTGATGATGACGATGCATCCGTGGATGTCACGTGGGTGCCTGCTAGAAGAGAAGAAGAACAGGGGGAAAGTTCAGATGGGAAGACAGTGAGGAGGAGGAGGAGACGAGTTGGAAGCAGGGGGAGGTCATCGCAAGGAGCTAGTGACACAGTCAGACAGCATGCATCAGCACCCGGGGTCAGCCAGACAGCACGCCAATCAACGCATGCTGTTGCCACCACCAGAATGCATCATTGCAGAGCTCAGCAGTGTGGCATTTTTTTTTGTGTGTCTGCCTCTGACAACAGCGATGCCATTTGCAACCTGTGCCAAAAGAAACTGAGTCGTGGAGAGTCCAACACCCACCTAGGTACAACTGCTTTGCGAAGGCACATGATCGCACATCACAAACGCCTATGGGATCAACACATGAGTACAAGCAGCACACAAACTCAAAGCTGCCATCCTCCTCCTGGTCCAGCATCTTCAGCCACGTTAACCACTGCTGTCCTCCTTGCCCCCTCTCAACCATCCGCCCCTCCGTCTCTCGCCTTGAGCAGTTCCTGCTCATCTGCCTACAATCAGGTGTCTGTCAAGGACATGTTTGAGCGTAAGAAGCCAATGTCACAAAGTCACCCCCTTGCCCGGTGTCTGACAGCTGGCTTGACTGAACTCTTAGCCCGCCAGCTTTTACCATACAAGCTGGTGGAGTCAGAGGCGTTCAAAAAATTTGTAGCTATTGGGACACTGCAGTGGAAGGTATACGGCCGAACTTTCTGTGCACAAAAGGCAATACCCAACCTGTACTCGATTGTGCAAAAGGAAGTAATGGCATGTCTGGCACACAGTGTTGGGGCAAGGGTCCATCTGACCACTGATACCTGGTCTGCAAAGCATGGTCAGGGCAGGTATGTCACCTACACTGCGCATTGGGTAAACCTGCTGACGGCTTCCAAGAATGGAATGCGTGGCTCTGCAGAGGAGTTGGTGACACCGCCACGACTTGCAGGCAGGCCTGCTGCCACCTCCTCTACTCCTACTCCATCCTCTTCCATAACCTCCTCGGCTGAGTCCTCTTCTGCTGCTGCGTCTTGCTCCACATCAACGACACCACCCCAGCTCCCCAGGTACTGTTCCACATCCCGGATACGGCAGTGTCACGCCATCTTGGGGTGGACTTGCCTGAAAGCAGAAAGTCACACCGGACCAGCACTCCTGTCTGCCCTGATTCACAGGTGGATCAGTGGCTGACTCCGCACCAACTGGAGATCGGCAAAGTGGTTTGTGACAATGGAAGAAATTTGTTGGCGGCATTGCATTTGGGCAAGTTGACACATGTGCCGTGCATGGCACATGTGTGTAATCTGATCGTACAACGCTTTGTGCATAAATACCTAGGCTTACAGGAAGTCATTAAGCAGGGCAGGAAGGTGTGTGGCCATTTCTGGTGTTACTAAACGGCCATGGCGCACTTTTTCGATATCCAGTGGCGAATCAACATGCCAGTGAGGCGCTTGATTTGCGACAACCCGACACGTTGGAATTCAACACTCCTAATGTTCGACCGCCTGCTCCAACAAGAAAAAGTCATTAACGACTATTTGTATGACCGGGGTGCTAGGACAGCCTCTGCTTAGCTGGGAATTTTTTTGCCACGTTACGGGACGCTCATGCGCAATGCCTGTAGGCTCATGCTTTCTTTTGAGGAGGTGACAAACCTTGTCAGTCGCACCGAAGGTACCATCAGCGACATCATAAAAATTTGTTTTTTTCCTGGAGCGTTCCCTGCGAAGAGTGCTGGATCAGGCCATAGATGAGCGTGAAGAGGAAGAGTTGTGGTCACCATCACCACCAGAAACAGCCTTATCAGCATCGCTTGCTGGACCTGCGGCAACGCTGGAAGAGGATTGTGAGGAAGAGGAGTCAGAGGAGGAATGTGGCTTTGAGAAGGAGGAGGAAGACCAACCACAACAGTCATCTCAGGGTGCTCGTTGTCACCTATCTGGTACCCATGGTGTTGTACGTGGCTGGGGGGAAGAACATACCTTCAGAGAGATCACTGAGGACGAGGAACAGGACATGAGTAGCTCGGCATCCAACCTTGTGCAAATGGGGTCTTTCGCCTTAACTTGCCTTAACTGCAGATATCGATACTCTGAGGAGCGATGAACCCCTTGACTACTGGGTGTGCAGGCTTGACCTGTGGCCTGAGCTATCCCAATTTGTGATAGAACTTCTGGCCTGCCCCGCTTCAAGTGTCCTGTCAGAAAGGACCTTCAGTGCAGCAGGAGGTATTGTCAATGAGAAGAGAAGTCGCCTAGGTCAAAAAAGTCTAGATTACCTCACCTTTATTAAGATGAATGAGGGATGGATCCCGAAGGGACTGACAGTGGGCGATACATTCGACTAAAAAAGGCCTGATGAGGGGGACTACTTAACACACAACTCCTATCTGGTGGCACATTAGATTGCACGCGCAGTGCCCCAAATTTGAAGTAGGAGGACCGACCAAGCATCTTTTTCCATCTTCCGCTTCCTAAAATCGATGCCTTATATACATGTCCCCTGATAGGGGACGTAACAGGGATTAAACTGATAGGAATAGTACTACTTAACACACCACTCCTATCTGGTGGCACATTAGATTGCACGCGCAGTGGAGGACCGACCAAGCATCTTTTTCCATCTCCCGCTTCCTGGGTGGAGGAAGAGAGACCTTCAATGACATCAGTGAGGACAAGGAACGGGACATGGCTAGCTTGGTATCCAACCTTGTGCAAATGGGGAGTTTGCGGTTGTGCAAATGGACTGTTTGCGGTTTTTTGCAGTGCGTTAAACGGGGAGTTTGGTCTGTCACTGTGAAGCGGGCGTAACCCTTACACTACCTGATCGATACAACATCATACCTGATGTTTTAAAGCACGTTATTCCAAACAATTTAGGAATGTTAGGTGATTTATGCCCTTTATGGATTAAAACCAGACTCTGCATCAACTATGTAATTTTCCATGGGAGTTTTGCCATGGATCCCCCTCCGGCATGCCACTGTCCAGGTGTTAGTCCCCTTGAAACAACTTTTCCATCAATATTGTGGCCAGAAAGAGTCCCTGTGGGTTTTAAAATTCACTTGCCCATTGAAGTCTAAGGTGGTTCCCCGGTTCGCGAACCGAAAATTTTATGTTCGCGACATCACTATGGACAGATACTCCAAAAAGGCTACAGTGTTCTCCATTAGGGGAAGCAACTAGGGAGAACAATGCAGAAGGATCATCTAGAGGGACCACCCTTTATTGCCTACTCTTTGAAAGCATTCATGGTATTGACTGATAGAACTGAAATGGTGATAGTGTCAATATATACACTGCTTGAATTTTGGTAAAACTAAAAACAACTTTAGGACAATTTAAAATAATATGTGTATACTTCAAATCCTTTGCTATAATAAAACCTATATGCTCCAAAATATAGACTTTTTATACAAAATGCTTTACCAGAAGAAGATAAAAACTAGTATACAGGCTTAACATCTCCCACAGTTGAAGAAGCCTGATAGTTTCCACTGATCCACCTTATTTCTGTGACTTTATCATCTTCCTTCAACGCATTTGGCCAACTAAATTGGACAAATTTGTGGCCTTCCAAATGCCAATCTTTTGGTCTTACAAAAATTATATCAATATTATTTTCTATAAAACAACTTCAGCGATGTCAGTTTAAATTGTTTATGTGGTAATTTAAAGAGATAATGGAATTTAACAATGTATGTGTTCATATGTTTTTTATGTATAAAACATGTATATTTAAGATCTAAATAAAAATGTACTCAAAATGTTATCATACCTGGAAATGACACTTGGAATGGAAGAAATGTGTTTAACTGATCTGCTGAGGTAAGCTTATAAGACTCTAAATTGAAATGGACAATGTACAAAATAGTATAAAGGAGGGCAGGAAACAATGCAAATTGAGAGGAAAAAATGTCCAAACAATACCAATAAGCAAGTCCAAACTAATAAATGAAATTAGCAACAAAAATAGATAGCAGGACTCCTTCTGTCTTTAAATAAGTAAATTAGTTTCTGAGAAAGTGAAGAGGTCTCATATGATAAACCAACAATTTATGGGTAACAAAAATGAACACAAATAAAAACATTAATAAACCTAAAAGAAAACCTCCAAGTGGAGACCACCTAATCTAAGCTGCACATCTTGAGAGGAAAATACACAAATAGCATAATACACAAGACAAACCAGTAATCATAACAGAAATACAAACAGCGTGGTAGTTGAGTGTAATAGATAATAGAGTGTAATAGATAATAGAATCCTGCATATAGTCGACAAGTGGACTCCCCACTCTGGTGTAGCTATTTATATTGCTGTTATAATTACTGATTTGCCTCTTGCACATTGCTATTTGTTTTTTTCCACTTAAGGTGTGTATTTCAGATAACGTGGTCTCCACTTGCAGTTTTTCTTTCAGGATCATTAATGTTTTTATTTATGTGATTATTTATGTTATCAATAATTGCTGGTTTATCATATGATGTTTTCTTTTTTCCCAGTGGCGCTACCTCTTATTGTATTTGTGAGTTTATTATTTAGATATTCACCTTAGAACACCTTAGAACTTTGTATTTATTTTCTTTCACAAATTTAAACTTTTTGTGTCATCCTAGGTATTAGTTCCAGGTATACACGAATCAGTCACAACATTAAAACCACTGATAGATGAAGTGAAGAATATTGATTATCTTTATAATGGCACCTGTCAATTGGTAGGATATATTGGGCAGTAAATGAAGAGTCAATTCTTGAATTTCATGTGTTGGAAGCAAGAAAAATGGGCAAGCAAAAGTATCTGAGTGAATTTGACAGGGGCCAAATAATGATGACTAGACAACTGGGTCAGGTCATCTCCAAAACGGCAAGTCTTGTGGGGTGTTGCCAGTATGCAGTTGCTAATAACTACCCAAAATGGTCCAAGGAAGGACAACTGGTGAATCAATGGTACCATTTCTTTATTAAGGTTGTGTGTGCAGTAGTATGTGTTGGAAGTGAAGATCTCTTTTAATCAGCTTAAAGTGTTTAAAAAGGGATGTCTATTAGTGCTTTTAAAAGAAGACTTCAAATAACATTATTCATAATATAAGAGTTGATATATAGAATGGGATGTTATACCATTGTGACACTTTTTTTTATTTCTGTATTATGACTTTTAATGTTCATTTGAGGATGCAATTAAGTATATGCTTGTATGGTGTAATAGGTGCATGATTGGGTATAAATATGGACACTAACTCCTATGACGTTAGAGCCATGATCAAGCCTGCAGTATCAGATGAAATGCATTGGTTTGCTTATTTGCACTTGTGAGACACCATAACCTATCCACATTGTATGCTGAAGAACCTGCTGCACAGATGAAGTAAGACCAGCGTGCCTCGACAGAATCAATTAAGAAGTGGAGGAGAAGCGGCTGCCATTAGAAGAAGTGGTGAATACTTACCGTGACAACTGTTAAGACTGTCAGGGATAACTGTCAGGGATATTGCTTAAATTGAGAATTCAAAGTGATTTTCAAATTTGAGACCAAAGCAGTCAGACTGGAAACTTATCCGACTTTAAATTCTCACTTTAGTGAATAAATCTGTATTTTATTTAAATTGATTTTTACATGCAATATAATAAAAACCTTATTGATCTATGTTTTTATATTTGTATTTAAAGTCCTTATAAAGTCCTTATAAGTGGAAAATATTTTTTTTTGTATTTTAACATTGATGTTCCTGTCACTATATTTGTGTTTATCCTTTGTGTGGAATTAAGGTTTGTCTTTTTAATATCCTCCCTTTAAAGAGATTGTGTGCAATGATGTCCCTTTGTGGTAGTAAGAGTTTTTGCAGTTGCTCACTTATATTGTGGGAGTTTCATTCATGTTTCTTTGGAAACTCTCTTGCTTAATTAAAGATTGATACATTTTGTGAGAGATATATAGTTTTGCCTCTGAATAACCCCAAATTGTTCCCAACAATTTTTTTGCAATTCTAGGTTTAGTGCAGAAAAGCTAAAAAAAACAAAAAAACAAATCGCTTACTTCTGCCGTCATGGCATTGTAAGACCTTTTGTTATCTTGAGCACAGAAAAAATAAAGAATAAAAAAAAACAAAAAAAAACATAACTGTTGTTCATTCCCTTTTTATTTTACCAATAAAATTTTCATAATTTGATTGGGAAGCTAGACACATGAGAGATTTACAAGATTTATGCCAAATTGCTACACCTACTGACACACAAAAACTGGGAAAATATTGTAATAATAATAAAAAATTATTATCCGATCACAGTCCTGTTTGGATGGAAATATTAATATTTAACGTTGCTGCTCATACTGCATTCCTCACTGACCTGAACAAACCAATAGATTTATCTGTCTGTATATATGGAAACATAATTATCTATAATATTTTAAAGTATGTATTATATCATGATCTATAAACATCACTAGATGGCATTATTGAGTTTACAAAAACTATTGGCCACAGTTATACCTTTTTGCTTGCCCATTTTTCCTGCTTCCAACACATGAAATTCAAGAACTGAGTGACTGTGATAATGGCCAAATAGTGATAGGTAGGCGATTGGGTCATGTCATCTCCAAAATGGGAAGGGCCCGTGGTTCCAGTATGCATTGGTAAGTACCTACCAAAGTAACGCAAAGAAGGAAAACTGGTTAATCAACGTCATTGTTTTTATTAAGGTTGTGTGTGCAGCAGTATGTGTTGGAAGTGAAGATCTCTCTTAATCATCTTAAAGTGTTTAAAAAGGGATGGCTATTAGTGCTTTTAAAAGAAGACTTCAAACAATAATATTTCCAATATAAGAGTTGATTTGTAGAATGGGATGTTTTAACATTGTTCCACTTGTTCTATTTCTGTTTTATGACTTTTATTATTCATTTTTGGATGTAATTTAGTATATCATTGAATGGTGTGTGCTGTAGAATTGTACAGTCACTTGATAAATAGATTTTTCTGTTTTGCGGAGAGACTCAAGCACGTGTAAAAGCTCAAGTGTAATGCAATAACACTTTTATCTGTGTTTCACTTACCATTTAATTCTGTCAGGCTGAACATGCATTTTCAAACCATTCTATTTATATAATCATATACACCCTTCAAAATTGACAACATTAACACACTGTCATTTATTTAACAAGGTATACACAGTGAATTACTTTTACACTAAGTAATAATTACATTACCTCTAATCTAAAGCACACATTTATTACAACGTGTTAACAATTCTTCACAATAAAATATTTCTTACAGCAGACATGTCATTACAGTTAGGGAAAAAAGTATTTGATCCCCTGCTGATTTTGAACATTTGCCAACTGGCAAGAAAATGATCAGTCTATAATTTTAATGGCATGTATGTTACCAGTGAGGGACAGAATAACAAAACAAAATCCAGAAAAACGCATGTCAAAAAAGTTATAAATTGTTTTGCATGTCAATGAGTGAAATACGTATTTGACCCCTCAACTTAGTTTTGGTGGCAAAACCTTTGTTGGCAATCACAGAGGTCAGACGTTTCTTGTAGTTGGCAACCAGGTTTGCACACATCTCAGGAGGGATTTTGTCCCACTCCTCTTTGCAGATCCTCTCCAAGTCATTAAGGTTTCAAGGCTGACATTTGGCATTTTCTATGGGATTAAGGCATAGGTAACTCCAGGACCTTAATGTGCTTCTTCTTGAGCCACTCCGTTGTTGCCTTGGCTGTGTGTTTTGGGTCATTGTCATGCTGGAATACCCATTCATTTTCAATGCCCTGGATAAGGGAAGGAGGTTCTCACCCAAGATTTGATAGTACATGGCCGCGTCCATAATCCCTTTGATGCGGTGCAGTTGTCCTGTCCCTTTAGCAGAAAAACACCCCCAAAGCATAATGTTCCACCTCCATGTTTGACAGTGATAATGGTGTTCTTGGGGTCATAGGCAGCATTCCTCCTCCTCCAAACATGGCGAGTTAAGTTGATGCCAAAGAGCTCAATTTTGGTCTCATCCGACCACAACACTTTCACCCAGTTCTCCTCTGAATCATTCACATGTTCATTGGCAAACTTCAGACAGGCATGTACATGTGCTTTCTTGAGCATGGGGACCTTGTGGGCGCTGCAGGATTTCAGTCCTTCACAGCGTAGTGTGTTACCAATTGTTTTCTTGGTGACTATGGTCTGAGCTTCCTTGAGATCATTAACAAGATCCTCCCGTGTAGTTCTGGGCTGATTCCTCACTGTTCTCATGATAATTGAAACTCCACCAGCTGAGATCTTGCATGGAGCACCAGACCGAGGGAGTTATTTTGATATTTTCTCCCATTTGCGAATGATCGCACCAACTTGGCGATGGTCTTGTAGCCCATTCAAGCCTTCTGTAGGTCTACAATCTTGTCCCTGACATACTTGGACAGCTCTTTGGTCTTGGCTATGGTGGAGAGTTTGGAATCTGATTGATTGATTGATTGATTGCTTCTGTTGACAGGTGTCTTTTATACAGGTAACGAGCTGAGATTAGGAGCACTCCCTGACCCTGGTGGTCTTGGAGACGAATATTATAAAATGTTTTCAGGATTTTATGGCCCCCCCAATTTACAACCTAATTTAATGATAGGGCTAGTCTTTTCAGTGGAATCCACCCTCGCAAACAGCCTTGTTACCAAAAGAAGGTAGGGACAATAACACTTATCAATACCGATGCCAAACATCTGACCAGTATATAAGCAGTATATATGAACCCACTGTTGCGTACCTTGATGCATTCACATCAGGTGGGCCTTCATGTGAGATAGGAAACTCTTCGAGAATACATGGAGGGCAGCTGATTTGGTCTGGTGGACAGCGGGTTTGAGAGTGCCTGTTTTGAACAGCAGGGCATGACAAGCAGCTGCACAAAGCACCACTTTCAAAAATGATGTGATGAAGAAATGGTTCAGAAGGGGGTGATATCCTAAAGAAACAATGTCACCTGCTCTAAGAGTATGATCTAGGGTGACATGATTTATGTAAAACAATGGGAGAGCGATCTGTGGGGGTAGCAGAGGGGAGAGATTTGGCATGACATCTGGGAGGCCACAAGCAAGACCTCCGTATCTATGGGATTACAGGAACAGGCAGTCAAAATAACAGACTTATGGGGGCGTGGCCTGAAGCTCAACCGCAGCGGTCGCATGTCGGAGTAGCTCCGTGCTACCCGGGCCTACAACTAAGCGTAACGAGCTCCAAAACCACAACAATCAGGACACGAACCTCACGGCAAGATGTCCCAACAGAAAAGCAGACGCCAGCAAGAAAGAGGCGAGAAAAGCAGCTTCTTTAATATCAGAAACCCTCAAACTAAAACTGTGGAAGGGAACCAAGATGGCGCCCACGGAGAGGTCAGTGAGACGCAGGCAGGGACACCAGAGGATGCTCCTGTGACACAGCATACAATGCAGCAAATGCTGGACGCAATGCACCAAAAAATTCAGCACACCCTCCAGACTGCCCTGCAAGAAATTAAATCCGACATCAGGAAACTGGGCTCACGAACCGCCACGCTCGAGGACAAGATGGCGGACCAGGAGGAGGCGTACAACGACATGAGGGGGGAGATGGAGGAAATACGGCACACCCTGACAGCTCTAGACACCAAAATGGCAGACATTGAGGACAGTTCACGACGAAACAACCTCCGTTTGAGAGGTATACCGCAGTCAATTGGAGTGGCGGACCTACACGCTCACCTACAGGGTCTATTTAAAACGCTAATCCCTGACATCCCTCAAGACATGCTGCTATTGGACAGGTACCACAGAGTACCAAAACCGCGGTTCCTACAGACAGAAGCACCGCGCGATGTTCTGGTACGTCTACACTATTTCCACACCAAAGAAGACATAATGAGAGCTAGCAGACAGCGCCCTAACCTCCCAAACCCCTATCAAGATACAGCTATATACGCTGACATATCAGCAGCCACCCTGAAAAGGAGAAAAACCTACGCGGGCATTACCGAACAGCTGCGCCTCCACAAGAAGCAATATAGGTGGGGGTTCCCGGTCAAGCTTCTTGTTACCCATGAAGGAAAGACCACAGCCATAACATCCCCAGAAGCTGGGTTGAAAGCCCTCAAAGAGTGGGGACTACCTCCACCAACGATGGCAAAACCTGCAGCGGACCGAGGCAAGCCCACAACCTCTTGGAAGAGGATTACTAAGAACTGAGATAGAGAATCGAAGAAGGCGGCAAGAAAGGGCAAGTAACCAAAAAAAAATAAATAAATAAAAAAACATTTTTAAAGTTTAAGACATTGGGACTGAACTCACAGTTGGGGCACCGTACACCGGGAGTGGGAAGAAAAACCCAGAGGTAGTTCGACCCGCTAGACAGCGCAGAGGCGCCCACGAACCCCACGGTACCTCCAAAAGAACTGTCACCCACAGACATTATGATTGATAGCTGGCTCCACAACAGCATTTTTACGGAGCATGCTGCATTATGTTATCATACAGACCAGGCCACTTGACCGGTTTGCACAGGCATGGAAGCACGAAGCATCCTACCCCACAACGCCTTTAAAAGGCGTATATTAGTGCACAAGGCACAAAGGTTAATTATTTGTTTAATATGTTTTGGTTTAGTTAGAATGTTTAGTTTGAAGGTTTCACATTATACACAAACAGGTCACACAAGGTACCTAAATACTGCCAGATATGGCAAGCTGCCCTGCTCAGGGAGAACAGGCGCGACTCCAGAAATAACTAGGGATCTGCCGCCCCATTCGATCATGCTGGGAAGGGCGACAACCCTACCTGACTATAGACCAGCGCAACTTACACCCAGACATATCACACACTACCCCCCATGAAAATATATACACACAACGTAAAAGGACTTAATCACCCCTCTAAAAGGAGCCTCCTCCGCGCAGACCTAAGCAAACATAAACCGGACATAGTATGCCTCCACGAAACATATTTCAAAACAAAGGCACACGCTCCGTTACTCATAAAAGACTACCCACACCAATTCCATGCCACGTACTCCAACAAATCCAAGGGCGCATCCATCCTCATACACAAGGACGTAGCGTTCACCCCCATACGTCAAGAAATAGACCCGGAGGGACGGTATGTCATGATCACAGGAACTATCAATGACGTCACGTACACAATCACTTGCATTTATGCCCCCAACAAAGAACAAAGAAACTTTCTCCATAAAATTCTTAAAAAATTACAACGCATACAAACAGGAATAGGAGTAATATGCGGAGACCTAAACCACGTAATGGACCCAGAGGTGGATACCACAACCAGACACACCGCCACTAGACTGAAACCACTCAAAAGGCAAAGCAAGGCAATCATTAAACTACTACAAGATCACCACTATTACGATACATGGAGGGCAACACACATAGGGGAAAGGGGTTACACCTTCTTCTCTCCAGTACACAACTCATACTCGAGGATAGACAACATACTGATAACTGGTCAACACCTTGAACAGATACGAGACTGCTCCATAGAACAGATTACATGGTCAGACCATGCCCCAGTACACGCAACACTGACAGACTTATACGAATCCACCCACAGGAGCCCGTGGAGACTGAATGACTCCCTCCTCACAGACGGCAACTTTGCAAACGAGATAACAACTGAACTAACGCACTATTTCACAGACAACAAGGCAGACCAGACATCACAAAACACAGTATGGCTAGCACACAAATCAGTAATAAGAGGGATACTAATAAGGAGGGCGGCCACGCTAAAAAGACAAGCGCAGGCTCGAACAAGGGACATGCAAAAACAACTCCAGGACCTTACACTCCAGAATCAACTACAACCATCTCACGAACTGAAGACACGTATCATACAGATCACAAGGGACATACATAAACAGGCACTGGACAAGACAGGACACTACCTACATAGACTAAAAGCAACCCATTACGCACAGGGAAACAAAGCGGGCAAAATGGTGGCACAACAGCTACAAGCCAAGCAAGCAAAGCAAAAAATAGCACACCTTAACACACCAGAAGGGCACAAAGTAACAGCCCCAAAGGACATCAGCAACGCCTTCGCACAATATTATGCCTCCCTTTACAACCTAGCAAAGGACACCCGCACACACCAACCCCAAAGACAAGCCATACAGACATACCTAAGCTCCATCCCGATGCCAACACTCACACTGCAGCAGCAACAAACACTCGAGGCAAAAATCACCAGAGACGAGGTGACCGCAGCTATACTAAACCTGCCAAAAGGCAAATCACCAGGCCCCGATGGTTTCACCAACTGTTAACACAGGCACTTAACACAGGCATATAACGAAGCTACAACCCGACAAAGACTGCCACCCGAAACACTGCTAGCACACATCATTACGCTCCCCAAACCAGGAAAACCACCAACGTACCCACAAAACTTCCGCCCCATCTCCCTCTTAAACACGGACGCCAAACTGTATGCCAAAATCTACGCAACAAGACTAGGTCACATACTACCCCACATAATACACACAGACCAGGTAGGATTTATAAAAAATAGGCAAGGAGGAGACAACACCAGGAAGGTATTGGACATACTACACAGCGCCCAGCGCACAAAAATGGGATGCGTAACGGTGTCACTGGATGCAGAGAAAGCCTTTGACCGCCTGGGATGGGAGTTCCTGGAACAGGTCCTCATCAAGGTTGGGACACCGGAGGGCTTCATCTCAGCGGTCAAGGCACTATACAATGCACCATCAGCAATAGTAGTTAACGCAGGTTTTGTCTCAGACCCATTTACCATCACCAATGGATCCCGCCAGGGTTGCCCACTGTCCCCTCTATTATATGTGATGGCTCTCGAACCACTAGCGATAGCCATAAGACAACACACCTCTATTCACGGTATACAAGTGGGTGGCAGGGAATATAAAGCAAACCTATTTGCGGACGACGTCCTGCTTACCTTGACCCAGCCACATATATCCCTACCCAACCTAATGGCGACCATTAGAGAGTATGGGGAGCACTCATACTACAAGCTAAACGTCTCCAAAACACAAGCCATGGGACTGGGCATACCGCAAGACACACTGATGAGACTTAAAACAGCCTTCCCCTTTGACTGGAGGACTGACCACCTGACGTTCCTGGGAATCAAAATACCATCCAACTTATCCAAACTATTTGAGAAAAACTATGTCGCCCTACAAAATGAAATAATCAATACCCTAAAAACCCGGGAAGGGAAATACCTGTCGTGGGTGGGAAGGATAGCGGCGGTAAAAATGATAATACTCCCGAAGTACCAATACCTACTGCGCACCCTCCCAATAGCACTTACAAAAGCTCACCTAACCAACGTACAAAGGATACTAACCCGCTTCATATGGGCGAATAAAAAGCCTAGAGTGGCGGCGAAACTCCTACAACAACCAATAGCGAAAGGGGGACTGGGACTCCCAAGCATTAGAACATACTATCAGGCAGCCCACCTGGCAGCGGTTAAAGCAGCCACAGAGGAAGGGGAACCACGACAGTGGACCCAGATAGAAGCTCACTGGATAGGTAGACGAAAGCTGGGAGACCTATTTTGGCTCCCAGGATCGCTAAGGCCACAAACCATACACCCCCTCCCAACCACGACTCTAACACTAAAACACTGGGCGACGCGGGAGGGAAGACGCCAAATAACATCCACCAAGACGCGCCGGTGTCGTGCCTATCAGTGGGCATCCCAACACTTGACACAAAAGTATGGAAAGAAGCGGGCTGCACAACACTTGCTCACTTATACGAAGCTAACAGCCTGATGCCATTCCATCAACTCCAAACCAAATATAGCCTACCCAGTAAAACAATATTCCCCTACCTACAAATAAAATCACTGCTGACAGGGATAGAACTACAGGGCACAGAGACCAGGCACAGGCACAGAGTCGAAAACGCATGTCTGACAAACAGACCCCCCAAGAAAATACTCTCCACACTATACACAGCCTTACTAGATACGACCACAGATGACATGATGCCGTTCCAAAAAGCGTGGCATGCGGAGATAGGGCACGACATAAGCAAAGCGGACTGGCAGAGAGCCTTCATAGCACATAAGGGGAACACACTGTGCACCACACACTTAGAGATAATACGTAAACTGCAATATAGATGGTACTTAACACCGGATAAAATGGCAGCGCTATACCCCAGGAGCACAGACCTATGTTGGAGATGCGGGGAAGGGAAGGGATCGATGAGTCACATATGGTGGTCATGTCAAAAAATAAAACCATTTTGGAAGGAGGTGGGAACCATAGCGAGAGGCCTCCTAGGCAAACCTTGGACACCTAGCATTGAACAGTGCATAATATTCGTTCCACAACCTGAAACACAAAAAATAGAAAAAGGCCTGATATTCCATATATTGATAGCTGCAGTAACATTAATAGCCAGACTATGGAAATCGCAGAAATTGCCCACAAGAGAAGCATTACTAGACCAAATCACTCAGAACTGGAAATACGAAGAGATGGCGGAAAAACACTTACAGCCACGAAAACATATTAAACGAGCAGGAGAGACATGGAGGAAATACCTAGGGGACAATTGACACAACACCTTAGCGGTAGACGACGAACCAACATCAAAGCAAGAGGCAAGGGACTAGAGAGGAGACACACAAACACACAGTGCAGTAACACAAGCAAACCCACTGACATAGTAGACCCCCTGAAAGAAGGGTAACACATGAAACACGACAAATTACCACAGATAAAGTGGCCCAGTTACAAGTTGGACTACTGAACTGAAATGTATGTAACTACCCCTGATATGTAAATGAATGTTCCTGCGCACTCCCCTTTTTCTCATTCTGTACCCTGGCGAGCAGGCGCCAACGAAACGTGATAAATGTGAAACACTAATAGAACCAAGTTTCAAATTGAAAAAAAAAAAAATAACAGACTTATGATGTGTTTGGTGATGGGAATGCCTAAAGCTGAGACAGTTCTGAAAAGGCATCTGAGACCTGCTGACCCAGGTATTCGTCAGACCAACATAGGATATCCGATAAATGGCTGTAGTTCATAACACTTTAAAATCATATGAAAAGATGTGGAGGAGCTGGAGGGGGGTAGGGGAGTCTGGGGGCAAGACTTATTTATCTCTACCAACAGGTGTAGGGTATTGCGGTGGGTCCTTGTTCTTGCCCAATGTACCTAAACTAGGCAACTTGAATAATTAAGGGCAATATGGATATTACTCTTACTTCTATAAGAAGGGTCATTTTGTTTTTTGTTGTTTTATCTCAATCTTGTTGGGTGCTTTTGCTATGCAAATGGTATTGGTATGGAGGAGGACATCCTTCTCAATTGCTTTTAATGGCACCCCACCAGGGATTAGAGTGACAGACGATAGGGTGAGCAAAGTATCCTTTATCACAGAGAACCAAAAGAAATCCACAACCAATGTGATTTTTCAGTTACCAATCTGGCAAGACCTACTAAAGGGGGTAACCCTCATATATAAACATACCCAAATAAACTGAAGATGTCCACCCTAAAATCTAAGAGAGACACCGCAGAATGGGAGGAATTGAATATATCTAATGCATGTTAAAAAAAATAGAACTAGATACATTTATATCATTATATTACAGTTGTTTTACTTTAATTTCCAGTTCTGCTAATAATAAAGTATTGATACCACTAGTCTGTGACTAATGGAGCAACATGTCTAACAATGACCATTCAGCCACTAAGGTTAAATACTAATATTATGCATCTTGTGGTATTTTGTAAATACACATTTCATTTGTACATTTTATTGTTTAAGTTTTTCTAATAACGCATATATTTTTAACTTGCATTACTTGTAGGCAATTCCTACCTTTATTTTGAGTCTCCCTTAGTTTTCGGGTGTATACCTTCAGTTTAATTTGGTACCTTTTGTTGCTGTAACAATCATCTGTTCCTTATCCTCATCTGTTCCTTATCCAATCTTAAAATTAGGTAAATACAACCTCATAAAAACAACAAATGACATATTATACTGTGTAATTATTTAATGAAAACTAAAATCAAAATGGAGAAGCCATGTGCGAAAAACTAAGTACACTCTTACTGCTTCCATAGGAATTAAGAGATTAAGTAGCAGACAGATGGCACTACTCATATGCCCATAATTAATTAATCATCAGCTAGTATTACCACCTTTATAAAATCTAACGTTTTAAGAGTTTGCTGGTCTATGGCATTTAGGTATGTGTTCACACAATGCTATAGTGAAAATCAGTGATGATCTTTGACAAGGCCAATTCCAAACAACGTGAAGTCCATCATTCTCCAGTGAGAAAGATGATTCAAAAGTGGAAAACATTCAACATAGTTGCCAATCTTCCCAAGAGTGGACGTCCCAGCAAATTCACCCCAAGGTTAGAACGATTGCAATAAACACAAGAGTAAAAGCTCAGACTCTACAGACCTCAGTTAGAATGTTAAATGTTAAAGTTCTTGAAAGTACAATTAGACAAAGACTGTCATCAAAGTGAAGAGTGAAATTCCAGCAATAAGAAATGAACAAAGAAATTGGAACTGAAGACCAAAGTGCTTGCTTTTTTTTGATGACCAAATGTGATCCTGCATAGAATCTTGCAGGAATTACTTTTATTTTTTATCTAAATTTTCCTATTGGGAATAGCAATTTTTTCAGGAATATTTTCACAATGTACCTACAAAGATTTTTAAATAGTTTCCTATCTGGTCAATCTAAGATTTTTAGGAACCTCAAACAACAAAATGCAAGCATCTATTAATAAACGTTTTAATATAAAAAAAGAAAAAGATTGAACAAGTTGGTTTGGAAGGGTTGCCAGGAAAAAGCGTTTTCTCTCTTCTCAAATTGTTAAATATGTGTAGAGCGAACTCTCCCTGGTACCTAAAATCCCTTTCTCTTGCTGCAAGGGGCAATTCAAATCTACTAATTGCTAATTCCAGGGCCAAGCTGGGAATGACAAGGTCCATTGGAAGCAAATGTATGATGGTTTCATTGCAGATCTCAAACCAGTTTTAGTCCATATGTCCAGTTGAACATGTAACATGCAGTTCACAAATACTGGTCCAACCCACATGGGCAGTCTAAATGTGAAATGTCAATAAGAAAAAGATGCAGCAGCCACACATAATATAGTAGATAAGACATAGGTCCATTTAGACAGTAACACCCTAGAAGTAATGGGGCGTAGAAAAGAACTTAGAAAGGACACAAATGTTACAATTTTCAATGTAGCAATTTCTAAGATAACCATTTATTTGCAAAATGCTTCCATTAAAAAAAAAATGATAACTGTTAACTAACAATAAAATAGCAACAACTTGTATTTTGTGTCTTCACAAGCTCCTGGAAATATTTTCTTTCTATTTTTTTTTTTTTTTTTAATAAAATAGTTGTAAGTCATAGCAATAAACGTTGCTCCTTTAAATTGCATTTTATATGTAAAAGTGTTTTTAAGATTTTGTATTACTGGATACTGTTGAGAAGTTTTTCAACTCCCTGAACTCATAAAAACTATGTTCTCCTTTACAAAATGAAAGTCACATTATACTGTATAATGTAGCTACACCGCATAGCCTTGGTATTAAGGCCAGTATACACAATGTCTGACCTGTAAATCACATAATATTACCTTATTCAGTAATAAAATTTACATTGTGTTATTAAAAATTTATAATGTGTTATGAAAATAGTTGAGGGTTTGTTTCTGATTTACAGAATGCCGGCATAATAATGCACTCACAGCTGATAAACTGCTGTTTTATTTTCAGTAAACAAGTGCTGACATTTAATAAGAGATCTAATGACCTTCATGTAACTTCTGCCATAAATAAAAAGCAAATTCAAGTTGACCAACTATTTTGCCTGTATCACATATATTTGCTTTTCTAAAGATCCGCACTATACATTGCGCAAAATAAATAGTGTGCATATGGAAGTGCTGTTATTTTTGCAAGATCCCATTTATTATATAAGTAAATGGCATTTCAATTAGCAGACAGGATACATCACCAGCAGGATTATTTACTAGAATTCGAATTGCTGGGAATTCAGCAGGTAGTTGCCATTTTTACATTACGTTTGTTGTACTGTATAACTAATCCTACTCAGTTATGAATATCTTTTCCGGTCTTAAATTTGCAATTTAGGAAAATTCTTGACAATTCACTTTTTAGTAAAATCATTTTGCAAAATTATATCATAGATCTAGTATTGATGGGGTCCAGAATGGAGCAAAGGCTAGCCAGTTTTTGGTAGGCATTATATTATTAAAATGCTAATCTGCCCCTCTGATTGCATCAGCAGGACAGTTTGCTGTCTCCCAGGTGCTTGGGCCTGGCATGTTACTGATCAAGTGGATGGATAATTGGAAGGTGCTTGGGATGACCTGGCTGCCATGGTCCATATTGGTATCAATGACAAAGTTAAAGGAAGAGGGAGGGCCCTATAGAACAAGTTCAAGGAATTAGGAAACAAACCTAAGAAGAGGACTTGAAAGTTAGCATTTCATGAAATATTAACTGTGCTACATGCTACAGTGGAAAAGCAGCTGGAGTTTAAGGAGGTCAAGGCTGAAGTTTTGGTGTAGGAAGGGGTTTTGGGCATCTTGTGCACTTGACCGATGTTGTGCTTGGGTACACTTTTTATAGCTGTGATGGATTGCACCTGAATGGAAGAGGGTATTTTGTGCTAGGGGAGAGGATGGCTAGAAGATTGGAGGAGGCTTTAAAGTAGAAGTAGGTGCGTGTCCAGATATACATGTCAGGTGCATGTAGGCTCTAATTTCTAAGGTGCCCCATGCTCCCCAAACCCAAAATTAGTAAGTAGAATTGATTTAATAACTTGACATTGGATGACTAAAGACATCCTAAAAAAAACATTCATATATGACAACTGCATATATATGTGTGTACATATATATATATATATATATATATATATATATATATATATATATAATATACAGATCAGTGCACTCGCTTGTTAACTAAACAGTGATTTCAAATCCTAAAAAGTACTATTTAAAAACACCTCACCTAGGTAAAAAATAATGGGGGTTTGGTTACATTATATGATCATACCTGCCACAGGTGTCTCATTCCAGGATCCTATTTAGCCTTGACTTGCAGAGAGTCCCAGTAAGGAAGCATTTCCCAAGTAAGTGGATTAATCTCATAAGAGCAAGCATTAGGCTGCTAGAGTAGGACCTGCCAAGAATGGGGTACTTTGATGCAGTTGGCAGGCTTATGCAATGTATGATCATATAATGTAACCAAACCCCCATTATTTTTTACCTAGGTGAGGTGTTTTTAAATAGTACTTTTTAGGATTTGAAATCACTGTTTAGTTAACAAGCGAGTGCACTGATCTGTATATTTTGTATTTTGGTCTCAGTAGCACCCTGTAATAAATCCATTAATAAATGCATGTTTAGGTGAGTGCAGCCCTCCTGACCTTGTGTGTGTATATATATATATAATATCTTGGCACTCACCCTTCCAAAAAAAATGTTTTAAATATTCTTGCCTGGGTGCAGACCTCAGCATAGGTATAAATATTCAAGTTGTAGTAAGGTGCACTCACAGGACTTCATAAATAACTTGCTTTTATTCTTAGAAGT
This sequence comes from Pelobates fuscus, assembly GCF_036172605.1. NCBI lineage: Eukaryota > Metazoa > Chordata > Amphibia > Anura > Pelobatidae > Pelobates > Pelobates fuscus. The sequence continues at coordinate 133,505,363 of NC_086322.1, forward strand.
GAATTACATGTGTAGAAATATCATCAATCGACGTTTCGACCCATATAGGGTCTTTTTCAAGATCTAGAGTGCACCTTACTACAACTTGAATATATATATATATATATATATATATACTGCTTGTAATGTATTGTGTTTGAATCGGAATATTGTGAGTGTATACAGCTTTGTAAATGCATGCAGTGCTAAAGATAATGTTTGAAGTGGGTAGGATAAAAGTAGTTTAAGGCTAATGACAGTTAGATTGTTAGGCATTTCCTGTGTAAGAGGTTACTAGTGGACTGAGGGTACATGATCCCTTCCTCTTCCTGTCCAGCCTCACACACATAGAACACTGGAGGAGCTGTAACAGTTTGACACCCTCAAAAACTGTTCCTGCAGGTCTGCTATTAAGACTGACTGGACTACAGAGGACAACAGCCAGGAAACCTGGTACTTATCTCTTGCTACCAGTTTATTTAAGCTCAAAAAAGGTACATTATAAGTGCTGAATACAGGAGCCTCATAGTGGTCAAGAACTTGGAGGAAGATGTCTAATCTGCTTAATGGGAAATTCAGACCTGAGGAGGGGGGAGTGTCAATGACGGATAAATGTAATGAATAATCTAGAAGGGATATAGAATTCAGCTGAAGTACAAGAGGGTGGAGATTGAGTGAGTGGTAAGCTTAGCAGAAGGTATTAAACTTGTGTTGTTCAAATAATGCTCAGGAAACATATTGTAACTTTAAATGTCTGCTTGCAAATGCAAGAAGCGTGGGTTAGAAAATGGGGGAGTTTGAGTAATTGGGATTACTGAGACTCGGTGGTCCCAAATATAAGATATGTGGCAAAATAGTACTGCCCCTTCAATTTAATGTCATGTAAATGTCACAAACATGGATGTATAGGAAGCAATTTAAATGCATTGGAAATATCTGTTTTCCCTAGCAGGATATCTTAAAGGCCTTAACCCCTTCCCGCCGTTACGACGTTCTATGCCATCACACATTTAGTGGGCTTTAAAGCCGTTGCGACGGCATAGAACGCCATAACGGCTTTAAGCCCTGGAGCGCCCAGGATACTTACCTTCCCGGCGCTCCGCTTTGGGAGGACTGCCTCACAGCCCAGGCAGCCCCCCCATGGCAAATCAGGCCCCCGGGGGCCATGTGATCGCTCTCAAAGAGCGATCACATTGCCTCCTATAGCTGGCTGTGGATCTGCCAGCAGGGGGACTGTCTAAAATATTAGACAGTCCCCCTGCTGGTAGGTAGTGTAAAAAAAGAAAATTAAACATGTTATAAAATAAAATAAATATTTTTATATATATATAATATATGTATATATATATTATATATAATATATATGTATATTATATATATTTAACGTCATACATAGTGTATTTTAATACAAATATAAGTACATATATTAGTATTAAAATACACTTAGAATGACGTTACATATATATAATATACACATATTATATATATATAATAGATATATACACATATATTATATATATATAAATACGTATAATTACAATAATAAATAAAATAATAAAATTAATAAATAAAATATTGAAACAAAATGTAATATAAATTATATATCCATATGTAATTTCATTCTAACTGTATTTTGTTATTAATATATATATATATATATATATTGGTAACAAAATACACTTAGAATGACATTCTATATATATCTATCTATATATAAAATGCAAATAACCGCAAATATATATATATATAGATAAATACATATAATTACATAAAAGATTACATTAGTATACACGTAGAATTTAAATACCTATAAATGCATATATATTAAAATTCTACGTGTATATTTAAGTAATCTTTTAACATAATTAGGTGATTTGATTATTTAAATTTGATTGACATACCTGACAACACAGGGAGAAAGTGCAGAGAATTTAATTTGCATGCACTATATTTGACCCTGTAACTCTCCAAGACAACATAAAACCTGTACATGGGGGGTACTGTTTTACTCGGGAGACTTCGCTGAACTCACATATTAGTGTTTCAAATTGGTAAATTGTATTACAACGATGATATTTTAAGTAAAAGTGACGTTTTTTGCATTTTTTACAAACAAACGGCACTTTTATGGACTATATTATTGTTGTAATATGTTTTACTGTTTTAAAACACTAATATTTATGTTTAGTGAAGTCTCCCGAGAATAACAGTACCCCCCATGTACAGGTTTCATGGTGTTTTGGAAAGTTAAAGAGTCACATATAAGGCTTGCATTTCATTTTTTTGACATTGAAATTTGCCAGATTGGTTATGTTGCCTTTGAGAGCGTATGGTAGCCCAGGAATGGGAATTACCCCCATGATGGCATACCATTTGCAAAAGTAGACAACCCAAGGTATTGCAAGTGGGGTATGTCCAGTCTTTCTTAGTAGCCACTTAGTCACAAACACTGGCCAAATACTCATTTTTTGCTTTTTTAACACAAAAACAAATATGAACGCTAACTTTGGCCAGTGTTTGTGACTAAGTGGCTACTAAAAAAGACTGGACATACCCCACTTGCAATACCTTTGGTTGTCTACTTTTTCAAATGGTATGCCATTATGGGGGTAATTCTCAATCCTGGGCTACCACACCGTCTCAAAGGTAAGATTACCAATCTAGCAAATTTCTATTTGAAAATGGAACGTTCTATATTTGACCCTGTAACTTTCCAAAACACCATAAAACCTGTTAATGGGGGATACTGTTGTACTCGTGAGACATCGCTGATTACAAATATGTGCCTTTTTGTGCAGTAAAACAGTATCATGACATTCACAGCTAAAATGTCAGATGGAAATACAAATTAAAAAAAAAATCTTATTTTCTCACATTTTTTTTATTTTATTCATAATGAATTATGTTCCATATATGAATAGTTAATGATAAATTAAAGCCCTGTTTCTTCTGAAAAAAATGATATATAATAAGTGTGGGTGCATATAATATGAAAGAGGGGAACTACGGGTGAACAGACATATAGCGCAAATTCCAGTTTTTGTTTACGTTTTGTTTTGATCAGAACGTGCACTATTAACTCCGTCCTGAAGGGGTTAAAAATTGCTTGTATTTCATTGTCAACTGTAACATATTGGAGAGAAAATTCTTCCAATGGTACCAAGGAATTAAGGCTAGGTATAGCTATAGAATGAGGAGTCTAAACATGTATTATTCTCTTTTTTATTGTTACATTTTCCAATGGCTATCCTGATAGGGTTAGTGCGCCAACATGTAAAGAGGGATGACCAAAAGGATACAATATGAAAACATTGGGTATTTCTTTCTGGATAGGTGCATCTACCATGAGTGGGCCATTTATGGCAGACTGTAGAATATTGCATTCAAGTGTACCGCTAGTGAGAGTTTTTTTGTGGAACCTGTCTACAAAACCTGTGAGAAGGAATTCTACTAAGTGAATGGAGGATTGAGTGTTCAGGTAGAAAAAAAACTTTAACACCTCTAGTTATCCAGAGATAAATTACCTGTATATGACCTACCAATGATGTAAAATGTGGCTAGTGTCCGAATGCCTTCGTCTATGACCATATATATGGTGACATCTATCAGGCCTAAATATGTGTTGGACAAGCATACTAATGGCTTACCGTGAGCTAGATGAAAGGAGAAATTTAGGATGTGCACTAGTGTGGGCCATATGAAGATATGCCAAGTGAAGCATGATCTTGTCAGGGTCGAATGTATATAACCATGTGGCCAGGAAATATGTAGCATGTGCAATTGTCCCAATATCGTGGCCAAACATAGACTGAACTGAGGAGTTATGATCTGAATTGCAGTGTTGCCTAACAGCTGAACTAACTTAAATTCAGTCTTACAGTAATGCCAAATGAGGACCTTTATGCTGTGTGGCAGAATGAGGGCAGAATGAAATTGTACAATTATGGCACAGCCAAATGAGGAATGAATGTGACTTAATAATGGTCTGTTGGATGGCTGAATATGGGCCAGATGTAATTTTGTAATTGTACAGACATGCTGTATGGCCGAATGAGGGCTTTTGTAATTTAACAACTGTCATCGGATGGCCGATATGAGGGAACACAGTAACATGTACAGATATGCAGTATGTCTAATAATGATGAATGTAGCTCAAATGTAACTCATTTGGCCCAATGCAATTGCTAACAGACATGCGATATGGCCGAATGTAAACAAACACACAGTGTGGCCAACCGGGGCTGAATGTAAATCAATCATTAAACACAGTATGATTGATATGAGTACAGAATATTATAGTTATTAGTCAGATGATTTAATGCAATGAATTTATGTATTTGCTATTACTCATTCGGTATGGCCGAATGTAACTGCTATTGGTCATTCAATACAGCCGAATAAGGGCCGAATGGGCTTAAATACTGTGTGGTCAAACGAGAACGGAATGAGAAATGACATACAGATACATTGCATGCCAAAAGTGTGACGAATGCAGGCGTAATATCGGAATGAAATTACGGACCAAACCAAATGGCAATAGCAGATGCTGAGTGCATGTGTCTTTGAATTGTGGCCGAAACTAGGCCAGACTTGTAAAGAAGTAACTGCTAGTAGTGTGTCGGAGGGCACAGACCACCAGACAAGCTTGGTGAGCACGGTGTTCCTTGGGGCCAGAACTGAAAGTTGCATGGCAAGGACGTGATCAATGAATTAAGCGACAATGGCCCAATACAGGAGGCTGCCTGTGTTTAAATAGCCAGGTAACCCATCATACAATGGCAGTCTACCAGTCACCTTATATACCTACATTTATGGCAGTACAAAATGATTAATTTTATACAGGCTAATTTCAATAGGATAAGGGCCTCTTTACAACAAAATCACAGAAGATAAATGGGAGGTCTTTAAACAAATTCTACAAAAGTGCATTTCTCAATACATATGTAATTTAGAAAAAAAAATAAAAGTAAATGAAACCAATAAGGTTTCATAAAAGGGTCAGACAAATAATAAAAGATAATAAAATTGCATGCAATAGATTTAAATCAGAGGTGAAAATTGCATCCTATAACAAATATAAGCATGCCAATTGGGTTTATAAAATGTGATTATAGGGCTAAACTTGAAAATGAAAGGCTCATAACCAAAGAGAGCAAGACCAACTCCAAAATATTTTTGAAGTACATTAGTTCCAAAAAGGTTAATACTGAAATAGTTGGGCCATTGGAATCTGAGATGGGTGAGTTAATCAAGGTAAAACATTTGAAATATATTTTTCTTCCATATATAGGGGAATATAATCTAAGGCTGCAGATTTGCAAATCTATGTTACAAAAGCCTTAGAGCAAACAAGTAATTAGTTAATACAAGAGAAAGAGCTACATAAATAAACAAAATTAATTTAAACAAAGTCCCAGATACAGATGGTATTCACCCACACATACTTCGAAAGCTTAGTATAGATATGTTCATACCATGGTTTTTAATCTTTCAGGAATCTTTTCTTTCATGAATTATACCATAGGATTGAAGAAAACCAAATGTGGTGCCTATATTTAAAAAGGGTTCAAAAATTCAACCCAGAAACTACAAACCTGTGAGATATGAAATTATTTTAAAAGCTTTTAAGGAATAATATGTAAGAGTTCACATATCAGGAATAGCAGGAATCAACATCGTTTTATTAAAGACAGGTCATGTCTAACTTAATTGCATCTATGAAGAAATTTGTAGAAATATAGATCAGGGTGATCCAGTAGATATGATCTACTTGGATTTTGTCAAGGCATTTGATACAGTTCAATATAAAAGGTTACTATTAAAGCTGAAATCACTTGGTTGAGAGTTTAAATTGTGTTTTTGGATAATATACAGGCTTAAAGATAAGGGCAGAGAGTAGTTGTAAATGGAAAAATATTAAATTGGGGAAAAGTGAAGTACCTTGGGCTAGAAACATAGAATGTGATGGCAAATAAGAACCATTTGGCCCATCTAGTCTGCCCAATAATCTGATACACTTCTGTTTAAACTGTTTATAAATGATTTTGCTTGAATTGGGTATTGAAAGTTATATCTTGATTTGTGTTTGCAGGTAAAACAACTAGGTACGGAAATACAATCTAAATAAGATAAAACTTCTCTAAAGAGGGATTTGGATAAATTGAAAAATTGGGCAGCAAGTGGCAGGTGAGATTTAATACAGATAAATGCAAAGTCCTTTACATTTAATGTTTTCTTTAACTCAATCCTATTTAATGTATAATTGCTGGTGGGTTACTTATTCCAAAATGCTTGACTTTGTATTTATATGTGTTATCTGAATCTCATCTGTCACTTGACTGTCCTGCCCCCAATTTATTCAAACCCCTTTGTGGAGAAAAATTGCGCAGATCACTTTTTCTTTAATTATTTTTGTATGTTTTGGGGCTGATGGGAGGGTGCTATGGTCAGTGCTGCCACCAAGGAGTAGTGGGAGCTTGAGCGCCCTTAGTTTTGTAGGTTTGTACAAGACTACTATGCAACTATGGGTCATGTTTGCTTTTTGAGAATAATAGTGCAAAATGCTTGTCAATTTAACTTTGAGTTGTACAATACTGTCAAAATCAACAATGGGCTGAACTGATAGTATTTAAAACTTTTTATTTAGAAAATCATTTAAATAAATAACTCATGCAACAAGTAAGTCCATAGCCTCTCACATTTTGTCTCTAGATCAGGACGCATACATTGATACTCTATAATCCATTTATAGCCATGCCGCTGCAGAAATCAGTCATACATGGAACCCTTTTTGTAAAAATCCATGATATTTGTAATGTGTCTCCTAAATATAAGTGAATATGTTTTCCTAATATAATTCTGCAATCTGAGGAAAGAAAAAAAAACTGCTGAGTTTTTTAAAACACCAGCAAGCAATCACATACAACTACATTAACCCTTTAGGTATTATGCTGCTCTCTCCTGCGGTATTAAAAGGCACATTAAAACTAATACAGGAAAGTAATAAGAAAGACAACGAGCAACCTGATCATCTCTCGCATTTAAAAAATATAAAATAAATGAAGATAAAAACATTTCATCAATGGAGACCACTATAATATCAGTAGAGGTCAAGGAAGCAGCCTCTCCTCTTTTTTTTTGTAAGGTGGTGTTAAATACTACATGCTTCCTATTCCTTTTCCTCATCCCATGGGCTGTAGTTTGGAGGGTTGTAATACGAGGGTTATTCGAGGGTAAGTGCTGGCTTGTCCCTTGACTCCCCAACAAGCCTTTAACAAACTGAATACTCAACCTGAAAGAAGCTTGCCAGAAGGGAAAATATTATTTAATATCTAGCCAGATCAAGAAACTAGAAAGGTAATGAACATACCGAATAGGGACTTTCCAAAGTGCAATTTGAGATATGCAGATGATGAACAACAGTCATTTTTTCTATTTGCATTTTGTAAAATTATATTTTTGCATATTAAAAATTTAGACCTTACATACCATATAATTAGAGTTTATCGGACACCTGGATGTTCGAGTCTGGTGGGTTCGGCCGAACTTTGAAAAAAAGTCCGGGTTCGTGATCGAACTTGACCCCGAACCCAAACCCCATTGAAGTTAATGGGGACCCGAACTTTTGGCCACAAAAATGCCTCTAAAAAGTCCTGGAAAGGGCTAGAGGGCTTCAAAAGGAAGTAAAATGGGGGTAAGAGTAGAACAAGTGCCCTGCAAACAAATGAGGATAGGGAAATCACTTAAAATAACATAACATTTTTAAATACAGCTGAGCCATAAAATACCACTAGATGGAATCTTTGATTTTAGCTTTGGAAGAACATAAATCAAAATCTAAAGCATGGCTGTCAGGAGGATCAACAGAATTATCCATTTGAGAGAGGGTTGGAGTGTAAGGTATTCTCTTTCATTGTTCAAACTGAGCTCAACTCCTGATGCATGGAGAAAAGGCCTTCACAAGCCTCTGCTATTGTGTACATAGTTTATACTAAGTGACCCATAGGTTGGGGAGGCAGTGACCATGGCGGTGTAGATGGAAGCGGCGGTGGAGGAGGAGGAGGGAGCCAACACTGTTTTTTATAAATATATATTTTTTTATTTTAATTGGGGAAGCCCCCAAATATTGGGACATATAAAAAAAAGAAAAATTTGCGGCCTGCGGTGCATTTCTTGCAGTCCTGATGCATGGAGAAATGCTCAACTCCTGATGCATGGAGAAAAGACCTTCACAAGCCTCTGCTATTGTGTACATAGTTTATACTAAGTGACCTATAGGTTGAGGAGGCGGTGACCGTGGCGGTGTAGGTGGAAGCAGCGGTGGAGGAGGAGGAGGTGGCCAACACTGTGTATGTATATGTATATATGTATATATGTATATATATGTATTTATGTATATATATATATATATATATATATATATATATATATATATATATATATATACAAACAGTGTTTCTTGGCACTCACCCTTTCATGTGTATAGTTCAATTTAGCCTGGGTGCAATCCCACATTGAAAATATATAAACAGAAATAAAGAGATGCACTCCAAGGACTTGGTAGATGAAAAAAGGGGTAGTTTATTCCAATAGGTATAGCATTAAAAAATAGCCAACGTTTCGACTCGTTCGGGTCTTTCTCAAGGTCCTTGAGAAAGACCTAAACGGGTCGAAACATCGGCTATTTTTGAATGCTATACCTGTATGTATATGTATATGTATATGTATATATTTTAATTGGGGTAGCCCACAAACTATTGGGACATATAAAAAAAGAAAACTGTTCCGCAGAGTGACTGACCCGTGCGTGCTGCATCTGAAACTCCACTATCGCCTGCTGCTGCTTGCACAGTCTCATGAGGCGGTGAGCGGGGAGGCCGAAGTTACGCTGCAGCGCAGACAGGCGAGCAGTAGCAGGGTGAGAACGCCAAAAGCACGCACAGACGGCCCGCCCTTTCTGCAGCAGCTCTGTTATATCTGGGTATACACCATGGCATCATAAGGGCCACCCAGAACTGGCTCAACTCCAATCAAGCCAAGTTCCTGGAGGATATCACCCAGCTAGTCATGCTAGAGCACTTTTTCAATGTGCTCCCCAACGAGAAGGTGACGACGCATTCGTATGTCAATCCATATCAACTTTCGATGCCATTGACTGCACCTACCATGGTGACTATGGGTAACGGGGAATCAAGGTTCGAATCCATACAGGGACCCTGACAAATGGCTACCACATGCATGGAAGGCAGCAGGCGCACAAATGACCCACTCCCGACGCATGAAGGTAGTGACGACAAATAACAATACAGGACTCTGTAATTGTAATGAGTCCACTTGAAATCCTTTAACTCTGATTAATTGGAGGGATGTCTTGTGCAGAGCCACTGACCCGTGCGTGCTGCAGCTGAAACTCCACTATCGCCTGCTGCTGCTCAAACAGTCTCTCCAGCATGTGCAAGGTGGAGTTCCACCTTGTGGGCACGTCGCATATGAGGCAGTGAGTGGGAAGGCCAAAGTTACGCTGCAGCGCAGAAAGGCGAGCAGCAGCAGGGTGAGAACGCCGAAAGCGTGCACAGCCGCTACAGTGAATGTCACATCCTGTTCCAAGTTACAGATCAGTCTGGTGATGGCTTCTGGTATCCAGGTACTCTTTTTTACTGAAGCTGCATCAGGGTCCTGGTATGTGGCCGCACAAAAGCTGGTGCTCAACACCCTGCACCAGACCCTGCTAATCCATTCCACTCTGTGCCTCCTAACTTCTACATCAGGCATACTGGGTCCCGGTCGTCCGACCGCCGCCCAGACAGTGTCTGGGTCCCGGTCACCAGACAGCGAAACTGCGAATGGCTAGTTAAATCTGTTATGGTTCTTTTTATCGCTTCAACTGTTACTTGGATAACTGTGTGAATTCTAAAGATAATACATGCTGTGCTGGTGCCTCTGTGCGACCAGCGCCTTTTCCTCCAAACTGCACACGTCACTTGCATGACCTTGATTCCATGTGGGGTCTAGGACCTCATCATCCTCCACATCATCTTCCACCCACTCCTCAACCCTGCCCTCCTTGCCGGTATGCACACTGCAGAAAGCCACAGCAGTTGGCACCTGTGTTTTTCCAGCATGTAAAGTCTGCAAAGGACATATGGAAATTTTTTAGAATTGTATCCAGGCAACAGTTTTCCCTATAAACTGACCTCTCAGTTTGACTTGTGAGGGTATTGCCCCAGAATTACAATATTGTTTAAGTACCTCTTAGCTATTGATAAATTGGTTTAAATATAACAGCTTGTTATCTTGTAGTTTCTAGTGTAGAAAATATCAATCTGTTTTCTATCACTTAGATCTGTATAACAAGCAGGGCCGGCCTTAGGCCATTAGGTGCCCTGTGGTAAAAGTCTTCACGGTGCCCCCCTCGCCCCACCAAGTTGCCTGTATACAGTCACACACACAGGCATGAGCAGACAGTCAGACAAGTTCAGTTACAGGCAGACAGTCACACACACACACAGTTACAAACAGACAGTGACACATGCTCAGTTACAGGCAGACAGTCACAGAGCCAAACACACAGTTAAAGGCAGACAGTCACTAACAGTTACATGCACACAGTCACAAGCAAACAGTCACACATACTCCATTACAAGCAGACAGTCATACACACTCCGTTACAGACATGCAGACACTCACAGATGATGATAGGCATACACACACTCAGTTAAAGGCAGATAGCCACACATACAGGCACAAAAAACGGCACAGCTACAGCGACACACACAATTGGAGTCACACACAGGCAGACAGTCACACACACAGGCAGGCAGTCACACACAGACACACACACACACGGAGCTGGTCACACACACACACAGGCAGACAGACATACACCCACCCACACCCACACACACACACACAGGCAGGCAGTCACACACACAGGGAGGCAGTCACACAGACAGTCATACAGACACACATACACAGTCAGACAGACAGTCACACACAGGCAGGAAGTCACACAGACAGACAGTCACACACCGGCGGGCAGACAGTCACACACAGGCAGGCAGTTACACACACACACAGACAGTCAAACACAGGCAGGCAGACACACAGTCACACATGCAGGCATACACACACACACACACACACACACACACACAGGCAGGCAGTCACACAGGGAGGCAGTCACACAGACAGTCACACAGACACACACAGTCAGACAGACACTCACACACACAGGCAGGCAGTCACACAGACAGACAGTCACACACACACACACACACACACACAGACAGTCACACACAGGCAGACAGACAGTCACACACATAGGCAGGCAGGCAGACACACACACACACAGGCAGGCAGTCACACAGACAGTCACACAGACACACACAGTAAGACAGTCACACACAGGCAGGTAGTCACACACACACACACAGACAGTCACACACAGGCAGGCAGTCACACACACACACACACAGACAGGCAGGCAGTCATACAGAGACAGTCACACACACACACACACACACACACACACACAGACAGTCACACACAGGCAGGCAGACACATGAACAGGCAAACAGTAACACACAGGCAGTCACACACACACAGACTTACCTCTTTCCATTGAGGCTGGAAGGGGGAGTGGATGCAGTTGGTTGTTGGGGAAGCAGGACACCTTCTTGCTTCCCTCTTCCTGTGCAGCTTCCGGTAGGTATTACCAGGGGCTTTGGGTATGTATAAGCACTGCCCCCGCTGCTAGTTAAGCCCCGCCCATGCCGTCATTAAGCCCTGCCCCTGTCACCTGTTAAGCCCCATCCCCGCGACCATGATTTTTTATTTTTTTATAGACCCGTGTGGAGAATAATGAAATCCTCCACCCGGGTACCTGCTTTTCTTCCCCTGACACCGGCCATGTGTGAACTGTGTCGGCTGTCAGTGCGCCCCCTGGTCCATGGCCGCACATTGCCCTTTTAAAGCTCCGATGTAACCACAGTATTTGACGCTTCTATTTGACTCTCAAATATGAAGTGCACCCCACTAATGTAATAGTTTGCAGAATTCTTTCCTAAGCTGTCCCTCACAGCGGCAGCATCCTCTCCCTACACTAATAAGACCTCATGTGACATACGGCGCTACGTGACTCCAGCTTATAAATAGAGGCTGGGTCACATGCTGCACTGGCCAATCACAGCCATGCCATTAGTAGGCATGGTTGTGATGGCTTCTAAGGGCACACGAGTCAAACGCTTGTTGATTGGCTGCCCTGCAGCCTTTCAAAACGTGCCATTAAATCGCCGAACACCGAACTCCACCCCGAATATACAGTGATATGTCCATGTTCGGGTCCGGGGTCCGAAAAATTTAATGTTCGATACGAACCCGAACTTTACAGTCCGGGTTTGTTTAACTCTACATATAATCTTTAAAAAATAAGTGTAATTTTACTTAACGGAAATTGCTTTTTCCTTATTATGGTAGCAGTACACTAGGGATGTGCTTTTCCCTGGGACATGCATCTGAAAGAAATTAACCATAAAAAGATCCTCCCCCATTAGGTATAAAGTACTAACCGTCCAAGATCCCACAGTTTGTAACAATAAAATACTAGAGACCTCATACTGCAATAAATTATTTTATTATCAAAAAAGGGGGAGAAACTTGTACTGCCACCATATTAAGGTAAAAGGAATGTACGGTAAGTAAAATTAAAAAAAGGGATTTATCGAGATGCCAGAAAACACTTTGGGCAGGAATTAGAAACCACTGATGTACCCCCTTATGCCTAAAAGCCGCTTCAGAGGCAGAGAAAATGTCAAGCCTGTAATGCTTCACAAAGGTGTTGAATGAAGACCATGTAGCTGCTCTGCATATATCCTCTAGGGATGCTTGAGCCCTTTCTTCCCAAGAGATAGTCAAAGCTTTTAAAGAGGCAAAGGCAATTCAGAGTAAGTGCAAGCCAATTTTATAGTATCCACAAGGCATCTAGCTAAACTAGCCTTGGAAGCTATAAGACCTTCACATTTTCCAAAAAATTTACAAAAAAGATGGTCTTATCTTCTGAAGCCAGATGAACGATCAATATAAACCTTAAGGGCTCTTCTAACATGTATTATGTTCCAATTTGTCTCGTGTTTAGAGATTGACAGGTTACTAAAAGAAGGAAGCATAATTGGATGATTGATACCCTTGACGTGATGACTTTTGAAAGAAAAGTTGATTTTGGGTGAAGGACGACTTTGTCTGGAAAAAATATAGTGAATTCTTGAGATGAAAGAGCTTGAATTTCACCAACTCTTTTAGCAGATGTTATTGCTACTAAAAAGGCTGTCTTAAGAGACAAAAGCTTCAGAGAAATTTCTTTCAAAGGTTCAAATGGTGCTTCACAGAGACTTTAAGAACAACTGACAAGTCCCATGATGGAATGAAATTCCTCTATGGAGGTTTGATGAAGAATCTCTGAATCAGAATGTTGGAAGCCAAATTCTTGACCAGGAATTGGCTAAGAGCGAAAAGGTGAACCTTGAGAGTAGATAACCCCAGACCCACATTGAGACCATCCTATAGAAAATTCAAAATGGTATCTGTAGAAGAGAACTACCTAGACAATGATCCTTGCACCAGTGAAGAAATTTAGTCCAGGTTCTTAAATAAATACCAGAGGTAGATTTTCTGGGACCATCTTGATCTGCTGAGGTCATCTGCTATGATGTTGTTTATACCCCTTATATAAACAGCCAACAGATCCTCCAGATGATGTTGAGTACAAGTCTTAATTCTTGTGCAAAGAATCTGTAGTTTTCTCACCCTTTTACCTCCTTGTTTGCTGATATATGCAATAGTAGTTTGTTTGTCATATTGTATTCTTACTGCCTTTTCCCGAATGAGGGATTTTAACTGAAGAAGGGCATAAAAAACATAATTAATTCTTTGAAATTGGATGACTCTTCTCTTTCTTCTACAGACCATATGCCTTGTCTGATATTATACTGAAGATGAGCTCCCCATCCTAGATGCGATACATTGGTGGTAATAATGATCCAATCCTTTAGTTGAAATGACAGACCTGTAGAAAGGAATTGGGTTTTTGTCCACCAGTATAGTTGATCTTTTACTGGTTCTGAAAATCTCCATTATGGAATCCAATTATTCTTCTTCTTTTTTGGACCATTGTGTCAGGATATCCCATTGTAATGGCCTTGATTCCGCTCTGGCCCACTTTACCGCTGGCATTGCAGAAGTGAGATGTCCCGGGACTCTCATGGCTTTTCTTATAGTGCATCTATTGTCTCTTTGTAGATCTCTTCTCTGATCTTTTGGTAGGTGGATCGACAGCTCTTTTGACTTGATAATAAAGCATAGAGATTGGACGTACTTGCAACTTTTCTAGGTTGATGAGCCAACCATGCTCCTTTAAAATTTTGAGAGTGAAATTCACATCTTCATTTCTTGATTTTGCTTTGATAACCAGTTGTCTAAATAGGGAATGAGTGTTATACCTTCTTCCCTCAAAACTCGGTGCTAGGTGCCAATACTTTTGTAAAGATCCTTGGTGCCGAGGAGAGTCCAAATGGTGTGGTTTGAATTGATAATAATGAATCTTGGAACCCTTTTTTATGTCAAATCTTAAGTATTTCCTTGACACCTAGTGAATAGGAATGTGCAGATACGCATCTTTTAAATCCAGCGTTGCCATAAAATCAGCTCTTTGTAGTATATGCATCACAGATACAATGTTTCCCATTCTGAAGTGTTGGTATGGAATCATGCTGTTTATACCCTTCAGATCTAGAATGGGACAGAAATACATATCTGGGTTTGGAACCAGGAGCAAACAAGAGTAAACCCCTTTACATTGGCCCTTTGAACTCTTTCTATGACCCCCATTTTCCATAGGGTCACAGTGGCCGAGAACAAAGCTAAATTCTTTAAACTCGATTGGTAGGAGGATACTAGAAAATTTGGTTTGGGTTGATCTGAGAATCTGATCTTGTAACCATTTTTCTACCAGATTTAAAATCCACGGATTTGACGTGGTGTCTCTCCACCTATGTACAAAATATTTTATCTTTCCTCCCACTTTTATGGCGTCAGAATCTTTTTGCTCTATCAGTTCTGATGTCTTTGTGGTTATTAAATCTTGGATCTTTCTTTTGTCTATGAAAAAACATGATCTTCTTCATAACCTATTATACTGGAAATTCTTATATCCAGGCTTCCAGGAATATTTCCTGTCTTGAGGAAGTTCCTTCTTAGTTTCTGACATCTGTGAAATCAGTTCTTCCCATTGAGATCTGAATAACTTCTTCCTTTCCAAAGAAAGTTCAGAGTGCCGCCTTAGAGGCTGTATCAGTCATCCACGTTTTAAGCCATAGTGCTCTACAACAAACAGATTTTAATCCCATGATACGAGCCGAGAGCTTTATTACTTCTGTTATCATATTTAGAAGGTAATCATTAGACAATTTAAGGTTTCTGAACAGGTGTACCTGTTGATCTACTAGGCAATCTTCTACTGCCTGAATCCAATAGGTCTGAGGTTCCTGCCAATGCTGCTTTACTTTGGCAACCTGCAGCTTGGTAAACCCATCTACAAGAGGTTTCAGCCCCTGATCAATTGGGTCTTTCAAGCCAGACTCTTCACCAATTGGAATTGTTTTTTTTTTTATATAGGTGTGCTTCTTGCATATCTACACATCTGTCTTCTCCTTGTAACTTGGAAACTTGTTTGAAATGTCTAGAGATAAACGGCCTCTTCTCTGGATTTTTCCATTCCCTATTCATGAATTTCAGACTATGCTGCTGTCTTGGCAGGGCTTTTCCATTCCCTTCCTCTGGTATATCCTCAGGTAAAGCAATATTAACTTATTTAACCCCTTAAGGACACATGACATGTCTGACATGTCATGATTCCCTTTTATTCCAGAAGTTTGGTCCTTAAGGGGTTAAAAAATCTTTTTAATTCTTCATATGGAAACCCAAATTCCACCAAGGAAGAATCACTGGAAGTGTCTGAAAATGCAAACACGGAACATTCACCAGAAGACAACTCAGATCTAGATGAGGATCTTTTCTGTTTATGTCTTTTAGAAGTTGGCACTTAAATAGGAGCAACAACAACAAATGATACCGCACTCTATTATATAAAGTAATTATGTAAAGCAAATACTTGCAAATATAAATTTATTAAATATGTAGAGATAATAAAGATCTCAGAAAATAATTCCTATAATGAATGATGTACATCCCATCTCACCATGAACACCTTAATAACAATAAATATACTAAACAATCCACAATAAGACCCCAATACAATCTGACAATGTCAGTCAAGTGGGTGCCAAAAGGCACTATATGGTAGAGAGCCCTCTATCCACTATGCAAAATATATACAAGAGTCCATCAGCAGAGCAGTGTTGAAAAAGAATTATATAAAAAAAGGATATATCCAAAAATATGAAAAAAAGTAAAAAAGAAAAAAGGAAAAAAAGCAAAAGAAGAAAAAAGGAAAAAAAGAAAATATTTACAGTCCGAGTGTGTACACACTGATGGTTGTATATGAATATCTCTCCAATGCTCCATGGTTTGATCTCACCAATATTTGAAGTTAGGAATTCTCTCATTGACAATTAGATGAATCCAAAGGTAGAGGATTATTTCCGGTCTGTGGCAAATGAAGAAATGTCCAGTCAGTCCTCCTGTGTCTGTTGGATGAGGTAGAGGGTCTCACTGGATCGTCGGTGGGGTGCTGGGCTGCGCGCTCGGGATCCAATGATCCCTTCAATGGCCCTGTCGGAAGAAAGTGCAAGGTGCTTTTTTATATCATACGGCGCGCCTGCCCTCTCTCGCGGGTCGCGCCAATATGACGTCACATGTTGCTCGGCATAGCTGTGCTGCGTTGAATGGAGCCCTTAGAACAACTTTATTGATGCATTTACAAACCTACACTTTGTCCCAACTTTATTGACAAATACATAGACAACTCTAAAAACATTAATAAAGTGAAAATAAAAACAAAGGTTATAAAGATGATAATGGTTATAGTATATTTTATATGTGGTCAATTACTAGAAGGGGAATATGCTTCACAAATTATGTGTATCCATGTTACGGTTGGATAATATGACCGCTATCCGCTCACCACTGCATTTAAAGAGACATAGTCCCTTTATTAAATTTTCTTTTGAAACTTCCCATAGACATAAAGCTGTATAATATCTCTATTTCTGAATGTGACCGTAACCCAAAATCTAGCATCTATGTCATATTGATTTGTTACTGGGACTCTTATACCAAGAAAATGCAATATTGATTTGTTACTGGGACTCTTATGCCAAGAAAGTGCAAGGAAATACAACATATAATCCAATGGAAGGAAATATCTACTCCATAGGGCAAGACATATGGAAAAACAATTGTTGGTGACATTTTTCAAATTTAAAGACACATCTCCTTATTCCCATGACAAAGATTAATCCTTGGTGGTGTATCTCAAGGTGTTAATCCAATTATGTACAAAAACACAGAAATATTTTATTTACCGTGAAACGTATTTAATACGTAAATAGACTATGATTGCAATTCAGAATATATATTCCTCTATATTATAATGAACTCTACCATTGTAACAGCCCCTCAGAGATGAACTGTCTGCCACTTCTTTAAAAAAGAGACACTCACCAGTGGTGTAACCCATGAAACATATCCGTGGTTGTTCTGAGTGTGGACCCCTTTTCTGATCGGGTTGCGGACCAACGTTGGTCAATATGGTCATAGAAAGAGTCATAGAAAGAGACAGGGAGCCAGGCGGACCAATCTTGATCAAAATCTGATATTGAAAATATAAAATGATAGTGTTGTAATGGTTACCCAGTGCTACATGAAGAGCATATAGAACTGAGTTCAACAGTTAGAGCGATTATTATAAGAAATGTTTCAGATCATAGTCCTCATTTAAACCTTGTGGATGTAATGTTTCCAAGATACTAATGCACTTGGTCTCCTTACATAAGAGTGCCTTTTGTCTATCACCACCCCTGCGTAAGGGCTTGACGGTGTCGATCACCTGAAAGCGTAGTTGATTAACGCTGTGACCGTGTTGTATAAAATGTCTAGGCACCGGTTTAACACATGTTCCCTTTTGTATAGCAGCTCTAATGTCTCTCTTGTGCTCTCCGATGGTCTTATAGTTTCTCCAACATAAAGAAAACCACAGGGACATTTCAATATATACACCACATAATCTGAGTTACATGTAAAGTAATCTGAGATTTTATAGTTTACCTGATAGAGGGTGGGCAAAATATTCACCCCCTGATGATGCTATTACAATGTCTACAGTTCAGGCATGGGAAAGTGCCTTTTTTAGGTTCAGAGAAAAATCTCCGTTGTTTTTTGTTGCTACCAATGTCTGAATGAACTAATTTATCCTTCAAATTCTGTGCCCTACGATAGGAGATTGCATATGACAAGTAAATTTCTACCATATAGTGCCTAAGACAGTCGGCTCTACCGGTATCGATCTACTTGTTTAGTACCTATTAGAGACTCCAGAAATCTCAAGGGGCTTAACCCCAAATTATATATAGAAAGACCGAATTATGCAGGCCACATAACTTGCAAGAAGCAGGCATATGGGCTGCAAAATGTCTGGAAAATCGTCAAGTAGTCGAAAATAATAATGAAAAAATAATAATAATAATACTGTGATAATGTCCCCTTTGAATCAAAATAATATATGTATTCAGAGGATAGATAGAGGGGAATCTAATTCTTCCAAATAATATTTATATAGACTCATAATTTTAAATAAGAGGAAGAAAAAATGCAATCATGCCACCTGTTTGGGGTTACCAGAGTGAATACTTCTGTATCTGAGTATAGATGTATATACATATATGTGCCTCCGTTATTTATGATAAGGCCGATATACGGGATGCATTTTGAGGAGTACACATGTATGAAATACAATTCCTATGAAATACGATTTCTATCTAGGACCCAGAGTATTCGCTATATATATCAAGACAAAGTAGAAAAATATTATGGATATCGTGGTGCTTAGAGTGCCCACGGCATATCCATGTATAGTATAGCAGTAAAAAAGAAATAAAGATATATACAGATGCAGTCCTTACGGTTTGATACAAAGTAATGTTAACAGTGGTGTAATGGTATCAATTAATTAATGACTTTACATCATAAAGAAAGCATATTTAGTGTAATGCTTTGGAGGCACCACTAGGGGCAGTGTGTAGGAAGACATGTGCTTCTGGCAGTGACATCACAGGCCAGCCTACTTACACTGAATAAAAACCAGATGTAGGAGAAACTCTGTCTCTTTTTGCCTGTACCTGACTGGACCTAAGATGTAGTACCAGCTCTGACAACCCCAGCCAAAGGGCTGGGGCCTTGTAAGTAAAATAAATTAGCAATTGTAATAGCCTTTTGTAAAACGTGTGGCAACCTTTTGTAGTTTTGTATTGTGTAATTATTATGGTAAATTGACATTCTGCTAGCATGTGTTTAATTGTTATTATAATTATATTATTGTGTAATTATTATGGTAAATTGACATTCTGCTAGCATGTGTTTAATTGTTATTATAATTATATTAAATATACATTTAATACTACAATGTTTTGTGTATTTCCTATTATATATTCAACCATAATACCGAACTCTAAAAAAATATTAATGTTGTTATTTGTTGCTTAATTATTATATATTAATTATTAAATTAATATTCATATTTAAGTCACAACTTTAACACTTGGCGACGAAGATATGGGATTATGCTGGAATATTAGGGAAAATACAAAAGTTATGCATTTTGTTTAATACATAGAGTCAATTGTCTGTCTGTATAGAAGTGAATAAATTGATGATCTGGTTTCAATGGAATGAATATAGATAGCAAATAGGGATTAGATATTTGTTTTTAATGTATCTCTTGCTGTAGAACATAGTGATGAATTATTGTGTTGCTTGTTACCAATCTTTGGTCATTTTTATATAGAAAAAATATACTTTACTTTTTGTCTGACCATGTGGATTTGAATCCACCATTGACCACATGGTGTAAATGAGTTGAGGCCTAGTTTCATTGTTTGCTACCATTTGCATAGGAAAAGACTTTTCACTAAACTAGTTCACCAGGTTGTATTGCTAAATTTGACCATGTTTGTTTGTGTACTAATTTACATTTGTTTGGCATTCATGGATTTGTCTAGTTGAAAAGAGATTTGGACAAAATTTATTAAATTTAGTAGTTAAGAAAAAGATACGTTTAGTAAAGCAGATTCAGTGAATAATAGATTTATGTGTGCGTATACACAGAATATTAGTATAAATATATATATGATTTTGACTCATGAAGGAGAGACCACCTTTTTAACAGCTACAGCTGGGGGAGAATGTCCTTGTTGGGGGTGGGTAGTCTTGCCTGTATGAGAAAAAATAAACTGCATTGTTTTGTAAATGTAATTGCCTTTGTGGAGTGTTTTTCAGCTTTATTATCCAGGACTATGGAATTACTGGACACATGATGGAATTTCAGGAACTGGTAACAAATGAACTGAAAAAATGGTAAAATAATTCCTTTGTCCTATTTAGTCTGAATATTTTAACAAGTTAGCATTTTTAACAAAGTAAGTGTATGGGCTCAGATTAAGATTTATATTATTTTAGAAGCCATCTATAACTGATTTTAATATTTCCATGCTTTGAATTAGGGTGTATCTGCCTAGCGGGTGAACCTCCATAACGTGGGCTGTGATTTTAGTTACAGTAGCGGGTGGGGAACCTGAGCTAGGGGGTATTTAAACGTGTCCGGATAAGGGGGAGCATACCCAATAGTTGTTGTGCAGTTCTATCCTGTATTATTATATTATTTGAAACCCTGTATTACTTATAAGTAGCGTTTTGTAACTTATTTGTAATTGTTTATATATATTGCTCTGGGAAAGGGATAGGCTAAATCTCTGAGAGACCAGGAAATATATTTAAAAAAAGGGCGTATTACACTAGTGGTAGGGCGGCCTATCATGACCATAGAGACCCTTGGTGACTAGTTTTTGTTGTATATTGCCCTGGGAAGGGGATACGCTATTTAATAGAAATTCCTGAGAGACCAGGAAATATACAATAAGTGATACGTGAGTGTACTGGTTAAATTGCAGACATATTGGCCCAGAACCTTTAATCGAGCCGGAAAAGAGGCTGCTGTATGTTTGCTCCTCTATAATTTTGCGGGGGCGGTCACCCCCATGCGGAAAGCCACTGCCATCACAGGATGGTTAGTTGTGCAGGCCCTTAGCCGCGAGGTGCAAGCATGTCCGTGGAAAGGCTAGAAATTAATAGGGAGTCACTCATAGCTGTCAGAAGTGTTGAACTTTGAGACATATTGACCTATATCCTTTCAGAGGCGGAAGAGGTGTTGTGGTTCACTCCTCTATAATTTAACCAAAGGGTGGAGAGTTATTAAACATGTTTAGGTTGGCTAGAAATGTGTTTCCTGAATTGCAGAGAAGATGCAGAAAGCAGCTATTAGTTTAGTGTTTTTTTAAGAGCCTTGTAAAAAATTAAGAAAGTAATCTTGTTGAAAAAAAAAAAATATTTATAAAATGAAAAGCTGAAGGAGTGTGTTTACATGTCTGTGTGTGTATATATATATATATATATATATATATATATATATATATATATTCTAAGTAAAATATTTGCAGTATACGCTATAAGTGACTAGGAAAGTAATCCTGATCTGTTTTCTAACCTTTTCAGATGTAGCAGAAACCAGAGGTGGACATTGGAACACAGATAGAATATCAGATGGAGACCAGTGTCTAAATGTTGACCTTTGATGAGCTATTGAATGTTTTATTTTATTGTCTATTTAACATGTCTATGCTATGATTTTGTGCATACTATTCTCTTATTTCTAGTGATTGTATTGCAATTGAAACCCTTATGTATTATTGTTGTATGTATGTATGCTTGCCTGGGAAAGGGGGGAATTGACCCATAGGGACCAGGGGGTATTTTTGTGTAAACCGAACTGGGGTGGGAGGGCTCTAACGAGGGAACCCCATTGTCCAGTAGGTGCTTGATTTGTGTCTGTGTAAAGTGATTTGAGTGGTTGCAGTTCAAAAAAACAAACAAAAAACGGAAGAGTGATAAGAGGGATAAGAGAAAGTAGGCATTTTGGGTTATCTATACATGTTTAAATAGAAGGGTGGTAAATAGGAATGTAATTGTTTTGGTTAATGTTTAGATTAAATTGGTTAAATACAGCAGTGATAACGAGTGTTTAGATTAAATTGGTAAATGCAGCAGTAATAACGAGTGTTTGGGTTAAATTGGTAGATACAGCAGTGATATTGTGTTTTTATCTCTGAATCAGGAGTGTGCTGGATGTGAAGAGAGGTGTGTAGGTATTTATCCAAACGCCATAGGGAAAAATATGGTTAAGACACCACAATCAAATGGTACTTGTGATGATTGGCACAGTTATTTGCCATTTATGTTTGTGTTCGTCATTGCCTGTGTTTTCATTCAAGAACTTTCAAGCAAGGATATTTTAAGAAGAAGCACTGGACACTATGCTCAACTGTTGCTGTAAGGAGAAAAAATATTGCAGCTAAGAATGGTGAGAGTCGGAACAAAATGCATCAGGAGCAGGAAACTGTTACGTCAAGGTGGTTAATGGTATGAAGAAAGAAAAAACAAAACAATGTGACCACAAACACACAAAAGTCCTTGATCACATGAACTGTTACTGAAGCTGCGAGTGATGGGAGTAGGTAAAATAATACAGCCAGAGCAGGATACTGTGACAATTGACCACAAACACACAGAAGTCCCTGCACACATGAACTGTAAATACAAAAATCCTACGTCCTTGTTTGCTCAAATTATTTCATTCATCCCTGTCTCTATGCGTATGTTCTATGAGACTGTCGAAGAATAGAGTATCCAGTTTCCAGGACTAATGTTTGTGAAAATTCCAGGCACACAGACCAGCCAGAGGCTACAGAAATCGAGTCGGTCGGTGCCATGATTCATAGGTGTTATGAGTTTGTGGTGTCTAATACTATATTAAGCTCCAAAACACATCCTCACATGAACACAATATCATTGGTTAATCTAATAAAACATGGTTTGAGTTGTTCATTATTATAAGGGTGGGTATGTGCCTACTTTAGGCCAAGGTTTCCCAACTGGTAATGCATGTGCTCAATGGTGAACATTTATATAAGAAATAAAATGTGAATGGGTAATAATTAATGGGTAAATGGGTATCGTTCTTCAAAAGGTGGGTTTTGTTGTAGGGCAGGTAGTGTTAAAATGGGGAAGATTCAAAATGTACTGGTTTTATAAATGCTTGTTTTATGACATAAGTCAAAGGGTGGTTTGTAATGGTATCAATTAATTAATGACTTTACATCATAAAGAAAGCATATTTAGTGTAATGCTTTGGAGGCACCACTAGGGGCAGTGTGTAGGAAGACATGTGCTTCTGGCAGTGACATCACAGGCCAGCCTACTTACACTGAATAAAAACCAGATGTAGGAGAAACTCTGTCTCTTTTTGCCTGTACCTGACTGGACCTAAGATGTAGTACCAGCTCTGACAACCCCAGCCAAAGGGCTGGGGCCTTGTAAGTAAAATAAATTAGCAATTGTAATAGCCTTTTGTAAAACGTGTGGCAACCTTTTGTAGTTTTGTATTGTGTAATTATTATGGTAAATTGACATTCTGCTAGCATGTGTTTAATTGTTATTATAATTATATTATTGTGTAATTATTATGGTAAATTGACATTCTGCTAGCATGTGTTTAATTGTTATTATAATTATATTAAATATACATTTAATACTACAATGTTTTGTGTATTTCCTATTATATATTCAACCATAATACCGAACTCTAAAAAATATTAATGTTGTTATTTGTTGCTTAATTATTATATATTAATTATTAAATTAATATTCATATTTAAGTCACAACTTTAACAAGTGGTAACACAATCTCCGATACATGTAGGTCTGCTTGGTCAGACCTCCTCAGGTGGCAAAAGATTGCTACTATCTACCCATACCAAATAAAGAAAAACATAAGTGCCAAAATTATCGTGTCATGCTGTGAATAAGTGAAAAGAAAGGTGTACTGTCTATAAATGAGACAGGCAGAACGCCTGACGCGCGTTTCAGTGCTATAACAAGCACCTTCGTCAGAGGCAAATGAGCTGCTGCTCCGGATGTCAAATATATACCCTGTGTGTGTATGCCGCTATCCAATAGATGACCACTCTCATTTTTGGGCGTGACTATTTCTTGGCGCGAAATTCACTGCCCTATCATTTCGGGAGATGCGGATAAGGGTGGGGTATGCAAATCATGTAGCCTATAGTAGGCTCCTCCCATTTTTCTCCGTTATCGTAGCCCATTCTGGGCTGTCTTTTTCCACCTGATCGGCATTGCCAAAATGTAGATTCAACTATGTATATAGGTATATGGTTCAACTGTATTCATATACATATAGTGATGCCAAATTTGGTTTAATGCATCCTGGTTATCGAAATAGGTGTATATATACCTGTATATTAAAACAATTTCTTGTGTTCAATTGGGAGTTATTAATTGCATACTTAGTAGGGGAGCAGACAGTTTATTAGATAAGAAAAGGGGAGATACAGTCAGACCTAGATAAGTAGGTCGAAATAAAGTAAAAAAAAATAAGTAAATAAAACGTATGTTATCAGACTACTTGTGTATATTAAAATAGTCGAGTCATGTTGGCAAGGAATTATATACATTATAAATTATGAACGAATTTCATAGGGTGGATACATATATATATATATATGCGTTATTTAGTCAGGGATAAATGGTGTGAATGAGAAACCCTCATTCAAACCCATCGGTGAAAGGGTTTTGAGTTTATAGATCCATATGCTCTCTCTCTGTAAGAGTTTTTTATCTAGATCACCCCCCCTCGGTCCAAGGGTGACCTTTTCAATTCCACAGAAACGTATATTTTGTGCAGAGCCTCCATGGTGAAGTTTTAGATATTTTGAGATGGGGGTATCAACTAGTCTCCTTGGATTTACCGATGTAACATGTTCTCTTATCCTTTGTTTAAATGCACGTATGGTTTTACCAACGTACATTTTTTTGCATGAACATGTGAGTAAATATATTAGTCCGGTGGTTTGGCAATTAAAGAAGGTTTTGATCTCGAATTCATTGATGTTCATGGAATCGGAGATCTTTTTTGACCTACGTAGAATAAAGTTACATGCCTTGCATCTACCGCATTGATATGTCCCAGATAGTGAAGATGTCAACCATGTGGGTTTGGTAGATGTAGATCGTAGGTGACTTGGGACCAGTATGTCCTTAATATTTCTTCCCCGTCTCGCTGTGACTGAAGCATATGGTGTGATGACTTTTTGTAGATGTTGATCCTGTATAAGGAGTGGCCAGAATCTGTTAAGAATCTTGATTGTTGGATGCCACCCTGCGTCAAAATTACCTATGCATCTTATCAGCTGTTTGTTTTCGTTTCCATGTTTTTCTGCGAGGAGGATGTCTCGATCTGTCATTAGTGCCCTTTTATATGCATTTTTCAGGCATCTGTTTGGATACCCTTTCCTTTTAAACTGTCCTCTCAAGATCTTTGCTTTATTTTGAAAGTCTTCAATGGTGGAGCAGTTACGGCGTAGACGTAGGTATTGTCCTACCGGTATCCCTCTTTTTAGAGGTATAGGGTGGTAACTCTCCCAATTGAGAAGATTGTTGGTGGAAGTTGGTTTTCTAAAGAGAGTGGTCATCACCTTTCCTTCGTCAGTGATCATGATATTAATATCTAAGAAGTTGATGGACCTGCCTCCCATTTCGTGGGTCAGTCGCAAGTTAATATCGTTCTGATTTAGAATATGTACAAATTCCTTAAAGAGGTCAGTGGTGCCAGTCCACACTATTATAATGTCATCGATGTAGCGCTTCCATGTCGTGACATATTGAGTGTATTCCAATAGGGGTGTGCCAAATACAGTGTTTTTCTCCCACCAACCCAGGTGGAGGTTGGCATATGAGGGGGCACAAGCCGTCCCCATAGCTGTCCCTCTCACCTGGTGATAGTACTTCCCCTGGAACATGAAATAGTTGTGCGTGAGTACATATCTCATGAGGTCTTGTACGAATTGGTTATGTCTCTCTGATGTAGTTATATTGCTGTCAAGATGAGCCTTCAAGTGTATAAGCCCTATATCGTGTGGAATAGAGCTATACAGCCCCTCCACATCTAGGCTACACAGGATGGCGCTTTCAGGTAGATTAATGCCATCAAAAGTCTTGAGAGTATGTTTTGTGTCTCTTAAGTATGATGGTAAATCCATCACGGTCTTCCTAATGATTTGGTCGATATATACACTAACATTTTGTGTTAGGTTGGAATTACCGGAGACAATCGGTCTTCCACTCATTGTAGTTTGTTGTTTATGTATCTTTGGTAATGAGTAGAACGTTGCGACCACTGGATTTTTTATATACATAAAGAGATACTCATCTTTAGAAATGAGTGACAATGACATAGCTTCGTCCAGGATGGTCTTTAATTCGACCAGGTATTTCTTGGTGGGATTACCACCCAATAGTTCATATGTGTCTGTGTCTTGGAGTGTCCTTTGTGCCATCGACACATATTCTTGTTTATCAAGAATGACCAGATTACCCCCTTTATAAGAGGGTTTAAGAATAATTTCTTCCATATTCTGTAGATGTTTTAATGATTTGCGTTCTTGTGGGGTGATATTGCTATATGGAGAAACTTCTAGTTCTCTTCTATCAAGGTTTTCAATTTCCTTGCACGTTAACTCTACGAATAGATCGATGTATTTAAACTCTGCTAGATATGGTGTAAAGGTACTCCTTTTTTTGAGTTGTGTAAACGGTGCTTGTGGATTTACTCGTGTTTCATTGTTTGATAGAAGTTCCACCAGGGTATCTAGCAATTCAATGTCAGATGATTGTAACCCCAAATTTCTTGCTCGTTTTTCCTCTTTAATACGGTGGAATTTATGTAGTGCTAACTTTCTGGCAAATAGGTGTATATCTTTGGTCCAGCTGAATTTGTCAAAGTCGGGTACTGGGACAAATGACAATCCACGTAGAAGTAGCTGGGTCTCTGATGTAGAAAGTTGGTAATTTGAGAGGTTAATAATCTGATTGGGGTCTAGTACTTCCTCCTTCTGAATGTGTATGGAGGTCTCGAACGGCTCCGCGTCTGAGGAGCTGGGTTGTTCTCCATACTTGGGTGTCCTAAAAAAGTGACCCCTCTTTTCAGAATACTTCTATTATTACTTTCTGTGTTGTCTCCTTTTGAATTATCGGATTCAGATCCGCTGGTTTCGTACTCTGATGTTGATATTGTCTCTGAAAAACTTTTCCTCATTCGCTTGCTCTTTCTATACACATTCCCAGATTTGAAGTCCCCACTATCTCTAATATATTTCGAATGTTTGCGTATTTTGATGTTCTGTTGGTATTTTTCTAGATTGTTCTTAAGTTTGCTTTCAAGCGGTTGGAAGTTGGGTTCTTGTTTAAATTTTTCAATCTGGTTAATTTGTTCCTCCACCTCTTTGTTTACTTTTTCTAGTCTTTTGGACTCGTATTTACATAAAATCTCCATAAATCTCTTGGAGCAGGTCCCTGCTGCTTCTTCCCACTCTTTGGTGAACTCATCCTCATCTATATGGCTTGCTGGAACATTTTGTACTCTTAGCCCTCTCGGTATGAGTTCTTTTTTAAGGTAATTTTCCAATGATACTATCTCCCATTCTGTTTTGATTTTTTGTTGGAAGAGGTTCGTGAGCCGTTTAAATGATGTCTGTATGTCCCCGTTCTGATTAATATTCAGGTCCTGATCTGAGAACACCTGGTCCGAATTTGTACACCACCCATCCCTGCTTGTTTTATCAAATAAAAAACTTGCCATGACTCAACTATAAAGGTACTCAGGTATTGAAACCTATTTAACGAAACGAAAATTGTACGTTTTATTTACTTATTTTTTTTACTTTATTTCGACCTACTTATCTAGGTCTGACTGTATCTCCCCTTTTCTTATCTAATAAACTGTCTGCTCCCCTACTAAGTATGCAATTAATAACTCCCAATTGAACACAAGAAATTGTTTTAATATACAGGTATATATACACCTATTTCGATAACCAGGATGCATTAAACCAAATTTGGCATCACTATATGTATCGGAGATTGTGTTACCACTGTTAACATTACTTTGTATCAAACCGTAAGGACTGCATCTGTATATATCTTTATTTCTTTTTTACTGCTATACTATACATGGATATGCCGTGGGCACTCTAAGCACCACGATATCCATAATATTTTTCTACTTTGTCTTGATATATATAGCGAATACTCTGGGTCCTAGATAGAAATCGTATTTCATAGGAATTGTATTTCATACATGTGTACTCCTCAAAATGCATCCCGTATATCGGCCTTATCATAAATAACGGAGGCACATATATGTATATACATCTATACTCAGATACAGAAGTATTCACTCTGGTAACCCCAAACAGGTGGCATGATTGCATTTTTTCTTCCTCTTATTTAAAATTATGAGTCTATATAAATATTATTTGGAAGAATTAGATTCCCCTCTATCTATCCTCTGAATACATATATTATTTTGATTCAAAGGGGACATTATCACAGTATTATTATTATTATTTTTTCATTATTATTTTCGACTACTTGACGATTTTCCAGACATTTTGCAGCCCATATGCCTGCTTCTTGCAAGTTATGTGGCCTGCATAATTCGGTCTTTCCCTACGATAGGAGAACAGTGGAGGATTTGCAAACTCAATTGGAAGATTAATATCTCCTTCAAAAATATTCCAATGTTTCAAAATAATATTTTTAATGTCCCTACTATAGGGAGTGTACGGAGATATGAAGGGTATTCTCTCAATTTTCTTTTCAGTTCTAATGGGGTTAAGTATTACACTCCTATTCATGAGTTGTACCCTCTCCTTGTGCTTGTTAACTAAATCTGGTGGGTAGCCTCTATTCATAATTTTTTTACAGATCAAATCTAGTCCTGGTTCTACTTGATTTTCTTGTGAAATTATTCTCCTAACTCTTAGGAGTTGGCTATACGGTAAACCATCCTTTAGATGTTGTGGATGATAACTCGAATATTCGAGGAGATTATTCCTGTCAGTGGGTTTGGTGTAGATGTTGGTGTATAACTTGTTGTCAAGTAAATGTACCCGGGTGTCGAGGAATGGTACGGACCCTGTATCACAGGTTATTGTGAATTTGATATTGGGGTCTAACATATTCAAAGTGTTGAAAAATGTATCTAGTTGTGTCTTTGTTCCGCCCCAACGAACAAACACGTCATCTATGAATCTCTTCCATGCAATACATTTCTTGAACAATGGAGTGGTGTATATGTACAATTCCTCCAGCCTATTCATATACATAGTAGCATAGGTAGGAGCAGGTGGATTAGCTTTTGAAGCTTCTTTAAAAAGTTTGAGCAATGTTGTCCTGAAACCAAGATAGGGAAGATTTTATGTTCTGCTGCTTAGATCTTTCCATCGTTAAGGACAAACATTGATTGCAGATTATTTTCTTTGTGCCATCTGGTAGAGGTGTAGAACATCTGCTACATACCAAATGCATTGTCTTATACACAGCCTTTTTGGGCACTGGAACTGTTACTTTGTCTTTTTCCATATTTTCAGGACAGAGAGGACTAGACCTATTAGAAAAACATATTTAAAAACAATATTTCTAAAATAAAAACCTTAACAGAGATTTTAAAGATTGAGACAAAATAAATCTCACCTCTAAAACCTCTGACTTGTGTTGGGGGGGAGGGGGGGGGCTTGTGACATGGGAGATCCATTCTGAGTAGCCTCCATGCTCTCAGTAGGACGTGCACAGCTTAATATAAAGTTTTTTCAAACTTTGCACCAAAATTCTGAAGTTCCAATTGCGCATGCGCAATCGTGCAGTTGGAATTTTGGTGAAACAACCTCCCGGGCATGTGTTCCACCACTGTGCGCATGGGTCCTAGATGGGCAGAGATTTGCTGCCTCCAGGGACTGGCCTCTTGTTCCGCTGGTAGCCACACTCTGCATAAAACGACCTGCTCTGTAATCCTGCAAGTTGGAGCGTTGCCGCTCAGCTCTCCACCCAGGAGGCTATCAGGCCAGTTCCCCCAGACATCACCCTGTGTGCCTCTCCAGTCTTACACTCAGCTTCAGATGCTCATCCATTCCTGTTGGAACAAGAAAAAAAAATGTGGGATCTTGGAAGGTTAGTACTTTATACCTAATGGGGGAGGATCTTTTTATGTTAATTTATTTCAGATATTTGTCCCAGGGAAAAGCACATCTCTAGTGTACTGTCACAATTTGTTAGGAAAAAAACATTATATATATATATATATATATGAATTAAAAAGTTAAATGACGCAAATATCTATTTATCTTTTATTTATTTGACAACTATGTATCCCATGTTTCAAATAAAGGCAATGTTATTACTTTTAAACAAAAATTATCAATATAAAAAAACATGATGATAACATGTAGAACACATAAAAATATAAAATTATATTTAATTCATAAGTGGGTACCATAGCACTACAGCATATTTTAATAGATTGTACCAACTAAAACTTATAAAGTATAACTGAACTGTTTGAGTAGTACTGTGCAGTTATGTTTTTTTTTTATTATTTAATTGTGTAGGACACTTGTAGAATAAAATCAAAATGATTTAAATATATTATGTATTACTGTCTTTTTTTAGAAAAAGAAAGTGAAATGATGTTAGACCAGCTACTTGGCAAATGGCTACAAAGGACAGATGGTTTTTCATTATATGTTATACAAAGCTACAATACTTGCAACAGTGTTTTGTATCTGTGCCTATTCATCTGCAAGGGAGTTATTTTCAGTATGCTTGTCCAGAACACATTTTAAATTTTTCTTTGCATCGGCAGAACATCTGCTAAAACTAGGATTGTCAGTGTCAATATGGTATTGCTGGTAAGCTACGGGCTGTCTTAATCTTTTACAAAGCCAAAGAAAGGCGTGTAAAATAAGATTTTAGGGCTAGTATCCATGGTGTACTGTCTATATATGTTCTTTACTTTGCATGCAATCTAAAATCGTTTTCAATACTCATTTGGATGTTGATAACATATGGGCTGAACAATTATCTTTGAATCTTTGAAACAAAAAAGCAATTTCTTCTTGCCGGAGTTTAGACACAAAAAAGGATGATATGCCAAGCTATTTATTGAAGAAGTGGCAAGAAAATTGTACCTAATAATGTATCACGTGTTTAATGATTCAATGTTTCAAAAACTGCCACTGTTAATTATGGGAAGTATCACAGTTGAGGTTCGCTTTACCATAAATCCCCCCTTCCCCTATTAATTAAAGACATAATTTATTTCTATGTCAAATATTCATGATATTCATTGTAAAATATTTAGATTTAAACTGACCTAACAACCAGCACTGTCATGTACCCAGATTTGTGGTTGTTACACTTCCAAAAGGTTCTTGGTATATAACAGAATTTGCTATAAGTTACATTTATAACTTCATCCAACATGACATGAAAAAGTGCTTATATTTCCTGGTACATTGTTTAAAATTAATTTACCTTTTCCATTTAGTGTTTTATTTCATTTTTTTTTTTTTTTGTAGCTCATTTTGTCTTGTAGATTATTACTTCAAGGACAAACAATAAACTGTATGCAAATGTTTACAGATCCATTAGGGTGTCCACCTGCAGTCTACTTTCATTTGCCCTGTTGGGCACACTTCACTCCAAGCAGGGCAAACAAAACAGTGTCATCATTGTCAGCATGATGACATCTGAACCTATACTTCCCAGCCAGTGTTAGAAATGTTGGCTAGTGAAGTTCCATTGCAAACACATTTCTTGCACCTAGTTGCTATGATTGAAGAGCAGGATGACTAACAGTAAAGAGTTTGTCCCACTCTCCCTGTAACACAATTCAGCAAAGAAGTCTATGCCAAATAGTTGATTGACAGGTGAGATAAAATACCTCTTTTTAAATAGTTTTTTTCTTCCAAGCTAAACATTTTCCAACCATACTAGCATTATGTACAAAAGAAACTCATTTTAATATTCATGTAATATAATTCTTATAATATATTGCATAACGTGTAATGTAACAGCTTTATCTCATTTATTTAGGAGGATATGTAAAGACACTTCTACAGCCATGGTGGAGTGAGTAATTAGTTTCCTGCTGTTTTGTGATATTTTTGATATATCCATTTTCATTAGTTCTTATTAATATTATTTTCCCTTATTTGGGGTAGTGGCACATAATTTTATTTTGCTTCACATCACATAGATCAGCCCCTCAGAACCCATAGACCTCATCACCCACAATCACAATAGCCTTTCCCCCAATATGCCCTCATGTTTGGGGTGTACTTCAATGTTACCTCAGTGTGTGAATGTGCGGGTTGTGTATTTCTGTGGAACATTGGTGTGTGTGTATAGGAGATTAATTTCTGTAAAGTGTCAGTAGTAAATATAGTGTTGTATGTGTTTGGCGTTTGTTTATTTTCATGCTTTTTTTGGTTAGTACGATTAGTTTCCAAATCATGTTTTTGTTACCTAAATTCTACCTAGACAAAAATCAACATATGGCTAAAATTTGTCCATCCCGAAAAGTTATCTATTTTCAGGAAATATGGTTCAGCTGGACCGCGTTTTCCTCGCTGTGCACAAGTCTAGTGATGGTAAAACATCTGTTCTTCAAATGTGTAAAGTGTTTCACAATAATGTGTAGGTAAATTGATTTTTACTCTATGCATTTGGGCTGGTGAATATTATAGCCATTGCTGTTGTCGAAGAAGAGTGGAAGTTTAAACAGAGGGTTTATTTCTGTAAGCTTTTAGAAAGCAATTTGAAACATAACACCAAGACACTTTTTGATTGCATGATTTGGTTCATTCCTGCTCATTACTGATACAAATAAAGTCTCACCAACTTCCAACATAGGCTTCCTTCCAAATTCTATTTTAAAAAGCAATGATCACAGTACAGTACCTTGTTTGCAATCAGTCACAAAATATTTATATTCCCCTGAACTACAATGTAATGAGAAAATATACAATTTCCATAATACAGAGAAATTGCTGTGTATAGGCTTAACAATTTGATTCATATATAGAAATTAAACTGTCAGCTTGTAGATGTTTTGTTCATCATGATACAGTTTGAATGAAATAATTCAATATCTCATTTTCTTTTCTACGCTAGTGCAAACTCCAAAAAAGGTTCTTGGTATATATCAGAATTTGCTATAAGTTTATGTATATGTTTCTCACAGTTACATTTATAACTTCATCCAACATGACATAAAAACTGTTCACATTTCCTGGTACATTGTTTACAATTCATTTACTTATTCCATTTAGTGTTTTATTTCATTTATTTATTTATTTTTTGTAGATCATTTTGTTTTGTAGATTATTGCTTCAAGGACAAACAATAAACTGTATGCAAATGTTTACAGATCCATTATGCAAAGATATAACAAAGGAAATGAGAACAGAGTAGCATTTTCTTTGAATTAAATTTTGATTCAAAATAAACTCATATTTATTTGCATATTAAAATTATGGAATAACTTGGTAAACAGAAATATGTAACAGTTTGCCCGAGGAAATATTTGATGAGTAAAAAATCAAATGAATCGGATTCAGTATATTATATTTTCTGTGTATTTATGCAATGCCACTGGGGCACACATTGTGTAGACTACAATAAATCTAAAATCAGGAAAATATGGTAGAGAGTTATTATATCTCCCAAATCTCTTGGGAAAGTAAACAAACAATCTTAAGGTGTTAAATCATTTGCAAGACGATTACATCATAAAATCATGGCTGCATATTAACCTTGTGGGTAAAACAGCAATAAAAACTGGAAATGTTTTTATATCATTGAAATTAATGAATGCATGATATCATCACAATATGGTGTTGTCACATGTTTACAGTTTATCATTTAAAGAAAATGTCATATAAAAAAAGTTGTTTAGAATATTTTTTTTACAAGATGATGTAAGAAATGAACAGTCTAGTCCAAAATAAACTGTAGAAATTAGGATGTGAAATTCAGATAAACTTCAAATAAGTTGTTATAGTTGGAACTACAAATTCAAAATTGAGTAGATCTAAATTAACTCCTAAATTAGTAACATACTTCTGAATACTACTAAATACCTAAAGTCACCATACAGTCTGCTTAAACTATATATCAAATATTTTGCTAATAAAAATCCCACATTTTCCATTTTTGATTTGGAATTGCTGCAAATGATTATGCCATGGCATTAACTAGTAGCAATCAATGCTGCATTGGTAAATCATAAGCAAAATGCAGTTGCATCTGGATAATGTGTGAGCAATGTGTCCGTATCAATTGTGGTAATATTTCTCTTCCCTTATTAATGTGTTCATTGGATAACACTCATCCTATTAGGATATACAGTATATTACACCAGAGAGGTTTGTCCACTAAACTAAAGATGTATTTGCATATTGCACACAGTAGGGGTGTGCATGGGCAACAAATTTGGTTCGGTTCGGCACTTCTGAAATTCGGGACTTCGGTAATTCGGCACTTCGGTTCGGTTCGACACTTCAGAAATTTGGGATTTTGGCAATTCAGGACTTCAGCTATTCGGGACTTCAGAAATTCCCTAACCCATACCCCTAACCTTCCCCAACCCTAACCCTACCCTAACCCTAACATGACCCTTAACCCTAACCCTACCACAACCCCACCCCTAACCCTACCCGTACCCCTTCCCCCAACCCTAACCCTACTCTCAACCCTAACCCTACCCCTACCCCTAACCCTACCCCCAACCCTAACCCTACTCTCAATCCTAACCCTAACCCTAAACCAAACCCTAACCTTACCCCTAACCCTACACCAACCCTAACCCGACCCCTAGCCCTAACTTAACCCTACCCCTAACCCAATCCCTGCCTCTAACCCTGCCCCTACCCCAACCCCAAACCTAACCCTACCCCTAACCATACCCCTAAACTCAACCCCAACCCCTATCACTAACCCTACCCCTAAACCTAACCTTAACCCTAACCCCAACCCTAATCCTATCCCTAACCACCACAACCAATTACACATCTAAGGTTAGGGTTAGAGGTAGGGTTAGAGTTAGGGTTGGGATTAGGGGTAGGGTTTGGGGTAGGGTTAGGGTTAGATTCATGTCATGATTCCCGTAATTTTCCCTCCCTCTCTTGTTTTGCCACTTTTTAGAAACCCAAAAAATTCGGCACTTTGGCAAGTCGGTTCAGTTCAGCACTTACGAAATTTAGCACTTCGGCAATTCAGTTTGGTTCGGCACTTCGGAAATTAGGCAATTCAGCATTTCGGCACTTCGGACATTCGGAAGCATCCGAATGTCAGAATAGCCGAAATTCGTCCGAATTTACATTTGGAATGAAATGAATTGCACATGTCTAGCACACAGCATATAACATGAAGAATAACAATATGTACATTACAAACAAGCATTCGCCTTTATTACTATGGCAACACATAAGTAAACAATCAACCCTACAACTGTACTGCATTCCTATCTGCAATAAATTAATTAATAAGGCTAACAGTTCACAGTGTATATATATATATATATATATATATATATATATATATATATATATATATATATATATAGTTAATACAATGCTAAACAAAAATCTGCACACCAGTCAAGCCATAAGACTTGCTTTTCCCACAGAAATCCCAAATCTGCAGTGATGTTTCACTGGTTTTGTATCTTTTCCTAAATTGTGTTCCAAACAGTTGTATACTGCAAACACAAATTAAAAGGAATCCATGTTTAAAATGGAATGAGGCAAAAATGTGATTCTTTGTTAAACTAATTTGCATATGCCTACTCAGAATCCTTTGCGGTTGATATCGATGTTCCACAAGTCCTGAAGTCAATACACCATTATTCTTGATATGCCTTCAATCAAACTGGTTTTGTGAGTGCAATCATTTATATCTATAACTCACATTCTGCAACATTATTGCGCTATGTCTGTCTCTATTATTTTTGTATTGTAGATTGCCATTTTGTGGTACTTTGTTATTAACATAACCAATCTGGCAAATTTCAATGTGAAAAAATGGAAAACTGAGCCTTATATTTGACCTTGTAACTTTCAAAAACACTATAAAACCTATACATGAGGGCTACTGTTATATTCGGAATTCTCTGCTGAACACAAATATTAGTTTTTCAAAACAGTAAAATTATATTATCAGTGAAAGTGCCGTGTCTGTGTGAAAAATGCAAATAACGCCACTTTCACTGACAATATCATCGCTGTGATATGTTTTACTGTTTTGAAACACTAATATTTCTCCCCAAATTGCAATCAATAAAATTACTTAATCATGTAATGTAAAAATATTACATAAATATGCACGTACAATTTAAATATACATACATATTTATATATTTAAAGTCTACGTGTATATTTATGAAATTATTGTAATTATGTACATGGACATATGTATATTTATTATTATTTAGTTATATATACATATATATATATATATATATATATATATATATATATATATAATTTCAATCTACGTGTATTTGGATATAAATAAATATATATATATTTTTTTTTTTCTTAACTTTTTTTTTAATTTAAAACTTTTTTTTGTTTTTTTTAACCCCTGCCTGTCAATTCAGGTAGTCCTCCTGCAGGCAACACTATGGATCTTTCAGAGCGATCACATGGCCCATGGGGTCCTATTTAGCTGAGGGGGGACTGTCTGGGCTGTCAAACAGTCCTCCCAGTGGAGAAGAAGACCGATCATTGGCAGGGGGAACGGCGGCGATCAGGTAATTAATTTAGGATAGCCTCTGAGGTACTAGGTACGTCCAAGGTGCTGGTGGGATTTTTTACTTATATATTTTTTTAATGTCATTTTTAAAACTTATTTTTTAATTAAATTTATCTTACTGTATTCCTCACCCCCTTTGAGGCACTCAGCAGACAGGGAGAGCATCGTAAGCCTGCTTGATGGCTTCCGATGCTCTGCCTCATGGCTGCCTCTGCTCCGGGGGTACTATCAAGGCATCGCTGAAATACCCTTAGAGCGGCTGGAAGCGACACGATTGCTTCCAACGCTCATATTTGCCGTGGACATACAGGTTATGTCAGCGGGGTTAACAACCATTTTTTGTCTGACGTACCCTATACGACTGCGGTCACTAAGGAGTTAAGGATGGACCTCTAAATGTTCATCAGTATATAGAAAATATTTACCAGCAATGTCACCACACTAATGTGTGGGTGATGTGTCTGTTTAAACCAGTATGTCCCTACTAAAATTGGGTCCTACCAGTATGTCCCTACTAAAATTGGGTCCTGCTCAGAGACTAAGCACCACTTTTAGACAGCAGGGATTACTGCATAAAATATATAATTTAGAATGCTTTACTTAAAATTGCTTAATATGGTGTATTTTGTTTTAGGTTTTATTTTTCTACATACATTTCCATTCGTAGGTTATGAATTCAAAGTGTCACTGTAATTTGTGTTTTTTTTCCCATCCTTTATGAAATATGTTTTTTCAATA
Organism: Pelobates fuscus; assembly: GCF_036172605.1. NCBI lineage: Eukaryota > Metazoa > Chordata > Amphibia > Anura > Pelobatidae > Pelobates > Pelobates fuscus. The sequence goes on from NC_086322.1 coordinate 133,543,085, forward strand.
AATATTCTCCCTCATAGCTTAACTATTGACTCGCTTCAAAAATCCTTCAAGAATCCAATAACCTATGCCTAGTAGCAGTAGAAAAAGGCCCACATCTTGGTTAGGAATATCATGGAAACTGGCTTTGGTCTGCTGGAGAACCATTTATGGTGTCTACACTGTGTATGATCCTCTACAACAGTGGTAGGCAGACTTCTGCATTGCGGATGTTGTAGACTACATAACACCTGATTTTTTGCCAGCAATATGCCTGTAGTAGTGTTTTGGGAGATGTATTTCACAACATCTCGGGTGCCAAATGTTGCTTAACTCTGCTCTAAAACATAGCCATGTGGAGGATGATAGTGTTAATTGAAGACGAAGAAGGGAGGAGGAAGGTGGTACAGCATTCAGGGGGGGGAAGGTAGTGCAGCATTGACTTGTTCATGCCTGTGTGCTGGAGCAAGCCCATGGTGACTAAATATGTGAATATTTATTTTGTGTTAACCCTTCATTTATTTAGTTAACAAAGCCAACCCCAGTGAATAACATTAAAGGGAAACTCCAGTGCCAGGAAAACGATCCGTTTTCCTGGCACTGGAGGGTCCCTCTCCCTCCCACCCCCCAATCCCCGGTTACTGAAGGGGTGAAAACCCCTTCAGTGACTTACCTGAGGCAGCGGCGATGTCCCTCGTCGCTGTCTCCGCCTCCGCGACGCTCCTCCTCTTCATTGCGTCGGCTGGTGGGCGAGACTGATCTCGCCCACCGGCCGAGGGGACCTAATGGGCATGCGCGGCAATGCCGCGCATGCGCATTACGTCTCCCCATAGGAAAGCATTGAAAAATAATTTCAATGCTTTCCTATGGGGTTTTGAGCGACGCTGGAGGTCCTCACACAGCGTGAGGATGTCCAGCGATGCTCTAGCACAGGTTTCCTGTGCTAGAACCCAGGAAGTGACCTCTAGTGGCTGTCTAATAGACAGCCACTAGAGGTGGAGTTAACCCTGCAATGTAATTATTGCAGTTTATAAGAAAACTGCAATAATTACACTTGCAGGGTTAAGCGTAGTGGGAGTTGGCACCCAGACCACTCCAATGAGCAGAAGTGGTCTGGGTACCTAGAGTGTCCCTTTAAATTCTTGATTAATCCTTATTTGAGATTACTGATCACTTCAAAGACCTCAATGTTTTAAATTGTTCTATCTAGTTTTGCATTGCTATAATAAAATCCATTGTTTTTACCAGTCTACATTTATTATAATACAATTTATAAGTTAGATTTTTTAACCTAAACCAAACTTTTTAAATGTATATTTATTACGCGTATGTACTTCTTTGTTCTCCTTTATAGTTAATGGTTTGTTTCAACTTCAACAACATTATTTTGATGAACAATGTCAGAAAGTAAATCTAAAATGACCTTTTGTATAAAACAATATGCATGGCTTAAAAGTGTTTTGTTCCACCTTTATGACTACCTTCTGGGAGAAATGATGAGGAATAAATACAGGAATGTCACTTTGATGTTGCTGCTAAACTGTCACTATGATGCATAATGGATGGCAGTGAAGGATCCTGCTGTAGGTCACTCTACTGCTTATCTCCTTTAAAGTCCTCTTAGACTATGCATATGTGTATACAAGCAAGTATAGCTCTCCAGGGTCTTGTTTGAAAAATAAAAATTTAATATGATCACTGTTTCAGTTTTCTATTATTTATATATATATATATATATATATATATATATATATATATGTGAGTGAGGAGTGCACTAATGCATGTGGTATATGTTTATAAATAACTTTCATTTTAAATATATAACTTTAGGTGGAAGGGGTTTTCAATCACAATGTTTCCCCATCATAACCTATTATATATATATATATATATATATATATATATATATATATATATATATATATATATATATATACATATACATATACATACACACACACATACATATACACACATACATATATATATATATATATATATATATATATATATAATTTTGGTTTTAAAATAGAGTACAAAGAGTTGTTGTTAATGGTAAATTTTAAAACTGGACATAGGTGGCAAGTGGTGTACTTCAGGGGTCTGTTCTGGGACCCCTTCTATTTAACATGTTTATAAATGATCTTGAAGAAAGCATTGAAAGTCATGTTTCAGTGTTTGTAAATGACACAAAACTCTGTAAAATAATACAATGTGAGCAAAATATTACTTTGCTGCAGAGGGATTTAGATAGACTGGGCACTCAAATGGCAGATGAAATTTAATGTTGAAAAATGCAAAGTTATGCAGTTCGGCGTAAAGAATACACAAGCAACGTATACCCTTAATGGAAGCGAATTAGGGATAACAACACACGAAAAGGACTTGGGAATTGTTATAGACAACAAACTATGCAACAATGTGCAATGTCAATCAGCAGTGGCCAAGGCCAGTAAGGTATTGTCATGCATGAAAATGGGCATTCATTCTCGAGACGAGAATATAATTGGGCCTCTTTATAAATCACTGGTAATACCACATATTGAATATGCTGTGCAATTTTGGGCACCTGTTCTAAAGAAGGATATTATGGCACTAGAAAAAGTGCAGAGGTGGGCTACAAAATTAATGGAACATATCAGCTATGAAGAAAGTTTAACAAATTTAAACCTATTTAGTTTAGAAAAACGTCGCCTGAGAGGGGATATGATAACATTATACAAATATATTCGGGGCCAATACAAACCATTGTGTGGAAATCTATTCACAAACCGGACTTTACATAAGACACAAGGTCATGCGTGTAGACTGGAAGAAAGAAGATTTCGTCTAAGGCAAAGGAAAGGTTTTTTACTGTAAGAACAATAAGGATGTGGAATTCTCAGCCTGAAGAAGTGTTTTTATCAGAGTCCATACAGATGTTCAAACAGCTACTAGATGCATACTTGCAAAAACAGAATATTCAAGGATATAATCTTTCAATGTAGGGTAATCACTGCTTAATCCAAGGATACATCTGACTGCTATTCTGGGGTCAAGAAGGAATTTTTTTCCTAGCTTGTTGCAAAATTGGAAGTGCTTCAAACTGGGTTTTTTGCCTTCTTTTGGATAAACAGCAAAAAACAAAAGTGAGGAAGGCTGAACTTGATGGACGCAAGTCTCTTTTCAGCTATGTAAATATGTAACTATGTAACACGTTTGCCTCATTTCATTTTATACATGGATTCCTTTGAGCCTGTGTTTGCTGTATACAACAGCTTTGAAACACAACTTAGGAAAAGATGCAAAGCCAGTGAACCACTCATGGACAGCTGTTTCATTGTTATTGCAAATCATCAGCATGAGGATGGTTGCTGGTTTTGAGGCATTGCAAATTTTCCCCACCATAACCTTTTTGGATTTTGCTTCCCAAGCTTTACCAAGCCAGTAACCAACCTCATGCTGATGATTTGCATTAACAATGAGACAGCTGTCCACGAGTACATATATATATATATATATATATATATATATATATATATATATATATATATATATATATATATATATATATATATATTTCAATTAAATTGTTTTTCTAAGATTGACACAATGGATATGTATCCCATGTTTTTCAGATCCAAGCAAACTAATACCTGCTCTTACAAGATTAATCCACTTATATGGAAATGATTCCTCCTGGGGCTCTCTGCAGTGCAAGGTTAAATAGGGTGCTGGAATAAAGCACCTGTGACAGGGAGAGGTGCAAAACTGTGGAGTTGACCTTACATTATATTTGCTGGGGCCAATTGAAACATACAATATACAATGCACTCACTCATTCACTAAACAGTTATTTCAAAACACACCTAATGTAATTGTTTTTTTTTTTTTTTTTTTAAAAACACTTAACCTAAGCAAAAATATTGGGTTTTAAATTATATGATAATACATTGCATAAGAATGCCACAATGCCAACGTGCCCCATGTTTTGCAGATCCTATTTTAGAAAACTAATGTTTGTTCATACGAGATTAACCTGCTCACTTGGAAAATCCTTCCTCCTGGTGCTCTGTGCTGTGCAAGTTGAAATAGGGCTCTGGAATTAGGCACCTATGATAAGGAGAGGTGCAATGCCATGGGAACTGGCTTGGATTCCCAAAAATATTTAAATTTTAAAAAGAGTGTAGAAGTCACCTAAACATGTATATGGAATAGTACCTAAACCTGGTAACCCAGATGATACTCCAATTAGTAAAAACAGTCTGAATTACACCCATGCCTCTTTTTGGAATACTGTCATACTTTTATTAGCTAAACTATAGAGCGGGAGGAAGATCTAGTAGATCATGGGTTGTGAGAAGGATAATATTTGTGGATTGTTAATCGATGTACATGAGATGGAATTCTTTAGTCCTGTATACATGTATGTATACATTACATACATTATATTGTGCAAAGCTACAGTAGCTCTTTCGTATGATTGGACCTGACAGGCTAGCCTTCACTCCTCATGTGCATCAATGAGCCTTGGTGCCTTTAACCCTGATCCCATCTCACTGGTTGTCCTTCCTTGCACCACGTTTAATATATGCTAACCACTGCACAATGAGATCACCCCACAAGACTTGTTAGTTGCTTGCTAGACTTGCTAGTTTGGAAATGTTCTGACCCAGTCATCTATCTATCACTATTTTGTCCTTGTCAAAGTCACTCAGATCTTTTTGCTTGCCCATTATTCCTGCTTCCAACACATGAAATTCAAGAACAAACTGTTCACTTGCTGTCTAATACATCACACCCTTTGACAAATGCCAATGTTACAATATGATCAATGTTATGCACTTCACCTGACGGAGGTTTTAATATTGTGACTAGTCAGTATATGTGGTAACAAGATTGTAACAAAGTTGAAATGCTGTATACATTCTCTTATGCATTAATATTAAATATGTGAAGTTTTATCATTCAGCAATGGAAACAGTTTAAACATTACTGGGTACATTAGAGTAGTGCTACTTAAAAGTCTAACACAAGTTTTTTTTCTTTTTTTTTTAAAGATAAATTCTGATAATCAGATCGCAATAATCAAAAACTTAATTTCTTTAAATACCTTAAAGGAAGTACATTACGTTTTCACTGTTTGAAAGTGGTTTTAATTTTAGATACTTTAAGTTCTGGAATTGAACTATGTTACCAGCATAAACTATTTGATGAAAATGTAAATGTGTATATTTTAAAAAGTTTAACAGGTGCACTTGAAATATTAAATGTGTAATTGGGATTGCAAAGTTATACTTTTTAAATTAGGATTCATTTAATACATTTTACCTTATCTTTTTTTTTCTATCCCAGCAAAAAATGTACCTTTAGTCATTTGCAAATGTACTTATTTTAACAGTTTCCCAATGTAGTGTGTGTCAGGTCTTGTGGTTAAAGTCCAGAATGCAAAGATAATGTTCACCCTTGCAAAATATTACAACCCACAGTGATTAGTCAAATAAATCACCTAGGGCACGAATGTGTGCAAGGTGGCTGTACAGGAGAACAGATCATGAAACACAGTACAGAGAAGGAAAAATACAAAATTTGAGTATAAGTATATGCTTCCAGTAACTGAAAGATTGAACTGACACTGAAGCTGTTGAGAAGCAGGCATCTATAGCCAGTTAAGTAGCCACAGATGAGGCAAATATCTGTAGGCGACTCAGCAGGAATCCAGCCCCCTAGAGATACAGACCAAACAGAAATGGGTTAACCATGCCCGGCAGTTTGCCTAGATGTTGGCAAACTGTGACTGTGTGCAAGAGGGATTTCATTTTGGGATATTAAATGAATATTGGAGCTCGTTGGGTAAATACCACTAATAGTATAAATAGCAGCTAAGATACATGAAAATTGGGTCATTCAAATTGTTCAAATATTAGGTCAATATTCAAATATGGCTGAGATTAACCCATTAGAGACCGCGGATGTATTAGATACTTTCGACAAAAACTGTCGTTATCGACTTTGGATGTACATGATACGTCCATGCCACATTAGAGTGCTGGAAGCGATCATGATTGTTTCCAGCCGCTCTAACAGTATTGCAGTGATGCCTCAATGTCAAAATAAATTAAATAAGACCTCGGACGTCCAAGGTAATCCTATGTACTTACCCGATCGTCGTCGTTCCCCCTGTCGGTGACCGGCTTCTTCTCCACTGGAAGGATGGTCTGACAGCCCAGACAGTCCCCCCCCTCCCCACCTCTGCAAATTAGGCCCCTATGGGCAATGTGATCACTCTGAAAGAAAAAAAAGAAATGAAAAAAAAGAAAATAGAAAGTGACCAAGGACAGAGCCATGGGGGACTTAAACCGAGACAGGACGAGGGGAGGAGGTATCATTAGAAAAGGAGACACTAAATGAGTGTTGGGAGAGATAAGAGGAAAACCACAAGAGGGCAGAGTCACAGAGACCGAGTGATTCAAGAGTTTGAAGACGAAGAGCATGATCAACAGTGTCAAAGGCATCAGAGAGGTCAAGAAGAATTAGTATGGAGTAGTGTCTTTTGGATTTAGTAGCAATTAGGTCATTAGTTACGTTGAAAAGAGCAGTCTCAGTAGAGTGGAGAGGGCGGAAGCCAGATTGAGGATCAAGGAGAGAGTTGGAATGGAGGAAGTGAGACACACGGGCAAAGACAAGTCTTTCCTGAAGCTTCGAGGAAAAAGGGAGCAGGGATATGTGACGATAGTTAGAGGGGGAGGATGGGTAAAGAGATTTTTTTTCAGGATATCTACTACAGAGGCATGTTTAAGGTCAGCAGGGACAATGCCAGAAGAGAGAGAGCAGTTGAAGATGTGTGTCAAGGAAGGTACAAGACAAGGGAGAGAGACCGGATAAGGTGAGATGGGGCAGGATCGAGCTTGCAATTGGTGAGGCTAGAGGAAAGGAGAAGCACAGCCACCTCTTGTTTAGTAGCAGGGGAGAAAGTCTGAAGGGCTTGATCTATGTGTGGTTGAGAAAGCGAATGGCAAGGTGGGGAGAATTCTTTCTTTAGCTTTTGAATCTTGTCAGTAAAGTAGCATGCAAAGCTATCGGCTGTAAGGTTAGTTTGAGAGGTGGCCACAGCAGGGTGAAGAAGAGAGTTAAAGGTGTCAAAGAGAGGCCTGGGATTGCGGGAGCATGAACTAATGAGAGAGGAAAAGTATGACTGTTTGGCGAGGGCTGTGCTGTATGAACACAATATGAATCTATAATAGAGAAAGTCTGACTGGGTGCAAGACTTCCTCCAGGAGAGTTCAGCACAACAGGAGCAACTTTGCAGTAGCATGTTAATTTAGTATGCCACGGTTGGGGGTGTGTCCTCCTTGAGGTGCATGTTTGGAGTGGGGTAGTGTTATATGTGGAGATGGTCAGTGAGAGACAGGAGAGGGAAAGGATAGATAGCAGTTGTGATCAATATTAGCTGACAGCTGCTGGAGGTCAATAGAATTAAGGTTGAGGGGTTTAAGGCTAAAGGTTGTTGGGTGAGGGGGTACTGGAGAGCAAACAATAAGAGGTGGTGATCAGAGAGAGGAAATGGAGTGTTGCAGATATTAGATACTGTACATGCATAAGAGAAAATTAGGTTGACGGTATTGCCAGCTATATGGGTGGGAGAATTAGCCCACTGTGATAGCCCGATGGAGGAAGTATTTGAAAGTAGTTTAGAGGCTGCTGAGGTTAAAGTTTGGTTAATGGGAATATTGAAGTCCCCGAGAATTAGGGATGGAATATTAGAAGAGAGGAAGTAGGGTAGCAAGGCAGCAAAGTGGTCAAGGAAGAGGAGTGGGGAACCAGGAGGACAACAAATAACGGCGATGTTAGCAGAGAAGGGTTTGAAAGGGTGAATTGAAAGAATTTCACATGATGGGAAAGAGAGGGAGGGGTCTACAGAGTTTTAAAGGAGCAGTGGGCTGAAAGCAGAAATCATACACCGCCACCTTTACTCTCAGCTTGTCTTGGGTTGTGGGTAAAGTGAAGACCACCAAATTATAGTGAGGCAGGGGTAGCAGTATCAGAAGAAAGAGAGCCATGTTTTTGTGCAAGTAGATTTAGGGAATGTGAGATAAATAGGTAATGGATGGAAGTTGATTGAACAGTGCCTACACAGAGCGTGCATTCCAGAGGGCAACTTTAAAGGAGGAATTATAGTGAGAGTTACATGGAATGGATATGAGATTGTTCTGGTTTCTGGTGTTAGCACTAGGTGGCTTAGTAGAGGACGGGGCCTCACCAGCTGCCAGAAACAGTAGGATGGAAAGGAAGAGAAGGTGGGAGTATGATTTAAATGTTTGGGATGAGAGCTTGTATTTAGGGGTTTTAGGAAGGATTTGTGGAGAAAGGCTGGATAAATATGTATCTACTATAATGTTGAGACAAACAGGAAGGTATAAATGTGGCTGCTGTGTGCTTCTTTACTGAAGGTCTCTGTGTCCCTCCACCCAATATGTTTATTTATGTATTTAGCTATTGGTTCTCTTGGTGCTGAAATGTTAAGAAGTCAATAAGCATTAATAATGTTTTCAGAGAGAATGCTTCTTCTGAGTAACCACTTCATTGTGTAAAATATTTTAAGCATCATTTATTCTTAATTTCATCTTCCATTATATCTTCCATGTCGGTTTGTGTTTTGCTTCAGATAACTGTGACTGCCACTTGAGAACTTTAAACGTTATACTGTTTTATAACACTAAAATAAACGTTTACACTGGTTTTAATATATAGAACATAATAAAACCTAATAAAATGAGTGTTTTAAGACACAACGTCAATTATCAGTGATTGATGGTTATATATAGTTTCAGTTATCAGCCTTTTAGTACTTTGGACTTTGTATTAAGTAGAACACTTAAATAAAGAAAAAATAACACAAATAATGGCAATTATTTCATATATAATTTAACTTTATTAAAAAACAAGTAGACCACTTAAAAAAATTATAGTGGGAAACAATTTAGAGATGAAATAGATTAATTTAGACCTAGCTTTATTGCAAATATATATGAATATTTAAATAAAAAATATAATTCTTAAGATACATAGGAAAAGGATGTTGTTAAAATAAACCGTACATAAAATTATTGAAATACATACAATTATAAACAAATGTGCATATACCGTGTTATATATATAAAAAAAAAAAAAAAAAAAAATTCACTTTTCTAATTCTCTGTGTGTCCCGGTTGCCTAGATATCTATGGCTTGTTTTGTAAATAAGAATGTGAGATGTGAAAAATATTGAAATCAGACATTGGCTGATTGTTACTTTTTAATTATTATTATTACTATTAAATATTTTAATGTGTTTAACTTTCAGTACAAGTGAACGATATTCCAGTAAGGATGTTGACATAGCCAAACATTACATGTGCTTTAATAAATAGATCAGAATTATTTATAAAGATATTTTTTTTCTGCTGACATACATATAAATCCCTGTAGTCTTAGAAGAAATACAAATATGATAGTAAAACCCTATTCCCAGGAGTTGTATTAAGCAATCAATAAAAAAGATACAGTCTCTCATCATAAACAAAAGGTAAATTTCGATCAAGTAGTCAGTCTCAGATGTAGAATTCTAATATTCATATACTTATAATGAGAAAAAAAATAAGTATTTGAACTCATCATGTATGGTTTAGAAGTTAAAATTATTTATATTGCCACAATTAATCTATTTCCTCACACTCCATATTTACATGGGCGGATTCAAATTTTGAATAGCAAAGAAAATACTAAAAGGTTTCTTATAACTTCTCTTCTGTTCAATTACTTATTATGAAGAGAAACGCATTAGATAACTGTCTGGGGCCAGGGAGATACAAAAGACCCAGCTATAGCACCTACTAAATTTGGAAACAAATATCTTATTTATGCAGTCTAGCAAGTGATATATTACTGAATGTAACCTGCACCAATATTCTCCTTGAGTCAACAATAACCCAACAATCTGAATTTCACTCTGGACTCAAAGCACAGTAAGAATTCGTATGGGGCCACCATGACACTGTTATAAATCAACAGCAGTACAGACTGGGTCTGTGATGCAAATAGGAATGAACTTGTATATGTGCCACCAGAAGTCTTGGATGAGACAGTAAGAAAGACTGAGCAACATCCAGAGCTGAAGCTGTGACGGCATACCTCTCTACATTGGGATGCATGAAATTGGGGCAGGGGTTGGCAGGCCTAAAGGAGCATTCCAATGATTTGTCTTTTCACTGGCAATGTACAAAATAGGCAGTCCTGTTGGGACAGAGTCAGCTGGAAAAGAGGGCATTTCAGCTTGGTGTTAATACATGTCAGGCTGATTAACAATTTCCCCCCTCATTGCAGGTCATTCAGAGAGGACTGCTGAAGTTCTTTCTGCATAGTCCTAGTGCTAGCTAGGAACAGTTCCATAGTGTCCCGCCAGTGTTTGTGACCAAGTGGCTACTAAAAAAGACTGGACATACCCCATTTGCAATACCTTGTCTACTTTTGCAAATGGTAGGCTATCATGGGGGTAATTCTCATTCCATTCTCAAAGGCAACGTAACCAATCTGTCAAATTTCAATGTGAAAAAAAACAAAAATGTAATATGCTATATCTGACCCAGTTACTTCCCAAAACACTATAAAACCTGTACATAGGGGGTACTATTTTACACGTGAGACATCGCTGAATACAAATATGTGTATTTTATTGCAGTAAAAGTAAACAGTATTATGACATTCACAGTTAGAATGTCACATATAACTAAACATTTTTTTTTTAATTCTTATTTTCTCCCATTTTTATATATTTTATTCATATTTAATTATGCTTCATACCTAAATATTTGATGTTAAATGAAAGCCCTGTATCCCCTGAATAAAATGATATATAATTAGCGTGGGTGCACATAATATGAAAAAGGTGAATTTACGCTTGAACAAACATATAGCGCAAATTCAAATTTTTTGATTACGTTTTGTTTTGATCGCAACGTGTACATTTGGCTCAGTCCTTAAGGGGTTAAGCTGTGTGCAATGAACAAATCAAATAAAAGCTATTGAAATAGCTCAACACAAAGAATGCTTCAAGCGGTTTCCCCAAATTCAACTGAAAATGCAACTGATAATGATAACGTTTGAAAATAAGTATTATAGTATAAAAGTAGTATAAAAGTGATGAATTTGCAAGATGCTGTACGATAACATTGTGGAAGCACTCATGTTACTAAAATGCTTGAATCTTTCTAAGGAAAATTGCTCTTGATAATTAATGTAATATGTACTTATTGTTTCTTACAAACTGTAATGCACACTTTTTTCTTTTCGTTATTTACTCTACCTAAACAATCTATCTTTATCACTAAACGGAAAAAAAAATGATATAAATAAAGACTGTCATAAATAAATAAATAAATAAATAAATAAAACTAGCAATTAAGATCTTTATCGCACATAAAGAGGAAGGGGACGAATGACCCATCTTTACAAGTACTCAAAGACATCTCCCACCAAATATGCCAAATGGAATACACTCCGCTTCTGACACACTACATAAATTCCTTAATATATGGGGCCCAATCCTGTCTAGTGATGGAAGGTGGGTGGGAGCCCAGCTGCACTCAATACTCTGAGCAATTGACTAGTGTAGTACCACGTGACATTGGCCTAGCTGAAGACCCAGCAGATGGCAAGGGTGAGACAGATGGGGAAGCCGGGGGGGGAGGGGGAGGGGGTGCAGGGCTACTCTGGGGCGGTTGGGGCTCTAACAGCCTAGAGCAGGCTCAAAATAAAACTCGAGGTGGGTTTGACGATGCTGGTGGAAAGACACACAGACCTTGACCCTTCAATTTACAGCCTGACAATTTGCTTTTATATTCTACCTTTGCTTTCCTTTCCTACATTACCCTTATTTACTATTATACTGTTTTTTAATGTTATTAATATAATACATTATGCATAGTTCTTAAAGCTCACACTCACAATCATGAGTAAGTTGCTCAATACTACCAAAACAACAACTAATGTATAGCTACCATGGGGCTATGAAAGGGGAATTTTTATATATTCTTTTCTACCGCACTTCACTCAAGGAAAGGGGGGATCACTTATAACAGTCTTTTTGCAACTTGACTACTCCACATAGCCTTCTCATAATTGGTATATATAATTGTATTACAACTACCCCTCTGATACCCACTAAACATGTAACTGTATAACGTATTCTAGAATTTCCCTATTAGGCAATGTCATTGCTTGTATGATCACTGTATTTGTGGACCACCTGAATTCTTTCTATCTTTCCTTCTGTATGTGAACTTGAACTTGAACGTGCATAACAAGACAAAAAAATTATAAGTTTCAAAAAAATAAATAAATAAAGCAAATCATATATATGACTTGCAGGATTAACATTGAGACACCTGAGTGCAACACATAGTGTGCAGGATTTAAAAGTGTATTACAAATAATTATAATAATAATAAAAAAAAATAGATTTCAATCAATGCACAGAAAACAAACAAGGTTGGAAGTTAGCAGAACTTGAGGTAAAAGTAGAGTGTGAAACAGGTTTGTAAAATAGAAGTTACTATGGGAGGCCATAAGCTTTTCTGAATAGATGGGTCTTGAGGGGCTACTTAAATGACTGAAGACTGATGGAGGTAGATAGGCTGTGCTAAAAGAAGGCAGCCGCCTGTGAGAAGTCCTGCAAGCGTGAATTAGCAGTAAGAGTGTGAGCAGCAGACAGGAGAAGGTCACTGACAGAGTAGAAAAGGTGCATACCTACAGATTAATGAAGAAATATAACAGGGGATAGAGTTGTTTAGAGCTTTATAAGTAAGCGTTAGTATTTTGACTCTTATAGGAAACAGGAAGCCAGTGTAAGGATCGACAGAGGGGTGAGGTATGAGAGGAGCAACAAGAGAAAAAGATCAGCCTGACTGCAGCATCCATCAGAGACTGTAGCGAGGCAGTATAGCTTCTGGGGAGGCAAATTAGTAGAGAATGACAGTAATCATTGCAAGAAATTACTAGAGCATGAACAAGCTCCTTGGCAGAGTTCTTGTGTAAGAAAGGGGCAGACGCGGGCAATGTATTTGAGGTGGAATATACACGTTTTAGCAACAGACTGGCCATGAGGCACAAAAGTGAGTCCAGAATCAAAGATAGCACCAAAACAGCAAGTTTGCATAGATGGGCTGATGCAGTTACCATTAACCTGCAGAAAGAGTGAGAGAGGAGAAGCAGCATTATGAGGAGGAAAATTAAGAAGCTCAGTTTCAGAGAGCTTGAGTTTCAGAAACAGGGAGGACATCCAGTCAGAGATGGAAGAAAGGCAAGCAGTGACATGTTGTAGGACAGCAGAGGACAGCTCAGGGGAAGAAAGATATATCTGGATTTCATCAGCGTACAGGTGGTAGCAGAATCCTAACAAATGAATATGTTTGCCAAGAGAGGAAGTATAAATAGAAAACAAAAGGTGACCAAGAATAGAGCCTTAGGGGACTCCAACCAAGACCGGACAAGAGGAAGTGGTGCCAAAAGGAGGTACTGGATTAACATTGGGCAGGATAAGTGGAGAATCACGAGAGAACAGTGTCACAGAGAATGATGATTTGAAGAGTTTGGAGAAGGAGGACATGGTCAACAGTGTCAAAGGTGGCAGAGAGGTCAAAATGAATTAATATAGAGTAGTGGCCTTTGGATTTAGCTGCAATTAGATCATTTGCGACTTTTGTCAGAGCACTCTTAATAGAGTGGAGTGGGCGGGAGCCAGACACTGAAATTGTAAATATATACATAGAGTACATAATTTACTATGATAAATACCAGCGCCCACTGATCAGTATATGAACGTAAAGTTTAATAATGTACTTTTACATGAGTATCCCATGACATGTTTGTAAACAATCAGTTTTTATTTTTTTCATATGATTTGTATATTATTTCTAAGGAATAACATGGATAATATACACAATGATATGTATAATTTAATAATACAATTAATTATACTCTTTTTTTAAAAGCAACACATTTCCTACTTTTGTTCTGTGCTCTACAGTTACCTAAGCATTCATTATAGATGCGACAAATTCTTACAGTTCGGTCTTTCCTTTAATCCATTGTTATTTGTTCTCTCCAAAGACCAACAGCCAGGATCAAATGAAATCTTTTTAATACTCTGCACTACACAGCTGGTGACTTTGAAAGGGTAGCTCTGAAGCTTATGTCACATTAACCTTAACCAGGACCTTGCAGAGGAAGGATTACATCCTGAAGGCAAGCTTTAAGTTTGTAAACCAGCTTCAGTACATCTATATTTTAAAGGGATTGACCAAAACTTAGAAATAAGAGAAGCTTCTAGACCAATAAGCCGTAGCATTTGATAGCTGATAACACTGAAAATATATTTTAGATTAACAGACAAAAGCCTTAAAATAAACGAGGGAGTTTCACTGCAGCTATAAAGGAAAAATATATACTTACAAGTTAGGTTTCAAATGTGCTTTTATTCATTCTGTATAGCCAAATATATGCACTTACATACACTTACCATAGGCTAGGGTAATCAGAATATGACCATAATTTTGCACATTTAAATATATATAAATATATAGATTTCTCTGCAATGATATCAATGCAGTGCAGTTCTACAATACACAATTTCTAAAATGTTTAACCCCTTAAGGACAAATTACATGTGTGACATGTCATGATTCCCTTTTATTCCAGAAGTTTGGTCCTTAAGGGGTTAAAGAGAAAACTAGAAAGATATATTAATAATAATAATAATAATAATAATAATAATAATAATAATAATGGTAATAATGATAATCAAACTAATAATTTATTTAATTTCTGGGGTAATTTAACATGGTATAAAAGAATGCATGATAGATGTAATAACTAAATTTTTCTCTAAAGGCTGTGTTTGTTAACTTACCTGAGTCTTTGAAATTAAAAGAACATTTTAGAAGGTGATGTAGATTATGTAGGATACTCAGAATTCCAAGTAATTGTGTATTAGTAGAGAGATCTAAGGAAAGATTTAAGTTGACAACCATTAATGTTGCATATTTTAGGTAAACACGCTGGATCACTGTTGTTCAGTTTCCGACAACAGCTGAAGTCAAAGTGTCTAGAAGAATCCTGCCTGGAAGTATAGCTTTTTTATTGTCCTTTTTCTCCCACCTTTATTAATAATTAGTTTGATCTGTGATTAAAATTAACGTGGATTTTTGTTATTTCTTGATTGGACAGGAGATCCAGCTCACATGAATGTGGTTACCTGCCCCTTCCTCCTCCCCCCCCCCCCCGTCTTCCCTTCCCCCCCAAAAAAATGTATTGTATATAAACCTGTACGAAAACATGGTTTCATTATCAATTAGACATTTACTTATTTTAGAACTTCTTATCTCCTGCTTTGTAAATTGAACTTTAATCCTACAAATAAGGGAGGACCTGCAGGGTCTAGGAGGCTATTACCAGTGCAGGAGATAAGATATTCTAGATTAACCGCTTAAGGACCAAACTTCTGGAATAATGGCATGTGTCCTTAAGGGGTTAAACTGGACAATACAGAAACCTAGAATATATAGGTTGCTTTTCAGGAAGTTTTTAGAAAGGCTGTGCAAGTCACATGCAGAGTTGTGTCTTGGACTGTCTAAACAAAGTGATTTAACTCCTCAATAGCAGATAATTGAATAATGAGACTGCAAGGGCATGATCTTTAACCCATAACTGCTTTATTCAACTAAAATTCAGTGAGACAGTTAACACTTTTATTATACTCCAAAATACATAGGTATGAGAAGCAATACATACTGTACATATTAAATATAATTGTCACAGGAAAGGTTATGTGGTATTCTATGTTTACCCTGCTTGTTTTAGTTACTATGATAGATATAGACTTAACCAACATCCCCAGCATGTTTCCATAACACATGCATTACTGCTGGTAAGACTCATCTGAAACAAAAAGGGAAAGCAGGTTCCATACACACAAAAGGCCAATTATATTGTGACCAACCTAAATTAGGCAGAGGAACTTAGCCATTTCCTGTACCATCACACAAAGCACACAAAGCAGATGTAACACAAACTGCATTCCTTCTTGACTCATAAATATGCAGTACTTTTTTTCTAAAAAGTTCATTACCTTTTGATTTATGTTTCACTTTAGAGGGGCACTGTAGGCACTCAGACCACTTCAGCTCAATGAAGTGGTCTGGGAACAATATCCCATATCGCTTAACCCTGCAATAATAATTATTGCAGTTATTAAGAAACTGCAATAATTGCTATCCAGTGTTAACTACACCTCTAGTGGCTGTCTACCACACAGCCACTAGAGAGCTTCCTGGTTTAAAATGGACCTCCAACATCAGATTTTTCCCCAAAGGAAAGCATTAAATAATGCTTTCCTATAGGGAAATCCTAATGCGAGCGAGATCATTGCTGCGCATTTGAAATAGGTCTCCCTTGCCAACCTCAGGGGGAGAGAGAGGGGAGTGTGTGTGGAGCCTGACCAAGCGCTGAGGGACTTCAGTGCTGGATTCAGGTAAGTGACTGAAGGGGTTTTAAACCCTCAGTACCACTGAGGGGTGGGGGGAAGGGGGGGAGTGGGTACTGTAGGATTCTATAGTACCAGGAAAACTGGTGTGGAGAGTTTTACTTAACACTAGTTCCTTTTGTGGAAAAGTTGAGTGCCCTGCTTCATAGATATATTTGGCTAGGAAATGCCACCAGCAACATAATCTGTCCCTGTAACACCACAAGTCAAACTGTGAGCACAAAATATTCTGTTCCCATGTTCATCACAATGAATATATAAAATATAGGAACATATGTTATGCTATTTGTATGATTAGTCCTTACTTTCATATTTTTAATGTTGATACAAAATATGTCCCTATGATACATTTATTTTATTTAAAACAAAATACACATGGAAGATGTAAATAATCAAAATCAATTTCTTATTTTGCAAATCCACAAAGACTCATTTGTCCAGTTGAGTTTATAAATATAATGTAGTCTATTAATACAAATTGATCTGTAAAAGGCTATTGGTTTATATTTACATATGAATTGATATATTATTTATTTATTTATTGAAGACTTTATTGATAAATTCAGTCTCCGTTTCATCTTGGTTACATCATTTTACTGAGAACAGGATGTTTATGTACAATATGCCATCAGGTGCATTACAAATATGGTTTACTTAATGTATTACATTAATCTTTTTTTAGATTTCAGTAAGCACTTTTACTTATAAACTGACCTTTATGAGGAAGTATCACTTTTCAAATGCTCTGTAATGTTATCGAAACTTAGACTTTTTAATCTCAGTTATCTCTTTGTTCTTTATATAGTGACAGAGTAATTTATGTGTCGTTTTATTCACATTAATTCAAGGATTTTACAATTATCATGACGGAAAGTCATGATTTTATTAAAGACACGGAGGCTCCTATTATGCTGCACTCTTTCTTTATTTCCCTCAGCAGCAAAGAAACATTATTGAAAAAAAATCATTAGAAACAGGTCTGCCTTCCAACAGGCAATGTCCGCCTAGCAACATGCTCATCCAATCAGTGCCATCCTTTCCCTATAGCTGGCGGAGCATTGATGACCATTTCCTCTTTCTTTCTTGCGACTCCCGAAGAAACTCAAACTCGGAACAGGAAACCAGAGTAAACCAAACGATTCGTAACAAAGCATGTGATTCCAAGAGGTCTTTTAACCAGGTCACGCTAAAGAAACAAGAGAAATATGGTAATTTCTTGAAAGTTATGGGTTGTCCGCATATATATAGGTCTAAATGTCTGCATGAACAGTGATAACTTTTCATATCAGTAGTAAGAGGCAACTACCAACCTGAGGACAACAATGGCAATAAAGTCCCATCATTATATAGTGCTCTAGAGCGATGTAGATATGTGATATCGTCCCTACCGTTAAATTGAACTTACCTTGGAGATCTTTTCTCTGAAAACTTACCTCGACCCACCACTGAGCCGTCCGAGGGTGGGTGGGATAATACTCGCCTCCGTGTCTTTAATAAAATCATGACTTTCCGTCATGATAATTGTAAAATCCTTGAATTTTATTAAAGACCCGGATGCTCCTATTATGCTATTTCAAAGCTGTGATATCACGGCTTCTGAGAAATGCTGGATTGGTTTGAAATAGAAATTACGGAAAGTAGATTCTGCGGACCAATCAGCCGCCTTCAGTATATCTTCCAAGCGACAACCCGCCATTGATGCTTTGGAGGCCATGGCACCGCGAACTGAATGAGGAGAGAATATGGAGGTATCAATACCTGCCAAGGACATGAGCCATTTGACCCAGCGGGCCAAGGTAGGAGAGGATACCGGAGCATGCGGTTTACGGAAGGAGATGAAGAGTTGGGGTTCCGACCCAATCCGGAGGGATGCAGTACGAGCTTCGTACACCTTAAGACATGCTACTGGGCAGAGGATCGGTGTTGTGGGAAACGCTGGGTACAGGACCGATCTGGAGGACGATTTCGTGAGATGTCAAAGACGACTCCTTCTGGGGTGAAGGATCGGGCAGTGACATCGAGAGCTCGAACATCTGACACTCTTTTGCATGAGACTAGACACAACAGCATAACTAGTTTAGCTGAGAGTTGTTTTAAGGATAGAGACTCGTTGTCTGGCCACCTAGTCAGGAATGTTAGTACCAGGGAAACGTCCCACAGGGAGGAATAGCGAGGTAAGGGTGGCCTTGCGAAGCGGATGCCTCTTAGAAGGCGACAAACCAATGGGTGTCGTCCTATTGGAGCCCCGTCAATGCCGGTATGGCCGGCTGAGATAGCTGAAGGGTAGAGGTTTACCGTTCTGTATGCTTTCCCGGTATCATACAGGGAGGTCAAAAATTGCAGGACAGTTGTCACAGGAGTTGATAGGGGATCCACACCCCGTGCCACGCACCAACCATCCCATGTGCGCCAAGCAGACTTGTAAGACTGTCTCGTGCCGGGTGCCCATGCGCCCTCGAGAAGTCGTAAAGTCGATTGCGAAACTCCCTCGATTGACCAGGGTCCCCGAAAATCAGCCACGCCATGAGGCGGAGGTGACCCTGAAGTATCAGGGGGTGGGGGTTCCCGTCGGGGTCCCGGAGGAGAGATTGGGCATCCGGGAGGAGTCGTGGATGATCTATGGCCATCTCCAGCAGAGGAGGAAACCAAGGTTGCGATGGCCATAGGGGGGTTATTATAACCATGCCGCCCAAGTGGCGCCACAGATGGAGGAGGCAACGAGGGATAAGGGCAAATGGAGGGAATGCATAGTTCCTGGCTGTTGACCAGTCCTGTGAGAATGCATTCGTAGCCGCTGCCGTGGGGTCCGGCCTCCAACTGAAGAAGGTCGGAAGTTGGGAGTTCAAGCGAGAGGCAAATAAGTCTATTGCCAGAGGACCCCACAGATCCCAAATGCGTTGGAAGATTTGGGGATCGAGGTGCCAATCGCTGGAGTCCTGCAGGTGGCGGGAGTACCAATCTGCCGTAGTGTTGCATAACCCGGGCAAATATTCCGCCTTGACCGTCATGTTGTGTTGCAGACAAAACTTCCAAAAATCTCGAGCCAAATTCGCTAGAACTTTGGATCTTGTGCCACCGAGGTGGGTGATATAATGGACAGCCGATATGTTGTCCATCTTCAGTAGGATTGAGCACTGGGACAGTGTCGGGGAGAGGCTGCGAATCGCAAAGGATCCTGCTAGGAGTTCCAAGCAATTTATGTGGAGCCTGGATTCCGCTTCCGACCATCGTCCGCCTGTGGAGATATCTCCGCAGCGTGCGCCCCAACCGTAAGAACTCGCGTCCGACTCGATGACTATATCTGGGGCTGAGCCGAAGATGGCTCTGCCATTCCATGCCTCCATGTGTAGGAGCCACCATTGGAGTTCTTTTTTTGCTTCTGCATCTAGAGTCAGAGTATCCTCGTATGAGGCGCCGCCTCTGAGGTGTGACGCTTGTAAGCGCTGTAGGGCTCTGTAATGAAGGGGGCCCGGAAATATGGCCTGTATGGAGGCCGCTAGAAGCCCAATCACTCTGGCCAGGTGTTTGAGCGATATTTGCGGAAAGGTAAGAACTCGTCTTATCTCTTTCTTGATATTTCTCATTTTGGAGGATGGTAAATGCAATGTTTGCGTTTCTGAGTCCACCAGGAGACCTAGGAACTCTATTTGTTGAGTGGGGACTAGGATGGACTTTTCCCAATTTATAATAAAGCCCAAGTTCTGTAGCAAGGTTGTGGTCCAACCGAGGTGAATATGGAGTAGTGGTACTGACTGAGATAACAGCAGGATGTCGTCTAAGTATATGATTAGACGAATCCCCCGACTGCGTAGTAGCGCGATAACGGGCTTCATGAGCTTGGTGAAACACCAAGGTGCTGAAGAGAGCCCGAAGGGAAGGCAGCGGAACCGCCATTTCCTTCCATGTCATGTGAATTGCAGAAAGTTTTGGTGCGCCTGCACAATGGGTACTGTGAGGTACGCGTCTCTTAGGTCGAGTTTGACCATCCAGTCCGCTGGCTGGAGCAAATCCCGTAGGCAATGGATGCCTTCCATCTTGAAATGATGGTAGGTTACGTAGGTGTTTAAATGTTTGAGGTTGATGACCGGGCGGGATCCGCCCCCTTTTTTGGGGACAATAAATAAGTTGCTCACAAAACCCGGTGTATACATCGGGATTTCTTGAATAGCACCTTTGAGTGCCAAATCTCGAACTTCCTCGGAGACGAGGGTCGTGTCTATTGGGGAAAAAGCAATCTCCCTGGGTGGGGAGAGTTGAGAAGGCAGGGACACAAAATCTATGAGATACCCTTGGACTGCCTTGAGGATCCACACGTCTGACGTAATTAGAGCCCAGACGTGGGAAAAATGTGTGAGTCTGCCCCCTATCGCCATATGTGAAGAAAATTGAGAAAGGTAGCTTACCGTAAGGACGTCTTCCTGAAGGAGCGCCTCGTGCACCTCTCGACACCCAAGGTCTGCCTCGTTGGGGAAAGAAGGTCAGAGCAGACCTCTGGTCAGAAAAGGGGGTTCTCCCCATATAGGAGCCTCGGCTCGGGAGCGAGCCTCTATTGACTCTGCCGGACAGACGGCCCCTTGCTCTGCCGGCCCCAACAAAAACCTTTGGGTGGAACACCCTCTTTAGATTTGATTGTGCCTTGTCCAAGGCCGTGAATGTTTGGACGTATGAGCCCAGGTCTTTCACGAAAGACTCTCCAAAAAGGTACCCTTTTGCTTGGGCACCTGGTTCAGTAATAGCCATATTTACAAGATTGGGCTCTATTTTAATCAGTATAGATTTGCGACGCTCTGTAGCAAGAGCTGTATTGGCATTGCCTATGAGGCATATCACCCTCTGAATCCAACCTCTAATAGTGAGGCGGTCTAAGGCCTCGTCTTGCGCCAAGGATTCCTCCACGGCTTCAAAAATTTTTGTTGCTGGACCTAAGATATCCAAGACATTGTCTTGGCAATTATAGAGAGAAAAGTCTAAGCCTTTCTTAGGTTTCCAACCCGTTTTGCTCAGAAATTGTATGATTTTTGGGTCGACTTGGGGTGTCTTACCGACCTCGTCTGGCACGGTTGGGCGTGGGCATTCGGCCCTCAGCTTATTTCGTGTCGCCTTATCCAAAGGCTTACGAATCCGTGAAGCAACATATTGCGCCACATGTTCGGCCGGTGACCATTCCGCAGAGCGGGGGTGACATAAATCATCCGGCTCGAACAATGGTTTGCCCTGTGGGTCAAGGATTTTTCCTTGTTTGTTTAAATCAGAACTGGACGTGCCAGTGTTATCTATTTTATTGGAGGGATTAAACTCCTCATCCATTCCGTAGTCCGAGTCTGAGTCGGACAAATCATTAGACTGATCAGAGTCTATATTAGGGGCACTCTCCTCATCCGAACTGAGTTCTGACTCAGTATATTCAGGTTGGGCTTTAGCCCACTTCCATTGTCTAGCCGCTTTTGCCCGGCTAGAGGCTCTTTTGCGCGGTGGATTAATATTCGCGCCATCTGTGACAGGTGTTTTTCTGTCCATCATTGGTTTGGAGGAGTGCTTTATTTTTGCCGAGGCTTTGCGGCGGGGCGTGGTGGGTGAGAAGCGGATGGTATCGCGACTGGCATGGCGGTCGGAGGGACCATTTGTTGGGCCTGTCTTAGTGCCTGGGTAAAAGTCTTTGATATGGAGGAAGACATAATGTCCATGGCAGATGCCAGGGCTTTAGAAACAGACTTGGACACAGTAGTGTCCATGATAGCCTGAATTTCCTCTGATGCTGGGAAATCCAATTCATCCCCAGAAACTACAGGGGGAAAACCCAAGGCTGTTTGAGGGTTAGCTTTTGTACCTGAGGGACCAGGTATATCATTAGGAGATTGCATGATTGCAATTGAAATGACAGGCAGAAAATAGTTAACTGACTTTAATACTAGGTTAGATCAGGGTTAAGTAACCCAGAAACACTACCAGATACACAAGACTGAAGATTTTAGTAGGTAAAACAGACTACTCACAGGTATTATCAAATAATGGGGGGAGCAGGAGAAAGGGGGGACCGTCCGCCACTAATACTGGACACCAACTCCGATCAAGGGACGGAGTAGGCGTTCCAGGGTTAAAGGGCGGGAAAAAATGGAAGAAAATGGCCGCCGCGACGACGGAAACCAAAAAGATGGCCGCCGCGGACGAAACTACAGACTTAGTAACAACCGATCGCGGTACTGTCAGTTTCCCAGCCGCAGGGGAGCGAGAGGTGTGTGCGGCTGACAGTGCGGTCGGAGTTAAATCCGACCGCAGAATACAGCCGGACCGGACGGTTCCCGCTGGGGCTTCCCCGATTGTGCGCTCATGCGCGGTCGGTCAGATGCCCGCGAAAATATAGCGGGCAATTATTACATGGCAACCAGGACCTGTAAAGTCCTGCAAAACAGGGCACCCACTAAAGGGTTAAGTCCTGAGTAAATGCCAGAAAAGAGACAGAGAAATCAATTAGTAGCTATAAAGGTACAGGTTAAACCAGTTAGTACCCATAAAGGTACAGGGTACTTATTACATATAATTCAAGAAGTAATACAGTAATAGCAAAAACAATCACATACAATTAAAATACTAATAGTAAATCAATTATAATAATCATTAGTTGATCCCACAGTTGGAGAACTTTGAGAGATCTACTTATCTGAGGGAAAGCAGCAAAGAAAGAGGAAATGGTCATCAACGCTCCGCCAGCTATAGGGAAAGGATGACACTGATTGGATGAGCATGTTGCTAAGCGGACATTGCCTGTTGAAAGGCAGACCTGTTTCTAATGTTTTTTTTCAATAATGTTTCTTTGCTGCTGAGGGAAATAAAGAAAGAGTGCAGCATAATAGGAGCCTCCGGGTCTTTAATAAAATGATAAATTAGCATGATATGTTGTTACGATTTTATTCATATGAAGTTTAGTAACTGTGACACTATGGCATTGTGATCAACTATAGTTAAATTAAATTGTAATAACTATGAATATCTACTTTGCAATTACCTATTTATAAGGTACAATTATAATTAGATGTGCACTGGGCAAGACAAATATGAAGACCACCCATATTCTGCGAGTACTACTGAGCAGCCATCAATCTGACTCCCCCACACTGATATATTTACTCATATCTGACATCAGTTTGTGAGCCTGGTTGGTTTCAAGGACAACATTGTGCTTTCTTCCAAATCCCATTTCTTGAAGCCATGCATATATTCATATAAATAAATAAGAAACACCAACAACCAACTTACAACTAAGATTATGGAGTGTATGCCTTAACTCTATTGCCTCAAAAAAGTGAAACATCAAAGGGACATTGAAAAAAACAAACCCACTGTAGCTAGCTTACATTACTCCTGGATGTTTCGCCTTGGGAGGGCATAGATGGAAGTCATTTTAGGCCAATTGTCATTTCCCAAGATTTATGATATTATCTTTACTTATTGTCCATATTTAGCACATATGTGTTCATGAGCTATGAAAACTATTATTAAATGGAATCTTTCGAACATATTTTTCCTGCAACTTTACACCTCTAATTAATACTGTCAATTATTGTTATAAGCCACAATGCCAATGGTTGCCTTCCCTTGGTATAGAGAAAGCATACAGAAATGAAGAGCAGACAAACAATGTTTCTATTTCTTGTCCTAATTTTCAATCTGTGTCTTGGCTGTGCCTGGACTGAACGTGATAGAGAAGTCCTTTGCTAGAGCTTTAATAGAAATTTAAAAGAAACTAAACATTGCACGAAAAAGTCTACATTATACAAATGTTATAGGTTCTCTCTGAAATGGCACAAGTGAGCAAAAATATTTGAGACCTGAGTGGGGAATAACCAAATCACAAGCTCTTGAGTTTTCTCTGAGCTTTTATCTGTTCTCAGAGTCAGTCACTCTCTCACTCACACATAATCTTTTAGCCACCAAGCCCAAATCACCACAAATGCAGAGGCAGCAACCTAAGCAATATCATCTCAAATATCTCAGTATGTTAATGAAGCCTCTAACACTGCACACTCCTTCCCACACTTGTGGCCAAGGACTGATCAGAGTTTCTGTTATATGTTTGCATAAGAGTTTGCATAATTAGTTCCATCTTAGATGGGGGTCTTGACTAAAGACCTCTTACCCAGTTGTCAGTGACATCATGATGACATTTACACCATTATATGAAGTACTTCCTCTCAGAGACATTCAATAAATGCCTTGTCAGTTATGTGAAGAAGCTAAAACCCTGATAAAACAGATGTACTTGTGGTAAGAAGGCAGATAGTTATGTCGGTCGGTTTCTACATGCCACACAATTTATTTGGAGTCATGTTGTCTTTTCATATTAAATAATAAATTATTAAAGATGGGAGCATCTCATATTCATCCCTGGGCAAGTTTATACCATCATACAATTATAGATCACTGTGTTATTCTATTACATTTGAGTGCTATATTGCTATTTCTTTATTAACTACTTAATTTCTTTATTCATTAATACTGATGGAAAAGTTCATAACCCACGTTGTGGACTAATTGTCCCCCTTGTTACAAATGCATTACATTTTTTCCCCTCTACAACCAGTTGTCAGTATTGATTTGTTATCATTATGGTTTGGCTAGCAGCAAGCGTGCTTAAATTAGTGTAAGTACATAATGTTATGTTATATACAAGCAAAGTCAACAGCAATATTAAAAATTATGTTCTGAAAGTAAAAAGAGCAGAAGTATATTTTATGGAGCTCAATGCAATTGAGCATTTCATTGATTTTGCAGAAAAGTCTGAATGTGTTTTGTTACCTGGTATTACAGATTATGTACCTATCCCAATGTGAGATTTTCTGATGTCCAGATGTATAATACCTTCGCTTGGCCACCTTCTTGAAAGAAGGCATTAATAGCAAGACACTGGCATCTTCTCTGTGACACTGGTATTGTCTGTGTGTTTGAAATTTGAAATTACATATTGACTACCCAAATTCCATTGCATCTGTAATTCAAAATTTTTCTATGACATAAAAGATGAGCTGGAACAGTGGCGTTACCTTTAAATGTTTTAGTGACATTTCAACCAGTGCTTACTTACTCTGTAACATTGATGCACTATTTTCGACTTTCCTCTGTCTACTGAATCTTACCCTCCTCCCTCAAGCATGCAAATGTCAATCCCATCCTAAAAAAGTCCTTGGCCCTATGTTGTCTTGTAACATCTGTCCCATATTACTATTTCCATTGAAATAGGACATATTGCCAAAAACATATATATGTAATTTATTC
Source organism: Pelobates fuscus (assembly GCF_036172605.1). Taxonomy (NCBI): domain Eukaryota; kingdom Metazoa; phylum Chordata; class Amphibia; order Anura; family Pelobatidae; genus Pelobates; species Pelobates fuscus. The sequence continues at coordinate 133,568,886 of NC_086322.1, forward strand.
CTCCATAAAAAAAAATAGAAAAGAAAGAAACATTTTGGCACCACTAATACACTCTGGCTGTACTTTCATACATGAAACCTGATGTTACTTTAGTAGTAAAAAAATGTCAGAAGTTAGGTATATAATTAATATTTGTCTACACAATACATAGCAAGAAGCAAAATACTGGAAATTCAGATATAGGTCTCAACTTTATATTTTTAGTTAGATTTTCAAATGATTAAGTATTTTTGATTAAATGTTTAAAATATATTTTCTGAAATGTTTCTAAAATATTAAAATATACCAAAGACAGAATGTGTCTCTGGTGCATATCCAATTATTTTTGTGCAAATACAATTGTAAATATAATAAGTGCAATTCGAATAGTGTTTATTCCCCCTGTAGTTCATATGACCACTCTCAGTACATATATTTCAATAAGGAAAAATAGAGAGAAAAAAGGGCACTTATAGTGTAGTATTTATTGTAAACAATAAATTAAACACATAACATAAGACAGCTCACAAGGATGTTTTACAAAGTAAATTCTGCTAAAAGTGCTTTGCCCACTAGAGGCCGTCCAGAGAGTCCCCCTCTTTAAGTTCTATGTGAGATAAATACCACCTAGACCATGGTGAAATGGATACAGTAAAAGGTTCTTCTTAGCTTGCATAGTTCTAGTAGCCTGTATGTTTACAAGACAAAAAACATTGATATGGGAAAGATCTACTAAATACAACTCTAAACTTATAAATTATGGCAATTCTTGAAGGAGTGGGTTTAAATAGGCGGACAGTGTCAACTTCAAAGGAAGGAAAAGATAGGGCAGGGGCAGGGAATATTGATTGAAATATATATTGATGGGAGAGAGGAATGCCTACACCACCTCCTTTACAGTTGTTTGGTCTTGAAGGTTGGGAAAATTGTAGCCTACGAAACATAAGAAAGCAGGAGTAGTGCTATCAGAGAGGGACAGCCATGTCTCAGTGAGTGCAAGTAGTGTGAAAGAATTTGAGATGAAGAGATTGTGTATAGCTGTTGATTTTATATTGCTGCAGATGGAGCGAGTGTTCCAGAGTGCACACTGAATATTCGTAGATGGAAAGATACAGCATGGTATTGGGATACAGTTTGTGTGGTTTCTGGTTGTCTAAGAGTGAGCAGAGGAGGTGAAGGGCCCTGGATTGGAAGAGACATCCCAGTTGTAAGAAGCAGGAGGAGAGATAGAGACAGAAGGTGTGAGTGGGTTTTATTTTGATTGAGTCTGGGATTAGATGAAGTGAGAGAAGGATGGAGAGAATAGAGAAAAGAGCGCAGGGCATGAGATGAGAGAAGGGTGGAATGTATCAGAGAAGGGTTAATGTGTCGATTGTTTGGGGTTGAGGTCCGTTGGAGTAAGGGGAGATTTTGATACTGAGGGAGAAAATAGAAAATAAGAGGATGCTCACATGGATATGCAATTTCAGAAAAACTTGGAGGTGCGGGAGTAGGCCAGGAAAGGCAGACAAAGGAGATGCAATGATGTAGAAAACTGGGCTAGAGTGTAATAAGCACAGGCGAGGAAGATAAAGATATATATATATATATACACACATATATATATATATATATATATATATATATATATATATATATACTGGTATACTAATACAAAGTCAATACAAAGTGTAGACAGTACACACTTAGTTAGATTTGTTAGATTGTATTAAGTTTTAGGATTTAAGTAAGAAACATGCAACTAGTGTGGTACATTGTATCAAGGCAGTAACATCAGTAGTAATTGTTTCAGTTAACTTAAAAACATGTATCGTGTATCGTCATAGCTAATCGGCATTTCCAGTTAACTTGTAGATAAGTGTATACATTTACCAGTATGTAGTACACACAATTGCAGCCTGTGAGTCTCCTAGTCTTTTGCAGGGTAATGTACAAGATGGTTAGTTAATAAAATACTATCTCGGGAGTGAGGGGTACAGAAAAAATAAAAGGGGTGTTGGGGGTCAACTCTCTACAGTCACTCAATTTCTATAATACACCATACACAGCCTTCCCTATTCTTCTGTGAGTCCACGAGGCGCCAGAGCACTCATTCGCGTACCAATCCACCCATGGTTGACATGTTTTCCTAAATGAACTGCAACCTCCCATTGTCTCTTTAGCCATGCATTCATATGTGGAAAATAAATAGATTTTTTTCCAGGAGTTGGACTCTAGAGGGGCATATTTGTTGTTTCCAGTGGAGGACGATCAAGTTATGGGGCCGCTGTACAATCAATGCTCCCATTTGTTTGGAAGCTTTAGGCAGTTTGCTGTGGAGTAGTAGAAATAAACATGTTTTTATATTTATTTGGAGGTCTCGTAGGTCCAGATTTTCCATGGTGTGTGCCACCGAGTCCCATAGTTGGACATCACCACCAGATATGTATCATGTTGCTCTCATTTTGTTCACAATGCCAGCATTTATTGGAAGTCGTGAGGTACATCTTGTGTAATTTATGTGGAGTGAGATAACACCTATAAATAAGTTTCCTATGAGCTTCTATGTGGGAGTAGCATTTCAATTCATTTATGGCGGCAAGCCACTCTTGCGGGGACAGGTTGCACTCTGTTTCTAGATGCCAGTGTTTGAGAAAGGAAAAGGGTGTATCAGACATTGTTTCTCTTAATGCTTTATGATGTCTTGGTTTCTTCCAGCATCTATCATAAATCTTGTGGGCTACAATAGTTAGGGATGGGGTAGTAGCCTCCTGCGACTGTACTTGAGACATGACAATACTTTTCATTTGTAAGTACTGAAAAAGTATGAATTTGGTAAGTAATACGTGTTTTCCAGGAAAGGTATAATCTCCCTGTTTATGCAAACATCCTCTATAGTGCGTATTCCATTACTGTGCCAAGACGTAAAGGTAAGCCATGGAGAGAGATCTGTCAGAGCTGTCAGTGGTGCTTTTGCATGAGTGAGAGTGGAATGCGAGGTCTGTGGGAGTCCCAGATGTATGTGCTAATAATTTTCTGGATGCGTTTGCAAAGAGAGAGGGGCATATGTAGGGGCAACATTCTAGAAACGTAAAGTTTAGGCAGAATGATCATGTTGGCTGTGTTGACCCTCCCTAACCATGAGAGCTTTACTGATTTCCAGTATGAGAAAGCTGCTGTGCACATGCTAGGCCGAGTGTTGTAATTCAGGTTAAAGGTATTTTGTAAGGAGGGTGCCAAATTTATTTCTAGGTAGATTAAACTAGACTTTCTCTAGTCAAACTGGTATTGTGTAAGTTGGTGAACTGTGTGTGTTGGTAGGCCAATTTGCACCACTTGCATTTTAGATTGATTTTGTTTGTAGTAGGAGATGTTTCCACAGTCCTGTAATAGTTGGAGAAGAGCTGGTACTGAGGTGAGTGGGTGTTCAAGGATAATAGAATATCATCTGCGAACATTGAGAGGCAGTAGCTGACATCACCTATCTTAACCCCATGTATAGCAGGATGATGTCTTAGTTTGACAAAGAGAGAATGAACAACAAAGGTGAGAGGGGACATCACTGTCTAGAGCAATCTGAATGGGATGGCTATACACCCTGCGTTGGAGACTCAGGCTGCTGGGTGGTTGTAAAGAGCTAAGATTTCTCCTGTAAATTTACATGGGAATGCAAATTTAAGGAGAAACCATTCCAGTTGAGTCTGTCGGAGGTCTTTTCCACATCTAATACAAGGAGAAGACCTTCTCTCTTTGATGTTTGCTTATGTGAGATAATGTTTAATATGTTGCACGTGTTATCCGAACGCTGCCTTCCACATACGAAGCCGGATTGGTCCATGTGAATTATTTGTGGTATAAAAGTCGACATTCTATTTGCTAGTATTTTGGCGTATAGATTTACACAAGAGCTCCATATGTATGCATGTTCAGGTGAGTGCAGCCCCCTGTTTTCCAATTTATTATTTTTATTATTTTTTTTAGGAATAGATTTTTGTTTATATTTAATATTATAAGACATTCATTTCCTCATGCTTAAAATTGGATAGATATATTTGTGTATATTTCGTTTTTAACTTTGTGAATGACACTGTTGTCAAATATACATTTCCTTATATGGTTATAATAAAACATACATCTATACATTTTGGTTTAATGGTTAATTTTTATTTATGTAGTTTTTAAATAATTTTTGCATTCAGAGAAGTGGAGTGGACAATTATTTCCTATTAGTGACAGTATAAAGGGGAGGAGAGACGGTAGCTCTTGAAAAATTCTACACACAGAGACAAAATGCATCGGGCTAATTAATAGACAAACAAGCTACTAGAATAATCCCGGCTAAGAAAAACCCTCAACTGGATCCATTTTCTTACAGTCTATGTAGTACTTACTTGGCTTACATACAACTGGAAGTTTTCTGTAGTCTGAAGAGGGGGACTATGTAATGATAAGTGACTCTTAATGGCAAAGCGCTTTTATCACAATTTACTTTGTGCAATTTTCTTGTGAGTGCCTGTCTTACATTATGTTTTAATTTGTTGTTTACATTAAATGTTACACTATAATGGTCCTGTTTTTTCCCTCTTTTTTCCTAGTTTATATATATGTACTGAGAGTGGTCATATGAACTACTAGGTAAAATCACTTCATTTGAATTGCACTTGCACTACTGTGTGATAACACTGATTATATATTTGCGCAAAACTTTGGATATGCACCAGAAACATTTTTATTTGATATTTGGCACTTTGAATTGAAGGAGGCAATTCTGTCTTCTAGGCATAACTTTATAATTAGCACTTTATAAACATTTGCAAATTATCAAATTATATTCTTAAAAAATATATCATACATAAAACAATCAATATGTAAAAATGTCTAAAGATTAGAATATGTTTTAAAATATAAAATAATTTTAAATGTTTATACAAAAAATATTAAATCATTTTGGGCAGAATCACTTATGATATGAAATTAATCTTGCTTTCTGTACTGCCTCAATGCTGATTTTACATTGTGTAAAAGAAAAATACAGCATTTTCTTGCTATTTTTTTTAATTCTTAGTTTTTTGGAGTGCAGAGTAATATACAGTCTTAAACAAGGACTATCACGACACAGTGAATCATAGTAATCAAATATAGGTATAAGAAGTCAAGAAATGCTGCAATGTGTTTTTTTTTGTCTAAATAGAAACAGGAGTAGGACAATAAAATATATTATAGTGATAAACAAAGTATGAAACACACTAGGCTGACATGTCTAGTTTGCAGACATTTTAACTGTTTTATGAAATTTAATAGCAAGAAAACAAGAAATATTAGATAACAGACTAAGTCAGATAGGCATCATAGACTTATAAAGTAGCAGTAGGTGCCAGACATGAGTGTAAGAACTTAACCATGAGGAAAGTGTTTCCCTTAGGGTCCTATGGTACTGAATAGAAGCTAGGGTATAGAGGGGTAGTGAATTGTCCCTATGGAATGATCATCCCCTATGTAGGAGTATAGTGGAGCTATGAAGCTTTACCAAAGGGGGGGAGGGAGGATGAACTCTGCGTGTCTTAATATTAAACTGAGTAGAGAACCAGCAAAAGTAGCATCAACATATGGTCAGGACTATGTGGCCAGTCTGGAATTAGCAGTTTATTGCAAGGTAGTTTAGGTGACCCTATAGATTAAAAGGCATTAAAGTGAAGAATTGGTATGGACTGCTATCGCCCCTGTGGGGTGGAGGTGAAAATCTAAAAATAAGAGTACACATAAAATCATGATAAAGGGGATAGGTGAAATTCAAAATGTGCATTAGGATATTGGTGGGTGCTCGGCATAGACGCTGATCAATCGTTCAGGTCACAGCTCTGGCAGATATATTGGTCCGATGGACGAACTTACGAATCCATGCTGGGTCCAATCGAGATAAGCTGGGCTCCGCATTATCAACTGATGACACAATGCCCTGGGCTCGCATAAGATCCTCCAGCTCCTGGTATGAGCCAGCATGTCATGCCTTGGATGGTGAGCAGGACGGCATGTGGTAGACTCCACCAGTAGGGGATGTCCCAGGTCCAGAGCACTTGCAAGAGAGGTCTCAGGGACCTGCGCCAGCTCAGGATGTTTCTACGGCATTGCTCCCTCAAAAGCCACCAAAAGTAAGGCCTTGTCTTGCAGGCATTGGAATCAGAGGATGAGATCCAGTGCGGTGGCCCCCATCAGCCTGGGGTGGAGTAACATGCCATCCAGTTTCACTTGGCTTCTAGGAACCGCCGGATGAAGTGGGGTAGGTCTGTTATCCCGAGTGATTCAGGTATACCCCTAATCTTAAGGTTGTACCTCCTCCGATGATCTTCCAGAGCATCTATTCTATCGTCGGTCTGCTGTAGTTTGTGCTGTAGGTTCACTGGACCCTGTTCTACTTCAGTCAGCCGGGTGGTGTGAGTGCTATGTGAAATTTCTAGCTGGGTGTTGCTCTCGATCGCCTTTCTAAAGTGGGCCATGTCTCCCTGTAAGTTCTCATGGAGCTCTGCGAGCATCGCCTTCAGTTATGATGCCGTGCCCGGTACCCCGGTGTTGGAGGGTTAGGTTCCATTTTTTTACTAGAAGTAGTCCCTTCGCCTAGGCCTAGGGACAAGTCTTCAGAGGAATAGGATGAGCCCTCATCCAGGAGCGCCATATTGTCCCATGCGGCCTTCTTCGTGCAGCAGAATAACTCACCAATGTCACAGCTTAATGGGCTTTTCATCAGCTTTTAGTCATTTATTCTTGCGTCCCATGCTGTCAGGTGAGTGTGAGTGGTGTTAGACACCTATTTCCACCAAAAAAGTGACTTTTAGTGCAATAGTTTGCAGAGCATGGGGAGAGTGTGACTGCTCTGATTTGCATCTTGACTCCGCCCCGTCCACTTCTTGCTATTTTAATGTTATATCGTATAGATTAATAACTATTGAAATGGTGCAGTTAAATGTGCTTTGACATAAAAGTGTTCACATTGCAGGTTTAAAAAATTATAAAAGTGCTATTCACTAAACTCTGAATTTTAGCAAATTAAATATTAATTGCAATATTCAAGCAAATATAGACAGATTTTGATCATAAATGAGTTGGATAATTTTTCAAAATCAGCTACTTTTGTCTAAATCTTACCATTTATAATAGATTTTCTAAAATATGAAATATAGTGAATTTTTTGTATAATTTGGGGTATTTATTTTTATATATACACACATGCACGCAATCAACTAATGGTCACTGCCATTATCAGAAATGTACTATGTACTATTTAATATCTTTCTGTGTTTATTACATATGATTTGATGTATACCTAATTACATTTCTTAACTCTTCTTGAATTAAAATAAATTGTTACTCGGATATAATTTTGCTGAAAATGAATTTTATAACTATTATGTTATTGATATGTATAGATATGTAATATACATATAACAGTCACCTACATTTAAAAAGCATACTAACTTCTGGAGAAATAAATTGTCAGCTAAAGCAGTTTTGGAACATAAAATAGTATTCAAATGTGATCAAATTGTTTCAGTGAGTTACATAAATCTCATTAACCATGCAACATTTTTCAACTACTCATACATAATTAGCTCATGTTCTGGTACAAGCATCAATAAGGAAGGAGTGATCATTAGTTTAATTGAATGGTAAAAAAGCCTAATCACAATGCTTTCTGTGATAATGGAATAATTACATGGATGAATCAATATTTTCCAACACAAATTTGCTGACAAAATGCTTTATTGTGGAGAAGGTTTGGCTTGTGGTTCACATCCGTAATTTTCCATAGAACAAACTCATATAACTTAATTTACTACAATAAATGAATACATATCATGGTTGAAAAATAAGGTAGATAGATAAATAGATAGATAGATAGATAGATACAGTGTCTCACACAAGTGAGTACACCCCACACAATTTTGTAAATATGTGATTATATCTTTTCATGTGACAACGCTGAAGCAATGACACTTTGCTACAATGCAAAGTAGTAAGTGTACAGCATGTATAACAGTGTACATTTGCTGCCCCCTCAAAATACAGCCATTATTGTCTTAACCATCGGCAACAAAAGTGAGTACACCCCTAAGTGGAAATATCCAAATTGGGCCCAAAGTATCAATATTTTGTGTGGCCACCATTATTTTCCAGCCCTGCCTTAACTCTCATGGGCATTAAGTTCCCCAGAGCTTCACAGGTTGCCAGTGGAGTCATTTTCCACTCCTCCAAAATGACATCAGCTGGTGGATGTAAGAAACCTTGCGCTCTCCCACCTTCCGTTTGAAGATGTCCCACAGATGCTCAATAGGGTTTATGTCTGGAGACATGCTTGGCCAGTCCATCACTTTTATCTTCAGCTTCTTTAGCAAGGCAGTGGTCATATTGGAGGTGTGTTTGGGTCATTATCATGTTGGAATACTGCTGTGCGGCCCAGTCTCCGGAGGGAGGGGAACATGCTCTGCTTCAGTATGTCACAGTACATGTTGGCATTCATGGTTACCTCAATGAACTGTAGCTCCCCAGTGCCGGCAACACTCATGCAGGCCCAGACCATGACACTCCCACCACCATGCTTAACTGCAGGCAAGAAACACTTGTCTTTGTACTCCTCACCTGGTTGCCGCCACACACGCTTGACACCATCTGAACCAAATAAGTTTATCTTGGTCTCATCGGACCACAGGACATGGTTCCAGTGATCCATGTCCTTAGTCTGCTTGTCTTCAGCAAGCTGTTTGCAGGCTTTCTTGTGCATCATCTTTAGAAGAGGCTTCCTTCTGGAACGACAGTCATGCAGACCAATTTGGTGCAGTGTGGCATATGGTCTGAGCACTGACAGGCTGACCCCCACCCCTTCAACCTCTGCAGCAACGCTAGCAGCACTCATCCATCTATTTCCCAAAGACAACCTCTGGATATGACGCTGAGCATGTGCACTCAACTTCTTGGTCGACAATGGCGAGGCCCGTTCTGAGTGGAACCTGTCCTATGAAACTGTTGTATGGTCTTGCCCACCATGCTGCAGCTTATTTTCATTATTTTTATTTTTATTGCCAATCCAGAGACAACCTCTGGATATGACGCTGAGCATGTTCACTCAACTTCTTGGTCGACAATGGCGAGGCCCGTTCTGAGTGGAACCTGTCCTATGAAACTGTTGTATGGTCTTGCCCACCATGCTGCAGCTTATTTTCATTATTTTTATTTTTATTGGCAATCATCTTATAGCCTAGGCCATCTTTATGTAGAGCAACAATTCTGTTTTTCAGATCCACAGAGAGTTATTTGCCATGAGGTGCCATGATGAACTTCCAGTGACCAGTATGAAAGAGTGTGAGAGCAATAACACCAAATTTAACACACCTGCTCCCCATTCACACCTGAGACCTTGTCACACTAACAAGTCACATGACACTGGGGAGGGAAAATGGCTAATTGAGCTCAATTTGGACATTTCCACTTAGGGGTGTACTCACTTTTGTTTAAACCTTGTATTTGTCTATTATACACATGTCAAACCTGCCTCTCCATACCCCATGCCAGTTCCAAAGACACAGTCTCATCATTACAGGAATGCCCCATGTGGAACAATTGGATTCTGTGTAGAATTTAATAAAATAGGGCATTATTAGTTTCTTTTATCCCATACTTTAATGTGCACATAATTAATTGTACATGAAGGCAATAGATTATGAATAGAGATGTCGTGAACATAACATTTTCCGTTCGCAAACGGCGAACGCGAATCTCCGCAAATGTTCGCGAACGGGCGAACCGGGCAAACCGCCATAGACTTCAATAGGCATGCAAATTTTAAAACTCACAGGGACTCTTTCTGGCCACAGTAGTGATGGAAAAGTTGTTTCAAGGGGACTAACACCTGGACTGTGGCATGCCGGAGGGGGATCCATGGCAAAACTCCCATGGAAAATTACATAGTTGATGCAGAGTCTGGTTTTAATCCATAAAGGGCATAAATCACCTAACATTCCTAAATTGTTTGGAATAACGTGCTTTAAAACATCAGGTATGATGTTGTATCGATTAGGTAGTGTAAGGGTTATGCCCGCTTCACCGTGACAGACCAAACTCCCTGTTTAACGCACCGCAGACGAGACGGAGTGGTGGATGGTTGAGAGGGGGCAAGAAGGACAGCAGTGGTTGACGTGGCTGAAGATGCTGGACCAGGAGGAGGATGGCGGCTTTGAGTTTGTGTTCATCTCTAAACGACCACAACCAATTTGTACTGCAACTCCTACAATTTATCTTAATGCACAACTACTTTCTTTTTGAGGGCACCCACTACCACCAGGTGAGAGGGACTGCTATGGGGACAACTTGTGCTCCCTCCTATGCAAACCTCCACCTGGGGTGGTGGGAACACAACATTGTCTTTGGTCATAAATTTGTAGACTACCATGGCCACATTAAAATGTGGAAGCGGTACATAGATGACGTGCTAATTGTCTGGACAGGTTCTAATGAATGCTTTGAGGAATTTGTGAAGACACTCAACATAAATAATTTAAACCTCAAATTTACCCATGAAATGGGCGGCAAACAGATTAATTTTCTGGACCTGACTCTACAAATCACAGAAGATGAACATCATGTCTCCACTACCCTTTTCAAGAAACCCACTGCCACTAATAACTTCTTGAACTGGCAAAGTCATCACCCCAGTATTCTAAAGAAAGGCATACCGGTAGGCCAGTACTTGCGCGTTAGACGAAATTGCTCTACTCTTGAGGAATTCAAAATTAAAGCCAAGTCCTTGAGATCTCAGTTCAAAACTAAGGGCTACTCGAATAGATGCCTCAAGTCAGCTTACAAGAGAGCTCTAATGACGGAACGAGAAACTCTCCTTGAAGACAATCGCAAGAAAGATAAGCCTCAAAACCTAATCAGGTGCATTGGCACTTTTGACTCTGGCTGGGACCCAGTAAAACGGATACTAGACAGATACTGGCCCCTCATTTTTCAAGACCAACACCTTAAAGAAGTTCTAACTCCACATGTATCGCTTACAGCCAGAAGAGGTCGCAACCTCAAGGACCTTCTGGTACCCAGCCATCTGTCACTACCCAAATCTGAGAGTACATGGCTGAAAACACCAGCTATTGGTACTTTCCAATGTGGCCGATGTAAGGCATGTAAGTTCATCCGCAAAAATTCAAAAACCTTTTCGAACTCCACAAATACCCAGACACATGCAGTTAAGACTTTCTTTAACTGCCAAACTGCAGGTTTGATTTACCTTCTAACATGCAGCTGTGATCTAAAGTATGTAGGGAAAACCTTTAGACCATTTAAAAACCGGATCCTCGAACATGTGAACTCAGTGAACCCCACTAGACAAATCGATACAGTTATCTCTAGACACCTGAAACTAAAACACGGAGGCTCAGCGCATGGCTTACGGTTTAGTGGAATCAAAAAAATAAAGCTTGGTCCCAGAAAAGGTGATATAGACAGTAAATTACTCCAAAGAGAGAGTTACTGGATTTTCACATTAAAAACCTTGTCCCCAAATGGGCTTAATGAGGGCTTCTCTTACACCCCTTTTATATGAGCACTATCTCCATCAATAAAGATAAGTGAGGCACCCATTCTAATTAGTAGACCCTTGGTTCCCTCTTTATTCTATTTTATTTATTCTTTTTATTTTCAAATTTTTCTAATTTTTCTAACGTATGCCCGGGTCATTGGCCTGTATGCTCGAATTATTTAATATTCAATATACTAACCGTATCATGTCCCTACGATGGCTTCATATCTATATGTTCAATATCCATCGTTTAAGCACGCTTTTGTTAATACTCATTACTACTAAATTGTAATATATATGTATATACTGTAAATACTTGTAAATAATAATATATAATTGTTGTTCTTTTTCTTATAGGTCCTATGACCATCTGCCCTGTTATCTAGCACTCCGATACCTTATCGTCCAAGACTATAGTATATTAGAGTACAAAGTGCAAACCTAGGCACTTTTTATAAATATGCCAGGAGAAAGGGGACCTTATATCATCATTATTCCCATAAATTAAGATGACCACAATTGGTACCGTTTTAATGCTCCCCCAATCTCATTCAGAGGTATATAAAATTATTTATATACCTCATGAGTAGTTGGAGGATTAGGTCAACCATATGGCATTCCAAGAGACATATGGAGTAATTTTATACCGGGATATACTTGATGGATCCCCACTGTCTCATTATTGCACTGATGTACTAGCATAAACCAACGACTTATACATTACACGTACGGCTGAGTCCAGAGCAGACAAGTTGTGTAAGTGTGGCACCCTATTTTTGATTTAGAAACTGGGACGATTTCGAACCGTCACAGCCTCATAGGGACCCCACTTCAGCTACACACAGGTTCACTCGATCCCCTCTTGGCAGAGAGGGGGTTAAAATTCAGCTTGAGCAAGGTCGGAATATAATGCTTACGATCGGCTGGTTCGGACCAGCCCATTAGCATATGCCGACGGATTAAATACATACAGATACATTGTATTAATTAAAGCTGAATCCGTATAAGTATTTGCCGAAAAATATAAAGAGAGGGACTTTTTTACTTTTTTATTTTATGTGGATATTGTTGCCAAGTTCAACTGACACAGTTTCACATGCCTCTTATTACACTGACAGCTCAGTGTTTCTGTTTCCCTCTCGGCACACAATTGGTTAAATGGTCTTGGAATTACGTCAGGACACAAGGCATATGATTGGCTGACCAGTCTAGGTCATTAGCATATGCCCACGTGGGATTCTTGGCGCTCGATTTCGGTTATCTGATTGGACAGCCACTTAAGTTACAGAGACCTGAATACATATAAAAGGAGACTAGGAACCAGTCTCCTATCAGCCCCTGACGAAGGTGCATCTAAGCAAGCACCGAAACGCGCGTCGGGCTCTATGGGCTCTTTTCCTTCACCTCTAATTCACTTAGGGCTATCTATTACCATGTGCAGGCAACCAACATTCTAAGTATGGTTCTGCACATGGAGCCACTTTAACTCTGTCTCATTTCACCTCTCTCTTTTGGGTTATGGTTACTTTATAACAGTCTGCAGAGGATTAACTCTCACAGAATAGTTTGGGGGTTCCCTGGTATCAACTGCAACCGTTATTTGCTTGATGTTACAGTTTTCTAGCGAAATAGTTTAAAGGGATTTTCTGTATTCCTCCCTAAAGCTAGATTTTATCCTTTCAAGATATACAGGGAATAGCTATATGCTGCCCCATATGCCAGCTTGGTCCATGACTCGGTTCACTACAGTTTACTGAAACTGCATATATTTAGACTACTAATAGTTTGGAGTCATTTACAAGCTATACGGCACAATAATTTTCTAAGGTTATATTTTAGTAACCATACCCTAGATACCCATGTCAGCTAAGTGACATACACCTACCCTTTACGCTCCCAGCTCTGGACTTGACCATTCTTTTGCCCAATAAAGTCAGTAGCCAGTTAGCATTTTTGGAGCACTGTAGGTATCAGGGTATCACTTGATATTTATAGAGGTGAGCCATCAAGGCAAGTTTCACACTATTATCTAATTACTAGTATTTTCCACTAGATTGTATCGATTCTATCTTTTTATTTTTCTTATCACATCCAGTTATACTCGGCCAGTCTGGATTCTTCCAGCTGTTTGAGTATTTTTTGTTTGAGCGTTTAAACATGTCATTATTTCACCTCCTAAAGAGTTTATTGTCGTAGTTCCTTACATGCCTTTACCTTAACCATTCATGTATTATGTTATTCACTAGTCTCATCTCATGGGGCGACTCACACTTGATTTATAACTAGTGGTGCTGCTGATATAAATACACAGTTGATAACGTGCAAGCTACACACTAAACATGACAGCCATCTTTAACAACAATGTACTGTTATATACTCATACCCTCAGTGCAACTAGCCATGATATACGCACGTTCAGCCTAGCATTCTAAAATATAACACACTTCTGTCTAAAAAAAAAATACAAAAATGCAGCTTCCGAATTAATCTAAAATGGATGCTGTCCAGGAGGTGGGAGAGTCTGGGAGGGAGGGTCTGCTGCTGATTGGCTGGAATGTGTCTGCTGACTGTAAGGTACAGGGTCAAAGTTTACTCAATGATGATGAATAGGGGGCGGACCGAGCATCGCATATCGTGGCGAACGCGAACAAGCTATGTTCGCCAAGAACTATTCGTAAGCGAACTATTCGGGACATCTCTAATTATGAATTCATAATTAAATTTAAAGTAGACTAATAGGCAAGCAAATAATTAAGGCTGAGGTTGGCATAAAGAAATCGTATAGTGCTCCACTATTTGACACTTTATGTATTAATGCAAATCTTAACATTTTGTACCTGGAATGCTGAAAGTGGAGAGGGCTGAAGTAATACTTGATACAGTCAAATTACTTCATTGACCAATGATCATGTTAATAAAACATCAATTCACTTTTAAGCTGCATTGGTAACTGAATCTGCTGTATTTTAGTATTCTACTGATCAAATTCTGCTTTGTGCAGACTTTCATTTAGCATTCAGGAAAACCATATAAATCTTTAATTAATATTTGGGATGTATGGATCATTTTCTTTTACAGTATGAAGTAACAGGAAAACATCCTGTCACATACTCATAAACAGAATATAATAGGAAAAAAATATTTTAGTAAATCATGTTTGTTTTGTTTGTTTTTTTAACAGTTAATTCCATGAAACATTCTGTATGCTTTATTGTATCAAAACATTACATTTAGTGATGTCACGAACATAAAATCTTCGGTTCGCGAATGGCGAACGCGAACTTCCACAAATGTTCGCGAACGGGCGAACCTGGCGAACCGCCATAGACTTCAATAGGCAGGTGAATTTTAAAATCCACAAAAAAGCCCTAAAAAAACAATAACGGGGGAAGGCCCCCACCACTGAGCGGTGGGTGGGGGCCCTAAAAAAAAATAAGGGGGACCTACTGTCCCCCCCGGCCCCCACCCCTGTGCGGTGGGTGGGGGCCCTAGATAATAATGGTGGGGGGGACCTACCATCCTCCCCCCGGCCCCCACTGCTGAGCGGGGGGTGGGGGCCCTAAATTAAGAGAGGGAGGGACCTACTGTCCTCCCCCGGCCCCTACCCCTGAGCAGTGGGTGGGGGCCCTAGATAATAATGGTGGGGGGTGGACCTACCGTCCTCCACCCCGGCCCCCACCCCTGGGCGGTGGGTGGGGGCCCTAAAAAACCAATAACGGGGGGACCTCCTGGAAAGATTGTAAGCACACGAAGAAGGGGATAACAGAGACGGAGATGGATAGATAAGGTCACTGAAGCCACGAATATGAGGTTGTTGAAGCTCAGAGGGGCAGTGACTGATATATGTAGCTGGCTTGCTATGGTCCATATGATCACTGAGAGTCGGACATGACTAAACGACTAAACAACAACAACCACAGGAGATTGTAGCCAAATTAGTCCAGTGATGAGATGTAAAAAACAGATAAAATGTGAATCTTGTCATATCTTTTTTATTAGACTAACAGAATATTTTAATGACAAGCTTTCGGGAGAACCTCCCTTTCTCAAGTCTGAAGCATTTCTGAGCAAGATGACGCATAGAATTTAAAGCTGAGTTGTGATACAAGGGTTAAAGCGATTTTAGGGGTGAAAAGGGATTTAGGGGTGAAAAGGGATTTAGGGGTGATTATTTCTGATGACCTAAAGTTAGGCAGACAATGTAATAGAGCAGCAGGAAATGCTAGTAGAATGCTTGGTTGTATAGGGAGAGGTATTAGCAATAGAAAGTGGAAAGTGCTCATGCCATTGAACAGAACACTGGTGAGACTTCACTTGGAGTATTGTACGCAGTACTGGAGACCATATCTCCAGAAGGATATTGATACTATCGAGAGAGTTCAGAGAAGGGCTACTAAACTGGTTCATGGATTGAAGGATAAAACTTACAAGGAAAGGCTAAATGAACTTAACATGTATAGCTTGGAGGAAAGACGAGACAGGGGGGATATGATAGAAACATTTAAATACATAAAGGGAATCAACACAGTAAAGGAGGAGACTATATTTGAAAGAAGAAAAACTACCACAACAAGAGGACAAAGTCTTAAATTAGAGGGGCAAAGATTTCAAAATAATATCAGGAAGTATTACTTTACTGAGAGGATCGTGGATGCATGGAATAGCCTTCCAGTGGAAGTGGTAGAGGTTAACACAGTAAAGGAGTTTAAGCATACATGGGATAGGCATAAGGCTATCCTAACTATAAGATAAGGCCAGGGACTAATTAAAGTATTTCGAAAATTGACCGGACTAGATCGGCCGAATGGTTCTTATCTGCCGTCACATTCTATGTTTCTATGTTTCTATGAGTGCAGATAAGACACAGGTTTGATAGAAAATAGACAACATTCTTGCAGAGGGTCGTAAATATCTTTCTGAAGGTCAGAGAGAGGGGGGGAGAAAATAAAACAAGAAGACAGTGCAGAAGATGATACACTTTATACATACACACACACATCTCTCTCTCTCTCTCTATATATATATATATATGTATATATATAAAAAACAAAAAAACAAAAATCCCCTGCACGCTTTGACTGCTTCAATGTTGTGTGCATAAGCCTGAGCTCCAATAGCACAACATCCAAGTAGAATGGCTGCTAACGGGTCTTTTAAAAAACAAACATTTATTAGATTAAGTTAAAAATACCGACCAACGTTTCATTCCCGTTCTGGACTTTCTTCAGGGTCAATAACAGGACAACAAATAATGTATACACATACAGGCAATATATACCTATATAATTAATAAGATAACTCACCCAGGTGTTCTCCTCCCACCTCTACCAGCACTGAGTGTACTTCCGGGTGTGCGCGCGCACCTCATTGCGTGCTCCACTCCCCGTCACGCCTATAATGCGTGCTGTCATCATGGACGGCTGTGAAATGCGGTAACCCAGGGAACAATATTTCAGACCGGAGGAGGGTTTGTTTATATTGTTCCCTGGGTGACCGGGTTACACAGCCGTCCATGACGACAGCACGCATTATAGGCATGACAGCAGGGAGGGAAAAAGGCTAATTGGGCCCAATTTAGACATTTCCACTTAGGGGTGAACTCACTTTTGTTGCCAATGATTTAGACATTAATGGTGGTGTGGTGAGTGTTTTTTGAGGGGACAGCAAATTTACAATGTTACACAGGCTGTACACTTACTACTTTACATTGTAGCAGAGTGTCATTTCTTCAGTGTTGTCACATGAAAAGATATGATAAAATATTTGCAAAAATGTGAGGGGTGTACTCCCTTTTGTGAGATACTGTATATATAAAATATATATAAAATATAAAAAAAAAACTTTTGAGAAACGTATCTCTACTTTGCTATTGTCATATCTTTGACTTGCTCCATGTGCCACCACGCTGCTTCCCTGCATTTGGCCGATTTTGAATGCTGCCATGCCTCTCCTCACTACATGCACTATTAGAAGCATTTGGGCTGACATCAGATGGTGCTATGGTGTCTCTGCAGGCATTGTTCCTCTCCTAATGTCCTCAGTAAAGCCTAACCATAAGTGGGTTACCACTATTGCCTCTTTATGATGTGTGTCATGTATATTTGAGGGTGCAGTCAATCAATACTTGCATGGGACTATATTAGCCCTTCTCTGGTGTCATGTCCTTGCTCTGTCATGGTCTCAGTAACCCGAGAGTGTGTTCTTGTATTTGGTGTGTTTTCTGGTTTTGATTTGGCTCTGTGTACTCGATTATCCTACTCTCTACAATCCTTGACCTTGGCCTGTTTTTCATTATTCTTGTTTTTCTCTATCAGACCACCACTCTCTGGATTACATTATATACTTCATATACGTTAAACCTGGTCACTCTAAGGTCCGGTAATACATACTTTGATAGCATAGGACATTAGGTGCCTCTCTGTGTGCTGAGGTAGTAATCTTGACAGGTATATTACAGGATCCTTCAGTCCCATTCATGCACCTTGGGTCAGACAGTGTTTGAAAACCGACAGTCTCTATGGTTTTACTGCTCTGTACAGAGACTGTCGGCTTTCAAATACTGTCTGACCCAAGGTGCATGTATGGGACTGAAGGATTCTCTCATATACAAGTACTGATGAGTTTGTTTTTTCCTTTTTTCATTTTTAACATATACTTCATTTCAAAATAATCTATTTTATCTCAAAACTCGCTGAAATTATTATTATATTTAAAAAAAAAAGGTTGTCCTTTAACTTCAGTATTACCCTTCTAGGTTCTCTTCATCCCACCCCTCCACGGAAGTTTTTGTTTTTTTTTGCTTTGTACATTGCACCATATGTGTAGTCTAGCTGTATTGTTATTAAAACTGTCTTGTTGTGACCCTGACTGCTGCTTCCTTATATATTTGAGAAGAAGGGGAGTTGGCATACTTGTTTCTGTGAGAGCAAAAAATATATATTTTTTATTGTTCAATTGGATGGAAATCATTTCTGTCATTTATAATTTCTGAATAAACAATGAACTGTATTTCAGAGGAATTTCTTCTCTGTTTTACACTTTGCATCATGATTTCTAAAATATGCAAGGAAACCAAGAATGTATTATTTTCAAGAATGTTTCAATGAATATATTGTTACTTTATATTTTATATTTATGATTTCTCATGAAGGAAGATTGATTTTATTTGTTCTCTGGGTTTAGTGTGATTTCTTTTGTCACTTTAAGAATAAGAGGTATGATTGAATTTGTAATGCAGTTAATTTGCATGAAAAGTCATTGTGTTGCAAGTGAACAAAAATCTTCTATTGTAGATTTATTACTGTATGCACAAACCTTGTTGTAATTAAGACTACTAAATCACAATATGCTTTCCTAAATCTTTATTTTGAAGAATAGATACACATATTTTCATCAATCCAAATTAAAAAATAAATATATATATATATATATATATATATATATATATATATATATATATATATATATATATATATATACCAATTTAAACTATATTTGAATATGAATTTTTTTTTTAGAAAGGAATACACTATAAGGATATCAGATTTTTAGATATACAATGTCTTTAATTAATATTTAAAATCCTTCCTGCGACTTCATTTATTATTATTATTTATTTAACCCTGTGGTGATCCATCCCATTCATATTCTTTTTTCTATATATGGTTCTATATATGGTTTGGTATTTAAGGAATACTATCTGCCCACTACTGTTGTTTAATGGTTCCATACCTCATTTCTTGTTTTCTTACTTTTTTTTTTTAAATCTTTTTTTTTAGTACTTTTCCCTTCCTTTCTACTCCTTTCCCCATGTTCCATTGTCTCCACCTTTTTTTTTATTATTATTTTATGTTTCTGCCAATGGCACCTCAGAAACTTGACTTATACAGGGCAAAAAAACAAGAACATTGTGAATGAAATAATTTATTTTGGTTTTGTCGGTACCGAAACAATTGAGGAAAAAATACTGGCAGCCAAAAAAGCAGGAATAAAGATGCCTATTACTGCGCTGACATGTAAAAATGACTACAGCATTGCCAATTCTATTGGCTATGCAATACCAGACATTTTTGCAATGCCAATTCCGTGATAGGAAAATTAGATTATTATGTATCTAGATTTAAAAAAAATAGGAAGTGTAATATTTTTCATTGTACCATCATGCATTAATGAAAAATGGAAAGCAGGAGTAATTTTAAGTTGAAAAGGGTATTCACCCTTAAGTCTGTAAAAAACCACTGCCCTACCATCAGTTTCTTGCAGCTGGAACTGCGGAGATAGCAGGTACCTCGAGACTCAGCCAGGCAGGGCAAAACCTCTATAATAAAAGACATTTTAAAAATTGGTGAGCTGAAGCAGCAGGTGATTTTTAACGAGATTTTTTTTAACACAAATTTTAGAATACTTTTATAAATTATAAACAACTTTGAAGGGAAAAGTGAGTGGCCAATTGGAATTCAGCTATCAGATGATGATACCTCAAGTATCAAAGTGAAGAAAATGTAACCCAAGTTGGGGAGATTGAACTTGAGGAACACTTCTTGCTCCATCAGTTGCAGTGACATTTATGATAGTTTTATAAGGGGATTCAAAATGTTCCCCAGGACATTGGTAAGTGGACATGACAATAGCTGCTTAGCAACCAGAAAAATATCAGGCCACACATTCTACATTTCATCCCAGGTCCTCAATAGGAGGCAAGTTCACTTAGGTAAGCTCTGACCATTTCAGAGCCATTAATTGTCTCCTTGTGGCTGCCTGCTGACTCTCATTCTACCCCCAAACTGCTAAGAGGCTAATCCCAACTAGCTGTATTCAGCTTATGCTGTTGAGTTTTTGCTAGTAGTGGTAGACAATGACATGTTACCCTGTAATGTTCACGTCTTCTTCAACCAGAAAACCTCCCTTTCACTTTTCACAAATTAAGGCCTGCATTAAAAAATCTGTCCCTCCAGTATGTCAGGGTGTTGTATCAGAGTGTCACTCTACCTTTTATCCTATGAACACAAAGTGTAAGCTAGCATTAGTTCTGGACAAAAAGCAATGCATTCACAAAGATATGCATTGTGTAGGTATGTCAGCCTGCTACATAGGGTGGGGTTTGCTGTCAGGAACTAATTTCCTGTTTTTTTGTTTTTTTTTAAATTTGAGATTTTTATTTTCCATATATTCATAAGGGAAATGGGGTACAGAACAAAGAAAAGGGGAGGGTGGGTAGTTGGGGGAACGTTTCCAAGGCAATAAATCATATCATCATTACATGGTCATGTACAATGTATAAGATATTTCGCATTACATTTTTGTGTACAATGTCTAGTATATTACATATAACACTTAATGAACCGCAATCAGCGTTTACTCTTAGGCAATCAATCGACACTTTTCGTATTTGGAAGGTATTACCATTCTATAATGAATCTACATTTAATTGCATATAAGACAATATGTTAACTATATAGTCACTAGATTTATCGTTTAATACTTCTTTCAGCTTGACCTATTTTGCTCGGTTGTTGGAGGTACATGACTGTTCAGCGTGATGGAGACTATATAGGTGAATCGTGGGAGTTGTCTCTTTCCAAGAGAGTAGCCCAGGGCCTCCATATCTGTTCTAACTGACTTTTCTTCGTATATGTGTCTGCTGTAAGCAGTTCATATTTGTAGTATAGTTTTACCCTCTCTATTAGTTCCCTTCTAGAGGGACATGCATTACTTTTCCAAAATTGGGACAGTAGATGGCGTGCCGCTAAAATTACGATGGAAGCTATTTTTTTGTCTGCCTTATCCCAGTGTGCTGGAAAGAGGAGCAAAAGTGTTAGTTCAGGTGTGATGGGTGTTTTATGTTGTAGGATTTGGTTCAGTAGTTGTTGGACCTTTGACCATAGTGGCTGAATTCCTGTACACTCCCACCAAATATGCAGCATAGTGCCTATGTTGTTCGAGCATCTCCAGCATATGGGACTCGTGTTAGGGTATATTTGGTGTAGTCTTTGGGGGGTAAGGTACCACCTGTAAAGCACTTTTTTATGTGTGCTTTACATTCATAACTTCAGCATGTAGCAGGAAAGATAGATAGACCTGCGGCATCACAGATCATGCTGAGAAGGTTGTATCTCGTCTACTGCTACCATCATGCCCAGGCACTGTGGGCTGCCACCAGTGTGCCATCTAGGATAATAAGGAATTGACATTTTTGGAATTTTGTAGAACAAGCATTAGGCACATTTTTCTAACAGATTTCAATCATTTGAAAAGCATATACAAAAATAATAAATAGGGATCATAATTCATTATTCACCTTCCACAAGCAGAATCTCTCTCTCTCATCCCCTCCACACTGATTTCTGCAATTATTTTCCCCTCATACACATTTATTCTCTCACTTCCTCCACTCTCCTCAAACAAAATTCTTAATTTTCACTCAACAAATTACTCACTATCCCAACCACAAAAACACATTTTTCATCAGCCCCTTCAGACAAATATTCTTCCATACCTCATATACCTTATAATGTAAGAAAATTATTTAAAAGTGTAATAAAAGCAGCATTTTATCTCCTTTAAATAATCATGTTACTCATTCATCAAACAATTAAGTCCCTTTGATGTGTATGTATGTATGTATGTATATAAAGCTTTCCGTCACCACACTGTTGCCAAAATATACTTGCTTTCATTAACATTACATTACTGTAACAGATTTTTGTCAGATATTGATTTGATGCTTTGTATTTTTACATTTCACCAATCTCTATCCTCACAGCGACAACAACACGTTAAAATTTAAATGTAAAGCATTATTCATCAGTGATTATTGATTATTATCTTAACATAAAAATGAAATCCCATTGCAGGTCGGATAACTAAGCTAGTAAGTTGTCAAATCATTCTTAAAGAGTTTGATTACCTTTTCTGGGAGTGCACTTTGGCACACTTGTCAATGTATCCACAATCGTAGGGTGCAGTGGTTATGGTACTTTAAGTGTTAATTTTTAAACATGGTACTTAAGATACAATGTAGCCTTGCTCTTTGAAGATACAGTAAACTATTATAATATCATATTATATCATATTTTTTTCTGTCAGTATAAAATGTGATGCAGCTCAACCTCTTATGTAAACATACATCTAAAAATTTACACATTTTAGAATACGTTTTAACAAAAACACAAGAAAACACATTGTAAATAAGAACATCAAAAACACAGAAAAGGATTCGTAGAAGAAAATCTGAAATCAGCATTTACTTATCAATTAGGTAAAATTGATTGAATGGTATTGTATTTACCTTAATTGAAAAACAACATTGTGTTTATGATTGTATGTTATATCAATAAACCATCTTTAACAACTCTGTAAATAATTAAAAACATGTTATCTTCCACCCGTATTCGATACTCAACAAAGCTTCTTGAAAGCAAAATGTTCTTGTAATATGATCCCCGTCACATCAAATTCTATTTGTAATTTCTAAGATGTCCATGTACAAAATTAGGTCATTTATTGTATTGGTTTACAGATTTATGATGGGAAACTCAAAATTGTAAAAATGTTTCTGCTATCATATGTTGGCAAAACCCGTAGACATAGTTAGCTTTAAAACATATTATGAGAAACATTGCTTTATGTTGTTGCAACATTTTTAAAGTTACATTTACCCAGCATGCTTATTCTTTACATACGGAAAGACAATTATACTCTCATATTTCCAGCTTTTACATTATCCCCAGCTAGGAAGACATAATGGTAACAGGGAGCGTGCTTAATTTGAAAAATAGATCTCCCATGAGCATTTACATAGAGGCATTCCCACCTTGTTTTAAATTCTATTAACTTCTCATCCCCTATTTCCTCCACCAGGTAGGAGTCTGAGTTGGGCACATTATTTCTGAAGCTCAATAGAAAAAAATATATATTGACACCCAAGAGCTCGGTTTTTACTTAAGTTCAGGAATGGAATTCTAAACTACTGACTAGGTGGTATAGGTCCCGACAGATCTTACATCATAGACGTCCATTGGCATTGGTAACCTATTGGCACTGCAAGGGGAGGGATCAGAACAGCACTGCACACATTTGATGTAGTTGTTGAAATGAAATTAGAGATTAACACCACATTCTCTCCAAAAGCTATGTTTTTTCACCTTTCTCCATTTTCAGCTGCTAATTCTAAAAAGTCTTTAAATATGCATCTTTTAAACAAAACAAAATAATTCAGCTTCTCTGGAAGATGTATGTTATTCCTACTCTCCAGCAATAGATTACCAAAGTAGAAGAATTGCATTCTATCGGATATCTCACAGCTTCTCTGCAGGGTCAGTTGGCTTGAGAGAAAAAAAAATGTCTCTCCTATTCTGGTTGGGGATTTTGTAATTGTTTTCTGACCACCACAGATGGCCTACCATAGTCTACATTCTCCCTTCATTCTTCTGTCCCTTCCCCCACTACCCCTCTTTTTTTAAAATATGTTAATATTTTTTTCCAATACAATTCTCCCAGCCATACCTTTAGGTTTATTTTTTTATATTGGTGTATTATTCTTTATTTAAAGTATACTTTTTTTTATTATTTAAACTTATATGATGATGTGTGCTTATAAACAATAGCAGGTTGTCTCTTAAAAAAAAAATATTAACTCAAATGCACTTGCCACGACACAGCACTTGGCAGACACATGCCACTGCATATGCTACTACTGCACGTAGGCTCTGACAGATACCCCCACAACTAACACACTAGATCCCAGGCCTGTCCTGGGGAGCAATAGTGGACTATCCCCATATAGCTCAACACACTACACGTTGGTACCCGTGGCAGATCAAGCTAGAGTTCAACCATATAGCTCAAACGATACACCAGAGACCTAACATTCATGCATTTTTAGCCTGCAAACACTTAACACTATGAAGTATAAGCACCAGTGAATCTATCCCCAAACTATGCCTGTTTATATGCATGCTCCTGTTGCTAGAAATGACAATGTGCTTGTGGAATGCTATTGCAGCAGTGTATTTAAAGGAACAGTGCACTGTAGTGGTTATGGTGCCGGGAGTGCCCTGGTGCCAACCCATAAGTAGTTAGTTACAGCTCAGCCCTACAGCTCTGTGAGAGCCAGAAGGTCTCTGCGTGAGCTAAGCTAAGGGTACAGAACTGGTTGTCAGTTATTAGCTGATGCTCTCAGACAGCCAATGTTTCTCGTTCTCACATTTGCTTGCTGGAAGATGGGGAGCAACACCTGTTAGATCCTAAGTAAGAAGTCAAACCATTCTTTAATGGCTTGACTGCTTACAATAAAGGTGGCGCTGGCACACTCTTTGCACCAAATGCTTAGTCACAGTGCCTACATGAGTACACTTGGTATGGATTAACTCATTATCTCTCAAGTTGTGATTATTTTTTTTATTTTTTTATTTTTTTTATTGAATAGTTGTCTGGGGACATTGATTGATCTACTTGTTTGTTACAGATAAAGCTTAGGTAACACACCAATTAGATTCATATAGGACACAAAACATATAGCATGTATATACAAGGTAGATGTGTAAAGACTGTAGATGACAGCACAAGACAATCCACATACACAAGTAAATATTCAGAAAACATAACAGGTCAATATAATGTTTACACTTTTCCAATAACCATATAAACAATGCTCTTGAATTGATTCTCTACTTACTCATCAGATAAATCAACTTGGCTTGTTCTTGCAGAACTGACATGGCTGCTCAGACCAACTGTTTACACCATGTTTTTACAGAGATTCCTGACCTGTGCTAATGAATTTCAGTGGCAACCGGGTCCTGCACACAAAAATTATTTTGCATCTTTTTAATAACTTTCATCCCAGCGGTAGAACTTTTCACTATCTCACTAAGATTATTATTTTTTAATTCTTTATTTTTGCTGTACAAGAGATTGACAGACTTGCAAACATTGCCACAACAGTACTTAGAAGCATTACAACAGAGGTGATAGTGTGGCGTGTGATGGAATTGTAAATTTTTCATTATGTTAGTCAGGCTTGTTACTACGGTAAACATATTAACATAAGTGGTAGGTATATCTTGCCATGTGAACTGACAGCTTAGTATAGCAGGTCAACGAGGTGTGATGTAGGAACATACTTTGTCATCATGTGAATGTAAATAAAATAAAATACTGTTATGCTAGGACAAGAAACCATCAAAGCACAATGAGGAAACATTTAGCATATTAGATTAGGGGTAAGCTAAGCTAGACTGGAAAGGGTGTGATAGAACATACTAGCTAAAATAAGGCTTGTTATAGAGCCACTGGGTACTCGACTCTGTTGGAAAGGTGAATGAGAGAGTACATAGAAGGTCCCACAATGGTGATGACAGAGACTAGGTGGAAGCTGGTTTTCCAGGCTTCAACCAATACTGCAGGTATGCCGCAGGAGGCAGTCATGGCTCTGTCGGTTGTGTGGCCATCAGTAGCTCCTTGGTGGAGCCAGGTGTCATGATGTGGCTTGTAAGCTGGCTAGGGTCTGCTGCACCTAAATTTATCTCATTCTAAATCCCGGGCCCCAGTTTATACCGGAATTCTCCTTCTCCAATCAGCAGTATTATAAGCCTAAGGAAGCTCTGGATTACGGGGGAGCACTGGGCTGTGTAGGCAGCTGGCAGGCAAGACCTGTGTGCGGGTCCCCAGCCCAGAATGATGTCAGCAATCTGGTTACGGCTCCACAGACGAAGGGGTGTTAGGGGTTCGGCAATGGATGCGCCTCCAGAAAGCTTGACGCACCTTGTCAAATCTGACTTGAAAGCTTTCTTTCAAGGCTTGGATCATTGAACCCTGTTGGGTTTGTTCAGGCTCGGCAGCAATCTTGGACTCGCCATGTGGTAATCGGCTTGGCAGGAGATACCACTCCTGCAAGTAAGGTTTCCCCAGTGGCGACCAGAATATCCCCCACCAGCCACAGGAAGGGGGTTATATATATATATATATATATATATATATATATATATATATATATATATATATATATATATATATATATATATATATATATATATATATATATATATATATATATATATATATATATCTTCCGTTCTCTTTTTCAATTTTAATCGTTCACCATTATTGAAACTTGTTTTCAACTTTATATTATATTAAACTAAAACAAAAAAATAAAAGAGAAAGCCAGAAGCTAACCCTCTCTAGTCAACAATCATCCACATTCATCATATCTTTCATCACAGTGTCTCATTGTCACCTGGAGGGCCGATGCAAAAGATCCTGAGTGGGCAGTCCCAAAGAGGGGGCATTGCTACTGATTTGATTGGTACACATTTTGTTTTCATTCTCCATTCAGAGTCACCCATTGTTTTGTTATTTATGTGGGCATAAACAATGTGTAAATTACTTGGATTGCAATAACCACTGTACTTGATTTGGAAACACTTTATGTATTTGCAAATGTTTTACAGTTTTTATACTCTAAAACAGTAACAAGTGGTACAAGGGAAATCTATAGACTCTCTAAAATGTGAGTGACCCATTTTCACATAACCGGAATGTCACCATTTTATTATCATCTACACTATATTTTATTGTTTGTATCTTTTTATATATACTTGATGCAGGCAATCTTTTCAAGGTCATGAGGGGTAAGCTACCCCTTTTATCTTACAGCTCTCCACTTAGGGTATAGGTTTGACTTGAAACAATTGTTGTGCATTTTTTGTATGGAGAGAAGGGTATTCCACACTAGTGTATAGAGCTTTTTTTATAAATACTGTTTCATTAAAGCACTTTTGCAGTAACACACTTTCTCCTAAAAGAAGATATTGTTTTTAGTTTTTATACTCTTGATTATTCTACAGGGAAAATTATGATTATCAACGACATTAACAAAATTACATAAATGCTGGACATTTCTACTTCCACTTATGTGTGTTAGTGATAAGATGTGAAAATATATTATAATTATTACCATTGGGGGTAGAGCAAACGTTTGCAATCCATTTAAGAAACCTCAAGTTTTATTAGACATTTATGCCAGTGTGTCACACCAGATTGGCATCCAGAGTCATGTTATAGGGCTGGGTTTATCTATTTGCATTAATTATTGTTCCTGGGTACACTATTGACATATCTGTTTATAGCCTTCATGGCGATAAATGGGTCACCTCGGCCGGTGGGCGAGACTGATCCCGACAGAATCAGAAGGAGGAATGGCGTGGAGGAGGAGACAGCGATGAGGGACATCATCGCTGCCTCAGGTAAGTGACTGAAGGGGTTTTTACCCCTTCAGTAACCGGGATTGGGGGGTGGGAGGGAGAGGGTACCTCCAGTGCAAGGAAATGGATTGTTTTCCTGGCACTGGAGTTTCCCTTTAATGTTCAAATTTACCATTTGTTTCAAGTATGGCTATTTGTCCTTAAATTTGATATTCACTTGGAATTCTCACTTTAGTGAATAACTCTGTTTGTGTGGAACTGTATCAAATTCCTTAGTAAAATGTAAGTAGATCACATCCACTGGAACACCCTGATCTATATTTCCACCAACTTCTGATTAACTTCTAACTTCTTAGAACACAATTAGTTAGTTTTGCATGACTGGTCTTTCATGAAACCATGCTCATTACTACTAATAACATTGTTGTTCAAAATTAATTCTTGAATATTGTCCTTTAACAAGCCTTCAAATAGTTTCCCAACCACATATGTTACATTCACAGGTGTGTAATTTTCAGGTTGAGTTTTTGAACTCTTAGTGATTATATGCATTAAACATATGCTATTGGTTTTGAAAGAATCACAAAATTACCAAAAATTACAGCTATTAGCTGAAGATGCATGCATACTGTGGGATGCGAGCATATGCTTCCCATAAACCATGGCGCGAGTCCCGTGACGCAGAAGTAAATTTGCGCGTCAAGTGATCTCCTTTTTTCTTCTTTTTAACATATGTTTAAAGCTATGTTTTTCAGTTTATTGTAAATCCCACACACCCAAGAACTGCTCTTGTGGTATATACAAATGAAATATGTCTTTTAAAACCGAAAATGTATCTGTATTGTCTCTCTTTGATTACATCATTTTGGTGCCAATTTTTTTTTTTTAAAGTATGTCTTTTAATTCCTATACAAACCCTTGTCTGCCAGGCTTACTATCTATCTCTACGTGATAAAGCCCTGAGATGTGAAACGCAGATGGTTTATTGTAGATGATTTAAAAAATATTTTTTTATATTAATAAAGGAATAATGGCATATTGGAGTTACTTCATTCACCCAGGAAATACTTGAAAACGAGAGAAATCTAAATGTATCTTTCCTGGTAAAATATTTTTTAAATAAATAAATTCAGTGCACCTACTTTTTTCGTTTACATTTACGTTAGTTGTGTTGGGTTTGTAATTCCCATTTCCATTTCCAATCTCAGTAATAAAGTGTAATAAAGCAATTATCAGTAGCACCAGAATGGGCAGACTCAGCAGCAACATTTACACCCTAATTGGTAGTGCATTATGGATAATAACAAATGAGAAGGATTTGGGAATTACTATAGACAATAAACAAGGCAACAATGTGCAATGTCAATCTGCAGTTGCTAAGGCCAGTAGCCAATGTTTTGTCTTGTATAAATAGGGGCATTAATTCTCAGGATGAAAATATAATTTTGCCTCTCTTTATAAATCACGGGTAAATAGGACTAAACGAGGTCACGCATTTAGACTGGAAGAAAGGAGATTTATTCTATGGCAAAGGAAAGGGTTTTTTTTTACAGTAAGAACAATAAGGATGTGGAATTATCTGCCTTAAGAGGTGGTTATGTCTATACAGATGTTTAAACAGCAGTTGGATAAATACTTAAAAAAACACAATATATAGGGATATAAATATTAATTAGTGGGTTAATAGCTTATTGATCCAAGATGATATCTGACTAACATTCTGGGGTCAAGAAGAAATGTTTTTCCCTAGTCTTCTATACAATTGTAGGCACTTCAAACTGGGGTTTTTGCCTTCTTTTGAATCAAATGTGCAAGAATCAAATGTGAGAAAGCCTGAACTTTATGAACACATGTCTCTTTTCAGCTGTGTAACTATGTAACTGAGAGTAGAAGCAACTTCCTCACAACTGCAAGTTCAATAAGCATTGTAAACAAAAGCATCAGTACCCCAAAAGCCACAAGCAGCACTATATCGCAAAGTCGCACTACTAAAGGGTGCAGCTGCAGCAAGTACTAGCATGATAGATCTAGATGAGGGTAAGTCTGCACTGGCGTTACCAATAAGCAAAGACGTCAACTCAGCTAGTCAACAGAGACCATTGACAATCCCAGGTACATCACCCCACCCTTGAATAGTTTGGAGCTGTATATGTCAGGGACATGTCAAAAGAGCAAATAAGATGACAAGATTGATAGGCCTAAAACAGGTTCCAGCTCCAAATTACCATCTGCCTTCTAGTTTAACATTTAGCAGAAGTTGTACAAGCTCTGAACAACTTGTGTGTATCACTTTTAAAATAGGAGCTGTGTAAAGCAGACAGAGTGTGCAGTTCACCAGGGGCGTAACAAGAAATGTCAGGGCCCAGGTACAAGAATCTGTTAGGCCCCCCACTATAGAGCAGAGGTGGTCACTAGGTCATCTCAGCTGCTGTACAAATCCTCTTATGCTTTGCCAGCTGTGGCTCTGCTATTTACCCATCCTTGTAAGTTTCTGTTTGTATTTGTGTTTTCCATTATTTGTGAATGTAGGCATATTCCCGCATGGAGTATGTTCGTTTGAATGTTTGTCTATTTGTGTATAATGCTGATGCTTAAATATAGAGAGCATGTTTGTGTGTAGTGTTGGCATTTAAGCACAGGGATGTGTGGTTTGGGAATTTGAATGTAAGTTTTTTTTTTACTGTAGTATTAGTGTATGAATGCAGGGGTGTGTTTGTAATATTGGCTTGTGAATGCAGGTGTGTATGTGTGTGTAGTGTTGGTGTTTAAATGCAGGAATGTTTTTGTAGTGTTGGCATTTTAATGCAGAGGGTATTTGTGTGTAATTTTAGTAATTGAATGGAAATGTGTATTCACATATGCACTGCCACACACACATACATGGGCACATTGACAAACACAGAAACACACAAAAACTGCCACACAGAGATGCCCACAGACACATATACACACAGATTCACTGTGAGAGATACACACACAGATTGACCAATATACAGTTACATTGACACCTACTGATATCCAGGCACAGATTAGCAAACACAGATCCACAAAGAATGACACACATGTACAGATACATACGCCAACACAAACAAATACTAACACACGTGCACAAATGCATACAATGACACACATGTACAAATACATATACTGAAACATGCACAGATACACTGACACACACAATTACACACATATACAGATGTCACCACTGACACATACAAACACTGACACTCATGCACAGATACATACACTGACACCCAAAACAAATACACACAAAAAACAACACTGTGTATTTATGTCTCTTTGTTTAATACAACTATAGGCAACTGTAGCTGGTTGCTACATCAGGGTAATCACAAATTAGCTAAATTGTTTGCTCAGTTCTTGGGACTACCTATCTATACAGGATGTTATCCGGGGTTCCTATTATTATGCTATTTTCTGCTCAGAATTTTACTATTCTAAAAGCATACTTCTATAACTGAAATAACAAAAAAAAAAAGCTGCGAAAAAAGCTGCGAGAAACCTTAGTGTGCATGTCTATGTCAACTTTAACAAGTTGGAAGAAAACTAAATGACAATTTGGTATACATTTGCCATTCTAGTTTTGGTTATTTTTAGTTCAAGCCATTCATTCTTTTCACAGTCATTTTCTCTTGCTGAAACTTTCATTGTCAATTAACTTGTAAGCAATACATCATCTTAAGTACCATTTTGCATTCAGTTTCAATTTGCAAATCAGTATGCCACAGAAACATTAATTTTATTGTATATAATATTAGTTTCAGACTTAATTTTCTCTTTGTTTAAACAGACATTATTTCTTTGGATTTTACTAAAAGCCAGACATACATTCTCCATATAGCAGGCCACTCTGCATACAAAATGAGAAGCGTGATTTATTGGGCGATTAAGACAGAAGATTAATCACAGTGTTAGCTCTGTGTATTATAAATAAAAAGTTACAAAGTGGAAACGGGAAGAAAGAGGCATAACATGCTCTCACTTTCAAACCTCAAACAACTATGTGTGACAAGCAGACCCATTATAACAACTTAATCAACCTTCTTATTGTTTATTAATAGTGGAGATATGCAAAGTCTATTAAATTGTATTGTACATCAAAGGATTGTAAAATGGAGATTTGAGTAAACGAGTTAGATGAAACAGAATTAATGTAGGAGACTTAGATCAAAAATAGCAATGTTAATATATTTAGAAAGAAAGGTCCTAGTGTTCTCAATTCCAATCTAGTGAGGGATTGAATGTCCATAGTACAAAGGATAGAGCAACTATAAGCAGTAAGGCTATCAAGAATGGACAGTATATGCTTGGAATCCCACAGTTTACAGAGAAATAAAATACCAACACTCGGGTACAATGTCCTGTGTGTCAAAATACACCTGGTTAAATGCCAGCACTTGTACTGGCAAAAGGGCTTACCCCAATATAGTTATACACTAGGACTGCTTCTGTGTTATGTAAATCACTATACATAATAGTATTACTCTATGAGATGACAAAGGGTAACAGATGTTAAACAATAATCTTCTTAGTTATTCACTATCCTTGCAGCAAATATTGAATATTTAAATAGTATCTGTCAGAAAAAAAACACATCTCTATTTTGCAGTCAAAGCAGATATAAGTAATATAAGTCAGAGGGAACTGATGTAAGGTAGACTAGCTCAGTGGCATACCTCTAGTCTGACTGGTATCCCACAGATATGAGGGAAGAGATTTAAGAAATGGGCGTAGTACTTGTTCAAAATAAATGCTTGCATTTTGGGAAAAGTTTTTTCTCACAAACACAATCCGTCTCCCAGATGGAGATTGTGAATTCTTGTGAATCCCTGGGAGACAGTAGGAGTTGGATATTGTATTCATTTTATAGTACACAAAATCATACTCATTTTTAGAAACTACTTTAAGATCAGATTCTCATTTAAGATAGATTTTAACTACTTGAGATATGTAGATGTAGGGTCATGTTTAGGCACCCTGTGTGCGGATTTGTCCTTTAGGATAGTTTCATCCATATTGACATAGAATTGTATGTCCAAGGCCTCCAGCGTCAGATTTTCCCCATAGGAAAGCATAGATTAATGTTTTCCTATGGGAAGATCCTAATGCGAGCACGGCTATTGCTACGCATGTGCATTAGGTCTCCCCCACTGGATGACGTCGGCGGGGGAGCAGCTTGGCCGGAGCCTGCCCATCACCAAGGGACATTGGCACTGGATTCAGGTAGATGACTGAAGGGGTTTTAACCCATCACCCCCATAGAAAGGGAGGGGGGCGCGAGGGAGGGGGACACCTTAGAAACCTATAGTGCCAGGAAAATAGCTTTATTTTCCTGGCACTATAGGATCCCTTTAAGCTTTTAGTTTCATGCCAAAGTGTAACTGAAAACATTTTACATAAATTTTATGCTATAAGTGACAGCTGATATCTGGCTCCAGCAATGCATTCCAGGATTAGCAGTCACAGACCTATGACTGCACTGCTTCATTGAGGTAGCTTGTAACATTGACTAGTTTCCCCTAAGCTTCCTTATCCCTCTGGGAGCCATTCGCTATCGTGACAAAGCTTAATTTCAAGCTTGTTATGAATTATCCTGGGGTCAATTTACTAAAGCATGCATTATTAAGATTAATTTGGACCATTATTAAAGGTACAAACACTATAGGCACTTAGACCACTTCATCGCAATGAAGTGTCTGGGTGCTATGTGAGCCTCATTGAACCCTGCTATTGAAATCATTGCCGCTCTGCAGGAATGTTTGACAAGGAAGTTTTTCTGGCATGAGAGAATGTGGTTAAAGGGACACTATACTCACCAGAACAACTGCAGCTAAATGTAGAATATTTAATGTAAACACAACCTTTTCAGAGAAGAGGCAGTGTTTGCATTGTAGCCTAGGAAGACCTCTAGTGGCACTTAGACTCACTCAGACTCACAGGTGCTTCCTATGTTAGTGCTGCATAGTGGGCAGCACTGACATTCAGCATGGAGATGCTGAACTTTCCCCATAGAGATGCATTGATTCAATGCATCTCTATGAGGAAATGCTGATTGGCATAGCATGGCATTTTGCTGTGCATACGCAATAGCCTCCCAATGCTTTTCCTATGAGATTATCAAATCTGATGATCATTTGACCACTGTAGTGTCAGGAATATATGTTTGTGTTCCTTACACTATAGTGTTCCTTTAATGAGGCAGGCTCAGTGGCGTAGCTAGAACTTTTGCTGCCCGGGATGGCACCTGAGTTTTCTGTCCCTATCCCACTCTGAGGAATACAGGGAGCAGGGATATGACTTGATTCATATCCCCGCCCCTCCACATAGACTGCGGTGTGTGTAAACAGTGTTAGCGTTGGAATGCAGGGGTGTATTTAGAAGGAATCAAGATTGATCTACCATTTCAAAACATTAACTCCAGAGCATCTCAGCAAGGAATTACATTTTACTCCCTTTATCCATAAGTAATCCATGGGATAAATTAAGAGTCTATAATACTCCTGATCATGTATTGTTGACATAAGAGTAGACCACATCAAATTGCTAAAAGTCTCTAATAGCTGAATTAAACAGCTAGTTCAATAATAGTAATATAACAACTTTCAACTCTTAAAATTACACCACCCAACAATTTTAGTCATATATATAGTTCCTATTTACTCCTAATATGCCTTTACAACAGCTACACAAAGCTACCAAAGTTATTCATTCTTTCAAGAAACATGCTATCCTTTTACTTTCAATCATATGTAAGACAAAAAGCATACTATTCTATTTGTTATCCTTTTGGAATTTATACTACACAATTATAAAAAATTCCTGCCACTTATCTTGAGATAGATAAATTTAAAATGGTCTCTACTATATATAAGCATTTGGTCTTAACTTAAAGAGTTAACATCTTAACTCTTTAGGGTTTGTCAAATATCGGGTATAACCTGAATGACTACTTATTTTCACCTTAATGGTGACACCTTCTTTTAAGACTTTACTGCACTTCAGCCATGGATGTATTTTCTCTTCACTCCTACATATCTTTACAACAGCTACACAAAGCTATGTAAGTAGCAGTGTTACTCATCCTGCCAAAATGCATTCTCTCCCTACACATTCAATTTGATACAAGATAAAAAGGATACTATTATATCCAGTTATTCTTTTTGGTATCTATACTATAAAAGTATTTAAAGCTTTTTGCCACCTATCTGGAGATAGATTAAGTTAGAGCAGTCTCTATCAACTATAAATATTGGGTCTTCACATACAATTAGCACAATCTCAATCTTCTACGATGTGTCTATTCATCGGGTATTATCTGATTTATTACTTATTTTTACTCAATAGGGACATCTCCTTATATCTTACAAGACATAAGTACCTTGTAAGTCCCTGCCATTTAAAAGCATTTGGTCTTCACACATAACTAACATTTTAGGACTTGCCAAATATCAGGTACAATCTGATTTATCACTTATTCTTACCTTAATAGTGACACCTCCTTATGTCCCATAAGAAACTTAAACACTTTTTCCAACATATATTCAGTTGAGTCCAGTTACATGTTGTAACGCATCACCTGTACTCCGACTGAGTACCTTCCATTGATCGATGCTTCCTAGCTTGCAACGAGGACCATAAGCAACACACCGCACACCACAACCACCGCAGACTCCACAACCGCCATAGCTTAACTGGAGTCTCGCAATCTTCCTTCCATCCTGGATCAACCTCTGTCCTCCAGGACCGTGTGGGAAATACCCAGGGCCGGACTGGCCCACCGGGATACCGGGGAATTTCCCGGTGGGCCGGTGGACTTGGGGCCGGCAGTGCAGCATCTGACACATTTTTCCCTCCTGTGAGGTTTTGTTTGGAGGCTGGGGGCCTGGGGCAGACAATTACTGAGGTGGCTGCTACACATACAGAGGTGGCAGCCACCTCCGGCAGGGAGGAGAGAGAGTCACTGCCACATTGCCAGCTCTTCTGCACGGCCTGTCTGATAAGGATCCAGCCCCTGCACTGGAGCTCCGCCCACCAGCCTCAGCCTGCTGAACTTCCACACAGGAAAAGGAAGTACAGGAAGAGGAAGCACCTCACGAAAAGAACCTCACACTGAACTTAGAATCCACACTGCCAGGGACAGGTAAATGTATGATTGATACTGAGAGGGAGAGAGAGAGAGAGAGAGAGAGAGAGGGAGAGAGGGAGAACTTAGAATCCACACTGCCAGGGACAGGTAAATGTATGATTGATACTGAGAGAGAGGGTGAGAGAGAGAGAGAGAGAGAGAGAGGGTGAGAGAGAGAGAGAGAGAGAGGGTGAGAGAGAGAGAGGGTGAGAGAGAGAGGGAGAGGGTGAGAGAGAGAGGGTGAGAGAGAGTGAGAGAGAGAGGGTGAGAGAGTGAGAGAGAGAGAGGGTGAGAGAGAGAGAGAGAGAGAGGGAGAACTTAGAATCCACACTGCCAGGGACAGGTAAATGTATGATTGATACTGAGAGAGAGAGAGAGAGAGAGGGTGAGAGAGAGAGGGAGGGTGAGAGTGTGAGGGTGAGAGAGAGAGAGTGAGGGTGAGAGAGAGAGAGAGGGAGAGAGGGAGAACTTAGAATCCACACTGCCAGGGACAGGTAAATGTATGATTGATACAGAGCGAGAGAGAGGGTGAGAGAGAGAGAGGGTGAGAGAGAGAGAGGGTGAGAGAGAGAGAGGGTGAGAGAGAGAGAGGGTGAGAGAGAGAGAGAGAGGGTGAGAGGGAGAGGGTGAGAGGGAGAGGGTGAGAGGGAGAGGGTGAGAGAGAGAGGGTGAGAGAGAGTGTGAGAGGGAGAGAGGGAGAGAGAGTGAGAGGGAGAGAGGGAGAGAGAGTGAGAGTGTGAGAGGGAGAGAGAGAGAGAGTGAGGGTGAGAGAGAGAGAGTGAGGGTGAGAGAGAGTGAGGGTGAGAGAGAGTGAGGGTGAGAGAGAGTGAGGGTGAGAGAGAGTGAGGGTGAGTGAGGGTGAGGGTGAGAGAGAGTGAGGGTGAGAGAGAGTGAGGGGGAGAGAGAGAGAGTGAGTGAGGGTGAGAGAGAGAGTGAGGGTGAGAGAGAGAGTGAGGGTGAGAGAGAGAGAGTGAGGGTGAGAGAGAGAGGGTGAGGGTGAGAGAGAGAGGGTGAGGGTGAGAGAGAGAGAGTGAGGGTGAGAGAGAGAGAGTGAGGGTGAGAGAGAGAGAGTGAGGGTGAGAGAGAGAGGGTGAGAGAGAGTGTGTGTGAGAGAGGGTGAGAGAGTGTGTGTGAGAGAGGGTGAGAGAGAGTGTGTGTGAGAGAGAGAGAGGGTGAGAGAGAGAGAGGGAGAGAGGGAGAGAGAGTGAGAGTGTGAGAGAGAAAGTGAGAGAGAGAGGGTGAGAGAGAGAGTGAGGGTGAGAGAGAGAGAGTGAGGGTGAGAGAGAGAGAGTGAGGGTGAGAGAGAGAGAGTGAGGGTGAGAGAGAGAGAGTAAGGGTGAGAGAGAGAGTAAGGGTGAGAGAGAGAGAGTGAGGGTGAGGGAGAGAGAGAGTGAGGGTGAGAGAGAGAGAGTGAGGGTGAGAGAGAGAGAGTGAGAGTGAGGGAGAGAGAGAGTGAGGGTGAGAGAGAGAGAGAGTGAGGGTGAGAGAGAGAGAGTGAGGGTGAGAGAGAGAGAGAGTGAGGGTGAGAGAGTGTGTGTGAGAGAGGGTGAGAGAGAGAGAGGGTGAGAGAGAGAGGGGGTGAGAGAGAGAGAGGGTGAGAGGGTGAGAGATAGTGAGAGAGAGAGAGAGTGAGAGAGAGAGAGCGTGTGAGAGAGAGGGTGAGAGTGTGAGAGAGAGAGGGTGAGAGAGAGAGCGTGTGTGTGTGTGTGTATCAGAGAGCGTGTGTGTGTGTGTATCAGAGAGTGTGTGTGTGTGTATCAGAGAGCGTGTGTGTGTGTATCAGAGAGCGTGTGTGTGTGTGTATCAGAGAGCGTGTGTGTGTGTGTATCAGAGAGCGTGTGTGTGTGTATATCAGTGAGCTTGTGGTGTGCTTGTGTATATCAGAGAGCGTGTGTGTGTGTGTATCAGTGAGCTTGTGGTGTGCTTGTGTATATCAGTGAGCTTGTGGTGTGCTTGTGTGTATCAGTGAGCTTGTGGTGTGCTTGTGGTGTGCTTGTGTATATCAGTGAGCTTGTGGTGTGCTTGTGGTGTGCTTGTGTATATCAGTGAGCTTGTGGTGTGCTTGTGTGTGTATCAGTGAGCTTGTGTATATCAGTGAGCTTGTGTATATCAGTGAGCTTGTGGTGTGCTTGTGTATATCAGTGAGCTTGTGGTGTGCTTGTGTGTGTATCAGTGAGCTTGTGTATATCAGTGAGCTTGTGTATATCAGTGAGCTTGTGGTGTGCTTGTGTATATCAGTGAGCTTGTAGTGTGCATCAGTGAGCTTGTGGCGAGCTTGTGGTGTGTATCAGTGAGCTTGTAGTGTGCTTGTGTGTGTATCAGTGAGCTTGTAGTGTGCATCAGTGAGCTTGTGGTGTGCTTGTGTGTGTATCAGTGAGCTTGTGTATATCAGTGAGCTTGTGGTGTGTATCAGTGAGCTTGTAGTGTGCTTGTGTGTGTACCAGTGAGCTTGTAGTGTGCATCAGTGAGCTTGTAGTGTGCTTGTGTATATCAGTGAGCTTCTAGTGTGCATCAGTGAGCTTGTGGTGGGCTTGTGTGTGTATCAGTGAGCTTGTGGTATGCTTGTGTATGTCAGTGAGCTTGTGGTGTGTATCAGTGAGCTTGTAGTGTGCATGTGTATATTAGTGAGCTTGTAGTGTGCATTAGTGAGCTTGTGGTGTGCTTGTGTAAATCAGTGAGCTTGTAGTGTGCATCAGTGAGCTTGTGGTGTGCTTGTGTGTGTATCAGTAGGCTTGTGGTGTGCTTCAGTGAGCTTCTGGTGTGCATGTGTATATCAGTGAGCTTGTAGTGTGCTTGTGTATATCAGTGAGCTTCTAGTGTGCATCAGTGAGCTTGTGGTGTGCTTGTAGTGTGCTTGTGTATCAGTAAGCTTGTGGTGTGCTTGTGTGTATATACGTGAGCTTGTGGTGTGCTTGTGTGTATCAGTGAGCTTGTAGTGTGCTTGTGTATATCAGTGAGCTTGTAGTGTGCATCAGTGAGCTTGTGGTGTGCTTGTGTGTTTGTCAGTGAGCTTGTAGTGTGCTTGTGTGTGTATCAGTGAGCTTGTGTGTATATCTGTGAGCTTGTAGTGTGCTTGTGTGTGCATCAGTGAGCTTGTAGTGTGCATCAGTGAGCTTGTGGTGTGCATGTGTGTATCAGTGAGCTTGTAGTGTGCTTGTGTATATCAGTGAGCTTGTAGTGTGCATCAGTGAGCTTGTGGTGTGCTTGTGTGTTTGTCAGTGAGCTTGTAGTGTGCTTGTGTATCAGTGAGCTTGTAGTGTGCTTGTGTGTGTATCAGAGAGCTTCTGTGTGTCAGTAAGCTTGTGTGGGTCAGAGCACTTCTGTGTTTGTCATTATCAAGCTTGTGTTGGTCAGAGAGGTTGTGTGTGTGGTGAGCTTGTCTGTAGTTAGGTTGTGTTTGTCACTGAGTTTGTCTCTAGTGTGCTTGAGTGAATGTCAGTGAATTTGTGTACGGCAGTAAGCTTGTCTGTAGTGAGCTTGTGCATGTGTCAGAGAGCTTTTGTGTTTATCGGTGAGCTTGTCTGTAGTGAGCTCTTTTGTGTCAGTGAGCTTTTCTGTAGTCAGTGTGTGTGTGTGTGTGTGTGTGTGTGCGCCATTGAACTAGTGTGATTTATTAATGTGGGACATTATTTTAATATATATATTTCTGAAATTACACAATTGACACACTGATGCCGATATGCTGATATTGGCATGGAGTGTTTCCCTGCTTAAAGAATTGTCCCTAAGCAGAGGCAGTCACAACGGACAAGGAGCATCCTGGAGGGTGGTGGTTATAGCACTATAACACCCATGGATCATCTAGAGCGATGGGCTGCAGGTAAGACAAAAGTCTTCTTCAAAGTGCATACATATAAACAATACAAGCATACTATATGACACAATGAATTAGAGGGCTGAAATATTTTTTTTCCAGGGCTGCTTTCTGTTCCCAGTCCGGCCCTGGAAATACCTCTCCTCCAGGAGAGCGTATCAGGAACAGCTCTTAAAAGAGCTATCTCCAGTGTGAATATAGCAGTTCCCTACAATAATGAGACAAGGATACATATTGAGGGTTAAGCAAGAACAGAACTGTTTAATGATCACCATAGGACTTTCTTTTATGCAGATTTTCCCACAAGGTTACCACCCACGTGGACCTAGTGGTACACAGGACATGCAATTACAATAGCCAATCAAAACATTACAGTACAGTCAGACACTCCCAGCCAAGGCACACAAACCCTCCCCTCTGCCTGTGATACAATTGCTGAACACAATGGGTTAACTCAATTATCACAGGCAGGAAAATATACAGTTTTATACAATATACATAACTTCCAAACCATACATGCAATTTACATATTCTGAACCAGCATAAGCAGTATACAAACATATGTCAAAACATATGTCCCTGGGACACCGCCCTGTTGGGGAACAATGGGACAGGAAAGGGGGAGGGGAAGAGGTACATTCTCCCATGGAATCAAAGGGGCAGAAAAAGTGTTTTTAAAATCCAATAAACCCAAATAATGTTTTTAAAGGGCACAATCTCCCAGGGGCCATAGTCACAAGGCAAGAGGCTGGCAAGCAGGCCTCTCTAAGACCAAGTGGCGAAGGGCACTTCGTCAAACATCTCCCCTTTGTGGGGGAGACTAACCAGGTATCTGAACTTCTGTCAGTCGGTGCCTAAGTTAGTCGATCCACCCACCCACAAAAAGCAAGTACCAGAGCAGCCCACCCACAACAAACAGTTACTGCACCTGGGTATTCCTCTGGGGTAACTGGGCAACATGCTGTGGGGGTTTAGGGGGCAGAGGCCAGCTGCACTCCGCCTAATGCCAGCACTTCTGCTGGGGTAGCCTGGTGGGGAATTGGCTGGGGAGGGGAGATATCACTTACCCCCTCCTCCTGGTATCCCTGCGAGGGTAGTCGGGGATCTGGACACACAAACAACTGCTCAGTGCTAAATGCAACCCTGTAAGGATGGGCAAATGGTGGATCCCAAGCTGGCAAAGCATTGTGGGAGTTGTACAACAGTTGGTAATCTACCTTTTGGCTATCTTTGCGACATGGAGGGACCTAAAACCAAGTCCCTGTCTTCCTTAGTTCTGCCACAGGCCGAGAGGTATTATTCATTGTAGATTGGAGTTGTTGAATTTGGGAGATTCCTGTCATCCTCCAAGTCACCTACTCTGCCCCAATGGTATCTAATTTTAACAGGAATAAAGCCGCCAGTTTCCCCAGCATGTTGGCCAGTGTTATAGATCCAATATTGATCTTTGTTACATTCAGGGGAACCCAAATTGTATCATGTGCACTTGGAGAAGCATGAATTAAACACCAGACATGTGTTGGTTATCAAAATAAGCCTCTGACCTTTTCTTTGTCAGTTTGTGTTTTTATACATTAAAAAGTAAGTGCTTACATGCAAATACTAATTGGACAGTAGTAGGAAGGGAGTGAAAGGGTGAAGGCAGTACAGCAAAGACATAGGGATGAACATCATGTACATATAACAGATACGTTTCTGGAAAGAGAAGGAACAGACTGATTTAGGAGAGACGGCTCAGGTGGGGGCTATCTGTTCCCAGAACTAGACATATATGGTCTTAAGTGTCGTTTTAAGCATTAAGCATCTTCTGAGTCCAAGTTAGCCAATTTTAATTTAGGATATCTAATATGACACCTATCAGCTTGAACCTTGAAATCAAGGTAAATTCGTTCACAGCCAGGTACCACTTTGAGGGAAGATTTTTCAGTAAGTCCCTTAACCCGGGATTGTTGGAATACATAGAGTCCTCTGACACTCCTACGCTTGGATGAGGTGAAAATTCTTGAGTAGAGCCATATTTGGATCTGCTTGGTCAGAAGGGAGCCAGATCTCCCAGTAGTGAAGTGAGCTGTGAGTTGTGGGATTTTTTTAGGGTTCCCAATAGTTGCAGTATTGCTTTGATTAGTGGGATTAGTGGGATTTTGCTTTAGTCCTACGGGAGCTTAGCTACTGAGCGGCCATGCAGCTCCGTTTTCAAAGTCCTAAAAATTAATGCTTAATAGGATTTTCTAATTTATATTTGTTCCACTTCATAGATACAATTTTCTAACTTAAATGTATCTTTTTTTTCCACAATGTTTGCACATAATTCATTGTCAACATTGTACAATATATGCAATTATATTTTTACAGTAATTCAGTGACCATGACACTATTTGCTTCCAAATTGAATTACCATCTGAAGGGTTAATACCATACATCTATAAGATCAATATATTACTTTAATTTAGGAAAATGATGCTCTCAGAGTCCTAATTAGAGTATGATCAATTTAGTACCATAAATTAAATACATACGTTGATGTATAAGTAAGGGTACACTTGATTCACAGACATTATGTAACACACATAATTACATACACTGTACTTACATCAGTTCACCTGAGCATTTCTAAGAATAATTTGATGCACATGATCTGTCTGCCATATCATTCTTGTACTGCATGGTGGGTGACATCATCATTATTTTCAATAATGCATGATTTTACCAACACAGTGTAGTGCAATGGCTCCCAATCTCAAGTCCTGACAAGTTTATTAAAAGTAACACTTCATGGCAGAAGCTGCTATAGTGCAGTAGCCCATTCAAGTATTCATTCTCCCCAAATATCCCTCTGGGCTGTCATTATGTGGAGATGGGCTAAATTAAATGGAAACAGATGCTGCCTAAGACTGTAACTCCCACCATTCTTGTGCAGAATATGTTGTTTTTAGAAAAGTTAAACAGAGCATTCTCGGATTTAGTCTTCTTGTATATAGTTTGGAAATCACAATAACTCCAGTGCCAAACTGGATAATGTCAGGCCTCATCCAGGGCCCTACACTGCTATCAAACTTTAGTTCCCTAGTATCCTGCATCTGGGAACACCGGAGAACTCTCACAGGGCAGCATAACTTGAATATATTAGTAGACACACTAGTGCTGTAATGCACTAGGACCCTGATGAGAGTCTCCAGTAGTATGGATGCTTATGACCATAGAGTATGCTTTATTTCACATCACTTTCTCTAGTATGTTTAGAGCTAAGTGCAACAATGAAAAATGTGTAACTAGCATAACCTTTTTTTACATGTTATTTTTAAAGGAACACTTATCTTTTAGACCAGCTAAAATCTCAAGACCTTCTTATTAAATATGGTAATGGTTTCCCCTATAGTTTGTGTTCTATGATAAACTGGAAGGCTCTCATTTAACAATCTGAATCTATAGCCCTACCATTGTTCTACTCACCATATTAATAAACCCCCCACACCTATTTTCCTTTCCTTAGTCAATGTGATTCAGATGTGAATGATTATACACACTCAAAAATTATTTTAGAGATGTGTAAATATCAAGTGCTTTATCATATCAATGCATTATCATGACCGCATAGCAACATCATAATGTAAATTGAAAAAAGACTAAAGTTCCCATATAGTTAAAACTCTCAAACATCTATTTCTGTTGTTGATGTAAAAGGCAAAAGAATATTTATTTAAAAAAAAAAAAAAAAAAAAAAGTGGCCAAAGAGGGTGTGTTTTGTTATCACCAATGCCTCTTACAGGACAGACCATGCACAGAGCTCTGCTGAAGACCTCTAGCATGAGAAAAAGGCCCTGGATTTGTTCTGTGCAGTGCAAGCATTTTTATTAACATGATTGTGCTGTGTTTGCTTGTAACTTGTCTCTGGTGTCTTCATAAGTGGGATACCAGGAGACAAAAAGGCCAGGACAGAGTATTGTGCATGTGTTTTTAGCCTGCTTGTGGGATTGTGTGTGTAAAGTGAGCTGAGTGTGGTGTGATGCTGTGTAACTAGGTCAGTTTCAGTTGTGTTGTGTTTGTGGGGTAATGTCTGACTAGGGGCTGTAGAGAGTGAGAGAGTATGTATAGGGAGCATAGTGTATATAGAGGTTGTAGAGTGTGTTTGTTTAGGGAATGTAGCATGTGTTTGCTTACACAGAATCTAGGGTGTGCATAGGGGATTCAGAGTTTGTATGTCAGGAATGTAGTGTGTGTAAAGGGGATCTAGTGTGTGTTTGAAGGACCCAGAGGGTGAATAGGAGATCTTGTGTGTTTGTGTGTATAGAGGATTCAGAGTGTATATAGGGATTTAGTGTATGTAGATGATCCAGAGTTGTGTAAGGGATCTAGTCTGTTTCTGGAATGTAATGTGTGTATGAGGGGTGCTGTGTGTGTGTGTGTTTAAGGGTGCTGTGTGTAAGGGTGCTTCTTACCTTTTGCCTGGGAGGGGGGATACTTGCTGCGGGGCTAGAGTTCACTCTCGTGAGATTGGAGCGTTGCTATGGTAACCATGGCAATGCTATGACCTCACGAAAGGAACCTGGCAGAGTTGCAAGCCAGAGCTCCCTGGGTCATCTCCTGTCTCCCTCCCAGCAGCAGCATTTCACTGCCTGAGAGCCAGTGAGGGAGATCTTTGATCTCTCCACTGGCACATGAACGCACACAGCAGGGCAGGTGCTCGGAAAGCGCCGGCTCTGTATGGGTCGGCAGGGGAGATCTCTTGATCTCCCCTGTCAGCCTTGGCCCATGGCCATAGCAGCCCACCACGCATTTGCCTGGTATGCCCCATGGCCAGTCCAGGCCTGGTTCTGAATATCCTGTTTTTAAAACATAACTTTTCTAGTCTTCATTTGTAAAGCTATTCCATTGCTCTTATTTATTTTTATTTTAGAGACAAACTAATATTTTTACACAGAAACGTATTCTTCAGCTTCTGCTTGCAGATTATATTTAGGTACAAATTCAATTAAAATTGAATAAAGACAATGGTCTTGAAGCTTATGATGTCTCTAGATCCCAGCGATTCGGCTATCTTGCTTTTATATGCTTGTTTGC
Source organism: Pelobates fuscus (assembly GCF_036172605.1). Classification (NCBI taxonomy): domain Eukaryota; kingdom Metazoa; phylum Chordata; class Amphibia; order Anura; family Pelobatidae; genus Pelobates; species Pelobates fuscus. The sequence goes on from NC_086322.1 coordinate 133,613,633, forward strand.
AAAAATGTGCATAGATAGATATATAGATGTTTTTTTTGTTCACTAACTTTATATCAAATGTAGTTAACATTGGCTTACTTCGTATTATACTTTCAAAATATAACACTGAAAGATATAGATAAAGGGCAAGACAAATGTCACAATCATTTTCTTTACCTTAGAATTATATTTCGGGAAAAGTGAAGATAACAGGTTGTGATACTGTATACGTATTTCCCTCAGATGCTGCACTTACTCTGGCTTTGAAATGCTGAAATTGTGACTTTTTGCCCTAATTTCTCTGTATAGAAGAAAATATCAAACTGAGATAGTTTGTTTACAAAGCAATGTGCATTTTGCTGAAACATTATTATTCATGCCTACTATGTGTTAAAGGAGATATACGTTGTAAGATTAAGGAAGATAGTATAATAATTGAATATAATAGTTGTTAATCTTTTTTTCTTTAAAAAAAAAAAAAAAACATATTTGTTTATTAGTATTTTATTAAATGCACACAATATATCTGCAGAATTAATTTGCAAGTTAGTGTGACAAGGCGTGATTGATAAATCGATATGCACAGCCTGGCACACTTTGATTTTTTTCATGCTCTTGATGGTCATTGTCATGGTAATGAATGTATTTAGCTATGTGAGGGACATACTATGTATAAATATGTATAAGTGTCTGTGCAATGTGTGTGGGGTATTTCAATGTGTATAAGACTTGAATGAGTGTGACCTGTTTTCTGATGAGTCCTTGCCAGTGGTGTATCCTGGTTTTGTGCTGCCCTAGGCAGGACAAAACTCAGACGCCCCCCCCCCCCCCCGCGCGCACCCCCCCACCCAACCCTTCCCCCCCCGTCCCGCCTTCTAAATACACACACACACACAAATTCACTGACAGATACGCATACACTAGCTAACAGACACACACACACACACACTCACTAGCAGACACACACTCACTAGCAGACACACACTCACTGTCAGACACATACACTCTCTGATATATAATATAATATAATATAATATATATATATATAATATAATATATAATATATAATATATATATATAATTTAATATAATATATATATATATAATATATATATAATATAATATATATAATATATATATATAATATAATATATACAATATATAAATAATATATATATAATATAATATATAAATAATATATATAATATAATATATAAATAATATATATAATATAATATATAAATAATATATATATAATAATATATATAAATAATATATAAATAATATATATATAATATAATATATAAATAATATATATATAATAATATATATATAAATAATATATATAATATAATATATATAATAAATATATAAATATATATATAAAATATATATAATAATATATATATAATATATATATATATATATATATATATATATATATATATATATATATATATATATATATAATATATATATATATATATAATATAATATATATATATCTATAATATAATATATATAATAAATATATAAAATATATATATAAAATATATATATAACAATATATATATACAATATATATATATAACAATATATATATATATAATATATATATAAATATATAATATAATATATATATAATATAATATATAATATATATATATATAATATATCATTAATTTAACCTACCCCCCCAGCCTCCTTACCTTTGGGAATGCTGGGGGGGGGGATCTTTACCTCCCTGGGGTCTAGTGGGGCTGCCGGTCGGGCTGCTGGGCTGGTTGCTGGGCGGGCGGCTGGCGAGGGAGCTCTTCCTCTGAGCTGTCTGCTCAGCTCCATCGCGCGCCGCAGAGTGAGGCTGGGAGCCGGAAGATGACGTCATCTTCCGGCTCCCAGCCTCACTCTGCGGCGCGCGAGGGAGCTGAGCAGAGAGCTCAGAGGAAGAGCTCCCTCGCCAGCCGCCCGCCCAGCAACCAGCCCAGCAGCCCGACCGGCAGTCCAGTTAGCCGCAAGGCTAACAAGGCATTTGCCCTGGGCATTTGGGGGCAGCGTTTTTTGCCGCCCCCTGGAAAATGCCGCCCAAGGCAAATGCCTTGTTTGCCTCGCGGCTAATACGCCCCTGGTCCTTGCATGTGTGTAATATGTGATTTGCCATTGTGTTTAAGTGTGTGGGTGTTTTTAGTGTGATTTGTAAGGTGATGTGTCATCAGGTGTATGTGCATGCATGTAAGTGTATGTCAATGTGTTATCATGACATGTCTACATGTCTTCTGTGTCAAAGTGTGTCTTCTTAAGTGTCAATGTATAGGACTTGTTATATGTTTTGCATGTGTTCTGGTTGTGTAAATAAACTTGCACCCTAAAAATTTTTTATTATGTAACATTAAAATAAAAAACATGATAAAAGCTAAAACTGAGAAACCTCCTATGCTCCAATGGTAAGTAATATTTTTTTTAGGAAATGTGGCCAGTAATTACCTATAAAATGTATGTGAGCACATGATAGGCTCTTGCAAACAAGGTTTGATGAAAGCAAAGCAAGTAATGTATTTGTAAAAATTCTGAATTAATATTGGATTTCATATTTAAAGGGACACTCTGGACACTATAACAATTAAATCATAATAAAGTTGTCATGGTGCAAGGAGATTTCTGGGAAACAGCTTACCCCAAGGGGTTACATTTTTAATGAAAGATTTAACCCCAAACTGTTGAATCCGGCCCCTTATTTCTCTGCTGAAGAACAACTTCTGCTTGAATTGGGAAGTCCCAGACAGGTGTGCTGCTGATAGGCTCAAAGTGTCATCTCCCTGATTCAAGTCTCAGACTGCAGTGGATGTTCATGGGCAGAGTGATCGGGCACCAGATACAGCGCGATCACTCTGCCCACAAACACTTCTTAACCACTTCAGGTAAGTTGGACCTAGGTACATCCTCACACCTTAACAACATCATTCTGATGAAGTGGCTAAAGTGTTACTTTTATTTAGTGTGCAACATTTAATAGCATTTAGCTATATTTGTTATCAAATTTGTTGGAAACTTGTTAGAGTATGATAATTGGTATATCTTTTGTACGTTTATATTTTCACTCGACTTGCACAGATTATTTGGTCTTTCTAAACAACATTTTATGAACTGATAAATGTTGTTCATCACCTATGATGTTTGACCAAACTCCGTTATAAAGCTGAAATTTGGATGTATTGGTGGCTGATGTGGTGGCTATCCAGTTCTTGCAAGCCAACTGCCACATTGAATAGCTTCCAGTTAAAGAATATTGTTTGTACTGATCACTGCACATCCCCGTACACCCTCGGCTAGTGATGTCCCGAATGGTTCGCTGGAGAATAGTTCCTGGCGAACATAGCGTGTTCGCGTTCGCCATGGACGGCGAACACATGCGATGTTCGGTCCGCCCCCTATTCGTCATCATTGAGTAAACTTTGACCCTGTACCTCACAGTCAGCAGACACATTCCAGCCAATCAGCAGCAGACCCTCCCTACAGACCCTCCCACCTCCTAGACAGCATACAATTTAGATTAATTCTGAAGCTGCATTCATTTTTTTTTTTTTGTGTTTGTGTTTATTATACATTATCCTCCACAGCCAGTAACCTGTGTTTATTATACATTACCCCCCATAGCCAGTAACCTTTGTTTATTATACATTCTCCCCCCCATAGCCAGTGACCTGTGTTTATTATACATTATCCCCCATAGCCAGTAACCTGTGTTTATTATACATTATCCTCCCATAGCCAGTAACCTGTGTTTATTATACATTATCCCCCCCATAGCCAGTAACCTGTGCTTATTATACATTATCTCCCCAATAACCAGTAACCTGTGTTTATTATACATTATCCTCCCATAGCCAGTAACCTGTGTTTATTATACATTATCCTCCCATAGCCAGTAACCTGTGTTTATGATACATTATCCCTCCCATAGCCAGTAACCTGTGTTTATTATACATTACCCACCCATAGCCAGTAACCTGTGTTTATTATACATTATCCCCCCACATTATCCCCCCATTATCATAGTCATTTATCGTTGGACCCAGGGCCGGCGTGTGGGGCGCAATATTTCAGTGGCCGGCAGGAGGGAAGCTCTCCCTCCTGCCGGCCACCATCTGGACCCCGGTGCGGCAGTGCTGTGATGTGATAAGGCGCGGCGAGGGAGCTCTATTCTCACTGCTCTGCTCCCTCGCGCGCTGTCTGCTGATGCCGCGGGAGCCGGAATATGATGTCATATTCCGGCTCCCGCGGTATCAGCAGACAGCCCACGAGGGAGCAGAGCGGTGAGATTAGAGCTTCCTCGCCGCGCCTGATCACAGCACTGCCGCACGCTGCCCAGCAGCCCCACTGGACCACAGGGAATGATCTATCAGCCACACCAGCTCTCCAGGTAGACAGGCTGGGTGGGAATTTTTTATTTATTAAAATAATTAGTGAATGTATGTCATGTGTCTGTGTGTGAGTGTCTGTGTCTGTGAGTGACAGTGTGTGTGTCTGTGAGTGACAGCATTTGTCTGTGAGTGACAGCATGTGTGTCTGTGAGTGACAGCATGTGTGTCTGTGTGTGAGTGTCTGTCTGTGAGTGGCTGCATGTGTGTCTGTGAGTGACAGCGTGGGTCTGTGTGTGAGTGTCTGTCTCTGAGTGACAGTGTGTGTGTCTGTGAGTGACAGAGTGTCTGTCTCTGAGTGACAGTGTGTGAGTCTGTGAGTGTCAGGGTACCTGAGGCCTCTACCTCTAAGGGAGGTAGAGACTTGGTGGTTTATCCGTCCAGGCGAGCTGTTTCCTCCGTTCCTCGCGGTTCATCCAGTCACTTAAACACCGGCCGCGAGGAATCCACGTCCCTTTCTAGCAGGACGCTCAATACGTGACGTCATGACGCTATCACGAGCTATCTGTCACTCAAGTGTCCGATATCCAATCGGTACTTGTCAGAGGCGTGATTTCCATCCAGAGCCAGGGTATTTAAGCTTACTCCTTACTTCAGCTCATTGCCCTGTCGTGGTTCTAGCTTGTCTAGTCACTCAGTGCTCTGGTATTCTAGTTTGCTCTTTTGGTTTTGACTCGGCTCGTTGTACTACCCTGCTTTTCTGTTATCCCTTGACCCGGCTTGTCTCTCGCTTATCTGTCTTCTCGTTCCCTCGACCTCGGCTTGTCTCTGACTATTCTTTATTACTCTCGGTACGTTAGTCCGGCCATTCTAAGGCCCGGTATACGTACCTTTCCACTCTTTGTACTCTGCGTGTTGGATCCCTGTCCCGATCCTGACATTACGACAGGGCCAATGGATCCTGCAGGTACAAACAGTCAGCTTGGTTCTTCGGATCCCAGGTTTGACGCCATGGAACATAGGATGGATCAGATGGCTTTGGCACTACAGGCACTTTTGTCTCGTGCTAGTAATCCACCTGAGGAGACACGTACTCCTTCTATCTCTCCTGCAGTCTCAGGTCTAGAGGTAGCCACTGTAGGTGCTTCTTCCCGTATTACCCCACCAGTACGTTATGGCGGGTCACCGGAGAAGTGTCGTGGCTTTCTAAACCAGATTAGCATCCATTTCGAATTACAACCCCGCTCTTATCCTACAGATAGAGCAAAGGTTGGATTTATTATTACTCTACTCATTGAAAAAGCTTTGAGATGGGCCAATCCTTTATGGGAGAATGATAATCCACTAGTCTATAATTATAATGCCTTTGTAGCTGCGTTTAGAAGAACTTTTGACCCCCCTGGCAGAAAGGTCAATGCAGCTAGATTAATGTTGCGCCTTAGACAGGACAATCGAACACTTGTGGATTATGCACTAGAGTTCAGGTCCCTGGCGGCAGAGGTTAAATGGAACGAACAGGCTTATATAGATGTGTTTCTGAATGGGTTATCAGATGTAATTCTTGACGAGGTCGCTACTAGAGAACTCCCTGAAAATTTGGAGGATTTAATTTCTTTTATATCTCGTATTGATGAACGCTTAAGAGAGAGGCAGAACACTCGAGATAGGACCCGTAGACCCTCCGTTAAACTAGCGCCTACCTTTCAAATCTCTGAGTTCGAAGACTTACGTATTCCTGAACCTATGCAGATAGGCAGTACTCATCTCACTGAAAGGGAGAGACAGTACAGGAGAAGGGAGGGTTTATGTATGTATTGTGGAGTCAGGGGTCATTTACGCCTAAATTGTCCCAATCGTTCGGGAAACGCTCGCACCTAAGTTCCTCTAGAGGACAGGCCTTGGGTGTTTCTACTTTGTCCTCTATTCACAACTACAAGGAGCTCAGGCTTTTGTTACCCGTTTCTTTAAAGTGGGAGAAGGGAGTAGTTAAGACTATGGCACTAATCGATTCTGGAGCTGCTGAGAGCTTTATAGATCAGGGTTTTGCTGCCAAGCATGCTATCCCATCCCAGTTAAAAGAGACACCACTGGCTGTTGAGGCCATCGATGGTAGACCGTTACTTGAGCCTGTTATTTTCCATGAGACCATTCCGATTACCTTAACTGTTGGCATCCTACATAGAGAAGACATATCCTTACTGCTCATTTCTTCTCCGTCTATTCCCATAGTTCTGGGGTACTCCTGGTTGAGGAGACATAACCCTATTATTAATTGGGAGTCAGGGGAGATAGTTTCGTGGGGACAGAATTGTCAAGAGAAATGCCTGCGGAAGGTCTCACCTCTCGGCTTAACCAACACATCGGCTAACTCTGACAACCCTACAGAGACACAAATTCCGTCTCAGTATCTAGATTTAAAGGCTGTATTTGACAAAAAGAAAGCCGATACCTTACCTCCACACAGGTCCTTTGATTGCAAAATTAACCTACTCCCTGGTACCATGCCGCCCAGAGGTCATGTATACCCGTTATCTACGAAAGAGAACTCAGTTCTAGAGGAGTATATTCACGAAAATTTAGACAAGGGATTCATTAGAAGGTCTTCCTCCCCTGCCGGGGCTGGATTTTTTTTTGTTAAAAAGAAGGATGGTTCTTTGAGACCTTGTATTGATTATCGAGGCCTAAATAAGATAACCATTAAAAATGCCTACCCGATTCCCTTGATTACCGAACTCTTCGATCGTTTGAAGGGCTCTACGATTTTCACCAAGTTAGACCTCAGAGGGGCATATAACTTGGTGAGAATTCAGCAGGGACATGAGTGGATGACGGCATTCAATACTCGATATGGTCACTATGAATACACTGTTATGCCTTTTGGGTTATGCAATGCACCAGCTGTATTCCAAGATCTGATAAATTAGGTTCTTAGGGAATTTCAGCAAGATTGCGTCATTGTATACCTAGATGATATACTCATTCATTCTAGTGACATTGAGATTCATCACAAACAAGTCAGGAGGGTTTTGCACAAGCTCCTCCAGCATGGCTTGTACTGCAAGTTGGAGAAGTGTAGCTTTGATCAAACCCAGGTAACCTTTCTCGGCTATGTGATCTCTGGGGAGGGATTCAAGATGGATCCGGATAAGCTCCAATCCATTCTAGAGTGGCCTTTACCCAAAGGTCTTAAAGCCGTACAGAGATTTATTGGTTTTTCTAATTATTATAGGCGCTTTATTAAGGGTTATTCTTCCATTATTGCACCTATCACTAACATGACCAAACAGGGGGCTGATACTAAGAATTGGACTACTGAAGCTCTCCTTGCGTTCAAGACTCTCAAGGAGCTTTTCGCTTCCGCTCCAATTTTAGTTCACCCCGACACTTCTCTGCCTTTTTTACTTGAGGTAGACGCATCAGAGACTGGTTTAGGTGCTGTCCTATCTCAAAGGTTGGGTGTTGATAAACCATTACATCCATGTGGATTTTTCTCTAAAAAATTGACCGGTACTGAAAGCAGGTATGACATTGGTGACAGAGAATTACTAGCGGTTATCAAGGCTTTGAAAGAATGGAGACATTTATTGGAAGGTACATTACATCCTGTTACCATTCTGACAGACCACAAAAACTTGTCTTATATCGGAGAGGCCAAGCGTCTGTCCTCCAGGCAGGCTCGTTGGTCGTTGTTCCTTACCCATTTCAATTACGTTCTGACTTACAGACCTGGGTCAAAGAATTCTAAAGCCGATGCGCTATCTCGCCAATATGAACCCTCTGCTTCAGTTGAACCACTTTTGTCCTCCATTGTACCCAAATGCAATATTATTGCTAATACCAGTCTCAAAATTCATTCTCCGCTACTTGACCAGATCTTGAAGTCACAACATCTAGCTCCCGGAAACACTCCTGAGGGAAGAAACTTTGTTCCTCCTGAACTTCAACTGGAGCTCTTACAATGTTTTCATGAAAATAAAATAGCTGGTCATCCTGGTATTCGCAAGACATACTCTCTGATATCCAAGGATTTCTGGTGGCCTTCACTTCGAAAAGATATTGAGGAGTTCGTCGCAGCTTGTGAGACTTGTGCCAAGACTAAACTACCTCATGCATCTCCATGTGGCCTGTTACACCCCTTGGACATTCCTGAGAAACCTTGGTCCTGTTTGTCCATAGACTTTATCGTTGATTTGCCTGCTTCCAAGAGACAGACTGTTATTCTCACGGTGGTGGATAGATTTACTAAGATGGCCCATTTCGTGCCATTACCTAAACTTCCGACTTCTCCTGAATTGGCGGAGATTTTTGCGAGAGAGGTTTTTCGCCTACATGGGATTCCTTCAGAGATTGTTTCTGATAGAGGTTCTCAATTTGTCTCACGTTTCTGGAGATCCTTTTGTTCCCAAATGGGCATCAAATTGAACTTCTCCTCTGCCTATCACCCTCAGTCTAACGGAGCTGCTGAACGTACTAATCAAAAGATCGAACAGTATCTGCGTTGCTTTGTTTCCGAACACCAGGACGATTGGGTCGGTCTGATTCCTTGGGCGGAGTTCGCACACAATAACCTTGTTTGCGATTCAACTCGCTCTAGCCCTTTCTTCATGAACTATGGCTTTCATCCTTCAATTTTTCCTTCGGTTTCCTCTTCTCAGGGGATACCGTCGGTTGATGATCATGTCGCCAACCTGAAGAAATTATGGGATCAGACTCGGCAAATTCTATTACATAGTTCCTCGCTGTTCAAGAAACACGCTGACAAACATAGAAGAGCGGCTCCTGTTTTTGTTCCTGGGGATAGGGTATGGTTGAGTACTAAGAATATTCGCCTAAAAGTTCCATCTATGAAATTTGCTCCTCGCTACATAGGTCCTTACAGGGTTCTCACTCGTATCAATCCGGTTGCGTATCGCCTTGCTCTGCCACCTGCCTTACGCATTCCTAACTCTTTTCATGTCTCCTTGTTGAAACCTCTCATTTGCAACAAATTCTCCTCTAAGGTCTCCTCGCCTCGTCCTGTTCAGGTGGAGGGTCGGGAGGAGTACGAGGTCAGCTCCATCATTGACTCCAGAATTTCAAGGGGAAAACTGCAATATCTGGTCAACTGGAGGGGATATGGTCCTGAGGAGAGGAGTTGGGTACCTCAGGAGGACGTTCATGCTTCTCGCCTTCGCAGAGCATTTCACCTCCGCTTCCCATCTCGCCCCGGTTCATTCCGCCCGGTGGGCGTATCTGAGAGGGGGGGTACTGTCAGGGTACCTGAGGCCTCTACCTCTAAGGGAGGTAGAGACTTGGTGGTTTATCCGTCCAGGCGAGCTGTTTCCTCCGTTCCTCGCGGTTCATCCAGTCACTTAAACACCGGCCGCGAGGAATCCACGTCCCTTTCTAGCAGGACGCTCAATACGTGACGTCATGACGCTATCACGAGCTATCTGTCACTCAAGTGTCCGATATCCAATCGGTACTTGTCAGAGGCGTGATTTCCATCCAGAGCCAGGGTATTTAAGCTTACTCCTTACTTCAGCTCATTGCCCTGTCGTGGTTCTAGCTTGTCTAGTCACTCAGTGCTCTGGTATTCTAGTTTGCTCTTTTGGTTTTGACTCGGCTCGTTGTACTACCCTGCTTTTCTGTTATCCCTTGACCCGGCTTGTCTCTCGCTTATCTGTCTTCTCGTTCCCTCGACCTCGGCTTGTCTCTGACTATTCTTTATTACTCTCGGTACGTTAGTCCGGCCATTCTAAGGCCCGGTATACGTACCTTTCCACTCTTTGTACTCTGCGTGTTGGATCCCTGTCCCGATCCTGACAGTGAGTGACAGAGTGTGTGTCTGTGAGTGACAGCGTGTGTGTCTGTGAGTGACAGCGTGTGTGTCTGTGAGTGACAGCGTCTGTCTGTGAGTGACAGCGTCTGTCTGTGAGTGACTGAGAGTGTGTGTGTGTGAGTGACTGAGTGTGTGTGTGTGTGTGAGTGAGTGCATCTGTGTTTGTCTGTGAGTGATTGTAGGAGTGTGTGTGCATGTGAGTGTATGAGTGTGTCTGTCAGTGTATGATGAGTGTGTGTCTGTCAAATCAGTGAGAGTATGTTTGTCATTGAGTCTGTGTGTGACTATCAGTGTGTCTGTCAATGAGTGTCAATCAGTGTGGGTCTGTCAGTGTCAATGAATGAGTGTGTGTCAGATAAATAAGTCTGTGTCTGTCAGTGACGTCTGTGTGTTTGTCATTGAGTGTGTGACTGTCAGTGTGTACAGAGTGGAGCGGAGCGGAGCGCGGTACAGGAGCTTCTGTTTCCTGTACCTGGCCAGACTGACAGGAGGTGCTCACAGAGAGAGCACTCCATGTCAGTCCGGCCGGGTACAGAAAACTGAAGCTCCTTTAGGGGATCTGCTCCGCTCGGCAATGCAACAATAGAGGTAGGAGGCACACCAGGAAGGGGAGTGTGACCACTAAAGGGGTGTGGGGTGCACCAAGGGAAAGGGAGGGAATGGGAGAGAAACACCAAGAGACAGGGAAAAGAGGGGGGGGAAGGGAGAAGAACACTAAGGGACAGGGAAAGGACCACTAATGGTCGGGGAGGGGAGAGGGGCTGGTTAAGAGGCACATAGGTGAAGATATTTTGGGGGGGGGGTGCCGGAAAAATGCATCTTCGCCTATGTACCTAAAAATCCAAGCACCGGCCCTGGTTGGACCTAAGCAGCATGATGTCTTAGGCCGGCCCAGAGAGTGAGTGAATGAGTGAGTGAATAATATAATATATATGTTCAGAAACATATTAGTAATATATGTAAATCAGGTTCATACAAAGAGTGTGAAAAGGTATTAAAGAAAAACACACTTATTGCATCAAATTTACAAAGCCAAACTTTTAAAAGCTTTCCTCATTTCTTTCTCGGGATGAGGAATATATCGGTTGTAGACTGAGGATTTCCATCTGCCCAATCTTTTAATAATATGCACTGGAGTGTCAGTGTTGAAGGAGACCGAAGCTGCCCCTATTCTAAATGAAAGACCCGAGACATGGATACAACCCAATCTTAGGAGTAGTGTTATGATGTAGAAGATGAATTTAGCCATAGTCAGAGGGATTCAGTGAGAGTAGTGGTGAAATGTGTGTGGCATGACTGAGTGTGGGTAAGTAAGAGTCAAGTATTTTAACTGGGCACTAGTTCTAGGTGGGATAAAGTGGTATAGTGGATGGATGAGTAGTTTGGTTCGTTTTAGAGGTTTGTAGAGAAAGTATATAGTGATTGTGACGAGAGCAATCTCACCACATTGCATTGGAGAAGCCTGGTTGCCCGCCTGCTGCCTTTGGACTATGGACCAGACTTTAAAAGACTTTATTTTCCCTGCAGAAAGGCTTATTCATGCCTTTCTGCCGGGGTGTTCAGTAGATTTTATCTACCGAACAAACTGCCGAAGGAGCGACCACCTGGGAGCTGGAGTGTGTTGCTAATTTACCTCCCTGAAGCTGTGCAGCTTAATTGACAAATAAAGGGGGTCTTTGTTTGTTTACCGAACACGTGGTGGCGGCCATTTTAAAAGTCCCGAGCGGCCAGCGGTGTTCAGCGCTTACACCATGGATCTAAAAACGGACACGTATTTGCACGAACACCGCTGAGCCGTCCGCCGCCTGGTTCTTATTCGTACAGATCGAACGAATACATGTTCATCCGGTACTTTTGTTATGTGAATGTGTTAACCCAGATAGCTATGCCATGGAGCCTATTAAAGACTTTGGCTCCATGGCAATTGAACTGTGTGAATAGGATCTGAGCGCTATTCGGTAGTTTTGTGCGCTCAGATCCCAGCTATCTGGGGATGTGTGACATGCCTGTGTTTTATGTATTAAATATGACTTTGTGTATTTTAAAGTGTTTTTATGTTTTTGTGCTCACCATGTACATAATGGCGATTTGCCTTTGTCCTGGGAGATAATTGAATTACTTCTCAATTATCTCCAGGGCATAGGAGAGGAAGCCAGGATGCATTGTGGGAAAGTATTGTGACTGTATGTCCTAAATTGATACCTGTCTGTCTTTTAATACAGTCTCCCATTTGGTCCCCTAGGGGAGTGTCCACCAAGTGGGAGACCTGCATAAATACTGGGCAGGTAGCCCATAATAAACCAGACCACTGCTTGACCGTCAATACGGAGCCTAGTCTCGTCTTTGGGGGGATTCACTGTATGCTGATAGAGACTGATTGCCAGGAGTGTAAGCCGATTGGGAGCTTTTCCTGTTCGTCTGCTAGCAGCTATTCGTGAGCCGCTTGGGAGCTTTTCCTGTTCGTCTGCTAGCAACTCCGGTTCGGGAGTTTGGAGTGCTACCTTATTCCCTTGTATGCAGTTCGGGAGTTTGGTGCATTCACTTGTATTCAATTCGGGAGTTTGGTGTTTTACTGAAGCTGCCTTTATATCTGAAAGGGGAATATCGCCTAAACCGTTTTTAACCCCTTGTCTGCTGAAACGGTCCGTTACAGTGATCATGATTTTTAGCGATATCCAATATTTTTAAGGTGGTCCCAGTGCCACCACTCATATCTGGTGTCACAATAGCTTGCATTTAAAAAAAAAAAATATTTGAATGTAATATAATAGCAGTCAGTTTCCTTCACACGTGTGCATTTCAGGGCCTGCCAGGGCACAGTGTCACACCAGTGCAACTCATATCTGGTGTAACAGTAGTGTACATTAAAAAAAAAAAACTAGAAATTTGACTGTGAAATAATAGCAGTCAGTTTCCTTCACACGTGTGCGTTTCAGGGCCTGCTAGGGCACAGTATCACACCAGTGCAACTCATATCTGGTGTAACAGTAGTGTACATTTTAAAAAAAAAATACAGGGGGCTTGTTGTCACCTTTCGGGGACCCTCGGTGTTGTACGTGGCTGGGTGGAGGAAAAGACCTTCAATGACATCAGTGAGGACAAGGAACGGGACATGGCAAGCTTGGTATCCAACCTTGTGCAAATGGGGAGTTTGCGGTTTTGCAAATGGACTGTTTGAGGTTGTTTGCGGTGCGTTAAACGGGGAGTTTGGTCTGTCACTGTGAATCAGGCGTAACCCTTACACTACTTGATCGATACAACATCATACCGGATGTTTTAAAGCACGTTATTCCAAACAATTTAGGAATGTTAGGTGATTTATGCCCTTTATGGATTAAAACCAGACTCTGCATCAACTATGTAATTTTCCATGGGAGTTTTGCCATGGATCCCCCTCCGGCATGCCACAGTCCAGGTGTTAGTCCCCTTGAAACAACTTTTCCATCACTATTGTGGCCAGAAAGAGTCCCTGTGGGTTTTAAAATTCGCCTGCCTATTGAAGTCTATGGCGGTTCGCCGGGTTCGCCCGTTCGCGAACATTTGCGGAAATTTGCATTCGCCGTTCGCGAACCGAAAATTTTATGTTCGCGACATCACTAGCCTCGGCCCATCCCCATTTGTTTTTTTAAGAACATAAATGGATGAATTTAAAAAACTAAATAGTGCTTCCCTATGCCCCCCTGGTAAGCTCTAAATACATAATAAATTAGGAGAGAAGTATTATCCCCCCCATACCCCAGCCCTGGATAGAAGGAGAGAGCTATATTTAAGATGACTGAGGTGCAATTAGTGTCCCCTTGTCCTCCACTCATGGTTAGCATGTGCATGCTCGGAATAAAGTACAGGGGGGCATGTGTCCACCTTAGCCCCAACCATAAGTGGGAATAAGTCATGTTTAAACTTTGATAAGAAAATAGCTATGTTGGATATTTATAACGCTCATCTATGGGTAACAGTTGGGATGTCCTTATAAATATAGAAGCAGGGATAGACATGTCCATATCCGACCCACAAAAAATGAGGTCCAACTTCTTTCCATCCGGGTGGCAAGGGGTCCCCAAAGTCAGCCAAACAGAGCACTGTGACTGATGTTGCATAGCGTAGGAGAGCCCTTATAAGGGGTTTGTCAGCCTTACAAGCTCACATGGATTAATGTATTGGATTGTGCATTTTATTTATTTTTTCGATCATTTTTTGCAATCCTTTTTTTATTTTCAATCTTTCACAGGACAATTTGGATTTTTAATTGGACATTTTTTAGGGCTAAATAAAAGAAGATAGAAACAGAAAGATGCGATCTAATGGTAAATATGATTTTTTACAGGTATTAAAATATTGCTTTTGGATTAGAACATCAGGTAAATTAGATTTTGTTTATTCTGCAGAATCATTGATTGGCCCATATTCAAACAACCACAGTTCTGCCGAAAATGATTCTCCAAGTCTACATGTCACAATGAAAACATCTGTGCTAGGATAATCTATTATACTTTATTGCCCAATATGTGGTATATTTGGGATGGTTTAAATGAAATGCTACCATACAGAAAGACTATTCACAAGAATCTGATTTACAACTAGTTCCTACATTGTTTATTGTGAACTGTTTAGTTAATATATACAAAAGTAATCATTACTTTAAAATGCCAAGCCTGTTTCACTAGTAGTGTAATAATGAAAAAAATGTTATTCTACACAAAATTGAGTAAGGTGGTATCTGTTGATTATCTCTACTATTGGTTAACTTAAACTAATAACCAAAATACATGTGGTGTTCAGGTTTTAAGCATTTCAAACACATATATTATGTTCAGTAGTTTTTCCTTTGGTTTTCTTGCTGAAATTTTTTTACATCAACCTAAACTAGAATGAAACTCCATTCCTTAAAAAAAAATAAATTAAAAAAAAATAATAGAAAATATATATTTGGTCTTTATTAATACAATAGCTGTGTATGATATTCATGAGTTTTACAAATGCAATGCTCTGTGTTGGTATTACACTGTTTTCAAATGATTTCTATAGTTCCCATTTCCACTACAAACATTACATTTTCAAAACTGGCTAAACATGGAATCCAGACATATCTTTCCCTTTTCTTATCTGACTTATAACCATTTCTCGTGAAAGTATCTATTCTAGAAAAGCAGTTTACCTGTTAAAGCTGTCTCTACTAATTTAATCTTCAGTCCACTACCAACATTTTAGGATTAAATAAACATTAAGATAATTACATGGGTCAGGTAACCAAGATGCTTAGAACAATGAAAATGTGAAATACTATTCCAGAAAATACTAAAACCACTGCCAGTTTAGAGCCTCCTAAAACATGCACCTCACTCAGCATATGCTACTATAGTTGATCTAATATAAAAATTTTATTATATATTAGATTGATATATATTTTTGTGTTTTTATTACTCATTCTTGTGTCTTCTACCAGAGACCTTGGAGTCTGAGGTTTTTTTTTTTACTTGTGGATCGTTTAAAAGTTGTAATCATAAATGTAAAAAAGTGTCTACCTTAAAAAGTAATCAGACAGGAGAATCTTTTGATATCAAACAACACATTTACTTGCACCACAACCCATGTAGTTTACTTACTGACATGTGGTTGCGGGGCACAATACATAAGTAGAACAGGTAGACCACTAAAATAGAGATTTTTAGAACATCATAATAACATCAAGAAAAAACAAACTTATAGCCCACTCTGTGCCTGTCTATTTTAACCGATGTTTGAGTTTTAGTTTCAAACAATTCTCATGTGTTGGTATTGAAAAAGTGTCACTTGATGTTATGGGGTGGTGATCTCACTTTAAGGCTGAGACAGAGAGAGGGTTTTTTGGATCTACACTTTGAAGACTATGCAACCCGATGGTTTAAATGTTGATTTTGATATTATTTGTTTTTTTTATAAATTCCCTTGGTTTCTTTTTTTTTAATCTGTTTCAGCCTTTAGTGTTTCTCTTTATTTTAGATAGGATGGGTTGTGTCTTTTTCTGTTATGAGCCCCCTAGATTTTAACAAAATGTAATTTTGTAGTCATTATTTTTTATATATGATTTTTTAATATATATACATTTTTTCATATATATTTTTTTATACATTTTGTATGTATTTTTCATATTTATCTTTCATATATTCCTTAATAACTTATAGAATTTTATGGGATTTAATATACTAATTTTTTAATGAATATTTGAATTTTTTTGGTAATTCTATATGTATTAGTTCAAAATGAAGCATACAGTACAGAAGGTATACAGTTTTCGGTTTACATCTTTTACATTGGGATGTAATTGTAGGCTCCATCTTGAACTGATTTTTTGATGAGTATAGTTTAGAGGGGGAAAAAAGAGTGAGAGAGTAGGGGGTAGAGAAAGAGAAATATGGGTCTTTGGCTTAGGTGCAATGTAGTGGCTTAAGTGCAATGTAGTGGCTTGGGTGACCCTGTCGGATCCTCCCACTAGTTATCTATGTTATCTATGTTATCTACTTTCCATGAATTCCTCCCACGGCTGACACACCTTGTTAAAGGAGGCATAAGCATTACGCACCTGTGCTGTCAGTTTATCCATGAGAAAGTTCTTTTTTATTTTATTAATGACTTTGTCAAGAGGGGGGATGTCGATATTAAGCCATTGCTGGTCTAGCGCCCTTCTAGCCGCTAGTGTTATTTTGTTTACTAGTTTCTGTTCACATGACATAAGTCCATCTAGTGGTTTGGCCAGGAGGTATGTCCAAGGGTCCTTACAGACAGGTCTTCCCAGTTGTTCATCTGTCATCAATTGTTCTATTGCTGCCCAAAAGCTCTCTACCTTTGGACACGTCCACCACATATGAATGTAGGTCCTCCTTGTGCCACAGCCCCTCAAGCAATCATCTGTGGAAGTTTTTCCCATTCCGCATAATTGAATATTTGAATTTTGAAAGTATGTTTGAAGGGGAGACACACCATACATTTATACTTTTAATATGTGCACTCACACACTGGAGTTTTTTTTATATATACGGGCTTATTTTAAATGCTTAATATTTCAAATTATTGATTCAATTTTTTCACTTTTATTCCTTCCTTTTTATCTTTATATTGTATCCCCTTAATGTGAGGACTTATTGTTGTGGACAAGTTGTTCTACATTTATTTCCATTAAATTGATAAGGAAGAACTGTGGTGGAACGCATCTAAAATGCACAAGAGCTGCATTTGTGATAATACATAGTGTCAACATGGAAATGAGGTTTGGAACACACCCAATAAGGAAATAATTATATGAAACTTCTGAAAGGTGCAATCTGTCAAAGGACACTCCGGATTGGCATATGGCTATAAGGAGTGGTGCCCAAGGGAGGTTTAAAGTTGGACGCGGTATGCATTTGACATACAGACACTAGAGATATTCTTCTGATACATATTGCGTTCTGCTCATTTACCATCTAAGTTTGTGAGTGAATATATCGTAAGCCCTATCTGGTGTCTATACATATTACACTATTGTGACTTTGTTTGTATTTTATATAGCAGATTATTTATGTTACATTTTAACTTCCTTGTGTGTTGCCTTTATCTTGGCTTCCAGTCTTAGTGTCTATGGTGAGCATAGTTTCTCCTTCAGCCTTATCCTGCATTCAAGCATCTGGAGGACTACTAATGCTGTTGCATATATGAGCATGTTGGTCTCTGTGATGGTGTTGGTTAGGGTTGTTGACAGTACCTCATTAACCACTTCTAGCATACTGTCTGGTGATCTTTGGTAATCTTGTTACCAGTGATTACCATTGATCTTTGGTAAGCGCTTGGAGTTCACCTTGTTGCGTTTATGAACGCCTGACATCATCACACATATGCACGTTAGTAGGTGCTTGCCCATGCACCCACCGCTGGTTCACTTATGGGTACGGGAAGATGGGGGAACATGATCACTCACCTTTGGTAAGTCACTACATTTACTATATATTTATGCACCTTACTGCATGTTATTAATCTTGATAAAGACACAGGAGGGTCGAAATGTTGATTTCGTATTACACTTTTGAAATAAATCCTGTGGGGTGCTCTCTCTCTTTTTTTTTCTTTTTCTTTTCTAAATACAAAAGACATAGATAAATTAAAAATAATTTCATTCAAATTTTCTTGAATAGTCATACATAAATACAGGTACATCCTATAACATTAATGTCACTAATCTTTATGTTTAAAAGTATGTATCTAAAATAAAAAATAGAGACAAAAATCCATATTTTTTTTTTAAACAGAGAAAAAAATAAAAAGATTGGCAGTCATTCTGGGGGAGAGAGAGGGGATTATCAGGTTTGTTGCAGGGTAAGATTGGCGATTTTTCTCTTGATAAGACGTTATCTTACTTTCTCTTACTTTCGCTTTCATTTTTTTTTTTTTTTTTAGGTGAATCAAAATATATATCTTTACTATTCTTAATATATCTCGTACTCTTTTCTTCTTTTCATCATCCCTGCTTTCTATCCCTTTCCTTTTACACTTTGCAGAGGTTAAAGAAAAAAAATATCTATGGTTTTTAACGGTTATTCATTTTTCTAGAACAATCTTAGCGTTCTATATGTTTTCTCAGAATTCATCTTTTTTGAAAATATTTGACCATGTCTTCCAATAAGTGTGCTCCTTTATATTCCAATTTATTTTGCTTGATATTCCTTTTTCCATTTCACATTGTAGAGTTATTTGAGATTTAATTTTAGACCAATCTGGCACCATAAAGGATTTCCACCCGGAATGCAATGGTGAGCACCGGAACACGTGGGTGCCGGGATCGCAGTCCCACTCTGCGCGGCTACACTGCCTTTGGAGATTACCTCCCTTCAGCAACTGGGGGAACTAGTGTTGCGGCACACACTTTAACTCCACAGTGCTTGAACTCTCCCACAGTTTTGGAGAAAGAGCGTTTGGAAGATCGTGAGTACAATATGCTCGGTTAGGATAAATACCCATTTTTGTGTTTCACAATAGTTTTGTTTCACAATCATTTGGGTGGCTCCTCTAGAGAGGCTCAATCTCCCCTTTACATCATGTTACTAAGTTGCTGGTACTAGTGAATTACCAAATGTATCAGCCTCACAATACATTGTTGCATAAAACTGTGGAAGTTGCTTCCTTCAAAAAAAATGTAAATTTTTTTTTAAGAGTTAACCCTTCGAGTCCAGTGCTCTGTGTTGGTATTATGGCTAATTGGGTATTTGTCACGGTAATATACCCCAACACGCAGGAATAGTTCAATAGTCAAGAAACAAGAAACCAGGGTTCGTCTTACCGGACCTTAGAATGGCCGGACTAGGACGAGTAAGAAAGACAGTGTCTAGAACAAGCCGAGGTCAAGGGAACTGAGAGACAGCGTAACGTAGAACAAGCCGAGGACTGGTACACAGAGGACAAAACAGCGGATAAGCAAGCAAGGATAAGGAGAGAGCGGAGTCAGGAACAAAGCCAAGGTCAAGCACCAAAAAACCAACTGAACGATACAAGCACTAAAGGGAACTGGACAGAAACCACGATAGGGCAAGGAGCAAAGGAAACAGGTGAGTATAAATACTCTAATGTTCACTTTGATTGGCCCTTGTCATATCCACGCCCCCAAAACGTGAGTGTATGGGGAACGTGGCATGACAGGGGCCAATGGGAGACTGATTCTAATTTAGTCTCCCACTGTCCCTTTAAGAGCGCGCCCGAGACGCGCGGCGCGCTCTTAGTGTCGGGCGGGACACGTGACCGCTTCTCGCGGTCACTGCCCGCCTGACTGATCTTATCATTGGCTGAGCCGCGCGCGGCTCGTGCAGGAGCAGGACCGCGCGCGGCGAGAAGAGAGGACCCCGGCCGGCCCCTGGAGAGGGTAAGTACCGCTACAGTATTACGGTCAAAAAATGTCCAGTGTTTTGTTTGCTTTATTCTACCTCTCAGACTCAATGTTGCATAGTCAAATGCTTTCTATGCTTGCAGCTCAGATCTCTTGCTCTATATTTTGTGTCCATTTTCATACACGTGTTTCGTTTATCTTAGGTTGTCACCAGGCCTCTGGTGTGTCTCTTTCAAAGCCACCTTTACATATTGATAGTTGGTTCTGTTAGTATTTTCTTTTACGTTTTGTTTAGCTTTCATATTTCTACCCTTATGACTTCTGCTAAAGGGTTTATCATTATGATTGGGTTTTACTTTGTTTTGCAGAATCACAGATATAGGCCAAAACATTGCCATTAGGCCCTCTCTTTTTCAGGTGTTATTTGGTTGGTATATGGGTTCTGTTACTTTAAACAGTAGACACCTATTTTAGTAGTCTAATAGAGTAATTTATGGTTTCATATTTTAGGAACAAGCTCCATCTATTTCCAGAAACTTAGGAAGTAGTGTTATTCCTTTCAGGTTTTATATATATATATTTGACTAATCCGTTGTTGTACACATTTAGTAGGATAGTAGGAACTGGCTCATTAGGTTAATACTAGTCCGAATAGTATTTCAGGTTTCTTTCCCTTAATTTCTTTAGTGGTCCCGCGAGGCCTTAGCATTTCCTCCTATTCGGAGGCCAATTCAGTTATAGGCCCATATCACAGTTATTTGCCTTGCATGTTTCATACTTAGGTCTCATGCTCAACCGGTCCATTCTATCTTGAATCTTATAGATACCATTGAGAGGCCAACACCCCGCCATATACGTTTATGGTTCCCTTTACCCATTCGGGGTAAATCATAGGTAGAGCCTCTGGAGCTGCTGGGCAAACTAGCAGGGCCTCATTCGCCCCATTTAGCATAATATAATTTCACCACTTGGCATTATTACTAGGCTGCCAGTTCCTAGTTATTGGTGGTTAGTTACTCATTTCCATTTCCTTTCCTCATAGCATGTCTAACGTTTCGATCCAGGGTGACGAGTTATCCCTTCAAGCACTCCTGCCAGGACAAATTCTCCCGGCACACTTAACAAGTCCAGCTTCAAGTTACAAATTTTGGACTATTCCAAAAATCACAGCTGAATTAAAGCAACAAAAATTGCCTTTCCCTTCTACTGCTAGGAAAGCGGAGTCATTCTGTTTAATGAAAGCCCAAAACGACAATGACAAACATTGTTCTAGTGAAGGACACAATATTCATAATATACAGAAATAAGGTATACAAATTATACCAAACAAGTGGAGCGCTCTACTTGTTTGGTATAATTTGTATACCTTATTTCTGTATATTTGTTTTTTATTGTGGGTAAGGGGTATTCCACTTTTAGTGTTGAGCAGCTTTTACATTTTGGGCACTGTAAAGAAACACTTTCTATCTCTTTATTGAGGTAGTTTTCTCTATTTTGATTACAATATTCATAATAGCCTCTCCGAACTCCATTGTATGATGTCCTCTCTTATGGCATCCATTAATACGATTAATAACTGTTTAGAATCTCTGGAGAATTACAACTTGACCAGTAGTTCCAGTGTTACTGCCAGTGTTCCTAGTGCCCCTACTGAACTGAACCAACCTACTGCCATTACTGTTTCTAATCCTCCTTCCCACATTGTTACTCCAGCCCACCTTGTCACTCCTAACTTAAGGAGAGATATTTTGAAAGATAAGGAACTTAATTTGGTCTCTTTGCTTATAGTTTCCCAAGATGTTATCGACAATAAGTCCTATTCTGTTTGTGATTTTTCAGTAGTACAGCTAGAGATCTTAAGCTGAACAAAAAGTTATGTAAAGCGGAGTTTATGTTGGTCTTTGGCCTATTCAGGGCTGTAGTTTGCACTATTCACCCACATCGTAGGCAAGAGTTAGATTTGTATTTGCACAAACTGTTGGACCTCGGGCGTAAGTACGGCGTGTTTGCATACTTCGACTACCATAAGTCATTTTCCGCCCTGGCACAATTTAATGTATATACCGATTGGAGCCAATTAGATGCCAAATTATTTTGCAGGCACTTTGTGAGCCTCAAGGTCCCAGGTTGCGCAAATTGCGCTTTGGCTTCGCATGCCACCAATCTATGCCCTATTGATGTTACCTTGCCATCCACTAGACAGGCTGCGGCACCATAGACATACATACTACCACATAAGGACTTGAAAGACAAGCTAGGTCGGCCTAATGTTTTTTCTTGGCAAATCGCAAGTTTGCAATAATTTTAATGCCGGGCATTGCGTGTATAGTGCCTGTAGGTTGTTACACGTATGCTTAAGGTGTTTTAGAGCACATGCTAAAACCATGTGCCCAAACTTGCTTTTTCCAAGGCAATGACTATCCCCGGTAAAGGTGGATATATTGATAAATCTCCTGTCTACTCACGCCTCCCAACATTTGGTTGAGTTTTTGAGCACTGGATTTTCTGAAGGATTACAACGGGATTTAGTTTATTTTTCCACTGGTATATTGGAGTGTCCCAATTTACAGTCCGCCTTGCAAGATTTCCCTACTGTATCTTTACTGTTGAACAAAGAGATAGGAAATGGGTTTGTGATTGGCCCCTTTTTGTCTCCCCTGTTTTCCAGGTGGTGTTGCATCTACTAAATTTATCAATAAAAAACGACTGATCATAGATTTCTCAGCTCCTCATTCTACAACACCTAGCCTTCATTCCTTGATCCCATACTCTGATTTTTCACTACAATATGCTAGGATATATGATGCCATAAAAGCCATACTCTATCTAGGACACAAAGTTTGGATGAGTTAGACTGATATCTCCAATGCTTTTAAACTCCTTCCTATACACAAGTCACTTTGGCATATGCATGGAACAATAGGTACTATTTTGCTACTAAGCTTACCTTTGGTTCCAAGAGCAGTCCAAAGCTTTTCAACATTTTCACGGAAACTTTGTGCTGGCTCTTACTTAATTCATGCAGATGTCCAATGGTGATTCATTACTTGGATGACTTCCTTTTTTTGGAAAAAACATAATGTTACCTCCACTGGTTTACATCAGTCACTCCAGCTTTTTGATAGCTTGGAGATCCCTGTAGAATGGGAGAAAACAGCGGGCCGTCTTTATGTCATAACCTTCTTGGGGGTTCAGCTCAATTCTGAGACTTTGATGGCCAGTTTGCCTTTGGATAAGGTAAACAGGATCGTGGAGTATGTGAATGTTTGTCGTACGCAGTGTTCCTGTACCAGGAAGGAAATCCAGTCGTTGATTGGTTCACTTAACTTTACAATGAGAGTTATTCCCCAGGGGCGCTCTTTTATATTATGACTACTCTGTCTTTTGCATCGTCTTCCTGAAGATGGTACTAGATTCTTCCTTGATACACACGCCAGGGCAGACATAGACATGTGGGAAATGTTCTTGTACTCTTGGAACGGAAAATCATTATTAATTCCACCTATTTCGTACAGTTCACCAGTAATTTGGACTGATTCAGCTGCTTCAGTGGGTTACGCATCAATATTTGGCAATGAATGGGTTCAGTCGCGCTGGCCTGCCGAGGTGTCTCAATTGGCGAATGTTCTTAATTCCTCCACTCTGTTCAAAATATTCCCTCTTTTTTTAGCGGCCCTTCTCTGGTGTCATAAATGGAAGGGACAAGTTGTTAGATGTTTCACCGACAGCCAGTCTGCTGCTCATATAGTTAACAAGGGCAGGTCTCAGTCTCTCACCATCGTGAGACTTGTCAGGAAACTAACTTGGTTAGCAGCATCCAGCCAGTTTTACCTTGAATGTATTCACATACCTGGTATCTGTAATAAGGCAGCTGATGCACAATCACGCTCTAAATTTCAGTTCTTTCTAATCCACCAGTCAGCCTTTCCATGCTTTCTCCGGAATTCAAAGACCTGTTAATGGACTAGATTTACTGTCGTCCCAGAGTAAAGTTCTGGCCTAAGCAGGTCAGTCCTCTAACACAAGGACTTCCTATTCTAGAGCGTATAATCTGTTAAGAAATTTGTTTGTTATTTTCAGATAATAAATATGTTTGCTATTGAAACACTAGTCGCTTTTACAACATTTTAACATTTTCCCTTAAACAATCAAATTATATTTGACCGGGATTCAACATCACATGTTAATCACCTTCCATAATAATAAACCTTTTCTAGCCTCATAACCTATAAAAAAGACATATTAAAATTAAAAATAGAAACTCCCCCCAAAAGACTACCTATTGATAAGTTCCGGGGCCTTTCGGACTTATTAGGTTCAGCTCCTTTTGAACCAAATACCAACTTAATACTCAAAGCTGCTATTTATCTGTCTTTTTATGGTAAACACAATTTCTGACCTTGAACTATGCCTTAAGTTTTTAGACTTAGTTAAGAATCACAATCATTATATATTTTTCTTACAACATACTAAAACTATTCAAATAGTTATCTTCCAAATAATATGAAAAATAGAATCTAAAGATATATAAATACTGGACTAGTTTTACCATTTGGCACCTTAACTTTAAGAATACATTTTCACCAAGTTAGACGGTGTGTTCTGCAGAAATTCGCAAGATTTTACTGCTTGTAAAAGGTTACAGTAATCAATTTACACTAAGATTCAAAGTGCATCTGTTTTCCTGCATGAAGTCACCAATGAATTATACCTGTACTTTCTCATCAGACATTGCTTTTCATGGTCAATTAATTGATATGAAAGTAAAAGCATCTGAAATACTGTTATCAGCTAAGCAACAGATGATTAATAGGGAAGGTCAGACATAAAGAACATTACCCATATTTTAAGAATTGTACAGAAAAAACATACAAAATCAAATTAAAATGTAAATGATTCTGAGAAATAGAGTATTTTTAAAAGATTATGACAATAACCTACATTAATTTATTGTAATCAGTATGTAAATAAAAATAATCATAAAAATTATTTATGAAAGAGTCTATATTTATGAAATTGATATGTTCTTTTGTATATGGCTGTATTTGATGTTCTAATTCTGGACCATTATAAGCACTCATTTTATCTCAATCTTGCGAAGGTTGTCTGGGTGCAGTGGATTGAAGTCTAGTCCTGCAATGTAAACTATTGTCATTTAATAGATACAACAATGTTTTCATTGCAGGGTTAAACACACCTCTAGTTGCTCTTTTTCTGACAGCCACTAGAAGTACTTCCTCTATGAGAACTCAGTCACCTCGTCTGATGCTCCTCATAAAGCTAATTCAATTGTAGGAGCATGACACTTGCTTCTCATCCACAGTGCTTCTCTATCAAAAGTATTGGATTGCACTAAAGTGCAGTTGTCAACATACTTGCTGACAAATAACGAGGTAGAACAGGTGGCTGCAACAGCAGTGTCTCGGCACTGGAAACAAGGTGAGTAAAATGTATTTAATTTAATTTAGTCACCTCAAAAAAAAGGTCACCTCAAAAGTAGGCAACACATGGCCCGAAAAAATTAAGCCTTGATCCTGATTAAAGTCCCTGTTAAGGTCTGAAACATCAATCTCTTCATACTAGATACAATGTTTTTAATAAAGGACATTATTCATATTTAAACCATGAGTGCAGCCACAATATAAAATTTTCTGCATATCCAATTGCCTTTAGGACTGGCACCTGGCACCTCACTATTGTTTCAGCCTGAGTGCAAGAATTATATTTATATATATATATATATATATATATATATATATATATATATATATATATATATATATATATATATATATATATATAGTTACAAACTGCCTTTTGTCACGGTTTGTTATGTGACAAACTGTCCTGTTCCCCTGGCTTATGGAGAAGCCGGATTGCCAGCCTCATGACTATAGCCCTGGGGTGTATGACCTTTTAAAAACAGTCTATGGGCATATTGAGACTTTTTGTGACAATGCCCCTTTAAGACTGTGTCCCCAGACTGTATTAATACTGTGTTCATGTCTTTTTCCCATATGGTTCAATAAATGGGGCTTGCCGAACCAATTACAGAAGAGTCGGACCACACACAAGTGGAAGTGTGCAGCCTATTTACCTCCTAGACGGTTGGTTAACCGCAGGTTAATTGCCAACCGCTGGGTGACCGCTGTTAGTACAGTCAAACACGTGGCGGTGGCCATCTTTATTTAGTCGAACGCGGTCAGCGGTGTGTGCCATCAAATTCATGAAACTGAAATTGGCTACACGACGGCACGAACACAGCTGACCCTTACCTTCTCTGCAACTTTGAGGCTTCAACTAAAATCAAAGTGGGTTCGTCAATTCGAACGTCATGCTATACTGGGCTATTTGTATGAACGGCACCCGTTGATGCATGTGAATGGGATGTAGTCAATTTTTCTGTGTAAAATAGACCGACCGCACAGCCCAAATCTATGGAACTCTTTTGGGCAGGAAAGCCATGCTTGTGGCCTGTCAAAAAGGACTCCCACCTAACTTTTAAACCACTGGACCAAATGTTTGAGTATGTTTGTATGTGGAGTATTCTGATTCAGAATATGTAACTTTTATGAGAATTGCATGTATGGTTTGGAAGTTATGAATATTGTATGAAACTGTATATTTTCCTGCCTGTGATAATTAAGTTAACCCATTGTGTACAGTGATTAAATCACAGGGAGAGAGGAGGGTTTGTGTGTCCTAACTGGGAGTGCCTGACTGTATTATTATGTGTTTGATTGGCTGTCCCACAAAACCATGTGTGTGGTAGCTGTGTGTAAAACCTTGCATAAAAAAACCATTTGGTGCTGATTAAACAGATCATCTTGTACTACCTTCATAAAGTTTTGGCTCGTGTTTGGGGGATTGGAGAACTACACTCTGGGGATTGCTATAATCACTATACTCCCCAGGATGTAATCAGTAAGCTCTGCTAAGAGCTTGTTCCTGTTCCTGCTCTCTGGAATTCGGAGAGGTCGACTTACTGTAAGCTGGACCCTGGTCTTGGGTCCAGAGTGGGTGGAGATGGAGAGACCCCAATCAAGCTGCGGCAGTTTGTGGGGTCTGCAGTGGTTATGGTGTCAGGTGGAGTGCTTGGAGCCCTCGGAAAGCACTAAGAGCATTCGTCAGCGGAAGGTACCTGGTCAGGGTGCCAGTGGTTCCGTTACATATATATTCTATATTCTATATATATTTATCTTCATTTATACTATTAGTCTATACTGCACTTTTTTATGATGTATGTTTGACATTGCAATTGCATACTTATGACATATCTCTCTGTGTCCAATCACACTTCAAGTATAGGGTATATATACTTATAGCTGGTTCTTGCTTCCTTGCCCTGTCGTGGTTTTTGAATACCCGAGCGTAAATTATTTTCTTGCAAATTTCAAGTTTATCGACCTGGACTGACTATTCTTGCTCTCGATAATCCTGACCTTGTCTTATTTCTCTCTTCTGTGTACCTTTGATACCCTTGATTTTGGCCTGCTTCTAGTTTATTCTCTGTCTGCTTTCAGACATACTATCCTAGTCACTAGCCAGGCCACTCTAAAGACTGGTACGTGCTTCTGCCTTGTGTCACTTTTGGTGTTAAGGTAAGTCCTGGCAGCAGCAGAGTGGACAAATTTAGGCAGGTGTGAAAAAATGCTGTAAAGTAAGAATGCTTTCAAAAACAGACATGTTAAGTAAATGGATGAAAAATTTAAATCAAAGCATTAATTCTTCCAGATCCACTTCCACAACTCAGCAGGTTCCAAACATCATTTTTCTGTGGATGTAAAGAGACTCAGCTGCTTTTGTCTCTTCATGTTCCCAGAGGGGGGGTCAACTATAACTTCCAGGACTCCTTGTTCTAATGATAGTTTTTAATAACTTGACACATGTTTGAGGATTCTGTCATGCTGCAGAATACTGTATTTGCCTACAGTTTCCCACTGGTTTCTATTAATCTGAGCTGATGGCACTGCTGAACATCTGCCAATTGTGAAGCGAAGTAAGCATGTTGTGTCTTTCATCTGCTGGATTTAGTTGCCTTGGCTGATCAATCCTCAATGTTGCCTGTTTCCATGTGCATCTTCAGAAAAGCTTAGAAAATACATCTAGTAAACCCTGTCTGCCTTGACATTTTTGCCTGGAGCGAGACCTTGTTAATGCACTATAACCAACTACTATGTATCTTGTTGCTGGGCTCAGTCTTGCCATGGTATATGACTTTTGACATTAAATTGTATTCAGCAACCTCACCTTGCTTGGATAATTTGGCTATTCCTCAAACTGTTTTATTGTTCCTCCATAACTGCTTCTCTTTTACTTAATGATTGTGTTTCAATTAAACCAGTCTTACTTTTACCCTCAACACGCGTCTCTTGTTGTAGAGAACTGCTATACCAACTATAACAGTTATAATCCCTGTTCCTGGGATTGCTCTTTGGATTACTATACTGGCTATAATCAGTAGCTCTTTTAAGAGCTACCAAGTCAGACCTGCTATACTCTTTTGGAGGAGAGGTTCACCCACTGGAAGCTGGATCCTGGTCTTGAGTCCAGGGTGGGTAGAGGACAGTGAGACCCCAACCAAGCTGCGGTGGTTCATGGGGGTCTACAGTGCTTATGGTGTCTGGTGGAGTGCTTGGAGTCCTCAGTGAGCACTAGGAGCATCGATTGGCGTAGGCATCCAGTCAGGGTGCCAGGCGGTCCATCACATCCCTCAACATAATTTAGACATCTCAACCTCTATGAACGAGCCAAATACACATCATGTAATACTCTTCTCCTTAAGAATAATTTTTCGGAACTCAACCACAGGTTCATGATAGATCCCTTCAAACAACCCCCACTATTCCAACTTTAGAACTAACCCAATCGGCATTGCGACTGGCAAAATTAACAATAAAAAACATTTGATCATTGTCCTCTCCGCACCTCATTCCTCTATTGTTCCTAGCATTAATTCACTCATACCATCAGGTGATTTTTTGCTACAGTATGCCACAGTGGACAACGCTATGGGAGCGATCTTGAAAGCAGGGTACGGCTCCTTTCTAGGGAAAACTGATATCGCAAATGCTTTTAAGTTGCTAACCATACATCCATCGCTGTGGCATCTACATGGCGTCAAATGGAGGGGCCAGTACTACTTTGCCATGCATCTGAAGTTTGGGGCCAAGAGCAGCCCCAAACTCTTCGAGACGTTTGCCGAAACACTATGCTGGCTGCTCCTAAACGTGTGCTGCTGCCCGGTAGCAATACACTACCTGGACAACTTCCTTACGGTCGAGGAACCTAATACAATTTCCCACAGCATCGACAAAACAGCGGCACTATTCTCCACATTGGGAGTCCCCCTATCGGCAGAGAAAACTATAGGTTCCTCTACCACTCTAACTTTTCTAGGTATTCACCTAGACTTGACAACCATGATAGAAAGTCTGCCAGATGAGAAAGTTAACTGCATCAGAAATTAAATAACTGGATTCCTGCACAAGAGCAATTGCTCCCTCAAAGAGCTACAGTCACTTGTCTACCTGAATTTCGCAATTCGCATAATACCACAAGGTCGTGCATTCATTTCATGTCTACTGCACCTCCTAACTGAGGCCCCTCACATCAATACTACATTCTTATCGACAATCATGCAAAAGCAGATTTACTCATGTGGGGTAGATTTCTCTCCTCCTGGAATGGAAAATCAATGTCAATCAATGTGCATAACCCCACAAGACAAGGAATTTCCGGTCATATGGACCAACGCAGCAGCCCACACAGGGTACGCTGCCATATACCAAAACCGGTGTTTCCTTGACTTCCATACCACGTCCTCTCTCTTCGAACTTTACCCAATAGTCGCAGCAGCCCACACTTGGGGTTGGTTATGGGAAGGCAAAGCAGTCAAATTACTCTCTGATAACGAAGCCACATGGGAAATCATAAACAAAGGGAGATCCTCCTCACTAGTGATTATGAGATTTATAAGGAGACTCACGTTGTTGACAGCATCATATAACTTTCATACACACACACCTGGTCGGGAAAACATCGCAGCTGATGCTCTCTCTCGTTCCAAATTTCACAACCTACTCACCTTATTTCCCAATCACAGACCATTCATGTCAACCTATCACCTGAAAACATCCTCAAAGGCATACAGCGCACGGACGCTCCCCTAACACAAAAAGACAACCAATAGTCAGGGACAAATTCAAGGCACTATCAGACTTGTTACACACCTACCCGTTTGAGGCAAAAAAGATACCCAACCACTAAAAAACAGCTGAAACAGCAAACCTACTAAACAGTGTGCCCTCTACAAACACCAATATAATAATATAAATAAAAAGGGAAGTAGGAATGCAAAGTGAAAGATAAACACTTCTAAGGTGCAGATATAAAAATATATATACAACCTTATAATGATGAGGTAAGCGATATCTATATAAAAATAAATAAATCGCATATAGTGTATTACAGAACCAAAATATTGGGACACGCAGGATGATTATATGGAACTCACAAGATTGTAATGAAAAACAGGCCCATCATCCTCAGTCAGAAAG
The DNA here is from genome assembly GCF_036172605.1 of Pelobates fuscus. Taxonomy (NCBI): domain Eukaryota; kingdom Metazoa; phylum Chordata; class Amphibia; order Anura; family Pelobatidae; genus Pelobates; species Pelobates fuscus. Next base: position 133,644,173 of record NC_086322.1, read on the forward strand.
GATCTTCAGTATATATGGAGCAATGACTCTTCTATGGACTTGGAATAAAAGAAACCAAATTATAGTGCAGACAGAATTAGTATAGAAAAGAATTTAATATACAAATGCACTTACAAAAGGATCCAAGTAAAACAGCATAAAATCCACACTAAGGTGGTATCAACAGCATCAAAGTAAGTCCCCAAATGGTGTAATCCGACGCGTTTTGTCTAGGTGACTTCCTCAGGGATTACTTTGATGCTGTTGATACCACCTTAGTGTGGATTTTATGCTGTTTTACTTGGATCCTTTTCTAAGTGCATTTGTACATTCAATTCTTTTCTATACTATTTCTGTCTGCACTATCATTTGGTTTCTTTTATTCCAAGTCCAAAGAAGAGTCATTGCTCCATATATACTGCAGATCCTTTCTGACCTACCCATTCGAACCCAGTACTAACTGCATAATCAAGGCAGCAATGTAAATAGCATTTTATGGGTTCTTAAGACCTAATGATTTCCCAGTGAGTAGACTGTCCGGGAATCCATGTTATATCAGAATAAGGGATCTACATGTACTACAACTGAGACAATCTAAGACAAACCAGTTGGGCCTCCCGACAGAGGTCCAATACTTTCCGACCCACAACAAATGGTGTCCGTATTGGATAGCTTTTGCCTCTCTCTCACAGAAAAACAGAGCTAGTCACCTCTATTCACAACATACAATAAACACCTGACCACAGCAAAATTTGTATACTATGTGAGGGCCATTGCCGTTAGACAAGGCTACCACCCAATGTCAATCTCAGGGCACTCTTTCAGGATCAACGCCGCTTCAGCCGCATCCAGCAAAAACGTGCCTGTACACATCATTAAAGCTGCACTGTCATGGCCGAATCCCGTTTTTATGTTTTTTTTTTAACCCCCCTCCCAACTCCACTACATCTAACTGACTCCTTAGTCACCACTAAATGCCCCTAAGCCCCCCATATTACCTATTTTTTAACTTTATTTTCTGCCCCGATCTATATTCTGGGCGCCACCATCTTTGTGTGGGTAGAGGAAGTCCCTGTGGGACACGTCATCTGCCCACAAAGGATAGACTGTGAAATTCCCGCACATGCCCAGTTAAACACTTGGACATGCGAACGGGAATTTCATCTATTTAGAAAGCCGAATGAATGACTAGAAATTTCAGCTGAACAAACAAACACTAAATATCAGTGTTCGTTTGTTCGTTCAGTTCATTACAAGGAGGGAACTTCTGGTGCGCAGCTCCCTCCTTGTAATATGTAAAGATAGAAGCGGCAGGGAGCCACTTCCTAAGACCCCTAGGTCCCCCCTCAATCTGTGGGGGTCAATATGACCCCCATATTAGCATAAAGGAGATAAAAATCTCCTGAATGCCCCTACTCGCTATACCACGAGTAGGGGCATGTCTACTAAACAGTGAGCAGCCTGTGGCCCCCCCAACCCTAGTAGCCCCCTCCGTGCGGTGGGTGGGGTCATAAATCACGATGGGGGACCTACTGTCCTCCCCCCCCAGGTCCCTAAAAAAAAGAATTCATCTTCACACATGGAGGGCTCCGTGCAGACTGAGCTCTGCAGGGCGGGGGAAGGCTTATAAAGCCTTGCCCCACCCTGCAATTAGGCTAAGAACACTCTAGATGGTTGGTTTCAGCCAATCAGAGTGATCTTTGTCATTTTACACAGCGTGGGAAAGTTCTTTGGAATTTTCCCACGCTGTGTAATTTGACTCATAAAACTCTGATTGGTGGGCTTCGAATCTAACCGTTCAGAGTGCTCTGTGTCATTTAACACAGCGTGGGAATGTTCTTTGGAGTGTGCTTAGATTAATTGCAGAGCGGGGCAAGGCTTTATAAGCCTTGCCCCGCCCTGCAGAGCTCAGTCTGCGCGGATCCCTCCATGGGTGAAGATGGATTTTTTTTTTTTGCATCAAGTTTTTTCCTTTTTCGTCTGGTTTTTTTGGCGCTCGGATTTTTTATTTTATTTTAAGTTTGACGGGTATTATGGTTTTTTATTTGGCCTTATTTGTAGCTGAAAAATGAAGATTTTAGAAGAAAGAAGACATCAAATGGTAAGTTTCATTTATTTACAGGTTAGTTATTTTATTCCCCCTCACTATTTTTAGGGTGAGGGGGTTGGTAGGGGATAGTTTTTATTTGGGTGGGTGATTAGGGGCTTGGGGACCATTTGGGGGGGCAATTTGTCTTAGGGACCCCGGGTGGAGGACAGTAGGTCCCCCATTGTGATTTATTGCCCCCACCCGCTGCCCAGGGTCCCCCCCTCATTATCTTTATGGCTCCCACCTGCCGACCAGGGGTGGGGGCCTGGGGGGAGGACAGTAGGTCGCCCCCTCATTATCTTTATGGCCCTCTTTACTTAGTATTAGTAAATGTGACTGAAAGACCAATTTAGGTCTTTCAGTCTTTTGGTAGATAGCTCCCTAATACCATGGGAATTAGGGAGTTATCTACTAAGCGGCTGCAAGATGCAGCCGCACCACGAAGATGTTCGGAGTTTAATTCATTCAAATGAAATTCCGATATGAACAAAGTTCCGAATCTAACATGAATGGAGAAACTGTTCTCATTCTGTTAGTACGCAATTCGGCAATTTTACCAGCGTTCTGTCTAAATGACAGGACGTTCGGCAATACTGACAGGAAGCATTGCGGGAACAGGGAGGAAAGCTCAGAATTGTGGCAAAATTTCTCTGACCACCGGAAACAAAGCACACTTTGCTCTTCTGCTAGTCATAGCTGGTCATGGCGTAGGAAACCTCCAGAAGAGAAATAGTCCATACTTTGTCTTAATTTTTAAAGAAAACTAGAGCAGACAGGAAGAAATTAATAACAGATCCTGAGAGAGGGAGAGAAGAGAAATTGATTGGGGAAAGGTAAGTTCAGCATGACAGTGGCACTTTAAGAAATTAGGCAGGTGGAAATCAGCAGCTTACAGCAAATACATTCCACAGCCAGAGAGAGAACTCAGCGAAGGTTTCAAAGAATTGGTCATGTGAATAACAAAGCATTAAAAGCTTTATGTTTAAACCTTTTTAGGCACACCACAACCAACTCTCAATCACAACCTATGACATCAAATACAGCTTAATGTCCCTGACTACAAATGTTAAGGTAGAGCCTGTAGTTGTGGGAGGGGTTATCCGGCCTATTTGAACCCAGACTTACCTCTAATCTGGGCTGATATCGACCCAGACTTCCCACCCACCACACCCCTTAGAAAATACATCTTTGGTGGGCCCTCATTTATTTCAAGCCTACCGATCGTCGGTTTAGGCACACCACAACCGACTCTAAATCACAACCTATGACATCAAATACGGCTTAATGTCCCCGACTACATAAACACACACTTTTATTTCCTATACATGTATAATATATTATAATTAAAACATTTTATAATATATTATACATATATGATATATATATATATATATATATATATATATATATGATTTCATTATAAGTGTATTTTGAGATATATGTGTATATATCTCAAAGTACACTTATAATGAAATCATATATATGCATTATATATGTATAATATATGTTTAACATAATTTTTTTTTTTTACTTTTTGTAAAGTCCTGCAGTGCCCGCAAGGTCACCCTGCTCAAGAAAGCACATGTACAGGCCCGTCTGAAGTTTGCCAATGAATATCTGAATGATTCAGTGGAGAACTGGGTGAAAGTGTTGTGGTCAGATGAGACCAAAATTTAGATCTTTGTCATCAACTCAACTCACCGTGTTTGGAGGAGGAGGAATGCTGCCTGTGACCCCAAGAAAACCATCCCCACCATCAAACATGGAGGTGGAAACATTATCCTTTGGCGGTATGTTTCTGCTAAGGGGACAGGACAACTGCACCACATCAAAGGCACAATGTATTGGGCCATGTACCGTCAAATCTTGGATGAGAACCTCCTTCCTTCAGCCAGAGCATTAAAAATGGGTCATGGATGGGTATTCCAGCATGACAATGACCCAAAACACACAGCCAAGGCAATAAAGGAGTGGCTCAAGAAAAAGCACATTAAGGTCCTGGAGAGTACTAGCCAGTCTCCAGACCTTAATCCCATCGAAAATCTGTGGAGAGAGCATAAGGTTCGAGTTGTCAAATGTCAGCCTCGAAATCTTAATGACTTGGAGAGGATCTGCAAAGAGGAGTAGGACAAAATCCCTCCTGAGATATGTGCAAACCTGGTGACCAACTACAAGAGACGCTTGACCTCTGTGATTGCCAACAAGAGTTTTGCCACCAAGTACTAAGTCGAAGGGGTCAAATACTTTTTTTCACTCATTGACATGACAATCAGTTGATAACTTTTTTGACATGCTTTTTTCTTGATTTGTGTTTTGTTATTCTCTCTCTCACCATTGAAATTATAGACTGATCATTCTTCTTTGTCAGTGGGCAAACGTTCAAAATCAGCAGGGGATCAAATACTTTTTTCCCCTCACTGTGTGTGTGTGTGTATATATATATATATATATATATATATATATATATATATATATATATATATATATATATAACAAATATACAAACCATATGATACAAGCGATCTTTGTCTGTTAGATAAACATAGATTTATTTATTTTAATGATGATATCACAAATGATATGTAAATGCCACAGATAAAGTGGTCGCACAAGAAAGTAATGAAAGACTGGACAAACTTAGGCTTAATGTAGTGAACCAAAGTGACTATGTAGCACATCCAAATGTAGGCCAATGTACTGAACCAAAGTGGCTATGTAGCACGGACAAACTTAGGCCGAATGTACTGAGCTAAAGTGAATATGTAGCATGGCTGAATGTAGTCCAAATGTACTGAACGAAAGTGAAAATGTAACGTGGCTGAATACACTGAATCAAATTGAACATGTAAGTGGCCGAATAGAGGCAGAATCTAGCAAAGTAAATATGTAGTGAAGGTGAACATGGACCAAATATACGTCAATGAGAATTATTGTTATTATTATTATTATTATTATGACTAGATAACCAATTGGAACATATGTAGAAACCAAATAGAGGGGACAATCCACTTAATAGTGTTATGTTCATATTGCAAAATGCTGGATAGAGCCTGAGGGGAAAACTACTTGAAAAAATAGTAAGTATTTAACATTAAATGGTATCAGGGGTACCTTTGGAAATAAAGCTTTAGATAACACCAGGTAAGAGATTGACATTAGAGTTTGTTACTAAAAAAGAATGGTCACTTAATGATCAGATATCATCTGAAATGAACGTCGCTAAAGCTATAGTGGGGTGTATTAAATATGGATGGTTAAAGATAATACTCCATTACTAGTGTTACAAAATAAACATGTAGATACTAGTGGAGTCTTGCGACAGTGTTACAGACTTGAAGCCAGGTGGGGATAGTAAGTAGATATAATAGTGGGAAAACACAGAAACACTATGTTACTGACCATTATCCTATTGTGCCTTTGTGGGAACCCCTTAAAAAACGGATTTTCTAGATCTAGTATTTAACACCTCCTCCCCCACAAACTGAAAAATGAGATCTCTAGATGAGCGGTATGCATAGCTCAAAATTATAGACAGATGAATATTAACATTGTGAATAGTAACAAGCTGTAACATCTATCTATTACCCGGTGTTATCTAAAACTTCAATGACAGAGGTCATTATACCTTATTTATTTTGTCATACCAATTGGAAAAGATGTAAACTTATTTAAGTCTTACCACTAGAAGGCATCTGTTTTCCCCCAGTCTCTACCCAGCATTTTGCAATATGAACATAACACTATTAAGTGGATAGTCCCCTCTATTTGGTTTCTACATATTTTCCAATTGGTTATCTAATCACTTTGTAAATTCTTTGGTTTGTATCCTTATGTTTGTATCCTAACGTTATAGCGTTCCTTTAATATATAATATAAAATATCACAATCTTATTAGAGAACCCCATGATTGCTGGATGTCATGTGGATGGATCTGTAATGGTAAGCAGGATGCATTCACCAAATTTTAGCATATATTACGAATGCTTACTTATTGTACGTGTGGGTCAAAATACTCACTATTGAAACATTTAAGTACCCTCTCTACATTAAAACACAATGCACGTGTCATGATTAGAGATTAGAGATGTCCCGAACAGTTCGCCAGGAACTGCTCGCCGGCGAACATAGCCTGTTCGTGGTCACTGCGGCGGGCGAACATATGCGATGTTCGGTCTGCTCCCTATTCGTCATGGAGGTGAGAGGGTCTGGGAGGGAGGGTCTGCTGCTGATTGGCTGGAATGTGTCTGCTGACTGTGAGGTACAGGGTCAAAGTTTACTCAATGATGACAAATAGGGGGCGGACCGAACATTGCATATGTTTGCCCGCCGCGGCGACTGCGAGCAAGCTATGTTCGCCGGTGAACAGTTCCCGGCGAACAGTTCCTGGCGAACTGTTCGGGACATCTCTAGTCATGATTGATTGTATATTTCCTACCTTTTCTATGTTAAATTTTGTATATATTGTGTATTTATATTGTTTTTATATTTTATTGTACCATAATGTATCAATGCAATGTTTTGTGGACCCAGGGCATACTTGGAAACGAGAGTAATTTCAATGTATCTTTCCTGGTAAAATATTATATAAATAAATAAAAAGTAGTTTGGATAGTTTAAGTTATGCAAGGATTTTGAATTGGTCTTTTTAGGTGTCAAATAGTGGAGATAGGAAAATTGAAGATTATAAATTGTAATGTAAGTTTTATGTAATGTTTAACCCCTTAAGGACCAAACTTTTGGAATAAAAGGGATTTATAACATGTCACACATGTCATGTGTCCTTAAGGGGTTAAAATATATTATTGACAGATAAAGCTGTTGTTGAAAACTAAATTCTGAGATAAATGTAAAATTGTTTGGTAGACAAACAAAAAAAATGAAATTTGCAGATGTATGGATAAAGATGTATTGATATAAATTGTATTGGTAAATGATTTATTGGTAAATGATGAAACTTTATTTTTTTTATTTAAGCGGAGTGGTAAGTGATATAGAAAAAGTACTAAATAGCTACAAAATGGAGTCAAGCTCAGCTTCGTTATCTCTACAATCATTGTTCACATATATCATTTAACTGTACTTATGGTATGTGGTTATTATGCTCAAATGTAGGCATTATTTTAGGATTCTGTTGCCATTTTTGGAATACTGTATTGATGGTAATGCCAGCTGCTATAACAAGTGTATTTGGACATGTTCACTCACTTATTTTTCTCACACCTATTGTGTGGGAGAAAAACCGTATTGTCGTTTTTATAAAAAATATTTTAGTGTGAAATATGTCAAGATAAGTGATGTTGCATGCTGTCCAAAGAATTTCATCCCCCCAATATTTTAATAAAGGATGAACAAATAAATAAAAATGTAGTTCATTTGCATAATTAGAATGTTTGTTTATCTGATCACCAATCGCCCAAGTTCTCATCCTCATCAAAAGGACACTCGAAACTCCTAAAACACTTAAGCTTGCTCAAAAGCTTTATGTGTTAAGAGTGTGCCCTCTTTTTTTATTTTGCATGAAGTGCAGATTTAAATAGAAATTTACCCTTTTATAAATTAACCTGGTTACACCCCCTGGGCTTTTAAACTGACAACATATCCTGATACTTCCTGGTTTGGCTAACTCAACAGAGCTAAACTCAAGAGGCAGCAATTGCTCAGAGTACCTTCCTTGAAAATACTTCACATTGAGCTGCATTGGGAAGCCTGTGATTGGCCAGCCACAGAAAGTCTGGGCAGGGTTAGAAGAGGAGGGCTTGCAATGGCAGCAGACAAGATAATGGCAGGCTTTTTTAGATTTACCCCAATTAAAAAAAAAAATCACAATTAAATGCATTAGAGTTTCCATTTGAGATATATCTACTGAAAAGTGATGTTCATGTATTTTGTATTTGGACAGTGGAGTGTTCCTTTAATACATTTTCAAACATAAATGGGAAAATTAGAAAGAAAATGCAATATTTCAGATATGTAATATAAATATACCATTGTAATTTTATATAAGCTATTGTGTGTCAGTCTACGTAATTTTGGATATTTATAAAAGTAGTCAATCATGTATCATTTGGATAAATTGCACTAGCGTAACAGAATATAGATACATAGTAATACAGTAATATAGAATGAAAAAACATTAATGTTCATCAAGTTCATTCTTTAACACATAAGATGAAATACAAAGTTTAAAACAATTTCCACAAAATGGTAAGAAAATCTCTCTTGATTTTAAAATAGCAGTCAGTTTTTTCTTAGGTCAAAAACGTGTTTTGCATTAACTATAATATCATGGAAAATCTTTTTTTTAATAACTTTTAAAGTGTATACTGATAATCCACGTACAATACATATAATATAAATCCAATTAAAGCACATAAAGTAGCTGAACCCCCTGTCTTCTGTTAGAAATTCTTTAAAATTGAAAACATAAAATACCAAAAACATTTTATTGAACTTTTTTTGGATTTCACTGCAATTAGCGGTACACCAATTGTCTCTATCTTTCCTCATCTTCACCATCTTAGCTTGCTCTAAAATAACTTCAACCACAATCGTGTCTGGCAGCTCCACTCACAAATAAGATGCATTTTATCCAAATAAATTTCATATCTGATCATATAGAGATGAAAGCATTGTGACATTTCTTTTTTTTTTTCTTCTTTATTTTAACTATTCGCATAAGAAAAGGTTACAGTCAGGAGTTAATTTGCAAGCATCAGTATCCTCAAAGGAGGGCTAGCAGCCTTTAACCTGGGGGACAAGCACATAAAGATGTGGATGGTCCACATTTGTCACATGAAGTATAAATTATATATAGATATATAGATATGACAGAAGGAGGCTGCTGGAATTGCATGGTGTGTCTTCATGTATCCTTACAATCTCCACTTGTTTGACCTGCACAAGAAAAATGTTATATATCATAAGAGATCCAGAGTCAGAAGATTCCCATGATTCCATTACCACCACTAATGTCCCAGATGCATTATCAGTATAGTCTGGCAGCCTGCCCATGGGCCAATCCAGGCCTGGCGAGCATTGAGAACACAGGCTATGTCCATGCATAAAAACACAGTGTTTAGAGCTAGCAAAGCCCCTACATATTTCTTACCTCATTGCTGCAAAATTTACAAACAATCATCCCAGCACACTTTCTGCTATTTAAATGTTCATAATAGTGGTATGAGGCTGCACCCCACAACCCCTTTGCCAGCCCTTCAATGCCAGTGCCCCGGGGGGACTTTTGCTCCTCTGTTCCATTGTCAGCCCTACCATGAGTTTCCCTGACTATAGCCAGTAGGAGTCCTCAGTTTCTTTTATTACTTATTGCCACCTTCAAAATAACTACTAAGGCACTGTGTATTATTATATGATGCATGCATCCTATCCACATCTGTTTGTATATTTATTGATGACACAAGTGACTTTTGGGCCTATATTTTTTTGTAATATCGGACATTAAAGGAAAATGCAATGTCTTTATCTATTTCAATTTAAAGAGACACTATAGGCACCAAATCAACTTTTATTTAATGAAGCCCCTACAGTGTCACTGCTCACTTTACTGTAATTCAAGAATTAAATAATTCTGTTTATACAGCCCTAGTCACACCTCCCTGCGTGTGACTTGCACAACCTTCCTAAAGACTTCCTGTAAAGAGTGATCTAATTTTTAAACTTAATTTATTGCACATTCTGTTTAACTTAAAATGTCTTCATTCCTGCTCTGTTAATAGCCTTCTATACCTTCACGTGAGTCTCGTGTGTGTGATTAAAGTTTAATCTACAGAACTGGAGATAAAAACGTTTAAAGCAAGTTAACACCAGATGGAAAATGAAACCAGAGTCACAGGCAGGGGAGGTGTGGCAAGGGTTGCATGGACAGGAACAAAAGTGATTTAATTCATAAATGGCAGAGAATTAAGTAGTACCCTTGATAAAGGCAGCCAGTTGGTGCCGAAACGTTGGGGGGGTTTGGTGACTCGTGTTTCTGTCTGAGGCTTGTAAGGATTTTTGTGGTAATTTATTACTATTATTTTATTGTATCTGCCTTTACTTCTGTTACTTTGTTTATATTTATTTTTTCTTATATGTTTACATTCTGGTACTTTTTTGTACATAATAAAATTTAAATATTTTTTTGAGATTGTTATGGTGTGCATTCTATATCCTATATACAAGAGAATTAAGTAGTAACATGCATGATCTATACACTCAAACTTCTTCATTAAGCAATTGTTTAGATAGTTGCCACTTCAAAAAATACAATATACAATATATGTATTTTAACCTGCTTGTTATGTTATACTAATCCATCCTCATTGTCCTACTAAGGTTCATTGTAAACCAGATGGATGTAATCCTAGGTTCTGTATCACTTCATACATCATGTTTCCTCAATATAGGGTTTTGCATGTAAATTGGAGACATCTGCTTTTATAAGAGCAAATGAAGATCTGCAGTAAATTAAAAGAGAGCTGCTAGTATTTTGGTCTATTGCTATTATTATTACCTTTGCTGAACCTTGGTATTGCTAAACTATGCAATACGTAGCTGGGCATACAAATAACTAGAGTAAACAGGTTTTGACCTACAAGAGCAAAGCTATGAGGTATTGATGTTATCATATTATTGTCTTTTGTTACCTCCAGTAAAGGTATAGATCAATTTCTTGCCAGTAAAGTATTTAGATAGTCATAGTAATGCTAGACATTGCATTAATACTATTTAAATAATTTAATTTGAGATAATTTATGTAGTGTTTAAATATAAAAGATGAGCCATTAGTATCACCAAGTTATTTTTCACAAAGACCTCTCTCATTGTTGTGACCTCTTTCAGTGTCATTGTTGTACTTGGGGTACAACTGAAACTCTTTATCTTCAATCATGTCATCTTAAATTTCAGTTCTCTTCCTCTCATCAACACTCTTTCTGCTAGCATCTAAATCAGTAGTGTGCTTACATCCACTCACAAGGTTCAAATCGTCAATCTACAGAATCTGCTATGAGACTGTGGGATTCTCCATAGATCTTCCCACTAATGTGAAATGTGACGCCATGGGCATTTAATGGGCATCATTCAGGAGTTATGGCAGATGAGAAATGGTAAAAGCGCAAAAGGAGACTGTTTAAAACTGTGTCTATTTATCACATTTTGCAAAAAAATATGTTTATCCATAAAAAAGTAACTACTTTGTCTCATTGTATCTTTCTATTGTGTTGGAAGTTCAATGAATTCCATTGTAACAAACAATGTTCTTCTCCCTCTTTTGTTTATAAAAATCACAAGTGACAGCATGGCTTCAAGCATTCTTTTAAAAAGATTACACTTACTTTCTCCATGGTGGATACATAGTTTTTGATTGCTAATTACTTTGCAAGGTCAATGTTTTAAGAGCAAAGAAACAGTCGGCTGTTTCTCTCTCATCACTGAACTGCTACATTTGATCTCATTTTCATCGCCAGGAGTGAGCATTTCAGCAGCAATAAATCACTAAGTTAGTGTTCCTTATACTAGAAACACATTATAAAATGCTCTTGTCTGCATTTAACAACCACTATTGTGACTAAACTCAGAATCAACAGATGTACTTCTCCTTCAGGAAAACGTGTGTCCTTTTGTGTACATTTTTGAATGTTCATTATTGTTGAAACATTGAAGAAAGAGTATTGTTTTTACATTACCTTATAAAATTTGGTGTTTTCTGTCCTTATGATGCAACAGATCTATAAATAAATGGTGACAGAAATGATTAAGTATTTTCGCAACGTTGTCTATGTGAAAATAAACTGTAGACAAAATCACATTGTTAGACTTTCAGTTTCCACTTCAGGCATTTATATTAAAAGGCTTTGATCTTGTCCATAATATTATAGTTCATATAATATCACGATATTTTTTATCTGATTGCTCCAGTAACAGATACATTTACAAATATGAAAGTAAAATACCTAGTAGCAATGGATTAACAAGCTGCAGGTAAAAGCAATGAGTTATGCTAATCATTTGGGATGGAATGTCTGAAAATTGTATAACACTACAATGTGCATTGGCAAGTTCTTATATTGGTCATAACAATTATATTGTGATATTAATGTGGACCAGTGTGGATGTGTATTTACAAAACATATTAATCACAATGGCACTAGCAGGGTTGTTTACTAAAGCGAGAATTCAACGTGAATTTCAAATTTAAGGCCAAAGTAGCCAAATCTTCAGCTAATTTGACCTTAAATTTGGACTTCATACTTTGGTGAATAACCCTGTTAGTATTTGATAATGTCCAGCTTTAATCTCTAAAAATGAAAGTCCAGCGCACTCCCTTATCTACTAAACAGCTACTTTGGTGCTGACAGGTTTTGCTAGTTTTATTAACAACACCTAATCTAGGCAAATAATGGGGGTTTAGTTACATTTTATGATCCTACATTGCATATGCCTGCCACAACGTCAATGTACCCCATCTTTGGCAGGTCCTACTCTAACAGCCAACTGTCTACTAAATGCGCTACTCATTTGGGGAAATCCTTCCATCTCGAGTTCTCTGCAGCACAAGGCTAAATATGGTCCATTTTCTAGACATTATAAAATAATAGAGCTTTATTCTCTAGACATTATAAAATACTATTTAAATGATAATGGCTGCTTATGATTAATGTAATTCACTGAACCCTTAACCCCTTTAGGACACATGACATGTGTGACATGTCATGATTCCCTTTTATTACAGAAGTTTGGTCCTTAAGGGGTTAAAGGGACACTCCACTGCGCAAATTAAAAAATAAATATAAATCACTGTTTAGTAGATATACACCAAATAAAACTGCAGATCACTTGTCTGCTGCCTTTGAAAATATCCATCCTAAATGATTAGCATACTCATTGCTATTACCTGCAGCTTGTTAATCCATTGCTACTAGGTATTTTACTTTGATATTTGCAAATGTACCTGTTACTGGAGAAATCAGATAAAAACTATTTTGATATTATATGAACTATAATTTTATGGACAAGATCGAAGCCTTTTAATATAAATGCCTGAAGTGGAAACTGATCTGAAACTGAAAGTCTAACAATATGATTTTGTCTACAGTTTATTTTCACATTGACAACGTTGTGAAAATACTTAGTCGTTTATGTCGCCATTTATTTATAGATTTGTTGCATCACAATGACAGAAAACACCACATTTTCTTAAATGTTTCAACAATAATGAACATTCAAAAAAGTACACAAAAGGACACACGTTAGAACTAAGCAGAAGGTAGTGATTTATGTTGTTGAGAATGTCCCTGTTTTGTCTTGTGGTAAGCTTGCTTGCATGGATGCAGAGTCAAGTTGGATGCCAAGGAATGTGATGATAGTATCCGGGCCTTCTGTTTTCTTAAGGGAAATTGGGATATCCAAGTGGTCAAACATGCTTATGGCTTCCTTGAGGCTTTTAGGGGGAAAGGTGTTCTCTTCGACCATTAAGAAGTCATCTAGATAGTGTATGACTGTGGGGCAGGGGTCCTCAAACTGCGGCCCTCCAGATGTTGCTGAACTACAACTCCCATGATTCTTTGAATTACATAGATAGCCAGAGAATCATGGGAGTTGTAGTTCAGCAACATCTGGGGGGCCGGAGTTTGAGGACCCCAGCTGTGGGACATCTGGATATGTTTAATAACATTTCTGCAAATGTATCAAAACATTTTGGGCTACTCTTTGACCCAAAATCGGGAGAAACAATAGTAACTGCCTTGCCATTTAATACCATGTAAGTGCCAAAGTGTGGGGTGGATTGGTAGCAGTTTGAATGCGTTGATGATATCAGTCTTACTTAACCAAGCTCCAACCCCTGCTACCCCTGCTGAAATGATGGCTGTAATGGCATGATCAATGGTGGCGTATTGTAGGGAAAACTCCTCAGAGGTTATGAGGGAGTAGCAGAGGTGTGTGGTGCTGATAAATCTATGATCAGTCTTTGTTTCAGGGAAGATTTCCCTGTGACAATCCCAATGGGGTTTGTTCTCCAAGCTGTAAATTTTCTCCAAGCTGGAAAGGCCCGAGTAGAAAGCCCTCTGCAATTTCTTGTGCTATGAGTGTGTTTACAGCTGTGGGGTTCTGCTGTGCTGACTGAAAGTTTGGGCATTTAAGATTCCCTGAAGGCATATGTACTATACCCATATGGAAGCCCTCTGACAACCCAGAGATTCGGAAATCTACTAGATGTCTGGAAGGGTGATGAGTCAGTAATGCTCAAAATGCAGTGATGCTTACAGACGTTAAGTACGGTTTAGGGTACATTTTATTGGAACACATGGTTTTAGCATGTGCCCTTAACATTTTTAACATATATGCAACAGTCTGCATGCACTGAAACTACACGTACCAACATTAAAATTGTTGCAAATCTGGGATTTTCCAAAAAAGTTAATTGGACGATCCAATTTGTCTCTGGTAGTTTTCTCTGTTCTACCAGAGGTGCTAGGGACTGGAGCATAAGAGTGATCGTCCGCTGTGTTGGAACAAAAGTTGGGCATGTGGGTAGTAGAAGAGCAGGATGCACAAGCTGGTGTCTTAAGACCTGCAAAGTGTCTGCAGAATATCTCGGTATCCAGTTTGCTCCAGTTGGTTCTGTTCCCGAATTGGGAGAGAGCACCAGACACTTTGGCTAAAAAAAAACCTATGGAAGTCGTAAAACGCTATATCGCCATATTTGTTGCCTAGGTCTACCAGCTTGTGCATGTATAGATCAAATTCTTCCCTTCTGCTTGGGTATACTGCACAAATCACATCTCTATAAATGCCAAATGCTAAAACAAACTCAGGGATGGTCAGTTTCCTGTTTAACCTTGAATCCCTGGATCTGACCACCACAGATACATCATCATAAGCATACATTTTATTTTCGACAATATCCTGGGAGGCAATTAGCAGAGATGCTAAGTTGACATCTTTACCTTCCAGGATATCTTTCTTAATTTGAGCTGGAATCATGTGGGCAGGGTTAACGTCCTGAGCATCAGAAGAAGTGACTGAACCAGCTAAATGAGCTACAGTTGATGCAGGTTGTACTGTAGCGGGAGGCCCAGCCTTAGTAAGGGCTGTGATGACTGACTCGAGATTCTCCAGCCTGTCATTCACTTTCATCATGAGTGATGATTACATTGCATGGATGTCACCCGGGTTGGTGTTGCTGGTGCCTTTCCCCACCTCTATGTTATCTGTTGATGTTCAGTGCAGCTTAAAAGGTTCCGCTTTTCTTGCTGTAGCTGGTTAGGGGATTTGTCGCCTTGTCAGCTCGGTAGTAATGCGTGGGATCATCCAGGATCTGATCGATGTTGGACTAACAACATCACCTCTACGTGAAGGTGTGCCCGATCTAGCCGAAGTGCTAGGTAGAGAGAATTCCTTGCGTGTGGCGAAACAATAATTCTTGGTTCTGGTGACTGGTGAGGCCCTACTAGTTGCCAAGTGGCTTGAGAGGCTCGCTCTATGCGTTGGCGCAAGGGGATTTTTTGTGGCCACCGAATATAGTGGCAGGGTGTCGGCCTCTCGGTGACTGTAAGCAGAAAATAGGAAATGGAGTGACTGGTGAGGCCCTCTCGATGATACCATGTGAGGCAGCTAGCTAACAAGTGGCCCGATGGGTGTATACCTCTGAGTGTGAGGTGGGGTGTTGGCCTTGCGGAACCACTAACAGAAGGCGTAAAAGCAGAGAAAAAGGGAAATATTTATTGGACCCTAGAGTCTCTAATTGCCAGTACATTAGTATCTAAATTCTCCCCCCTATGTAGGGATACTATAATAGCTTAGGCCCCCGTTTCAGGCATGAATAGTCGAACTGAGATGTAACTATGACTGTTTGACTGATTGTGGAGTCCGTTTATGTAAATGAGGGACTTTTATTGCAAAGCATAGGCATACTGTACGGAGAAATTATGTTGAACCGAGTGCTACGAGTATCTATGTGATTGATGAAAAATTTCCCAAATGTATTGACCTGGTATGTCTAGGAAATGAGCATACAATGGATCACACATAGAAGGAAATTTATGGAGAAATAACATACCGTATATACTCGAGTATAAGCCGAGTTTTTCAGCACATTTTTTGTGCTGAAAAACCCCAACTCGGCTTATACTCGAGTCAATAGTCTGTATTATGGCAATTTGCATTGCCATAATACAGACAGGGGCTGTGGGGGCTGTCAGAGCTGTAACTTACCTCTCCTGCAGCTCCTGTCAGCTCTCTCCTCCTCCACGCCGTCCGTTCAGCACCTTGGTCAGCTCCCAATGTAAATCTTGCGAGAGCCGTGGCTCTCGCGAGACTTACAGTGTGAGCTGACAGAAGAGCTGACCGGACGGCGTGGAGGAGGAGAGAGCTGACAGGAGCTGCAGGAGAGGTAAGTTACAGCTCTGACAGCCACCCTCTCCCCCACTGAACTGCCAATGCCACTGGACCACCAGGGAAGGAGAGCCCCCCTCCCTGCCATATATCAAGCAGGGAGGGGGGACGAAAAAAATATATAATAATAATAATAATAAAATAATAATAATTACATTAAATTAAATTAAAAATAGTAATAAGAAATAATAATATAAAAACATTAAAATAATTTAAAAAAAAATTGCCCACCCCCCACCAAGGCTCTGCAACACACACACACACACTGCACTCATACACACACACTGCACTCATACACACACACTGAACTCATACACACACACACTGAACTCATACACACACACTGAACTCATACACACACACTGCACTCATACACACACACTGCACTCATACACACACACTGCACTCATACACACACACTGCACTCATACACACGCTGCATTCATACACACGCTGCATTCATACACACGCTGCATTCATACACACGCTGCATTCATACACACACACGCTGCATTCATACACACACACACTGCACTCATACACACACTGCATTCATACACACACTGCATTCATACGCACACATTGCACTCATACGCACACGCTGCATTCATATGCACACGCTGCATTCATACACACACACTGCATTCATTATACACACACTGCATTCATTATACACACACTGTAAATAAATATTCAATTAATATTTTTTTTTTAGGATCTAATTTTATTTAGAAATTTACCAGTAGCTGCTGCATTTCCCACCCTAGTCTTATACTCGAGTCAATAAGTTTTCCCAGTTTTTTGGGGTAAAATTAGGGGCCTCGGCTTATATTCGGGTCGGCTTATACTCGAGTATATACGGTAATAAAAAAGTAGCCCGTCGTCTAAAATGATTTTTTTTTTAAGTCTCAGGACATAGGTCAACAACAACAACAAAACAGGTATATTATATTCCTGTAAGATAACTGTATCTATAATAACCTGCACACAGACAGTATTAAAATGCAGTGATCTCTAAGCCAAAAATGTAGTATAACACACTGATGAATCTGCAAATTAATTGACTTTAAGAATAAATCTACACGCTGGAAATCTCCACCAATAGTACCTCTTGCCCATAGTACAGATACCTGATATGCCAGAAATCCCAACAATTTATAATGAATATTATTGTCAGGATTCAAACCTGGGTACTTGGTGGTTCTGGTCCTGCTTCCTACCTCTGAGCCACAGTAGCTTTGTTTTTTACCAGCTATTTCAGTTCTATTGATCCTGGCATGTCTGCAGCACTGGGGGATGGCCCTTGTCGATAGCTGTGCTTCACCTGATGCTGATCAGATATAAGCAGGGTATATAAACTCAGCCTCGCGCTGTGATCTGGATCAAGTCTTTGATCCTGTTGTGTGTGTTCTGTACCAGTGTTCCTGTCTATTGATTCTCTGCTTCATATTGACCCCGGCTACTGGCATCGTTTACTCTGGCCTCTGGCATCCCTTGGCTCTGGCTATTCCTCGTTGTTCCTGTCCACTGGTATCCTTTGACCTCGACTATCCCTTAACTATCCTGCTGTTTAAGTCCTTGCCTGTGCTGCGTTTTGGAACTTCATCCTGCACAGCCCCCGTGCACAGATCCACAAGCCAGATGAATTCTTATTTGACCACCTTGGCCTGTGGCTATTTGCAAGGTTGAGCCTCATATCTGCGCTGCAGACTCCCAACTCAGGTAAGACCCTGACATAAGACTTGATCAAAATGGAGTCTGAAGAGATGAGCTCACCCCTGTTCCAACAAGTGTCCAGCCTGGCCCAGACTGTTTAAGAGCTGCAGCAAGATTTTTTTTCTTAAAGGCAGAGTACACCCAGCCCCGGAACCTGCTTATCCTGAACCATTTTTCATCATGCCCGATCGATTTGATGGTAGCCGCACGTCCTTTCAGTCCTTCAAGATGGATTGCGAGGTGTTGTTTTCTTTAAAACCTCAAAAATATGTCACAGATTTTATCAAGGTCCGTGCGGCTATCAACCTGTTGTCTGGACGCGTCAAAGAATGGGCTCACCAAATGTTGATGACGAAGAGTCCTGTCCTTGTCAGCTGGGAATTCTTCACTACTGCTATGGACTCGCAATGCAAGACCACTGTGTCAAAGCCTGTTCCACGTTCCAAAAGACCCCAGATTCCTAGCAACCAAGAAACCCAGTACCAACGCATAGTGTTGCCTCCTTACGATCCTATTCCTAGGAGAACACCAGAGGTATCCTGTGTTCTTATTGACCCTGAGGAACCTATGCAAATAGGACTCGTCCACTGCAAAGTGACGCGTGAGGAAAAAGACCGGAGGAGAGGCCATGGACTATGTTTCTATTGTGGAGAAAGAGGGCATTTCATCTCTCTCGGCCCAATTCGTCCACCTAGGCAAATACCTCTTCTATTGGGTGCCCTACGGACTTATCCAGTCAACTCAGAGATACAACCTAGAAGCTGCCACGGTTGCTGCCAGCCATGTCCCCGTTGTGTAATACAGAAGGGTACTCAGACTGTAATGAATAACCTACCCAGTACCCCTGAGAGATCTGAACCTTCGCCGTAAAATATTCATGTTAGAGTTGGTACCATCACCACTTCATGTCAACCTAAAGAGGAGTTACCTGGTCCAGAGAATAAGACTCCTGAGATCAAGGTACTTGCCGCTCGCACCGAATCCTTGACCAATCTTAACCTCTCTCCAGTAGTTCCTGAAACATCTGCTTCTTGTTTGGTGGAGAAAGATCCTCCTCCTGGCTGTACATACGCCTCAAATGGGACTCTACAGGCTATGCCCTCCGCTCCTGCTGGAAAAAACAGAGCCAAGAAATCTAAAAAGTGACCTCCTGGGCCATAGTTGCTTTTCTTTTCTCGCCTAAAGGCGGCTTTGAAGAGGTGGTACTGTCAGGTTTTGAACCTGGGTACTTGGCGGTTCTGGTCTTGCTTCCTACCTCTGAGCCACAGTAGCTTTGTTTTTTATCACCTATTTCAGTTCTATTGATCCTGGCTTGTCTGCAGCACTGGGATCAGATATCAGCAGGGTATATAAACTCAGCCTCGCCCTGTGATCTGGATCAAGTCTTTTATCCTGTTGTGTGTGTTCCTGTCTATTGATTCTCTACTTCATATTGACCCCGGCTCCTGGCATCATTTACTCTGACCTCTGGAATCCCTTGACTCCGGCTATTCCTCGTTGTTCCTGTCCTCTGGCATCCTTTGACCTCAGCTGTCCCTTGACTATCCTGCTGTTTGAGTCCTTGCCTGTGCTGCGTTTTGGAACTTGATCCTGCACAGATCCACAGGCCAGGTGAATTCTTATCTGACCACCTTGGCCTGTGGCTATTTGCAAGGTTGAGCATCAAATCTGCGCTACAGACTCCCAACTCAGGTAAGACCCTGACAATTATGCTGTAATCTGAGTTGACCTGTAGAGGTCAGTATTGTGGTTATTTTGAAACCACCATTCATGTGACTAAGTGTACGAATAGAAACTGTGTAGACAGATTACTGTGGTAAGTTCTCGTTTGGGAGTTTGTATGAATGACAAGTGAAGGAAACTAATGGGATGACCATGTAACGAAGGTAGCAAACGAACGGACACTGTAAATTGTCAGCAGCACGTGAAACATACGAATGGAAACCTTAAAGTGAGGATCCGACCCGTGAGGACGCCGTGGGAATGTACCTGGCGCAACGGGTAGATGAACTT
Organism: Pelobates fuscus; assembly: GCF_036172605.1. Classification (NCBI taxonomy): domain Eukaryota; kingdom Metazoa; phylum Chordata; class Amphibia; order Anura; family Pelobatidae; genus Pelobates; species Pelobates fuscus. The sequence goes on from NC_086322.1 coordinate 133,664,361, forward strand.
ACAGTTTGGTGAGTATTGGGACTCAATCTTTAAGAATAAAATATAGCTTTTAATAATATGGTTAAAAAGATATAGATGGCTAAAGGTGTAAGAAAAGAAAAGAACGATTGTCACTCAAGTGACACTATATATAAAAAATTGTGAAGGTACACAATCCAAAGGGAACGCTACCACACACTAATACAGACTACAATCTAGATCAGAATAAGGTCTAAATAAGGAGGTCCTGTTCAAAAGTTTTCAGGATACTTCTCCTAGTTATATGCGAAAACCATATGTTTTCCCAATAAAGTAGTTATAGAGCTGTACAAATATAAAAGGTGACTACCTAAACACACTCCAGTGCTCCTTTTTGACCAAAAAGCACTGTTAGTGTGGATATTTGACTGTGCAGACATATCAGTGTTTGTACTAGCTACATACTTATTCCATGCTTATATTTATACACAGGGACTATGAATATGATACACTTTCATGTGTAACTAAATGTTTATTTTTGGCATCTTACTGCTACATACGTATTAGATGTAGCTATCTCTGTGTCATTTAAGCATGGTTTATTGATTTAATCATCATTGTATGTAGCCTTTTTGTTCCTTTGGGACTCTACTCACCTTTTATATTTGTACAGCTCTATAACTACTTTATTGGGAAAACATATGGTTTTCGCATATAACTAGGAGAAGTATCCTGAAAACTTTTGAACAGGACCTCCTTATTTAGACCTTATTCTGATCTAGATTGTAGTCTGTATTAGTGTGTGGTAGCGTTCCCTTTGGATTGTGTACCTTCACAATTTTTTATATATAGTGTCACTTGAGTGACAATCGTTATTTTCATTTCTTACACCTTTAGCCAACTATATCATTTTAACCATATTATTAAAAGCTATATTTTATACTTAAGGGGCACTCACCCTCTCTTTCTCCTTTTTTGCTACTACTGTAGTCTCCAAAGGGTTAACCCCTATATGAGTGCATTCCCTTGCTTCAATCTCTTTTTCTAATTTGGGACTCAATCTGCATCACTGGAAAGCTGTTTGACTGGAAAACCTTGCGGCTTCAACCATTAAAACACAGCTAAAGTAGAAGACCTCGTGGCGCACAGGTACTGTCAAAATGGCGTCTGGATGAACCCGGAAGTGGATATCATTCAAACGCGGACCTCAAACAGTATGGAGCCAGATAAGGGGTGTTCCTTAAATAGGCAAGTAAAGTAATAAGCCCCTCCCACAATTATAGGCCAAACAGCCTTAATACATATAAAAGTCCAGTTTCTGGCACCCAACCCCAACAATAAAAAAAAAAAATTGTTTGAATACACTTTGTATTATAAATCAGAAATTTTGGGGCCCCTGACACAGCTCAAGGTCGGGCCCCCAGGGCTTGCCCTCGAGTCCACCCACAGGGTCGCCCCCGAGTCTGCCCACAGAGCCATCCCCAGGAATTCAGTGTGTGTACTGATTGTGGTGTGTGTATAGTGGATGTAGAATGTGTGTAGCAGATGTAGAGTGTGTGTGTAATGGATATAGTGTGTGTGAGTGTGTTTGTGTATTAGATGCAGTGTGTGTATAGTGCATGCAGAGTGTGTGTTTGTGCAGTGGATGTGGTGTGTGTAGTAAATGCAGAGTGGGTGTGTTGTGTAGTGGATGTAGTGTGTGTAGTGGATGTAGTGTTTGAATAGTGAATGCAGTGTGTATGGATGTAGTGTGTTTGGATAGTGAATACAGAGTGTGTCTTTGTGTAGTGGATGTAGTGTGTGCATAGTGACTGCACAGTGTGTGTTTGTGTAAGGGTGTAGTGTGGGTATAGTGACTGCAGAGTGTGTGCTTGTGTAGTGAATGTAGTGTGTGTTGTGACTGCAGAGTGAAGCTGAAGGTAAAGGTGATGGACTCGCCAAGCAGGTCTCCAGACCTAAACCCTAATGAGAATCTGTGGGGCATCCTCAAATGGAAGGTAGAGGAGCGCAAGGTCTCTAACATCCAACATCTCCGTAATGTTGTCATGGAGGAGTGGAAGAGGACTCCAGTGGCAACATGCAGGGGCGTATTAGCCGCGAGGCAAACAAGGCATTTGCCTTGGGCGGCATTTTACAGGGGGTGGCAAAAAAAAAACCGCCCCCAAATGCCCAAAGCAAATGACTTGTTAGCCTTGCGGCTAACAGACATGCTGGGCTGCCGGCGGGCTGCTGGGCGGTCGGGCGGCGCTGGTGGGCGGCTGGCGAGGGAGCACTTCCTCTGAGCTGTCTGCTCAGCTCCCTCGCGCGCCGCAGAGTGAGGCTGGGAGCCGGAATATGACGTCATATTCCGGCTCCCAGCCTCACTCTGAGGCATGCGAGGGAGCTGAGCAGACAGCTCAGAGGAAGTGCTCCCTCGGCAGCCGCCCGCCCAGCAACCAGTCCAGCAGCCAATGAACCACCAGGGAGGAAGAGACACCCCCCCCCTCAGCATTCCCAAAGGGAATTTAAATAAATTTTAAAAAACCTGTTAATGTGGGTGAGTGTGTCTATTAGTGTGTGTCTGTTAGTGTGTTTGTCTGTTAGTGTGTTTGTCTGTTAGTGTGTGTCTGTTAGTGTGTGTCTGTTGGTGTGTGTCTGTTAGTGTGTGTGTCTGTTAGTGTGTGTTTCTGTTAGTGTGTTTCTGTTAGTGTGTGTGTCTGACTGTGTGTGTCTGTTAGTGTGTGTGTTTGCCTGTGAGTGTGTGTGTCTGCTAGTTTGTGTCTGCTAGTGAGTGAGTGGGTTTGTCTGTTACTGAGTGTGAGTGTGTCTGTTAGTGTGTGTTTCTGTTAGCTAGTGTATGTGTATCTGTCAGTGAATGTATGTGTGTGTGTATTTAGAATGCGGGGCGAGGGTGGCGCGGGGGGCACCTGAGTTTTGTCCTGCCTAGGGCAGCACAAAACCAGGATACACCACTGGCAACATGTGAAACTCTGGTGAACTCCATGCCCATGAGGGTTTAGGCAGTGCTGGAAATTAATGGTGGCCACACAAATTATTGACACTTTGGGCCTAATTTGGACATTTCCACTTAGGGATGTACTCACTTTTGTTGCCAACGGATTAGACATTAATGGATGTGTGTTGTTATTTTGAGGGGACAGCATATTTACACTGTTATACAGGCTGTACACTTACTATTTTACATTGTAGCAGAGTATCATTTCTTCAGTAATGTCAAATGAAAAGATATAATAAAATATTTACAAAAATGTGAGGGATTTACTCACTTTTGTGAGATACTGTGTGTATGTGTGTGTATTTATATATATATATATATATATATATATATATATATATATATATATATATATATTTATATATATATATATATATATATATATATATATATATATATATATATAATTTTCTTATTCCATTATATTGCACTCTTCTATCCAGAGATGTCCCTCCTGGAATATGCTGAAGCCACATTCCCAACTTGGAGGTTTCCTGATTGCTCCTACATTATATAAAGCCTTATAAAAAGCAGGGTCTAAAGATAGGAAAGAAAGTATAGCTAATCATTATACTATGAATCTACCCTGCATCCAGTGAGTTAGAAGGGATATATATATAGCGGTGTCCGAACAGCTATCTGAATTAAAAACAAAAAACAGACGCGATGTGATGTTATTATTTAAATAGTCTAGAAGTAGATGTATCTATCTTAGTTCTCTGTAACACTTCTTATGGATTTGGAGTGGAACTCAACTGCAGAAATAAATAGGAGAAACCTATGGTTTATCAGAACAATTTATTAGGATTTAAAGGGAACAATTCTTCATTAAGGAATTTTACTTGTAGGCAGATGGCTGAGAATAGTTACTGTAACTTTAAGGATTACAATGTGAGATAGTTTGATAAGCAAAGTTCCTGTAGCTTTAAGGAATAAAATATGAAGATAGCTTAATAAGCAGAGTTATATGCGAGAACCAGTTCATGTAGTGAAACATAAGGTTTAGCTTCTCCATCAATTGAACTCAAGAGGCACTGAAATAGATTAGCAATCAGTATTGAAGTGCCAGTAAAAGGAAACAATCCAATATATATATATATATATATATATATATATATATATATATATATATATATATATAAACTTGCTGTTACTTGGAAGGTTCCAAAGGTAATCCGAAGTCAAATGGGAGGAGAATGGAGATCAACGGTTTAAACAGTCCAGGTACGGTACACTTAAATAGTAGTTTAGCAAGAACTTGGGTCTGAATGATCAGGAAGCTTCAAAATAATCAAGCACTTTGAATCAGGCGTGGTCCCTCTAAGTAGTGTGAGGAAGCCTGTGTCAGAGAAGGGGGTGTGTCATTGGTCTGTGAACCCAGAAGTGTCAGATATCTGAGAAGCCGATAGTTAAGTTCTGACATTCTCTATCTTAATTCTCCTTGACCTTTCTACTGCTTTTGACATTGTTGATCATCAACAGCTTCTTCTCGTCTTATGTATTCTTGGACTACGAGATACTGCTCTCTCCTGGTGCTCTTCCTACCTCTCCCATGCTTTTCGTATTTATTTCTCTGCCTCATCTCCCTGATCCCTCTCTGTCCATGTTCCCCACAGGTATGTCCTTGGTTCCCTATTGTTCTCAAGCTATACAGCCTTCTTTGGTAAACTCATCAGCTCCTTCAGCTTCCAGTATCATTTTTATGTGGATGACACACAAATTTATCTGTCCTCCCCTCATTTCTCACTACTTCTCTTGACTCGTGTCTCTGACTGCATCTCTGCTATTTCCAGCTAGATGGCTGCTCATTTCCTTAAACTTAACCTGTCCAAAACAGAAATTCTCGTCTTTCCTTTCTCAAGTGTTGCTACTCCCCTATCTGTTTCCCTCCAAGTCAATGGCAATACAATCAGCTCTACCTTGCAGGCTCGCTGTCTAGGTGTTCTCTTTGACTCTGACCTCGCCTTCATGCCTCATGTCCAAACAATCGCCTAATCCTGGCACTTCGATCTTAAAAACATAACGCACATCCGCCCCTATTTAACGCCTGACTGTCACGGGGTGGCAGTCCGGAGACCGGGACCCAGTATGCCTGATGTTGGTAGACGTTACAGTGCCGAAATAGACTAACAGGGTCTGGTGCAGGGTAACCACATGCCTCCTGGTGTTGAGCACCAAGGTTTGTGCGGCCGCATACCAGGGCCCTGATGCAGCTACTGCGGATCCCAGGAGCTAGATGATATGCAGACCTTTCCAGTATCTGGATAGGGAGGCTCTGCAGCAGAGATGTAACCAGTACTAGAAACAAGGCAATACTAGAATAGGCATCAAACAAGATAACAAGATAAGACTAGAAGAACACAGAACTGGAGCAGGACAGAAAGCAGAACCAAGAACATGTACACAATACAAGAGGGAAACAAGAACAGGACATGGACATGGCAGGACAAGACTGTACATGAACTGGGAATACAAGACAAAATAAAACACAACAAGAAATATAAGGCAAAACAAGAGGAGAAATAACTAAGTACTATATATGTAATAAACATTGGAGATTTCGACATACATAAATGGCCAGCCCACCACTGCGCCAAAGTTCTCCAATTACAGTGGGTCCTAACTGCCTATTTATGCATGACTTAAAGTACAATAATAAAACACACACAGTACTTACCTGCCAGAAAAGGAGCAGAGGAATGAGATCACTGCTAGCAGGAACACACTGAAACCAAAAGGATAAATGGCAAAGGGACAGGTGTGGCGACATAAAAACAAACGTTTAAAGGAATCCAGGAGACTAGGAATTCCAGGAACAGAATAAAGGAATGAACCCAGAAAACCCAGCATAAAGAAAACCAGACATGGAACAGAGACCCAGAAAAAACAAGAAAAACTAAACAAAAATTGTAAAAAGAGTACTGGATATCAGAAGCCAAGACAGAAATAATCAGCAGAATGTAACAGAACGTGACACAGATACGGCTAAGGTGCCTGTCCATGCCACTGTCCTCTCTTGCCTTGGGTACTGTAATCCACCTAGTGTTCCCAACTTGCCATGTTACACTCTATAATTAATGTGGCGGCTCAGCTCAGTTTCCTGGTTGCCCACTCGTCTCACACCTACCCGCTCTGTCAGTCCGTATGCTACTCCAACCTACTTATAATCACTAATACACAAATATTTTCCATCTAGGCCCTGTCACAGATTAAGGTAAATAAAGGGTTGCAGTCTTTGCCTTAGTTTAAGTCCCTCCATGTCTGCAGGGGTTAAAAGCTAAATTGCTTCTTTCAGCAATTTCTACAGCTGGTTCTCTTTCTCATGAAAGAGAACTTTTTCTTTAACCTTGAAGATAAGATGTTCCCAAGTAAGTCATAACACTTTCTGAAATAAGCCATTGTTTCTTTGGTCTGTTTTTGGTTTTTTTTTTTATACACACTTGCGCAGTAGATTAATTGCCATTTCATATATACAATGTTCTCCCATTAAAGATCGAGAGATGATTTTTGAACTACAACGAAGTGTCTGTGGTTTATTATCGGTTCTCCCGAGCCCTCGTACATATAATTCGGAGCCTCTGGTTATATCTCTTGGATGATTGATCCATCATAAATTTCTATATAAGCTCCTACGCTCTGCCGAAGACCTACGTCTAACCTCTGTTCGTATTCCTACTTTTGATGCTCGCCTTAAATACTTCTCTAGGGCTCCACTCCTTCAAAAACACGTTTTTAAAGCCTACTTCTTCAGGAAAACATATCAATTATTGTTATCGGGGCCAGTACAAATTATTATATGGAAATCTATTCATAAACAGGGCTATACATAGGACACAAGGTCACACATTTAGGCTGGAAGAAAGGAGATTTCATCTAAGGCAAAGAAAAGGGTTTTTTTTACAGTAAGGAGTAATAAGGATAAGGAATTCTCTGCCTGAAGAGGTGGTTTTGTCCATACAGATGTTTAAACTGAAATTGGATAAATACTTTCAAAAACAAAACATACAGGGATATCATTTCTAATTAGTGGGATCGATTAATCCAAGGAGACATCTGACTGCTATTTTGGGGTCATGTAATTAAACTGAATACCTTTCTATCCCCGCACCCTGATTCCTTTCCTAAAACTGTCATCAAAACAAAACAAAGTATTCTACCTTACTCCTACCTTTTGCTTCATTATACCCCACTCCCTCTAGCATGTAACCCTTAATTAATACTAAGCACATAGTATTCTACCTTACTCCTACCTTTTGTTTCACTATACCCCACTCCCTCTAGCATGTAAGCTCATTGAGCAGGGCATTCAATCTCTCTGTTCCTGTGTGCCCAACTCATCTGGATACAAATACATGTCTGTTAGTTAACCCATCGTACAGCGCTGCAGAATTTGTTGGCACTTTATAAATAATAATAATATTAATGTAGGATCTGCTTTACTCTCTCTCCTCTTTTCTATATTTAGAATCACCCCACTTTTTATAAGGCTCTGTATAAGGCTTTTTGTTACCTGTTATTACACTGCCTATTGAATCCTCTCAAACTATCTTATGAGGAGGTGATTTATAATTATCTACTATGCATGAGGTGGCTATTTAATAACTATCTGCTAGCTGTTTTATCCACCTATGTTTTGGGGATGTTTAGATACCTGTTTAACTCCACTATGGGATTTATCTGAATTTCTATTTCTAAGAAACATTTACGAGTTAGAATATAAAACTAGTGACAAATATGTAAGCACTACTAATGCTGTCAGTTTGTTAGTTGTAATGCTTTATCAACTTATGTTTGACCACATTGTACTAATTTGAATACTTACCTTATCCTACTTATCCTACAAAGGCGCAGGGTAGCGCCGAAACGCACGTTGAGTTTAACCTTGTACACTATGTAATAATACTAAGATCTCCGCTTTTATTACGAGTTTGGGGTCTGGTTTTGGGGACTTGGAATACTTACAGAAGTTGTTATTTTGTTAACTGTAGGAAGTATACTCATAGGGCACGTGAATACTGACAGGCTACTTATATACTGGGAAGTCTTCCCACTTTCGTCACCTATTTAACTTAGCCATTTAACTAGCCATGCAAGTGCAGTATACCCGTATATGGTACACTGACTCCTCCGAGCAGTAATTGATTGATCTTTTCCTATCAGTATATTTAATAACTATACTTCTAAACAACACTAAATGCTCCTCTTTGGGAAATTGTTGGCAGTGTATGGGATTTAAGAGACTTAAGCTCTTCAATACGAGGGTCCGGCCGGACTTCCTATACTGCCCTCTTACATTGAGGTAGCTCATACACTAGGGCATCGACGGAGTGTGGAGTTATCATTGCTGTCTCTAACTCCTCACTCCCTTCTGTATACTATTGACTCCTTTGAGTCCCCATCACCTTTTTAAGCAACATAAGTATCAGCGTTGTTTTGAATCACAATTACAGGTGCAAGTTTATGCATGTAATCGTACTCAAGGGATTTGCTACTTACTCCCTTATCTAGCTTCACTGTATCTTGTTTAGCTTACGATTCACACTAAACATTGTTGCTATAAGTTATTTTGTTCACTTGAACTATTAACTATAAGTCCTCATCTATATAGCGATCATACTTTCTGTAACTAGATCGCAGTTTTTGCGGATCTTTTCCTTTTCTCACTTTATTGTAAATATCACTGTTCTTTACTATTCTTCATTTCTATGATTATTCTGGTCTTCTTACTTTTTTCCACCCCTAAGGGGGTTTAATAAAATTTATGATTTTATAGTTCTACTTAGGCTCCTCATACTAGCAGAATAATATATATACTTTTTTGCTCCATACTGGAAGCCGCTTTCACAGGGTATAGAGACTGTATTTGGGAGCACTGTTTTTAGTCTAACCCTTTTCAGCCTCTTCTCTATTTATTTACTCCCTTGGGTTATGCCCTAATGCCCTTCAACCTATACAGTCCTGATGACTGACCTTTTAGGTCATTTACTTCGACTGTACTATCTTTTTGGATTTATACTTCCTCAGGTATTAATCACCCTTCATTGAACTTAATCTATGTATTTACATCTTGGGATAATATCCTGATAGAATTTCTTAATTTTGAATATTTTAGAAGAAGTAAATTATCTCATCTTTCCTCCTTACATTTAAGAGCATCTAACTATTGTGGATTTAGCTGTATAGCACCCCTGTCCCTATAATTGGGTTGAGCTAAACATCTGTGTTGTGTTGAACCTACTTAGCCTAATTTGGCTAAATGTCTTATTGTTTATACTTAGTATTTTCAAGTCAATATTGTAATATACTAACTACTGGATAAACATATCTAATTACCACACTGAGAAGACATTCAGTTAGTTTTAATTGATTGTCAAGTGCTCAATAGCTATCTAATTTTAAAAAACACTAACAATGTTTTTCACAAGAGCACTTTTGTGTGCATTTCACTTAGCTTGTCATAAGGATTCAATAAAGCAGTTTAATATTTTTTCTTTTACCTTTCAGTTTAATGTTTATATTTGGGGTAATCTCTTTGGTGTCTTGTTCTCTTTCAAGATCCACCCCATTAGTTTTCTATTGACATTGATGCTGAGTTATGCCCTAATTACCATACAACTATTACAAACGTTAGGACAGCGTCCTTGTGATTCGGTTACTGAAGTTTTTTTTTTGTTGTTGTTGTTTTTAGTTCTTTATTTTGTAGTGCAAGAGATTACAACAAGCTCACAATGCCACAATAGCTAATGCAAGCATTTCAAAATAGACAATGTTCTGGAATTTAATATAACTAATCATTTTTACATTATTATAAAATAATAAACAGGCTTGGTCTACATAGGAAATTGTAGCAAGGTGGTAAGGCATAGACTCATACACTTCAGGTGCACCAGTCAATAGAATCCTTTAAATGCTTTATAAGCTTTCTTAAAAGATATCTACAGAAGGGTGCATGCACTTATAGAACCTCAATATATGTCCAGATGTCCTAACATACCCATCTAACAGTGCCACTGAGTAGAGATTATTAACAATAACCCAAATGTTCGTTTCACAGTGTTACGTAAATAGAAGTTAGGCTATGAAAGGCTAGTTAGGAAACAAAGTACATCAAATTTGAAGATTCAGGGTGCTGGAGAACCACTGGAAGAGAGATATGAGCTGAAAATACAGTAGTAGTTTGATGCTAGATGTACATGCTGCCCAAAGTCACAAGATTACACAAGCCTCTCTTTATGTTATAGTAATTAAGATAAACAGTGGTTGATAACTGTGCTTAAACAGGATTATGCTATACATAGGCTGGACGTTATGCTGGATTTTATTGTGACAAACACTAAGAAGAAAATAAACGAAAAAGCATATGTATAATAGGCAAGCAACAAGACAGTTAGCTGAGCAGATTAGTGTAAAAGTAATTAGAGTAGTCAACAGATATATTTGCACCGGCAACAGTTTGATAGCAGCAGTTAGGTAGGATCAGGAACTTTATGTCAGGGTACCTGAAGTCTCTACCTCGGAGGAGGTTAGACTTTCTAACGGCCGTCCTCTCAGGGGGGCTGATTCACCCAATCCTCACAGCTCTCATAGCCGTTCACACGCCGGCCGCGATAGCCCCGCTTCCTTTTATGACGCGGCGCTCAGGAGCCGACGTCATGACGGCAATCACATCCCGACCTGTCAATCTAGTTCTGAACAACGAATCAGGGCTCAGCAAGGGCGGAGTCATCAATTAAAGAACCAAGGTATAAAAGAGGGATGTGTGTAATGGTTCATTGCCCTGTCGTGGTTCTAGCTTGTCTAGTCACTCAGTGCTCTTATTACTATTGTCTATTTGGTTCTGACTCGGCTTGTACTTTCGTTCCTGTTTATCTCTCGTGTCCTTTGACCTCGGCTTGTCTCTCGATTACCTGTTCTCTCGTTCCCTCGACCTCGGCTTGTCTCTGACCATTCTTTGCTTTCTCCTTACGTTAGTCCGGCCATTCTAAGGTCCGGTATACGTACCTATCTCCTGTTTGTATTCTGCGTGTTGGATCCTTGTCCCGATCCTGACATTACGACAGGGCCATGTATCCTGCAGGTACAAACGCTCAGATTGGTTCTCCTGACTCGAGATTTGAAGCCATGGACCATAGAATGGACCAGATGGCTCTAGCGCTGCAAGCATTGCTATCCCATCCTAGTAATCAAGCAGAGGAGATGCGTACACCACCCATCTCTCTTGTTAATACAGGCCTAGAGGTAGCCACAGTGGGAGCCTCTTCCCGTGTTACTTCCCCTTTACGGTATGGCGGTTCTCCGGATACCTGTCGAGGTTTCCTAAGCCAGATAGGGATTCATTTTGAATTACAACCCCGCGCCTACCCTACAGACAGGGCAAAGGTTGGATTCATAATCTCGCTACTCATTGACAAAGCTCTTAGATGGGCTAACCCTCTGTGGGAAAATGATAATCCAGTAGTCTATAATTATAATGCATTTGTCACTACTTTTAGGAGGACTTTTGATCCTCCAGGAAGAAAGGCCAGTGCAGCTAGACTACTATTACGTCTTAGACAGCATAGCCTAACCCTTGTGGATTATGCGTTAGAGTTCAGATCCATAGAGTTCAGATCTATCCCATCTCAGCTAAGGGATACACCCTTGGCCGTTGAGGCCATAGATGGTAGACCATTATCAGATCCTGTTATTTCTCGTGAGACTATACCAGTTAAGTTGACCATTGGTATTTTACACGAGGAGGATATATCTCTCATGCTTATCTCATCTCCTTCAGTTCCAATAGTCTTGGGGTACCCCTGGCTTAAGAAGCATAACCTTATTATTGATTGGGAACAAGGTGAGATAGTCTCCTGGGGTCAGGGTTGCCAGAAAGGTTGTTTACAGAAAATCTCACCGGTTTGCGTAGTTGACACACCTAGTAACTCTAACCAGCCCACAGATTTACGGATACCATCTCAGTACCTGGATTTAAAGGCAGTCTTTGATAAAAAGAGGGCTGATACTTTACCCCCACACAGGTCCTTTGACTGTAAGATTAGACTCCTGCCTGGTACTATGCCTCCAAGGGGTACTGTATATCCTCTATCCACTAAGGAGAACTTAGTCTTAGAGGAATACATACAGGAGAACCTAGACAAAGGATTTATTAGGAGATCCTCTTCTCCAGCCGGGGCCGGTTTCTTTTTTGTAGATAAGAAAGACGGCACTCTACGGCCTTGCATTGAGTATCGGGGCTTGAATAAGATAACGATCAGAAATGCTTATCCTATTCCCCTGATTACTGAGCTATTTGATCGCCTGAAAGGCTCCAAGATTTTTACCAAGTTAGATCTGAGGGGAGCTTATAACTTGGTGAGAATTCAGCAGGGTGATGAATGGAAAACGGCTTTCAATACCCGGTATGGCCACTATGAGTATACGGTAATGCCCTTCGGGCTTTGCAATGCTCCTGCTGTATTCCAGGACCTAATTAATGAGGTTCTTAGGGAATTTCAACATGAATGTGTTATAGTTTATTTGGATGATATACTAATATACTCTAGAGAGCCTGAGACTCACCACAAACAAGTCAGAAGGGTATTGCATAAGCTTCTACAACATGGTTTGTACTGCAAATTGGAGAAGTGTAGCTTTGACCAATCCCAGATAAACTTTCTTGGTTACGTTATTTCTGGAGACGGGTTTAGAATGGACCTGGTTAAACTCCAATCAATCTTAGATTGGCCATTGCCCAAGGGACTCAAGGCCATTCAGAGGTTTATCGGATTCTCCAATTACTATAGGCGCTTCATTAAGGGGTACTCGTCTATTATTGCTCCTATTACCAACATGACTAGACAGGGTGCTGATACCAAGACCTGGTCTCCTGAGGCGCTTGTTGCTTTCAGTACTCTCAAGGAACAGTTTGCCTCAGCACCGATATTAGTTCATCCTGACACCTCTTTGCCTTTTTTACTCGAGGTAGACGCCTCAGAGACAGGTGTAGGCGCTATCTTGTCCCAAAGGCTAGGTTTGAATAAACCGCTGCACCCATGTGTTTTTTTTTCCAAGAAATTGTCTGGGCCTGAAAGCAGATATGATATTGGTGACAGGGAACTATTAGCGGTCATTATGGCTTTAAAGGAGTGGAGACATTTGTTGGAAGGGACTTTACACCCGGTTACTATTTTGACGGATCACAAGAATTTGTCATATATAGGGGAAGCCAAACACTTGTCCGCCAGGCAGGCTCGTTGGTCTTTGTTCCTTACTCATTTCAACTACGTGCTCACTTATAGACCTGGTTCTGAGAACTCTAAGGCTGATGCATTGTCCCGCCAACATGAACCTTCTACTATGTCTGATATGGTTTTTTCTTCTATAGTTCCCAAGTGTAATATTGTTGCCAGCACAAGCATCAAGATTCACTCTCCGTTGCTTGCTGAGATAAAAAAAATTACAGCATCTGGCTCCCGGACTTGTTCCTGGGGATCGGTACTTCGTTCCTCCTAAACTCCAACTGGAACTAATGCAGTGTTTTCATAACAGTAAATTTGCCGGACACCCTGGCATACGCAAGTCGTGTTCTCTGATTTCTAAAGATTTCTGGTGGCCTTCGTTACGTAAGGATGTAAAGGACTTCGTCGGGGCATGTGATGTCTGTATGAGGACTAAACAACCTCATACGCTTCCATGTGGGCTTTTGCACCCCCTAGAAATTCCAGAGAAACCATGGTCTTGTTTGGCTATGGACTTCATTGTTGATTTGCCTGTTTCTAAGAAACATACTGTTATCCTCACAGTGATTGACAGGTTTACTAAAATGGCTCATTTTGTACCCCTGCCTAAATTGCCCTCTTCTCCCGAATTGGCTGAGATTTTCGCGAGGGAGATTTTTCGTTTACATGGTATTCCTTCTGAAATTGTTTCTGATAGAGGGTCCCAATTTGTTTCCCGGTTTTGGAGGTCCTTCTGTTCTCAATTTGGCATCAAATTAAATTTTTCCTCTGCCTATCATCCCCAGTCCAACGGAGCTGCCGAACGCACCAACCAAAAGGTTGAACAGTTTTTGCGTTGTTTTGTTTCTGAACACCAGGACGATTGGGTCTTTCTGATTCCTTGGGCGGAGTTTGCGCACAACAACCTTGTTTGCGATTCTACTCGTTCTAGCCCCTTTTTCTTGAATTATGGCCTCCATCCTTCCGTTCTTCCGTCGGTTTCCCCCTCCCAAGGGATACCGTCGGTTGATGTTCATGTTGCCAATCTGAGGAAGTTGTGGGATCAGACTCGACGAATTCTTCTTCATAATTCCACGGTGTCCAAACGACACGCTGACAAACGCAGACGGGTGGCTCCAGTGTTCTCCCCGGGTGATAGGGTATGACTGAGTACCAGAAACATCCGCTTGAAGGTTCCTTCCATGAAATTTGCTCCTCGTTACATAGGCCCTTACAGGGTTCTGTCTCGTATAAACCCGGTTGCGTATCGTCTGGCTCTTCCGCCTGCCCTGCGCATCCCGAACTCCTTTCATGTTTCCTTATTTAAACCTTTGGTTTGTAACAGATTTTCCTCCGCTGTGTCCTCCCCTCATTCTGTCCAGGTTGAGGGTCAGGAGGAGTATGAGGTCAAGTCCATTCTCGATTCTCGAGTTTCTCGGGGGAGGGTGCAATATCTTGTTGACTGGAAAGGTTATGGTCCTGAGGAAAGGTCTTGGGTGGTCCAGGAAGATGTGCATGTTCCTCGCCTCCTCAGGGCTTTTCATGCTCATTTTCCGTCTCGCCCCGGTTCCTTCCGCCCAGTGGGCGTTTCTGAGAGGGGGGGTACTGTCAGGGTACCTGAAGTCTCTACCTCGGAGGAGGTTAGACTTTCTAACGCCCGTCCTCTCAGGGGGGCTGATTCACCCAATCCTCACAGCTCTCATAGCCGTTCACACGCCGGCTGCGATAGCCCCGCTTCCTTTTATGACGCGGCGCTCAGGAGCCGACGTCATGACGGCAATCACATCCGACCTGTCAATCTAGTTCTGAACAACGAATCAGGGCTCGGCAAGGGCGGAGTCATCAATTAAAGAACCAAGGTATAAAAGAGGGATGTGTGTAATGGTTCATTGCCCTGTCGTGGTTCTAGCTTGTCTAGTCACTCAGTGCTCTTATTACTATTGTCTATTTGGTTCTGACTCGGCTTGTACTTTCGTTCCTGTTTATCTCTCGTGTCCTTTGACCTCGGCTCGTCTCTCGATTACCTGTTCTCTCGTTCCCTCGACCTCGGCTTGTCTCTGACCATTCTTTGCTTTCTCCTTACATAAGTCCGGCCATTCTAAGGTCCGGTATACGTACCTATCTCCTGTTTGTATTCTGCGTGTTGGATCCCTGTCCCGATCCTGACACTTTAACCCCATGTCTATGCTTGATAGGAGGAGCAGGGAACAGTGTAAGAGCCTGCAAGCCAGTTTAGGACTAGGACTTTCCCAGACCCCATATTCCAAGCCCCAAGCTTATATTGGAACCTGTCTGCACTGTCCAACCTTATCACCCCTTTGGGTGCGCAGTGTAATGTCCCAAGACAGCCTCTTGTGTTGAACTCCCGCAGGTTGTGGACTGAATCGAGGGTTTGCCCGCCCCTTTGGGAAAGGAACAGTGGTCCTTTGCTTCACTGGTTGCTGATCTGGTGCCAGGTAAGTCAGGCTGGGATGCCCATTCGTTGCGTCTCCTCCAGAATCATGAGCAGATCTCATCGAAGTTTTTATGGACGGCTTCCTCTCATCCATCATTTGTGATGTTCACTCTCTGCTGATCTTGCTGCTGCTGTACAACAAGCTGTCCCTGGAGAGCTGCCATCTTAGGTGAATGCTGCAGCGTTTGCTTGGTGTGGGACTGTCGGCAAGTTTGTCAAGTGGCTGAGACCCAGCCGGTGTGGACTGGGATGGCCCCCAATGATCCAAAAGAGGGGTAACATGGGTACCTGCCAATGTCTCTGATGCTCGAGCCATCTCAGGACAGCAGCCACCTCTCCCACCGTCAATGCTCAGTAAGCCTCTCCGTTTAGATTATGTGACCCCAGCCTCGGTATCGTCAAAATAATGCACCAATGCGTACAGGCGCATGTAGGTACTCGTTGGGAGCCAGAAAAAGTTATGAATGGGTGCTGGAAACATCAGTTTTATGGAGTTGTATGGGGAGCTCCTTCTAAACGTGCCTGCTCTGCATGGCGTTCAAGCCTGGTCCACCTGAAGTCTGTTTTTAAACATCCCCTAGTTTTGCTGCCTTTTTATTTTGTGTTTATAATAAAGGTTCATATGATATATCTTGGTAGTGGTGAGTTCTTCCTAGAAGGGTGCTATACAGCCTATCATTCAACACACACAAGGGGTTATTCTTCCCTGGGCTTGAGAGTAATGAGTTGTACTGTGAAATTCCATCTGTGTTTTGAAATTGATTTATTTGCTTGCACAGTGTACACAATGTATTTAAATTTTATATTTATAGGTATGACGTGTTTAAAGTTACATGCAAGGATTAAAGGTATATAAAGATACAATATTTTTGCATGTTCTATTGGTTATTTTTAATTAATTAATATTAATATTTACTTTTATTTTTTATATATATTGGTTTTAAGGTTACTATATTTTTGTGGATATTTAACATTTTCAGATTTCCACAGTGATAGCACTTGGCCAGCACGTCAAAATAAAATATTTTATGTACATTTGTCAGGATCGGGACAGGGATCCAACACGCAGAGTACAAACAGTAGCCAGATACGTATACCGGACCTTAGAATGGCCGGACTAACGTAAGTAGTACAGTATAGAATGGTCAAAGACAAGCCGAGGTCGAGGGTAACAGAAGACAGGTAAGCGAGAGACAAGCCGAATCAAGGGTAACAGAGATAAGCAGAGTAAGGTAAACAAGCCGGGTCAAAACCAAAAGGGATAATAGAATACACAAGCACTGAGTGACTAGAACAAGCTAGAACCACGACAGGGCAATGAGCTAATGAAAGAAGCTCTGTTAAATACCCTGTTCAGAGCAGTAACCACGCCTCCAAGGCGTCCTGATTGGTCCTGCAGCCATTGACTGACAGGTTGTTCCGGGGGAGTGTCCTGATGACTACTTCCTGCCTAGATGCTGTAAAAGGCAGTCACTCCCTCGCGGCCGGCCTAGCATGACCGGATAGACCGCGGGGAAGGGAGCCATCAGACCGTCTGGATGGAGGAACAGCTAAGTCTCTACTTCTTTCGGAGGTAGAGATCACAGGTACCCTGACAGTACCCCCCCTCTCAGATACGCCCACCGGGCGGAATGAACCGGGACGAGATGGGAAGCGAGAGTGATACGCCCTGCGGAGACGGGGAGCATGAACATCCTCCTGAGGTACCCAACTCCTCTCCTCAGGACCATATCCCTTCCAATCAACCAGATATTGTACTCTCCCCCGGGAGATTCGAGAATCAATAATAGA
The DNA here is from genome assembly GCF_036172605.1 of Pelobates fuscus. Lineage (NCBI taxonomy): Eukaryota > Metazoa > Chordata > Amphibia > Anura > Pelobatidae > Pelobates > Pelobates fuscus. Next base: position 133,681,756 of record NC_086322.1, read on the forward strand.
GTTAACCTCATACTCCTCCTGACCCTCCACCTGAACGGGGCGAGGAGGGGCTATTGTGGAGGAAAATCTGTTACATATGAGTGGTTTCAGCAATGAAACGTGAAACGAGTTCGGGATGCGTAAGGTATTAGGAAGAGCTAAACGATACGCAACTGGATTGATACGGGTCAGCACCCTGTAGGGTCCAATATAACGAGGAGCGAACTTCATGGAGGGCACTTTTAAACGGATGTTCCTCGTGCTCAGCCATACCCTATCACCTGGAACAAAGACCGGAGCCGCCCTTCTACGTTTATCAGCGTGTTTCTTGACCAACATAGAGTTGTGCACAAGGATTTGTCGAGTTTGATCCCACAACTTCCTCAAATTGGCAACATGAACATCAACCGACGGCACCCCCTGGGAAGGGGAATCCGAAGGAAGAATAGACGGATGAAAACCATAATTCATGAAGAAGGGGCTTGAATGAGTAGAATCGCAAACGAGATTGTTGTGTGCAAACTCCGCCCAAGGAATCAAACCGACCCAATCATCCTGCTGTTCAGAAACAAAGCATCGTAAATATTGTTCAATTTTCTGGTTGGTACGTTCAGCAGCTCCGTTAGACTGAGGATGATAGGCAGAAGAAAAGTTTAATTTAATACCAAGTTGAGAGCAGAAGGACCTCCAAAAGCGGGAAACAAATTGGGAGCCTCTGTCCGATACAATTTGAGAGGGTATCCCATGTAGGCGAAAAATCTCCTTAGCGAATATCTCTGCCAATTCGGGAGAAGACGGGAGTTTAGGCAGGGGAATGAAGTGTGCCATCTTAGTAAACCTGTCAACCACGGTGAGGATAACAGTCTGTCTTTTAGAGATAGGTAGATCGACAATAAAGTCCATGGCCAAACAGGACCATGGTTTTTCTGGAACCTCCAAGGGGTGCAGGAATCCACATGGAAGCGTATGGGGTTGTTTGGTTTTAGTACAAACTTCACATGCAGCGATGAACTCCTCAACATCCCTCCGTAAAGCAGGCCACCAGAAGTCCTTAGAGATCAACGCATAAGTTTTGCGAATACCAGGATGTCCCGCCATCTTGCTATTATGTAAACACTGCAAAAGTTCCAGTTGAAGAGCAGGAGGAACGAAATGACGGCCCGCAGGAGTCTGTTTAGGTGCTAGATGTTGCAACTTAATGATCTCGGCCAGTAATGGAGAATGAATCCTGAGATTCGTATTAGCAATGATATTGCATTTCGGAACTATAGAAGAAAGAACTGGTTCAGGTACAGTAGAAGGTTCATATTGGCGAGATAATGCATCGGCTTTAGAGTTTTTAGAACCAGGTCTGTAAGTCAGTACATAATTGAAGTGAGTCAGGAATAAGGACCAACGAGCTTGTCTAGAGGATAAGCGCTTAGCCTCCCCAATATAGGACAAGTTTTTGTGGTCCGTCAAAATCGTAATAGGGTGTAGGGTCCCCTCCAACAAATGTCTCCACTCCTTTAAGGCTTTAATGACTGCTAACAGTTCCCTTTCCCCGATGTCATATCTGCTCTCAGGCCCAGAAAATTTCTTAGAGAAAAAACCACAAGGGTGTAACGGTTTATCCACCCCTAACCTTTGAGACAGAACAGCCCCAACTGCTGTCTCAGAGGCATCGACCTCGAGCAAGAAAGGCAGAGTCGTATCAGGATGGACTAGAATGGGAGCCGAGGCAAAAAGTTCCTTGAGAGTCTTGAAAGCACCAAGAGCTTCCTTAGACCAGAACTTAGTATCAGCCCCTTGTTTGGTCATATTGGTAATAGGCGCAATGATAGAGGAGTACCCTTTAATGAAGCGCCTATAGTAGTTGGAAAAACCAATAAACCTTTGGATAGCCTTGAGTCCTTTGGGCAAGGGCCAGTCTAAAATAGATTGGAGTTTTACAGGATCCATTTTAAAACCCTCCCCAGAAATCACGTATCCAAGAAAGTCTACCTGAGACTGATCAAAACTGCACTTTTCCAATTTGCAATATAGACCATGTTGCAGCAGCTTGTGTAATACCTTTCTGACCTGTCTATGGTGAGTCTCAATCTCCTTAGAGTGTATTAGTATGTCGTCCAGGTAAACAATAACACAATCATGCTGAAACTCCCTAAGTACCTCATTAATCAAATCTTGAAATACTGCAGGAGCATTGCATAGTCCAAATGGCATAACAGTGTATTCGTAATGGCCATACCGGGTATTGAATGCCGTCATCCACTCGTGACCTTGCTGGATTCTCACCAAATTGTAAGCCCCTCTGAGATCTAACTTGGTGAAGATTTTGGAGCCCTTAAGACGATCAAATAACTCGGTAATCAGTGGGATAGGATAGGCATTTCTGACAGTTATTTTATTCAAGCCTCGGTAATCGATACAAGGTCTCAGCGTGCCATCCTTCTTCTTAATGAAAAAGAACCCAGCCCCGGCCGGAGAAGAAGACCTCCTGATGAATCCCTTTTCTAAATGCTCCCGAATATACTCCTCTAGAACCGAGTTTTCCTGAACAGACAAAGGATATACATGGCCCCTCGGAGGCATAGTGCCGGGTAGCAGCTTAATCTTACAGTCAAATGACCTGTGTGGAGGCAAAGAATCGGCATTCTTCTTGTCAAACACTGCCCTTAAGTCTAGGTAAAGGTCTGGTATTTGTCTTTCTGTGGACTGAGTAGGATTCTCCGGTATGTTAATATTAGCTAATGGAGAAACCTTGCACAAACACCGATCCTGGCAGCCCTGGCCCCACGAGAGTATCTCTCCTAACTCCCAATCGATAATAGGGTTATGTTTTTTCAACCATGGGTACCCCAGAACTATGGGAACGGAAGGAGACGAAATGAGCTGAAGAGATAAATTCTCCACGTGTAGGATACCAACATTTAAATCAATGGGTACGGTCTCACGAAAGATAACAGGGTCTAGTAGTGGTCTACCATCTATGGCCTCAACGGCCAAAGGTGTCTCCCTTAGCTGGGATGGAAAATTGTTCTTACTAGCAAAGGCTTGGTCGATAAAATTCTCAGCAGCACCGGAATCTATCAATGCCATAGCCCTTACTACTTCCTTCCCTCAAGTTAAGGAAACTGGTAGCAGAAGCCTGTGATCCTTATAATTAGGAGTAGAGGACAAAATAGAAACACCAAGGCCTGTCCTCTAGAGGGACTTAGGTGCAAGCGTTTCCCGGACAGTTCGAGAGTAAATGACCCTTGGCTCCACAATACATACACAAACCCTCTCTTCTCCTGTGCTGTCTTTCCTCCTCAGAGAGGCGGGTATACCCTATCTGCATAGGTTCAGTAAGCAAAGATATCGTGGAGTCAGGACTTGGAAAAGCAGGAGCTAACCTAAACGAAGGTCTCTGGTTCCTCTCTCGAGTGTTCTGTCTCTCTCTTAGACGTTCATCTATACGAGAGATGAACGAAATTAAATCCTCTAAATTCTCAGGGAGTTCTCTGGTAGCAACCTCATCAAGGATTACATCAGATAGGCCATTCAAAAATACATCCATATACGCCTGCTCATTCCACTTGATTTCTGCCGCCAGAGACCTGAACTCTAGTGCATAATCCACCAGTGTTCGGTTCTCCTGTCTCAGGCGCAACAGTAATCTGGCTGCATTAACCTTTCTACCTGGAGGGTCAAATGTTCTTCTAAAAGCAGCTACAAATGCGTTATAGTTATAAACTAATGGGTTATCGTTCTCCCATAGTGGGTTGGCCCATCTCAGAGCTTTCTCAATGAGTAGGGTGATAATAAATCCTACTTTTGCCCTATCTGTAGGATAAGAGCGAGGTTGCAATTCAAAGTGGATACTAATTTGGTTTAAAAAACCACAACACTTCTCAGGAGCCCCACCATAGCGTACTGGGGGGGTAATGCGAGAAGAAGCACCCACTGTGGTTACCTCTAGACCTGAACAGACAGGAGAAACAGGGGTATTACGTATCTCCTCTGGTGGGTTATTGGCACAAGCTAATAGAGCCTGTAGCGCAAGTGCCATCTGATCCATTCTGTGATCCATGGCTTCAAACCTAGGATCAGGAGCAGCCAGCTGACTGTTTGTACTTGCAGGATCCATTGGCCCTGTCGTAATGTCAGGATCGGGACAGGGATCCAACACGCAGAGTACAAACAGTAGCCAGATACGTATACCGGACCTTAGAATGGCCGGACTAACGTAAGTAGTACAGTATAGAATGGTCAAAGACAAGCCGAGGTCGAGGGTAACAGAAGACAGGTAAGCGAGAGACAAGCCGAATCAAGGGTAACAGAGATAAGCAGAGTAAGGTAAACAAGCCGGGTCAAAACCAAAAGGGATAATAGAATACACAAGCACTGAGTGACTAGAACAAGCTAGAACCACGACAGGGCAATGAGCTAATGAAAGAAGCTCTGTTAAATACCCTGTTCAGAGCAGTAACCACGCCTCCAAGGCGTCCTGATTGGTCCTGCAGCCATTGACTGACAGGTTGTTCCGGGGGAGTGTCCTGATGACTACTTCCTGCCTAGATGCTGTAAAAGGCAGTCACTCCCTCGCGGCCGGCCTAGCATGACCGGATAGACCGCGGGGAAGGGAGCCATCAGACCGTCTGGATGGAGGAACAGCTAAGTCTCTACTTCTTTCGGAGGTAGAGATCACAGGTACCCTGACAACATTTTGCACCTGTGGTATAAAGATTGTTTTAGGTTAGAATATATAAGCATACATCAAAAAATAAGTATTAGAAAAAACATTATATTCATAACTATCTTAAATAACTAAATACTGAATCATTTACAATTAAATTAATAAACAAAATACTCACATTGTGCTGGAATAAATTCAAATGCGAGTGTCTCTAATTCAAGTTTCCTCCTGTGAAGCTTGTGTGAGAACCTTAATCTCACACAGGAAGCTGCTGGCAGTGTAATTTGTTTAAAGTAGACGGTGATTAACAGAGCAGACAATACGAATGAACATAAGACACTAACTTTATTTGCTGAATATAAAAAAGTATCCAAATGATAATTTTTATTCTCAAAGACTGTATGGATGTTGCGGTTATTACAGCCAATAAATGTGTTACTTTGGCTGCAGAAATAAAGTGGTTTAACTACCATATTGCAGGAAATTGAATAGTGAGATTGCTATGACAATATCAGTGCACCAAAACTGCTTTAATCGGAAGTGATTTTTGTGCTTACACTGACCCTTTAAATACTTACATCGTAATGACATCTATTTTATGGGGTTTAGAATTAATTGTCATGATAAATAAAACAACTGCAAAATAACAGTTCTATTCATAAACAGGACTATGCATAAGACACATGAAAGGAAATTTAGTCTAAGTCAAATTAAAGTTGTTGTTTTTTACAGTAAGAACAATAAGGACAATTATCTGCCTGAAGAGGTGGTTATATTAGAGTCTGTACAAATGCAGTTGAATGAATACTTTAAAAAACATAATATTCAGGGATATCATTTTTAAAATGTTGGTCAACAGCTTCTTGGTGCAAGGAGTGGTCTGACTGCTATGCTGGGGTCAAGAAGTATTTTTTTCCTAGTTTGATGCAATATTAGAAAGTGTTTTAACCCCTTAAGGACCGGTGACGGTTCAGGACCGTCATCGGCATTTTTGTGTCACAATGGTAAGATGTACTTAACCGATCGCTATCGTTCCCCCGGCGGCGATCGGCGGTGCTCCTAGTGTGGGGAGACTGCCTGCAGCCCAGACAGTCTCCCCATGGTGAATTAGGACCCCTGGGGCCATGTGATCGCTCAACAGAGCGATCACGTGTCACAATATGTGTCCAAGTGTCTGCCTGCAGGGGGACTGCCTGTGCTGACAGGAAGTCTCCCTGCTAGTGTGAAATAAAAAAAATAAAAAATATTAATGTTAGTAAAAGAATATAATTATATATGTGTGTATATATATATATATATATAGACATATATTATACCTATATAATATATGTCTATATATATATAATAACTGTATATATTGTATATACATATAGTATTATGAAATACAAATAAATTAATTATAAAATACAAGTAAATTAAATGTAAAAATAATAATTAAAAAAATATATATTGATATGAAATTTTATTCTAACTGTATTTTAATAATAATATATATTTATATCAAAATACACTTAGAATGAAATTGTATATATATATATATATCTATGTATAGATAAATAAATAAAAATAATACGAAATATACATATGTCCATATACAAAATTGCATAAATAATTATATAAATATAAACATAGACTTCAAATATATAAATATGCATATATATTTAAAAGTCTACGTGCGTATTTATATAAGATTTTTACATAATTATGTAATTTTATTGATTAAAATTTGAGGGATCTGCCTGACAACCCAGGCCGAAAGTCCAGATAATTTAATTTGCTAGCACTGTATTTTACCCTGTAATGACACCCTAAAACCTGTACATGGAGGGTACTGTTTTACTCGGGAGAGAAATATTAGTGATTCAAAACAGTAAAGCATATCACAGCGAAGATATTGTCAGTGAAAGTGACTTTTTTTTTGCATTTTTAACACTCAAACAGCACTTTTACTGATGATATAATTGTTGTGATACGTTTTCCTGTTTTGAAACACTAATATTTGTCTTCAGCAAAGTCTCCCGAGTATAACAGTACCCCCTCATGTACAGGTTTTATAGCGTTTTTGAAAGTTACAGGGTCAAATATTTTTACATTGAAAATTGCCAGGTTGTTTACATTGCCTTTGAGAGCGTGTGGTAGCCCAGGAATGAGAATTACCCCCATGATGGCATACCATTTGCAAAAGAAGACAACCCATGGCATTGCAAATGGGGTATGTCCAGTCTTTTTTAGTAGTCACAAACACTGGTCAAAATTAGCGTTCAATTTATTTTTCAACTTTTTTCACACACAAACAAATATGAACGCTAACTTTGGTCAGTGTTTGTGACTACGTGGGTACTAAAAAAGACTGGACATACCCCATAATGAATACCCTGGGTTGTCTACTTTAAAAAAAATATGTACATGTGGGGTGTTATTCAGAGGTTTATTACAGATAATAGTGTTACAATGTCACTATTGATAATTTTTTTAAATCTATGTTTTGAAACCGCAATATCCTACTTGTACAGATAGCCCTATAACTTGCAAAAAAGCAAGTAAACACTGGGTGTTTTTCAAACTCAGGACACAATTTTGAATCTATTTAGCAGTTTTTTTCATTAGCTTTTGTAGATGAGTAAAATATTTTTCAAGTAAAAGTCGAAAAACATGTATTTAAAAAAAAAATCATCATACTTTTTTATTTTTATTTTAAATTAAATTACATGAGATTATATAAATAATGGTATGTAAAGAAAACCCTTTTTGTCCTGAAAAAAAACCAATATATAATTTGTATGGGAACAGTAAACAAGAGAGCGGAAAATTACAGCTAAACACAAACACCACAAAAGTGTAAAAAGATGCCTGGTCGCAAATGTACAACATCGCAAAAAAAGTCCAGTCCTTAAGGGGTTAAAGCTGTAGCACTTGTTGCACACACTTGTGGTTGTGCTTTGCTCCATTTTTTCAAATTTTGTTCAGATATTATGACCTTAGGTTTAATTCACTTTTATTCTCACTTGAGTGAAAAATCCAGCATGTGTGGTCTTTACCAAGCTTTATAATTAAAGTGATAGTGCTAGCCAAAGTAGAGGTAAAAAAAGGGGTGGACATTTGAGAAAATCTTTTAGCATGTGCTAACCACTGTAGTGGTTACAGTGCGCGGTGTCCCCTGATGCAATCTCATTGTTAAGAGACAAGCTGTTTTTAAATAGTTATATATTTTTCTGATTCTGTTGGACACCCACAGTGTGGACCCTCTTCACAAATATTACTACGTGTCATATCTATTCCAGATCAGTTATATAATTGTATTCTCTCTTGGATTAAACTTATTTCCTGAAACTTTCACCTGAAGAAATATTTATAAGATGGCCAAAGTTGAAATCAATAATGGAGAAGTGGGAACCTCAGCTTCCTTTATTATAGTATTTAGCTCAGGAGAGTTAAAATAATTTCCAGCTGTAGAACATCTGGCTCTCGGGAACTGGTTGTGAAGATGAGGAGCAGACCACTAGTCGCAAATGTACAACATTGAAAAAACAGGCCGGTCCTTAAGGGGTTAATCAGTTTTTTGCCTATACATTTAGACTGGAAGAAAGGATATTTAGTCTAAGGCAAAAAAATTTTTAGTTTTTTTACAGTAAAAACAATAAGGATGTTTAATTCTCTGCAATTATTAGAGTCTGTACAGATGCAACTGAATGAATAATTTCACGTACATAATATTCTGGGATATAATTTTTAAGATGTTGGCCAACAGCTTCTTGGTCCAAGGAGTGGTCTGACTGGGGTCGAAAATGATTTTTTTTCTAGTTTGATGCAATATTGGAAAGTGCTTTAAAATGCAGGGTTTTTTTTTGCCTTTTTTTGCCTTTGAACAGCAAAAAGAGATGTGTGAAAGGTTCAACTTGATGGATTCATGTCTCTTTTTAGCCTATGTAATAAATTGCATACCCCAGTAATCGAACATGGAACAAAAATATACATTGCCCAAACAGGCAGTAAAAGATTACAGAATTATATATTTAGATGAATCTGGATGAATCTTTCCAGGGTCCATAGCTCTGTGGTGGGTGTGAGCGAGTGGCTTCCCCGGAAGCTCAAATTAGAGATCTGGCAAATTGCAACACTGAGGAACATTGACAATCTTGAGAGGAGTCTGCTGCTCACTGAGCAGAGTTTAGTGGGGGCAGGTAGTGGAGTGGGAGGAAATAAGACAGCTGGGAAACAGGCACATAGCTGGGTAACAGTGAGGCGAGGAAGCAGGGGGGAGGGAAGAGGAAAGGTTTAGCTAGTCTTGATCTTGTGCAGCCTAACATATTTGCCCATGTGAGTGAAGATGTCGGGAGTATTAGCTCAGGAGTAGCTGTACTGCAGGAAGCTGTTCTTTCTAACAGTCATGGGAACAGCCCTTCTAGTGTGGGTGGGGTTGAGAGTGTAAGGAAGGCTAGACGGGTTGTGGTGGTAGGGAACTCTATTATTAAGAGAGTTGATGGGGTAATCTGCTGCTCTGAGCGTCTCAACCGAACAGTTCGCTGTCTTCTGGGTGCTCGGGTCCAGCATGCTGCTGACAGTGTTGTTCGATTATTGTTTGGGGCTGGGAATGACTCAGCTGTCATGGTCCATATTGGTACCAATGACAGAGTCAGACAAAAAGGGAAGGTCCTAAAGAATGAGTTCAGGGAACTAGGAAGTAAGCTAAAGAAAAGGACCTCCAAGGTAGTATTTTCAGAAATAATAACCTGTGCCAAGCACTGCATCAGAACGGCAGCGGTAGATTAGACAGGTCAATGCGTGGCTGAAGTCTTGGTGCAGGAAGGAGGGTTTGAGGTTTTTAGTCCTAGAAAGATTTTGCACTTGGGTACAACCTGTATAGTCGTGATGGATTGCACCTAAATGGAAGAGGGTCTGCTGTGCTAGGAGATAGGATGGCTAACAGGTTGGAGATTTTAAACCAGTGGTAGGGGGGAAAGGGACATAGAAATGTATTTATTTATAAAATATTTTACCAGGATGGATACATTGAGATTTCTCTTGCTTTCAAGTATGTCCTGGGTACACAAAACATTGCATTGTTACAATAGGATACAATATTACAAATATATATATATATATGTAATTCATAACAGGTAATAAATATATTCAACCATGACAGGTGAATTCTGTGCTGAGGTATATTGCCATAGATCTCTTAAAACCTTTCAGATTGAATGAAGATTTGACTGTGTCCCTGAGGCTATTCCATAATTGCGGTGCTCTGTAGGAAAAGGAGTATCGAGACACTTTATTTTTGTATTATGGTAAGCTAAATATCGTGCTAGTACTGGATCGGAGGTTATAGGAGGTGGGAACAGCTGGGGAGAGCATTCTACTCAGGTAGGATAGGAGCTTCCCAGAAACGCTCTTATGCACAAGGCTGGAAAGATGAAGAGTGCATTGGGATTTCAGCAACAGCTAATTTAGCTCTTTTAACATGTCACAGTGGTGGGTTAAGTAATTCATTCTAGTACAAAGTGGCAGAATTAATTATATAACGAATTAAGTTTATTAAGGTGGGTTTGCGGTGCGGGTGCATACACTACAACCCCATAATCATTTACCGGCATTAGCATTTGTTGCACTATCTGTTTCCTTATTGTAGGGCTTATGCAGGATTTTTTTCTGTACAAGGCACCTAGTTTTGCGTAAAGTTTTGAAGAGATTTTTTCAATGTGAAGGCCAAAGGATAGATTGGGGTCTAGCAACATTCCTAGATATTTAAAAGAGCGGACTGCTGTCAGTGTGCTATTTTAATTTTTTCTGATACACAGTTGTTGATTCTGCTATATTATTGCTAAAACTGTACCTAGTCTACACACAGGCTTCACATACTTATATTACGCTATATCCATTACCAATTTATAGTGGGAATAATTTGGCCATTATACCCTATTCTCACTTGTATATAAGGTTATCTACGATTCTGCTACATCATTGCTAAAACTGTACCTAGTTTATACACAGGTTTAACATACCTAGATTACGCTATATCCATTACCAATTTATAGGGGGAATAATTTGGCCATTATACCCTATTCTCACATGTATATAAGTTTATATTCACTTTTTGGTTTGTATATAGTACATGTATTTATCTCTTTTAAATTTATTTAATAAAAGTTAATTTTTAATCAGGGCACTCAACTGTTCCTCTTTTTGTTATTACTACCGTGGTAGTTTTTGGTGGGTTAACCCCACTTTAGAGTGTTTCCCTTTATGCTTCCACTCCTCCTTTTTTTTCTTCCAATTTCGTCAGGGTTTCAATACCCATTCTTAGGAAGCTTATCAAATATGACATCTTACCTTAGCAATGTAATTAATCCAGACTTAAGCACAAGTGAAATCAACAATGTTTTCTCCCTTGAACCCCTATCAAAACAAAATCTTAATGACATCAATGAGAGTTTCTTTGCTATACAAAATTTATACAAGCAACAAATTAAGGGTCACTGGGAAATAACTAGCCTGCGCAAATATGTGCAGGCTAAATTGGTCCCAAGAGGACTGAGGTCAGACATTCAAAGACCAGAAAAAGTCAGAACTGACGCACAAATTAATGAATGGAACAACATTCTAATTGATAGCTCAATCAAACTGATGATATTTTTGATCAAACTTGAAGAGACACACTTAGAACATGTCAATGAAAACTTACAATCAGAAATTAAAAATATTAAAACCTTTCAGACTCACCCAGACTTTAAACCAATGGAAACCAAGTTGAATAACAACTTGGAGGGCCTTACCAAATATATAAGGGAAAAGAAACATTTGAAATACCAACGGGACCATAGGGACTTTAAGGATGGAACTATTTTCAGACAGAGGTATAATAGGAGACGATATAACAGCAGACCAAACTCCACGTCAGGAGACACAGAGTGGTCTGATTCAGACCAAAGTCCACAAAGGAAAGATAGGAATCTGGTTAGAAATAGGATTTTTTTCCAACAGAGAAGGAAAGGCATATTAAAAACAACTGAGAGAAATGTATCCTTTCCTGAAATACAGAAACCTAATCTTTCAAATATGAGTACAAATGTGGCTACCTCCAACATCTCTTCACAATTAGGAACCCCTTCTAGCTCCTCCTCTACTTTTTTAGATCAAGAGTGGCCCCTACCCCAGAGAGGCAAACTCAGAGACCGAAAAAGATGGGGCTACAAGACCAACAAGGAGGGATACAAAAATCAGTAAATCAAGAGTGGCAGGACGACAATCTTATTATCAATTTGTCCACCTTTAAACTTGAAAGCAAGCATAAATCTCTCCTTAGCAAAGGTCTATCTTTTGTTCCCTCACCCACCACAAATAAATTTGACACAAGAAAGGAGAAGAAACTGGCCAGAGAATTAGGTATTGCCCAGGAGGACTACAAACATCTCACAACATTGGTATCCCTCCTTGATGAACAATCCAACGAACCACCTCTCACTAATTGCAAACCCTCCAGTTTGTATACCCCCAATTTTAAAGAAGTGTCAAGTGTAGATCTCTTTGTCCAGATGACTACAAAATCTCTGGAATCACTCCCTCCTCCCTCTCCCAGCAAACATAGGGACAATCTAACAAAAGGAGAAAGGGAGGCCCTGAAGGATCTAAGCAGTAATAAGAGTATAGTCATTAAACCCTCAGACAAGGGGGGAAATATAGTACTTATGGACGAGGAGCAATATATCAACATGTGCATGGAACACCTGCAAGACATTATCCAATATCAAGCACTATCTCAAGACCCTACAGCGAAATTTCTCACTGAGTTAAAAGGTATTCTAACTCGAGCTTTGACAGATGACCTAATTAAAAAGGAGGAATACCAATTTATGATTCCTAATAATAACCCCACAGTTGCAACTTTCTATTGCCTCCCTAAAGTCCATAAGTGTTTAACAAATCCCCCGGGTAGACCCATAGTGTCTGGGAACAACTCCCTGACCGAAAGGACAAGTAAATTTCTAGAACAACTCCTGCATCCATTAGTTATCCAACTGGATTCATATGTGAAAGACACGAAACAGACCTTACTGTTACTTGAGAATTTGACAGTCCCTCCCTATAGCCTTTTGGCTAGTTTAGATGTCGTCTCATTATACAACAACATCCCTCATGACAAAGGACTACAAGCTACTTCTTATTATTTAAACGGGTCCTCTAAATATAACCCACAGCAAATTAAATTGATTTTGTCACTTCTAGAATTCGTCTTAACTCACAACTATTTTGTGTTCAATGGGGTGTACTATCTACAACTACGTGGCACTGCCATGGGCACTGCTTGTGCCCCTAGCTATGCAAACTTATATCTGGGGTGCTGGGAAGAAAATATCTTTAAAGATCCAACAATTTACCAATTCCACCAATTTATATTTAAATGGGTAAGATACATTGACGACATCCTCATATTCTGGACAGGCTCTGTGTCCAACTTCACTGATATGGTGGAACTGCTCAACAACAATCAAATTGGGCTACGACTAACATACGTAATACATGAAATGCAACTCGAATTCCTGGACCTCAAAATCCTCTTAAACTTGGATGGTACAGTAGATACCATTCTACACAGGAAAAGCACTGCTTCTAACAGTCTCCTCCATTGGAACAGTTTCCATCCGTACCGCCTTAAGGCTGGAATACCATACGGACAATATCTACGAGCGAGGAGAAACTGTTCTAATGACGAGTCTTTTAAAATTGAAGCAGACAAATTAAGAACTCGCTTTAAAAGCCGTGGGTATCCTAACAGAATTCTAAAAAAAGTGTTCCATAGGGCCTCTACCCAAGATAGAAGCTCTAGTCTCCACTCTCAAAAAAATCCTTCATCTAATCAACTCATTAGGTGGGTTGGGACTTTCGATAGACAATGGACACCCATTAAAGAAATATTTTCTCATAATTGGCCTATCTTGCAATACGATACTGACTTAAAACCTGAATCTGTCCAATATCCCAATATCACAGCACGTAGATCTAGGAATTTGAGGGATTGTTTGGTACACAGCAACTTGGAGAAAGTAAGTGGCCCAAAAAGTTGGCTCAATGCACCTTTGGGAATCCATAAATGTGGGCACTGTAAGGCCTGCCCTTTCATAAATCAGTCGAAATTTGTTAAATGTACCAAAACCCAAAAGGAATTCCAGATTAAACATTTCATAAACTGCAGTACCACACGTGTCATATACGTCATTACATGCTCATGCGGTAAGCAGTACATTTGTAAAACTTACCAAGAACTTAGGAGACGAACCCTACAACACGTGAATTCAGTGAAAAATCCTAATTTAAGCACCCCTGTAGCAAATCATGTAAGGAATTTTCACGACGGCAATCCCAATCATCTCTCTTTTCAGGCTTTGGAAAGAGTGATTCTTAATTCCAGAAAAGGGAACTATAATCGAATACTTCTCCAAAAAGAATCCAGATGGATTTATGAATTTAAAACTCTAGCCCCTGAAGGCTTGAATGAAGAATTTAATTTTCTTTTTTTTTTTTTTTTTCTTTTTCTTTATTAAGGTTTTTTAATACAAAAGACAGGACAAATATGACATAAAAGATACACTACAGCACCGAAGGAGGAATTACCACACGGACATCCTCTTTCGGATAAACGTACAAAGCACAGAGTATTTTGATTGGGTCATATAAATCTGTTGGATAACTATTACTATACCTAAAAAGTTAGGCTTACAATGTCAGTATATCAAGTCATCCCATATCTAAAGTATCGATACTCATGCAGAAAACACAAATACAAACATATAAATAACCGGACCGGAATAACGGAAGTAGATCATCAGGTCTAAGGTTCCAAATTATGAGAAGAATGAAGAATAAAGATCAATAATAGGTCTGATATCGATATCAAATAGGTATATGGTCAGGGAGCGATTGTTCACGTTTCATGCCAGCCCCTTAATCCTATCAATAAGATTAGCGTATAATGTCAAAGTATCTACATGAGGGTAGTCATTCATAAGTATAATCCCTTTTTCCATCTCCACTTGATATAACCATTGAGCTAAAACTTGGTCTCTATTAGGAGTCAAGATGCTTTTCCACAATCTCGCGATAAGAATTTTAGTTGCTAATAAGCAGTGTAGAGTTACAATTTCATGAACACCATGTAATTTTTCCCCCACAATATGAAGGAGAGCAATTTCTGGTTTGTGCTCTAATCTAAGCCCCCCAATCTTGTATATTAATTCTAGGACATGCCCACCAAATATGAAGCATAGAGCCATCTTGTTGAAAACACCGCCAACAATTTGGTGGGTTGGAAACCGATATTTTTGCTAGTCTAGTCGGTACCAGATACCATCTGTACATAATTTTGGTAAAGGTCTCTAGAATATTCAGACAATGTATAGCTTTTTAGTCATCAAAAAGGATTTGCACCAACTATCAAGCGAAATATAGATTGCCAAGTCATTTTCCCATTTAGTTAAGGCATTAGGGATAACTGGGATACCTTTTAGTTTAATTAATTCAATCGCCAAAGAAAACACCTTTTTAGCCCTTAAATTGGAGAAGATTTTTCTAAACAGTTTTCCCGCTTGACCATTAAGGACTAGTAGTTTGTCTTTAAGATAGCTCTTTAAGCGGAGGTAATTAAATATGTCAGTGGAGGGTAGATCCAACAGAGCTTTGAGTTCTTCAAAGCTTTTAAGTTGTTGATCAATATAAAGATATTTTATCTTAAAATTAGGATCTTTGTACCAATTTACTAACTTAATCTCCAGCATAAACATTTCCATAGAGCTTAAATCTAAATTTTCGCATATTTTTTTATTAATTTTTAATTTTCTCTTTATAGTATTCCATTCTTTTAGTGTTTGAATTAAGGGTAAAGGGTAGTAAGAGGGGATCTCAGCTAATTGATTATTCTGGCTGGCTTCTCTCCATAGGAGAAATTCAAGGTTATCCAGTCCAGTTCTGGCTGTTTCGATCTTATACCAGGCTTGATTTTTAGACTCACTTAATTGTAAATTACTGGCGTGTATCAGCATGTTAGCCTGATAAATTTGTGAAATTAAGGGATATCCGAATCCCCCCTGTTGTGTTTTCTTGGAGAGGGTATACGTATTGATTCTCGGTCTCTTTCCTCTCCATATATAAGATGTAAAACTATTTTGTAACATGGTTAACCAATGTATAGATATCGAAAGTGGGAGCATCCCAAAGAGGTAGGCCCATTTCGGGATTATATAGGCTTTAATAGTGTTAATCCTTCCCCACCAGGAGATTTCATGTACTCTCCATTCTTTTAGTAGAGCGTTAGTTTCTTTTAACAATTTCAAAAAATTAGTTTCCATAGTCCTTTTTGTATCTGAAGATATAATCACCCCCAGATAAGGAAACTCTTTTTTTGTCCATTTAAAGTCAAACTCTTTCTTTAACAATGTTAAATGAAGAATTTAATTTTACCCCGTTTATACATTCACAGTAAAGGTTCCACTTCTGTTTCTTTTCAACTGGGTACTACCACCAGTATATTGTTTTGGATCTGCAACCAACGGACAACATGTCCCTCTTTTTCCCCTTCCCCCCTTCCCCCCCGTCTATAGTAGTAACCCAGCAGGGACTTCATTTACATCTATCATTGAAGGGTGGTACAATTACTCAGTACTGTACGTTACATGTTGTAATGGTTACAATAGTGTTATCATGATTTTTCCCTAAGTACTTTGACTCCCAGAGTGATCATATTATTTTGGGAAACTACTATTATTTTCACTAAAAGTATCTCTAAGGCCGACATGCATATTACATTAAGTGACTAATGTGCAGGGGACACAATACCCGATACCCAGCATTGTAAGCCGATCTGCTTACAGCCGCACACACCACGGCATCTAATGCTATTAAACGAAACTTGGAGGTGCATTTTTGAATGTAGGAAGCACATTGAATATGACCACATTGTGTTCAACACCCGTTCATCCTGAAGAAATCGGCTTTCTAAACTTCTTACTACATTCAAATCACCATTTGAATTCATTAACTCGGAGGTCAAAAACCCTTTCAGCTTTGGACTTATCTTACGTCACAAAATTCCTTCACTGCCATTGGCCAATCGAAACAGCGTTTTTTTTTTTCCCTCCAATCAGGTGACTGTATCCCCTTTAAATACTTGGCCATATACCACACATCGGTTCCCCTCTGATGAGTTGTGGGCGAAACGCGCGCGTCAGGGGACATAGGTGATTCTGTGCTAACTTGCAGTGTGGGCTCAAGACCGCTTCTGCGCCTACTACCCTCTGAATCCCGTTCACTGAATACTGGCTTGGCTACACTTAGAGGTTCTTTCCTCCATGATTTTAGACCACATTTATGTTCATTTGGTTTAGCCAATTTGTCAGCTTCTACGCTAGCAGACCACAATTGCAACATTGTCTTGTTGCAGGTCTGTAATCTTGGAGGTACACTGAAAACTTGTGAACAGGTCCTCCTATATTGTTACATTATTGCTACGTAAATGCTACTTATGTTAAGGGGATATAGGTGATTCTGTGCTAACTTGCAGTGTGGGCTTAAGACCGTTTTTTATGCCTTCTACCCATTTGAATCCCGTTCACTTAATACTGTTTTGGCAACACTTAGAGGTTTTACCCTCCATGATTTTAGATCACGTTTAAGTTTATTTTGTTAGCCATATCATTAGCTTATACTCTAGCAGACCACAATTGCAACATTGATTTGTTGCAGGTCTGCAGACCACAATTGCAACATTGTCTTGTTGCAGGTCTGGAATCTCGGAGGTACACTGAAAACTTATGAACAGGTCCTCCTATTTTGCTACATCATTGCTACGTTAATGCTACTTATGTTAATACGCAGCATTTATTAGTTTTTGTAGAGGCTGCAACTACATTACGTGATTGGTCTACTAAACTGGACCAGGGGGACATTGGTGACTCTGTGCTATCTTACAGCCTCTGAATCCCGTTCACTGAATACCGGGTGAGAAAACTATACAGCCCGATTTAATCCACAATCAGATCCCTCACAGGATGCCAGTGCACTAGTCATCTGATCTGATTGGCGATATTCAGAGTTTTTTTCCTCCATAATTTTAGATCACATCTATGGTAGTTTTCTGTTCAGCCAATTCGTTAACTTCTGCTTCAGCAGACCACAATTGCAACATTGACTTGGTGCAGGTCTGCAGTCTCGGAGGTACACTGCAAACCTGGGAACAGGTCCTCTGATTCTGCTATATTATTGCTAAAACTGTACCTAGTCTACACACAGGCTTCACATACCTAGATTACGCTATATCCATTACCAATTTATAGGGGGAATAATTTGGCCATTATACACTATTCTCACATGTATATAAGTTTATATTCACTTTTTGGTTTGTATATAGTACATGTATTTATCTCTTTTAAATTTATTTAATAAAAGTTAATTTTTAATCAGGGCACTCAACTGTTCCTCTTTTTGTTATTACTACCATGGTAGTTTTTGGTGGGTTAACCCCACTTTAGAGTGTTTCCCTTTATGCTTCCACTCCTCCTTTTTTTCTTCCGTTGTTGATTTTGTAGTTTACATAATTTAGGTACAGTTCCAAAGATCATTGTAGCAGTTTTGTCAGTGTTTAGGAAGAGTTTGCTATATGCTATCCACTTTTCTAGCTCTGTGAACTGGTTTTGGAGCATAGCCTCAAGCTGTGGTAGCTTGGGTTTAGTAGCGTAGATTACAGTGTCGTCTGCATACATGTGTACAGTTGAGGAATTGCAGACGTTAGGCAGATCATTTATAAATAATGTGAATAGCAGGGGGCCAAGTATGGACCTTGGGGAACACTACACATGACTGGAAGAGGGAGGGATGCGCTATCAGAAATGGCCACATATTGCAATCAGTCTGAAACATATGATTGAAACCAGCAGATTAGCGGATGATCACCAATGCCTGAGTTTTTACGTTTTTGGAAAAGAATGCCATGGTCTACTGTGTCAAAGGAATTGGCAAAATCAAGGAAAATAGCTCAGTGAAGTCTCCTTGTTCCATGCCAATTTGGATGTCATTGCAAGCTTTTAACCCCTTAAGGACACATGACATGTGGGACATGTCATGATTCCCTTTTATTCCAGAAGTTTGGTCCTTAAGGGGTTAAGAGGGCAGTCGAAGTTGAGTGATTTGGACGAAAGCCTGATTGATCATGGGTCAGATAATTTGATCGTTGATAATATTCACATAGTTGCGTGTGGACGCATTTTTTGCAAAATGTTTGACAATACAAGGAGCAATGATATTGGGCAATGGTTAGATACCAAAGTATTGTCACCACTTTTATGGATAGGTACAACTTTTGCAGTCTTCCAAAGTTTGGGTATGTATCCTGACACCAGGGATGAATTGATAAGGGTAGTGACCGGTTTAGCAATTGCTGGCGCACTGAGCTTCAGCAACATTGCTGGGATTTGATCTGGTCCGCACTGGTTTTTCATTTTAAAATTATTAAGATGTTTATTAATGACACTAACAGGCACAGGTCTAAAATTGAATTTCTCTACATGAGGATTTTGAAGATTTGGCAGGGCCTGATCTTTATTTGTGGTCTATAAATGAGTGTCATTTGTTATCTTAGCACCAGGGTGGTAGCACAGCCAACAAAATAATTATTAAATGCAATTGCTACATCTAGGGGGTGTTGCCATGTTTGGTTGTCCATTTTTACAGTGAAGGGTTCAGAGTGGATTGTGGGGGTTTGTAAGCTATTTAGGATTTTCCAGAAGTTTCTTGGGTTTGATAGGTTGTTGTTAAAATATTCACTGATATATTGGACGTTTGCCATTTGTGTTTGTTTTGTGCAAGCATTTCGCCATTGTCTGTAAGAATAGTGATCGTTCATGGAGCCAGTGTGCTTGAACTTTGTCCACAGTACATCTCTAAACTGGTACATTTGAATGAGGTCAGCTGTAACCCAGGACAGGTGTGTCCCTTTTAGTTGCACTTTACACAGAGGGTCATGTAAATTCCAAACATGCAAGAGCTCGGACTGAAAAAATGCAATTGCAGAGTCTAGATCTGGTATTAGACCTAATCTGTACCATGGTATGTGCTTGAGATCATTTTAAAAGGATTCAAGATTATTATTTTTTTTAAATGACCTGGTGATTATAATCTTGGGAGGGGATTTAGTGGCCATTATTTTGCATATGAAGTACACTAGACAGTGATCAACGAAACTGTTAAGGAGAATGCCCGTCTCCTGGATTTTGTCAGGACAACTAGAGATAATCCAATCTAGCAAGGTATGGTTCTGGCTCTTAATATTAATGCTAGTTGGGGAGGAAATTAATTGTGTTAGCTGCAAAGTCTTAAACAGCGTAAATGATTTATTATTTTTAGGATTCAGCCAATCAATATTAAAATCTCCATAAACCAACAATTAACTTGTTTGGTTTTGAGCTACAGCCTCACTTAGTAGTTGGGCTATGTCAGAAAGGGAGTGCACCCAGAGAGCTAGGAGGCTGGTAGATTCCAGCAACAATGATAGTTTTACTGAAAGGGATCTCAATTGTGCAAGAAAGGAAACCAATGGCAGAAGGGGAGTTATAGTTTTTTAAAGGAGTAAATTTCATGGACTTGTCAACATAAATAACAATACCTCCTGTTCTCTTTGCTCTATCTACAAAATGGAGATGGGGGAGGGGCATAACTAGAACAGAGAATGTATTTTAACAGTAATAAAAAATTGCACAAAGTGACTCATGATAATATTAAATGTATGCTTACTAATGCAAGGAGTCTAAATAACAAAATGGGGGAACTAGGGGCAATAGCATACACTAAACAATATTACATAATAGGCATAATAGAAACATATTGGGATGAGATACATGACTGGGCAGTTAACCTAAATTGGCACACATTATTTAGGATGGATAGGAAAAACAAGAAAGGTGGGGTATGTTTGTATGTCAACCATGAGTTAAAGTGAAATCTTTGGCATGTGGAGTGTGACAAGATAAATGTGGAAGCTTTATGGGTAGATATCTGCTTGGGGCAAAAGAATGGAAATCAATTATTGGTTGGAATATGTGATAAGCCACCTAATGTTAATAATATTGAGGAAGAACAGCTATTAGAACAAATTGGGAAAGCTGCACATCTGGGTAATACGTTAATTATTGGAGATTTTAATTAATCAGACATAAATTGGGATAGAGGGACTAGTACTTTAGTAAGGGGAATCAGGTTTTTTAATGTTTTAAATAACACCTTCATGTCACAACTGTTACAAGCACCAACTACAAAGGTGCTTGTTTAGATTTGGTTATAACAAACAATGTTGATCATTTGACCAACATTCAAGTAGGGGAGCATTTGTGAAATAGTAATCACAATATGTTGTTTTTTGAAATAAACTGAAAAAGCAAAAGCACATGGGGAAAACTAAAATGTATAATTTAAAAAAAGTAAAAAATTTCAGTAAGATTAGGGCAGCTCTACAACATATTGACTGGCATAAACTCCTTAGTGTAAAAAACACTGTGGATAAATGGAATATCTTCAAAGCAATATTAGAAAGGTACATTTCTCAGTATGTACCATTGGGTAATACATATAATAGAAATAAATTGAAACCAATGTGGCTTAGTAGGGAAGTAAAACAAGAGATTAAAAATAAGAAAAGGGCATTTAAAGCATTTAAATCGGACAGATCAGAGGCATCCTATATAAGATATAAGGAAGCCAATAATGCTTGCAAAAAGGCAATGAAATTGGCTAACCTAGAGAATTAGAAATTGATAGCCAAAGAAAGCAAACCAACCCCCCAAAATGTTCAAGTACATCAATTCTAAAAAAAAAAAAAAAAATGAAAGTGTAGGTACACTGGAAAGAGAGATGGGTATGTTAGTTAATGAAGACCAGGAAAAATCCGAAATATTAAATAACTATTTTTCTTCAGTATATATTAATGAGGCTCTTTTGGCAAGAGATATGCAAATGATTGCTGCAAATAACTTGTGAATGGATGACGCAAGACAAGGTGCTACACCAGTTAAAGAAAATTTAATGTAAATAAAGCTCCGGGGCCTGACGGTATTTACTAACGAGTACTTCATGAGCTAAGTATGTAAATAAATGAACCTCTGTATTTAATCTTTTAAGATGAATTTATTTCAGGAATTGTACCAGAGGATTGTAGGAAGGCAGATGCCGTTCCTATATTTAAAAAGGGTTCAAAATCCTTGCCTGGAAATTATAGACCTGTGAGCTTAACTTCTGTGACTAGGAAAGTATTTGAAGGGCTATTAAGGGATAATATTCAGGAATTCATTAAGAAGAACTTTTTTATTAGCAATAATCAGCATGGTTTTATGAAACATAGGTCATGTCAAACTAACCTAATTGCATTCTACGAAAAAAGTAAGTAAAAGTATAGATCAGGGTGAATGTGATCTACTTGGATTTTGCCAAGGCGTTTGATACAGTTCCTCACAATAGGTTAGTGTTCAAAATAAAAGAAATTGGTCTAGATAAATATTCTATTTCTTGGGTAGAACATTGGCTTAAGGAATACAACGAGTTGTCATTAATAGTAAATTTTCAAACTGGACAAAAGTGGTAAATGGTGTCCCTCAGAGTTCTGTTTTGGGACCTCTTTTATTTAACATGTTTATAAATGATCTTAAAATAGGCATTGAAAGCCATGTTTTAATGTTTGCAGATGACAAAACTTTGTAAAGTAATAAAATGTGAGCAGGATATTGATATGCTGCAGAGGGATTTAGATAGATTGGGGGACTGGGCACTAAAATGGCAGATGAATGTAGAGAAATGCAAAGTTATGCACTTCGGGTTAAAGAATGCACAAGCAACTTACTCCCTAAATGGTAGTGATATAGGGATAGCAACACACGAGAAGGATTTGGGAATTGTTATAGACAACAAATTAGGCAGCAATATGCAATCTCAATCGGCAGTTGTTAAGGCCAAGGTTTTGTCATATATAAATAGGGTCATGAATTCTCGGGATGAAAATATAATTTTGCTTCTTTATATATCACTGGTAAGACCACACCTTGAATATGCCGTGTAAGGTTTGGGCACCTGTTCTAAAGAAGAATATCATGTCACTTGAAAAAGTGCAGAAATGGGCTACAAAATTGATAAAAGTAATGAAGTATTTTAGTTATGAAGAAAGGTTAAAAAATTAAAATATTTTTAGTTTGGAAAAAATACGCCTCAGAGGGGATATCCTACATTATACAAATATATTCAGGGCCAGTACAAACTATTATCTGGAAATCTATTTATAAACAGGGACACAAGGTCACGCATTTAGGCTGGAAAAAAAGGAGATTTAATCTACGGCAAAGAAAAGATTTTTTTACATTTTACATTTTTTACAGGAATTCTCTGCCTGAAGATGTGGTTTTATCAAAGTCCATACAGATGTTTAAATAGCAGTTGGATAAATACTTTCAAAAACATAACATACATGGATATAATTTATAATTGGTGGGGTAATAGCTGCTTGATCCAAGGAGATATCTGACTGCCATTTTGGGGTCAAGAAGGAATTTCTTCCTAGTTTGTTGCAAAAACATATGTGTGAGAAAGGCTGAACTTGATGGATGCAAGTCTCTTTTCAGCTATGTCACTATGTAAAATATTTAACAATATAATGATAAAAGAAATTGAGCATTTGCATTTACAAAAATGTATGAGGAAAAAAAACAGTAGTTTTTCTTTTACATAGGCATGGGTAAAATCTTACATGCAAAGTGAGAAACAGAAATTGGCTCCTTGAATCACCACTATGAAATCCCATAAGTAGCACCAAAATTCTGCTGTCTTTTTGTAATGATTTATTTAAAAATAACACCTTGTTATTTACAGTGGGAAAATAAAAAAAAACAATATTTGTAATTCAAATCAAAAATGTTCTTTTTAAAATACTAAATAATATTTTTAATGGATTTTTTTATTTACAAACAAAAAACAAACCTACCGTATATACTCGAGTATAAGCTGACCCGAATATAAGCTGAGGCTCCTAATTTTACCCCCAAAACTGGGAAAACTTATTGACTCGAGTATAAGACTAGGGTGGGAAATGCAGCAGCTACTGGTAAATTTCTAAATAAAATTAGATCCTAAAAAAATTATATCAATTGAATATTTATTTACAGTGTGTGTATATAATGAATGCAGTGTGGGTGTATGAATGCAGTGTGTGTGTGTATGAATGCAGTGTGTGTGTGTATGAATGTAGTGTGTGGGTATGAATGCAGTGTGTATATGAATGCAGTGTGTGTGTATATAAATGCAGTGTGTGTGTATAATTGCAGTGTGTGTATATAATGAATGCAGTGCAGTGTGTGTGTATGAGTGCAGTGTGTGTATAATGAATGCAGTGTGTGTGTATGAATGCAGTGTGTGTATGAGTGCAGTGTGTATATTAATGCAGTGTGTGTATAAGTGTGGTGTGTGTGTATAAATGCAGTGTGTGTGTATGAATGCAGTGTGTATATGAGTGCAGTGTGTGTGTGTATGCAGTGTGTGTATGAGTGCAGTGTGTGTATGAGTGCAGTGTGTGTGTATGCAGTGTGTGTATGAGTGCAGTGTGTATGAGTGCAGTGTGTGTATGAGTGCAGTGTGTGTGTATGCAGTGTGTGTATGAATGTAGTGTGTGTATGAGTGCAGTGTGTGTGTATGAATGAAGTGTTTGTGTAAATGCAGTGTGTGTGTATGAGTGCAGTGTGTGTGTATGAGTGCAGTGTGTGTGTATGCAGTTTGTGTGTGTGATGCAGAGTGTGATGCAGAGTGTGATGCAGAACATTGGTGGGGGGGCATTTTTTATTATTATTTAATTATTATTATTTTAATATTATTTTTTTTCTTTTATATTTGAATTTTTTTATTTTATTATTTTTTATTATTAATATTTTTTTTTCGTCCCTGGCCAGCTAAAAAGCAGGGAGGGGGGCTCTCACTCCCTGGTGGTCAGGGGGTGTGCAGGAGGGGCCTGGCAGGAAGCGTTTACTTACCTTTCCTGCAGCTCCTGTCAGCTCCCTTCTCTCTCCTCCAGTCCATGCACCTCCAGGGGTCAGCTCCCTCTGTAAGTCTCGCGGCCGCGCGGAGCATTGCCACGGTAACCCGTGGCAACGCTCTGACCCCGCGGCTCTCGCGAGACTTGCAGAGGGAGCTGACCTGGGAGCTGCATGGACCGGAGGAGAGAGAAGGGAGCTGACAGGAGCTGCAGGAAAGGTAAGTTACAGCTTCCTGCCAGCCCCCGGTCCTTGTCTGTATTATGGCAATGTAAGTTGCCATAATACAGACAATTGACTAGAGTATAAGACGAGTGGGGGTTTTTCAGCACAAAAAATTTGCTGAAAAACTCGTCTCATACTCATAGTTACATAGTTACATAATTACATAGCTGAAAAGAGACTTGCGTCCATCAAGTTCAGCCTTCCTCACATATGCTTTTGCTGTTGATCCAAAAGAAGGCAAAAAACCCAGTCTAAAGTGCTTCCAATTTTGCAACAAACTAGGAAAAAATTCCTTCTTGACCCCAAAATAGCAGTCAGATGTCTCCTTGGATCAAGCAGCTATTACCCCACTAATTAGAAATTATATCCCTGTATGTTATGTTTTTGCAAGTATTTATCCAATCGCAGTTTAAACAACTGTATAGACTCTGACAAAACCACCTCTTCAGGCAAAGAATTCCATATCCTTATTGCTCTTACTGTAAAAAAACTTTTCTTTGCCTTAGATGAAATCTCCTTTCTTCAAGCCTAAATGTGTGACCTTGTGTCCTATGTATAGCCCTGTTTATGAACAGATTTCCAGATAATGGTTTGTACTGGCCCCGAATATATTTGTATAATGTTATCATATCCCCTCACAGGCACCGTTTTTCCAAACTAAAGAGATTTAAATTTTTTAACCTTTCTTCGTAACTAAAATGCTACATTCCTTTTATCAATTTTGTAGCTCGTCTCTGCACTTTTTCTAGTGCCATGATATCTTTCTTTAGAACAGGTGCTCAAAATTGCACAGCATATTCAAGGTGTGGTATAACCAGCGATTTATAAAGAGGCAAAATTATATTTTCATCTCGAGAATTTATGCCCCTATTTATAAATGACAAAACCTTACTGGCCTTAGCAACGGCAGATTGACATTGCATATTGCTACCTAATTTATTGTCTATAACAATTCCCAAATCCTTCTCGTGTGTGGTTATAGAAACAACAATATATGTGAACACAGCCCAGTGAAAAAAATTATATATATGTGATTCAAAGCAAACCAGGACTTCCCTTAATGTTTCAGGTGAAGTATCCCGATAACTCCCCAAAGACTTCCTCTTGTCTTCAATAGATATATGCACATAGATTATGGGAAAATCTGCTAAATGTAAATACAATAAAGAAACATAGCGTTTAACTGTGTGGGGACTGGCACTGATTTATAGTTACAATTGGTCACTCACAGATTTGCAGAATTAAAAAAGCCTTGAGTGGTATCTTTCAGTGTCCAATATGTTGTCCCTCCTCACATGTTCCTCTCAGAGCAGAATGTATGTATCTCAAAAGAAAAAGATATATACACGAATGTAGTACACTTCCAGAGTTGAATAAAAAAGTATTTAATGACTTACATATGAGTAAAAAACAAACGGCTTGTCACCATGCACGTCGTGTGTGGTTATCCCTAGTTCACTGCCATTTAGGGTGTAAATTGCTTGTGCATTCTTAACCCCGAAGTGCATAACTTTGCATTTTTCTACATTAAATTTAATCTGCCATTTTAGTGCCCAGTCCCCCAATCTATCCAAATCCCTCTGCAGCAAGGCAATATCCTGCTCACATTTTATTACTTTACAAAGTTTTGTGTCACATGGCTTTCAATGCCCATTTCAAGATCATTTATAAATATGTTAAATAGAAGCGGTCCCAAAACAGAACCCTGAGGGACACCACTTACCACTTTTGTCCAGCTTGAAAATTTACCATTTATGACAAATCGTTGTACTCTATCCTTAAGCCAATGTTCTACCAAAGAACAAGAATATTCATCTAGACCAATTTCTTTTAGTTTGAAGACTAACCTATTGTGAGGAACCGTATCAAATGGCTTGGAAAAATCCAAGTAGATCACATCCACTGCAACACTCTGATCTATATTTCTACTTACTTCTTCGTAGAATGCAATTAGGTTAGTTTGACATGACCTATGTTTCATAAAACCATGCTGATTATTGCTAATAACACAGTTCTTCCCAATGAATTCCTGAATATTATCCCTTAATAGCCGTTCAAATAATTTCCCAGTCACAGAAGTTAAGCTCACAGGTCTATAATTTCCAGGCAAGGATTTTGAACCCTTTTTAAATATAGGAACAACATCTGCCTTCCTCCAATCCTGCGGTACAATACCTGAAACAAAAGCATCTTGAAAAATTAAATACAGAGGTTCACTTATTTCCCCACTTAGCTCCTTAATTACTCGTGGGTGGATACCGTCAGGCCCCAGAGCTTTATTTACATACATTTTCTTTAATAGCTGTAGCACCTTGTCTCGAGTTATCCAATCACAAGTTATCTGCAAGTTTGTTGCAGCAATCATTTGCATATCCCTTGCCATAGGATCCTCATTAATAAATACTGAAGAAAAAAAGTTATTTAAAATTTCTGCCTTTTCCTGGTCTTCATTGACTAACAGACCCATCTCTATTTTCAGTGTACCTACACTTTCATTTTTTGTTTTTTTAGAATTAATGTACTTGAAAAAAATTTTGGGGTTGGTTTTGCATTCTTTGGCTATCAATTTCTAATTTTCTAGTTTAGCCACTTTAATTGCCTTTTTGCAAGTATTATTGGCTTCCTTATATCTTATATAGGATGCCTCTGATTTGTCCGATTTAAATGCTGTAAAAGCCCTTTTCTTATTTTTAATCTCTTGTTTTACTTCTTTACTAAGCCACATTGGTTTTAGTTTGTTTCTTTTATATTTATTACCCAATGGTACATACTGAGAAATGTACCTTTCTAATATTGCTTTGAAGATATTCCATTTATCCACAGTGTTTTTTACACTAAGGAGTCAGCTCCTTTCTCTCTCCTCCGGTCCATGCAAGAATTCAATAGAATTTCAGATTTCCTTGCATTAGTAATGCATGTAAATAAGTATTATTTTTCCCGATCAAGACCTATATCCCTTTTTCTTTACCGATTCCCACTATTACCTTTAATAAAACTCACACGTTATATTGTATAAAAGTACTGTATACAATATAGATCATACACTCGTGTAAAGGGTCTTCTGTTTGCTTTGAATTGATTCATGTTCATAATGTCCGTATTCCTTTTAATGGAATATACATTGGCGCCATATAAACTATATAAATCTCAAATAATAATAGCAAATAAATACCTTCATTATTTCTTCTAAGTCTTCTCAAAATACATGAATATTTAAAATGTTGTTGATTGACTGTAATAACTGGCTTTTCTTTGAATGATACAGTATGTTGGTAGAACTAAGCTAATACAGTATGTTACAAAATTCTCTGTTAGACAAAGCAAACCATATAATTCGTTCTGAGTACTTTCAGCTCTCAGAGAGTGAAAGATGCTTCTATTTACAAAAATGGGCATTGTTGTTAGTACTATTTTGATCTCAGCAGGGTGCTCATGGACGTTGCAGAAACATTTTAAACAAGACCCAGCATGTGTTTTAGTATTAAAAGTAAACAAGTGGTTCAGAGGGGACAGTGCCAGAAATAATAATACATCAGATCAAGAATACACCTAAGAAAAGCAAGACATTGGTTTTCCTT
The DNA here is from genome assembly GCF_036172605.1 of Pelobates fuscus. Taxonomy (NCBI): domain Eukaryota; kingdom Metazoa; phylum Chordata; class Amphibia; order Anura; family Pelobatidae; genus Pelobates; species Pelobates fuscus. The sequence continues at coordinate 133,710,237 of NC_086322.1, forward strand.
TTTCTTTGGTACAAACATAACTTATTTTTTTTACAAGTATATATATATATTGTTTACTTTGCATCCAATTCCCCAATCCCTGACTTCAGTTTATAGCTAGTATCCCATTTTGGTTAACAGTGATTTAGAGTACACAAACAAGTATTTGATGGATGGGTTTAAAAATGAGAAACTCGTTCTGCCAAGCAGCTAATGGTAAAATGCATTTCTGAGAATTGAGTCCTATCACTAAGCATTAACCTTGAAGAATAACTTTAAACACCGTGAAGATCATATTTTTGTTTCATATGACATTAATTATATGTTTGCATGTTATATTTTATTGTTAGATATACTATAGAAGAGGTGATTTATTTTGTAGTTTGCAGTTGATGTTGCTCTGAAAATGAACATTGTTTTGATAGCATTTTCAAAAAATACCAAGATAATCAGTTGAGTTGAAGTTAAATGAAATTTTAATATGCATAAAATCATTATTAAAGTAAAATTCTAAACAGGCCGGTTATGTTCTTTATGACAAGGTAATTGGGCAAGCTTTATAATTTAAATTTGTCTCTAATAAGCAATGTACATCATTATTTAGGAAATCATTTTTGACTATTGCTGATTAGACATATGCAATTTTTTTTATTCCGAACTGAATTTTGTCCACATTTGTCTTAATTCTGCAATTAGGAAGCAAGAATTAAGTTGCTTGAATTAAGTTGAAATTGAATCTGAATCCTTTACAAAACCAACAAATTTTGAGATAAATCAAACCTAACAATTTCAGAGTTATTTATAAGGATAGCAAATTAAGGACTAATCTACTAAGCAACTGAAAAAGCAAAATTAAAGGGACTCTCCAGTCCCATGAAGCACTTTAGCTTGCTGGAAAGCTTTATGTGTTAAGAGTGTGTCCTCTATTTTTCTCATTGCCATATTGCCATATTGAAAAAAAAAAAAAATAGGGAGCTGTTTATTAGAAAGCTTCCTAATTTTGTACTATTATGCTGGATTATCATATTTAAGGTTACCAAATTAGTTAGCTATCTACTAAGCACAACAGTTCCATAAGTTAGTACCCTTATGTAGGTTTGCCATATTTAAGAATATAACATTAGGCTGTTATTTAGCAGACAGCTCCCTTATTTGGTTTCCATAAATATTGCAATCCCACATATGGATAGAAAAGTATGGAGTTATGTAAGAAAGAAAAACAAAAACAAAAAGAACTTGAATTTGAACTTTCAGATGTGTTTAGTACATGGTGCCCTCATTTGGTATCTTTTTGTGGGATTACCATTTTTAAGGGAACCAAATTAGGGAGCTATCTGCTAAACAGCACCTTAATTTGGTATTCTTTGGAATAATGGTGCCAACATAAAGTTGTGCTTATGAAATTTATCGATTTTGTTCCGAATTTATGATTCCAAATTTCAGAATTAGAAACTTAAAAATGGACCATTATAATAATGGTCTTAATTTTTTTATTGGATGATTTGTTATTTGTTTTGCGTGTCTTGCTAGTCAATGTATTCCGAGAGGCGAAGATGGATGGAGTTGGGGCAGTGCAGGCTAGAAGTTTTCGGGAAGATAGATTATCTATCTATCCATGACCCCAAACATTATTAGCCAAAATGTCCAGGGATTAAACACAATAGGCAAGAGGAGTATTGCATTTAAGTACCTTTTTAAAGAAAGTGCAGATATCATAGGCTTTTAAGACAGGTAAAATTCCAAAATATTGTAAAAATTATTACACAGAGGGATATGATGCTACCTACGCAAAAAATAAATAAATAAGAGTACCAATATTCTTAAAAAAAAAAAAAAAGATTACAACTTAATTAGGAGTTCTTTATAGGAGACAGTGAAGGTCGTTATGCATTATGACAGGCTTAATTAATTCTAAAAAGTTTACGATATTGAATATTTATGTGTCAAGCAAGGGTCAAATTAAATGTATTAGCCATACTTTGAAACTAATGAAACAATTCTTTGTGGATTCCTTAATTGTTTGTGGAGACTTTAATTTACAGGTAGACCCAAGCATGGATAGGAAATCTTTGGTGGAATCTAAACCTGACCCCTACTTCAAAACTCTAAAAAATTCTATAAGCTATTGGTAAAATATAGACTCTATGATACATGGAGAACTATACATCCTTCAGTGAGAGGTTACTCTTTCTTTTCGCATAGGCACAAAACATATAGTAGACTAGATTATATTTTTGTTGATATTGGCTGCTTACATAGAGTAAATGAAGCAGAAATAGGTCCTATTGTATGGTCCGACCATGGGTTGGCCACAGTGACTTTGAGCATGGGTGGGCAGCCTAGGACCAGTACATCATGGAGGGTGGATATAGAGCTTCTGAAATATCACTTGATTTTAGAGAAATTAAAGGAAGAATTGAGATTATTCTTCCAAACTAATGATGGCTCAGTAAATTCGAAAGGAATAGTTTGGTTAACTCATAAAGCATATTTAGGGATTTATTGATAAAGTGGCAAGCACAAACAAGGAAACAGAGAGGTGAAACTCTAAGATAGCTTCATATTGAGCTCAGCAGGTTGGATAGATACAATAAAATACTCCAAACATTATAACTATGACTAAAATTTGGGACATACAACTACAAATAAAAATTATACAGAAGAAACTAGCTGATGAGTCCATATGGGCCCTGCAACAAAGTATCTACCACTGTGGTAATAGGGAGGGAAGAATGATGGCAAATAAGCTAAAATGTAAAGCAAAAAAATAATAAAATAGACAAGTTAATTCACAACAAATAATGCTTTTCAAGTCCAAGGGATATAGGTAAGAGCTTTGAGAAATATTATTATGACTTGTATAACTTAAATTTAAATAAAATTGATCAGTCCACAAAAATAGGAATATTTTGAATTTTTTTTGGACAAAATTCAACTTCCCAAAATTTCACAAGTAGAGGTGCTAACTTTAAACAAAGAAATAATGGAACAAGTAGTTTGGGCGATCTCAAAATTTAAACTTGGTTCAGCGCCGGGCTCAGATGGTCTTATCAATCAATATTATGTTCTATGTCAAAAAGAAATTTCTAAATATTTGTGTGAAACATTAAATGGAATTAAGAATAATGGGTGCCACTAGAGATGCTAGAAGCACAGATAATAACTATACCTAAAACAAATAAACAAATTCCAGAATGTAGTGAGTTCAGACCAATATCTTTACTTAACATAGATATAAAGAAGATGTATGCTAAGATCTTAGCGAAAAGACTGGATCATATCATACACAAGTTGATTGCCCCGGACCAAACAGGTTTTATACAAGTACAATAACCAAAAGAGTGAGCGCTAGAATCCCATACAGACAATATGGCAGCGTTTAAAAATACAATGCACAAAAAATGTGAAAAGCACAATAATAGTTACCAAGAAAACGCGCTAAATCGATCTGTAAACATAAAAAACACACATAATAGTGCAGACCATCTGGTAAATAATAATATAAAAGATAGGAGTGATAGGAGAAAAACTCACATGTCCCAGAGCCCTATCACCCCTGGCTCTGGGTTTGTAAGGCTCTTTGGAAGAGGGGATATCCCCACACTGCAGGATCTTCCACAGAATGTATCAGCTGGTGATTCCGTTTTGTTGGGATGTGGTGGGTATAAACTCACAGAGTCACCCACATAAAAGCATAAGACAAATATATCCGAAAACGCTTCCTGGTTGCAGTCCGGTCTCGTGATCGCTTCCGGGTCCGCCCTCCAATGACGTCCGTGTGACGCGTTTCGCCCGCCTCCGTCGGAAGAAGCCTGTGGAGGCGGGCGAAACGCGTCACACGGACGTCATTGGAGGGCGGACCCGGAAGCGATCACGAGACCGGACTGCAACCAGGAAGCCTATCACTCCTATCTTTTATATTATTATTTACCAGATGGTCTGCACTATTATGTGTGTTTTTTAGGTTTTATACAAGGTAGACTGGGACTCGACAATATAAGGAAACTTTTGAATACAATTTCATATTTGAATCATAAAAAAACAGAAGCCATCTTTGTGGCACTTGATGCAGAGAAAGAATTTGACAGGGTGGATTGGGACTTTATGTACCTTACCCTGTCAAAATATGGCCTAGGCGAATTTGCCTCTAAGGCAATTAGTGCTTTATCTGCAAGAGTTACCAGCCAAGGATTTTGTTCTGATAAATTTGTCTTCTCAAACGGCACCAGACAGGGTGTCCATTATCCCCACTTGTGTTCGCATTACCTATTGAACCTTTATCATTAGCTGTGAGGGAATCAGAGAAAGTACATGGTATTGAGATAGATCAGAAACAACAAGTAATCTCTTTATATGCTGATGACTTGATAATAACTATGGAAAAGCCAGAAAAGTCATTGAAAGCTTCACAAGAAATTATTGCAAAATACAGTAAGATATCCAATTACAAATTAAATAAAAAGAAATCTTAAGCTATGACCTTCAATATCGTAAAAATAAGTTGGAGTCAATGATAGCATTATATCCATTTAAATGGCAACAATCAATAACTCACTTAGGCATTACCATATTTACAGATATAAAAAGGTGATTAAATTCAACTATCTAAAAGTTCATATAAATATAATGGAGACCATGGCAAACTGGAAAAAATTAAACATCTCCTGGTTAGGGAGAATCATGGCTATCAAGAAGACTAAACTACCAAACATTACTTATACAATGTGTTGTATCCCAATTCAATGTCCCATATACATCATCAATCAAATGCAGAGAGTAATAGATTAATTCATTCATCAGAATAAAAAGATGCATATTAAAAGATCGGACATGTTCAATAAATGTTGCAGAGGAGGAATAGCATATCCAGATATTAAGAAATATCAAGAAGCTATGTTATTAGCCCTTATGATAAGATGGACGGAGGAGGAAAATGCAATAACTGGTCTCAGATAGAAAAAAATTCCTTTACTGAAGGTAGCATGAGCTCAATACTCTTTCAAGAGCTAATACCTTTTAATGAATTTAAAAACAAAGACTCTGTAACTTGGAAAAATGCAAGTTGTTGGTCTGAATTGAATACTAAATATACAGTAATTCCTTT